>NC_045696.1:62748769-64024219 GCF_009834535.1 Camelus ferus
CGGGGCCTGGGCTATAATCGCCTTTAACACTCACTCAGTTCTATCTCATCCATTCTTTTCATCTTGCTGGAGAAGTGGCTGAAAGCCGTCACCTAGTCACCCTCGTTTCGTACTAGTTACTAGCTCCCAGGTCTCTTACTGACTACCTTCAATGCTTGTCCTCAGCAGGGATAGTAAAGTCACAAAGTGATACTTGTATAGCAATCCAGTGTACACGGTAATTTCCCTTATTGGATTTTTATTTCTGTTTCATTATTCAGAAGCCGTCTCTATTTTTTCAAAGGCAGAACCGAGGTTCGAAGCGGTGAAGTGACCTGCCCGATGCTGCTCAGCTAAGAACTAGCAGAGCCTCGGCGAACACAGCGCTCTTAGAACCCTACTCAGGTTCCTCCTTCAAGGAGTGAAATTTTGAAAGCTGCCTGCCTCCACTTCTTAGGAAATTCTAAAGCACTGTGGACCCATATTGTCTTTATCCTTGAAAGCTCTTTCTAGGACTGGGGCTCTGAAACTCCAGCCCCAGGTCTCTCTAATTCAGAATTGGTCCATTCCTCCCGTGGTGGCCCAGGCGCCCACTGCCAGCCAGTGAGTCTGGTGGGCCCAGTGCCGTCGCCCAGCCCCAGCGCACAACCCTTTGACAGGCAATCGTAGGGAACCAGGATGCTCATTTGCCTTCTGGAGGACACACAGCTTGATTGCCTTTTCCCATTCCTCCTGCCTTGTCCACATCTGGCTTCATCCGTGCAGCCTTCCCTGTGTAATCAGGCCAGACAAGCTCGGCGGAGTGCGTGTGGGGCTGAGCGTGGAAGCTGAGTGGCAGTGATTTGCGCTGGAGTGCCGGCCGTGGGCTGCTTCCTCGTTCTCTGGAGGAGGGCTCTTGGGGAACTGGAAGGGGCCCTGGGGCTGCCTTCCTCCCCAGCCTGCTCCATGTCCTTCAGATTTCTCCTGCAACAGCTGGTGCAGGGTTGTTCCTTTGGGGGGCTTTGCCCATGTCCTCTCAGAATCCTGTGCTTCACTGCTGGAGTAACAGCCTGACCTGCCATCAGGAAATTCCTGAGATGCATGCTCAGCACCAGTCTGAGGAACTGGGGATGTTTAGTCAAGATAAGAGAGAACCCATGGGGGCATGATCCCTGTCTTCATGCAAGAGAGGAAATGCGCTTGTTCCTTCTGGCTCCAGGGGGCAGGGCTTAGATCAGAGAGTAGAAGCTTGGATGGGGTGAAATTCAGCATAATGTCAAAAAAAGAACTCACTAAAAAGCGGAGTTTTCAGAAAATGGAATGTGTTGTCCAGAGCGGAGTGAATTTTCTCTCCCTGGAGATGTGTTTTTCCCTGATGAGGAGGCTGGGACGGGGAATGACAGCTCCAGCCCTGAGTACAGAAGGAGATGACCGTTTCCCTTTATACGTGTGGCCTGTGATGTGCTCTCCACCATGTCCTTTACCCACAAGGACCGAGCCAATCCAGGACGGGGCCCCAGGAGGCACCCCAGAAGATGAAGAGGATCAGGGAAAGAGGAGGTCGCTGACCTCCGTCCCCATGGGGGACCCATGCCGTTGGTCTGAGCCTTAATTTCTCCGGGTGGTGACAATGGTGGTGGTGGCGGTGGTAGCAACAACGGCCTATCAGTGATTTCGATAGAGAAGAAGGGCTGAGTTTGTGCGCAGCTTGGCTGTCGTGACTGGTGGCCATTCTGATGGGTTCTCGAGAGAGGAAAGAATATGTCACATCTCATTGCCAGATTCACACCTGGCAGGCAGTTTGCTGGAAACAGCAGCGTAGCAGAGTGGCGGGTCTGCCCCTCCAGCACCTTGTGAGTTAGTTGAAAGTGTTGATGGAGGATGGCAAGGACTCCCCACATTGTGACCTTTTCATAATTCATCATTCTTCAGTGCAGGAACAGGTGCACGTGTGTGTGTGTGTGTGAGAGAGAGAGAGAGAGAGAGAGCGAGAGAGAGAGCGCGCGCAAGCGACACAGACGGAGGGAGAGATGTACTGGTTTCCTTTGTTCCCCTTGTTTCCCTGTCCAAGCTCCACACTAAATTACTCATTTTAATAACCTGGAATCCTTCCAAACGTTTATCTATGCTTATAAAAATTACACAGTTAAGCACACACATAAACAAGTACGTATGTCTACAAGATTGTTTCTAAGTAATTATTTTACAAAAATGGGATCATGTTAATCACATTCACTGCGTTCTGCTTTTCTTGTTCATCAGTACTTCATAGAAAAATCCCTCCAAGTCGGCTGGTTTACCTCTTATTTCATTCTTTGTATTCCCTGGAAGGAATGGTCTTTATTTTATTCGACCATTCTTATATTGATGGGCATTCACTTTGTCTCTAGTTTTTTTTTATTTATAAGTAACTGCCTCCATAAACATCTGTAAGCTGCTTCCATAAACATCCTTGTATATGTATGTGTGTATGTCTTTTATGAACGACTGCTTTTATTTCCCGGGAGTAGAGTCCCAAGAATAAGAGTGCTGAGCTGAAGGCTATAGGATTTTTGTTTTCGACTGATGTTTCCAGATTGCGTTCCCCCGAAATGAAGACAGTTCTCATATCCATTAGCAGTTGGTGACAGTCCCATTCCCTCATCCCCAGAGCATTAATGTTCCTTCCTCGTTAGTGGTAGCCCCTGATGGGTAGACTGTAATGTCTCACTGTGACTTTGATTTTCATTTCTCGGGCTCCTGTTGAGTCTGAGCATCCTTCCACACAATTTTCTGCCATTTGCATCGGTCTGCCATGAATTGCCTCCTAGGATCCTGGGGGAAGGGACCAACAAGACTTTGGGTCAGTTGGCCAGCAATGGTGTGTTTCCATAACAGCCTTCACCTGGTCCTGGGGGACAGGTGGCTCTCAACTCTCTCCCCTCCCCTCCTCTTCCACTTCCCCTCTCCTTGCCTTTCACCTCCCCCACCTCTCTCCCCTGGCACAGGTTTTAGAGTCCACAGAAGTGAAAAATTAAATCATATTTCCCCAAGGGTCCCAGAGAAGGGTGAGGGAAAGCAGAAAACAGAGCTGTAAGCGGGAGGGAGCTGGCAGGCTGGTATGGGGCTTAATTCCTCCCTATCCCTCGTGAGGCCCTGGGCTAGTTCCTTAACTTCTTGCTGCTATGAAATCTGCATCATGAAACAGGGAAGCCACTTGGCACTTGGTAATGCATCTGTGAGTACTTCAGATGTTGACTGATCCTTACGAAACTTCAAGTCTGGCTACTCACAGTGTGATCTAGACCAGAAATGCAGAATTTTGGGCCCCACCCCAGACCAACTGAATCAGAACCCACATTTTAAAGTTTGAGAAGCACTGGCTTAAAGCACACTGATTAGAGTTGTGAGAGAAAAAAAAATTAGTAGAACTTGCCCAGAAATGTTGCTGCAATTACAAACTTTCTAGAAGCATCAGTAGATCCAGTATCGTCAGGATTGGCTCACTAATGGTAGCACAAGCTCTTGTCTCTTGACCTCTTAGTGATGTTTCTTGTGATGTCTCTTGTCTCTTCGAGGTGTTTCCTCACGGGACATAGCACCTCTCTCCCTTGGTGACAGGGATGCTTCCATCTAAGGAAACACAACATACCTACAGTCGTTGGTTCTCCCTGTTGCTGAGCCTCCCAGGCACCCCGAGCTCCAGCATCCCAGCTCCGTCCCGGCAGATAGCTGGATGCTTCAGCTGCCGTGACTCTCAGCCACCTGCAGTCTCCTCTGTCCCCAGCTCTTCACCACTGGCTCTGTCAGCCAGCTTCTCTTTTGAGCCTGGCTGCAGGCTCAACTTCTCCAGTTCTCACATGGAACTTCCCCCATCAGATGTCGTCACCCTCTAGGTAACTGAGCCCAGGTCCTGGCACTGGCCCCGTTGGCCTGCATCTTCCGCCATCTGTATCCACCCAGACAGGCCCCTGCTGTGCCCCTTCCCAACCGTCTCAGCTCCAAGGTGAGAACACTCAGGGCCTTCCTCCAGAGCTGCCCTGGGGACTTCTTAGTCTGCCCCTCGGGTCCCGTGGGGCTCCTGTAAACAGCAGTGCCCCCAGGAGCATTTCTGCTGTGGTTCCATGGCATTCGAGCCTGCTTGATTTATCCCGATGGTTGGCCCACCAGGGGTCAGGGCTGGAAACTGAAACCACTCCGGGTATTGTAAGCAGATGGGGTTTAATGCTGAGACTTCAATGGTTCCGGTGTTGGTGGAGGGGCTGACGGGCAGGTTATCAACTGGGCCTTCTGAATGCCTCCTACATCACACCACTGCCAACCCCACGGCTGTTTCCAGACTCCAGGAAGCTGAAGGGTGGACACCCCTGGTTGAGGGATTAGAGTTTGGACAAGAAGCTGCCTCTGTTGCCCTGCTTTTTTGATATCCGGGAAGCAGCAGCATGATGTCTGGGTTCAGGGTGACCAGCAATGACGGCCAAGAGCTGCATTCCCTCCCTCCACATCTCATGTACACCTGATTGGCACACCCTGACTTACATGCAGAGAGCGCCAGCTGCTGGGAGGCTTGGGGGGAGGCAACCACACGTCTACCTCAGACAGGTAGGATTTTGACAGGTGGGATGGGTGGGGGCCTTCTGCACTCACACACCAGAATTCAGCCTCCAGCCAGCCCCAAGCAATGCGAGCACAGAAGCCAGACCCCCCGGCTCTTCCCAGATTGGGCTGCAGCACCTTCTGCAGGTGGCAGAGTAGGTTCTTCCCTCCAGCCGACGTGGTCGCACTGCACCAGCAGGACCATGGTGTTCCTTGCCATCTCTATGCTGTTCTAAGCACATAAGATATTGCTTCCTTCCTGAGTGCTCCAAAAGCTTTATATTTTTATTTTTCCTAGTTTTTTACTCAATCCCAGAGTCACAAGCTTGACAGAGATGCAGGAAATAGAACTGTACTAGGTCGTGCCGGCTTCAGCGCAAGAGAGTGTTTGTTTTGGGTCATTAGGATTTCGTGTCCAATCCTGGTCTTCATTATTAAACATGGAAAGGGATGTTCTCCAAGCCCTATAATTAGCAAGCACTTTTTCTTGCTCATGACATGGTTGTATAACATGATTGCCTGTAGGCTTTGAAGGGGAATGTGTTTGAGGTGTTAGGGAAATGACAATGGTTTGGGTCTCCTGGGGCCGTGGGAGAGTGCTCAGTTTGAGGGTATGAAAGCTGAAATCAGCTGTGGGGCATTCAGTGCCCAGAGGCAAGGGCTGATCTGCAACAGCTGAGAAGTGAAATTCAGGTGCTCTTGTGTGCCTCGGGCAGAGGCCTCTTAGCCTCCTCTCAGGTCCTGGCACAGCACCTTATGCAGAGGAGGTTATTGAAATGGTTTATTACAAAGAAGGAAATAAAAAGAGATTACCTGTGGGTGGGAGTTAGGAGACTTGTGATTCTCCGTGTCTCCCAGCTCCCCTGGGGGCAGGCATCCCCTGGGCCCTCAGGCTCTCTGGCTTGGGGGAAGCAAATCAGAGCAGCTGTCTTCAGGACTCCAGCTGGAGGAGAGAGAAGGACGCCGCTCCCTGCAGCTTTCCTGGAGAGCATTTGGAGTGGGGCACGGATTTTGCAGGATAAGTTGCCAGCACTATGAAGCAGAATCCAGAGGTGGTTCTACAGCAGATGCCCATCTTGTTTCCATAACTGAACCCTGGGATGCGTTCTCAATTTTAGTCCCTGGGGCCCAGCACTCGGCCTTTGTGACTAGCCTGTGCGCTCCAAATTGGACGCTCATGCTCCCTTGATGCTGCGCCAAGTGCTCACATCCTGACCTTTGCTTGTGCCATCCCTGCCTCCTGGGGGGCTTCTCTTCACCTGTGTCCCCCTTGAGAAGCCCTCTCTGTCCTTCACAGCCAGCTCAGTCACACTTTCCTAGCGTCCCGTGACCATCAGCCACTGGAGCTCCCTCTCACCCCATCTGAACACCCAGAGCACTTTTCTCCCCTCTTCTCCTGGCCCTCGCCCCTTCCTACCCCGTACATTCACCCTGTGGATGCCCCGGAGACCTCCTTCCCAGCCAAATCTTCCCCGCTGCTGGCCCAGAGTCAACACTTGTTTGTGGAGCAAATGACAAAGTGAAACGAATCATCCATCAGAGGGGAGACCCCAAAGCAGTTGCAGAGAAAGGATTCTGACAAAAAAAAGTGGGGCAGCACAGCAATGTTGTCCAGCCCACGGTGCTGGGTTCGCACTGCCGGGTTTGGTCCTGACCCCACAACTTAATAGCTCTGTGACTGGGCAAGCTTCTTAACCTCTCTGTTCCTCAGTTTCCTCATCTGTTCAGTAGAGATAAGAGTGATGCCTCCCTCACAGGTCCCTTGTGAGAATTCAACTCTTTTAAAGCATATCAAGTTCTTAGAATAGTGCCTGCCACATAAGTGTTAATATATGTTAATACACCCCTCCCTTCCCCGAACTGACTTTCAGAACTTTACTTGCCTGTCAGAAAACGGTGCTAGATGTTGGGGGCTCTCAGAGCTCCCACTGGCCCTCCACCTCTATTTAAACCCCATACTTGTGGCCAAATCAGATAGAGATTCTTCCCTGAGAAGGATCCATCCTTCCCTTGGAAGGGAGGAATGGTGGACAGTTCCACTGACCAAGGTGCGGCTCTGTGCGAGGGCTCCTTGTACAAAATGCTGTTTAATCTTTACGACAGCCTCTAGATGTGTGTTAATATTTCCACCTTACAGGAGGCTGAAGCTCAAAGAACTCAGCTAGTGGCTTGTAGCTGAAGAGCAAATCAGACTCCAAAACCTGTGTTCTCTTGGCTGCGTTGTGTGCTCCCTGCCTCCTGGGCTGGGCGGAGTGTGTGGTCCCGACGGGGAATGGTGGGTGAGTCGGCGCTGCCCCGTGTTGCCTCATAGGGCAGCAGTACACGGGCCGGGGTGAGAAAACTGGATGGTGTGCACGGGTCTTCTGAGGCCTGGGACACCCACAAGCATCCATTAAACCAGTTTTTATCAGTTGCAGTAGTTCACGGAATCTGACCTGGATTCCCGTAGCCCTTTGCCAAGATGTCACTGAGGCGTCCGCAAGCCTTATTTCCGTTTTCTAGTCTGGGGATTCTCTTCTTGCTTAGAAAAGGTCTTGTTGGTTTTAAGCCTAATTACAACTGTTTTTTTCTCACTTCAGCTGACGTGGTATACCAGTTTACTGTTTGACTTTAGCGCCCACAACATTTATGCAGCAACAGTAATGCCAAGTGAACTGTAGAAGAAATGAGTTCCTATGGCGTTTACAGCCCATCTTAACGTACACTTGGCATATACAGCATGCGCGCTCTGTTTGAAGCAAGCTTTCACTATTGTGGTGAGCAAATTGAAGTCTTATATTTACATACTTTCCCCTGCAGGAGGCATGGAATAAGGACACCTTACCTCTATTCTAAATCTTGAAGTTGTGAGTTCATATTTTTGAAAATTTTATTCTGTTGTAACAAGTTAAGATTACCCCAAGTTTCTCTGAAAACAGCGTATATTCGCCCATCTGTCAGCCTTACCAGCTTGAAGGCGGCAGAATTCTGTGGGACCGTATATGATTCAAGAGTCACTACCAGAGGTGGGCGGGCCAGAGATGGCAGGTGGTGTTCAAGCTTAGTCACAGTGACATGCCCCTTATCCACTGCTTACAGGCTTTCCCAATGACAGGCGCACCCCCTTCATAAGAAACACTGGCACCATCCCACACCCACCCTGGAGAAGAGTCCTAGCCGTAGGGGGACACACAGCCCAGCCCTGTCCTCCCCTCCCCCCCATCCATCCTCTGCCTCCCCCCATATATTTCTTTCTCTCTCACTCACTATTGTGGATTGAATGTCTCCCACAAATTCATATGCTGAAGTCCTAACCTCCAGTACCTCAGAGTGTGATCTGGTTTAGAAAGAGTCAAGACAGATACAATTAGTTCAGGTGGGATCACGAGGGTGGGCCCTAATACAATATGCTGATGTCCTTATTAAAAGGGGACACTGGGACACAGACATCCTCACATGGGGAGAGCACCGTGTGGAGGTGGAAGCGGAGATCGGGCTTTGCTTCTCCAAGCTGAAGACACCAAAGGTTGCTGAGGAACGACCCGAAGCTGGGGAGGGGCGTGCAGCAGGGTCTCTCACAGCCCTGGGAGGAGCGGCCCCGCCCACAGCTTGGTCTTGGACTTCTAGCCTCTGAAGCTGCACACAGTAAATTTCTGTGGTTGGAGCTGCCCAGTCTGGGGTAGTTTGTTACAGCAGCTCCAGCAAACGCACACACACACATGCACATACACACATCCTGGCCTGGTTATTATCTCTCACAGCCTGTTCCTTGAGGGGGTCAGGTGAACAGGAACTTCTTAGTGATAATGAAAGTAGTAATGAAAGTGGCTGTGGGGGTGTTGGCCTCACATGTGGAAGCACCATTCATGTGCCTTCCTTTCTAAAATTGTACTTCTGTTCAAGAGTGGAGGTCTGTTTAAAAAAAAAACAACAGAGAAAGAATCTCTGAGCAGAGGATGCAGGGAGCATCAGTTCTGGGGGTAAACGGACAGGGGCAAATAAAAATCCGGCCTGTGCCATTTTCTGGTTATTTCATTTCTCTGAGACTTTGCTGCCTTATTGACATATTGGAAATAATAAAAATAGTAATACCTTTGGAGTTGTGAGAACCAAAGAAAATGCAGGTAAAGCTCTGAGCTTAATGCTTGATGTACAAGATGATAGCTGGCTTAATTATTATTAATAAACACTTTGTGGGGAATGTGAGCAGTCCTGGGGTTTGCTTTGCTGAAATACCCTGGCTTCTAGCTTCGTGTCTGGGTGTGTGTACGTATGAGAGACAGACTGATATATCTCCTTACGGTTTGTAGAGTTTTCCAGCTTTTTCACTTTGAACATACATTTTCTAAACAAGAAGTTGATTTCTTTGAAAAGGAGAAATGTCTTTAACTGAGTCTCAAATGAGTAAAACAAGAGCTAAATCCAGCAGTGTGGTGACAGTTGATGTTCCTGAGAAGGGTCCTGCTTGCACCTAGTCCCTAGGAGTTGGTAGTATCTTGCTCAGGTTGCACGTTCTGGTAAATGCAGTGGTTTCCATTTGTAACGAATGTTTATGCCTAGTTGGTTTTAATATGCAGTTAAATTTAGTAAAGAAAAACAGGAGTGATGAAAGAGCAGTACGCTGTGGTCAGCCCAGCCCAGCCCAGCACTGGGGCTCCGAGCCGGGAGACCCAGGGCGGCCCCTGCAGGCCTGTGAAACGAGGGGCCAGGCTCCCCGGGAAGGGTGTGAGGGCGGCTGCTGAAGCCAGACCCTCACTTCAAAGGGGACAATGGTCCATGTTGTGAAAGGCTAATAGCGTTGGAGCTGCGTCCCCCAGACAGGACTTCTGTTGTTTGCTGTGGCTGGCAGCCTGGAGTGAAGGGGGTCCTGCTGTGCAGGAAGCCTGGTTGGAGGGCTACTTGCCCATTTAAGATGTGAGGTGGCCACCTCCACCCTGCCGGCCCCCTGAGGCCGTAAGGGTTAAAGCACATGGGTTGCTGTTCACTTTGTTCATTGCTGTTCACATGCTGTTGGTGTTCATTTTGCCCCCGGCACTTCTTTCTGAAAGGAGTTTGGAGGCAGCTTTTAGTCTTGCTGAAGTGAAGCTGTAAATGGAAGGTGGAAGGTTCTTGGCAAAACAAAACAAATGCTCTATTTCCACAAGGTGAAGGTGGGGTGAGGGTGGGCGGTGCCTCCATGTGTTTGGGATTTATTTTCATTTTCCAATCCTGTTAGCAACAGAAAAAGGCTCCAAGGAGCCCCTGATTTTATTACCATTGGGAGCAGTTTATCTGCCGCCTGTGGGCACTTCGGCCAGACACCCAGGGCCCGAGGTGTCTTCTCCCCTCCCTGCCCCCTTCTCTCCTGGGAGTGGCTTGGGAATTCAGCTGAAGCCTAGGAGGGGTAAGTGCCGATGGTCTGGTTCTGTCTTCTGTCCAAGGAGGGGTCTGTCCAGCTTATTGATTACAGACGAGTAGTGGATTATATCCTAAGGCAGAGGTGGCAATGGGAAAACAGTAGTGGAAGCAAGGTAGAAAGATGGCATGGCGCTTGTTGCCTGGATTGGGTGGCCACGCTCTGCTGAGGGGCCGCCCCAGACCCTGCCTGAGCCTCAGGCCCCCCTCCCTTCCTGCGTGGATGCAGTTTCATGCCTTGCCAGCAGGGGTCTCACCAGTGTCACCTCAGGCTGCAAGCAGGTGGGAGAACCTTCTCTGGGCTCCTCCCCCACAACAGCTTAGAATCACTGAGCTCTGGAACGTTCCAGCTGATGAGACGCAGACACCATTTTGGGACTCGGAGAGAGGAAGTGGCTAATCCCTTGAGAAAGGCTGTGTTTGGGCCCCAGCTGGGGCTAGAACCTTCTTGAGGGTGGGGCGGGGGTGAGAATAAAGCAAGAGCATCTCTCCATTGTGAATGTTAGTGAATGAAGGAATGGAGGTCTACTTGGCTTCCACAAAGAGACCGGTATTTTTTTCAGCGTGATGATATAAAATAACTATTGATTGATTGATTATCACTTTATTAATGATAACCAGTCAGGCACTGTGACATAGAGCCTTTAATAGAAGCCAGATAAGTTTTGCATATTTAATTTAAAGCCTCTTTTCCATAAGAATCCATACCTGTGGCGTTCAGATCAGAAATTCTCACGCTTACTCAAAGGTTGTATCTCCAGGAAAAAGTAAGGCTTGAAGTTGGCTAAGCAATAATGCTGCAGTTGTAAGAGGTGTGAAAACAGGAGGTATGACATTAAGTGCTGGTGACAGTTGGCAATGTTACCAAGAAAGGGAAGGGTAAGCCTGGTGAAGCTTGGTTTCCTTGCAGCCTTGCGGTGCAGGATGCCTGCAGGAGCTCTGCTACCTGTAGATAGCGCTCAGGTAGGTGGTTCCTCTGACCCCGGGGCACGGCTGAAACAGGTCTCCAGGTTATCGCTCTGCGGCCTGTGTGTGGACAAGGAACGTGTGCTTGGCCTGAGCTTCCAGGATGGATTGTGATTTCCAAAGGAGTCTGAGTTGCTCATACCACAAAGCTGCTCGGGGAGCAAATCCTCCAAAAGTGACGCTCACTGCCCAGATGAGCAGGGCCTTTAGAGCAATTTAAGTGCTTAATTTCCTTTGCTGCTTTTTTATGAAAACCGTAAATAAACCACTCTCGAGCCATTAACCTTTGAAAGCTGCATGTTGTTAAAGGTTGATTTCTCGTTACTGTGTCATCATTTTCTCCCCCATGTGACACACTTCTCACTCACACATGCCCCCCACCCTTTTTTAGAGTATTTATTTTTTAAATAGAAATCTTAAGAGAAGCCAAATAATTTTGCATGTGACCTCCCACCTGTGGGCTTGGTGTGGCGTTTTGCCAGTGGGCCTAGATCAAATCATATGGTATCTAGATGTGTCTGGCTTCTCAAACGCTGATGAACACCCTGAAACACTCGTGCAGGGGTAGGACTTGGGAGTCTCCCACGTCGCAGGATAAACATACTGCCTCCTCCTGGAGAGTCGGTTTTACACAAAGATTTAGCAGGAGGAAAATTGGTATATTAAAACATATGTGGGGTTATTATAGAGTAGAATAATAAAGTTTTATAAATCTTTCAGACAAGACACAATTTTACACAGTTGGCAGCAGCCATGTCCCATATGCTGGCCTCTGTCCTTTCCCTGGGGAGAAGTTTTAGAAGCCCTGGTCAGAATTTTTTGCGGTATTATCATTTTATTATTCTCGTAATGTTTTATCATTATGAACTGATATGAGGTATGAGACAAAAGTGTTCGGTTGTACTTATGAAGACAAGGAAAGTAATACAAACTTGCCAGTGGTTCCCCAAAGTCAGCACGGCCACATCACAGTCACAGCTTCAAAATACAGGTTCCTAGGCCTTCTCCCAGGGGGGCTCTGACTCACTTGGTCCAGGGTGGGCCTTCAAATCTGGATTTTGGACATATACCTAAAGTGATTTCGCTCTGTAGCTAGAACCAAATGGTTTATTCTGACTATAGGCACTGAGAAAGGGGCTACAAAACTAGTATCCTACAGACCAGGCAGAAGAGTGTTTTTTATCCTGTAGCATTTTTAAAAAAATATGTATTAGTTGCCACCATTTAAAATCAGAATATTTTATAATTTTTCTTTAAAACTCAGGTGTCAGGGCAGTACTACGCCTGCCTTTTCTCCAAATCCCATGCCAGAGGCGAGCAGAGGCAGCTGTCTTGAAGGCCTGCACCTCTCAGGTCTCCCTGGCACCCCCAGCACACACTGCCCCAGCTTTGCTCTCTCACATCACTGTCTGGCCCTCTGGGCACTTGAGCTTTTGATCCTGCTCAGTGAACACATGGTCCTGCATAATGTTCTTTAATCAGAACGAACAGCTGAATCACAGACATCCTGGACAAGCAAACAACGGGAGTCTACTGTTGCCCCCACTCCCCACTCCTGGCCTCAAGAGGACAGCTCACCTTGGTTCCCACCTGGGAAGTGAATCATTCTAGAAAGAAGGACTTCCACTGAGACTAGGACTCAGAATCCTCGCCTCTGCTTGGTGCTTCTCCTTGTCTTTCAGTCACTTCTCTATGATTCTGTTTCTAGAGCCCCATTTTTCACCCATAGACCTGACCTGACCACAAAACACACACACACGGATCCCTCACGGCCATCGTCATGGGACTGTGATCCTGGCGTGGCCCTGCTGACGGGTCAGTTTCACGGCCGTGAACGCCCCTTTGCCCTTCACCGTTCGTCCCATTCTAAACACTAGATCATTCTGTGTTTCATGTATAAAAAGGAGCCCAAATGCCGATAGGAGGTAGTTCTTACAGGAAATTGTGTTCAGAATTCCAACCAACAGATTTGAAGCAATGAACCTTTAGAGCATGGCACTTCTGTACCCTGGTTGGGAGGCCATGTCTGGGCACACGGTTTGGCAGGAACAGAAGGTACCGTCAGCCTGTGCTGGCCGCGCTCAGCAGTCAGAAGCATGACCCCCGCTCCCGTTTTCTTCTGAGACATTACTGGGGCTCTCTTTCATTCTGTGAGGTCAAAGGATGCCATTTGGATTGGTCACTTGACAGGACTGCATCGTTTCTCTAATTTTTCATTCTGGTGGCCCAAGCCGTGAATCACAGTTCTCTCACCAAGCAGCATGCCTCTCGATGGATTCCAGAGACCTCACAGAGCATCTCCTCTTCCCTCGTTTATCTGAGTAGGTAATAGCACAGAGATGGTGAACGCCGGTAACCGCTAAAAGGTTTGAAAAGGCAAAGAACATTTTCCCTTTAAAGTCCAAGCCCTCCCTTGCCTCACCGGGATCAGTTCTCTCTGGGCCCTGAGCACGTATGACTTGCCATTCCAGACGTGGTGAGTACAGGCTGCTGGGTGGTGTCTGTTCCTTTTCTTCTTGCAATCAAACCACCGGACGGCCCAGCCTTGTGGTCCCGACTCCCAGTCTCTTGTCCTGAGCAAATCGCCATTCCCTTGTGGGCTTCCCGGCCACACCTGCCATCCGCTACCCAGAGCACCAGTGGTCGCTAGCATTGGCCCCATTCTCGCTGGCTTTTCATTCCATAGCAATGTAAAAAGTAGCCAAATCAGGAAACATTCATTCTAACCTCACTGTTGGAAGAACGTAGAATCAGAACCATATTTTCTGACACATCCCAGCTTCATATAGTTCGTGTTAATTAAGGGCCAGTTGCTTTCATTTTCATTCAGAACATATGTTAATCAGAGATATATGTATAACCACCATATTTTACCCAAATCTCACTGAAATGTATAGTGTACAAAAGGAGTATCCCTGGGGCTAATTAACATTTGCAAATATTTACTTAGAGCATTTCTAGAAAATTTAATAAGAGGGAAGGGAGCAGTTTTGCAAAAGGGGATGTGTTTACCAGTTTCACCATGGCGATGGCCTGGGAGTGTAGGTACAAACCTGCCAGGAAGACGCTGTGGGTTTTTCCTGGTGTTGTCTGAGCAGCTTGAGTGAGGGCAGCAGTGGGGGTACAGTGTTTACTCTGTGCCGTAAATTAATTAAGTAGATTATGCTCAGTCTGGTGGTACAGGTCCAGGCTCTAAAAGGGCGGCAGGCGGCCCGGCGGGCTCTGAAGATAAAGAGGTCTTTATTGTCTGTGGCCGCTCTGTCATTTGCCGTGAGGTGCTTTGAGGCTGCCCCACTGAGGCTGGATGTGACTGGAGTTCACAGACACTGCCCGGGTCTTGGCTGTGTGGCCACAATGTGGAGCCCAGCTGTTTCAGAAAGGACAGGTTTTATCCTTAGTATTTGGTTGTGAATATTCCTGTCTAGAAAAATTCACTGCAACAAATGCAGACTGAGTCCCTGCTTCCTGCCGGGCACAGGGCTGGGCAGCAGGGATTCAGACATAAAAAGGCACAGTCCCTGTCCTCGGAGAACTCACAGCTTGACAGGACGCAGGCACACAGGATGATTTTAGACGCCACAGCCATGGACGAGTCCAAGGCCCAGAGGAGGGAGCTACGCAGAGGGTGTGCCTCCGAGCTGGAGGTTAATGAAGAGAGGGCCCTGGTGGACAAGGAGGGATAAGGGCACTGCGGCCAAGAGGAGCAGCAGCACAGAGGCCTCGGCAGGTGGCACTTGCAGGGGCTCCAGCTGCTTCCATCTGGATGAGCACAAGGGGCGGGGCTGGGGAGCAGAGGAGGATGTGGTCAGGCGGAGGCAGGGACTGGATGGTGGGGGTCTCGTGTCGTGCTAAGGGGTTGCAGTTCATTCTATAAGTAGGGAGGAGCGTGATGTCAGCATGGAAGACTCTATAGACATCTGCCATCTGGGAGGGGTCAAATCCTGACGCCTATCTTATCTAAATGATGCTGTCTTGTTATTTTGGTGGTCAAAATGCTGAGCTGTAACTCACTTCCATGCATGAGTATAAGCCCATTTTCTGAGCAAGACCCCAAGCTAGTTGCAGACCAGGGATTCAGAGACGAATAGGAAAGCAGCCCTGTCCACCTGTCCATGGGTGGTGCACCGGCTGGTGGAAGAGGGGAGGGTGGACATGGCTGGACCACTTGCTGCAAGGAGTGATCTAGCCTGTTGTATGAAGCAGTGGGAACAAGGGCAGTGGAGAGATTAGTTTCAAATGCAAGCTCTCAGGTTTTATATAGGAGTTGGAAATTCCAGAGCACCAAATTTTTCTTCTGGAGAATTATTTATGGTACTTTATTTAATCTGGCTTTTTTTTTTCAAAGTATAGATAAAGAAACTTTTTTTCTTCCCTTTCTTTTTTGTGCCCAGTGATAAACAGATCCCAAGTATTACCAAAGCTACATTTAAAAAACAGAAATTTTTCTTAAGAACCTCAATAATGAACAGGATTTCAAATACAGTCACTGAATTTAATTCTTCATCCAGTGTTTCCCTCTTTGCTTAATTTTACAAAGGGGCTTGTGAACCAGTTTGTTATAAAAAATGGATTTCCCTTTCAATGACCTGACTGCATGCAGTCTGACAGTGTGTCAGTGGCCTTGCTGGGTTGACAGGCGCTCTGATGGTGTATACGGATATGTCTCTGTGGTCATGAGGCCCGGGCGGTGAAGGAGACAGAGCACTGTGTGTCCAGCTGTGGCCCCCATTGTGAGTCCCTGCACCTGCACCAGGGCCGGCTTTGTGCGTGTGAAGCAGAACAGCTTTACTTCTTTATCTCTGAGGTTTATTGTTCTGATCTCTCAAGAAGGGAGAAGGAGAGGAGAAAATAGCCCCTCTTCAGCAGAAAGTGGCTGTTTGAGAGCCTGACCCCTGTTTCACGTGTCCTTGGCTCCCTCGGAACATTCCACGTTAATTACACAGCCCGCCGCTGCGGGGCTTTTCCTTTGGCACCCACAGCTTTGGAAAACGGATAGACAGTGATTGCAGAGCTTGAAGCAATGAGGGAGGGAAAGCCACAACCCCGCAGGGTCGAGAGCCTGGAGGTGGCTTGGAGACCAGCAGCCAGAGGGCAGGGAGGCCCCTGGGTGGGGTCCTGTAAGCAGCTGGAGTGGGGGACTCAGGCAGAGGGCGAGGCCATCCGATTCTCTCGCCAGGCACCGGGGCTCCAGCTCTCAGATCTTGAAGGGAAGGAATGGCTCAGCCCAGCACCTGGGCTCAGCAGCAGGCCCGCGCAGCCAGAGGGTGCTTCCTGGGACCTTGCCAGCACTGGCTGCTTCTCCTCTCCTGTGTGTGGGTGTGTGGTAAAATATATATAACATAAAATTTGCCATTCTGTTTTTAAGTGTACAATTCATTGGCATTAATTCCATTCACAAGGTTGTGCAACCATCACCACTATCTATTTCTGAAATATTTTCATAACCCCAAACAGAAACTCTGTACCGGTTAAGCAATAGCTCCCCGGTCCCCACTCCCTCTGCCCCTAGTTCCCTCTAGTCCACCTTCTGTCTCTGTGAATTTGCCTGTTCTGTGTGGTCCCTGTACGTATGCTCCCAGCACCTGTCTCCTCCGTCACTCTCTGCCTCCGCCAGGCCCTGGAGCACGTGGGGCCTCCTGCCCCCAGGTGGGCCCCTGGCCTCTGTCCGTCCTTCCTCCTCACTCATCACTGAGGCTATACACTCCACGGGCCTTTTTCTTTTCTTCTTTTTTTCTATTGAAGTATTCTTGACTTATACAATCGTATTTGACTCAGGTGAGCAGTGTTGTGATTCAGTAGGTGTGCAGACTAGACTCCGTCACAGGTGATTATAAGATACGGCTGTAATTCCCTGAGCTAGACGGTATGTCCTTCTTGCTCATCTCTTTTTCCATGGGCCTTTCTTGATTCCTCTCAACTAGCCTGATCTTCCTCTGTCTGGAACACTTGGTTGGAAGCGCTCTTTCAACCCAAGTGACTGCTCTGTGTGAGGTTAGGGTGTTTTCTGCACCCGTGCTCCCCTGCTGAACAGGAGCCCCTGGAGGGAGCGGCAGGGCTGTGCGGAGTAGATGCTCAGGGATGTGCTTGTCCAGGTGGAATGTTCCCAGGGCGCTCCCGTCCGCTGAGGGGCAATGAGGATGGTATTACTAGGGGGGCTCTGGGGCCCGGCTGCCTGCGTTTCAACCTAGGCTTCACCACTTACTAGCTAAGTGGCCTTGGCTAAATTCCTTTACCTCTATAGGCCTGAGGTTTCTCATGTATAAAAGAGTAATAATTGTGCCTCCCTCACAAGCTTATGAAGAGTAAATGAATGCAAGTGTGTAAAGTGCTAAGAATGCTCTCACGCGTGCTGACATGTGCTGCTTTACAAGTGTTGGCCATCATCGTTGACACTGTCGTAACCTCTGTCACAAAGTCGTGAGGGTGAAACAAGTGAATTCACTGTATAAGTTGTTTTAAAAGTGGCTGGCGTGTAATACGCATTTAGTAAATGTCAGTTACCTCTGTGTGTGTGTGTGAAGGTATGTATATATTTTTGCATCAAACCCAGCTCAGCTCTGTGACCAGTCCCGGGAGCTGCCTCTCACTTGAAGTTGCCACTGTTCTGATAAAGGGGACTGGACCACCCTGGGGGCGGATAAAAACTGAACCTGCCTGCGTTTCCTTTCTTTTGAAGACATCAGAGGACTAAGAGGCCTCAGAAGTTGGATGCCAAGTGGAGGTAGTCTTAGAAATCTGGTGAGCTAGAAGTCAGCACGGTCTGCGCTTGGAGGTGTCATTTGAGTTCACAGCAATCTTAGCATTTTCACCTTTTTTTCTTTTTAAATTTGGAAACCAGCCATGGGAATTGGCATTACTTCTAACCTCAGGCAAAAGATCCTCACATTCCATCTCCATTTGGAGGACTGAGTGGGCTTTACTGTTTACATGATGCCTACAGTTTCAATCAAGATGCTCATTTTTTCAAACCCACAGAAGAAAAGTTATCCTCTATGGAAACCAAGCTTTACAAAACTTATCTCTGTGCTCTGATTTTAGTTGCCAGTTAAAAGAAACCTCAACCCTGCTTGTTAAATAGCTGTGTGAAATGTTACCGGGGCATGGAGAAGGGCTGGGGCTGGAGAAGGAATGGCCTTCTTGCCACTGTGGACCTCTTTCTGGAGAGAGGATGACTCAGAACTTGCTGGGAAGTTGAACGTTGGCTTCCAAAAGGCAGAGGAAATGTCTGTGTCTACGTGTGCACGTGTGTGAGTGTACACGTGCATGTGTGTGTGTGTGTGTGTGTGTGTGTGTGTGTGTGTGTGTGTTCGGGGGATGCGCTGCAGGACAGAGCATGGTTTCTTGGGATCACATGTTGTTTCTCCTACTCAGAGCCCCCGGACTCTGTATTTGCACCACCATTCCTTACAGTGGTCTCTCTCTGGCCACGTCTGTCCCTCTGCACTGGATGTGGGCTAGAACTGCACCAAACAGAACCCCCAGTCTCCCCTAAGTGGTCCCAGTCTCAGCAGGTACCCTCTATAAGTATATGAAACAGCTTAAATTTTTTTTATTGAAGTATAGTTGATTTATAATATGTTAGTTTCAGGTATACAGCAAAGTGATTCAGTGATTTACATATATATTTTTTCAGATTATTTTCCATTATAGGTATTACAAGATATTAACTATAGCTCCCTGTGCTATACAGTAAGTTCCTGTTGCTTATCTATTTGATGTATAGATTGTTTGTATCTGTTAATCTCATACCTCTAATTTATTCCTGTCCCCCCTCCCTTTTCCCTTTGGTAACTATAAGTTTGTTTTTTATGTCTGAGTCTGCTTCTGTTTTGTAAATATGTTCATTTGTGTCATTTTTTTAGATTCCACATATAAGTGATATCATATAATATTTATCTTTTTCTAATTTACTTAGTATGATAATCTCTAGGTCCATCCACGTTACTGCAAATGGCAATGTTTCATTCTTTTTATGGCTGAGTAATATTCCTTTGTACATATATACCACATCTTCTAAGCCAGTCATCTGTTGATGGGCACTTGGGTTGTTTCCATGTCTTGGCTATTGTAAAGAGTGCTGCTTTGAACATTGGAGTGCATGTATCTTTTCAGGTTAGTTTTCATCTTTTCCAGTATATTCCCAGGAGTGGAATTGCTGGGTCATATGGTAGTTCTATTTTTAGTTTTTTAAGGACCCTCCATACTAGCACCAATGTACATTCCCACCAACAGTGTAGGAAGTTTCCCTTTTCTCTACATCTCTCCAGCGTTTATTGTTTGTGGACTTTTTAATGATGGCCATTGTGACTGGTGTGAGGTGATAGTTTTGATTTGCATTTCTCTAATAATTAGTGATGTTGAGCATCTTTTCACGTGCCTTTTGCCATCTGTATTTCTTCTTTGGAGAATTTAGATCTTCTGCCCATTTTTTGATTGGGTTGTCTTTTTTTTTTTAAATATTAAGTTGTATGAGCTGAAACTGCATAATTTTCTGATTAAGATCAAAGTGGTTTGCTTTTGTGTAAATGTGTGGGGCACAGGGGAGGCTAAGATGCAGACTGGCTATCAGTAAATGCTTGCTGAAGATGGATTAGCCCTCAGTCTCATTTCTCCTCTTGCCTTTGCCTTAAACCTTAGAAGCAACACTGCTATATATCACATTTTGAGCTTGATTCCCTGAGCTCCTAGCCTTTCCCTGGAAATAAGCAAGACCTCTGAAGCTGCTTGAATACCTATAGGCCAGGAAAAGGGACAGGGGAGGAGAGGTTCTGATGGATGGTCCTTTTTCTAGCCAGACTGGTTAATGCAGCTTCTAAGGCACTCACCTTTCTTCTGTTGAGCTGCTGACCTGCAGTGAGAATGAGACTGAGGGGGGACGCACTGCCCCCTCGAGTGGTCGCTGCCCCGACCAGACTTGGGAGGCAGCAGGGCTTAGGGCCTCGCCCAGGGCTCTCTAAGCTGGCTGGCGCCTGCAGGTCCTTGCTCTGTATGGCTCCTCCCATGTTAGCAGGCATCACTTCTCACACACACATCCAAGTAACAGTCACTTGAGGAATCACCCATCAGCATGACCTGAACAGCCCCTTCCCCGGCACCACAGGCACGAACCTGGATGTGACCCTTGATCTAAGAGACAGGCCTTCAGGCCCTCCCACACCCCTCCCTGATCATACAGGACACAGGTTCTGTGCCAGACCCAAGACTAACAGCAGAAGGGAAGGAAGGGGAACCCTCCTTACCCAACACCTGCTGTGCACCACGGTGTTCAGCTGTTATTTCATTTAATTCTCTGGTAGTACCTCTCTTCTGAGGTATCACGTTCCTACTATTACTGGGAGAAAACTGAAGTAGAAAGATGAGAAATCACATTTCTGCGTGCCCACGGCGTCAGGGGCTGTCAGCTTGCATTACTTCCTGGCGTCCTCACGGCAGCGGTCTCTGGAGGTGTGGTGGTGGGTTCCATGCAGCTGGCACCCGGCCAGTTTGACCAACCCCCAAGTCTCTTTCCTCTACCTCCTGCCAACCCAAAGTGTGGCCCGCAGCATCGCTGGGGAGCTTGTCAGGAATGCTGAATCCCGCCCCCTCACCTGCCGTATCCCACCTGCATTTTAACTGGATCTCCAGACACCGATTTGGGGCGCACAATAAAGTCTGCGCAGCCCTGCCGCTCATCTCACGGTTCTTAGGAGGAGGAGCCGGAGCGGGGAAGTGAGGGGAGAGCAGGCTTAGCTGAGAGCGCCTTCCCGTGGAGGTGGACTCAAGCCGAGCCCCCCAGGAGGGCCGCGGAGGACAGGCAGCACTTCCTAATCAGAATGGCGTCGACAAATACCCTGCTGGCCTGTGCAGGGGAGGCCCTGAGCCTGCAGCCTCTGGTTCCTGCCCGTGTGGAAGAGCAGACAGCGTGAAGAGGGAAGGACTGACACCTGCACAGGCCCCATGGCCCCACGTGTCCTGAGAGAGGGGCTGCGGGAGAGGCGGGTCGCTCGGAGCTCAGCCCGTGGGACGTCTGCACCTGGGACGGTCCTCTAAGGAGGAGGGCATGAGGCTGGAAGGGCTTAGTTTGGTCATATTTCCCTGAGATCCCATGAGGCATCTGGCTGTGCACAAGGTATGGGGTTGGGTCACATCCTGTGTCACGGCCCTGTCATGTGTCTGGGCAGGGTAAGTGGCAGGAGGCCTGGCTGGGCCCCTGTCAGTCTATGTGCATGTGGGCAGGTGTCTTGGTCTTGGGCAAGGGGCCAGGCGGCTCCAAGGCAGAGGCCAGGCAGGGAGGGGAGTGTGGAGGACACGGGCCTCCCGGGCCGGGGGTCCAGGGGAGGCTGTAAGCAGGGTGCTGGTGGTGCTGGGTTCTGTGGGGGCCTGGCCCGGCTCTGCTGAGCGGGTTCATTCCTTTTCTCCTTTGCCTCCTTCCCAGCGTGTGGCCACAGCCCTGGTTGCTTCTTGCTTTTACTCAGACTGAGAACTGGTTGGGAACTGGGGCCTCCCCAGCAAGACGGCCCTGCAGGTTCCACATCGGGCAAAGCAGCTCAGGACCCACCCTCCACCTTGGTGGGACCAGGATTAGTGGGATGAGGGCCCCTCAGGTGTGTCAGGGGGAGATAAGCGCCCAGTTTTTCTGGCTGTGTTTCCGGGGTCAGGACACTTCTTCCTCTGCCAGCAGTCAGGCAGTCTGAGCGGCCTTGGGGAGAAGGGCAGGGAGAGGGCGGCCAGGAGCCCTAACAGCCAGAGAGTTCCAGAAGAATGGCTCCAGGAGTGGCGTCCAGCGGACTGCTGTTGTTTGCAGAGGATTCTAATTACTCTCCGCAGGTAGTGGCTTGGGCTAGTGTCTAGTTTTGTTTTGTTTTGAATTCCACCCTTCACATTCACTCATATCCCAGGTGGCTGTTCTGTTGAGCCCAGGCCCCAGCACTCCGCCCCAGAGAGAGCTGAGAAGTCACAGGCCCCGTGTTCCCTGGGGCCGGATTTCCTCTCTACAAAGCTCCTCCAGCTCCGGGAGCCCCAGGCATGGCTGGGTCGGCACCTAAGTAGAGTGCTGGCTGGGGAAAAAGGGGGGGTTGTTCCCATTCTTCACTGCCTTTAGAGGGAGCACCCCAGGCTCGGCAGAGATTCTGTGAACCATCTAGAAGGCATGGAGGAAAGACTTGAGCAGAACCAATCCAAGGAGGTGGCTGAGGGGTACACTGCCAGTTTGAAGGGGAAAACATCTCCCTAGGAAGTTGGCACGGTGCGGCAGGAAGCTCACCAGCCCTGGGCAGCGTGAGGGTGACAGCGGTCTGGAAGGATCAGGGGAGAGGCAGGTTTGCTCCCAGTTGTCTGGAGAGAAGTCAGCGTGTAAATGGGTCCCGCAGGCCAGCGCCTCACAGCTGTCCCCTTCCCCATCCTTCCAGCCTGGTCCTGTGTCTGGAGAAATGCACAAAGGCAGGAGGAGCGAGCGTGGTGCTGGCCCTGAGGTGGTTATGAGTGACACAGAGCCACAGCACATCTGAGCTGGAAGGGTCTCCTTGTTGTACAGATGCGAGAGTGAGGCCCGGGCAGGGGGTGACCTGGCCGGTGTCCCTGTGCAAGTCAGTGATAATGGTTAAATAGCTGTTGCTGTTGATGCTGCACTCAAGACGGAGACCCGGGCACAGAGCTTCTACTGTCCTTCAGTCCCTCTACCCGGCTGGCCATCCTCGAGTCCTGTCATGTGCTGGCTGACTGTCTCCTGGACCCTCCACTTCTCTCCGTTCTCGACATCGCTTCATTCTCCCTGGGTTCCTGTGCAGCCTCCTGCCTTTCTTGCTCTCTTGCTGCTTCCAGCCCTGACTCCTCCAAGCTAACCCCTACCGCAGCCAGTGACCTTCCTCATACACCAGCCACCTGACTTTAACCCTTTGTTCCCCTCAGCATCAAGGTCAACCTCCCCGACCTTCCTCATAGGACCTTTCCTGGTCTGGCCCCTGCCCGCCGCCCATCTCATCTCCAGCCGGGCTGGACCGCCCTCAGTTCCCCAGGCCAGGTGTACTCTCACTGCTCACCTCCACTCTGCACCTGTCTGACTCTTCAGTTCACATGCCAGTTTCTCCAGGAAGCCTTCCTTGAACCCCTCAAGACTGGGTGAAGAGCCTCTTTTAGGGTCCTAAAGCTCTCCATTGCTATGCCATTCTCTTAACCCAGAGTTATAATTGCCTGCTGGCTGGTCTGCATCCCCCCAGACACTAAGCTCCATAAGGGTAGGAATCATAGTTGTCTTTCTTGTTCAGCGTTGTCTCCCAGGGCCTAGAACGGTGTCCTGCACACAGGAGGTGTTCATTAAGTGCTTCTTCAGTTAGTAAGTGTGCCAGGCTCTCCCCTGGCACTCTGCATACCTTAACTGATTTAAGCTTCAAAGGGCCCTAAAAGAGATCTCATTCTTTCCTGCTTCCAGATGACTACACTCAGGGAGTTAAGTAACTGGCTGGAGGCCCGGCCTCTGGGAAGGGGCAGCCCTGAGACTGCAGTGCAGGCCTGACTCCGCAGCCCCTGCTCTGAATCCCAGTGCTTATTGAATAGAACATCTCTGCTGGAGTCCCTGGCGTGTTTAGGGACTCAGAGGAGCCTCAGTCCCAGCAAGCAAGGCACAGGGAGCGGCTGAGATTCCAGGCCACCTTTGAGGAGTTGTTTGTTTTCTGAGCCAGACAGTTCCGATAACCCCCTGGAAATGGTGCTCCTTGATGCAGCCTAGCATGTCTGTGATCTGAGCTGGCCTGTCAGGAGAACAGATTGTTTTGTGGATTTTCTTCTTCTTTCTTTAAGAGAAAGAAAACATAAAAGACAGCACAGTGGAGTTCCAAGCGGTGAGGCCTCGGGGAACAAAGCGCCATCGGCTGCGTTGGGGCAGGGGCAGGCAGGCCCCGGACAGGTGTGCTCTAGACAGACGCCTTCTAATGCAGGCCCCAGGCAGCCCTCAGGTGAGGAGAGACTTAAAAAGTCGAGAACAGTCTTTCTGCACCTTGGGCCACCACAAAGTTGCAGGAGGCCGGGGCAGCACAGGAGGCAGAGCAAAGGAGCCACTGCCTCCGGGCCTGCCCCAGGGTGGAGGAGGAGGCTAGCCCTGCCTGCCATCCAGAACCTCTTTCCTGTGCTGAGCCCAGCTGTGCCATCACCACTGCTAAAGAGTGAGGTGTTGCATGGCCTGAGAGCATGAAGTAAACCCAGGCCAGCCACTGGTGAATGGTCAGAATGAGCCCAGGACAGGTGCGGTCTCCGTGTATCCGCCCTGGACTCTGCCAGGTTGTCACCATACACAGACTGGAGCTCATAAACGCCCACTGCAGCCCACAGGTAGGGCAGGGCTCTCGGGGTATGAGGGGCACACACAGATAAATGCCAGCCCCCTTTCTGTGTGACTTCACTGCAGGGATAAGATGGGATCCTGACACTGGTCCCAAGTCACATCCCCTGCAGAGAGGATGGAAAGGGGTGGAGCCATGGGGCAAACTCAGATAGCCTCTCTCCAAAGTACACACCCTTCTCTGAACCATCTTGCAGGGGCCCTGCTAAGCCTCCTTGTGTCCTTAGCTTGAACTTTCAAATGACAATAGTTTCTTCTCCTGCTTGACCTCACCCAGGAGGATTTAGAGTGCTTGAATAATGTAGGTCCCATGGGGA
Source organism: Camelus ferus (assembly GCF_009834535.1). Classification (NCBI taxonomy): domain Eukaryota; kingdom Metazoa; phylum Chordata; class Mammalia; order Artiodactyla; family Camelidae; genus Camelus; species Camelus ferus. The sequence continues at coordinate 62,773,271 of NC_045696.1, forward strand.
TGGCCCTTTGCTTTAGAGGTTATGTCCACATGAAGACATTGTGGCCACACAGATGAAGCACGGACTCTGGAGGTTTTCGGTGTTTTGAGAGTGACTGCCTCTGTAGCCTCCCTTTCCTACCCTGAGCTCCTACGGCTGGCAGGATGCCCGTTTGGGACATTGCCAGAGAGCCTTCCCTGCCAAGAGCCACGGTGAGCCACCTCCAGGTTCGTGACTGGTTGTCCCATCCAAAGTGGACCCTGCAGGACAGGGGTCTCGTGTCCTTAGTGCTCCTGCGGGAGATCCCTGTGGTTTGGCTACAAAGGATGGGGGGACGATGGGGTCCTGGGATGGTGTGCAGGGGTGGGAGTTTTGCAGAGAGCACCTTTGGGTAGTTAAACTCACTAGAAGATGACAAGTAAAAAAACAGGGACCGCAGGCTGACCTCAGTATTTTAGGGAAAGAACTGGATGTACTATGACCCTAAAAAAGAGTGTGGTTTTCCTTAGTCAGAATCCGGAAAGCATGAGGCAAAAGCTGAGGCTGCCATTGTGCTGGTGTGGGAAGGGTCACCGGCAGCTTTGTGGTGCCTGGGCATGTGAGCACTTCTGTCCCAGCTGGGCGACCTTGTGCGAGTCACTTCCAGTCTCTGTGTTCCCTGGTGATATCTATAGGTTTTTTCAGCTATTGGATTTTATGGCTAGGACCATGCTGGAAACAGGCTTCCTGCCTTCGAGCGCTCCTGGCGCCGGGGGCTCGCTGGCTCACTCCTGCTGTCCTCTTGCCCTTACACACAGCCTGCTTCATGGTTGGAATTATCCTGAAGTCCGGGTCCCCGCCCCCAGTCTTGGTGTGTGGAATCCCCCTATCCTATCTTCTGCTCCACCAACCAGATCTGCCCTGAGAACCAAAGCACTTTGAGAATCTGTTCTCTGAGGCCTTGCTCACTCTAACTTTGATCTTGGTGAGAGCACAGGACATGAGAGCCCACCCCATAGGCTCCACACAGTCATGGGCCCCTCCGGGAGCTCAGTGCTAAGCACTTCCTCCTGCCCCTGCAACTGCACCTCTGGGCTGAGCCTCTTGGGAGGGCTGTGTGACCACAAGCACATTACTTAACCTCTCAGAGCCTTCATTTCCTTATCTATAAAGTAGAAATAGTGCTAACCATAGATACTGTTGTGAGGAATTGAGAGAATGTGTGTAAAGCTGAGTAAGGGCCGCAGTGAGTGGCAGCAACTCCTCTCCTCCTCCTCATTTTGGGTACAGTGCTTGGTCCATACTAGGCTTCAAGCAGGTGTTTACTGATGACTTAGGGATCTGGATGATCCTGACTTCTGAGGAGGTGATGAGGAGAGAGATTCTGATGCAGGGGAGACCCGGGGGAGAGGCCCCAGGGGTCATCTTGGTGGAGCAGAGATCAGAACTGAGCTTCTTGGCCAACTCGCTGGCTGTGTAGGGCTGAGGCCTGGTGTCTGTGACCCACAGGAGGAAGCTGGCAGCAGCTCACATGTGTATGCGCCAGGGAGGGGGTGTGGCTGAGGGTGGGTTCAGAGGGGTCCCTCACTTTCCTGCTTTGACCCCCACTCCCACAGGGGTTCCATGTTTTTATGCTGAGATAACCGAGGGAAGGGAGTTCTGGGGAGACGAGGAATTTTCCCGTGCAACTGCTGAGACAGTGCACCAGCAGGAGAGGGGAAGCTGGGCAGGTTTCAGCCACATCTGGTGAAGCCACCAGGAAGGGAGGGAGAGAGGCAAAAAGCTGGAAACAGTCCACTTCTGTTTCCTAAAACCTGTATCTGTGAGCCCACGAAGGACAAAAGTAAAAGGATCAGCAGAAACAAACAAATACAGTGACTGCCCTGTGTGCTGCCTCTCTACGCCCAGCCCCCCACAGCACGTTGCTGGGGGCTCATAACCGGGAAGCATCCAGGTGCCAACACTGGGCCAATGGTGGGGCTTCTCTGGAATGTGGACGTGGGTTTTGAAACAAAAGCAACAACAAAAAATCCATGTTGTACTCCCACACTGGTACTGCATTTAAAGAGAGATCGATGACTGGAGTTTGGTGCCTATTACAGTCCCTTGAACTTCGCCCCCAAAATTTCACGGATGGTAGGTCGTAGTTCTGGTGGGGAGCCACAGACTCAGAAAAGGATCCTAGACCTGATGAATCCCCTTGGGTAGACGCAGGAATTGAGGCCCCGGGAGGGAAGTGACTTGCCCGAGGTCGCCCTGCTCGGGGGTTGGAGCCACGTGAAGCAGGTTTCGGGCCCCTGCGCGTACAGATGAGGCAGAGGAAGCGTGTGTTTGCTGCCAAGATTCCACACTGCTTCTCGCTGAACGTGATGCGTGTCCTTGGCTTCCATCACCTCTGACCGGACTGAGCGTTGTACCTGCGTTCTCTCATAAAATCCCCTCAACAACCCTGTTTCCATAAGGAAGTCTGCGGCACAGAGAGCTTTTGTGCCTTGTCCAGGGTGGTAGCAGATGACCAGGATTTGAACACAGACTGTCCGCCCCAGAACCTGCATTCTCAACCCCACGGTGCACCAGAACATTTTTTCAGTCAGTGGACAGCTAATACACACCCGCCTCCCCCTCCACCCCAGGCTGACTGCTGATTTCTGGGGATGGAAGCAGGCTGAGATGGGCCCTCTCCTGGCACCGTAAGTGCCCTGCTTCCAGGAAGCATTTCCCGGGCAGCCCCCCGAGGGCTGTGACAAAGTGATAAGGCCCGGCAAGTATTAGCATAACATTTACAAGTGGCCATGCTACTCATTTCACGGCCATTTTCAGGATAAAATGATATCACTGCTACTCATGTGGTTTTCATTTCTTTATAAAATTATTAAAAATACCCCACTTTTCTTCTGAGTGTGATCCTGGGGCCAGCAGCATCAGCATCACCTGGGAACTTGTCAGAAATGCAGCATCTGAGTGGGAACCTGCATTTTAACCAGACCCCAGGTGAGTCCCGGCATAGTGACATCTAAGCAGTGCTGCTGCCCGGGACAGGCTCCTGCAAGGCAGGGCCTGCATCTGGCCTGTCGCCGTCCGCCTCCACAGTGCCTTGTGCCTGACAGGTGGGAGACCCCCAGTATTTATGTCAATGTGCCGATCGGTAGTTTTACCCTTGACCAAAACCTAGGCCACGAACTTGTAGGACAGCAGGGGCAAAGGTAGAGCTCAGCTTAGATGAAGTGGGCGGGCTCACAGATTGCTTCTAGGCTTGAGAAGTAACATACTTACTGGTAGCTCGGTGGCCTTTGTGCCTGGGTCAGCCACAGCAGGGTGAAGGGTGCCGGGCTAGATTGACTGATCTCAATTCCGGACACAAGGTTAAATTCCACATGTGCCCCTCCCCATCACCCTTACCACATACGCCTCTGTTCTGCTCACTGTCCCAGAAAACACCCCAGCTTGTGTCCTGGGTACTTCTCTCCTGTGTCCCCTAGTGCCGTGGGAGGAGCAGTGAGCCAATTCTGAAGGTGACTCTGGCTTTGTCTTTACCCTGAAGAAAGTCCCTCCCTCAGCCTAACTCCAGGGAAAGGGCAGGATCTTGGAGCTGAGCTGAGGCCCCCTGCATATGGCCCTCACCAGCCCAGCCTGCTGGCTGCAGGCCCTGCGGTCTCCTGCTTGGGCCCCAAGGCTCCCACCAGATTTAAGCTGCTCCCGAGCGGTGATGTACAAGCCCTGCTGCTTGGAGGCCACGGGCTCCTCCAGGGCCAGCACTGGGAAGGGCATTGTCCACAGAGCTGTGGGCACTGCTGAATCAGGTTCCCAGCTGGGGCTCTTCATGGCTAACTTTTGTCATACCAGCATCTCATCACAGGTGTGGATTCCTTAGCTCGTGGTGATACAGGAAAAAAAATGGGTACAAGATGATGGCCATGTCCCAGATCTTGGTCAGGTCCCTGGGACGCACCCTGCCAAGTGAGGGTCTTGGCTTTGCGCAGGAAGAAATTCAAGAGCGAGCCATAGTTGAGTAAAAGGAGATTTATTCAGAGAGATGCACACCCCATAGACCGAGTATAGGCCATCTCAGAAGGCCAGAGAGGCCACGAGGTGGGGTGGGGGGCTGTTAGAGTGAAAACAGATACACACTCCTTAGACAGAGTGTGGGCTGTCTCAGAAGGCAAGAGAGACAGTGACCACAAGGTGTGAGGTTGTTAGGTTCTATGGGCTCAGGAATTTCATATGCTAATGAGTAGGAGGATTATTCCAACTACTTCAGGGAAGGGGTGGGGATTCCCAGGAACTGGGCCACCGCCCTTTTTTTGACCTTTCACGGTCAGCCTCAAAGTGTCTTGGCACCTGTGGGAGTGTCATTAACCATGCTAGTACATTGAAATGTGTATAATGAAGCTCAAGGTCCACTGGAGGTTGAATCTCCCGCCATCTTGGACCTCAGGGTCTATGGGAGTTTACTTTTCCACCATCTTGGGCTCGTTGCTGTCACTCCTTTAATGGCTGTGCCCTACCCCCTTCCTTCCTGTCTCAAGGGGACCAACTTTTCTCTCTCCTCTTCTCCATCCTCATCCTGAGGGGGACCTGGCTCCCTCCAGTGAAGACCCCTCATGGCTCCAGCCCACAGGGCCCAGGGCACACCCTCCCCCAACTACCTTTTGAACTGTTGTTCCACTGCCTTCATTCAACATTCTCCACTTTTAAATTTCCACCATTTGCTTTTACAGTTTCTTATTCCTTTGTTCATTGATTCTTTAATCCATTTATGCAAACATTCATTTGAAACGTAACAGTTCTCAGCAGACTGCTGTGAATCAAATGCCCACACCAGGCTCTCAAGACATAAAAATGAGTAAGATGCTTTCCGGTTATCACTCCTGGGCTCCCTGACTGCACTCACGCCCTCAGCGCTCAGGCAGATTCTTTCATTCATCTTTCATTGATTCCTTACTGCGTTTCCCAGGTGCCCTCATAAACGATTCCTCTTTCTCAAGGCCTTCTTTGCACCCCAGCCCCTCTGTTTCCCTGGATGACTTCACCTCGTACCTTCCCAAGATTTTGAGTTCACCAAAAATGAGCTTTCCCAATATCCCTAACTCCCCACTCAGAGCTGTCCCTTACTTCTGTCCCTCCTCCAGTCTCAGATGCGTCCCAGGATTTCCCTCTTCTTGGCAGACCCTCCTGCCTGGACGCCTCTGACCTTGGGCATATGTTTTATATCTTCCTATTAAATGGAGATTTGAGTCCTTACCTCATTTGTTTATTAAAACATTAAACAAGTTTCATACATTTGAGGACTTAAAACAAGGCCTGGCACATAGTAAGCACTCACTAAATATTAGCCATTGTCATGATTATCATTCCTCAGAGTGCCACCCTGCCGTTCACTCTGTGCGTCTTTTCTCTTCATTCTGGCCTCCACACCCCTTTCCCTTGGCGTGTGGACACACTCAGCTTCCCTCTGAGCAAATATTTTTCCCTCTGCCCTTTCTTTGCTGCCGGTGCACCTGCCTTCTCTGCCTCTGTCCCAGGGCAGGAGTCCCACCTCTTAGTCTCCATCACTCACTGCTCAATGGTCTCGGGTACCTCCTGCAGCATTTTTGAGTCTTCATCCCCAACCGTTTTCAACACTGTTACATTCCAGGCATGTGGCGAGCTGCTGGGGGCAGCTTAGGCTGGGTGGGGAGCCAGGGGAGATTGATAGCCTAGAGAATAGGAGAGGTGGGCCCCGGAGACTCCCAAGGGGCCGACGGGCAGGTTCCCTGGGGGTGAGGGCAGGGTGCAGGGGTCTGAGGGCATCTATGTCGGCTCCCTGTCCCTGGAGCAGAACGCCTTGTGGTGGCAAGGTGCACGGAGGGGAGCTGAGTCGGTAGCTCAAGTGGGGCTTGCAGAAAACCCTGAGGCCGAGGTGAGGCCGTCACCACGGCCATTGAAATTATTGAGGGTACCTTAGGAATGGAGCAGAGAAGATGGCTTAGGTGGTGGGCAGAGGTGATGAGCAAGGAGGTGAGGAGGCAGCTAGACTGCTGGTGGAGGCTGCGGTGGAGGAGGGAGGACAGCTCTGGAAGGGTGTGCAGCGGGGAGGCAGGGGCATCCCTGGGGTTTGGGGCAGTGGCATTGGGATTGGTCTCTGCCTGGGGAGGGACCGAGGTGTCATTCTGTCCAGATCAGTGTTTGCTTGAATGGGAGGCAGAGAATGGTCAGCTGGTATCAGTAAGAGGGTTTGGAGGGCAACATCTGGGGAGAGAAGGTCTGGACGCCACTGGATTGGATGGGGATGAGGGGGTAGGGGAGGAAGGCTGGGGCACTTTGGGCACCTGGGTCACAGGGCTGGGGGACAAGGGGTTTGCATGGGCACAATGGGCCTGCAGGTCGGGCTGGAGGTCCGCATGGCTCCTCAGGGGTTCCCACAGCAGACAGAGCATCCTACATCTTTCCTTGTGCCTCTTCTTCCATTCCCTAAGTGTCAGAACCCTCTAGAATTTCATCCTGCCTGCTTTGCCTGTGACCTGTATCCAGCCACCTGCAGAACTTTTCCATGTCACTCTTTTCTCTGGCATCTATTCAAGATTGAATGGGTCACTCCCCTCTTCCTCCTCCCAGCCTTGCCAAACTGTTAGTGGCTCCACCATCCCTGTAGTAACCTAGACTTGAAGCCGCTCAGAGCTCCATCTGCCTGGTTGAACCTTGCAATGCCTCTTCCCCCATCACCTCTGTCCCTTGTCACTCCCCCAGTTCCCCTCCATGCAGCCCTCCAGGGCCTCGCCCAGTTTAGGCATGGCCTGCTCCAGAGCTGTTTGTCAGATTGAGTGACAAGGAATTCCCTGCCTCACCCGTCTGTTCCCAGCTCCAAGGCAGCAGGTGTGGGAGGCAGCCCACGAGGCTGGGATGTCAGACAGGCCAAGGAATGATGGGAGAGGCAGAAAAGAGGACAGATGCTTCAGAGAAGGGCATCCCACCGCCTCCTGAGGGCGTGGGGAGCAGCCTCTAGGCCTTGACAGTGCCCGGATGCAGGGATGTTCATGCTACATGATTTCAATGCTCTGCCTGGTTTGAGAGAGTCCCACACAGGTGGATGGGTTATAGCTGGTGCCGCTCTAGGAATGAGACAGTTGACGTGGGTCATCTTCATCATTGTAGACTCTAAAGCAGGAAGCAAAGTCAAACAGAAACCTGTAGATGGCTGGTGGGTGGATGAGGGCTGGTCCCTGGGAGACCACCACACCCTGAGAAGAGCCTGGGCAGGGAGGGGGTCTGCCTTCTGGGAATGGGCACCCACAGTGACAGTCAGGGCCCCTCTAAAGGGCCTGGCGCTGGGCAGGTTTGTGCCTGCATTTGCTCCTAGAGTCCACTATGGCCCTCGGGGGAGTCTCATCCCCACATCCTTGCTGAACAAGCCAAGGCCCTGAGAGGCCCAGGACTCACACAGCTGGTCCTTAGCCTAGGTCTCCGGGTTCCAGGTGCAGCGCCCCTCTCACAGCCTCATACACTGTTGGTGTATTGACATCCGGGTCTTGGCCCCCCTGCACTATCAGTTTCCTGAGGGCAGGGATGTTCTACTCACCTCCGTATCAGCTGGGTCTAGTCCGTGCTCCGCTAAATATGTGAGAGATCGCTGATTGATTCTTCCCGTAGTTCAGTGTGCTCTCTGGCGTCCCTGCACGTCTCACAAAGACACGGCAGAAGGGACTTCGGGGCCTCTCTCTGCTGGCTGACAGTGGTGATGAGTAGCCCCTGTCAGTTCTACCACTGATAACCCTTGTGACTTTGGGAACATTTCTCACCCTCTCTGAGTTAGAGACCTGCCTGCTTTGGGTCTTGCTAGCAAGAGATCCTAACAAGGCTCAGTTGTGACTCTTGGCAGTAAGAAATACCCTGGGGAAATGGGCCATTTAAAGCTTTGGCGGCGGGGGGACAATTCCAGGCGGTCCGTGTCCTCTGCAGTTTGATACCACAGGGCACTGTCCCCTAGACAACTTCAGGGTCAGCGCCCGTCCCACAGAACTTCGGCCTCAGCCCGAAGCAGGACCGAGACACAGTGCCACTGCCCTGAGTCAGCCCCACATCTCCCACAGCTGGCCCCTGGTGGCCGCAAGGCGGGGCTGGATGGAACACTGGGCTGCTCCCACCATGGCTCTTCGCTCCTGGCCTTTCCTCACAGAGGACTAGAAAACAGGGTCCTCTCCAAGTCAAACAATAGCTGATTGGGCCTGGCACACAGCACGGGCATAAGGGAAGTGGCGTTTCCTGATTCCGGCCTCTGCTGATTAGACAGCCTCCAGTTCCTCCAGGTGGAGGCCGGCCTTGCTGGCTTCTTAGTGACTCTGCCCTCAGCTTGAGGAATGGCGACATGTGGTCCCTGTGAATCCAGATCTATGATGGAGCCTTTTTGGCCTGAGAGCTTGAACTCAGCCTGAGTTGGCTGGCACAGGCTTCTAGAACCTTCCTGGGAGGGGTGTTGTGAAGACTGCCTGGGCCCAGTGTGTGTTCTCATCCTTGCTTCTCCTCTTGGAAGTAAAGTGGAAAACTCTGAGCCCAAGGAGCTGAGAAAGACCAACCCAGGAGAAAAAACTCATGAGGAAATAAGGAGGCAGAAGGGTCTGTGATTTGGGTGTAGGCTCGTTGGTGGGGCAGGGAGAGGGACAGTTCATGGCAACACGGGTTCTCCCCTGGAGAAGTGAGCTCGCTGTTCTCTGGTCAGGGTCTGTGGTTGAGAGTCTTGGCGGAGTGACCTTGGCAATGATCATCAGGGGAAAGACCTGAGAGAGGAGATGGCTTTGCTTTTCAAAATTACTTCAACTACCCCCTTCCATCATTTTCGTATTCTTCTTCATTATAGGTTACTACAGCTATTGAATATAGTTCCCTGTGCTATACAGTATGAACTTGCTGTTGATCTGTTTTATGTATGGTAGGTAGTTATCTGCAAATCTCGAACTCCCAATTTATCTCTTCCCACCCACTTTCCCCACCCTGGTAACCATTAGTTTGTTTTCTATGTCTGTATTTCACTACTTTTTAATAGTCTTTTTATGACGATTAATTAAGACATACTTGATATAAAAAATTTAGAGGGGGGAGGGTATAACTTAAGCGTTAGAGCGCATTCCTAGCATGCACAAGGGCCTGGGTTCAATCCCCAGTACTGCCTCTAAAAATAAACAAACTACCTCCTCCCCCTCCCCAAAAAAGAAGTTAAAAAAAATTAGAAAACGTATCACCCATAACTAGAAGAACGTGCCTCATTGTGCTTCCCCAACAAGCCTCGTCAGCTTCTGGAAAGACTCAGTATTTACAGTGGACCATCTGCACGGGGGCTTGTTCGCAGCTGAAGTTGTTTCTAAAAGGGAAGAAACCTTATCCCCTCTAGGTGACCCTGGAGGGTGAGAACAAGGCTACACAGGCCCAAATACAGACGATTAAGCGGTGCAACATGGCTAGGCTGTGGGCATGGAGGTTAATCTGAGAAAGTCCTGGAAGCTCTAGGACTCAGAACCAGATTCCTTCCTTCACAAAGAGGTTCCCTGCAGCCTCAGCTCCTGGGAGGAAGGCAAGGGTCTGGGGTGCCCTGGCCCACCTCAGAGCGGCTCTCGGTCTGACACCCTCCCCATGCCAGTCAGTGAGGCACCAGTGGCCTGCCAAATCAGAAATAAAATTGAAATTCCAGAGCTGCTCCTTGGAACATTAGCCGGTGGTGGAATCCAAGGCAGTCAAAGATGAAAGGGATCTCGGAGATCAGAAGCCCTGGATTCGCGTCAGAGCCCTGACAACTGAGGGCCTCTGTTCCCTTCTGTTAAAATGCAGGCAGTACTGTCCCCGTGCTGCCGGGAGGGAAGGGAGGCAGATGATGTCAGAGGGCTCTGTGGTGGGTGAGGAACTGGGGATCTCACCTTGGTAGCCCTTTACGTGAGCGCTGATCCCCTCTGTGTCCCTGCACCCCTCTCTGCCCCAAGGCTGGGGCAGTTCCTCCAGGAGAACCAGCTGATGTGGAGGCCAGAGAAACCCACCATTCCCTTGAGGAGCTGCTCTGTGTTTTTGAGTTCATTTGGGGGTAGAAGGAACGCTTTCAACAAGGGCAATAATTTTCTACTTAAGAGTCAGTGGTTCATTTTCAGGCTGCGTTGATGCTCCAGCAGACACCCCAGGCAGCTTGCATTTCCAATTTCCTGTCCCTCCTTTGCTTCTGCTTACAAGTCATCATGTGCTGATGTCCAGACCTGGCTCTTTCTGGCTCTATGTCATAAAATGCCTCTTCATCCTGATTGAGCCGCAGTGCTAGGCAGCAAGTTCCCCTAGAGCCACCTGGGTTATGGTCTCTGCCTGGAAGGATGTTGTCCATCTCTCTGCCTCCGGCCCCGCTTTCCTGAGCCCAGCAGGTTTGGTGGCAGGTCACTGTGGTGTAAAAGGGAAGACTTGGAGGAGCTCCCTGCTGAAGGTGGTAAGGATGCACCCTGGGACTGCAAATGGCCCCTCTGCTCCCCAGCTTGCTCAAGAGTAGAAACCCTTCCAAACCCTTTTGAAACACCTGGGCACCCCCTCGTGGGTCCCCACTCCTCACTCTACCCCACATAGACCTGCCAGTGATGGATACAGGGCTCAGAGAAGCAGCAGGTTTTCTCTCGGCAGCAGCAACTTTGTGTCCTGACGTTTTTCTGTCCCTGGTGCCAGACAACACTGAAGGCCACGTAGCCTAAGCTGAAGTGACCTTTCCCTCAGTCCTTGTCATCACTTCATGCTTCCTGAGGCCCTGCTGTGTGCGATGCTGAGGAGGCAGTGGTGGTCCTGGGAGACGGAGCTGTGGGGAGCACAGAAGGACCGGTGGGCTTGACGGAGTTCGGGATGTCCACTTCCGTCTCCTTTCCCCTGGGTCTCTCCTTTCTGAGGGCTGAATCCAGTGCCTTGGCAATAAAACCTCCTCCTCCCCTGAAAAAAGAGAAAACCCTATTCCTAAGGTGACACATAACTTAGTCTGAACCCTGAGGTTTCAATAGATGACCAGGTGTCCTGGCTTGCCTGGGACGAGGCGTCTCTCAGGACTTGGGACAGCTGGTCACTCTGCTTTTGAAAATGGAAGAGAATGTGGCTATTCATCCAATTTGCAATACTTTGATCAATGGCTTGTTTAAAGATATGTGGCTTAACTTCCAAATACTTGGAAACTTTCTAGGTATCTTGTTTTTTATTTTAAGTGCAATTCCATTTTGGTTAGGGACCTTTTTTATTGAAGTATAGTCAGTTTACAATGTTGTTTGTGTCAATTTCTGGTGTACAGCATGTTTTAGTCATCCATATACATATTCATTTTCATTACAGGTTACTATAAGATATTGAACATAGTTCCCTGCGCTATACCAAAGAAACTTGTTTATCTATTTTATATATAGTAGTTAGTATCTGCAAATCTCAAACTTCCAATTTATCCTTTCCCACCAACTTTCCCCTCTGGTAACCATAAGTTTGTTTTCTATGGGATTCTATTTCTGTTTTGTAAATAAGTTTTTTTTTTTTTTAAGATTTCACATATGAGTGATATCATATGGTATTTTCCTTTTCTTGGCTTACTTAGACTGACAATCTCCAGGTCCATCCATGTTGCTGCACATGGCATTATCTGAGTAGTATTCCATTGTATAAATGTACCCCAACTACTTTATCTAGTCATTTGTTGATGGACATTTGGGTTGTTTCCATGTCTTGGCTATTGTAAATAGTGTTGCTATGAACACTGGGGTGCATGTATCTTTTAGAATTAGACTTACCATATGATCCAGCAACCCCATTCCTGGGCATATATCTAGAGGAAACTCTATTTTCAGTTTTTTAAGGAATCTCCATATTGTTTTCAATAATGGCTGCACCAAACTACATTCCCACCAACAGTGTAGGAGGGTTAGGGACCATTCTTTATCTGATTTTTAACCTTTTAAAATGTATTGAGACTTGTTTTGTAGTCCAGTATGTGGTCTATCTTGATGAATGTTCCATTTGCAGGAGAAAAGAATGTGTGATCTGCTCTCGTTGGGTAGAAAGTTCTACAAATGTCTACTAGGTCAAGTTGGTTCATAGTTCTGTTCAGATCTTCCATATCCCCTGTCTACTTGCTCTGTCAATTACTGGGTAGGGTTAATAACATTTCCAACTACAATAGTTAAAAAAAAAAACCCTCCCCTAGCTGGAGGGTCCCCTCTGCCATTCTGTGGTGGCCCAGCTGTATTTGGTAGAATTTTAGCTGGTTTGCAACCTGTTCCTGAAATAAATGAATTAACAGTAGTCAAACTACATTCTAACCCTGCTGTGATCCCATCACTGCAGGCTTTAATGGCTAGAAAGATCCAGCATCTCTATTTGGTTTGGAAACTTAAAGTTGTTATCACCAAGCAGGCGCCAGAGCTCTGTTCTACTCACAGTCCAATTATGGTGAAACCCAGACAATGAACCTGTGTATTCCACTTGTAAGAATGTCCAACCGGAATGCCTTGCCCCTGGCCAGGAGCATACTCTTGGCCCCCTGTGATATGCAAGACCTCAAGGAAGCTCTATTCCCAGGCCCAGAGAATGTGTTGGAACTGGAAAACGACTCAGTGTGGCCCAACCCGGGCCAGGCCTCTGGTTTTCTTTCCACTGTGTTGTCCACTTCACCACAGCTCCTGCCCTGCGCTGCGTCAGGGGAGCTGTCTCTGTGGGAGACCAGAGATTGGCATTTCCAGGCTGGGAGCAGAGCTGGTTTTGCCATGATGCAGCATTCCCCACGCTACAATCTAGGGAAGGGGCGAAGCTGGTAAAGTAGGTGGGATGGAGTTTGATGCAGAACACGCCCCAGCCCACTTCTGCTCTTGTGCCTGACAAAGGGCCCTCCGGCTTTCCTCCACGTCGCAGGCTTCTCTGCTGTGACTGCCTCTCTGGGGGTGTGGGGCCTGGGGCACTCTCAGCTCCCTCCTGTGCCCACCTCTTGCAGGAGCTTGATGTTAAGGAGGCTGGAGAACAGAGTGGCTAGCGCTCTAACCATGTCACCCACTGGGAGGTTTCTGATCTGCCCTCCCTTCTCCAAATGGACACACTTGGTTAGAGGACATAGAAGGGGCCCCCTGGCTCTAACATCCTGTGAGCTGTGGACCTGGATCAGATTTCTAAATCTGCCAAGAGAACTTGAAATTGAGCTGACCTTCTCTCTCAAATAGCCATAATTCCACCTCCCTCTCCCACATCTGCTTTGCACCCTCAGCCATGGGTGTTTCCTGAGGTGTTTCAAGCCTCCAGCCCCTACCCCACCTTCAGAAATGCTAGGCATGGGGTCTTAATGATGAGGCTTGTTCTAAAGCAGAAGATTTTGTTTCTGCCTGTGTCTTTCCCTGCTCACCATTCAGAATTGCTTCCCCACTTTTCTCTCTCCTTTTCAAGATCAAAGACAAGAGGGTGGAAAGTTCCACCTACCTTGTTGCAATCTTCAGAAGTGGACACTGGGGCCTGATGCTGGCTTGGGCTGGTTGTAACTTTGGCGAAGTCCCTGCACCTCTCTGTGCACCAGTGTCCTCGGGCGTGGGGTGGCATGTGGTCACTTAGAACACCCGTCCCATAGGGTGTGGTACCTGTGCTTCCTAAGTCTGTACAACGCGAGCCATGCAGACGATGATGTATGTCATCCTGAGGAAGCCGAGTGTGGTGGGAAGAGCAGGAGGCCTGGGTCCAGGTCCCGGCCCTGCCTCTTGCTGGCAGTGCAATGAGATTCTGAACCTCAGAACCTCTCAGTTTTTGTAGCTGTAAACCTGGGGTGAAAACAGTACCTCCCCTCAGGGTGGTTGTAAAGACCCAGGGAACCAGGACTGGCAAACTGTGCCCCACACACACCCCGGGCTAAATCTGTCCTTTCCCCTTTCCAGGCACACATTCTGGCAGTTCCGCCATGAGAACCCCAAGACCCGAGTCGGGGGTCCTCCCCCCGAAGGGCTCCCTGGATTCAACAGCGGGGTGATGCTGCTCAACCTGGAGGCCATGCGCCAGTCCCCGCTCTACGGCCGCCTGCTGGAGCCGGCGCAGGTGCAGCAGCTGGCCGACAAGTACCGCTTCCGGGGGCACCTCGGGGACCAGGACTTCTTCACCATGATCGGCATGGAGCACCCCGAGCTCTTCCACGTGCTGGACTGTACCTGGAACCGGCAGCTGTGCACCTGGTGGAGGGACCACGGCTACAGTGACGTCTTCGAGGCCTACTTCCGGTGTGAGGGCCACGTCAAGATCTACCATGGGAACTGCAACACCCCTATCCCAGAGGCCTAGGTCCCCCTCGCCTGGCCCGGGGTCTGGGAACGGATCGGATCTAGGGCACCTCTGGGACAGGCCCCGGGGCAGTGTCTGACCTCCCAGAGAGATGTCCTTGGGGTCTGGTGCTGCAGCTCCCCCACCGCAGTCACTGCCCTGTGGCCCCAGTGACCACCGGCCTGCACACTGTTGGTGCTTGGGACCTTTTGCCTCCAGCCGTCATGAAGGACAAACACGCAGACCTCTGGTGGGCGAGGAAGCAAGCATGTGAAAAGAAGGAAGAAAAAAATGGTGGCACTTGCCTTCAGCCCCCAAAGAATGGAAACCTTGGACCAAATATAAATTTGTTTTAAATTGATAGGTGAGACAGAACAAACAGTCCTGCCGTCGCTCCCAGTGAGCTCTAAATGTGAGAGTCAGGGTTTTAAAAACTGTCCCCAGAGCTGAAGCATCCAAATGAAGGCCGGCCTTCCGCTGCGCCCCGAGGGGGCTGTGTGCCTACTCCCACGATGCGCGCATCACCGGGCGCAAGTGTAAAGTCACCACCTCTTTGGGGAGGGCCTTCAGCACCAACTGTGGCCCACATAGAAAAACCGGTCCCATTATTTTTGCCTTCATAGCTTTTATCTCCCAACAACATCACAGAACCTCATCATCCCTTAGTCATCTGAGCCAGCTCCAGGTGACCAGACTCTGCTCAGAAGTCAAATCCGCCATCAAAGAACAGAGGCTGTCCATCCCCAAGGACAGGCGAGGGCATTGTCTGGACTAGGAAGGCTCATTCCAAAGAGGAGCCCGGCTGTGTACAGCCGTGTAGCTTGGAAGAGGCATCATTCTTAGACTTACAAGCATCCTCGTCTCTATTTAGAAGACTCCTCCTTGTGACGTGCTTGTTGCACCAGGTCAAACCCCATACCTGAGAAGACGCTAGGCTGTCGTTTCTTGGTTTCTGCTTTTAGTGAGCGCTCCTGCCTGTGAGTGAGCTGCACACATGCAGCCCCTGCTGGTTCATTTTGTACAACCAGTTGAGGTCCCTGGGGAAGAAACGTTGAATTTTCATCTCATTTCAATTTCATTTAACTTTTTTCCACCATAAGTGAGAAGAGTTAATAAATAATCTTTGAGAACACAATGATTTATGTGTTTTCCCTCTGATTACAGCTTTCTACTACCTGAAGGTTCTGAGGCAAGAGCATCATCAGCGTGGTTCAGAGTAAGTGTGTTCACAGCCGGCCTCTGGAGGAGCACGTCCGAAGGGGCGGCTAGCAGTGTTGTACTGGGTTCAAAATAGAGAATCGTTTCATTCTAGCTACTGGCAGGCCCGTCTGCTTCTGGAAGCAAAAACAGCCACCCCATCCCTTCTCATCCAGCTTACTCCTAACTGGCCAGTTACAGCATCCCCTGTTAAAACAGCACATGTCTCTCCTCTCACCTCCGACAGAACTGGTCTGTTCTCTTAGGTTCTTGATTTCCCATTTGTAGCTGCCAATTACTGCCTGTGTGCTGGGCACTACGTGTGTGATAGCACACACTATCACTGATCCTCACGAAGGTAATTTGGAGTCAGAAATTTTTGGTAAGAAAAAAGACGAGATGTGGACAGTCAATGTTTATCATTTTTTTATAAGAAAATTAGGAGCCACTTTAAATGTTGAATATGGGAGTAGATTAGATAACGTGTTATGTATATATAATGGAATACCTTGGGCATTAAAAATATTTTTGAAAAATACCTTGGAAAATGTGTATTGTGTGCTATTAAGAAGGCAAAACACAAAGTTATATGTATAGTATGATCCTCATTTTTTTTAAATTACATATATATGTATGTGTGTATGTAAATATATAAAGAGAGAACCTGTTCTGTTGTGTTTCATTAGTTCAACTCCTAGAAAATCACGTGTTTCAAACACCACATTAAAAAATCAACTTTTTTAATGGGGAAAAAGTGAGTGAAACACTAGAGCATCGTCAACTCAACAGAAGACATTTTTCCTGCAATAATTTCAATAGTTAAAGTATTTCTATAGCGATCGGTGTGTTGTGTAATTGCAAGGCAAGAACAGTAAACTGATCAAAATGGGCAAAAGCCAAAGTCTCGTTTACCTTTGAGATCACCTACTCCGGAGCTCCCCACTTCTCTGTCTCACGTCGCCTTGACCTTACAGCTAACTCCGTGGTGAACTGCAAAATAAAACAGGAAGCCCAGCCAGACCAACAGAGCCATCTGTGCAGCCGTGCTTTACCGCAAGCAGCTTTTTTACAAGTCTTGGGAGGCTGGTTCCTGGCTGGGATCCTGTTACAATCAATGCAATGCAAACATAATTAATTGTGCCGTGTTTAATTTTGAAGCCTGGTGAGGAGTGCATATGCCTATACATATGACTGGCAGTCTGAAAGGGAAAAATTTGGGTAGCAGGATTAAGCTGCTCTGTAATCCTCATCTGTATTTACTCCTATATTTTCCATAGTGAAAGCTACTTTTAATAATAAAGATAAACCATAAATGCTATAAAATTCTAGCCATCCACTTCCCCCCAGTTACAGGCAAGTACCGTCCTGGCCACTTTACAGCTCCCACTTGGCCATGGTTACCATCATCCATAAGAAAACAATCTTGGTAAAGTAGGCTGTGGGTTTTCAACTGTCCCTATGGCTGCCCTAGTTCTCCAAATAAAAGGGACTTCATAATAGCGTCTCCAGACTCTGCTTTCCTTTCTGATACCATCATCTTTTGTGTGTACACAGATGATAATGGCCTTTGGAAGGCTCTCAGGCTTGTTGAAGAGATTTATTTTTGTATATGTGTCAAACACAAACCACAGCAGCCCTGTCCTTAACATCTCATCAAGCCAGAGTGACATGCTGGTTCAGTGGGCCCAACCTCAGGTGCGCCAGAGGCTCACGGGCCAAGGGACCTAGTGCAGCCGTGATTCGGCACCTGCTCAAACCAAAGGCCAAACCTCTGCTCATCCTAAGACCACCTGACTGATAGCACGGAGGCCCCGAGGTTGGGCTGAATGGAGTTTGGCAGGACCAGAGGAGGTTTCTGAGCAAGTAGGACGGTGCAGTAGAGAAAACCTCACACCTGAGACCGGCCTGGCTTGGAGTCCATGTTCTGCCCTCACCACCTGGGCGATCTTGGACAAGCAAGATCACCTCTTTTGTCATTTCTGGGCACAGGTAATGAGAACTCCTTCAAAGCAGTGTTGTTGGAAGAAAAGATGTGTAAGGGCTTGGTAAGCTAAGGAGTAATACATAGTCCTTAGAGTTACTACTTAAAACACTCCTTTAAAATAATAAAATGACAGCCACTTAAGGCACATTAAATGTCATCCCTAAACCCAGTGGATGACCAGACATTTGCTTGTAGGCTGAGTTTTTTGGTAGCCACGCCATTCTGCAGAGGCCTGGGTGTGTTTCTTCATCTGTGAGAACAAGGGGTTAAGCAGCCCCCTGCCCCGGCCCTGTTGGGAACGACATACCTGTGCATCCACTGGGGTTCACACACGCGTGTGGCGGGGAGTCCAAATCAAATGTAGACCCTCCAGACCTCAACTCACCAACTTGGAATTTATGACCATTCAAACTGAAACTCACTTGAAATGTACTGTAGCACACTCCTGCCCCCTGCCACTGGCCCCCGCCAACCTGGATAGGGAAAGTGAGGGGTACAGACAAGCTAGATGGGGGTGATATTTAAAATTCAGAGAGAACCAACTGCCTTCCATGAGGCCCTCTGCTTATAGCCCACTGATTTAGCTAAACTCTCGTCTGAGTTTTCAGCTTATGTGACCAGTTCCCAAAGGGCCTCCCAGGCAGAGCTGCTCTATAGACAGACAGCCCCATGGGTCTCACCCTGAGAAAGACTGAGCCTTGAGTCTCCTTACCAGGGAGCCCAGGGGAGGTGCCCTGCAGGACACATTGAGTGGACCGGCCAGCCCCTCCCTGAGATGCTGGCAAAGATCAAATACCCTTCTGGGGTGAAGGCTTCTCCAACTGGGTCTGGCTTGGCTCTCAGGCTATCTCAAGGGGTACCCCCATTCTGAGGGAGACATGTCCACCCCATGGGGACACTGTGCAGCCTCACTGAGTGCCACACATACTCAGAGCCTTAGAGGCCAGCTGCCCTCTCCAGCCCTGCTGCCCTGATAGGATTTGTTCCAGTCCTTCCCTGAGCCCTGCTCCCTGTGCACTGGCCTGAGCAGGACCACGGAAGCATGGAGACTGGGGTGTTTCTGGACAAAGCGGGGCTTTGCAGACAGCTGGAAGCTGGGGCTGTCTAGACAAAGCAAGGTGCTATCAATTCTTTCTTGCTCCTATGGTGCTCTGAGCAGCCTCCAGCCCTGCAGAGAGGAGCCCAGGCTCAGCTCGGGGCTCCACCCTTTCTCCAGCACTGTTCCATCACTGAGGCTGGTGGGTCCTGCCTCCCTCACACCCCTGTCTCCATGGCAGGCCCTCCTCCTCCTGAGGACTCCTGGCTGAACAGGGCTGGGGGGCTGGCCTCCGGTCCTGCTCATCCTTTGATGACTCCCAGCCACTCACTCTTAGGATGAAGTCCCAACCCCTGAGCATGGCACCCAAGACACAACCTTCTCCCCCGGTCCTCCGCATGGGAGGGAGTGCCCATGCACACCTCCCATTAGCAAAGCAGAACTGCCAGCTGTGTGCTCCCCACCCCTTGTTAAGGCTGCTCTGTCTCCCACCGGCTGAGGCTGATTCTCAGAGAGGCCCTCCCTCACCCCCAGCTGGAGTCAGCCCAGGAGTTCCCACCCCTGCCTTCTATGAGGGAGCGGGAGCGCAAGCTTTCTCCCCTCCCACGTGGTTATTTGCACACTGGCCTCACCATCTGTACTGGCTGGTGGGCACCTCGAGGGCAGAGACCATCCCTCTGTGTGTCCCTCGGTGCTGCACAGAGCAGGGCCAGGCGATAGGGGAGTGGGTCGTCCCCTGGGTATCTGGGCTGGGGCAGGATGCAGATGAAGCCAGCAAGTCCAGCATTTCCCTCTGCTTCATTCTCACCGGTCTGTGGAACCTCAGCAGAGGTTGAGCTCCTCAGCCTGTGACCCAGCCTCCCCACTGCCACCTGTAAGCTCCCTCTCTTAGTTCTTACTTATTCCTGTTTATCACTACATCCACCCCAGTCCCCACAATAGACAATCATCCTCATCTGCCCAGTGCGTATCTGTATCCTTGCAAAATTTTGTATTGTTTTGGATATGTGTGTTTTTAACTTCGGTCACTGAAATTCCCATTTTTTTTTTAATCGGCACTGTGCTAGGAAGACCCAGCCCTGCTATCACGCGCACACCCACTGCCACCCAGCCCCGTGGTTTGCTGCTCCCACCACGGCTCAGCCACCCTCACCTGCCTGGATGGACACACCTCCCCTCCCACCCACCGACTCACTCCCCACCCCACACAAATGACCCTGCCTGCTATGAGCATCCTTGTCCTGGGTCCTTGTGCACATGGTTAGAATTTCTCTGTGTTGTAGATTCAGGAACACAACTGCTGGATCATAAGGTTTGCCGACTCTTAAATTTCTGAATGGTACAGATCGCTCCCAGAATGGCCACCGCTCCCCCACTCTCACCCACAAGAGCCCTCACCTCCTCCGCCTGCCTGTGCTCATCTTCACGTGTCTACGCATCCACACACGTGTGACCAGGGTTAGAGCTGCTCTGTGTGAGAGGTATGACCTTGACCTCGGCCGGCAGGGCACCTCCGTAAACTGCGTAGAGTCCAGCTGGCTCCTGGCCTCGCTGCCCTCCCATTTGGCTGTGAGTATTAGGTGAGCTCACCCACAGAAGAGTACTTTCCAGGCCCTGGACATACCTCGCTCCCTCACACGCAGCCCGTCCCCAGCACCACATGACACATTCACAAGCTCTGTGACCACCCCAAGTCCTGCCCAGGGGCATGTCCTGGCCATTTGGCCCCACACCCAAGCAGCCCCCAGGTAGGACCTGGAGTTCCCCCATTACAGCATCCTGCCCTCTCTCAGGAAGGCCTCCTCTCTCACACCCCAGGCAGCTCTGACCCTCTAACCCTCATCCAGCCTGGGCCTGGCACTTCCCAAAGCACAGATGCCTTTTCCCGAAGCACGAAGCCAGGCTAAGAATTCCTACTAGACACATGTAGAATTTCCGTGCTTAAAGGCCTGCTGTCAGAGACACAGGTAATCCTCTACCGTTAGCAACGGTCTAAGCCAGAATGTGGCAGGGATGTCGATAATTTTCCAGGCTAAGTAAATACATCCTTTGAAAAATTTAAGTCCTTGTTCACAGTCACAGACAGGCAGCTTCGTGGTAAACTTGAGTCCATCTCATCTTGTCCCACCTTTCAGGAACACTAACCTCCTCTCTAATCCAGGAATCCCATGACAACCCTTCTCCCCTCTCGCATCTCTCTGGGGGCCTTTGTGGCCCCTCCTCTCCCACCTGCCTTCCCTGACCTGCCCTCCCTGGCCCAGCCTCCTTCCCCAGGGGCCCCCAGGACCCCCTATGCATTGAAACTTCCCAGCTGGGGCTGCAGGATATGCAGCTGCTAGACACTGAATATCTGATGGACGGGCCCTGGGAGAAGACTCCATCTAGCTGCACAGAGACGGCCTGGAGAGCCTGGGGTATGATCCGGGATGAAAGTCGGAGCCCCCTAGCAGCATGGGCATCATGGGGGTGGGTCCGGCTGGGCAGACTCTGTTGGTACACACACCTGGTGGCGCCACAGAAACACATGTCTAGGGCAGACAGCCCCTGGGAAGGAACATACTCTGCCCACCCAGCACTGCAGCTGGGAGCTGGATATGGGACGGACAGGTCCTGGGAGAGGCCTGCAACAGAGGCGGCCCCAGTCCTAGGCAGCAGCACAACCACCTCAATTCCTGAAGCCAAAGCGACCCAGCCCCCAGGACCAGCCTGCTACATACCACAGCCTAGTACGAGGCCTGGGACAAACACGTGGAGAAAGGGACATGACCTTGGAATGCTTCCGGGCAGAACTGTGGACATTTACACAAGCAGTGCATAGGTTTGCTGTGACCACATGGGCCTCACTTGCTTCAGTGGTCACCTCTTTTGGGACATAGCACACATCAAGTGCAACAGAGCCTTCTCAAACCTGAACCTCAGGCTTCTACTCCACCACCTGGGAGCCTCTGACAGGACTGTGACAGCATGGGACAAAGATGGGGCCCTGTCCAGCATCCAGTGCAGGCTTTGGTCACCACAACACCAGTCACACCCCTACCAAGCAGATAATGGCCAGTAAACTCTGAGGAAAGATATGGCTGGCATCCATACCAAAAACACCGCTTACAACAAAAATATGGGACTCATGCAGTCTTCATAGGGATGCTCCCACATGAAAACATCACTTCAGAACCACTCTAGACAACTGTTTCTGCTCAATTCTTAGACACAGAGAAAGTTAAGTAAATTGGAAAAGCAGAGGAAATGCTCCCAATTAAAAGAACAAGAAAAATTCCCTGAAAGAACAAATAACAAAACAGACCTCACCAGTCTACTAGAGCCAGAGGTCAAAAAGGAGATAATAAAAATGCTTAAAGGAATTAGAAAGGTTATCTATGGAAATGCAGATCACGCTAACAAGGAACTAGAAACTAGAAAGAGGAACCAATCAAAATTAGATAACTCAATTGCTGAGATAAAAATCAACCTAACAGCAATAAATAGCAAACTATATTTAGTTTATATTTATATTTAGGCAGAACAACAAATAAGGGACCTGGAAGGTAGATTAATAGAAATTACCCAATCAGAAAAGCAGACAGAAAGACCAAAAAAAAAAAAGAAACTGTGACATTTAAGAGCTATGGGATAATATAAAGCATGCCAACCTACACATAATGGTCCCAGAAGGCGAAGAAAGAGAAAAGGGGATCGAAAATGTATTGGAAGAAATTATGGCTGAAAACTTTGCAAACCTAAAGAAGGAAACAGATATCCAGGTACAGGAAGCAGAGAAGGTGCCAAACAAGATCAACTCAAACAGACCAACACTTAAGATACACTATAATTTAAATGGCACAAGTTAAAGAGAGGATTCTAAAAGCAGCAAGAGAAAAACAAAGAGTCAGTTACAAGGGAACTCTCATAAAGCTATCAGCTGAATTCTCCACAAAAGCTTTGCAGGCCAGAAGGGAGTGGTATGACATATTCAAAAATCCTAAAAGAAAAAAAGCTCCAACTAGGATACTCTACCCAGCAAGACTATCATTCAGAATAGGAGAGAGAGAATTTCTCAGACAAGTAAAAACTAAAGAATGCAGCAATACTAAGTCTACCCTAAAAGAAATATTGAAAGTTCTTCTCAAATTTAAAAGAAGCCAGAATCTATAGGAAGGGAAAAATCACAATAGGAAAGGCAAATATATAAAAGAATTTAAGATCACTTAAATGATCCAGGACATGGATTAAAAAACAATAAAAAAATTTTGATAAAAATGACTATAACTACAATTAACATGAAATTAACATGTTAACATAAATTAGCATGAAAATGCAAAATAGGGCATCAAAATCCCAAAATGTGGGAGAGGGGAGTAGAAATGTATCTCTTCTAGAATGTGTTTGAACTTGTATGACTATCAGTTTAAAGCAAGTAGATATATTTGAAAACCAGGGTAAACACAAAAACATACCATTGGGAGTTCTGGTCAAGAAGGCGGGGTAGTAGGACCACGAGTTGCCTCTCCTCGTGACTACAACAAAACCACAACTGAATGCTAAATGACCATCGAAAAAAGACTGGAACCTAGCAAAAAAGATCCGCAACTGGAAACAAAGAGGGAACCACAGCAGGATGGTAGGAGGAGCATGCTCGCAATATAATTGGGCCCCATGACCCCCTAGGTAGGCAACCCACAAGCTGAAGATTTGTTAAGTCACAGAGGCCCTCCCACAGAAGTGAGAGCTCTAGGCCCTATGTTAGGCTCCCCAGTTTGGGTCCCGGCAGTGGGAAGAGGAGACCCCAAGACATCTGGTTTTGAAGGCCAGGGGGGTGTGGCTCAGGGAGCCCCATGGGACTGGGGGAAACGGAGACTCCATTTGCTTGAGAAGCCTTATACGGAAACTCACGTGCACCAGGTTCAGGGGCAGAGGCAGTGATTTCATAGGAACGTGGGCCAGACCTGCCTGCTGGTTTTAGAGGGTCTCTTGGGGACATGGGGGACGGCTGCAGCTCACTCAGGGGACATAAAAGCTGGTGGCGGACATTCTGGGAGTGTTAATCTACATGAGCTTCCCTAGAGGCTGACATCTTGATTGGATCATTAGCACCAAGACCCAGCCCCACCCAACAGCCTGTAGGGAAGCCTCAGGCCAAACAACATACAGGGTGGGAACACAGCCCACCCATCAGTAGACTTCCTAAGCCACAAAGGCCTCTAGACACGGCCCTACCCACCAGAGGTTCAGGACCAAGCTTCTCCCAGCAGTGGGCAGGCACTGGCTCCTCCTGCCAGGAAACCTGCATAAGCTTCTAGTCCAGCCTCATCCACCCGAGGCATATACTAGAAATAAGAAAACAATAATCCCAAAGTCTGTGGAAGGAATCCACAAACACATAGAAAGATAGACAATATGAGGTGGCAAAGGAGTATCTCCCAGGCCAAAGCACAAGATAAAATCCCAGAAGAAGAAATAAGTGATGAGGAGATAGGCAATTCATCTGAGAAAAAGTTTAAAGTAATGATGATCAAGATGTTCAAAGAACTCAAGAGGAGTACAGATGCACAGAGTGAAATTTTTAGCAAAGAGTTGGAATACATAAAGAATACCTAAACAGAGTTGAAGAATAAAACCACTGAAATGAACACTACACTAGAAGGAACCAAGAATAGATTAAGTGAGGCAGAAGAACGGATCAGTGAGCTAGAAGACAGATTAGTGGAATCACTACCTCAGAACAGAAAAAAGAATAAAAAGGAATGAGGATAGTTTAACAGAACTCTAGGACAACATGAAGCACTCTAATATTTGCATTATAGGGGTCCCAGAAAGACGAGAAAGGACCTGAGAAATTTTTGGAGAGATAATAACTGAAAACTTTCCCAACTTGGAAAGGAAACAGTCACCCAAGTCCTGGAAGCGCAGAGAGTACCACATAGAACCAACCCAAAGAGGAACACACCAAGGCACACAGTCATCAAATTGACAACAATTAAGGATAAGGAGAAAATATTAAAGTTAACAAGAGAAAAGCAACGAATAACACACAAAGGAACTCCCATAAGGTTATCAGCTGACTTTTCAGCAGAAACTCTATATGCCAGAAGGGAGTAGCACAATGTATTTAAAGTGACGCAAGGGGGAAACTTAAAACCAAGAATATCTAGCAAGGCTCTCATTCCGACTTGATGGAGAAATCAAAAGCTTCATAGATAAACGAAAGCTAAAAGATTTCAGCACCACCAAACCAACTTTACAACAAATGTTAAAGGACCTTCTCTAGTCATCAATCCATAAGAGAAGAGAAAAAAAAGAAGAAAGAAAAAAAAAAAAGAGAGACCTACAAAAGATTGCTTTGGCTGTTTAGGGTCTTCTGTGGTTCCTTATGCATTTGGAATTGTTTGTTCTAGTTCTGTGAAGAATGTCACGAATATTTTGACGGGAGTTGCGTTGGATCTGTGGATTGCTTTGGGTAGTGTGGCCATTTTGATAGTGTTGATTCTTCCAATCCAAGAGCAAAGAAATCTTTCCATTTCTTTGTGTCATTTCAGTTTTCAGAGTATAGGTAACTTCCTTGGTTAAGTTTATTTCTAGGTATTTTGTTGTTTTTGATGTAATGGAGATGTCTCTGCCAGTTATAAAATTCTGGTTTTTGAAGTGAAAAAAAAAAGTGAATGAAGGGCTGCAAATGGCAAAATATCCTTTTTTTATGGGTGAGTTGCATTCCATTTTGTTTATATATTTATATATATACATACACACACACACTGCATCTCCATTATCTATTCAACTACTGATATGCACTTAGGATGCTTCCATATCTTGGCAATTACAAATAATGTTGCTGTTAATAGCAAGGTGTATGTATCTTTTTGAGTTAATTCTTATTTTGTGTTTGGCTTTATTCCTTTGATAACTATCTAAGTTTAAAAAGCTAACGCTCTAAACTTTCTTAGAAACAATGAACAGTACATATATGTAAATTAAAAAATATATATGCAGTAAAAAAAAAAAAAGATCAAGCCATGTAAGACATAGAAGAAACTTAAAAGACATTACTAAATGAAAGAAGCCAGTCTGAAAAGGCTATAAACTGTACGATTCCAACCAAATGACATTCTGGAAAAGGCACAGCTACAGAAACAATAAAAAGACTGTGGTTTCCAGGGTTTTGGGGAGAGGGAGGGAAGGGGGAATGAATAGATGGAGCACAAGGGATTTTTAGGGCAATGAAATTATTCTGTATGATACTACAGTGGTGGCTACATGTCATTATGCATTTGTCAAAACCCACATAATGTACAAC
Source organism: Camelus ferus (assembly GCF_009834535.1). NCBI lineage: Eukaryota > Metazoa > Chordata > Mammalia > Artiodactyla > Camelidae > Camelus > Camelus ferus. Next base: position 62,798,975 of record NC_045696.1, read on the forward strand.
ATCAAGAGTGAACCCTAATGTAAACTATGGACTTTGGTTGATAATAATGTGCCCATGTTAGTTCATTGATTGTACCAAATATGCCACACTGATGAGGGATGCTGAGGGCAGGGGGTTATATACGTGTGGGTGGGGAGGGCTATGTGTGAACTCTATTTTCTGCTCAATTCTCTTGTGAACCTGAAACTGCTCTAAAAGAATAAAGTCTATTAAAAAAATACAATAGATTAAAAAAAAACAAAAAGAAAAGAACTCAAGCATAATACAAAAGAAAACCATCAAACCACAAAAGGAAAAACAAAAGAAATGAACAGAGAAGAGTTACAAAATCAACTGGAAAACGGCTTAAAATGGCAATACATACATACTTATCAACAATAACTTTAAATGTCAATGGACTACGTGCCCCAATCAAAGAACAGAGTGGCAGATTGGACAAAAAAACCAAGAACCTTCAATATGCAGCCTACAAGAGATCCATGTTAGGGCAAAAGACACACAAATTGAAAAGTGAGGAGATGGAAATAGATCTTTCATGCAAATGGAAATGATGAGAAAGCTCAGGTAGCAATACTTATACCAGACAAAATAGACTTTAAAACAAAGCCCATAAAGAAAGACAAAGAAGGATGCTATATAATGATACTGGGACCAATACAAGAAGACGATATTACACTTGTTAACATATGCACTCAATATAGGAGCCTCTTAATACATAAAACAAATATAAACAGACATGAAAGAAGAAATTGACAGAAAATGGAGAAATTGACAATTGTATCTGGAAACTTTAATACCCCTTTGAGGGACAGATCCTCCACACAGAAACTCAATAAGGTAGCAGAGATCATAAATGACATAATAGAATAGTTGGGCCTAATTGTATCTGTAGGACACTGCATCCAAGAAACCAAGAATACACATTATTTTCAAGCACACATGGAATATTCTCTAGGATTGACCACATACTACAAAAAAAAGTATCAAAAAGTTCAAGGGGATAAATATTAATTCAAGCATCTTTTCTGACTACAAAGGGATGAAACTAGAAATCAACCACAGAAAGAAAAATGGGGGAAAATGATCACAGGGAGACCAAACAGTGTGCGATTAAAACATCGATGGACTCAAAGATGAAATCAGAAAATACCTTGAGCCAAATGAAAATAAAAACACAACTTTACAAAATCTATGAAAGGCAGCAAAAGCAGTTCTAAGAAGGAAGTTCATAGTGATACAAGAAATAAGAAATAAGAAATTTCTTCTTCAAGAAATAAGAAAAATCTCAAATGAAGAATCTAACTTACCACCTAAAAGAATTAGAAAAGAATAAACCAAACCCAAAGTCAGCAGAAGGAAGGAAATAATAAATCAGAGAGGAAATAAATAAAAGACATTTAAAAATAGAAAAGATGAATAAAACCAAGAACTTAAAAAAAATTTTTAACACCTTTATTATGGTATGTTTCCCATACAGTAAACTACACATATTTGAGATGTACAATGTGATGAACTTTGATAGATGTATACATCAATGAAACTACCACAATCAAAATAGCTAACACTTCCATCACTCCCCAAGAGGCACAAATTTCGAATTACCAATTTATCCCTTCCTATCTACTTTACCCCTTGGTAACCATAAGTTTGTTATCTATGTCTGAGTCTGTTTTTGTTTCATATAAAAATTTATTTGCTTCTTTTTTTTTGTTTTAGATTCCACTTATAAGCAATATCATATGATATTTTTCTTTCTCTTTCTGACTTACCTCACTTAGACTGACAATCTTCAGGTTCATCCATGTTGCTGCAAATGGTATTATTTTATTCTTTTTATGGCTGAGTAGTATTCCATCATGTATATATACATCTTCTTTATCCAGTCATCTGTTGATAGACATTTATGTTGCTTCCATGTCTTGGCTATTGTAAATAGTGCTGCTGTGAATATTGGGGTACATATGTCTTTTCAAATTACAGTTTCCTCAAGATATATACCCAGGAGTGGGATTGCTAGATCTTATGGTTAAGCCTATTTTTAGTTTTTTTGAGGAGTCTCCATACTGTCCTCCATATTAGCTGCACCAATTTACATTCTCACCAACAGTGTAGGAGATTCCCTAATCCTTGATGGTAGAACATCTTCTAATATGACGTTTATAATCAAGTTACAAAAAAATTATGGAAATTTATATTTGATAGTTAATAAATCTACAGATGAATAAATGACAATCTCTACACTGCTAGCTTGTTTGTTCTCTTCAATTCGCAGCTCAAAAGTCAAAAATCAAAAATTTATGTTCTGACAACCCAGTTAAAAGAACTTCCTCCCATGACTATATATGTCTTATTTTATGCCTTCACTTACCACCATCTGTGTTTCTTTTACTGATTGTTTTTTTAACATCTTTTTATTGAGTTAGTCATTTTACAATGTTGTGTCAAATTCCAGAATAGAGCACAATTTTTCAGTTATACATGAACATACATATATTCATTGCCACATTTTTTTTTCACTGTGAGCTACCACAAGATCTTGTATATTTCCCTGTGTTATACAGTATAATCTTGTTTAGTATAATCTTGTTTATCTATTCTGCATATGCCTGTCAGTATCTACTCAAAACTACAATGAGGTATCACTTCACACCAGTCAGAATGGCCATCATTCAAAAGTCCACAAATGACAAATGCTGGAGAGGCTGTGGAGAAAAGGGAATCCTCCTACACAGCTGGTAGAAATGCAGCCACTGTGGAGAACAGTACAGAGATTCCTCAAAAGACTAGGAATGGACTTACCATATGACCCAGGAATCCTACTCTTGGGCATATATCCAGAAGGAATCCTATTTCAAAATGACACCTGCACCCCAATGTTCATAGCAGCACTATTTACAATAGCCAAGACATGGCTAAATGTCCATCGACAGATGACTGGATAAAGATGTGGTATATTTATACAATGGAATACTATTCAGCCATTAAAAATGACAACGTAAAACCATTTGCAGCAACATGGATGTCCCTGGAGAACATCATTGTAAGTGAAGTAAGCCAGAAAGAGAAGGAAAAATACCATATGAGATCGCTTATATGTGGAATCTAAAAAAAAAAGAAAAAAGAACATAAATACAAAACAGAAACAGACTCACAGACATAGAATACAAACTTGTGGTTGCCAAGGGGGAGGGGATGGGAAGGGACAGACTGGGAGTTCAAAATTTGTAAAAACCAAGAACTTTTAAAAAATATATAAATAAAATCAACAAAACTCTAGCCAGGCTCACCAAGAAAAGAGAGAGGACCCAAATTAATGAAATAAGAAATGAAAGAGGAGAAATAACCACCAATACCACAGACATACAAAAAAATCATAAGAGAATACTAAGAAAGGTTATATGCCAACAAACTGGACAACCTAGAAGAAATGGACAAGTTTCTAGAAACATACAGTCTGCCAAAATTGAGTCAAGAAGAAATAGATCATTTGAACAGACTGATCACTAAAAGTGAAATAAAATCCGTAATAAAAACACTTCCTGCAAACAAAAGTCCAGGACTCAATGGCTTCACTGAGGAATTCTACCAAACATACGAAGAACTTATACCTATCCTTCTCAAATTCTTCCAGAAGACAGAAGAGAAGGGAGTATTTCCAAATTTATTCTATGGAGCTACCATCACCCTGATACAAAACCAGACAGAGACACTACAAAAAAAGAAAATTACAGACCAATATCTTTGATGAATATAGATGCAAAAATCCTCAACAAAATATTAGCAAACCAAGTCCATAAATCAGTTAATGTGATACAGCCCATCAACAAAAGGAAAGGCAAAAGCCACATGATCATCTCAATAGATGCAGCAAAAGCATTTGATAAAATTTAACATCCATTCATGAGAAAAACTCTCACCAAAGAGGGTTTATATGGAACATATCTCAACATAATAAAAGCCATTTCTGACAAATCCACAGCCAACATAATACTCAATGGTGAAAAGCTGAAAGGCCCTCCTGCTAAACTCAGAAACAAGACAAGGATGCCCACTCTTACCACTTCTATTCAACACAATACTGCAAGTCCTAGACAAAGTAATCAGACAAAAAATAAAAGGTATCCAAATAGAAAGGGAAGGGATAAAACTATTACTATTTGCAGATACTCTATACAGAGAGAATCCTAAATACTTCACACAAAAACTATTAGAACCAATAAATGAATTCATCAAGGTAGCAGAGTACAAGATTAATATACATAAATCTGTGGAATTTCTTTACATTAGCCATAAAATATCAGAAAGAGAAACTTTAAAAAAAAACATTTAAAATCATGTCAAAACCCAATAATACCTAGGAATAAACTACAGACCTATCTGCTGAAAACTATGAAATATCGATAAAGGAAATTGAGGATGATTCAAAGAAATGGAAATATATCCCATATTCTTGGATTGCAAGAATTAATATTGTTAAAATGGCCATACTACCCAAAGCAATCTATAGTTTTAATGCAATCCCCAAGACATTTTTCACAGAATTAGAACAAATAGTCCTAAAATTTATATGGAACCAGAAAGGACTCATAATTGACAAGGCAACCCTGAGAAAAAAGCACAAAGCGCAAGGTATAACCCTCCCAGACTTCAGACACTACTACAAAGCTACAGTAATCAAAACAACACTGTACTGGTACAAAACAGACACACAGATCAATGGAACAGCATAGAGAGCCCAGAAATAAACCCACACACCTACAGTCAATTCACCTATATCAAAGGAAGCAAGAATATACAATGAAGAAAAGACAATCTCTTCAGTAATTGGTGTTGGGAAAGTTGGACAGCTTTATATAAACCAATGAAGTTAGAACAGTCCCTCACAACATACATAAAAATAAACTCAAAAATGTTTAAAGACACAAATATAAAACATGATACCATAAAACTACTGGAAGAGAACACAGGCAAAACATTCTCAAACATAAATTGTAGCATTTTTTTTAGATCAGTGTGCAAAAGAACTAAAAGCAAAAATAAACAAATGGGACCTAATCAAATGTAAAAGCTTTTACACAGCAAAGAAAACCATTAACAAAATGAAAAGACCACCTGCAGAATGGGAGAAAATATTTGCATATGATGCGACTGACAAAGGGTTAATATATGAAATATACAAACAGCTCATACAACTCAATACCAAAAATCCACAAACCCAATCAAAATGTAGGCGGAAGGCCTAAATAGACACTTCTCCAAAGACATGCAGATGGCCAACAGACACATGAAAAGATGCTCAACATCACTAATTAGAGAAATGTGAACCAAAACCACAATGAGGTATAACCTCACACCAGTCAGAATGTCTATCATGAAAAAGTCTATAAATAATAAATGCTGTAGAGACTGTGGAGACAAGGGAACCTTCGTACACTGTTGGTGGGAATGTACGTTGGTGCAGCCACTATGGAAAATAGTATGGAGGTTCCTTAAAAAGCCAAAAATAGAACTACCATATAATCCAGCAATCCTACTCCTGGGCATATATCTGGCAAAGACAAAAACTCTAATTTAAAAAGACACATGCACCCCAATGTTCACAGCAACACTATTTACAATAGCCAATACATGGAAACAACCCAAGTGCCCATCCACAGATGACTGGCTCAAGAAGATGTGATATACATATGCAATGGAGTATTACTCAGCCATAAAAATGAAATATTGTCATTTGCAGCAACATGGATGGACCTACAGAATATCACACTAAGTGAATTAAGTCAGACAGAGAAAGAAATATCACTTACATGTGGAATCTGAAAAAAAATATATAATTTGAATCTATATACAAAATAGAAGCAGACTCACAGACAGAAAACTTATGGTTACCAATGTGGAAAGGGAGATGGAGGGATAAATTAGGAGTATGGGATTAACACTATATGTAAGATAGACACATAACATGAATTTACTGTATATATACAGGAAACTATATTCAATCTTATAATGGAAAATAATCTGAAAAAATATACATAGATATAATGGAATCACTTTGCTGTATACCTGAAACTAACATGATATTGTAAATCTACTATGCTTCAATCAAAAAATAAAAATAAAATCCAACTTGGCATCCTCGTGTTCTAGACAGTCACCGAGGGGATGGGGGAGGCCCCCAGGCAGTCTGAGTGAGGCAAGTGGGGTCTGGGGAACTGCTCTTGACCTATTCATCATGGGAGGGGGTGGTTCTGAAACCTGTGGTTGTGGTCACTTGGTAGCAAAGGTGGCTCTGTCCAGAGCACCCTCCCTGCTCCTCGCTCCCTTTCTTCTTTCCCACCTCCTGCTCCTTCACAAAGGCTCAGCTCAGGGCTGCAGGAAGCCTTCTCTGAACCCCCATCTGAGGTTAGATGTCCCTCCTCTGTCACCCATGACACTGAAGCACCCCTTTGCAACAATGTGGAGAATTTCACGTGTCGGGGGTTTCCTGTAAGAGAAAGCAACCACACTGAGCGACGGGCTCTGTCTCCTGAGCGGCAGGCGTGGAGGAGGCCCAGGAACATGGAGCTGCTGGGCCTCTGACGAGCAGCATCCTATAGCCCGTGGCCCGGCCTGCAGAGGGAAGCAGAAGTCCAGGGGGGCGTTGGCAGGAGGCTGTGAGGCCTGGACAGAGAACCGCTAGGGCCTATTTTAAGACAAGAGCCACGAGTGAGGGTTCCAGAGCATGGAGGGCATGGAGAGACATAAGAGGAGTTTTGCAGAAAGTATAAGAGACGGTGACACTGGTGGCAGGGTTTACGAATGGGATCACCTTTACCCTTTTTCAAGAAACACAAACACAGATTGACCTTGCTCTGGTATTTAATTCTGGCTGCTGGACTACCTGCTGTTGGATGCCACAAAAGGTAGAGACTGGGTCATGTGGGGCCAAAGGGTTTGTTGCACAGACACTACTGTCACCTTGCAGCCTCTTCAGTCTTACCACCTGCCTATCTCCTGTGCACTCCTCGAAGGCAGGAACCCTGGCGTCCTTGTGCCCCCAGCACCTGACACAGTGCCTGCGTGAGGTGGTTGCTCACTCAGTCTGGGTTGTTTGATTGTAAGATTAAGTGAGGAGAGAAGAGAAATGGCACCAGTGGATTTGGGGAGCAAGAGGGAAGAGTGAAGAGAGGCCCAGAGTTGCCCAGGTCACAGAATCCCAGTAGGGCCAAAGGAGGAGTGGATCTACTTCAGGATGACACCTGCACCCCAATGTTCATAGCAGCACTATTTACAATAGCCAAAACATGGAAACAGCCTAAATGTCCATCAACAGGTGACTGGATAAAGAAGATGTGGTATATTTATACAATGGAATACTACTCAGCCACAAAAACCGACAACATAATGCCATTTGCAGCAACATGGATGCTCCTGGAGAATGTCATTCTAAGTGAAGTAAGCCAGAAAGAGAAAGAAAAATACCATATGAGATCGCTCATATGTGGAATCTAAAAAACAAAAACAAAAACAAACAAACAACAAAACACAAAAAACAAAGCATAAATACAAAACAGAAACAGACTCATAGACATAGAATACAAACTTGTGGCTGCCAAGGGTGCGGAGGGTGGGAAGGGATAGAAGGGATTTCAAAATTGTTGAATAGATAAACAGGATTATACTGTATAGCACAGGGAAATATACACAAAATCTTATGGTAGCTCACAGAGAAAAAAATGGGACAATGAATATATATATGTTCATGTATAACTGAACACTGGAATTTGACACAACATTGTAAAATGATTATAAATCAATAAAAAATGTTTTAAAAAAAGATAAAGACTTAGAAGCAGTTTTTTTTTTAAAGGGGAGAGGAAGAAATCATGTCCTGTTGATGATAAAGATGAGATGTTTATTAAAACAGCCAAGTATAGATCTCAAATATACTGTTGGAATTCAGGGGAGAGGCTGATTATGGGCTATCAGTCTGAGGGTCATATTTATGGTTTCAGGATGGTTAAGTGAGGACATATTGTACCCTCCTTCTCTTCTTGAAAATCACCTCCAATATAAAACAAAATCCTGAAATAAAACCCCAAGACTGATGAAGTGAGGAGGTATCTGTAACCCGAAACCACAACAATGAAGATGGGAAGCAGACAGAGAAACAAGAAACGGATCAGCAGAGAAGAAAAAGCTCTGGTCTAAATGTCAGAAGGTAGAGGGTACCGGGAGGGAGGGAGCTGGTCTACCCTGCAGCACAGGAGCAGGAGGTGGGGGGGGGGGGGCATGAGATAGGAAAGGTGGGAGTGAGGCCAGGGGAATGGGGGCTGAAGACGGGGGGGGGGGGGGGGATTTTGAAAATCTATGTAACGAGAGGTAGTCTTTGCTCAGATTCCCACCGATGAGTACCCTTTCCCCAACCTAACAGGAGACTGGCAGGAAGTTTGTTTTCCGGATAATGAACTAGGGAAGCCTGAGAGTGGGGAGGGCAGTGATGAAGCCCTAAGGACAACAGATAAAGCAAGAATCTGCAACCTGACAGGTGAGCCTGCCCCAGACTCTCCCCCAGAAGCTAGGCATCTATCCTTGGGCAGGCGGTCGGAGGAGCGGCTTTCTATTCTCTGGAGAAACTGAACTGCCCGGGAATACCTGTCACTGCTGACTTTGGGGGACCTGGGTGAAAATACCAGACTATGATCACCCCATAAGGAAGCTCACCAGTCTCCTAATCCTACATGTGCCCCAGGGTTTCCTACAACACTTGAACACAAAGGCATAGTTACGTTCCATCAAATATGTGAGGAGAGCCTCCGACACAAAACTTTGTATCAAATCAATCAGAAAAAAGGCACCCAGAAGCAGCAGATCATACCCAGAGATAAAGAAGATGTCAAAATAAATGATCTCAGAAAGATGAGATGGAATTGAATCCAAGAGACACAAATAGAAGCTATAAAGAAAAGGAACAGGCAGAGATCATAGCATATTCTTAGAAATCAGAAACGATAGCCAAAATAAATTTAATAACAGAGTTGGATGATAAATTTTGGGGAAATCTCCAGAAAATGGGAGAGGGAGGAGACAAAGGTGGAAAACAGTAAAGTTTTTTTTTAATTAGTTGATTTCAGAGGTCCAATAGGAGTTCTAGAAAGAAATCAGATAAAGAAGGAGGAAGGATATTACCAAAGAAATAAATAAGACATGTAAGAAAATAGAAAAAATAATTTCCCAGAACCGGAGGACGTAATGCCCAGTCCATACACTGCAAGAAAGCCTGTATCAGTGCAATCAATATGAAATTTAAGAATGCCAGAGATAAATAGAAAAATCCGAAAAACTTCCAGTCAAGTGTGAAGATGGAACAAAGACATTTTCAGACACAAAATATCAGAACATTTGCCTCTCACGCATCTCTCACAGGAAGCTTTAGGGGAAAACGTCCCCCAAAGAAAGGCGAATGCACAGGAGCCAGGCAGGTGGGGTCCAATCCAGCCGAGGGGGGCAGGGAGCCCAGCTGCACAGCACGCCCAGAGTATCAATTGGGACAGAAGGTCCAAGGGGTCTGGCGGGAAAATAGAACTCATAAAATAATAGTGACTTATTTGATCAAAAAATTGTATTGCTAGGCCTGAGGTGGTATAGGAAGATCAAGCCAGATAGAGAACTAAAATTTTTTTTCCTGGAGTTAATTAGTTTCATTTGACTGAAGAAGGAAAATACATTCATTTGACCCAACAGTGAATGATATTAACATACTGATATAAATAAGATACTATTACAGATTTCCTTAAAACTCACACGTAAGGAGAGAGGTGCCAAATAAAAACTGTCCCTCGCCATCTGGTTCTGTAAGATTGAAGTCACTAGCCACTGCACGTGCTGACTTTCAACACATCCTGAAAGGAGTTCAGGGTGGAGATCGGGAATGAGGCACTCTGTGCTCTGGGAGTAACTGACAGAACAGGACTTTAGACAGATATTTTCAGGAGAAAATTTTATGAGCCCAATTTCTCACATCTTCTCATATCTAGAAAAGCACTAAAAATCATTAAGGGAGACACCTGCTCCTCGCGACTAGCAGCAACCCTCTGCCAAAATGTGTGCTTGGTTGCATGTACCTCCTTCACCAAAAACATATGTAGTACTGACCTCCCTCCCCACCTCTTCAGAGCAGCTCCTCAGAGCTATCTGAGAGGCCGTCACATGGGCTATAGTCCTCAATTTGCCCCAAATAAAACTTTGCTCACTATTTCCACATTGTCCATTTGTTTTTCAGCCGACAGAGCGAAAGGGATGTCAAATACTTTAAATCATTATTTACTATCAGAAGTTAACAGACATTATATAAAATTGATCATCAAAAGCTAGCAAGATGCATATTGTTTAGAAATATGGAGGGAAATAGTGGGAAGAAGCTAGAGGCACTGAAAGAAATAGTTTCTGAGGACTTATGAGGAAGGGTAGACAAGATACTGCAGGTTTTTAAGAGAAGTTTTTAGCACTGTTTGACTTTAAGAAATGATTTGCATGCAATGCTTTGACAAAAATAAGAACTCATGGCAAAGAGAGGATGTTTAAAGTCTCAGGACTGATTGAAATCCTTAGGAAGGATGTACACAGCAAGGTTGTGAGGGCCCAGGACCAGGCCATGAACACTCCGACATTTAGATGCTAATCTGAGGAGGAGGAACAGTTAGCACTCAGTGCTGGGGACTGGGGTGGGTGGGAAACAAGAAGAGGGAAGGGACCAGAGGAGCCAAGAGGAGGAGGAGGGAATGGTAGCTGAATGCTGTTGGCTCTGGAAAATAAAGTTGGGAGAAAGTTATTCTTTATGGTATATGAATGCAGTAGAATTAAAGAAGGCTTTTTAAACTGTATAATTCAGACTCAGCTAAATCAGCCTGGCGTTCTCCCCTCAGTATAGATTTAAAACCTTTGGCTGTCATATCACTAGCAATCCCATTTCATCGCCTACCCTCAGTAGAGAACAACTTTCTTCCCTCTGCCCCAAATCGAATTTGTGCTGGAGCTGGCTCAGACCAGCTTGCGAGAGCTGACTGTTAATTTGTCGGGGATTTTGCAATCTGGTTGTGTGACACTGATTTGTAATAAGAAATACGTTGCCCTGTTTCTAACTCAGAGCTTCTATCCCTCAAGTGGCAGAGATCAAGGTGTTTTTCGTTATGTTAATCAGGTTACTTTTGGGATGCCCCCAGGTCACCTAAGGACTGGGGCTGGTTCCCAGAAGAAACAACCCCATGATTGGAGGCTGGAATTTTCAGTGCAGCCTCTCCCATCTTTCTACCCCTGGGGAGGGAAGAGGGGGGCTGAAGGTTGAATCAATCACCAAAGGCCAATGATTTAATCAAACGCCTATATATAAAGCCTCCACAAAACCCCAAAAGGATGGAGTTTGGAGAGCTTTCTGGTTGAACACGTGGAGATTCAGGTAGAATGGCACACCGGGGGAGAGCCTGGGAGCCCTTCCCACGTAGGTCGCCCTAAGCATATCTTCCATCTGGTTGGTCCTGAGTTACAATCCTTTAATAATAAACTGGTACTCTAGTAAGTAAAATGTTTCTCTGAATTCTATGAACCGCTCTAGCAAATTAGCTGAATCCAAGAAGAGGGGTCATGGGAACCTCTGATCTATAGCTGGTTGGTCACAAGCACAGGTGACAATCTGGATTTGTGACTGGCATCTAAAGTTGAGGAGGGGCATTCTTGTGAGACTGAGCCCTTAACCTGGGGGATCTGATGCTACCTCTGAGTAGAGTGTCAGAATTGAGTTAAAACACCCAGGTGGTGTCTGGAGAATTGTTTTTTTGGTGTGGGGACCCCCCGGCCCCCATGCCACGCATGTACACCCATGCATTAGAACCACCTTTTAGGTTGTTAAATATAACCATCATTAAAGATTAAACTATAAACTTTCAATTAAATTATCTTAAAAGCAAAAATAACCAATACTCAAAACTTATCACTTCCTAATTATATTACACCATTTTACAGTTCTTTATGCTGTTGAGGTTATCTGTACCTGTACAGTGGAAATACCATCCAAAAGCACACTACTGGGCATCTTTCTTGACTCTGCATTGGTGACATCATGTTGGTAGCTTGAATTAAACCACAGTGGGAATATTTACACCCCGAGAAACTGGCAAACACCACAAACCTGGGCTTTCCCCCACAGATTGCCAGTGGTTAAACATATACCAGTACATCACTGCTTATACAATTCTTCGCGTGTTCCTGTGGGATATACAGATGGATGAATGGGTAGGTGGCTAGTGGGTGGGTTGGTTGTGTTGCCGGCTGGCTGGAAGGCCCCTCCCCCCTTTCTGACAGTCACTGGAGCCTAAAGACCACATTCCCAGGGCACGAAGAGCAGAGCAACACAAGGAAGGGCCGACTTTAGCTGCCAGTTGTCTGTTCTTAGCTGAAAAGTATCACCAACCTGCTCAGTCTCGTCCAAGCATGGAGAACAAACGGCTTGCTTTGAGAAGTGAGATATCTCCACCGATATTGCTAAGAGAAGGAAAGCCTTTCATGCAGAGGGAAGAGGGTACTTTTTATCCTTTTTATGCTTGTACATGGCCTTATTGTCAAGCTGTCCCCTGCCTGTTCTCTGCCCACCGCACCCCAGTGCTGGGGGTTGACAGCACACTCCTCACTGACACACTTCTTATTTCCATGGAGCCTCTGCTGCAGCTAGGCTGAGGGAAGAGCTAGGAACACAGCTCAGATCATACAGAAATGGCTGACAAAACAAAACTAAGGCAGACGCTGGTGCAACAGAATATGAAGGGTGCAGCATAACCTGGGACTCCCCAATAATGAGAGGTATGAATGGCAGCGGGGTGGCATATACCCGATTCCCCTGGAGAAGCAATGCTGGGCATGTTTACTCACAAGCACTCACCCCCACACCATCTTGCTCAAGAACGTCAGGAAATACCTCTTACAATTTTCCGGGCTCCTTGAAATGCTGGAGGGCTGGGTTCTCATCCCAGCTGTTTCTCTGTGACACTGGTATGTTAATTCACCCCTCCGGGCCTCTGTTTTCCATCTGTAAAGTAACAGAGTGAGCTTAGATCAGCATCTCTCAGAACACATTAATGGCTATTAAAAAAAGGTTTTGTGGTCAGAAGTCAAAAGACTTTGGGGGCAAAATGTTTGGAAAGCCCTATACCCACACTGGATCCCTTTCTTGGAGAGTCACAATGCTCTTGTGTACATATTAGAGGCTCTGAGAAGTCCTGCAGGAGAGAACTATGTTTGTTTTCATTCTAAGACATCTCAAATTTATTTCATGACAGAATCCTTTTTAAAGAATTGTTGTTTTGGAGTATCTTCAGGGATGGGTAGGGGGTCCCTAGCATGATCTACCTGATTCCAGGAGTAATTATGGTCATTTCATGTTTATTTCCAAGTCACTGGCCACAGGGTAAAGTGGGACTGGATGGAACAAACATTGTGGGCCTCCTCTGTTCCAGGTGCTTTTTATATCTATCACGTTATTTAAACCTAATGAAAGACTCTGAAAGGAGATCATATTGCATCAATTTAACAGATGAAAAATAGAAGGTTTAATGATGTTAAATTACTGACCTAAAGCCTCACGGGCAGCAAGTAGCAGAGTTAAGATGCATCCAGAGTGTCTGGTTCTGACCCCTTGACCTTCGCTCCCCACTGGGCGTCTCCCAGGAGGGTAGACAGACCTGGACTTGGCTTGTGCTCTTTCTCACTTTCTGGGCATGGGCTGAGCTGTTCCGTTGCCTTCTGGGCCTGGGCAAGCCCTCCCCAGCCGTGAGGCTCCCGTATTCAGCCCCCAAGGGCAACTGCCCCTATCTCTGGCCTGCAGCTGCTCTGTGGCCTGGCTGCCACCCTGCACTCCAGGCTCACCAAGTATTTGGTTCTCCTCCATTTCTGCCTGGTATCCTCCACCTCATCTCCCACCTGAAGTCTCCCCCAGCTCTCCCACTGCCCTCTCTGCACTCCCTCCCCTTTCTCATTCCTGGCACTCAGAAGCAGTCAGTCTTAGAGACATCCCTGTGCTTTCTTTTCCTCAAGACTGTTCCTTGAGAACAGGGTCTGTGTCCCCTGGTTGCTGGCTCTGGGGTTACTTTGGGAAGCCTGGGGTCAGCCCAGCACTTCCTTGAGTGTGTCAACGAGTTTCTGGGACCCTGCTCCCGGTCCCTCTACACCCTCACCCCAACCCTAATCCCTGAGAGACAGAAGGGTGAGTAGATGGAAGCTTGGTAGATAGAAGAGACACTGGCTTCAGACAGACCAGCCCTGACCCTCCACCGTAACCTCTCTGAGCCTCACCTGTGAGACGGAGATCCTGGGGTGGCCTTGAAAACTGAACAGAATAAGGCACCTGGAGTTCTCAGCACCAGGCTCTGCACACAGTGAGTGAGCGATACAGGCAGAGAGAATGAAGACGGCTCTGCTGAAGACACCTCAGGGCCAGAGCGAGCCCTCCAAGGCTGCTGCTCAAGGCTAGGCTCTCTGGGAAGTGTGCTCGGGATGAAGATCAGCAAACGGGGCGTGTACTGGAGGGAGCTGGTAGGGTCCACACCTGTGAGAGGGAAGGGCCAGAAGCAGGACTGCGTTAAAGGAAGAAGCTGGAGTTTCAGCTGACTCCGAGGGCCTGGGATCTGGAGCGGTAGGGGTGGGGGGTGTGGCGAGGCTTCAGTATTGTCCTGTGTTGGGGTGACAGGCCAGACATTTACACCCTGAAGTTGATCACTCACCTACTGTGGGACACCGAGAGGTGGGTGAGACCTCGCTGCCAGCAGGTCTCTTCAGCCCAGCCCAGCCACACGGGGAAGAGAGTGGAGGTGTCTTCTGGCTGTGCTCTCAGCAACAGGGATGAATCCTTTCTTCCAAAGGGAGTCTGAGCAGCCCATCGTGGTGCCCAACCCAAAAGTCCTCAAGAGCAGTGGTTCTCAAACTCGAATCACTTGGAGGGTTTTAAAGCATTTCTGGAACCTGGAGCTCTGGAGTTTCTGATTCATCAGGTCCGGAGTGGGCCGGAGAATTTGCTCCAGGTGGTGCTGCTGCTGCCCCGGGGACCACGTTCTGAGCACGACTGTTACAACCCCCTCACACTCTGCGGATGGGGGATTACTTGGGGACTGTGTGATATTCTGTACCCCAATAGTCTCTTATCCAAGGGTTTTTGCATCCGATGACTTGCTTGTGTGAATTATTCTAACAGTGGTTGCAAATGGTATTTTCTCTAATTCCTTCTGAGTTTATTAGCTGGCATTTTACTATAAAGAGGAGCTTTCTCTCTCTTTACCCTTCAGACCAGTGGCTCTATATTTGAATTACCTGGAGCTTTTAAAAATAATTAAAGTCCGCCTCCTCCCCCACCCCACCCCCCGTTCTGATTTAATTGATCTCATTGGGGCATGAGCATCAATATATTTTTAAAGTTCCCAGGTGATTCTGCTGTGTAGTTTGGGCTGAGAGCCTGCTCTGAGTACTGGAGAGCCACAGAAAAGAGTTCGATGGAGGGGAGTGAAGGCCCAGTTGGAGTTTCAGAAAGGGCCCTCTGGCTGCAGAGGGGAAGGCGCTTTCAAGTGGGGAGGGCTGGGGGCAGGGAGCCGACTGGAGTGAGAATGCTTTTGCAATAATCCTGCTGAAACACCATAAAGGAGAAACCGAAGAAAAAAGTTCATGTGCAAAAGCATTTTGATGCCGCAGTCCTGGGAGTTGTCTTTGAGGAAGTTGTGGGCTGAAGTTAACAAACAAACAAAAATTAATAGGCAAGCCTTTCTCTTTTTCATTTGTGGCATGGCCCATGGTTCAAGCATTTTCACATCCCTCCAAACTCATACTTAGAAGCATTTGGGAAGACAGCAGGACTGAAGGTGAGGGTGAAGCGTGTATCCCCCACCATGTTTGCTCTCCAGCCCCCCAGAGCTGAGGTCCAATGAAATAATACTTGCAAAAGCCAACTGGCTATGAAACCAGCTCCTTTCTTTGCCTCCCCACCCTCGCCGAGGCCCCAGCTTCAGAGGCCCCTCCTCACCACACTTTCCCCTCTCAGCCCTAGCTCTGGCTCCCTGGCAGTTTGCTCTGGGTCCTGTGACACCCCAGAGCAGGCCCCTTTATGAACTGCCAAGCCCTGGCCACCCGGCCCTCTGCAGCCAAAGACTCACCCGAAAGGACCAAGCTTTTTTCTCTCCTTTGAGTTTTTCTCCCTTTCTTGGAGAATGTCAAACAGAGAAATGCAGTTGAGAGGAAATCAATATCCTCAGATGGAGAACTTGCTGCACTTACAGCAAATCAATTTGGCACAAATTGACAGAGCACCTGCTGTGGGTGGGGCCCTCAGCACCAGCCCCGGAGGGAATCAGAGTTGAATCAGCTCCCGCTGGGCCAGAGAAGATCACAGGCAGGAGGGGAGATGGACACTGGCATCAATAATTTATATTAAAGCTGAAGAGTGTTGCCAAACCAGAACACCATTTACGCCTCTGAGCCGCCACTTCCTTACCTGCGGGATGCTGGCAATAATACCTACAAAGATTTGTTGTGTGGAAAACAGGAAATGAATTTTTAAAAATGCATGTGAAAGGACTTTGAAAGTCCTATCTGTGCTTCCCTATCCATAATGACCAATGTTACAATGGCAGGGCATGAGAAGGAGAGATTGGTTCAGAGCTGGGGGCTCTGGGCGTGTTTCTTGAAGGCTGGATTTGCACCTTAAAAATGCTGTAATATTAGGTTTGACTGTTAGTAGCAGAGAAATCCAAAATAGCAAAATACAAACCTCTTTCTTTTCATAGAACTATCCAGAGGTAGGGGGCCTATACTGCCAGCATAGCAGCTCCATGGGGTCAAGAACACATAGTAGTCTTCTGCCTTGTTGGTTTTCTATATATTGCTTCTGACCCAAGACTACCTCATGGTCCAAAATGGCTGCTCCAGTTCTAGCCATTAAACCCACATTCCAGACATCAAGGAGGAGGACAAGAAAAGGAGAAAGGAATATCCCTTCCCTTTAAAAAAAAAAAAAAAAAAAAAGGCCCCGAAGTGGCACTTACCTATTGACTAGATCTTCGTCACATGGCCATATTTACTATAAGAAATGCTGGGAAATATAGTCTTTATTCTGAGTGGCCATGTTCTTAGCTAAATATCCCATGGAACAGGAGAGAACAGCTATTGAGACCAATAAGCCTCAGCTGCTACAGCAGGGCAGGCCCCTGTCTGCCTGCAGGCTTTGTCTCCAGCTCATTTCATTCCTTTCTTTTTTTTTTTTTTCTGGTTGGTTCCATTTTTCTTTTTCTTTTTTTAAATTGAAGTATAGTGTGTCAATTTCTGGCATACATCATAATATTTCAAATACATACATGTATTTGTTTTTCTTTTCATATTCTTTTTCATTATAGGTTACTACAAGATATTGAATATAGTTCCCTGTGCTACATAGAAATTTGTTTTTTATTTATTTTATATATAGTAGTTAGTATTTGCACATCTCAAACTCCCAATTTATCCCTTCCTACCCCTTCTCCTCCTGGCAACTATAAGTTTGTTTACTATGTCTGTGAGTCTGTTTCCATTTTGTAGATAAGTTCCTTAGTGTCTTCTTTTTACTTTTCTTTTTTTTCAATTCCATACAAGTGATCTCATCTCTTTTTGCTTTAATGAGACCTCTTTCTGCTGCCCTCCGTCCCCCTTCAATTTGGTATCCAGAAGAATGAACCCGCAAGGGATGGGCCGGCTGGCTCTGAATTCTAACTTCCCTGGGAAAGCACAGAAAGTTCCATACATTGTTTCAGCTGCTCCAGAAAGAGCTCTGCCAGGAGCAGACGGGTGACGTGGGGGATTGTGTACTGATGTCTGCAACAATATTGGTGGTGGCAGGAATCCAGTGATCTGAAGATTTTCCCCCTGAGAGGAGGGGTCCTCTTTGAGGTCCCAGGAGGGAAGGCCTTCTGAGGAGCTGATGGAGACTCGCACCTCCTCTCCCCAGTAGTGGGGAAGGCTGTCTCTTGGGTCCACCTCCGCTTTTCCCATGTGGACAGGTGTGGCCCAGGCCCAACCGGGCCCTGGGCTCATCTACCTGGGGAGGAGCTGGGTGAGTTGCAAAGAGAAGGTGTCCAGAGGATTCCACCTCTGCCTGCCTTAGGGCATGCAGGCTTCAGGAACAAGAGGTGTTCTGGGAGGCTCTGGTGTTCATCTTTGCCCACCACTGCCTGGCTGCCTACAAAGGCCTCTTCACCCAGCTCACAGCCTTGCCCTGGCCCCGTGCCTGCGTCGCCTGCGTCCTCCCCCAGCCTGGTGAAAAAGCCCATCCCACCTTCGCTTACACTGATGCTTACCTGGAATGAACCCCCTGCCTCTGCCGCCTTTCACCCCAGCCCCTCCTCCAAATCCCCCTGTGCCCTCCTGCCTAGGTTCTCTGCTTCTACCCCATTTGGCTGTGACCACCCACTACCTCCCACCTAGGAATCCCCTTTGTGCTCAACACACACCTCTCCTAATAGGACCACTTTTGGTCTCAGGGTGGAGGTATTTGACACCTGTCCTGAGTTCTGCCCTAGATGAAGACCCTTGAGGTAGAGGGCCAATCTCTGTGTTTTTATCCCAATAGGGCCCTGGCCCAGAGCAGGTGCTTAGCAGGTGTGTGCTGAACGGACACTGGTGAGCAGAGCTTAGCCCATTCCCCCACTGCCCACTGAATGAGAAGTGATTACTCACGGCAGCATGGTGGTGAGCTATTAGAACCTCAAGGGTATAAGGGTGGATGTGATAAACTTGGTGGGCCGGCTGGGAACTCAGCACTGTTTGCATGGGACATACACTCAGTTCCAAACAGCCTGGTTTCAAATAAGCTCATGGGAACACGTCTTTGGTGAACCTGGGGACTCACTGCCTTCCCTGTGCCAGGCCTGGGAGCCCTGTCGGGGCACCAGCCAAGATGGGAAGAACACGAACACTTCTGAAGAGGGAAGAAGCAGATGTGAAATGGAAAGTCCTCCAGCCCCTTGCCCCTGCCTGAAAGCACCTCCCACCCCGCCCTTCCTGCACTCAGGAAGCCCCAGCAATCCCACTGTGGCTGGGACTGCAGCTATTTCACTGTGTCCTAAACAGATTTCTCTACCTTGAAGGTCAACATTGCAGCATTTCCTGGATCAGAAATAAAATGATCAATCATTAGATCCAGTTAGCCAAGACCCACCTCTGGGTGTGTGGAGAGGACTGCATCACCTTCCCCTTCCTTTTTAACCTGCAGCAATTTCTGTGCAGTTAACCCCGTCTGACTCGGCGTTGACTCTGCCAGGTTCCTCTGCTCAAGGCTTACTGAACAAGCCCCTGCCTCACCTGATCCCCATCTCTGCTGATCCTCACTCAGACTTACTTATCCAGCTTTGCTGTTGCTGTAATGCACCAATTAAACACTTAGTTTCAGGGTGAAAAGTGTATCCAGGACTGTTTTTATGCCTTCCCACCCCGTGTTGAAAGAGGTAATTCACGATTGAAAGTGACCTATCTAAGTGAAGTAAGCCAGAAAGAGAAAGAAAAATACCATATGAGATCACTCATATGTGGAATCTAAAATTAAAAAAAAAAAACATAAATACGAAACAGAAACAGACTCATAGACATGGAATACAAACTTGTGGTTGCCAAGAAGGTGAGGGGTGGGAAGGGACAGACTGGGATTTCAAAATGTAGAATAGATAAACAAGATTATACTGTATAGCACAGGGAAATATTTACAAGATCTTGTGGTAGCTCACAGCGAAAAAAAAATGTGACAATGAATATAAGTATCTTCATGTATAACTGAAAAATTGTGCTCTACACTGGAATTTGACACAACATTGTAAAATGATTATTACTCAATAAAAAAAATGTTAAAAAAAAAAAAAAAAAGAAAGTGACCTATCTGAGGAACTGTCTCTAGGACTAAAATCCTAGATTTTCCTCAGCTATTTGTTTTAGCATCTCCATTTTTTTACTGATAATATTTTCGATGCCTGAGACCATGTTGGAGTTTTAACTTTTTTTATCATAACTAGTTTCCATATCGAAGAGCATACTTAAGTATACAGCTCAGTGCATCTTTGCAAACAAGACATACCTGTGTAACCACTCTGTCATTTTTAAAGTCTTGATTTATCCAAATAAGAGTCTATCAGGAGGGGAAGCCCCAACTGTGGTCCCAGATCAGAGCCTTTGTTCCATTCACTGGGCCTCACGGCAAGCTAGAAGGTAGGTTTAACTCCATCCCTTGTGCAGAAGAGGAAGCACAGGATCCGAGAGTACCGTCGCCAGGCTAGCTGATCAGGGGGCTGGGGCTCAGACCGGCCCCCTGGCACCAAGTTTGACCTCTTCCTGCTCCCCCTGCCCGTCCTCCGGCACCGCTCGTTGTGATGCATGATCTGCTCTCTGGCCTTCCTGGAGCTGATGTGCCCGAAGTGTGGTCCCCAAACAGTGGATGGATGGACAAATGGATGGATGGACAAACAGATGGATTGACAGGGATGGGGGCAGCAAGGACAGCAAGTCTATATTTTTCTTCACCTGCAGGTGTCCTTGGAAGGCCTTCTGCTGTCCAGCCACTGACCCCATAAACTTATCTTCTTGGCATCAGGTAGCAGACGCTACCCACTTTCTTGCTGAGAACTCCTTCAGTCCGCTGGGAGACCGGAGCCCATGTATATCAATTCTCAGTTAACAAGCAGTGCTTTCCAAGCGTCTGTTGCATCCCTATCACCTGCATCAGGCTGGTGCATCACTCAGACATCTAACAAGGTCACGACGATATACCGGCCCATCAGAAGGATGCAGCCACAGAGCTGGACTGAGTCTCAGAGGCCCTGCCAGGTCAGGCGTCACCCTAGAGCAGCCAGATGGTGGGGTGGGGCTCTGGGGGAGGTGCTGGGCATCTGGGGGTGGGGGCCTCTCTGGAGCTCAGGCAGCAACCATACAGAAGTATTTCAATACTTTAACAACTTGCCTGGGCACACGAGTGCATCCTGAGTGCAGCCCTGCTTGGAGACTGTGTGAAGAAAAGATCTATTCCTAGCTCCCAGGGAGCTTGCAACCCGGCTGGGGAGACAGGTTAGAGGTTCACAGCTGGAGAGAATCAGCACTTCCATCTCAGCTGGTCAGTCCAGTTGCTCATTCACCCTCATGTCTCATGGGTCTGCTACGTGCCAGGCACTGGAGGATGACTATAAACTGGTCCTTGCCCTTAGGAGTGCACTGCTTACAGGAAGAACAAGGCAGCTAAACAGATAAACGCAGGGTCATCTTGTCTGTGCTGATACACTGAGTTTGAGATCACTTTAGAGCATCTTCATGGGAAATACCAAGCTTACAGCCTTACAGAACCACCTTTCCTAATTTCCTGTGTTTCAGACGAGGAGCCCAGGGTCTTTTTGGAATGGTTGTCTACCACTGTCACTTCTGGGGAAGCCCTGTTTCCTGGCAGTGTCTGATAGGGGATTTTCCAGGAACTCTGCAGAGCTCTCTTGCAAGAATCATATAGGAAACCCCCTTGTCAGTTCTAAAGGCCCAGTTATCGTACAGACAAATCACAGATTTACCAGTGTGTAGAGGCTCACCTTCACTTACTCCATCCCGGGCACTGTTCTGAAGGAAAATGGATTTTGGATGTAAATGCTCTGTGATGACTCGGTGTTCCTGGGACATGAGTCCCTCAGGCTCCTTGCAAGCAGAGATTCAGGAACCAATGGCCAGGTTCACCAAACAGATGGGGGCCCCTTCCCACCCTGAGAAGTGCCCCACATACCAAGGGAACCTGGGGTGCTGGTGACCCCTGGCCCTGGCTGCCTGGAGACCCTACCTCTTTCTGCCACTTCTGTGTCACAGGGAAATTCCAGGCTTCTCCAGAGACCATCTCAACTGCTTGGAATCCTGCTCTTTGACCTGTCTGGGCTGGTGCAGGCCTGGGAGGAAAGGAAAGTAAATAAATGTGAATCCGTTTGATCACAGGCAGAACGTTTCTCTTTCAACAGAAAGCTTCCTGAGGAAGAAAAGCAAAGGGGTTTGGAAGGAGAGTGCTGTGTGAGCACTGGCCGGTCCACGCCTTTGCTTGTCAAGGTTAGTGCTTGGTGTGCCCTGCAAAGCCTCTCCAGGAGTGGCCTCGTGGCCCTGCTGAGCCCTAGCACCGCATGGGTACCTCGGAGCCCTGCCCTGCCCACCCAGGTCCCTCCGGGCTGCACCTCCCTCTGGACCAGCAGGGGCAACTGAGGGGTCCAGCCAGCTCCCTGTGGCTTCCCAAGTGAAATGAGTCTTCACCACTGAAGCCAGTAAGCCAGTCTCCCTCCAGGAGTCGGGTCTTCCTCAGGGCTGTGGAGGCAGTGCTGGGGCCGGTGGTAGGGCTGGGAAGCCAAACTCTGGTGTTCCCTATGGAGGTGTCATTGGACCTTTCAGGATTCTGAAAGAGAGAGGATGCTTGCATCTTTCTGGTTTCGGCCTTGGGAATCACTTGCTGAAACACTTGTCACTTCCCCTTTATATCTATACATCTCTGTCCTTGTCTGGCTCTAGCCAGACACCTTGTGTGGCCTTTAGATACTAAAGAACAGTAGGAGTCCCAGAAATCCTTTCCTGAAGTTCAAAGAAAGCCACTGGTCTGCAGTCAAAGGCCCACTTGCTGATGAGCTGGTGAAGTCATGGTCTCTCACGAGCTCCACCCACAGATGATGTCTGCTGTGGAGGTCCCGAGGGCACCTTAAAATGACCACGTAGAAAATTAACCCCCAACTTGCCCTTCTTCCCTCTTGTCCCACTCTACCCTATCCTTCCTTCTGCTAGACATCTGGGAACTCAAAGTTATTCCTCACCCCACAATCCTCTGAACGTTTAAAATCAGAATCTAGGCCATTATCTGATGTCCCAAAGATGCCCTTTGTGCTGAACCCCATTTCACTTGACTTGGCTAAATTGATCTCTTTTCATTAACTAATTAATTCATTCCAGACACTTCTAAAGTGCTGGGCACTGTGCTGGAGCTACAGTCACAGAGGTGAGGAGGACTCAGGCTAGGCAAAATCCTCCCCTGCCCTTGAGGGGCAGCCCTCAGAGGGCTCCATACTTTCTGTGCACCCATTCATCAAAAGTCTGGATAGTTTGTAGCAGGAAACACAGGCCACAAAATAATGGTCCATGTAAACAGCAGAGAATCAGAAGGTGGGAAAATGGAATAAAATGGGCTCTATAGGCATCCTCTATTTTTAGCAAATGGAGTTCATTCATTCAGGAAGCTTGATGGATAACTGAAGTGGGTCAACCAGGAAGGACACAGAATCCAGCAGCCCAGGGAGCTCCTAGCTGGGGTAGCCCAGACCCTGTGCTGGAGCATCGTGTATAACAGCACCTGTAATCCTCAGAACAACCCCTTGCAGGAGGTCCTCTGCTCATTTCCATTTTATAGATGAAAAAGCAGGGGAATTATGTGGCTGGCCCACAGTCACAGAGCTAGAGGCAGGATTCAAACACAGGTCTGTCTGACTCCAGTGTATTTGTTAATTATGGCACAGAAAGGATTCCTTGTCTCCATCAGCTTCTTTTTAATCCAGGAAGACTAGGCATTCACACACTGGCTCACCTAGCCTTTGAGTGCAGGGACGTATATTTAGCACCTACAAAGGAAGATCAGCCGTTACGTGTTTGTGGGTATTCTGGGTACTGACTGTTGACGGTTACCGGCTAGGCTTCATCTCAGGTTCTGTGCTGAAATCTCAGCCCGTATTTACCTTGCCCACAGAATGGCTCTGGAGGTGGACTGGACTGGAAGTCAGGTGACTGGAGTTGTAATCCTGGGCTTGCAGGGGATTAGCAGTGTAACCTTGGAGAAGTCACTCTTCTCTGGTTTCAATTTCCCTGTTTGAAAATGAAAAAGGATGCAATACTTCTATTTCTGTGACTAGGAGAGGAGGACAGGTGCATCGAGAAGCGTGCCCGGGGGTGTTCATGGCAGTGCTGCACGTGCTCGGGAAAACCTGAAGACACCCAGGGTAACCCCGGGTGGAAGCCGGCCTCCAAGTTGGCCCTTAATGACCCCGCCTGCCGGTATTGTCCCAGGTGTAGTCCTCTCCCATCAAACCAGGGTTGTTATGCATGACCAACTGCCAACAGCACATGGCAGAGTGATGGCATGCCATTCTTCAGCTCGGGCTATAAAAAGACAGCAGCTTCCTTCTTGGGTTCTCTCCCTCTTTCTCATCACTGGGGAAGCTGCCTTGTGGGCAGCCCTGTAGAAAGCCCCATGCAGAGAGGACTGAGTCTTCTTGCCAACACCCATGTAAGTGAGACACCTTATATGCCAATCCGTGACCCTCGGTCAAGTCTTTAGTTGACCATAGCCCAGGCCACAGTTTGCCTGCAACCTCATAAGAGACCCTGATCCAGGACTGCCAGGAAAAATTGTTCCCAGTTTCCTTGCCTGAGAACTGTGTGAGATGATTAACGTGTATTGTTTTAAGCTGCCAAATTTGGGGGGGTGTTAATTTGTTATACAGCAATAAATAATGAATATACCCTTATACTATAGAATATTATGCAGCAGTTAAAAATGGAGATCTCTGTGTGCTGATATGGAAAAATTTCTAAGAATAATTGTTATGAGAAAGTAATAACTACAGAAAAACACACAGAGCTATAGCCCTTTTACATAAAACACCACCACCACCCATTATATTTTATGTGCATTTGCATATGCAGGCGCACATGCAGTAAATGAGCCATCATGCTATACCGGCTATTAACATCAGCTCACCTCTCAGCGAGGGGGTCAGAGGAGGACATTTTTTTACTCAATATGTTGCAGTTTTATCGTAGACTTTTACCATGATAATCTGTTCATGTATCACTTACACAATTAAAAAAAAACTTCTTTAAATAGAGAGGTTGGACTCTGTGATCAATGAAGTCTCTCTCAACTCTGCTGTTTTATAGTTCTATTACAGCAGTCACTGGATGCAAATTGAAAGAATGAGGTAACATTTATTACCTCTTTGTTGGTAAGCATTGAACAGTTTGATAAATCAAATTGGCAATGATGTTCAGAAAACTGGTACTCTCATACACTGCTTCTGGAAGAATAAATTGAGAATCAATTGGGAAAGCTGGTTAGGATGGGAATAAGATAGTATCAACTAAAACAAAGCATGCAGACTCCCCCACCTTTGAGGTCTAGCACTTCTACTTCTAGATATTCATTCTTTTACACAGAAACATACTGGAAACCGGACGGTATTGTGATTATTGACATAAACGCTACCCTGTAAGGAGCGCTCTGTGACATACCTAAGGATGCAAATGACAGCAGAGCTTGCGAGAGCAAACACTGAGACAAAGTTAAATGTCCGTAAATAAATGTTATTGTATTTTCATGCCATGATATCCTATGAGACTATTAAAATGAATGAGCTAGACTTACATGTCACAATGTGGATAAATCTCTAAGACACAGCAAATGAAAAAACATACTGCAGAATGTTACATATAATATGATACTATTTAAAACTATAAACATACAGTACCAACGTGTTTCCTAATGTTTTGATGAAAAATCATAGGAAAGGTCTGTCAGAGTACAAGCCAAAGTCACAAAGCTAAGTGTCTGGGTCCCTGGAGAAGGGGAAGAGACTATCACTGAGGGATAATTGAAGGAGACTTAACCTTTGTCTGCAATGTTCTGATGTGATCAAACAATTATAAAGCACTAGTAAGCGCTATGTAAGAAATGTACTTAAACATTCATGTGTCATTAAAAATTAAGTTAGAAATAGTCATTTGCTCGTAGCAAGAAGAACTCTGGCTGGAAGAGTAGGAATTCTGATACTTTATGAGCAGCGTATCTCAACTCCAGCCAACTGCACTCAAGACCACTTGAAGCCTTAGGGATAAAAAGGATATTAGTCCCATCACACCCAGCAATTCTGATGTAACTGGTTAGTGCCTCTGATCTTGGTGCTTTTCAAAGGCTTCCGAGGTGATTCTAGTGGACAGGCAGGGCTGAGAACCCATGATTTAGAGCAGCAGGCTCTGGAAAATTGTCACAGACAGTAGGACACTGAGGAGACATAATGATGCAGTCTCCTGGATTGGATGCTGGAACAAAAAAGAACATTAGTGAAATCCAAATAAAGTCTATAATTTAGTTAATAGTGTGTCCTCACATTAACCTCTCAGTTTTGATAAATGGACCTTAGTTATGTAAGACATGAACATGAGGGAAGCTGGGTAAAGGGTGTAGGGGAACTCTCTGTACTCTCGCTACAACTCTTCTGTGAATCAAACTATTATTAAATAAAAAAGCCTTACATATCTTGGATAATTGTTCTGGTTATGTTTTAATTTTTTTCTATATATATATATATATTTTTTTTTTTATTGACGTATAGTCAGTTTACAGTGTAGTGTCAATTTCTGGTGTACAGCTTCTTGCTCAATTAAAAAAAAAAACTTTCAGAGGGCAGAGATCAAGATAGCAGAGTAAGATGTGGAGCTCACCTCCCCCAACAAACACATCAAAAATACATCTACATGTGGAATAATTCTCACAGAAAACCAACCGAAAGCTGGCAGATCTCTTATATAAACAAAGCTGCAAGAAAAATCCCCGCATAACCAAATAGGATGAAACAATAAAAGGAATTGGAACAGAACCTGTGCCCCAGGGAGAACTGTGAAGGAAGAAAGTTTCTCTTGCCCTGGAAACCCTTTCACTGGCTGGGAGGTCCCACAGGGCAGATGGTGTGCTGGAGGGCCTGGACCCTGAGAGGAGTGTGCAGGTGCTAGCTTGCTGGCAATCAGGGCAGAGAGAGACTGGTACTTACAGCTACCATGTCATCACACGTTCCAGCCCAAAATATGTGCTGCTAGTATGTGCAGTGGTTTTAGGAGACAGATCCTAGAAGAAGTTTAGTTGCATGAAGATAGCCTGAGGGCCTGGAGTGTGGTCCAGGCCACCATTGTTAATGTGTGGAGGATGAGGCACAGATCTGCCATAGGAATCCCATTATCAGCACACGCAGGGTGGGATGCGGGTCTCCCATAAGACCTCCACTGTCAGCACGCTCATGGTGGGACACCCAGCTGTGGTGGGCTTTGTGAGGGCTCATGCATTGGGGGTGGGGCTGACATTGGAGCCGAGTTCAGGGGCAGGTCCAGGAGCAATGGACTTTGTTGGCCCACAAACAGGGTGGTGGGTGGTGTAACACAGAATCGCACATCCCCTGTGGGCAGCCCCTGGGGAGGAATATGCAGCAGTTCCTTTCCCAGCAGGAGGGCTCCAGTCCCACTTACCTCACGCCGCAGCTGAGAGCCAAATGTGGGGACTTCTACTCCAACAACTGGGGAACAGACCCTGTGTCTGACAAGGTTGTGACAGCCACAGAGCAAAGAGGAGGCCCAGACCAACATCCAGTGAACGCTCTAATCAGAACACCAATCACCAGCCCCCACCCCAATCAAGGGGATAATGGCTAGCACACTTTGAGAAAAGATATGGCTGGCATTCATACCAAAAACAGCCCTCGGCCAAAAGTATTGGACTCGTGCAGTCTATACAGGGATGCTCCCACATAAAAACACCCCTTCAAGACCACAGTAGATAATTGTCTCTCTTAAATTCACAGAGTTAGAGAAACTTAAGTAAAATGAAAAAGCAGAGGAACTATTCCCAATTAAAAGAACAAGAGAAATCCCCTAGAAGAACAATGAAAAGACCACTCTACTCCACCAGATCCCAAGTTCAAAAAGGAGGTAGTGAAAATGCTAAAGGAATTAAGAAAGATTATTGATAGAAATGCAGATTACTTTAACAAGTAACCAGAAACTATAAAGAGGAACCAATCAAAACCAGACAACTCAATTGCTGAGATTAAAACCAACCTACAAGCAATGAATAGCAGACTAAATAATGCAGAAGAATGAATAAGTGAACTGGAAGATAGAATGATGGAAATTACTCAATCAGAACAGCACACAGAAAAAGAAATTAAAAAATGAAAGCAAAATCCAAGAACTATAGGATAATATAACATGTGCCAACATATGCATAATAGTGGTTCCAGAAGCAGAAGAAAGAAAAAGGGCTAAAAAATGTATTTGAAAAAAATTATGTCTGAAAACTTTGCAAACCTAAAGAAGGAAACAGATACCCAAGTACAGGAAGCACAAAAGGTTTGAAACAAGGTCAACCCAAACAGACCAAAACACAAAGCATAATTAAAATGGCCAAAGTTAAAGATAAAGAGAGGATTCTAAAGGCAGCAAGAGGAAAAACAAAGAGTCAGTTACAAGGGAAACCTCCCCCCATAAGGCTATCAGCTGATTTCTCTACAGAAACTTTGCTTGCCAGAAGGAAGTGGCATGATAAATTCAAAGTCCTGAAAGGGGTAAAACCTGCAACCTAGGACACTCTGCCCAGAAATATTACCATTTAGAACAGGAGGAGAAACTAAGAATTTCTCATATAAGCAAAAACTCAAAGAATGCAGCAATACTAAACCTAATCTAAAAGAAGTATTGAAAGGTCTTCTCTAAATGGAAAGGAGAAAGAATCTATAGGAAAAGGAAAAACAGTGTAAAAGAATTGAAGATCACTTAAGTTGGTACATAGATTAAAAACAATCCAAAATTTTTTGTGAAAGAGATTGTAACTACAATGAACAGCAAAAGGATAAAATAAAGGTATAAAATAGGACACTGAGAGGGGAGTAAAAAACACAGATCCTTTAGAATGTTTTTGAACTTGTATGATTATCATTCTAAAGAAAGTAGATCTAGTTATGCATTAACATACTTGGAAATCAGGGTAACTACAAACCAAAAAATACAATAAAGTCACAAAAACTAAAAAGGAAGGAACTCAAGCATAATACAAAAGAAAAACCATCAAACTACAAAAGGAAAAACAAAAAGAACTACAAAGTCAACTGGAAAAAAAGGCTTAAAATGGCAATAAATACATACTCAATAATAACTTTAAATGTCAATGGACTACATGCCTCAATCAAAAGTCACAGAGTGGCAGATTGGATGAAAAAAAAAAAAGAACCTTCAACATGTTGCCTACAACAGTCTCACTTCATGCTGAAAGACACACATAGGTTGAAAGTGGGAGAATGGAAAAAGATATTCCATGCAAATGGAGACAAGAAAGCAGGGATAGCAATATGCACATAAGACAAAAATAGACTTTAAATCAAAGTCCATAAAGGAAGACAAAGGACACTATATAATGATAAAGGGATCCGTAGAAGAAGAGGATATTATACCCATTAACATGTATGTACCCAATATAGGAGCACCTAAATATATAAAACAAATACTAACAGACATAAAGGGAGAAACTGAGAGGAATACAATAGCATACAACTTTAACATCCTGCTGACATCAATGGAAAGATCCTCCAGACAGAAAATCAATAAGCAACAAAGATCCTAAGTGACAGAACAGTTGGCAATAATTGATATCTACCAGGCACTACATCCAAAAAAACCCCAGAATTCGCACTTTCAAATGCACATGGGATAGTCTCTTGGGTTGACCCCATACTAGGTCACAAAACAAGCCTCAACAAATTTAAAAGGACAAAACTTATTTCAAACATCTTTTCTGACCACAAAGTATGAAACTAGAAATCAACCACAGAAAGAAGAATGAGAGAAAAATGAACTTGTGGAGACTAAACAACATGCTTAAAAAAAAAAAAAAAGTCAATGATGAAATCAAAGAGGAAATTAAAAAGTACCTTGAGACAAATGACAATGAAAACACAACCACAAAAAATCTATGGGATGAAGCAAAAGCAGTCCTAAGGGGGAATTTCATAGCAATACAGGCCTTTCTCAAAAAAGAAGAACAATCTCAAATAAACAATCTAATCTACCACCTAAAAAAATCAGAAAAAGAGGATCAAACAAAATTCAAAGTTAGCAGAAGGAAAGAAACAATAAAGATCAGGGAGGCAGTGAATAAAATATAGATTAAAAAACAATAGGAAATATCAATCAAACCAAGAATTGGTTTTTTGAAAGAGTAAATAAAATCAACCAACTTCTGGCCAGGCTCACCAAGAAGAAAAGAGAGAGGACACAAATAAACAAAGTAAGAAATGAAGAGAAGAAATTACAACCAACACCACAGAAATACAAACAACCATAAGAGAATACTGTGGACAATTATGTGGCAACAAACTGGACAACCTAGAAGAAATGGACAACTTTCTAGAAACACATAGTTCACCAAAACTGAATCAAGAAGAAATAGATAAGTTGAACAGACTGATCACTAGATGTGAAATAGAATCAGTAATAAAAAAGCCTCCCTGCAAATCAAAATTCAGGACCAGATGGCTTCACTGGGGAATTCTACCAAATACACAAAGAAAAACTTATATTGATCCTTCTCAAACACTTCCAAAAGATGGAAGAGAAGAGGATACTCTCAAACTCATTCTATGAAACCACCATCACCCTGATACCAGAGCCAGAAAAAGACACTACCAAAAAAGAAAATTGCAGGCCAATATATTTGATGAATATAATTGCAAAAATTCTAAATGAAACATTAGCAAACAGAATCTAACAACACATAAAAAGGATCATACACTACAATCAAGTTGGATTCCACCCAGGGACACAAAGATGGTTCAACATATACAACTCAATCAATGTGATACATCACATCAACAAAAGAAAGGACAAAAATCACATGATCATCTCCATAGATGCAGCAAAAGCATTTGATAAAATTCACCATCCATTCGTGATAAATCTCTTACCAAAGTAGATAAAAAAGGAATATATCTCAACGTAACAAAAACTAGTAACTTAGATGATTGATTTACTGAATATGTGTAAGCACATTTGACTGTCCTTTATCACTGGATTACTACATTCTGTGAATTCTTATTTTGTGGCTGGTTTTATTCCTTTGATAACTATGTAAGTTTAAAAGGCAAGCTCTAAAGTGTCCTTAGAAATAATGAACAGTACATATATGTAAATTTAAAAAATGTGTACATTATGTTGTATATATGTATTTATGTGCAATACATTGTATATGTGCAGTCAAACTGTATCAATTTTACCTAATAAAACTGAAAAATGAAAGAAAAAATAAAATAAAATTCACACACACACACACACACACAAAGCTATTTATGACAAACTTAGAGCCAATATAACACTCAATGGTGAAAAGCTGAAAGTCTTCCCACTAAAATCGGGAACAAGACAAGGATGCCCACTCTCACCAATACCATTCAACATAGTATTGGAAGTCCTACCCATAGCAATCAGACAAGAAAAGGAAATAAAAGGGATCCAAACTGGAAGAGAAGAGGTAAAATTGTCACTATATATGGATGCCATGGTACTATATATAGAAAAACCTAGACTCCACACAACAAATATTAGAGCTGATAAATGAATTCAGCAAAGTAGCAGGATATAAGATTAACATACAGAAATCTGTTGCATTTCTTTACACTAACAATAAAAGATCAGAAAGGGAAAGTGAAAAAAATCTCTTTTAAAATCACATCCAAAAAATAAAATAATAACTTCTATGGGCTTAATAGATACACAGTACTATATATAAAATAGTAGATAATTTACTGTATAGCACAGGGTACTATATTCAATATCTTGTAATAACCTATAACAAAAAAGAATCTGAAATATATATGTAAATGAATCGCTTTTCTGTATACCTGAAACTAACCAACATTGTAGATCAACTGTACTTCAAAAAAAAAAAAAATCTTTCAGGGATTGGCCAAGATGGCAGAGTAGAAAGACTTTGAGCTCACTTCCTCTCATGAGCACAGCAAAATCATAATTACCTGTAGAACAGCCATCAAAGAAAAGGCTGGAACATGAAACTAAAAGCTAGTTCTTTGAAAAGATAAACAAAATTGATAAATCTTTAGCCAGACTCATCAAGAAAAAAAGGGAGAGGGCCCAAATCAATAAAATCAGAAATGAAAAAGAAGTTACAGCCAACACCACAGAAATGCAAAGGATCATAAGAGGATACGATGAGCAGCTATATACAAATAAAATGGATAATCTAGAAGAAATGGACAAATTCTTAGAAAGGCACAATCTCCCGAGACTAAACCAGGACGAAATAGAAAATATAAACTAACCAATTACCAGTACTGAAATTGAATCAGTAATTTAAAAACTCCCAACAACAAAAAAAAGGCCAGGACCAAATGGTTTCACAGGTGAATTCTACCAAATATTTAGAGAAGAGTTATCGCCTATCCTTCTGAAACTATTCCAAAAATCTGCAGAGGAAAGACTACTCCCAAACTCATTCCATGAGGCCAGCATCACCCTGATACCAAAACCAGACAAAGATAACACAAAAAAAGAAACTTACAGGACAGTATCCCTGATGAACATAGATGCAAATCCTCAACAAAATACTAGTAAACTGACTCCAAAAACACATTAGAAGAATCATATACCATGATCATGCAGGATTTATCCCAGGGATGCAAGGATTTTTGAATATCTGCAAATCAATCAGTGTGATACAACACATTAACAAATTGAGTAAAAACCCTGCGATCATCTCAATAGATGCAGAAAAAACTTTTGACAAAACTCAACATCCATTTACAATAAAAACTCTCCAGAAAGTGGGTATAGATGGAACATCCCTCAACAATATGGGACATATATGGTAAGCAATGAACTTCAAATCCAGTTCTCCTGATGTGCAAAACTAGGGCCCTTCCTGTTACTTCACTTTTGTCCCTGTACTTGACGAGCAGGTGTCCTTGTAAATGGAACTTGTCTCTGGGCTAAGGAGGGCCCAGAACTTAAATCGTGGTTCCTTGTAACTCCCACCGTTTCTGCTGAGGAAAATTTCTCATTTTCCACTACTTGTAAGAGATGGGCTCTGTGAGAGGGCACCAATCTGCCAGCTGCTAACACTTCACAGAAGGCAATCATCCTGTTGAATTTGTAAATTCTGGACCTACTTCCCTGACGTGTGCTGGGCCCTATCCTTGCTGGTGCTCTTGGCTCATGAGGGTTTTGCCCCAGTTCCTCTGGAGGGCTCGGGCCTCTCTTAGCCGAGCGGGTGTTCAGCTGAGATGAATGGGTCATGTTGCCATGAAATTTCCCCAGTGTTGGTGCCATGCCCCAGCCCCCTACCCCCCAGATTGACAGACCACTCCAGGGCCTGAGGATCTACCAGCCCAACACTGATCATCTTATTTAGGGTTGGTCTGGGTAAAAATGGCCTTGGGGAAAAGCCATGGCTTCTAAAATCAGTCACAGTAAAGTGCCTCTGATTCATCTCCCTTGAGGAGAGAAAGACTCCTGGCCTGTGGCCTTGAGGTGGATGTTTTATGGGAAGATGGGAGCAGTGGATCTCAGCCTGGCTGTCAGCAGAATCACCTGGTGCCCCCACACCCACTGGGATCTAATTGACTTGAGAGCCCAGACATGAGTATTTTAAAAAGTGCCAAAAATGGCCTTAATAAGCAGCCAGGGTTGGGGAATCCAGGGCTGGAGGAAAAGGGAGAAGGAACTCTGAGGTCAGTGGATGGGACTGGTTATGTTTGCTAAGTCAAGAAACTTTGTAAAGAGGAGAGTGACTTGCCCATGGTTTTGCATATTGTTGGCAAACTGAAGTTAAGTTTCAGCTGAGCCAAGATCTATGGACCACCTTGTCTGTGCTGGCTGAGGAAGGAAAGGGGGATGAAGGGGTGATCACTCCCAGCTACCCACCAGCTGTCACGGGGAGCAGGAGAGAAGGGCCAAGTCCAAACCCAGGGCTCCTGTGAGAGAAGATGGGGGAGGCGGTGCCCAGCTCCCACCATGGTCTCCTCCCACCGAGTCTGCCTACATATGGCTGTAAATCTGGTGCACTGAGTGACTGTCTCCTTTGAACAGCCTCTCCTTGGAGGGGCATGATAGTACAGTAGTTGATCACATAAGGCCTGGAAGCAAACTGCCCAGGTTAACCCAAGCTCTAGTGCTTTCTCGCTATGTGACCCAGGGCACATTACATAACCTCTCTGTGCTTCAGTTTCCTCCTCTGTAAAATGGGGCTGATGAGTGCATATACACCACAGGGTCAGGAGGGTTAAATGAGTCAGCGCCTGCCTACAAAGTGCTGAGCACAGTGCCTGGCCCCTCACACACACACATTCAACATCAGCTCCTGTTGTTAGACCTGCAGTTTCAACACTCACGCCTCCTGGCTGGAAGGGAGAGAAGTTTCTCTGCAAAACAACTCCATCCTACTGATGCATAAGCAGTCTATAATGCCAGGGCGGCCCACTTACCACCTTTAGCCACCTCTCTCCTCCACCCGCAGCCACCTGCTCCCAGATGCGTCTGTGTAACCCAGCAGGACCTACGGGGCCTTCCCAGGACAGACTCCCCCATGTCCTCCGTCTGCCTCCTGTTAATAGAAAGAGTTTAGCCTTAGGCCTTCCCCGAGTGCCAAAGAATAAATCAGAGAAACGAGAAAATTTAAAAAAACAAAGCAAAACAGTCAAGCAAGACAAAATAATAGTTTAGCCATTAAAGTCAAGGACCTTTGGTTCCTCTTCTTGGGCTACAGGTAATAGTCTGAGCTGTGTCCCTTAAGCTGTTTTGCAGAGACTGAAACTCCCACCAGGTGGAAGAAGTTAACTGTATGATCCCCACAAGCATGCAGACCTCAGACAGGTTGGAGCCAAAGGTTAACGATGTTAACTCCCAATTACCTCCCCACCAACCAATCAGAAGGATGTCCACAAGGCGATCATACTCCCCGCAACCCTCTCCCTCACCTGTCTTTAAGCACCTTTCCCTGAACGCCATCATGGAGTTCAAGCCTTCTGAGCATTAGCTGCCTGGACTCCTTGCATGGAGTCCTGCAATAAACGCTGAATTTTCTTTCACTACAACTGGTGTCAGTAGATTGGCTCTACTGTGGGCAGGCAAGGGGACCTAGGTTTGGTTCAGGAACACCTGGGCTTAGCTCCATCTACAACCTACAGCCACTCTACCTGTGCTCAGCTCTCACCTGGACCCAGGTCCCATTTTGTGCCTAGTTCTTGTCCGAGCCCTGGTCCATAGACTCACCTGTCACACCACCTTGAGCCTGTGTTAGGGAAGCATGCTCTTCTTAATGACCAAGGGCAGGTATATGCAGGGTGAACCTCAGCAGGAAGGAGGCACAGATTCCTATGCCTGAAGGGGAAGGAGCATGGATGAGCTGGGATGGTGATGTGTCCACCGAGTCAAGAGGTTCGCAGTGAGCAGTCTGCAGCAATGGGTGGGAGCTGGCCTCCAAAAAGGAGCAGAGAAAACCATCACAGAAGCAGGGAGTGAGAACTTTCCAACTCCCCTTGCCTCGTCTCACTCTCCCAGAGTAGCCCACCCTGGAGAGGGCAGAAACTGCGGTTAGCAAGAGGGGGAGGAAGAGCAACGCAGCAAAGAAGAGAGAGGGAGAAGCCCTCCCTCCCAATTGTGGGCTGAACTGTGTCCCCCCAGACTGCTGTTGAAACCCCAATCCCTGGTATCTGAGAATATGACTGTATTTGGAGGTAGGACTGTTAAAGATGTGATTAGGTTAAGGTACGGTTGTTAGGGTGAGTCGTAATACAATGTGACTGGTGTCCTTGTGAGAAGAGGACATTTGGATGCTAAAGAGACACCAGGGGTGCAGGTGCACAGAAGAAAGACCATGTGGGGACACAGTGAGAAGGTGGCCATCTGCACGCCAGGGAGAGAGGCCTCGGCAGAAACTAAACCTGCAGACACCCTGACTTGCGAATTCCAGCATCTAGAACTGTAAGAAAGTAAATTTCTGTTATTAAGAAACCCAGTTTGGGGTGTTTTGTCAAAGCAGCCCTAGCAAACTAATATACATCCCCAGCTGGACACTTTTTAAGGGCTCTGTCACTTCATATCCTGTAATTTCTTTTGTGTCCTCACTAAGAATTATTTAAAATTGTCCCTGGCCCTGGGGGAGTCCTTGGAAGGAGGAGCCTCGTGCTGGGTGGGGGTGCTGCAGTTGGGGGTGCATGGCCAGCCGTCTCCCACACAGGCTCAAGGCACAGGGAGGATGGTGAGGTAGATGCTCCCCTGGGAGCATGGCTCAGACTGCCCTCTCTCTCACGGCTGCTCTGCTGAGCTGACTCCCCAAGTTAAACAGCGATGGAGTTCACAGCCAATGGTGGGCAGAGAGGGGGACTCTGCCGGGTTGCTTTCTGCACCAGGGGTCAGACCAGCCTCTGAAATTCTGCATTACTGACAGGCTTTATCACGTGGTGAGTTCAAGTAAACTCAGCAGAGTGCCAGTTGCACACTGAGCCCTCTGCTAGGCACATGCTGCTAGGACCTAAGTCCAGAAACCATAAAACCCCTAGTGGAAAACAAGGGCAGAACACTCTGACACAAATCGTAGCAATATTTTTTGGGTCTGTCTCCTAAACCAAAGGAAATGAAGCCAAAAAAAAACCAAAAAACAAAAACAAATGGGACTTACATAACCTTAAAAGCTTTTGCACAGCAAAGGAAACCATTGATAAAATGAAAAGGCAACCTATTGAACGGGAGAAAATATTTGCAAATGATATGACTGGTAAGCAATGAATATCCAAATTATATAAATAGTTCATACAACTCAACATCAAAAAAGCTCCATTAAAAATGGGCAGAAGACCTGACTAGACATTTTTCCAATCTCCACTCCCAGTCGTCTTTCTTTGCCACGTCCCACCAAAGCTCCTTGTGTACCTGTGTTAGTCAGGGCTCTTTCAGTTGCAAGTGACAGAAAACCAGTTCAAACCACATAAACAAATAGGAAGTTATCTACTAACTCCTGTAAATAGAAAGTTCTAAAGGGTGTAAGTAGCTTAAGGATTCAAGGGCTCAAGTGACAACAGCAGTAATATGGCTCTTTATTCTCTCTCCTCATAGCCTGCTTTCCTCTTTGTTGGTTTCATTCTCAGGCAGACTTTCCCTAGATCAAGGCACCCTAGACTTGAATCCAAAGGAGCCTGGTAAGATTTGGCCAAGACTCTGATTGGCTCTTCTTGGGTCCTGTGCCCGTTTCTGAACTAATCACTGTTACCCAAAAGGTGGGTATTGTGGTTGGCTGGGCCATCATCATGTGCACAGCCTTGCAGCAGGGAGGGGTTATCCACATGGGATAGGCTCTCATTTTTTAGGAAGGGTTCTGCTAGCAGGAGAAAAGAGAAGGAGAAAGGGTTCAGGGCAAACAGAACTTATAGTTGCCACAATCTGCTCCAGAGCTAAATAGGGCAGAACTGTTACTATCACAGACCTCTCCTTACATGTCCCCATGACCTTCCTCTGACCTGTGCTGAAACAGAAATCATCATGAATTATGACAGCTACGATCAAACCTGCCACCATCCACAAAGGCAAGGTCAGTAAGTTCCAGGAAGTAGAACTGCTTTAGACTTTCTTTGATCTCCATGCAATACAAATAAAAGTGGATAAAACTAGAAGCAAAAATCCCTATTATTTACAATTTAAAAAATAAACAAAACCAAATTTTGTTCTTCTGGTTTCTGGTCTAGCATGTAAGGAGCTTGGAAGTTGCCACTCAATCCTAACAACAAATAAAAAGCTGAAAAAACTGAAAAATCAACAACTCTTCTTAGATCTCTCAGAGAAGGGAGGTTGAAGGGCAAACCACTGCCCCCCAAGTTGAAGGGGCAGAGAATCACAACGTAGTAGAGCAGAACCCTCTATGGGAACCAATACCAAGTTAGGAAAACTTGAACTGTAATCAATGATTGCTTGAAGGCTTAATGTGGACAAATTTGTGAGTTAGAAACTTCCACTCTGTGAAAGATACAAAAGGATGAGAAGACAAGCCATAGAGTGGGAGAAAATATTTGTCAAAATCATATCTCCCAAGGGACTGCTGTCCAAAGTATGCAAAGAACTCTTAAAACTCAATGATAAGGAAACAACTTGATTAAAAAATGGACAAAAGACCTAAACAGACATCTCAACCAAAAAGATATTCTGATGGTAAGTAAGCATATGAAAAGATGCTCCACATCATATGCCATTAGGGAAAAGCAAATTGAAACAATGAGATCCCACTACACCTCAATTAGAACGGCTAGACTCCAGAACACTCACAACATTACATGCTGGTGAGGATGTAGAGTATCAGGAACTCCTATTCATTGCTGGTGGGAATGCAAAATGGTACAGTCACTTTGGAAGACAGTCTGGGGGTTTCTTACAAACCTAGCATACTCTTACCAGCATCACACTCCTCAGTATTTACTCACATAAGTTGGAAGCAGATATCTACTGTTAATGACTAAATGTTTATATCCTCTCAAAATTTGTGTATTGAAGCCCTAATCCCCAGTGTGACAATATTTTGAGATGGGACCTTTGGGAGGTAATTAGTTTTAGATGTAGCCATGATGGTGGGGTCCTCATGATGGGATTAGTGCCCTTATAAGGAGAGACTAGATCTCCACTGGTGAGGATGTAGCAAGAAGGCAGCTATCTACAAGCCAGGAAGAGGGCTCTCACCAGAACCTGACCATGCTAGCACTCTGATCTTGAACTTCTAGCCTCCAGAACTCTGAGAAATAAATGTCTGTTGTTTAAACCACCCAGTCTATGGTATTTTGTTATAGCAGCCCTAGCTGACTAAGACATCCATACAAAAATCTGCCAACAAATCTTTATAGCAGCTTTATTCGTAATTGCTAAAACTTGGAAGCAACCAACATGTTCTTCAGAAAGTGAATGGATAAATAAACTGTGGTACCTCCATATAACAGAATATTTTTCAGTGCTAAAAAGAAATGAGACATTAAGTTACTATAAGATATGGCTAAATCTTAAATGCATCTCAGTAAATGAAAGAAGTCAATCTGAAAAGTCTACATAACCAAATGATTCTATATGACATTATGGAAAGAGCAAACTATGGAGACAGTAAAAATACTAGTGGTTGATTAGGTTAGCTAATGGTTCATCTTTTTTACCTCAAAGAAGCAGCTCTCAGATTTATTAATTTTATCATTTGCCTAATCTAAAGATTCACTAATATTTACTGTATTTATTTATTTATTCCTCAATAAGAGAGTAATATTCTTAGATCCAGACTAAGAGGCTTGTATGATGTTACTTTGCTCCACCCTATACAAATTATTTTGAAAATCTGGATGAAACAGATAATTTTATAAGTGAATATAAATTCCCCAAATTTATCCCCAAATAGACAGATCATGTAAGCAGAAAAATTAATAAAGAACAGAGAGAAAATATTGTCCAACAGCTACCAAAAATATCAGGAGACTCAGGTGGCTTCACAGGAGAATTCCATGAAAATCTAAAAGGATATTTAACAATAATACTAGTTGTTATCCCAGAGCATAGGAAAATTCTTTTTATGACACATAGCACTAATACCAAAACCCAAAACAGCATGCAAGAAAACTGCAAACCAATTTCACTTTTGATTATCAATGCAAAGAAATCCCAAAAGGATACACTAACACATTAAAGGCATTTCAAATAAGTGATAAAAATATGAATTATTTAATAGAATTGGTACAATCATTAGCTGTCTGGAAAAATTAACTTGGATCTACACCTCATATTCTGCATCAAAATAAATTCCAAATGGGTCAAACATTTAATTATAAAAATATTATAGGAGACCATGAAAGGTTCTTTCTCAGTGTAACTGCAAACCCAGAATCTATAAGAAACTAATACATATAAGTACATAATTTTTTAAAAATTTCAGTATGGAAAGAAATACCATAAACAAAGCCTGACATATATTGCAAACTATACCACAAATAAAAGCCTTTTATATTTAAGAACCCCTTACAAAGCCATAAGAAAAAGACCAATAGAAAATGGGCAAAGGATATGAATAGACATGTCACAGAAGAGAAAATACAAGTAGTTTTTAAACAAATGAAAAGATGTTCAACTTCACTTATAAAAATGAAGTGAAAATTAAACTACAATGACCTACAATCTCTGCCTGTCAGACTGGAAAAGATAAGAAAGCTGGATAACTGGGGAGGTAGTGAGGGTGGGAAGGAACAGGCTCTGTCACACTCTTACTACTGGGGGTGTAAGTGGGTACAACTTTCCTGAAGAACACTAGCAACATCCTGCAAAAAATTACACAACCCTTTGATCTCACAAATCCACATTTATGAATTTTTGTTCCAGGTATACCTGCACATGTATAAGATGACTCATGTTTGATCACAACATTTTGTCATCATAAATGGTTGTAAATGACCTAAATAATCTAAATAACTATCAGTAGGGGGTTGGTTTAATAAACTGTGGAACATCCATATGAGAAATATTATCAGGTGTTAAAAAGGCATGAAGGAAGGGTATATGAGAACTCTGCACTCTTTTCAACCTATCTGTAAATCTGAAACTCATCTAAAAGGAAAATAATGAAGAAAACCCCACAACCTGTGGACCCCCCAGGTCAGAAGCTGTGCTGTCAAAGAAGTGAAAGAACTACTACCATCCTCAAGGAGCTTGAAATGTATATGAATAAAGTCCAATTCAATTCAAAAGACAGATGGGTAGATGGATGGATGGGATAGATAGTACAGTTCTTTCTCACTATAGGAGAGAGACAGACAGACGGACAGATAGACATGAGGCAGCTTTATGTATCTAACATGGAACAATTGCCAATAAATGAAGTGAAAGAAGCCACATTCCAAACAACGTATACAGTAGGTTACATTGCTATGTTATTGGTAAAATAAAAAAGCAGGGGAGAAGAACATGTGTTTGCTTATAAATGCATAGACTATTTATAAAATGGTATTTCAGAAACTGTTAAGACTGATTGCCTCTAGGAAGGGAAACTGGTTAATAGGATGCAAAGACTATTCTGTTTTACTCCAAATTGTCCTATACACTTCGTATTTAATACTTTGTCATGAATTACTTCTTCAGAATGTTTTTTTAATTAAATAATATATTTCATGGAGGGAAGAGTTTACTTTAACCGGGACATTCAGGGAATGCTTCCTGGAAGAAGAGGCATCAGCTGGTTCTTGAAGGATGGTGATGATGGGCCAGAATGTCCTGGGCAAGGGGACTGCATGAACAAAGACATGCAGGTGGGAAGCTGGAGGAAGGAACTGGGGAGAGTCACACAATAGTCTTACTGAAATGTCATCTTTAGTAAAGTGACAGCTAAGGAGGTATATCTATAGGGGTATGTTATGTGGTACAGTATGGTGCAGTGAGTCAAAATCAGGTCAAACACCATACTATTTACCAGCTCTATGACCTCGGGAGTTATTTACCTTCTGTAAAATGGACACAAAGGTAGAGCCTCTTAGGGTTTTAGGAAGACTAGATAGGTGAGGTAGGCAGAGGTTCTTAGGCCAGGTCTGGCAGCAGGAGGTGCTCAGTAAGTCTCAGCTCCCAGACGACTAGAGGGCTACTAACGCCAGGTCTATCCTGTGGGCAGTGAGAAGCCAGGGAAGGTTTTGGTCAGTGGAATGACATAACCAGAGCTGAAATTTAGGAAAAGTCACCTGGTCACCCATGCAGGGTGAGTTGCAAGGACATGAGATGGGAGTCAAAGAGACCAGAGAGGAGGCTACTGATATAGTCTAGGTGAGAGGAGAGGAAGGTCTGGCCCAGGTGGGTGCTATGACTAGGGCATGACAGATTTGGTAACAACAGAATATGAAGAAAGGAGGAGACAGATTGAAGGAAATTTGGGGTTTTAAATTTAAGTAACTCAGAGGTTGGTGTCACCTATAAAGGGAACAGAGGTCCTAAAGAAATGAGTAGGTTTGACAGAAAAGATGACTTTTTGGATGTGTTTTAGTGTGTGAAGGAATCCAGGTAGATATAATCAGTATGAAATTGGAAATGTGGGAAACTCCAGAAAAATGCTGAGATTAGAGAAAATACTGGGAGTGATATTAAATAAGACTTCTAGTTGAGAAAGTCCAGTTTGAATTAGTTTAGGGGAAAAGTCCATTTAGGTGTGGATCTGGGAAGTCTAAGGAATGCAGGCATGGCTTCATCCAGGGGCTTGAGCAGTGTCCTCAGGCCCCAGTAACTTATCTCTCTGCCCTCCTATGCTTGGCTTTATTTTCTTACCACCTCTCTGTGTGCAAGATTACCATCAGAAACTCTATCAACTCCAATAGAAACTTCATTTTTTTCCCTTACAAATTTTGCAGAGAAATTCTGGGGAAGGCTACATTTGGCCTGGATTAGATCACTTTTACCACAGAAAAGGCAGAACAGCAGAGCGGTATCAAGGGAACTCCCAAGGAGGAGCAGTCATTGAGGTCAAATGCTGAGAGCAAAACTTGTAAAAAATGAATATACTTTATCTAATATATGTATATTGAACAACCAGAGAATACATATTTCTTCAAAGAAAAAAAAAGATGAAATATACATACACTGATCAATGTAAATATATTAGCTAGCTATGTATTTCTGTGTAAGAAATTACTCCCCATGGTGTTGGGAAAACTGGACAGCAGCATGTAAATCAATGAAGCTAGAACACTCCCTTACACTATACACAAAAATCAACTTAAAATGGATCAAAGACTTAAACATAAGACAAGATACAATAAACCTCCTAGAAGAAAATATAGGCAAAACATTATCTGACATACATCTCAAAAATGTTCTCC
This sequence comes from Camelus ferus, assembly GCF_009834535.1. NCBI lineage: Eukaryota > Metazoa > Chordata > Mammalia > Artiodactyla > Camelidae > Camelus > Camelus ferus. Next base: position 62,841,673 of record NC_045696.1, read on the forward strand.
TAGGACAGTCTACCCAAGCAATAGAAATAAAAGCAAGAATAAACAAATAGGACCTAATGAAATTTATAAGCTTCTGCACAGCAAAGGAAATCATAAGTAAAACAAAACAACAACTTATGGAATGGGAGAAAATTTTTGCAAATGAAACCGACAAAGGCTTGATCTCCAGAATATATAAGCAGCTCATACGGCTTAATAAGAAAAAAACAAACAACCCAATCCAAAAATGGGCAGAAGACCTAAACAAGCAATTCTCCAAGGGAGAAACACAAATGATCAATAGGCACATGAAAAAATGCTCAATATCACTAATTATCAGAGAAATGCAAATTAAAACTACAATGAGGTATTACCTCACACCAGTCAGAATGGCCATCATTCAAAAATCCACAAATGACAAATGCTGGAGAGGCTGTGGAGAAAGGGGAATCCTCCTACACTGCTGGTGGGAATGCAGTTTGGTGCAGCCACTGTGGAAAACAGTATGGAGATTCCTCAAAGACTAGGAATAAACTTATCATATGTCCCAGGAACCCCGCTCCTGGGCATATATCCAGAAGGAACCCTACTTCAAAATGACACCTGCACCCCAATGTTCATAAAAGCACTATTTACAATAGCCAAGACATCAAAACAGCCTAAATGTCCATCAACAGATGACTGGATAAAAAAGAGGTGGTATATTTATACAATGGAATACTATTCAGCCATAAAAACTGACAACATAACGCCATTTGCAGCAACATGGATGTTCTTGGAGAATGTCATCCTAAGTGAAGTAAGCCAGAAAGAGAAAGAAAAATACCATATGAGATCGTTCATATGTGGAATCTAAAAAAAAAAAAAAAACCATAAATACAAAACAGAAACAGACTCACAGACATAGAATACAAATTTGTGGTTGCCAAGGGGTTGGGGAGTGGGAAGGGACAGACTGGGATTTCAAAATGTAGAAGAGATAAACAAGATTATATTGTATAGCACAGGGAAATATATACAAGACCTTGTGGTAGCTCACAGCAAAAAAAAAAATGTGACAATGAATATATGTATGTTCATGTATAACTGAAAAATTGTGCTCTACACTGGAATTTGACACAACATTGTAAAATGACTATAACCCAATTTTTTAAAAAGTTAAAAAAAAAAGAAAAAAGAAAAGAAATTACTCCCAAGATTTAGGGGATTAAAACAAAACGTATTATCACATTTTCTGAGGGCCACTAATCTGGGTGCAGTTTAGCTGAACCTGCTGTCTCAGAGTCACTCACAAGGCTGCAGTCAAGGTCTTGGCTGAAGCTGTGGTCTCATCCGAAGTCTTAACTAGGGAAGGATCCATTTCCAAGCTTATTCATACAGCTATTGGCGGTATTCAGTTTCTCACTGGCTGTTGGCCAGAGGCTGTCTTCATTTTTTTGCACTATGGGCCTCACAACATGTCATCTGGCTTTCATGAGTTGAGCAAATGAGAGAGAGAGAGAGAGAGAAGGTGAGGGAGAGGGATAATGAGAGTCACAATCTTTTACAAACTTAACTTGAAAGTGACATCACATCACTTTTCCTATTCATTAGAAGCAAGTCACTAGGCATAGTTCACACTCCAGAAGAGGGGATTATACAAGAGCATGAACACCAGGAGGCAGGGATCACTGGGAGCCAAGTCAGAAGCTGCCTACCACACTGAATCTTTAGGAAGTACACCATACACTTGAAAACGTGAAAACCCTGGAGGCCACATTTTCTAGTAACGAGGCAATATAGCTAGAAAATCAATCATTTGTAAAGTAAAACCATAAAAACAAGAAACTACATATCAAACCCAAGGGATGCAACAGAACCTGTACTTAGAGGACATTTTATAGTATTAATTGGTAATAACATTTAACAAAAAATAATAAAAATAAATGGACCCCACCTTCAAGCTGGGAGACTAATCTTCCTCTACTCCCCAAAAGACTTGAGAGCAGCAAGAACAAATGCAGAAATCAATAAACTGGAAAACAGTAGAATTAATACACAACCCAAGTGCTCACTTTATAAAAATAATAAAATAGGCAAATCTCCAATAGAGTTAACCAAGAAAATAAGGGAAGGCTTATATCTAACATTAGACTTGGGAAAGGGAATAAAACCACATGAGCAAACAACATTGTTTTCAGGTGAAAGAGAACATTGTTCATTGTATTTGCTGACAGATTAGAAAGTCTTTGGGAAATAAACAAAGAGTATTTATAGAAAAAGTGAAGAATCAGAAGAGCCAGGCAGATTTCAAGGAGCAGCTCCATGGGTGAGTTCTGTTGAAACTTTAAAGCTCAATTCACATGCCATTTATCCCAGAGTTTAGAAAAATATCCCATTTAATTCTACAAAGACAGCATCACCCTGACTCCCAAATTTTGATCATCACCTCGGCTCCTTAGACAGAGTTCTCTCCTCTGACTTTCGGATTCCTCTCCCGCTCATTCTCTGAATGCAGTGACTTTCCCCAGGCTTGTGCTCCTGGGAGAGACGGACGCTGCAGTGCAGACCCAGCAGCTCCAGGACCTGTTCCCTCTTCAGAACCTCCTGTGTCTGCCTTGGGGCTCGGGCAGGGGAATCTGGAAGGTTCAGACACGAGCTGAGGATTGCTGCTGCCTGGGGCTCATTCTCCTGCCTTCTCTAACAGGAGTGTGATTGATTGTAGCTTAGTTGGACCCTGTGGGACCTTCCAGCTCTGCTGAAGAGTTAAGAACACTACAGACAGATTCTCCACTCTGGTCAGAAAAGGCTTTTTAATATTTTTATACCTTCAAAACTTGAAAAAGTAAATTTGAGAGCTCACCAGAAAAGATATCTTTCAAATAGGCTGGAGAGATAAGTAGAGAAAAGTAAGTTTGAGGAAACAGGAAGGAAGGAAGCTAAAATAGTAAGTATTAGTATTTACCTCCAGCTTTGTTGAGATTTAACTGACATAACATTGTGTAAATTGAAGATGTACCAGCATGTTAATTTGATACACATTTATTGCAAAATGATTACTACCATAGCTTGAGCTAACACCTCTATAATGTCCCATAATTACTATTGCTTTTTTTTGTGGTGAGAACATTTAAGATCTACTCTCTCAGCAGCTTTCAAGTACATAATACAGTATTGTTAGCTATAATCACTATGTTGTACGTTAGCTCCCCAGAACTTATTTATCTTATGACTGGAAATCTGTAGCCTTTGATCAGCATCTCCCCCTTTCCCGCCACAGCTCAGCCACTGGTAACGCTACTCTGTTTCTGAGTTTGGCCTTTATATGTGACATTTTAGAGTACTTGTCTTTGGCTTATTTCACTTAGCATGATGCCCTCAAGTTTCACCCATGTTGTCCCAAGTGGCAGGATTTCCTTTCTTGTGGCTAATATTCTACTGCGTATGTACACAGCACACTTCTTTTAGCCGTTCATCTGCTGATGGACATTTAGGTTGTTTCTATATCTTATCTATTGTGAATAATGCTGCAATGAACATGGGAGTGCAGTTATCTATTTGAGATAATGTTTTCACTTCCTTTGGATATATACCCAGAAGTGGGATTGCTGGATCAAATGCTAGTTCTATTTGTAATTTTTTGAGGACCCTGCATACTGTTTTCCATAGTGGCCGTACCATTTGTGTTTCAATCAACAGTGCTCAGCTGTCTTCATTTCTCTACATCTTTGCCAACACTTGTTACCTCTTATATTTTTGATGACAGTAATTTTAACAAGTGACAGGTGATATCTCATTGTGGTTTTTGATTTGCATTTCCCCGATGATTGAGCACCTTTCATGGACCTATTGGTCATTTGTATGTCTTCTTTGGAAAAATTTCTATTCAGTTCTTCTGCCCATTTTTAATTAGATTGTTTATTTCCTATTAAGTTGTATGAATTCTTTGTATATTTTGGATATCAACCCCTTATCAGATATATGATTTACAAATATTTTCTCCCACTCCATAGGTTTACCTTTTCATTTTGTTGACTGTTTCTTTTGCTGTCAGAAGATTTTTAGCTTGATGTAGTCCCACTTACTTATTTTTGCTTTTTTTCCCCTGCGCTTTTGGTGTCATATCCAAAAAGTCATTGCCAAGACTAACAGTCAAGGAACTTTTCCTCTATGTTTTCTTCTAGGAGTTTTATGTTTTTAGCTCTTATGTTTAAGCCTTTAATCCATTTCGAGTTAATTTTTGTGAATGGTGTTAGATAGGGGTCCAGTATTATTCTTCTGTATGTATGTGGTTAGCCAGTTTTCCCAACACAACTTACTGAAGAGACCATCCTTTCCCTATCAGATATTCTTGGCTACTTTTCAAATATTAGTTGATTGCATATGTTAGGGTTTATTTCTGGGCTTTCTATTATGTTCCATTGGTTTATGTGTCTATTTTTATTCTAGTACCATACTGTTTTGATTACTATATTAATTAATATTAGCAATATTAATTCTCCTGACCCATGAACATGAGATATCTTTCCGTTTGTTTTTGTCTTCAATTTCTTCCATCAGTCTTACAGCTGTTAGTGTACAGATCTTTCACCTCCTTGGTTAAATTTATTCCTAAGCACTTCATTGTTTTTGATGCAATTGTGAATGAGATTGCTTTCTTTCTTTCTTTTTCTTTTTCAGATGTTTCATTGTTAGTGTTATAAATGAAACTGATTTCTGTATGTTGACTTTGTATCCTGAAACTTTACAGAATTCATTGATTCATTCTAACAGTTTTCTGATGGAATCTTTAGGATTTTCTCTTTCTAAGATTATATCACCTGCAAAGACAATTTTACTTCTTCCACTCTGATTTGGATGTCTTTATAAATATTAGTACTATAATGGATCAAATGGTTTGGTTCTAAGCTTCTCAGCAGCCAGTATAAAAAAATGAAATGTTATATAAATGATGCAAACAGATTTTCTTAGGAGAGAAGTCACTCTTGCCAGCACTAAATTCTAAAATTATTTTTCACCTAGTGTTTATATAAGGAAAATGAGGGCATATGTTAGACTTATTCTTCAAAATATCTCCATAGTAAATATAGACAATTAATCCTGGCTACTTCTTATGACTGTCAAGAAAAGCCCAGAGTCAGACATTAAAGCACAGCTCAGCAAAGGGGATTCTACAGGAAGCTGAATCCCTGTGACCCAAGTAGGAAAAGCCAAGGCAATTATTGGTCATTAGGAGGGCAAGCATTTTCGCTAGAGGGTGTGGGGCAGAAGCCATTTTCAGGAGTTAAGGTATAACTCAGAAGCAAAGAAGTAGAGACAACAGACATTGAACCTGTAGTCAAGGAAGTTGGTGAAGGTGGTGAAAACCTAGTGAATTTTCAGTTACTTTCTCCTTGTAACTTTCCTTACCTTCTTGGAGTTAGAAAGGGGTTTTCACTTCTGTTGCAGCAAGTGGAGGAGGCCTTGTGCTAAGAAGGGGGAGACACAAGATTAAAGAAGCTTGCTTTTCTGCATCCCTGCGTGGAAGACATTTGCTCTGAAAAGTCACTTTGACCTGTAGTGGACATTGCCTGAGTGAGGAAAAATAAACCAAACCTTTGTTATGTTAGACTTGGGGAGTTTGTTACAGCTGCACAACCTAGCCTGCCTTAACTAATACAAGGATGAGGCAAGAGGAATGAGAAGAGTAGCAGGCGGAAGAGGGGCTATTTTTAAGTATAGGAAAGGCCTGAACATACTTATAGATTGAGGAGAATGACCCAGAAGTGGGGAGAAGTTGGACCTACAGGAAAGAAAGGACCTGCCTGGCCATTCAAGTTTAATATGTGACAGCTTCTGTGATTTCCAGCAAGTGCAGAAGGTTTATAATGTTCAAGATGGCAGCATAGGAGGCTCCTGAACTCACTTCTTCCCATGGACACACTGAATCTACAGCTGCACATGGAACAACTCCTTCTGAAAGAAATCCAGAAGCAACCGCGGCAACTCCTGCGCATTGGGTGAATGAGAAAATACCCTCATCAAAGCTGGTAGGAAAGACTGAGACACACTCTTGCTATAAACTCCGACCCTGGCACAGTAAGAGGAAGGCTCACCCTGGGTTGAGAAGAGAGATACTTCTTCCTTGAGCACAGGGGGAAGGAAAAGATGAGCAATGAGAGAGTGGAAGGAAGGAGGCTAACAGTTTTGGTCTGATAGTCTTTATTTCCTCAATACATGTAGACATGAGGATGCCTGCAGAGAGGTGGGAAGGAGTGGTGGGACAGGATTTGAGCCAAAGGGGAAAGGTTTGGGGAACTCCCAAGAGGTGAGTCACAGGGTGATGAGGAAATGGAGGTGCCTGCTACAGTGGCTCAGCAAGAATTTGTAGAAAACCTGGTTTTTGAACAGCTGTGACCTTCCCTGGGAACTCTCTGCCTCCTCATAGTGGGGAAGGGACAGTCCCATTAGCTTTCCTGGTGGAAAGGCCAGCTCCCCATCGCTGAAGTTATTGAAGCTGAGCTTGTACAACCAACTGGTAAGGATATTGTGAAGAAGATCCCTGAATTGGATGGGCTAAATAACCTTTACGTTCTCTGTCAACCTTGAGATTTTATGATTCTATAATTCTAAGTATTGTAAGTAACTTAACAAAATCAAATTACTTCCAGCCTATGCAAATTATAGTGACCTGCCTTTCAGCTTCCCCGAGGGAATGGAATTGAAAATGCTGTGCACTTAGAATAGATTATGCGATTCTTGCACTCTCATTCCAGGTCAGCTCTCCTAAGTATAGGATAATTATGATGGAGCAGATGTACCATGGTGCTGACTGATAAGTTAGCACAGTATTCATCTCTCTTGAGCAGGCATGATGGAATGGCTGGAAATGAAGTATCATTTTGATATATATTCTTTATGTTTGCTGGTGACATTTGGAATTTTCTGCACCTAAACTCAGCATTTCCCTTGCTGACTCTGGGTTATCCAAGTTTTATTCTCTTTAGAGAATTTGATTTAGTTCTTATATCTTGGAAGCAGCTTTGCAAAGTAGACAGCAGGTGAGAGAGGAGATGTCCTGGGTGGTTCTAGCTCTAAAGGAACCACAAATCTCAGACTGATGACAAGACCGCCATCCAAGTACTGGGTATATGTCCTGGCATAATACAGAGAAAATGAAGACTGTGCCAACATTATGATGCTTGCTTCTTATTGGGACAGAGCTATATATTCCTGGCCTAGATCAAAGGAAAGAGTAACCTTTTGAACAAGGCTTATTATATTAACCACAGAACCATGAAATACTTTGCAATTCTACTCTAGTTTTATTGATTCTCACCCCAACCACTTCCACAACAATCCATTCAATGACCAGCAGTGGATATATTTTCAGGAGAAATGGGAGGCATCGGCTTGCCAACATGACCTCCAGCCCCAATCTGGAGATCTTTGCCCCAGGAAGTCTCCTTCTACCTTCTAGTCAGTTTGTAGCATCTTTCAATGTAAATCATCTGCCAAAACATACTAAAATACTTTCTGCAGAGTGGGGCTTTATGCTACTCTGTGACATAAGAAATATTGCTTGAGTCCCCTCTCAAGTCAAGCATTGGTAGATTAGGGAAATATCAACATTACATAAGTCTTACATGTCAGGGGAGACGTAGAGGGAAAATGTTCTAAAATCAAAGAAAGTGCAGATTATCATTCTATTTGTAGACAATAAACTGACATTGATAAATAGCTTCATAGTGCCTAGTGGTAAAGAACAAAAGGGTAGAAATATTAATCAAAACTCCAATCACCACTATGTATGTGGGAAGTCAGAAAGGGCTCTTTACTTCTGGTTAATATCACCCCTCCAAGATAGTGACAAGTAGGTCGGTTAAATACTCCTGACCTCATGTTCCATCTGAAAATAGTGGGATTAAAATGAGAATCTGTTTATTTACACCATCCCTGGGTGTTTACAAGATGGATATTAAAGGTTTTAATTAAAAATCTGTAACTTAAATGATTCGTTAAGCCCAATAGAAGGAGAACCATATAGCAAAATGGAAAGAGAAAAGGATTTACCAGAATCCTAGCCTGAAAAGGAGTACTATAATGGCAACTGAAATTTAGCCCTTGCGGTCTGACTATCTGTATGATTTTTCTATGGAATAGTTAACCTGTGTTTACCAAACAGGTCCTGTGGTAGATGGACTGTAAATGGTGTTCATGTGAATCACTGCAAAGTCCAGGGAGAAGATGGACTGTAGGAAAACAAGTGGATAAACACAAATTCTTCTGTCACAAACACCTGGATAAAATAGAACAAAAATTATTGTAAATGGATATCCAAGTGTGCGAACAGGAAAGGAAAATCACCAGGCACCAGAAATGAAGAGGGGAATGAAAGCTGTAGCGAAAGAGAATGAGCTGCTGCTGCTGCCTCCTGGGGGGAAGGCGGGTAGCTGTGGGCATGACTGGTGTGGAGGTAGGCGTGGTGGTCACGCGGTTGTCAGTTTCAGGAACCTGGGCGCTTAGGCTTCCATGTCCACATAGGGCAGGAAATGAGACCTTGGACCGTATAAGGCAGGGAGTTAGAATGAGACCCCTGCTTAGAGCTGGCATTCTAGGAAGGCCACACCCTCAAGTATAGACTGGAAAGAAACCTGTCCATAGGCTCAGCAAAGTAACAGGAAAGCATGTCTGCCTCTCCTTGGGCTCAGTGTGAAAAATTCTCCCCTGAGAAATCAAAACTCAGAACCTGTGTCTCACACAGATTTAACTTTGAATTTATACTACCCAGAAGTCTAGGAAACTCCCAAGCCAAAAACCATTAAAGTTTTTACATTAAACATTAAAAAGTGGGTCCCAGGTTGCTGATACTTTTGATTTGCCTGGAGAAGTAAATACAGCAACACTCTGGAGGGACTATTCCATCATCTGGGATGAAAGGAGTTTTACAGAACACAAGCCACACCAATGATGAGGGAATGTCCACCGTGCACAAGAGTCTGAAGACAGGATGGACAGAATGACTAGAGTTCCAGCAAACTGGGATAACAGACAGATAAAGAATACAAGTGTGTCTAAAATTAATAGAGAGCTCACACACATAAAAATGACATATGGATAGGGTTATTTGTGGTAGTATCATTTGTAAAAAAAAACAAACAAACAAAAAACTGGAAACAACCTATGTCCTTCTTTAGAGAACAGGTTAAATAAACTTTGCTGCATCTACCCAAAGACAGCTATGCAGCTGCAAAAAATAATGAAGCTCTTTCTGTACTGATGTAAAAAGATTTCTAGATATGTTAACTGAAGAAAGAAAGTCTATATAATTGCTACCTTTTATTTAAGGAAGAGGGTGAAAATAAGAATTTATATCCTTATCTTTATGTATTTGTGTTGGTGTGGAAAGAACATGCAAAAAAATGTGTAACTATTGAGGACTGGAGTACAGATGTGTAGATGAGACTTGGGTGGGAGTGGAACTTTTCAATGTATGTATTTTTGTTATTTTTATTTTTAACCATGAGAATGTATTAACTATTAAAAATACTAGGAATGGAGAAGATTTGGCTAATGTAACTAATAAGTTTAATCAAATGGGATATATGTAAACCATGCACCCAACATTTTAGAGACTACATTTACAATATAATACTCTCTAAAAATATGTTAAAACATTTGTAAAAATTGAACTCTCTTTAGGTCATAAATAAATCTCCAAAAACTCATCTAAGATTTAATATCTAGAGTCTTTATTCCCTAACCATAATATAAGTAAAAATTATATGTAATCAATATCCCAATTTTATTTGGTTATTTAAAAACCAACTTACAAATAACCCATCAATCAAGAAAGAAATAATATTAAAATTATTAAAATATTTGAAATTGAATAATAATTACTATTAAGTATGTGGGATACACTTAAAGTGGTCCTTAGAGGGAAATGGATAACCTACTTACATATATTTTAAAAGTGGCTTGTACAGATCAGTGGGCTAGAACTAGGAGTCCAGAAGTAGACCCTCGCATTTACTGTCAATTGATTTTCAACAAGGGTGCCAAGACAACTCAATGGAGAAAGAATAGTGTTGGGACAAGTCATTATCCACATGCAAAAGAGTAAAATTATACCTCTACCTCATGCCATATATGAAAATTAACTCAAAATGGATCAAAGACCTAAATGTGAGAGCTAAAACTATTAATCTCTTAGAAGAAAACATAGGTGCAATTATTAATGACCTTGGATTAGGCAATGATTTCTTAGATATGACACTAAAAGCAGAAGCAACACAAGAAAAATATTGGACATCAACAAAATTAAAAACTTCTGTGCCTCAAAGGACACCATTTTAAGAAACTGAAAAGACAGCCAACAGAATGGAAGAAAAATTTTTGCAAACCATATGCCTGATAAGGGACTTTTTATGTTACAGAACGTATAAAGAACTCTTAACATTCAATAATAAAGGGACAACTTAATTTTTAAAATGGGCAAAGGACTTGGATAATTATTTTTCCAGAGAAGATATATGAAAAGCATAAAAACACATGAAATGGTGAATCATGATGGCTCAACATCACTGACATCAGAGAAATACAAGTCAAAAATCACGAGACACCATCTCATACCCACTAGGATGCCTATAATTAAAAGACGTAATAGCAATTTTGATATCAACATGGAGACGTTGAAACCCTCAGACATTGCTGGTGCAACTGCAAAATTGTGCAGACACTTTGGAAAGCAGTGTGGCAGTTCACCACAATGTTTCACATGGAGTTACCATATATGGCCCAGCAATTCCATCCTGAATATACATACACCCAAAAGCAATGAAAACATATGTCCAAGTAGAAACTTGTACATGAATGTTCATAGTAGCATTATTTATAATAGTCAGAAAGTACCACCTAAATGTCCATCACCTGATGAATGGATAAACAAAATGTGATATGTCCATACCATGGAATATTATTTGGCAATGAAAAAAACTGAGTATTGATACATGCCACAACATGGATAAACCTCAAAATCATTGTGCTAAGTGGAGGAAGCCAGTCATGAAAGCCCACATTGTATACTTCCATCTATATGAGATGTACAAACTAGATAAATCCATGGAGACAGAAAGTAGATTGGAGGCTGCCTAGGGCTGAGGATGGGAAGGGGAGGCATGTTAAGAGAATGGGTACAGGGTTTCTTTCTAGGGGGATAAAATGCCCCCAAACTGGCTGTGGTGATAGCTGCACAACTCTGTGAATGTACAAAAAAATATTGAATTATATACTTTAAATGGGTAAATTATTATGGTATGTGAATTATATTGTAATAAAACTTTATTTTTAAAAGGAGCCTGAAAATGAGTGCACTAAACTACAACTCAAGAAATCAGAAAAAGTACAAAAGAGTAAACTTAAAAAAAGTGGAGGGAAGAAAATAATGACAAGTATAAATTAATGACACAGAAATAGTGATCTTTGCAACAAAATAATGAAATAGACAAACCTCTGATAAGACTGCTGAAGAAAACATGAGAGAAAGCTCAAATAACCCACAGCAGGGATGTAAAAGGGGCCCTTGTTGTGGAAGCTGCAGATGTTGCAAAGATAACAAGAGGGTTTTATGAGCAGGTTTATGTCAATAAATTAGACAATTTAAAGAAACGATACACTGACCCCAAAATAGTATGTAATTTGAGAGATTACAGGCCTCTCAGGCTTTTTAACGAGGATTGGTTTAACTTAAGGAGAGGGAGGACGCTGAACGGATGGAAACAGAATAAACTTGGTTAACAGGAGGAGGTGGGAAACAGCAGTTGTCCAGTGGGCGGGCCTGGGCAGGGCACCACGGAGGGAGATGATTGGCACTGAGGGCCACCAATAGGGCGCTGGAGCCTGGGGGCGCGCACAGGAGGGCCGCTTAGGTCTCCAGTGGCTACTTTCCCAGGGCCTTCCCCTCTCTCATTCAGCGAGTGTACCACACCTCCTCCTTCCCTGCCCTGGGTCATCATCCTGCTCTGCCACCACTTGCTCTGCATCTTGCATGAGTTCTTTTTCTAGTTAGGACTTCTGATTTCTTTCCCTGTAAAGTGAGTTTGTCCAGATGATGTCTCTGGTTCTTTCCAACCCCAGAATTCTCTGAGTCTGAGTTATCCTATCTTGTAGTAGGTGCAAGAGATGTGAGATTTGAGTGTTTGGTGGTTTGGCAGGTTCTCTGTAAATCCAAGTTACAGAGCAAGATCTGGAGTGGTGGTTCTCACACTGTGTTCTGTGGAACCCCAGGGTTCCAAGAATGATTCTCAGGAGTCTCTGAGGAATGAAGGAAAGATCAGCTGTGGGGGTTAGGCCTCCGGCCAGAGTGTCACCTTGTGGAGCTTTGCTGGAGTTGTTTTATGGTCTTGTGAAAGTTCATTTGCCAAAAAAGCTCAACTCTAAGCAATTCTGAAGATCCCTCGGCATCTAAGCTGTAGCAAGAAAACAGGCCTCACTCAGGTTGTGGACTGCTGATGTCGGGGGTTCCCTGCTGAGGCCTAAGGGGTCTAAGGGGACATCGTGGGCTAACACAAAGGTCTCATTTATCCACTGTGGGTCGTTGGAGCTCAGGATTGGCCTGGGTTTGGTTCGTGTTTCATATGAGGCCTTCGTAGCACTTGTATATTCTCACCATACTTATCAGTTGGCCTTACATCATTCACAGGGCTCAGGAGAGTGTGAGCCAACGTCTGCCATGGCTTTTGGCAGAGGGTTCTGGGTTTGCTGGGCGTCTGCATGGGGAGCGTTTACTCTATGCTCCATCCCGTACGAGGTTTATGGTGAGAACAACGTGGGAGTAGGAGGCTGGGCAGGGAAGGCACTCGTTGAACACAAAGGAAGAAAAGAAAAGGCCAGCTCCTGAGGTTCACTTGATGAGAAAAGGTAGCTAACTAACTAGAGGAGAATCAGCAGAATTCTGGGATGAGAATTGTAGAAAGAAAAAAAGTTTCACCAGGGCCTTGCAGAAGTCAGATGGAAGAAGGGTTAGAATTGTGGGGCTGCCGGAGTTAGGACCGTGAACCACAAATGGACATTAAAGGCAGACACGTCTTGGCCTAATGCTGTGAACCAGTCTGGACAGTAAGACCCGCCTGCGGTCTGTGGGCCTCCCCCATGAGGTCGTGAGCACCCACCTCTGCAGGTGCTCAGAGTCTGAACCAGTCTTCTCGGGAATATGGAGGAGAGAATGGGTGATGGAGGGTGGTGGGCAGGGGGAGCTGTGTGATTCCCCAGGGCCCCTTCCAGCCTTTCCAGCTTCTGGTTAGAGCTACATTTTTAGGTATAGTCTTAGGAGCAGTACAGGTTTAGGGAAAGAAGCCAGCATAGTCTGGATGGGCCCAAGGGGACTTCCTTCAATGCTCAAAGTCAACCTTGAAAATACGAAGTCTGACAGCTCTGCTCCAGACAGTCTCTCCTGAGCTGCACAGCACGGTGAGGAAATTACAGTACGTAACACCGCGCTGTGATCACAGTGCCTGGGGATGAGATACCATCAGGAGACAAGGCTGGGCACTGAGTCCTGGTGTAACTCGTAATCGGAGCCATCACACAGGCTTGGTTTGCTTGGCTCTGTACCTTTGGAGCAGTGCTCTGAGTGAGAAGCACATTTATGAAACGCCCCGTTCATTTCCTGCCAGAGATCCTATCTGAAGCCAGGGCTCTCACCTCCTGGAGACATAACTGTCTCTCACAAAGCCTTCCCTCCCTCTAAAGATGCTGAGGGAACCTCGGGGAAGGAACAATTTCCATTTGGCAAAGCAAACTGTGAGTTCTCAGTATATTTTCTTAAGTATACATCTGCTCTTGTTGAAACATCTGGTGTGAGTTATTGGGCCAATTCAACACTGCATCATTTCCTATTACATACTTTGGTTGATCTGAGAGAATACATTTAAAAACTGTGAAAATGATCTGAGTCACTGTAGATGCTGCACCACCAGGAGCAGAAAGCAGCTAGATTTCCATATTGCAAATGGAAAGCTGTCTGAGATGCCTGAGTCTGCTCGGGACGGGCGCTCCAGCTGAGAGACTGAAATGTCCAAGGGGACCAGAGACAGGGAGTCAGGTAATATCTTGGCTTCTGTGAGGCCTCCCTGCAGGTAACTACCTTTTTTTTACCAGCCCACAAAAATGGTTAATGACATTTAGCACTGCTTTCTAGCCTATACAATAGGACGATCAATAAAACTCACAGTCAATATAATAGGGTCATCTGCATTGTCCCTGGCCTGGGCCTGGCTGAAATTCTGAGCGTTCTGAGGTGTCTCACCCAGACCACAAGCAGGTGACAGAAGGAGCTGCAGTAGCTTTGGGGCTGATTCAACCCTGGAGCTCAGGGAAGATGCACCATCTTAATAATGCAATCCTTCTGCCAGAGCAGATGGTACAAAGACCTGCTCGCTTCTGATATTCATGTCTTTGTAACTGGAAAAACCACACTTCGGAAGTAACGAGAGTTGGAAAGTGAATGAAACATTATGTAACATCTTGTAAGTGTGAAGAAGAAAGAATAGCTACATGGATGTTGACAGAAGTCTGAGTTTGGAGAAAGAGCCCATTCACATCCAGAGCGTCAAGCCTGCCCGCCTGCCAGCCTTCCCCCTTCCTTCCTTCAAAACATGTTTGTTAAGCTTTGAGCCTGTGCCAGGCATTGTATCAAGTGTTGGGGACATAGCTGTGAACAAGCGACAGTCTTTCTCCTGCTTGGGCACGCAGCCTAGGAGGGTAGATAGGCGTTCACTAAAACGTAGACACATCACTTTGAATGACGACAGTGCTTAAGCGTTGTGAATTGCCCTGGTGCCCTTGTCAAAATTCAGTGACTGTACATGTGTGGGTTTATTCCTGGGCTTTCTGTTCTGCCCACTGACCCGAGTCTCTCCTTTCACTAACACCACACTGGTTCTGCTGCAGGAAGTCTTGAAGGCAGGGGGTGTACATCCTCCAACTTTGCTCTTTTCCAAAACTGTTTGGCTCCTCCGGTTCCTCTGCTTTCCTATTGAAATTTTAGCATATGCTTTTTAGATTCAATTAGCCATGTGTCCAGTGTTACAAAGGAGAAGTCCAAGGAGCTAAAGATTTTTCATAAGTGAAGATTCAGCGGTCGAAGTTTTAGACCTGAATGTTAGGTCACAGGCAAATGATGGATGAGGGGAAAGTTAGCTTCTTTTTCACTTTTTTAGGTTCTTCACAAGGGACTCTGAGATTCTGTGATCCTTTCACAAATGCTTTGAGGTAGCTGATGGTTGGATGTAGGTCAGAACTATTTAGAGCTGCCCATAGCACCCTTTGTGTATTTTTGTTTTTTATACTCGTCCTTAATGACAAAGGTGTAAGTGAAGCTGGAGACGAGATGGTGACCTCTAAAACAGAATGTCAGGAAAAGTCAGGGAGAAAGAGGCCATCTGGGCCACCATGACCTTAGACCAGACCATAGCACATGACCTGCAGGCTGACAGGCTCCTCCTATGTGGACCAATGGCGCAGAGGTGGGATGCTCCATCCAGGGACTTAGGGGACGGAAGGCCCATCCTGTCTGGCTGATTCAAACATGAGAGCAGACTAAGTGGCCCCAAATCTGGCCAGGGAGGGAGGCTGCCTCTTCCTTGGGGACTCCTAGTGGTCCTGGCCATACTGGGAGCCAGCAGAAGCCTCCTCGCTCTGTGCTATCATTGGTGGCACTGTCTGCCCTAATTGGTTCAGACTGTGCACTACTCCCCGCTGGGAGGTGTGGGCAGTAGGCAGAGCCCACCACCCTCCCTGGCCCTCGGCCCTCGGAGACATACAGCAAGAGAGGAAAATGGGAGCCCAGGATGTCTGGGGTCTCCCAGGGAAGACAAGTGGAGAGCCGGGGCCAGCACAAAGCTACCAGGTCGTCCAGCTGGCTGACCCGGATCGCTGAGCAGGGGTAACTGGAGACAAGGTGCAGAGCAGCTGGGGGCCAGAAGGGACTAAAGAGGTCTTTCAGTCTGACCCTCTTGAGCGGGGACAGGGCGGGTCCTACCAGCTGACTCAGGATGGAGCAGTGTAATTTGGGAGGACTAAGGAGGGTGGTTTACCTCAAATATCTCAGGCTACCTGACCTGCACAAATGAATACAAATCTCATCTCTTCTTACAAGGACAAAAGGTGGTCATTTTGTGAGTCAGGAAGGTGCTTTTATAGCCAGTAATTACATATTCATTGGGGAAATGTGATACAAATCACTCCTCTCTTCATATATTTAAATGTGATTCTTCTGTAGTCATTATGTAATTACTGGTATTTCTCAGTCACATTATTAAGAATAAATGGGGCCACCATTCCTCCATTGCCATACAGATTCAAATGTAAGAAGTGCCTCATCAGACAGACAGAGCAGGGAGGAAAGGGGCCATTAACTTGGAGAAGACTCTGGCAATGCTCAGGGGACATATGTCAGGTGATTTGGAACAAATGGTACTAAAACCATTGGCTGGTGCTGATGGAATGGTTTGCAGCAGCCTTCAGTGTCGGGCTCACTTCTCAGTGCCCACCCTCACAGCCCTGGACACAAAGCGTCTCAGAGAACGTGTCCCCTGTGCTTGGCTGATGCAGATCTGCCTGGAACCTGAAGCCCAGGGGGCAGGTCCCCCAGAAAGAAACAAGCCGAGTGCACAGTGTAGAACTCCTGCTGTGTCCTTTTCCCAGCTCTTTCCTCTCCTAGATGACTGGGGTGCAGGTCAATATTTTTACCCCTAGAATACAATTTAAAATGGCAGGGATTGGGGGAGGTTATAGCTCAGTGGTAGAGCACATGGTCAGCATGCATGAGATTCTGGGTTCAATTCCCAGTATCTCCATTTAAACAAACAAACAAACTTAATTCCCTGCTCCTCACCCCCGCCCAAAAAAATGGCAGGGATTGTTTCAAAAGCGCAGGTCTGGCACCACTTTGAACAACCCATGCCTAACATCTGCACAGCCATTCCTAAGGCTCCTTAATTATTCACGAGGAACACGGCATGGATTGCTGTGGGGCTTGGGGAAAGGAGTACAGTGTACATCTGATCAGGTTGTACACTGCCCAACTCCAGGTAGGGTGGTGGTTGCCACTTATACAGACTCTAGTGTGTACCAACTGCACGACTGCAGGTGGGCGGTCCTGCTACAGAATCCTGGACATAGCTAAGGGTATAGGAGGCAACTAGGAAGCCCCTGGCTCATGCTACCAGGCTTGCTCTGCTCCAGCGAATCAAACACGCTCCATACTTCTTGTCAGGTGCCAACATAAAGGCAATAGCATTTGGGTAGCAGTTTCTGGAAGCCAACAATGGGGCTTTATGGTCCAGGCAAAGCCAGGCCAGGCACTGCTCCTCAGTCAAGTCACTCCTGCCTGACAATCAAAAGAGGTGAGTGGATGGCATAGTCTTCTCCTCTGGGAAGAGAGGACTCCTGGAGACTAGAGGAGAAACCCTCCTGAGAAACGTGAATCTGAGGCTCTCAGGGACAGGAGAGAGAGTTTGAGAAGGCCCTGAGAGCCAGCGAGAGAGAAATTTGCAGCCTTTGATGCAAGAGCTGGGTTTAAGAGCCTGCAAACCGAGCTTGGTGCTCTCAGGCTGGACAGGCTAAAGCGAGCTGGTGCTGAGAGTTTATTCTTTCACTTACAATCATGTCACTTCTGTCGAGCCCTCTCCTCATGCCAGGCACTCTGCCAATGCACTTCATCATCTCATTCAGTCCTCACTGGGACCCTTTGAGGAAGATATTTCTGTGATCCCATTTTATTTTATTAAAAAATATTTGGACTTCTTTTTTTAAAAAAATTGAACGTGATCCCCATTTGAGAGATGAGGAAACTGACACGTAGAGAGGTTCAGTGATTTGCCTAAGATCACACAGCATCTTTTTGTGGCGAAACTGGGATTGGAATCCAGTCTCTCTGAGCCAGAGCCTCGTATCAACCCATGATGCTCATCTGTGTTCAGGGTTAACTGAACAATAGGACATGAGATTGGAGGAGGTGGGTGTGAGATGGGTAGATAGATCTGTCCCAAACATCCCGATCTAGCCATCTTCCAGCTCCTCAGCATCCTCTCTCCCTACCTCTTCTCCTCTCCACTTCCTCTCATGCTTTTTCATGCCACACTCTCCCTTCCAACCAGGCTAATCTGTAAATCCTGTCTCTGGGCTAAGGGAATACTTCCCAGATGCTCACTTTTTCCTGTCCATCAAGACCAGGTCTCTTTCAGAACTGGTGCCAAGTTCACAGCCGTCAAGAAGCCTGCATAGGCTCACTTCAATTATTTCTTCAATACTGTTGAGCACCTATTTTGCATCAGGGACCATTCTAAGCCCCAGGATGCAAAAATCAAGGAGCCTTACATTACTCACTGTCTAGCTGGGGAGACAGACCAGTGAATAGAATAGACACAGAATAGACTAGGTTTTCCCTAAAACAGCAGCTCTCAAGCTTAATGTGCCAATGAATCACCTGGGGATCTGGTTAAAAGGTCCCAGCGGGGCCTGATGTTCTGCCGTTCCTACAAGCTCCCAGGTGATCCTACTTCTGCTAAGGACCATGCTTTGTGTAGCAAGCCCCCCGAGGGTTCCAGATGCTACAATCAGAATGTTTGCCTAGTGCTGGGGGGAGAAATTCAAAGAGAGAGTGGGAGTCTGGGAAAGGGCTGAGTCCTGAGCCAAGTCTTGACCAAAGCTGAGAGGATGTGAGCTGTCACATCACAGAAATGAAATGCATTCAAAACAGCACCAAGGGGCCAGGATAGTCCTAATCTCTCCCATAATAGATATTTGATCTATTCTGCCTTGACTTGCGCTAACAAGTTGCCGACTTCTGGGAAGGGTGGAGGTTGGGCTAGGAATTGGGCTAAGGTCCCTTCCAGCTCTGACATTTTTAGGAGTCTAGGATTCCCACCAAAAACAGCAGAATAGTTCCATTTTGTGAACCCATCCTAGAGCTTGGTAGACAGAAGCAACCGTCGAAAGGACATAATTCAACCCCTTCATTTGCAAATGAGAAAACAGATCCTAAGAGACGGAGGTAGTTTTTTAAGATCACATGGTATGTCAGGGCTCAGATCTCAGACCCCAGAGCTCACAACCACCAGGTCTGGGCTCCTTCCCATAGGGCCCCCGTGTCCCTGTACAGGTTTGGGTTGGGGGAGGGATCTATTTCATCATATTTCATGTAAACTCCTGCCCCTACTCCCGTGATCCTGAGCTGCCATTCAGAACGAGACAAATAATGACATAACTCACCTGAGAGGAGTGACCTGAGCCCTTCTGGGAGGAGCTGGCGACAATCACAATGAGGTATTCCTAGCCCGCCAGATCCAGTTCTCAAGAGGCATTTCAGAGTCCTAGAAATAACACCACAAGGATTGCAGTGCAAACACTGTCTCTTTCCATCTCAAGTGATCCGTGTGAGCAGCACAGCTTCCCTGGCGCTTTCAGTGCAACAAAGAGCAGCTGGAACCTATTCGGCCACCAAATGCATTGGCGTAGGTTGTGCCTGCCATTGGTGCTGGGGCCTGTGGGCTGGATAGACGCAGACGTGCACGCGCACGAACAAGCACACAAGCTCACACAAGCACTCACATACGTGCAGGTCACAGGTACATGATCACACATAGCTGCACACACACCTCAGTGTTTGGGAATGCTCAGGAAGCCAGTAGAAGGTGCTGGGCACAGTGGTGTATCACAAATGCCTGTTTGGAACTCTGAAAAGCAAACTAGCGCGCCCTGCGAGCTGAAACCCTATCCATTTGAAAAATAAGCCCACCCCTCCCCCAGGGGATTGATTTAGCTCTCCTCACCCGCTGTTTTAATTAATACCTGGCACAGCTGGCGGATGGAAGGCTGAAGCCCGAGTTGCATGAATGCGGAATTTCCAATATGTCAACAAGCTCGGGTGGCCATTGTGATCAGGATGCTTTGGTCAAATAAACAGATGCAGCAAGAAATGCCAATAAGCACAAAGCGGGTCAGGTGCCCATCCGCAGGGGGAACACTGCTTTCCCACTCCTGCTCTTGGCTACTGTCCAGGCCAGCCCTACTGTCACAGAGATTAGAAGTCCCTGCCCCTCCCCAGCTCATCCAGCCAGTAGGCCTGCCACCTGCTGACTCTCCTCCCTCCCCACCCATCAGAAAAAGGCGCACTCCCCCTCCCGCCCCCCAGGCCTCTCCTTTCCCTGACACTACCCTCTGTGCCCCTCTGTCCTGCAGGTGAATTCTGCAGACACCTGCAGAACTTCTGCTGGGGGTGTGGTGGGAAGCCGAGACCCTGGAGGACTGAATCTTGTGAGCTGAGGCCTTTGCCCTCAAGAAGTTCCCATCAAGTTGGGGAGACAGACCTAAACCCCAGAAACTAAAAATTCTGCCTGTGAGCCGAAGGCTGGCAGGACTCGGTAATGAGAGCTGTGTGAATGAACGTGGCCCTGACCAAGCGCCACGGGTTAGAGGGAGGTTATATCTCCTGGAAAAGTAGGGAAGACTTGGCTTTGGTGTCTAAGTCTTGGAGGATGGGGGAAATGTCAAAAGAGAAACTTACTTGGGAGGAGAGATACAGAGGGAACCCACCTGACTACACAAAGTCACATCAGCGGGTTGACTGGAGTGTTGGGGGCTTGACTCTGGCACGAGGAGGGGGAGAAGGTTCTCTGTTGAGGCCACAGGACAAGGGGGGATGATCACATAGAAACTTGACAGGCATGCAGAGGCACGTGAGCCTTACTCTGTGGGGGATTGGGAGCCAAGAAAGGCTATTTTATCCAGGCCAACATTGTCCCCTAGTAGCTGGGGCAGTGGCAGCATGGAGGGGTGGTGGAGAGGAGGCAGGGAAGCAGTGGTGCCCAAGGGACAACTGCATCTCATTATGTGAATACTGTGACTGGAGGACCTTTAGCTCAGATGGCCCTGGGGTGTATGCCTTGCTTTGCCTCTCTACGAATTTACATGAAAATGATTGAGAAGTGCTGCCTCAAATCAGTGTTGTTTGTCAACTCAGGAACTTGTCTGGGGACCCCCAGGAGTCCTCAGTTGGGCCCTCAGTTGAGAAACACTGTTCTAGCTACTCTGCTATGGGCCACCTGGCTTACAAAGGCCACCAGAGAACTTCAGACGTGGACTGCAGTTTTTTGATCCAGGTCAAAATGTATTATTATGCACAATTCACTGGCTGCCCCTGGGGGACCTTATAAGAAGGTTCATATGTTTCTTGAAAAGACATTGTTGAGGATTTACTAATAACAGGACAGAATTCCCTCTTCTGAAGAGCCAAGTGAGAAATTTCTCTCAGACCTTAGAACCAGGAAGTTGACCTTTTCCTAAGCAACTGGTTTATCCTCACTAAACCTGTGCTCTTAGTCTTGTAATCTATTGTATTTCCCTCCTTGTATTGGCTGCAAGGAAGCTCAGAGGCCAGTTTTGGCCCACCTCTATCAAAGTATATAGAGCCCAAGTTTACTTTTCTTTTTCTTCTAATTCCCTCAGTGAAGTTTTAAAAATGTGTGCCAAATTTTTTTTTGTAAGCCACCAAGAATCATATGAATATGATGTGACAATAAAAAAATAAAAATTGATTAATAGTCATGGACATTAAACTGGAAAAAAAGTTTAGAGAAAATCTGGTCCTACCCCTTAAATTATAGAGAATACAGTTAAGACTTTGAGAGGAGCGAAGTGTCAGGTGCCTTAGTAAACTGGGGGTGGGGAGTGGGAGCTGGACCTCCACCCAGGTGCCTGTCCTAGCCACTCCTTTTTCTACTGTGTCACTGAACTACCAAATCCTCCAAAGGAGGATTCTTCCACCCTTTCCATGCAATCTCATGAAACCATCTTTGAAATAATCAACCCATCTTGCTGCTCTGGCTTCCTCCTAGGGATTCTTAGGCATCAGCGGTCAGATTAACGTGCCCCAAACACTCTCCATCCAAAACCAAGGGAAGGTGTAATCTTCTGCATCACAGAGGGCAGGATGTGGGCATTTAAAAAGTAAGTTGTTTTAAATAAGATCATTCTGAAGTGAACTCTAGACCCTGAAGCGAGCTGGCTGTCTGTGCCAATTAGGAATCAAAGCAGTGGATGCTCTATTTCACCGTTTCACCAGGGAAGGGGGAGGGAAATGTGTTTTATAACAATCCTTGAGCAATTGGGAGAGAGATGGGGATGACAGCTTCTCTCCTCAGCTGACCCCCAGGCAGCAGTGAATCAGCCCCCCACATCATTTGTAAACTCTTAGAGAGCAGCATCACCATAAGTTCACAGGGGAGGCAATCTCTAGCCTGAGGAGTGGGAGGGTCGGTGTTAGTGGAAAGAAATGATTCCTTCCTCCTTTCTTCACAGCACAAATTAGACTGCATCTGCCTAAAAATGCAGCTAACAGCCAATTTTCCACCCTGGGTCTCTGGGGCTCTCTGTCTCTGAGGTCTTCAGTCCCTGGGCAGTAGAATCTTTCTGGGCTTCACTGATTTTGATGGCAGCTGATGAAATGGGGCCTTTGTCCTCTTGCTGAGACAGACACAAGACCCCCGTGGGCCTCTTGGGCTAGGAAGCTGGGGTATGGGTGTCTAGCCAAGAGAAGTGAGTAGGCCTGGGTTCATGTCTGGGGTCCCAGCTCCAGGCAGCCCCATTTCTTGGCTCTCACTGGCTGATAAGAGTTGTGCATGAAAGGATGGGTGGTCCTGGAAAGCACTCCACTGCTTCCTCTAGTTCTCAGCGGAGTCACTGTATCCTCAGGAAGCCTTCCCTGACCTCCTGACCAGTTTTCATCATCCTATCAACCTCTCCTTTTGGGCACTTGTGCCAGTTGCAGTTTTACATTAATTTGTACAATTGCTCATTTAATGTCTCTCTTCCAAGGAACCGTGTGCTCTGTGGAGGCAGGTCAAGTGATAGTTCTCACTCACCACTGTGCCAAGTCCGGTGTCTGGCACAAGGCTGATGCAACACATATTTTTAGTTGGTGAATAAATGATTGAATGAGTGAACCTCGGGACTTGTTAACTGTCTATTGTCCCTGATCTTGAACTAGGCCAGGTGCCCCATGGGGCTGGGCTGGGCTGGCTGTCATTAACTCTTGGGCAGGGATTGTTCCCAGGCAGCTGGGCTCAGGATGTGAAGGTGGCGGTTATAGAAGAGTGTGAGCCTCAGCCCAGAGGTGGTCCTGGGAGAAACCTGGGGTCTGAAATAAGAGCCAAGGGCACAGGGCACTGGCCAGGGAGGCATCTGAGCAGCTGGACATACTGACACTCCAGTCCAGGTTTCCATTTTGTAAACATGATGATGAAGCAAGTGCGTTCAGCTTGAAGTTTGTATGTGTGTTTTTGTAACTGTGGTTTTCATATTAAAAAATTAATGAAAGAAAAAAAATCAAATACAAGAAGTATATGAAAGCCTCTTTAATAATCATGAAAATGCAAATTTAAACAGAAATGACATACCATTTTCACTCATCAGCCTGACAAAAAGGAAATGGTCTGATAGTGCCAGTATGAGTGAAGAGGTGGAGAGGCCCTCACAAGCCACTGCAGGGAGATAAATTGGTAAACTGCTCTGAGGGCTATTTGGGGTTGTCTGTCCCACTGGGCCTGAGATGGGCTGCTCTGGAGTATGAGTGACACATGTCTGTGTGGAAGTGGCCTTGGGTACCAGTTAAGTCCTGGAATCCTGAAGTTCTGAGCCTGCAGGTGGGTTTGCCGTGTCTCTGACATGAGGGCCCCTGTGGCCGAGGCAGGGATGTGTGGCAGTCAGAGACCTAGACAGGAGACGCAGACACAGCCACAAGGATCACAGTGTAAGGTCTAACGTGGGAGTGAGCCCACAGTGGGGCTCCAGGAGTCCTGAGGAGGGCAAGCTTGATTCCATGCAGTGAAAGCAGCTGGGGAGTTTTCAGGAAGCAGATTACATCAATATTAGGTGTTTGGCTTAAAAAATTTTTTTTTAAATCAGCTTTGTTGTGGTGTATTTTCCCTATCATAAAATTCAGCCATTTCAAGCATAGAATTCAATGATTTTTAGTAACTTTACCAAGTGGCACAACCGTCACTATATATCAGTTTTAGAACATTTTCAGACTCTCAAAAAGGTCCTTCGCACAACTGACAGTTCATTCATCCCTATTCCCACCTCTACACCTTGGCAACCACTACACCTTGGATAACCACTTGGCAATCCACTTTCTGACTCTGAATTTGCAGGATTATATTTTAAAGGGTGGAAACTGGACCTCAGTTGGTACTTGCAAGAAAGTGCGAGACCTGGGGACACAGGTGGTTTAGTTCTTTCTAGCAGAAAAGCAGTTCCCTAGCCTCTAACTTTGCCACTAGGGGTAAAATTCTGAACTCGGAAGCTTCCAACAGTCGAGAGCTCATGCCCTAGAAGCCTGGGAACTGACCTTTGGTCAGTAAAGCCTTTCTTTCCTAGTACCGTCTGGGTGGCGGGCGGCCTGTTCTTCCCACAGTCCCCAAGCTCACTCTGGTGGACGCAGTACTGTCCCTGGCTTTGAAAAACGCATTTGACTGTGGAGTCTCTGGCCTGGCAGTCATGCACAAGCCGGCTGGGAAGTCCCTGGAGGCCACCAGGGAGCTCCAGAGGACATTGCAGAGCAATCTTAACGGTGCAGCAAGGGTCTCTACTCTCTTGATGTCATCTGCCCTGGTCCTGCAGTGATGGGGGTCCTTGCAATCTCTGCCCACCTTAAACCCAAACATTTTTCACCCTGAGAAGGAGAGAGGTATAAACAGATCATCTGTGTTCAGTCTGTCTGCCTTTTTATAATCGGGTGCGCTTGGAGATGTTCTGTACAAGAGTCATTAAAATAATGCTTTTTTCCTAATTTCAAAGCTAGTGCGATAACGAGACAGAAAATAGTGCAGTGAAACAAAAACCAAGTCTCCACTGTGAGCTCACCTGCAGATAACCCCTGCTGAATTTTGGGGTGTGTACACTTCCTGTTTTTTTCCCACTTGCCTGGCTTTTTGTTGGCTTCCATTAAATCCCCATGGTGGTGGAAGAGATATTTTGGATGATCGGGCACCAGCCTGGCTCTTACTGGTCAGGAAGCCCTGGCCCCCAGGCTCCCATCCTGGCTCACACACAGGCTGCTTCTGGCACTTTGAACCAGTTGTTTAATCTTGACCTTAGTTTTTCCCTCTAACAATTAGCCAAATGCTTGACTCTGGGGAGAGTCCCTCTGCCCGGGGCATTATCTGCTGTGTAAAGGAAGACAGTCAACTTGGAGCCATGAATAATTCTGAACTCTCTAAAGAGCATCTGGGCAGCAGGTTGCAACACATCTGAGATAATTCAATTTTTACAGAAGCTATTTCCATTAATCATTTATTAATGGTTCTCCCAACCAAAGCAGTTAAGTAGACCTAGGGTTGAAAATAAGCCCATATTCATTTCACATCTGTCTAATTACCCTGAAGTTCATGGATCCTGGAAGAATGTGAAAAATGAATTCGAGTCGTCTCCTTTGTACTTTGCATTTCTCTCTGAGTTTGGCTCCAGCCCAAAAGGGAGAAAGCCTCTGGGGTATGTGTGCATGGGGGGGGGGGGTGCGCGCGCGCGCGTGTTTGTGTGTGTGTGTGTGTGTGTGTGTGTGTGTAAAACACCCAGTGCTCCAGGCTCACAGGAGAAGGGCACTGACTGAGAAGTCTGAAGAAGCCTTTGGGGCTGGAGGCAGAAAAGCCAGGGCAGGGCTGCTCAAGGAACAGGGAGCCCAGAGAGCTGAGCCTGTCTTCCGGGATTTGAGGGTTAGAGATTGGGAAATGAGTAGCAGCTTCCTGAACGTGTCCCAGGGTAGGAGGAAGCATGCTGACCCTAAGCTGAAGAGCAGGGGACAGCAGGATGGACTGGATGTCACAGGGCACCTCCTGTCTGCAGGCAGTGTTAGGTACTTTAGCTGTGTACTCCCATTAACCCTCCCCAGACTCTGTGGGCTAGATAGCAACATGCAGGTTTTGGACGTAAGGAAATCAGGGCTCGGAGAGGCTACGTGACTTGCTCCAAGTCACACAACTGATGAACAGCAGAGCCAAGGTTGGCGTCCAGCTGTTCTGACCTCAGTGTCTTGGCACCTCCCCTGAGCCGCACAGCCGCTGTCATGCAGCCTCCCCTGGCACACTCCAAGATTCTGCCACGGAAGCAGGAAAGCCAAACAATGTGGATTTTCCACTGCCATGGGAATAAAGCACTCATTTTCCCCCCAAGGAACACAGATTGTAATTTAAGAATTCCCAGGGAATCCAGTGGAGATGAGAAAGGGGAATTCTTACCCAATGTCCTTTCCTAGGGCAGGTCCGAAGATGGGAGCTGGTTCCTGCTGTCCGGCAGCCCTTCCCACCAGCGAGGTGATTTCAGCCTGTGTGATCTTGGACATGGGTAAGCTTCCTCTAGCCTGGAGCAAATGGTGGAGGCAGAAAGGTAGAAACCAAGGCTGTGAGTGTGGGGCAGCAGGGGCAGTGGACCTAGACTTGTAGGTAGGGCTGCTCCACGGGAACTGGACTAAGGAGTTTAGATGGTATCTTGGACGCCCGTGCCCTAGGGCAGTGGTATTCATAGTGGGGGATGCAAACCCCTGCAGGTAGGAGACACAGCCACGGAGTCTTGGAATCCCGGAGTCTCAAGCACTGCAGGTTTGAAAGGACTTGATGTCCTGATGCTCAGCTTTCCTAAAGTTCATCTCCCTGGGATGCATCGGACTTCACGCTAACCCTCCCTCCACCATAAGAAAGCTCAATATGCCCTCATCCTCTGAGGGATCTGAAACCTCCCAGGCTATACACAAAATGGGGGCCTTTTTAAAGGATGAATCAAGCCACCCCAAACCCTCAGGACACAAAGCCTTTCCAGGCCCCTCCCACATTTCTGTTAAAGGGTGAAGCCTGGCATTAGAAATGGGAATTGGGGTTCAGGTTGGGCTATTCTGAATCCAGATGGGAGAAGAGTGTAGTGGTGGAAGTAATAACAATATTTGTTTAAGAACTGTAACTCTTCTATCTCCCAAATATAACTCTAATGTTTCCAGGACAGCCACGTTTTTCAAGATACACTGAAAAAAATACAGATAAAACTTTTATGTGATGTCTTTCATATCTGTGTGCATTATTCAATAAAGCAGTTTAAAGGTATTTTTTAATCAAATCACATTATAAATTATTTATTCCAGGTGCAGACATTCTTCATCTTATTTCATCTTGTAAAATGTCCGTATTTTCTACCTCTCATTTAAAGTATGCTGGCTGTGGGCCAATTATTTTTTAGTGGAATTTATCTTTTCTCTTTCATTAAATACATAGAACAATTTCATCATAATGTCCAATGAAATGAATGGAATTATTTCGTTAATATATTCCCAAAGCTAACATCAGAGTTCAAAAAAAGTAGGCTTTTTATTATACTCCTCACTCCTAAAAAAAAGTTATAATTTTAGCTTTACATTATTTATAAACTTTACAAGTTATCAATAACCTTACATTAAGCTATTTTTTTGTTTTTATAACTTATAAAATAGATTAAATAATTATATTGGGTCAAAGTCATGTAAATTTTGACCTATTTTTAGAACACTATCTTATGAGATTTATTCCAAAATTTATTTTCCAGTAGACTTTACAGTATTCCTTGAAATGTCCATTATTTTTCTGATAGAAAGTAAGTCTGCTCCCACTCTTGGGAAATCCCAAAAAATGATCATGGCTGGAGAGAATGGCCCTGCAGGCCTACTGCCCCCAAGACCCTCAGAAGCCCTGTCTCTCATGTAAGGGCCTTGTAGGAGATCCTGTCAGACTGACATTGAGGGGTGGTGGCTCCCAGACCTCTGAGTTCTGTGAGGTTTCTGATCTGTCAGACCCCTACATTCTGAGAGGAGACCAGGGTTCTATTCCCGACCTAGAGAGTCACCAGCTACATGATTCAGTCAGGAGCCTCCATCTCCTCATCTGGGGATGGGTATGGAGGGGGTGGACTAAACAAATGGTCTCTAAGGTGCCTGTGACCCTGGTCCTGCAGGAAGGAGAAAGGTATTCTGGATTAGAAATGTTTTTATCTTGGCAAACTTTGAAGCCCAACATTTCCAAAAGGAGCCTGACTAGAGAAAGAAGGAATACTAATACAATCCTCTAATTACACAACACATATTATCTACACATTTTCCCACACAAATGAGAGGGAGAAAACCCGTATGGGGCAGAATTAACGCTCAGGACCCTGGGATGGAAGCTGGACTATATTCTTGATATCTGTTACTTGGTTTCCTCAGATTTTGCCTCCTGTCTTGGTCCTGGCTCGGCCACTGTTGACTGAACATCTAGGCACGTTCATAAACAGAATCTCTGATAGTGCCTTTTGTGGTCTGGGTTAGTTTTATTCTCCAGAGCGTCTCTGCTTCTGCCCAGAGGGACCTGCGAGCTGTGTTCCCGCGCTGCCAGGGCTGCTGCGTGGTGGAGACGTGGCAGGGGGGTTGCTGCACCCAGTGAGGAACTGACTAGACGAAGTCCTGACTCACCTTGACTCTAGACGACTCAGTTCCGAGACGCTTCGCCTCAGCCATATTAGTCAGGGCTATCTCAGTCGAACGTGACAGAAACCCAACTCATACTTGCTTAAACACAAAGGGGAACCTGGGGCTCAGGAAACTGGGAAAGACAGGGGTGGAGTGGACACGGGGCACGTCCGTCCGCTTGACAGCCGGGTGATGTCAGCTCTCTCTCCACCAATGTTCACTCTTCCCTATCAAGACTGAGTTGTCTTCCTTTTTTCCTACTACAAACAAAAACACTTGGCGTGGGGGTGGGGGAAGAGGAGAGGCGTGGAACAGAGAGCATTTAACAGAAAACACCGTATAAAGCTGTTAACTAGTAACGGAAGGGGGTAAAAGGAGACCCCTGAGATGGGACAGAGGCAGCAAGTCCAGGGAGCGGCCTCCGTTCCTCTGGCTGAGGGAGCAGAGGGAACACTCAGACGCACCGAGGGGCCCTGCAGAGCGGGAACTCAGACTTGGGAGGAGCGAGGGCCGAGCGTCTGGGACCAGACCTCCCAGCAGGGGCGCCAGCCGGCCGTGGACCGTGCCTCTTAGGGGACAGGGTGGGATGAAACGGGTTCTGCGGGCTGGAAATCTGCACACTGGATTCAGCTGGGGCTCCACTTTGGCCTTGCCTGGGGCCGGGGAAGAATAGTGGTGGGATGGTGCTCACAGAAACAGGAAGCCCACAGGAAGCAGACGGGGAACAAACAGGAAAGAGCGAGCCGGCTCGCCCGCCTCCAGCCGGTAGGCGCCCTCTCGCGCCCCCTATCGGCAGAGCTAACACAGCGCCAGGCGGCGGAGCCAAACGTGAGTGCGAAATCCCAACCCCAGCCCAGCACAATCACACTGACTTGGTAACTGACCCCGATGTCTTACGGCAGGCCTTGTGGGTGATGTGGCTTCCATAGCAGCAATCCATCTCCCCCAGGAGGCTGTGAACTCCTGGATGTCAGGGGCATGCCTCATCTGTCTGTGTGTCCTTCTCAGGGCCCCGTACCTTGCACAGGCCCGAATAAGTTTGTGTTATGCTGAAGTGTATGGCAGGAGCGAGGCCAAGTTGGTCCTGGGGCAACTTCGCAGCCTCCCTGCCCAGCCTTCAGAGTCCCTGTCGTCTTCCCTGGCGGAGTGATTCTAGGCTTTCCCTGGAGTCCTGATGGGGCAGGGAGGGGGCGATGAACACTGATTGTGAACAGCTTGGGGCAGACCCTGCCCAACCTGGTTGTTGTGCCCACATCCCATTTCTCATCCTCACCCACTTTCTGATAAAGTCAACGCTAGGGTCCCAGCTCCACTCCTAATCAGGTATGTAGCTTTGGGCTTGGACCATTCCGAGCCCCAGTTTCCCCAGAATGCCCCCTTCAGTCCTTTAATCTCTACCCCGAAACAAGAAGAAATTCTCCATCCTCCCCATCCCAGGTGCCTCCCCATTCCTCCAGTTCTCCCCCAATCCTATCCTGCTTCTTAAAGCAGTGATAATTTAGCATCATAATTAGGCTTCAAAAGGCAGTCAGTATTAGCAAGATAGAGATCTGTTTGGCTCTGAGAAAAGTAAAGATGCAGAACAACTGGGACTTGCTGGGCAGGGCTCCTGGGGACAGCTGCAGGATGAAGCAGGGCCCCAAGGTGGGGAGCAGGGAGCAAAGGAGGAGAGAAGGCAAGGAGGGAGGGGGCTCTGCACCATACGATCCATAGGAAGCAGGAGAACACATGAGCACCATCTTCTGGCTCCCAGTGAATTCCAGATCCGCTGAGCATTTGAGCTGAAATTCTCAGAGGAAGACCTGAACCTCCCAGCTTCCAGCTGCTTCAGGGCAGGACAGCAGGGGGACAGACCCTGTTGGGGTGAAGGACTCACAAAGACTTATTGTGGCCATGTTGGAAATGGAATTAGGCCAGTGCTCAGTACAGAGAAAATGCTCCAATGATAAATGGTAGCTTTAGCATCATTAAACCCTTATCACATTCTGGCTCATGTTAAAGATTTCTGTGTGCAAGTTTAGCTGCCTCACTAATCTCAAGTTCTTTCAAGGTAAAGGCTGTGTTTGATTTTTTTCTGGTGGTGGTGTGCCCAGAGAATATGTGGGGTGTATCTGGAGATCACGGTCAAGGCTGGGTGAGTGTTAGGAGGGCCTGCCGCGGCAGCGTGGCCTAGGTCACGGCTGAGCAGTGGGTCTATGAGCTGAGGCAAGGGGGTGAGTGGTAGTAGACATGACATTTCCCAGTGAGAGGCCCTGGCAGGCAGGCAGAGGGCATCAAAGCACAGGGCCCTCTTCCTCAGCCAGAGAAGAGCTCACCGAAGAGCCCAGTGACCCAAAGGGAAGCTAATTGGATCCTGAGGACTGAAGGGGTTTTGGGACCCTCTTGGTATCCTCCCAGCCAAAGATCACTTGCTTCCTTAAAAATTTAATTTTCCTGTGTTGACTGCAGCCCTCAGATGAGAAATGGTTTGGGCTGTTTCTTTTCTTTTCATTTTTGTAATGAGCCACTCCTTCGAGAAGATTCCAGTGCCTGAAGAATTTGAAACACGGGGGCTGGGATGGGGAGGGATATTTTCCGGAGTGGGTCCTCAGCACAGTCAGCACCCATCTCCCTCCCTCTGCTTGGCTGCCCATCTATCCACCCTGATCAGTGTGGAAAGTTTGCCCACCAGTCAGTCCCTGGGCAGCCTTTCCTTGGAACTGGGGGCTGTGGGCTGAAGGTGGAGAGGTGTTTGAATCCAGGCTTCTGACACTTTTTCTTGTGGCCGAGATACATTTTCTTGCACACTTTGTAATTTTGGGGGTGAGGAATTGTCTTCTGTAGGGGTCCTACATATGCTTCAATTGTGGGACTATTCCTATGGTGTGATATTGGGATTAACTCAGCTGTGTCTAAGGGATAAACAGTTTCTGGATCAGGACATTCACATCATGCTGATTGTATGAGAATACCTGTCTACATCTTTGTATCACACACACTAGAGGTTTAGATATCTCATAGGTGACTATTTTCAGCACAGGCCAAGTTAAGCGGCCCACTTTTGTGCCTAATATTTGGGTCAGTAAGCAGAGTTTTTCTAATCTCGGCTCCCAAATAGAGAAGCCCTATCCTGACTCCTGGCTTTATTTAAGGAGCTTTGTTCCAGTATCTCTCCTATTTGCAAGACTGCATCTTTGATATCCCTCCATAGGTGAGAATTTAAACTATAGTCTCTGTAAAGACTGTATGATTCCATTCATATGGAATCCTGGAAAAGGCATAACTATTGAGTCAGGAATAGATCAGTGGTTGCCAGAAACAGGAGGTGGTGGAAGGGGTTGACTATAAAGGGCAGATGGGAGTTTAAGGGGTGATGGAACTGTCCTGTGCCTTAATTGGTGTAGTAGTTACATGACTGAATGCATTTGTCAAAACTCATAGTACTCTATTTAAAAGGATGAATTTTACTGAATGTAAATTATACACTAATTTAATTTTAAAAAGACAGATTGCATATTCAATTCAATATAAGTTTTGATACACACACAAAACAACTCAGCCTCTAAAGCATATGCAGGGTGGGTTCAACTCCTGATCATCACTGTGAATCTCCTCTTCAAGCACCTACAGATTTATTTAGCTTCTGATCTTGGTTTTAGTTTCAGAAATCTCATTTTTGGTATTTTACCTAGCATTTCTCTGTGTTTGGTACAGGAAGGGGTCTTGCCTCGTCAGCTCAGATCACTACCTTGACTGGACGTCAAATGCCCCATCATGTCCCCTTCAGGCCATTGCACTGCTGGACATAAAGTTCCCTGATGGGCCTCAGTACCTGGAAAAGATCATGCATTTTCCAAATAAGCAGTATGCACCATTCTGGGTGGCTGGGATTGCCCTGTTCTCTCAGTCTATGTGCTGGGTCTTTATCTTTCCCCCTGTTCCCCTGGGGTTCTGCCTCTGATGTCCTTGGAGTGCACTCTGCCCAGTGGGTGGGGTCCTTCCTGCAGCTGGTGAGGACCGGGTCACCCTGAAGCATTGCTGCTGTCCTGGGTGCAGCCTTCAGCTGTGCTCAGTGCCTAAACCAGCCCCTAGAGCTTGACTCAGCAGCCACAAGTTATCAGCACTGGCATCTCCTTCAAGTACATGCTAGGTGCCCAACAATTAGGGCAAGTAATGGCATTGCATTTGGCAAAATTAGAAGCTGTGTCACTGAAAATAGCTCAACTCCAGGAGGTAGCATGACTTCTGTCTTAATTATCCACATTGACTTGTGAGATAAGCTAAAGCTACCAAGATCCAAAATGGATTAAATTAGGAGTGAAGTGGTTAGGAAGCTACAAATCCTTCTCTAACCCACTGAAGATGAGCTTTCCAATCCTTGTATAAAGAGAAATGGAATCATTTTTCAAAAAATCTTTAGAAAGTATATAACTAGTATATTATTTTCTCAACATTTTAAAGCATGTTTAAAAATTTAGAGCAATACCATGTTATGGTTTTTATAAAAAACAGACAGATATATAAAAGAAGGGGAAGAGCAGGCTGGGATGGGAGGAGAATGTCAGAGTGGTTTCACCCCGTATGGCCTTCTGGTTTTACTGCCAGGAAACTGAGGCTCAGCAAGGGAGAGTGATTTATCCAAGGACACACAGCCGACCAGCAGACTAGTACAGGAGGTCAGTAGAGCCCAGGTCTCCTGAGTCCTAGTCCCACTGGGCCTCCCTGCCTCAAGGTGCTGGATCAGCTGTACAAATGGGTATTGCTGAGGGAACCTGGAGACGGTGGTCCTGGAAGCTTTCCTGGTCCTGAGCCTAGAGGAAGGGGTGGGGCACCTGGATAAGAAGTGAGGATGAAGGCACGGCAGGCACCAGCCAGCATCTGACCGGCAGATGCAGAGGCTCCTTCTCTCAGCTGCTGCTTGAGCACAGGCAGGAGAAAGGGATGTGAACTGCCCCAGGCCCTGAATGTCTGAAGCACTGAGGCTCTTAGGAAATGACAGGGGAACCGGGGTCACTGCACTCACTAATGAGGCTGCTTTTATAAAGACCTGGGGCTGACTGAAGGAAGGGGACATCGTCACTCTCCCTGAAAGTGGCCCTGAGTGATTTGCACAGCCTGACGTCTCCTTCCATCTTAGCATCTAGAGCAGGCTCTGCCCATCATATGTGTACGGGTTCATCTCTACTAGTCCAGGAGCCCTTGCAGGTTGGAGGGGGATGTGGGTGTAGCAGGGGGAGCAATCTGCTCCAGCTGTGAGGGTATCATACCACTGCCGCTGTTCAGGATGGCCAGTGCATGGTGAGAGGCAAAGGCAGACTGACTTACAGTTGGTTCTAGGACTGTTTGACATTCTCTATGGACAATGCACCCCGCCCCCTTCCTTCTGTATCCACAGAGGACTGCTCTCACTGTCCCCACGCCCTGCTCACCACCATTCAGGACCCCCTTAGCAGATCTCTGTGTGGTTATCAGGGCTGGGTCACATGGCCACCCCGGATGAAAGGGCACCCGGGAGAGCAAGTATTTACCAGTTCCAGCCTCTCCAGGGGAAGAGGCAAGGGAGGGGACTTGCAGGCTGCCTGACCCTTCAAACCCTGTTCCCTTAAAGGGGGAGGATTAGCCCTAGCAGCTGGCCGGCAGGGCCCAGCTATTGCAAAGCATCTTGGGAGTCTCCTCATCTGCCAGTGGAGACCGCCTGGCCTACCAGAGCCAGTGGGATTGGACAACTGTTGCTGAGACCCTCACCCCACGGACAGAGCCTGGGGCATAGGCGCTGAAGAGGTGGGACCCCCAGAGATGAGGTGTGAGGGCATGTGTTCTGGGTGGCTTGTGACCGAGGGCTCTGAATTTTTCTAGAGATGGATCCATCCAACGGATGGTAATCCAAATTTAGATTTTTGAATGTTTGAAAGAAGTCAGCAGTAACCTAAACAATCTCATCCAGAATATCAGTAACAACTAAAGAATTCCAACAGGAAAGCTGATCTTTTGTTGCTGCTGTTGAAATGTACTTTTCTGTGTCCTTATCGTCAGTTACCAAAATCTAAGATTCCCGTGAGTGATGCTAAATATTCCCATTGAGCATTCCAGTAAGTAAATTAGATACATTTGGTGAAAGGTTTTCTTGGCAAATTGAGTTCTGTAAATTGGCTCTCAGTGAATTGGTTTCTCAGCCTTCTGTGAACCGCTCGCTTGACCTAACCTCACCTTCTGGCTGGAGACGGGAAGGCTGGAGTTACTGAGTCAGAGTTCTGGGGATGAGAGCAGACACCGTGTTTAGGGACCGAAGGTGTGACGCAGGCCCTGAATGGTCCTCGCACTGTTGCAGCTGCCACCGTGAATGTGTGTGGTGTTGGCTTGACTAAAGTGAACTTGCCGTTTAACTTCCAGAGGATTTCATTGGACAAAGTCATAGCAGAAGACATTTTGGTGATGCTTGTTGAAGCATTAGGAGCTTTGGAGGGTTCAGAAGCCTAAGGGTCTTTTCCTTCTCAGGAAGACAAGGGCTGATGCTTAAGGACCCCAGCTGATGCTTTGAAGATCATTTGCAAAGATGTTGAGGACCTGAGTCTGGGCAAGGAGACCACATGCCAGAAAGGGCCAGAGTAAGCAGGCAGTGAGTGAGACAGCCTCACCCATTTACTGCGGCTGGTCTCGGAAGGAAAGGTGTGGAGCCGTGCCATCTGCTGACCTGCTAAGAGGGACCCTGAGAACACCTGTGGGTGGGGTGGGACAAATTGGGGTCCTGGAGCAGGCAAAATCCGACTTTACGGAGCATATCCAAAGGACACTGTCATACCCAGTCCTTGTTAGAATCTTGACACTGGATGCAAAAAATTTGTGTCCTGTTTGTTTATTTTGCAAATGATCAAAAAATGTTTATTTTGCAAATGATCACAAAGTGTTAGGTGTGTGCATGGGAGTGGGTAGTGGAGGTGCGATTATCGGGTAAAAGAAGATGCTTTGCCAGGTCTAGAGCATTGCTAAACTGGTCCATTTATAAAAACAAAATACATATTTGTTGATTGATTTGCTTGTTAATTACAGTTTTTGCCTGCCAATTTGCACAACTACTTGAGGACGGAATAAGACATGCTTAGTCATTGTTGACATTTTTCTAAGTGTTGTGTTGGCAGAGGTTAGGAGTTTTAAAAATATTTTTTTCTGGGTAAAAAGGCTTCTTCAAGCTGGGGATGAGGAGTTGTTTCAGTGTAAAGAATCTAACATCTTTGGCCAACACAGGCTTAAGGTGTGTAGTAATGGGCTAAGAAAGGATTTTATTAGATTGCTGTGGCTTAGGAATTGAAGCAGATTCAGGGCCCTTGAGACAAGAGATTCATGGTGCTGTCTGGATGTCTGGGCACCTTGGGTCCTGGCCAGGCCTGAGATCCTGACCCATTAATCTGTGGCCTTCACTCTTAACATTTACCCCAATTCCCGTAGCTATCTCTTTTTATAGCACCCCTCAGTTCCAGCACTAACCAGGAAGCACTCTACATACCCGAGTTCTTTCGAAAGGAGAGAAATCCCCCCCCCAAACATCTCCAGCAACACATATATGGGAAATGGTCAGATTTTCTTTAAAAAATTTCTCATTGGGCAGGAAAATTCCAGTTCTGTGGAAAGATACACCACACTGGAAAAACGGTGTTCTTAAACACGCAAATTGCTCAGAGTGGTAATTGAAGTGTCCCCATTGCCCACACAGTGGAATTTATTGAGTTCTCAAACTAGAGAGGAAGTGTATGGACTATTAGTGGATGTATTATTTATCCATTGCTGCATAACAAATCACTCAAACCTTAGAAGTCAGAACAGCAATAATCATTTACTATCTCTCATGGTTTCTCTAGGTCAGGAAGTCAGGAGCAGGTTGGCGGAGCAGTTCTGGCTCAGGGTCTCTCCCAAGGTTGCAGTCAGATATCAGCCAGGGCCACAGTCATCTGAAGGTCTGTCGGATGCTGGAGGATCCACTTGCGAGGTGACTCCCTCTCGTGACTGGAAAGTGGGTGCCAGCTGTTTGTGGGAGCCCCCGTTCCTCTCCATGTGGGTCCCTCCATAGGGCTGCTTGAGTGTCCTCCTGACATGGTGGCTGGCTTCCCAAGGGTGAGTGATCCAAAAGGCCAAGGAGGAAGCTGCCATGCCTTTTATGTCCCAGTCTTTGATGTGACACATTGTCACATTCTGCCGTTTTCTATTCCCCACCTAGACCAGCTGATTCAATTCAGAAGAGACTACACAAGGGCTTGACTATCAGGAGGTTAGGATCATTAGGGACTATTTTGAAGGCTGGCTACCAGAGTCAGTATAAAAAGCAGACTCCTACTGAGAGTCATGGAAATGAGTTTTGTCTCTAATGTACCCAGGTGATACCAGAATTTAGTTAACTGGGCCATGGAGCTGGTTATTTCCTGGTACTATGAAGGTCATGTTTAAAATTTATAAATCAGGACTTTGTACCACCTTAACTAGACTTTCTTTTGTTTCTCTGTGTTTGTTCTGTAAAACAGTAAATCTCTTCTCAACCTGGTTTTGTCTATGTTGGATGCTCTGTTGTCTGCAGTGGTTGCTTTGACAACTAGAGTATTTTGCTAGGGATCAGTCAAGGCACAACATCTGTTTAAGCTTCTCATTCTTTATCCAGTCCCAGGTTTTTGACATCTTATTGAAGTCTAGACGTTCTATTGCACATGAGTCAATTATAAAAGAGGCACTTTTCAGGACGAGGAACATCATCTTCAGCTAATCAAGCTTCTTAGTTGCAACAGTGGAAAGCCGTTATGCTAATTTCAACCAAAGGGAACTTATGAGCTTAGAAAATAGGCCAGAACATAGAAGGTTAGCAGGGCTCAGTTTCACAGCCAAACTGCAGCCCAGAACCAGGCTGGGGAAGATGCTGTTGTCACATCTACTGGGAAACACAAAGCTTCAGCGGGCATTCCTCCCACCCCACCACCATCACCACCCCGGGATGCTGAGCATTAGTTCCTGTTGGTTCTGCTGCTCTTGCTGCCCCTTTCCGCAGCACTGGCTATCACAATCACAGATTCTGCCATCATTGGAATGCTTTTTCTATAGGTCCTATTGTTTTTCATCATCAGATCCTGGCTTATGTCTGAGGCAGTTGAATCTGATTGGTGGAGTCCAAACCATGTAGTCCTGCCCTTGTGGTCAGGGAGGCTGGAAAAACACAAACCTGGTCTCCCTGACTCCACAGTGGGAGGAGGGCTCTCCTTCCTACCAAAGGGGTCCAGAGGCTGGGCTGTCAAAACAGCAGCAATCACCAGACAAATATCCTCTACAATTAGTCCCTGCCTGGAGAATGACATTTTTAAAGAAAAATACCTGGAAAGCATGTGAAAAGTTGACCTGGGGTGACTGATTTGTTAAAAGATCAAAGGAGTGTCTATAAAAAATGTCTAGTGGAAAATAACAACACCAAAGCAGGAGGAAATACAACTCAAGAATAAAGAGATGATCCAAAACAAAAGTTGGCAAGGGACTTCAATAGACATTTCTCCTAAGAAGATATACAAATGGCCAATAAGCACCTGAAAAGATGGTTAATGTCATTATCCATCAGGGAAATGAAAATCCAAACCACAGTGAGATACCAGTTTGCTATAATCAAAAAGAAACCAGGATGGCTATAATAAAAAAACAAAATAACAAATGTTAGTGGGGATGTGGAGAAATTGGAAACATAATACACTTACTGGTGGGAACATAAAATTGTGCAGTCATTTTCTAAAACAATCTGACATTTCCTCAAATGGTTAAACAGACTTACGAAATAATCCAGCAATTTGATTTCGGTATATACCCAAAAGAAATGAAAACGTATGTTAACACGAA
This sequence comes from Camelus ferus, assembly GCF_009834535.1. Taxonomy (NCBI): domain Eukaryota; kingdom Metazoa; phylum Chordata; class Mammalia; order Artiodactyla; family Camelidae; genus Camelus; species Camelus ferus. The sequence goes on from NC_045696.1 coordinate 62,879,969, forward strand.
TATGAAAGCTTATAGCATCATCATTCATAGTAGCCAAAAGATAGAAACAACTCAAATGTCGAATGGATAAGCAAAATAAGATACATCTGTACAATGAAATGATATTCAGCCATGACAAGAATGAAGCGCTGATTCATGCTGTACCATGGGTGTGCCTTAGAAACATTACGCTAAATGAAAGGAACCAGTCACAAAAGACCACACATTATACGCTTCCAGCCCAGAATAGGCAAATAGATAGTAGATTTGTGGTTGCTTAGGGCTGAAAGTAGGGGTTGGGGGATTGCAGAGTAATAGCGTAAATGTACAAAGTTTTGTTTTGTTTTTCTTTTTTGACATAATGAAAATGTTCTAAAATTGAGTGTGGTGCTTGTTACACATTTCTGTGAATATACTAAAAACTATCAAGTTGTACAGGTTTAATGAGTAAATTGTATGATATGTGAATTATATCTCAGTAAAACTGCTATTAAAGAAACATTTGCTCATTATAGAAAAGTAAAAAGGAAGAAGAAATTGGAACTCAGTGTTAACATTCTGGGGTATTTCTTTTCACTCCTTTTCTAGGCAAAGTTTTTTAAAATTTTATTTTACATATTTTTGAGGATAATACATATTTAATTTTATCTTGATTTTTTTTTGTTTAATGTAAATATTTTCCATTATTTTATTACTCTTGATAAACATCATTTTTAATGATTTCACCAAGTGGAAGTTTTGTAGGCTTAAACCTTCCCCTACTGTTGGACATTTAAATTATCTCCATTTTTTTCATGATCATAAAATAAACATGGTTTGATGAACCTTTGTTCATGAAGTTTATTCAAGATTTTATTTTATTTATTATTATTTTTAAATTGAAGTATAGTTGGTGTACAATATTATATGTTACAGGTGTACAATATAGTGATTCACAATTTTTAAAGGTTATACTCCATTTATAGTTGTTATAAAATATTGACTATATCCCCCGTGTTGTACAATATATCCTTGTAGCTTATTTTACACCTGTTAGTTTGTACCTCTGAAGTTTTTAAATTGGTCATTAGGAATAGATTCACATGGTGGGATTATTTGGTTAAAGAGTTTGAATACTTTCAAGATTTGTGACACTTAGCACTAACTTGCTACACAAGGGAGATATACCAATTTACCTCTAAAAAGATATTTTAAGAGAAACAAAATCCCATGCTCCCCTCCCCTAAGCCCTAAACTGGATGCTCTTCCCCTTCGAGCCCCTCCTTTTTTCTTGGAAATGGATTTGCACTATAACATATGCAGGCCATATTAGGGTTTTTTTTCCATCTGGGCTCCTGAGTTGATTGCTATCTGGTAATATTGAAAACAACATACTGGATTTTTTTTAAAGTGTAAATGCATAAATAACACAGGAGAAGAGGCAACAACAACTAAATTTGGAAGCTGAGAAGCAGCAAGACGGTGGTAACTGACTTAGCAGACACATTAAAGCTGAATACTAAGTCAGTAGTGGGGAAAGTTGAGAAAGAACCCAACTGGGGGATTCTGCGTGGTGCTCAGCAACATTGCACTGGCTCTGTGAGTGAGAGCAACGTAGCATTCAAAAGAGGAAGACCTGCTGCAAGACGATTTAAAATCTCTATCAAGCAGATAGAGCCCAGGACCACCTCCCTCCACTCCATGCAGACACAGTCTGGGCCCTTTCTGAAGACTGCTGCTCTATTTCGGGAAAGGGTAACGCAAAGGGTGCTGGACTGGGGAACCCCAGGCCCAGCCGACAGCAAGGGTGCTGAGTTGAAAACAGGAGGAGTATGTGAAAGTTTAGATGATGACTGTGGAGACATTTAGCTCCCAGAACACGGCTAGCCGGATGAATACACTCTAGACGGGAGGTTGTTGAATCTTCTCCAGGGCAATCCCTAAAGATAAGAGTATCAGGAATTTTCCATGAAATGGCCTAACACATTACCTTACAGTGAGGCCAGCAAGCCACACATGCACTCAGCACTTTGTGTCAGCATCTTCCTGCTTCACCCTTAAATATGATCAACAGTCAAGGATTAATATTCCCATTGAGAAGCATGGTATGTCTCACTGTGTATCCAAGTCATTTATGGCCCTTTATAAGGTTTTATATTTTATTGATAGCTTGCACTTTAATTATTAAGTTAATTTCTACATACTTCTCTTATGTTTGTCATATGTGAAAGGAACTTTCCTCCATGTATTTCCTAACTGATTGTTGGCAAGCTATGTATGAAAGTTATTACTTTTTGTGTTTCCTTTGCATTCCACTACTTTATTGAACTTTCTTACTAATGCTAAAATTTTTCAGATGAATCTTGGATTTTGTGGGTGGATAATTAAACCATCTGCAAATTATGATAATTGTTTCCTCTTCCTTTTCTATAGCTATACTTCTTATTTCTGGTTTCATACACCTTGGCCCGCAATTTTAAAAGAGTGTGAATTAATAGTCATGATAGTAAACATTCTTGTCTGTCCTTGATTTAATAAGATGGCTTGTAAGACTCTTGCCATTAGGTATTATGCTTGAAGTTGGTTTAAGAAAGGTATTCTTAATCATATAAAAGAAATACTCTTTTTTTCCCTTTTTCAGGACTTAATGTGAGTTTTATCAAATGTCTTAACAGTATTTATTGATATATGCATATAGTTTTTCACTTGAATTATTGATATGCTTTGCTGAATAAATCAGTGCCATTCCTTTAGTAACCGCCTTCTGAACTGATCAGTTAGACACAATGGCAGGATCGTGAGAGGTCACAGGCCTCCTGGGTGTCCATCCTCAGCAGGCAGCACCCCTGCAGGCCCTCCTTCCCTGGCTACTTCTGTCTCCTCCAGTTGCTCCCAAAGACCCCCTCAACATGGGACAGTCATTTTAATCTCTGGCTATTCAAAGCGTGGCTCATGGACCAGTAGCTTCGAAACTCAAAATCTCAGACCCCACTGTAGACCTACTGAATCAGAAGCTGACGTTAATTTAACAAAACCTCCCAGGAGATGTGTGTGATCATGAAAATCTTAGGAACACACTGCAACGTAGCAGTGCATTGGCTTTTCCTAGTTGCAGTTTTATCAACAGGGAAGCCCTCAAGTCCCAAAGAAGAGCTGTTGAGAAGAGTTCTAGGATATTCCTCAGTGTGTGTATAAGAGGCAGACAGGCAGACAGAGACAGAGGTAGACAGAGAGCAGGCCTGATATGAGCACACACTTGCATGAACCTTTTCAGCATCCCTGGGCAAGTGTCACAAGTGATCTGGCACCCCTGCGTGAGCCAAGCTCTCAGGTGCGTGGGTTGGGAAATGGAGTGCCCCCTGAGATATTGTAGGGAGGAGAGCAGAGAGAGAGAGAGAGGGCAGTTAGCTTTTCCTAGGAAGGGCCACCTGATGGTTTGCTTTAACCAGCTGCAGATGGTGACTTCTCAAGTGCCTGAATCTTTGGGGAGGGGATACTGGCTGGTCAATTACCTCCAGCCTTGATGGTTAGCAGCTTCAACGGGCAGGATTTATTCTAGTTTTCTTGGGACCCTGACTCTGGTTAAGAAGATATAGGATCAAGACTGTGTGTGTCTTCTTTGGAGAGTGTCCCAGCCTCTCTGCATCTGTTTTCCCATTTGTAGAGCAGAGACAGACACTGCTACCTCTAACCTAGGCTTTGAGTGGTGGTGTTTGTGGGGGAGGGATTAGGTAGTGAGGGCAAATTAGAAACTCCTATGAAGCATTGTGAGCTCCATAAAGTTGGTTGCGAATCAAAGGTGCCCTCGATATGAATCACAGCTGCAGGGTGATGTCATCATCTGCTGACACAGAATTGATTTCCCATGCTTCTCCAGAAAATTCCAAATGGAGTCCGGGAAAATGGAACTAGCAGAGCAGAGAACACAGCTGTCTTTTCAACTGACACTCCAGGTTCATACGGGAAAGAGCCACCATGCAGAATATCTTTTTAGCTTTGGAATATAGATTGGGTCGACTTCAAAGAAGCTTGCATATCAAAAGCATTTTGCTATTAAATTTTACAAGTGAGACCAGAAGCCATCATTTGAGACTGTGCTAGAAAGAGTGACTTGCTGGTAGAGCTCTGATCAGACTGGAGAAAGGAAATATCAAAGAGTGTGATTAATCAGATGCTTTACAGACAGGAGAGAAATGGAGGCATAGGTGAAACATTCCTGCTAAAGAATCTCAGACCTGGGAAAGAATCTTAGAAGAAGTAGATGAGGGAAGAAACAACCTTTATTGAGCCTCTGCCACCAGCCAGGCACTGTGCTAAGTGCTCTCTAACCATGCGGCTCTAACTGTAATGTGCCCATGAGTTAGTTCCGGGACAGAGTTGGGCTTTCACTTGGGCTCTGGAAGTCACACCCAAATCCACTCTGCCTTGTGATCTCTTATAAACAGTGCTCCTCAAACTTTACTTATTAATCACTTTCAATCTTGTTTAAATGAAGATTCTGATTCAGAATGTCTGTGGGGAGTCCTGAGGGTCTGTAGTTCCAGCAAGTTCCCAGGTGATGCTGATACTACTGATTCATGGACCAGTTACCAAAGCAGAGGCCTTAGAGGTAGTTTATTCTGATTATTCACAACCTTAAATGCACGCCAGCTTTACCTGGGGGTTCCCAGATCCAGGTAATTTTTAGAAGTTCTCTAGTTCATTTTAATGTTCCTCCAAGATTGAGACTTGCTGATCTGGCCCACCAGTTCTCAATCAAAGTGTGGGGTTGGTGTTGATGTATAGGTGGAGGGGTAGGATGTGACTTGTAACAGAACCATCTATGGAGTTTTTGCAAACTGTGGGGTCTGTTTATCTCTTTGTGGATATGTATAGTTTCCAAACTATACAGGACCCTCTGTTCTGAGATTCGTGTGTTTCCTGGATACACACCCTCCTGCCTACTTCCTCTTGATGTATGAGGGATGCTAAAGTCATCAGTAAGGGCCAGCTAACCCTAGAAAAGTCAGACATAATTCAATAAATCATTAAGAATATTTTTAAAAAATTGTCATGGCATTCAGAGAGATTAAGATAATGCCTCCATAAAACAGAAGTAGACTTGTTTCTCAGATGTGAAAAGTCATCTGAGAAGAACAAAGACCTTGTAGAAATTCAAAGCATGATTGATACAATTAAAAATTCAATGGGATAAGCTGAATAATGTAATGGACAAGATTGAGAACCAAACTGGTAATTTGGAGAGAATCTCCAGAATATAGAGTAAAAGTACAAGAAGATAAAATAGAGAAAAGTCAGGTGACATGGAAGATAAATCAGAAGGTTTGTAATCTGTCCAATAGGAGTTTTAATAGACAACAGACATTTAAAAAAATAGAAGAAACATCTCCTGAACTGAAGAAAGCAGGTATCTTCAGATTGAAACAGTCGACAGAGTGCCAAGAAGGATTTATAAACCAAAGACCAACATCCAAACACATTCTTATGGAATGACAGAATGCTAAGGATGAAATAAAATGTATAAAAACTTACAGAGCAAGGGAAAATTGGCACCCCGAAAGTAACAAGATTCAGACTGACATGAGACTTCGTCTCATCAGCGATGCTACAAGGATGCTAGAAGCCCACGGTGTAATGTCCTCAAAGTTCTGAAGAAAAAACAGCTTTGAGTATAGAATACAGAATTTTACACTCAGCCAAACTGTCAACAAGAGGGTGGCACCCCAAATAGTCATCTTTAGAGATGGGAGAAATTACAGTATTATCATATTAGTTTCCTGTGGCTGGTGTAACAAATGACCACAAACTTGATGGCCTAAAAAAACCAAAAAATGATTCTTTCACTGTTCTGGAGGACAGAAGTCTGAAATCAGTTTCATTGGTAGGGCTGCACTCCTTCTGGTTGTAGGAGATAATCCTTCTTTCCCCCTTCCAGCTTCTGACAGTAGCTGGCACACCTTTGTTCATGACAGCATCACTCTAGCCTTTGAGGCTCGCATCTTCAAGTCTGTCTCTGTTCCACCTTCTTATCTCCTTCTGCTCTATGTCTGTGAGATATCTCCATCTGCTTCTCTCTTATAAGGACACCTATGATTGCATCCAGGGCACATTTGGACAATCTCCCCATCTCAAAATCCTTAACTTGATTACATCTGCAAAGACCCCCATTTTGCCATATAAGGTAACATTTACAGGTTCACAGGATGAGGATACGGATGTCTCTCGGGAAGCCATATTTCAACCTACCACCAGTGGTGACTGGTAAGCATACACCCTAAGTGAAAACAAACTTTGAGGAAACACTCTAGCAAAACTGAAAAGGAATTTAAAAAAGAAGATAATATGAGAGCCAAGGAAAAGTACAGCTGAAACTGATCCAGAAGAAGTGACACAAGCTGAAAGGACATGATGAGTCTCCGCTAGACTTGTTGCTTCATAGGAAAGCCTCTTAGACCATCCAAGGCACACGACCATGAGTACACTGTCATCTTCTCTGTAGACCCAGGCCTCAGCGAACAGTGTTCATAGGGTCACAGTGCTTGCTCTTTACAGGTTTCAGCCTTGAGAATTACCCTATGGACAAAATGTGGAACACTTACTTATAGCTACAGAACAGAGTATAAATGTTATAAACCTTGAAATTATAAATAAATAAATATATATAAATAATTTAACTATATATATAATAAAATTGAGAGCTAGAGAGAGGTAGGAAAGAGAGGTCCACTGCTTCTGTCAACTTTCATAGCAGGGAGTTAATGAATGCTGCATAAAGTGAATAAATCCAGACAGATTTTTAGGTAGATTGCTGATAGTAATAAAAGTTACCACTGAAAGAACAAAAAAGATTAATATAAGTAAGCAAATTAGGAGGTAAAGTGGTGTGGAGAGGTGGGAGGTGGTGTCAATGTGCTGAATTCCTAGTCCCAAATAAAGGGCAGCAATAGGTAAGCAAAAATCAAGATATAGTTGTGTTTTTTTAAATTATAATAGGGATTACCACAAGCCCTATGGGGACTGAGAGCCTTCCTCAAACATTTGGAGGCTGCCATGAGGCCAGAGAGCACAGAAATTTTTTGAGGCCCCAGGTGTTAGAATTAGGACCAGGTAGAAGGACTTCCGCTCATTATAAGGAGCACAGAGGTGGAATGGGCATCCTCAGGACGTAGTGAGTTCCCCGTCACTGGAGGTGTTCTAGACCAATGTTTGGGGGAACTGCAGAGAGAAACAGCACAAAAAGACAATATGAAATTTGGAATCAGGTGGCTATGGAGTCTAATACTTGTCAATGCCTTTTAGTGATAGTGTGACATTGAGCAAGGCAAATATTGTAACCTCTCCGAGTCCCAGTTTCCCTCATTTGAAAACAGAATTAAAAATTGCAAGTTTATCATGTTGTTACAAGTGAAATACTCCATGGAAAAATCAGCCAGTACAGTGCCTGGCATTTAGTAAGTCTTGAAAAAATGGCAGATGACATCACAGAGGGCACTAGATGGCATGTGGGAGAGAATAAGCCAGATCACCTATGGGGGGGGGGGTCCCTCCATCCTGAGATTCCTGGGCCTTTGGAAGCAGAGATTGTCTCCTGTCTGAAGCTGGAGGACTCCAGGTCCTGAGCCCTCCATTCCATTTCTACTATGGGGGCCGCAAAGCCCGGTCTAGGGTGGCTGCTTTCTCACCTTGCCAACTGGAGCCTGGGGAATATCTGGATCGTACCATGAGTCAGGGGTCAAAGAGGAGAGGGGGCCATCTGCCGAGAGGGTGACAACATGATCTGGGGTATCCCTTCAAAGGAGTATTAGGAGGCTTGGAAAATTACTGTGGATTAAGACATTTGAAACTCTTGGGAGAGAGAAGCCCCCTAAGAGGCAAGCCAGCATATCCCATTCAGCACCATGGGATGTGCAGATTTCCAGCTCAGCCTGTGCCCTTCCTGCCATCCGCCGGGGCCATGACATGACAGTGCATTCTCAGCCACGGGCGTCATGGCACAGCCCTGATGGATTCTCCAGCCCAGACATGCAGGCAGACGCCGTGCTCTCCCAGGGCCATGACCATGAGCCATTTATAAAGGCAGTTTCCACATCATCACGTCACTGTCCCTGCAGGGACACGACCTGCCACAGAGCCAGAAACCTGCACCCCAAACCTTAGCTCCAAAGCAAACATCACAGAAGGGGAGAGGGTGAGATGTTCTGTTTTCCTTCTAAAGCATTTAACTATGAGTAGTCATGTTCCAACAGAACCCTTTTTTTTCCACACAGGAAAGTTATGGCATCCTTGTCACCTCAAGGCCCTTGGTGTCAGGACCAGGGGCTCAGCCAGGGCCCAGGACACTCTCAGAAGCCTTGGGTTTGGTCACGCCCAGCAAGGGCACATCATGACAAGAGGTTTCAGGAGACCCAAGGAGCATGAGTGTCCTCCTCTAACCCAATAATTCATAAGCAGATTTTTCAGAAAACACCAACAGAGCCTTGGTCCCCTCACTTGCTGTCCCTTCTGGGAAGCCAGAGGTCGTTCAGCAGATGTTGGGTGACCCTGATTACCGTGAGGGAATTGGGAGAAGGTGGATGCCAAGATTGAAGAAATCTAGGAGGCTTTCCAGTTGTCCTGCCCATTTCATGCTGTACATTTCCTAAAGGTCAGACACACCCTTGTTCACTGTGCACGACTGAGCTAAATGAACTTGGGGGATTTACACTCCAGGGGTTACCACTGCATGGCTCCTTCTCATCCAGGGCAGTGGGGACAGGGAGCTGGCTTTCTTCATCCCTCTGCTTGCCCTCTGAGGCCATTCCCAACAACCTTCCCTAAGTCGTAGTGTTGTGTGTGGATACTGTAGCCTCTGCCAGACTTGGGGGAGCAGAGATCTTATCTCAACACTGGGTGCCCTCCCTCCACCCCACCAAGAACCAAGCCAGCAGCTAACAGTTTACTGAATTTGTTTAAGAATGAACAGATGCGCGGGCACCTCCCTTTCATTTCTTTGTGGAGTACAGGGACAGGGGGCCCCTGAAGCTACTGAGGGCAGGCATGTCTGGTGGTCTGAGCCAGGGCATAGGGTAGTGTTGAACCACACAGGCTTTGGAGTCAGACAAGCGTGGGTCTAAATCCTGGCTCTGCACTCAATGACCGTACGACCTTGGCCATGATACTGAACAACCTTGAGCCTTGGTTTCCTCATCTGTTAGATGGGTCTAGTAAGCTGAGAGGTGAAGCACAAAGTGCAGGAGAAGCCTGGAGCGTGGTGCCTGGTACCCAGTGAGTGGTGATCAGCGCCACAGTGTGTGTGGTGGGGTTTGGGGACACACACACACACACACACAGAAACATGGTTTTCAAAACGTTTCAGTAAGGAAGTTAGGAAAAATAATTATCACTAAAGGGCATATTTAACTAACTTTTCTAGTGTTATTCAGGCTCCCAGCTCCTCAAAAGTGGGAGTGAGGTGCTGACGAGTGAGCGGCAGCCACTGTGAACTTTCAGCTAAAAACTTCAGTTATCTGCTGGATGGTCCTCACTCGCCCCACCCTTTCTCCTTCCACACAGTATATCTGCCTACACAAGAGCTAAAAGGACATGCTCAGGCTGACAGTAAAGAGAAGTGAGGGGCAATTCCACTGAGCTGGTTCTGCTGTGTGTGCAGCCCAGGGCTATAGGCAGGAAAACGTAGACCCATCTGAACTTGAGTTGACTTGAGGCCGTGTGAGGCAGGAGACCAGCTCTGCTCTCAGCTGGTTATGTGAGCCTTGGCGATTCCCAGGGTTCCTTCTACTCACCTCTATGGAATGGTAGACACGGAGCTCAGCTATGACCCAGGCATGGTGACAGGTCCTGAAGCCAGAGAAACAAAGAAGCCCCACAACTGTCCACAGATATCTGCAGGTCTGGACCAACACCCCCATCCAGTGGGCTGGCTGAGGTGGTGGCAGTTCATCAGTGTACGGAAGCTGCTGGGGCAGGATTAACTCCTCGCTGGGAGGACGGATGGGGGATGACTTCAAAGAGGAGGTGATGGAGGCTTGGCAAGACCAGACCCCTGGTGTCCTGACTCCCAGTTAAGCAGGACTCCACGCACCTCCGTGAAGCTCTCCCTCCGGCTCCCCAGCCCGGGGCTGGCGGCCCTCCACCCCTCCTGGTTCCTCCTCCAACACTAACTTGCCTTGGGCAGGTCAAGCAGCAGCTGGGCCCCTCCTCCGCACTCTCTGGCTGGAAGATGACTGATGCCCCCCTGGGGAACTACAAAGTCCTGCCAGGGTCAGGAGTGAAGGTCAGCATGTCCAAGGAGGGTTCATGGTCCTGGAGACCAGATGTAGGCTAAGCCAGCTGTGGGAGGAGACAGCTGAGCCCCTGGGCTGCCCAGAAGAGGAATGGTGCCCACGGTACAGAGGCATCTTGCTCTCTTCTGGGCAGGTCGGGCCACATCAGGGATGTCAGGTGAGGCTCTGAGCATCACCAAGTAGGAGGGACGTGAAATCCTGGGCTGCTTCCAGATGGTGAGGGCCAGAAACCAGGTCATTTGAGGAAGGTTGAGGATGCATGGGGGTGGAGGTGGGTGAGGAAAGATGAGAGAGCTGCCCTCCAGGCCTGAAGGGCATTCTTGGGAAGAGCCAGCTGCAGAATGCTCTGAGGCTCTGTAGTAATGAGCCAGGATGGGTGGGCAGAGTTACAAGCAAGCAGCATACAACTCGCTATTAAGTTCTTTATTTTCCCAGGGTGGCCGAGGATGCCATATGCTGCTTTGGAAGGTAGTGAGCTACCTGCTCCCAGAGATGCTCTACCAAATACAGAGTGTCTCATCAAGGACGAGGTGGAAGAGATTCACACATCATTGAATTGTGATTGGACCAAGGATGCGCAATTGTCTTATTTTAATCCTGAGTTTCTCTGATTTTACTCTTAAAACAGACCTTATGAAATGGGCACAACTCATGAAAGTGGGACCCTCTCGTTCCCTCTGACTGTGGGATAACAACATTTAAAGATTCCTCTCCCCACCAAGGGCTCTTTCTTCCTCCCTTCCCTTTGTCACCCCATCGGGGGGCCAGACGGGCCTTGAAAGTACAAAGCCACCCAGGACTGACTTTGCCCTTTCCAGAGTCCTTGCCAGCCTGAGCAAGGCCACCAGGCAGCCTCTGGGCCAGTGTCCCAAATTTGGGAGCCACAAACGATGTCTTTAATTCATTTCTCTGTAACAAGCAATGTCCCCTCTGGCATCACACCCCTTTGAAGCCCTCCTTGTTTTGAAATATTTTCACATTCAATTTCCTTTCCCATCTCAAAAGATGAAAAAAGCAAAAGTTTTTTTAATTGTCCATCCCAAAATTTTCCTTCCTTATCAGTTTCGATTGGACTGTTCCATATCACCCCCCCGTTTCGCATTGCAGTGCCCTGGGAATTAGCACGCCTCTCTTTTATTAATTCAGTAATTGGCATTTCCCAATAAAGTTGAGGGTTGTATGGAAAGATGGAGAGTCAACACTCTCAAGCCCCAAGAAATTGCTGAACATTGAGGGCAGGGTGGGGAATAAAGGAACCAGTGCTACCCATTCCAGGATTCTGCAAAACAGGTCGCTTCTGTCTAGGCTACTGAGAAAGATTTAACAAACGCCCTGACAGGATGATGGGCACAGTAGGGGATGTACCTGCAATTCACACTCTTTCTGTTAGCGCCAAATTGCCTGGAGAAGCCCCAAGATTGTTGCTGCTAAAATAATGGGGACCACAGCAAGAGGCCGTGGAGTGCCTGGGAGGAAGGGTTGATGACTAAAGGGTGTGAGTCCTCAGACAGAGGGAAGCTGTGCCAACCCGAGCAGAACTGCAGAACCTGTATGGGGGGTGGGGGTGGGGTGAAGGGAAAGGAGAGCTGGGGGAAGCATCTGATTCTAGCACTGGGGGCTGAAAAACACGGGATTTGGCTCATTTGACCCAGGCTGCCTCTACAACAACGCTGACCACTGACCACTCTGCTACCACCTGAGTTTAGTCCCTCATTTTTCCTCCTCTGGATTGAGAACACCCTCCTAACTGGTCTCCTTGCCTCCAGACTGGGCTCACAGTTCTCTTTGCAACCCCTCCAGCTCCTAATCCACCATCCAGCTTGATCTTATCTAATCGCTCCCCGGCCTCCAATGTACCCCATCTCCTTCCAGGAGACTCCAGACCTATCTCTGAATGACTGGATGGATTAACTAATGAATAACTAGGAGGGAGGGGGTCACGCACAGTACGCACACAACTCGTACTTTGGGGGATTTGGGCCCTAGGCATTAGGGAGCTGGGAGAGGCTGTCAGGCAGGGAAGGACATGGTCAAAACTGGTCAGAGGGAGAGGAGACTGGACTGGAGTCAGGAGACCTGGGTTCTGATTCCTCTCCCTGTGATGAGGGTCAGAGGCTGGCCTCTGCTCCCTTCCACATCTGACATTACGTAGCTCACGCTCCCCCTGTGCAGCTCTCTGGGCTGCCCTGAGAATCAGGGGGGACATCGGTTGTGAGAGTCGTGAGAATCCAAGCCAAACAATCTGAGAGAGAGAAAGAGAGAGTCTAGAGAAAGCCCAGCCACCACTGCAGGCCACACACGTTCACATGGAGGACACTGCAAACCCACTGCCCTGAGGCTTCTGGTTTTCAGGTGCAGAGCAGAAAGGCTGTTCTCACATGCCTGAGCCCAAATCACCTTTCACGTTAATTAACCCATCCCTCATGAAGAGGTTTTTCCCCGTTGCTGAAAGGCCCTGAGTTCCTGACCCTCTCTACTCCATTCCATTTCATCTTGCACACTGGCCAGTTCTTTCCTGAGCTCATTTTTTCTTGTGCTATCTTGCTGAAAGCAGCCCATGACAATCAGCTCACAGCATGGATAGTCTCATTTCCATCCTCTTCCCCGTAAGAACGTGTTTTTGACTTCTAAGTTACCATAGGCAACAGTTTTTACCCAATGTTTGGTCTAAACATAAGGATCTCTAGTTACCTAACCTGCCACAGCTCTTTCCTCCCTCTTCAGCCAAGATCTCCTTTTTTAGTATTCCTTACCAAGTGCACCACTTCAAGAAACTTGTATTATTTGACAGATGCTAATTGCTGAAAAAAAAAAAGCAGTCAAATCTCAGTGAACATCACAATTGATACAAAGTAAAAGTTTGTTCCCAGAACAATGTTGACTTGAGGTGGGCAGTGGGCGTGGGAGGGGAGAGAGCTCTGGTCCATGTTGCCACTCAGGGACCCAGGTTCCTTCCACTGTGTGGCTCAGGTATGTGTTAGTGCCCTGGACCCCTTCACAGGATTCTGGAGGCTAGTTGGCAGGTGAGGGAAGAGCAATCATGAAGAAGCTCATGGGAAGATTTTAGGGTGAGCCTGCGAGTGCTTGTCCATTGGCAAGAACTAGTTACATGGCTCCACTAGACACAAGAGCTCTTGGATATTGGGTCTACTGGTAGTCCAGGAAGAAAGGGAGACAGATATTGGTCCCAGGAACATTCTCTACAGGTTCCTTCCATTCCCCCATGCTGTGGGTGTGATGCACACAGAGGTACACACCCAGTTCTCCCTTTAATGAAGACTTTGTTGCCCCAGCCTCAGGCAGGGCTAGCTACTCCCAGTCTTCAACTGGCAGCCCCTTTGGGAATCACCCCAGCTGCAAAGAGCCACCATGCCCAAGGTCACGTCCTTCCTGAGTTGGCCCACATCCAATGACTGATCAAGGTAGGAGTACAATGGTGGGTTATTCCGACCTAAAAAAGGACAGCTCTGGTGTGGGAACTTTAGCTCCAGATCCCCGCAGGGTTGGCCGATGCTGTTGTTGGGTCTGCTTTGTAGCTGGACTTCTCCTCTGCCCAGTAGGTCTTTCCCCTCCTTTCCACAGGCACCAGGCACGAGGGCACTCCCATCCTTGGACAGCTAATCCTGCATCAATGGGTGTCTATGGTAAGCACTTCTATCAGGGTTCTTTACTATTAATGTCCTATTCTGTTTTTTCCTGCGATGGCCCCGGCACCTGTAACAGCCCTGGACATACAGTGTGTGCTCACTAAAACGTATGCTTAAGTGAATGTCTATTGAATTGTATTTGTACACCTGTCACTCTCCTTTGCTGGCCCATCCGTTCCTCAAGGACAAGGCCTATATGGTCATCTTCAGTGTGACATCAGCTCTTAGCTAAGTACCTGCCATGTAATCATTGCTCAGAAAATGTTTTTGGTGAATACATAAATAGTGTGACTAATTGGAGAATGGAGGGTAAGCTCTCCCTAGAGCAGAATGTCTATGTAGGAAAGTCTTGGGGTGAAAAACCAGTGGAGAGGGTGTGAATGTCTGGTGATTTGTCTTGAGCTGATATTTGCTAAATGCGTGTCCTTTTCATTTAGTGTATATTTATTTGAGGTAGACAATGGAGATAGTTAGGGGATAAAGCCTGCTCAAGCTGCCTTTGGCTGGGCCATCATCCGAGCTGAAGGGATTCCACTGAGGGCTGAAGGCTGGAAGCCTGTGGGAGTAGGGGGAGGGGTGGGAGGAGAGAGCTGCCTCTCCACATGCATTTTCTGAGCACACAGGCCTAGCATTGGGGCTCCGGGGAAGAGTGGGCTCCAGAGGCTGCGGGCCTGTTCCTTAGGACGCTTGGCAAGAAAACTGAGGAGACAAGGCAAATTCATCATGAAAAATTAAACACCACTGGGATGGTGAACCAAGACAATACAAATAGACAGGATACAGGACCTGTTAGAGGTCACCTCAGAGGCCAAGAAGAAACTCGGCAGAGGGCCACTGCTCTGAATTGAGGCAATTTGTTGTCTGTTCCATTTTCAGCACCATAGACCCACATATAGAGATGGATGTCAGGAGAGAAAAGGGGATACCTAAAAGTTATAGATGAGGTTGGAATAAATAGAATAGGTGATTGATGCGAGAGACTAGAAAAGCCAAAAGACACGTGACAAGATAGAGGAATGAGAAATTATGGAAAGTGAGGGAGAGACGGAGGCAGAGAAGAGAAATGAGTGAAAGAGACTTTTCAGCCAGACCTCAGGCTGGGTCCCCGCCATCCTTTCAGCCCAGTGCTGCTCCTCAAGTATATACCCCAGCCTTGTTGGGATTCCAGAAGGTTGAAGCACAGACCCTGTGCCAGCCCCGTGGCCTGAGCGCGCCCCCTCCTCCTCGCCGCCCAGGCCCCCGCCCGGTCTCCCGCCTCCCGAGAGCCCTGCAGCGCCCCTCTCCCTGGGCCTCCAGCCTTGGGCGTGGAGTCGCTCAGACGCCTCCCCCTCTATTCTGCTTGACTCTTCCTCTTCGTCTTCCCTTCTCTAGCTCTTGTCTTACTCCCGACCCTGCGATCCCGAAATGCCCACTGGGGAATCAAGGAGCCAGGCGTTCTCTGCCTCTTCTGCAAATGGTGAAAATGCCACACCCAAGACTGGGAGCAGGACCTGACAGGCCCGCGTTCTCTTCCAGGGGGGGAAAGGCCGTGCTTAATCAAGCCCAGAGCAGCTTCTGCTGTGAGCGGATCCTGTGACCCCCCACCCCCCAGTGGGCACGTGCCTCCCCTGGGGGGTCAGAGGCAGAGCGCCAGAGTCCCAGAATTGTCAGAGAGGCACCGGAGTTGGTCTGGTCCCACTACAGATGAGAACCCTCCCGTGACGCAACACTTGCATCTGGTAGCCAAGGACACAGGCTGCTGTCTGCCCCAGAGGCCTGCATGAGCCAATCAGTTTGGTGGGGGTCGAGTGAAAAAGCACATCTCCCTTGACTGTAGAAGGAAGGGAGCAGGTTGGAGCTGGTTCTCCCTTTCTTCCTGCTCCGGGTCCTCTGAGGATACCACCATGTGCAGCTGCTCCTAACCATGCGGAGCCTGGGCTGGCCCTGGGGTACATGGGGTGGGGGAGGCATTGTGACGGGAGGCGGGAAGGAGTACATACCCTGCAGCTCATGCAAGACTTCCTGGGTCCTGCAGGCCTGTTGTCTCCCACTGCTATCAGGGTGCTGGCCAACGTCACCTGACCAGCACCCAGGAACCCATGACCAAGACAAGGGGATGGTACTTGAATTCACCAGGATCCAACAGATGACCTGCACTCCTCCAATCCAGGGCAGCCCAACCTTCCAGCCTCTCTCTGTGACCTACTGGAGAGCCCCATGGTTCAGCCTAGTGTTCCAACTTTGCTGTTATTGAATGCCATCTCTCACAAACACCCTGCAGGCACCTACACCCCAGCCAAGCTAGGCCATGCGCTCCTTTGCAACATATTCCTGCCCCTTTGCTCCTGAAACTTGGAGAACTTTTCCATTCCATCCCAGCATGATCCATTTCTGCCACACCCAATTCCGCTTTCTCTCTAAGACCTCCTGGGATCTCTACAGATAGGAGGGGTGTGTCCCCCTTGTCAGCTCTTAAGTAGCATTTCTTGCTCTCTGGCCTGTCTCATGGCTACTTATGCACTTATCTGATCAGCCCCTCTGGATCGATCTCGGAGAAGAGAAAGCCTGTGTCATCACGCATCTTGCCTCTCCCTCTACCTCCCCGGCACCCAGTACCAGCACAGCGTCTGGGCCATGCTGACCACCAGCTATCACTGGGGTGAGCACTGGGGCCCAAGTGGCCCAGACAGCCCGCTGACATTCCGGAAGCCTGCTTAGGACAGTTACAGAAGTGCTGCCCCACAGTCTTGTAGTCCCACTCCTCTCCCGGAGAAGACAGAGAACTTCCCGCCTGTAGGAGAGCAGAGCCTGGGATGATGCACAACTCTTGCTGGGCTGTCAGCCCTCCCAGCAGTCATTATTAATCCCTGGAAAGGCTGTGCTTAGGTCATTTTTCAGGGAAAATGTATCACCCAGACTAAGGCTGGCTCTTGGCAGAGGCAGTGGCTGGAGAAGCCAAGGGCATTTGTCAGGAGGGTAGGCAGTGTAGGAAGTCTTTTCACTGTTACTTCTCCCACGGGACTAGCAACTCTAAGCTCCCGCCTTCAGCTTCCCTTGCTTTCCTGTTTGCCTTGAAACAACCCCATTGTGGGCAGATACTGGACCTCAAACAACTCTCCTGAAGTTTGATGGGGGAGCAGGGAAATCAGTGAGGAGGGGGAGCAACTGGCCAGGAGGATGAGGCAGAAAGCTGAGGGGCAGGGCTCTTCATCCCTTCCACTTCTAAAGTCACTCTTTTCCCTGCCGACAGCCAGGGCATCTGAGTGATGTGGGCACCCATGATACTGACAGCCTTCCATGCCCATGCCCTGTTTGAAGCTCTGCACATCATCAAATTATTTTAATCCTCTCAATAATACTGTGAATGAGTTTCTCTTTTCACTCCCATTTAATCATTAGGAAATTAGAGGCCCAGAGAGGGTAAGTTATTTGTCTAAGATCACACAGTTCATAAGTAGGGTTTGAACCTAGGAACAATTCCAAAGTTGGTATTCATTCTGCTGTTTCTGCTCAATATTCAAAACTCCACTGACATCAGCTGGAAAAACGCCTGTGCAACCCTGAACAAGTCACCTTCCCCTCCTGGGCCTGCTTCCTCATCAGCGGAAAGGAGGTGATATTGGTAAGTAACTGCAGTGAGAATTCATTAAGGGACCTTGGAGGAGGAGTAAGAGACAGAAATCATTTGCATAAATACATTGTGAGCCGGGGCGGTACCAGACCCCGGTGCTGAGATTTTCCCAGTGGCCACAGTGATAATGTGAAATTTGATGGCAGGGCCATTGTCAGAGTCAGGGCCTTGGCACTGGCACACTGATAAATGAGGCCTTGGCTTGTTCCGACCGATGATGTCAGTGGGCCTTCTTCCTTGTCTCCCAGGACTCAGTGTTTAATCACTTATAAGAAACCAAATGAGGCAATAAAATAAGGAAGATCAAATTTCATTAGCATTTCCGTGGAGAGAGAATCACTCTCGTGGTTCAAACACCCAGCCCCCTGTAGCTTTTACTTGGCACCTCACTGCTTTACTCCACTTCTTACTACCAAACCCAGCTGCCAGTTTTTTTGTTTTTTTTTTTTTCTTCTTCTTCTTTCTTTTTCCAATGTCTCTATCCCAGGCCTGGAATTCTATTTTGAATTCCTGGGTGAGGCAGCCAGGTGCACCAGCGTCAGACAGTGGTTCATTTGGAAAAGCATCTGACCTAGTCCTGCACCATTCTCTTGCTGGGGAGACTCAGATCTGGTTTTGGTTGGTAGAAATGTTTTCTTAGCCTGAATGGACAAACAGACACAGGCTGATCGACTCACAGCTTCTCTAGATGACCACTTGGTTCAAATGGCGAAGACTGATGCCTGGAGAGTTTAGAGCATGTGACAGCCTGGTTTTCTTAGAATTATGGAAGCTTGGAGTTTGCGGTCTGAGGTGACCCCAAACTTCATGGAGTTTGTTTTCCCTCTTCTATCCTCTTCCCAGCAAGTGGTGGTCCAGCTTTTCCTTGGAGGCCTTCACTGATGGAGAACTTACTACATCTCCAGGCCAGCTCCGATGGAGAGGGCAGCTCTTTAGTGTTTCACAGCGAGACCCTAATTGCTCCAGCAGAAACCCCCTACCATGGAGATCAGAACTCAGGAACAAGGACCACCTGTTAGTGGTCCCAAGCCAAACTTAGCAATAAGCCCGCAGGTGTCAGCTCTGAGGGGCCCTTGCTGATGACCTGGTCTGTCTGCCTTATTTTAGAGATGGAAGTGCCTCCCTAGGAGGGATCATTGGTGGCAGAGTCTTCCTCTCCTTACAATGATAGCTAACAGTGGTTGGGCCCTTATTGCATTCCATTGTTACCCCAAAAGGGGAAGGGAAAAGACCCCAGTTCTTGTCTTACCCGAAGGACAATTTCAGATGGGAGATGGAGTGTTGCATAGCGATTTATTTATTATTTATTATTATGTAAGGATTTATGTAGCAAAGGGCAAGTATAACTCCAAGAACAGGAGGTGGGCTGAGCCCAGGGAGGAAAAGCAGTGGTCTCTGTTTGGTCCCCTATCTTATACCCTCGCTTAGAGGTAGTCTTCTGATTGATTGACGGCTCTGCCCCTGGAATGCCTGGTCATGCTTGTCCTCTTTGGGCATGTCCTTACCCATGATGCACACAGAAAAACCCCTGGGGGGCCTAAATCACAGCGCTAATTATATTACAATGAGCACCGGGTCATGTCCGGTTAGGTCCTTCTCACTACTGCACAGCTGCAGCTGTCAGGTTCTAACCGGTTTCTTACTGGTGCTCATTTAGAGGAAGTAAAGCCCCTTTATGCTGGAGGTGGCCATCTTCCCAACCATCCTCCTGCTCCTCCACCTGTCTGCCTGGTGCCCCCACTTATCTAAGTACCTAACACCAGGACCGCTGATGAATGCTTGCAGCTGTATGATCTCATTTAGCTGCTCTTAGGCAATTGTAAGATGAGAATCATTCGTTTAATAGATGAAGTCACCAAGATTCAGAGAGGTGAAATACTTTGTCCAAAGTCACAGCCACTGATTAATGGCTGAGCCAGGACTTGAATCCATGCATGCCTGTCTGAATTCCAAGTCCAACTTCCCAGCTCCCTCTGTTAGTCCTTAAGTGTTACACTCAGCTTCAACGAAGTTAAGAGTGTCGGGTTTTCTTCTGTGGAAGAAATCTATTGGGAATTATTACTAGGGGTTTGAAGATTCACGGTTGGCTCTGAGTTCATGTAAAATGCTGAGGTTGGGTCTATGCAAATAAGAAAATTCGGGGAAAAATATCATCAAATGATAGAAATCTGGTTTAATCAATAATCTGCTGCTGGTCTACACATTTAGTCCTTGCTGGTTTGTTTGCATAGTTCCAGTGTGAAGGCCTGAAGGGTTCCTGTTATTCTCATTGGGAGAGTAATTTGTTTTATTTCCTGATTCATATCATCTCCAGGTGAGATCATAAGACATTGGCCTAATATTTAGTTTACAAGCACAGAGCTTCCAAAAGGTTTTTTAAAAAACTGGAGCAAGAAATTACTGTTTCGCTGGAAAAGAAGTTAACATGATTTTATTTAAAACAAGGGAAAGAATTTTAAGCAACTATTTAAAATTAATTTTCCATAAGGTTAAAACTTTTGTGAAATCAAAGCTATGACTTGAGATTTGATGGTAAGAAATGCTCTCTTATGGAGAGATAGCCTTTGGGTTACTTGAGTGTTTCAGCGCTGACAAGTTTTATCCCGTCCTAAGGCACTTGTCAACAAAACTCTCATGTCCTCTCCTCTCCCCTCCCAAAAAAGATGGGGGGAAGCTGGCAAAATGTCTGCCTTTCCATTTGCTTTCTCAAACACAATCTGTCAAGTTGGAAGGGAGGATTTCTTACTAGCCTGGAGGCCATTTGGCTAAATAATGGTTCCCACTGCCAGGAAGTCAGATAGCCTGTGCTGTCAACTTTTCTGTGGCGCTCTCACGGGGCAGCCTTTCAGGAGAGAGCACCTCCAGGCCGCGGGAAGCAGAATCTCACTTTCGCTTCCTCCGGCCATCTTGGAGACAACCTTTCCCCAAAGCTTCCTGTCACTTTGCCCACAGGGTTGATACTGCTGGGCGGTGGACAGAGTAGCTCGGACCAAGCTCCTTTTAATGCCATTCTGGCATTTTGAAATCAGAGATTCAACACTTTAGTGCATGCCACATATGTTAGGCTGTTCTTGCACTAAAGAAAGTTCACCTACCCCAACCCTGGGGACAGAAGACCTCTAACCATTTGGATGCAGGATGGTTTCCCACCCCCCTCAGAGGTGGAGGTTTGTACCCTCCCCCCGCTTACAATGAGTTCCCTGGGGTGACAAGATTTACCCTTCTTCACCAATGGCATACGGCCACAGGGCAGAAGGTTCTGGATGGGCCTTTTTGTTTTTTCCAAAGCATCAGCTGCTCCTACCCCCGTGACTGCACCACTGAGGGAGCATTCTGTGGTCCCACCTGCCCCATCTTTCTTGAGAGCACCTGGTGCAGGTTATTGGAGAAAATCTTACGAGAATATATGAGCCTGTGTCTGCAGCTGCTCTTGGGTCTGCAATGCCCATGCCTGCTCACGCTCAGTCTCCAGGGAGTCATTTACAATTTTAGCTGAACTCTTACACCTGGTATGTCTTCCTCTCATGCTCTGCCAGCAGACGAACCAGTGCCCACCTAACTGTCTCTTCTCGAAAGTCCCCATCTTTTCTTAGATTTCAGGTTACAGAGTTGCTCTGAAACCTCAGCTCTTTGATGGGCTCAAGAAAAGTTATCATTTTGGAGTGTGGCTGGCTTTGTGTGGTTCTTAAGGTAGCAGTAACACTCTTTTCAGCTCCTCAGCACATTTCAGCAGTGCTCAGCCTCCCCAGAGATTTATTTTCATGTCCCCTCTCACCAGCGTGTTCCCTGGAGCAGGGACTGTATCCTAGTTAGTGAGCCACCCTCAGTGCTGGGCATGATGTGGGCAGCACTAAGTGTCTGTGGAGGGATGTGGGCTCTGCAGCCCGGAGGCCAGGCAGGCAGCTGGAGATGTTGGCAAAGGGAGGAAGGACCAAATATCGCTGCAAAATTGTATTTGGAAACTTTTGTGCCTTAGAGTCCTGTATCTGTACCCTTCTGCACTCACCCTCCCTCATTATACCCTTCCCCAAAGTCAGGATCTAATCTGAGGCCTTATCCCTCAGAGGGGAATGCACACCTCTTACTCAGAGCCTCTTCCAAAGTGCTGAGGACCCAAACAATTTGGACTTACTCATCCACCAAGTGTGGTTGACATTTTTAGGTGCTTCTTGATCCTGAGTCCATTCTTGGGGCTCTAAGTGATTCCAGCTCGGTCTCTATGTGTGTTGGGATATTATAACTCCCAGGATGAACAACCTAAACTTTTCAGTGCCTTAACGCAATAGACATTCAGTCCAATACAGGCATTCATGGGCAGCCTTCCACGATCCTGGCTTTTTTCTGTCTTGAAGTCTTCTCTCTGCTACAGCCTCTTCATTCATCTGGTGGTTGATTAAAGAGACCATGGAGAAGACACCCTACTTCTTAACCATAACAACACAGAAGTCAAATATGCTGTTACCTTATTGATGACTAAATCCCATCCTCTCCTCCTGGATGCAAGAGAGGCTGAGAAATACAGTCTCTGACACTGAAGCTGCTTTGTAGCAATGATTCAACACTCTACAAGGGAAAAATCAGTTTTTGGTGATGCTAGCTGTCTCTGCCACAGTCTTAGAGAGACTGGATGGACGATGATGTTGATCAATTGACTCCAGCCAGGAGTAAGTCTTGAAAAGACTCCACAGAAATACTTCACAACCATCCTGATCTAGAAGATACTTGGAGTGTGATCTTGGGAGATTGAGAGTGTGAGATGGGGAGACTTGGGGTGTGAGCAGAAGGACAGCTGAGGTGTAAACTGGGGAGATTTGGGAGTAGGAGCTGACCGCTCCCTATGCTTTGGCTGGGGCATGTGCTCATTTGCCATCTAAGTGCAAATTCTTCTGTCTGGCACTTAAGATCCTTCATAATCTTGCCCCCACGTACTTACCCAGCCTGCTTCCACCACTCCTCGGCTTGTCCCTTATGCTTGGGCTACATCGTATGCTGCCATCTTCCCTGCAGAACACATCACCATTCATTCATTAAACGTTGTGCCACACTCTGGAGAGGGGCCCAAGAACGAATAAGTTAAGGCTCTCCTCTAAGGAAGTTATGCTGCTTATGTGCTCTGACCTTTTCAAAATGAACCTTTGCTGGGAAACTGGAATGCTGATAGCAGAAAACTTCCTTCCTTGGGGAAATAGCCTTTGATCGCCCTGCCTTTCTCTGAGTCAATACTTACTGTAGACTCTCCGGTCTGGTTCTGGCATCTACACAACACAAGAGTCCCTTCCAGAGCTTTCCCACAATAGCCATCTAGCATTTGCTAGAGATATGCCAAGGTCAGGGGCTTCACCGCCTCCTGAGACACTTGATAGAAATAACTAAGCCCTGTTTCCCTTTGGGTCCTACCTTGGTCATTGGGGGCCACACAGTACAGAGTGCGCCTTTGTCCACAGGGGAGATCTTCAAAGACTGACTGGGTCTTCCCTTCAGAAAAGCCTCTCACCAGACAACACCTTCTTGCTCTGAGACCTCACCCATGTCCAGCATTATCAAGTACACCACAGCGGTCCTCCAGTCCCTAGACCCCCAGATCACTTGCCCGTTGCTATCCTCACATGCATCTGTTCACAGATCCCTGACCATGTGCCAAGTGCTGCATTAAAGCACAGACTGACTTGATCAGGTAAATCCAACAATGGGCAGGAGAAGACTGTGAAAGTTTCCTTGCAGAGACGTTGTCCTCTCCCTTTTGATAACTTTCAGAAAGATTTTGCATACATTTAGGCATATTCGGAGATGGGCTGGCAAAAGGTTAAGTGTTCTAGATGTTTTCAGTTTGCTTTTCACCCTTTGATTTATCATTTTGAACATTCTCCAAATGACATTCTTGGTAGGGGTGGGAAATAGTCTAAAACTTCATGAAAGATACTTCTAAGTTGTAGTAGGCAATAAACATATGGCATCTGTTTAATTGATGCATAATTTCCATGGGAAGATGTGTGTGAGCAGCATCATAAAAGTCTTTCGCTTTGCCTTTGATTTCTCTTTGTGTCCCACTTGAGTAATTTCCTCTCACATCTTTCTGTCCCAGGGCCTAGAAACCTGGTAAATAAGCCCCAGAGAGACCCAGCGAGCCAGCAACATCCTGGAAATCTGAGGCCGTGAGGTTAAGCACAAAAACGCTCTCTTTCCAGGAAGGAATGACTGAATCAGAGCAACGACCTTGGCTTTCAATTAGTCTTGGTCCAACTTTTCCCACTCTTTTCCTCTCTGTCCCCCACCCCTTGTGCCCCAAGCTGTGGAGGGGCTGGGGCCGCACCCCTCCCCCAAACCCCATCTCTCTTGCGCAAGCCCGTCCTGCCTTTGGCCTGTGCCTCAGGACTCTCTGTGTCCACAAAGCTGGGCTGAGTCAAGCTTCCTCTCCAGCTCAGAGAAGAATGCCCGTCAGGAAGCTCAATTATTTCGAGAATGTGAAATACAGTATTTTAATGTAGCCATTTTCCATGTCCCCCTAGAAAAAGGATGTAGAGTTTGTTGTCAGTCTGTCTGCAAATGAGTCTTGTTCACACCAGAGCACTTTCCTGATTTTAACACCACAAACTCTGGATATCTTTCTTTGCCACAAAGAGATGTTGGCTGTGGCTCTCTTTCCACAGGTGCAGTTCAGTGAGACAGGCTGTTGAAAGGTAGGCGGTGTTCTTACGGAAGGGCCTGCCCTTGGAATTCATCCTGCAATTACGGGGCCAAGCCAAGCCCCGGCAAAACATCAAGCAGGGTGTTGACATTTATTTCTAGATACCGTGCCTCGTCCTAAAATGAAACCGCGATGCTAGCAGCAGGGCCGGAGAAACTAGTGCCTCTTGTGCTGCTCGGCTGCAACACAAGTGGATAAAGTTTTTGACAACATTTTACTTTTGGTTGATGCTCCTCCCGTGGTAAACACTGAACTGGTCAGTAGAAGTAGAGATTTTGAGGGTGAGGGTATAGCTCAAGTGGTAGAGTACACGCTTAGCAAGCATGAGGTCCTGGGTTCAAACCTCAGTACCTCCATTAAAGAAAAATAAATAAATACACAAACCTAATTACCCCCCCCCCCTCAAAAAAAAGAAATAGAGTTTTTGGCAATGGAGACTGTTGTCATGAGTCAAATTCCTCAGTTTTCTTGGTCTGAGAAGGACTGTTGGATCCTCTTGTTTGTTGGAATAGGTTTAGTTTTATCACCATAAAGATAAATAAAATAAACAAATAAAATTCAAACTTGAGAGCATAATTCATATCCTTGGGCTCCTGAGCTCCAGATTACTACTTTGGAGTTAAGGGGGGAAAAAAATCCTTATGTAGCAGCCATTGGCTTTTCCAAAGGAAACTGGGCTACACAAACATACTTTGAGTATGTGTGATTTCACTTAAAACACACGTCCTGGCTCAGAGACCTATTGCAAAACCCAATCAATTCAGGGAAATGAATAATTCTTACTTTTGGACCATTTTGTGAAAGAGCATTCAGCCTTATTTGAAGCCAGAAAAGAAACTTTTTTTTTTTCCCCAGAACCAAAGCTTCCAGTGCAGTGCTGAGCCCTAGTATTACTTCACTGAGGGCAGGTCAAGGCCGGGGAAGGGAATGTGATGGGGAGAAGCCACATCCCTGGATCAGGGTTTAGGGTCTCAGGCACGCTGGGCTCACCATCTGCACTTCCCACCTGCCCCTCCCCTGGGGGCGGGGACTGTGGGGGAACTGGATGGACAGCGAGAAGCAGAAGTGAGAATGTGACCCTGTGCCCTTGAGTCGGGTGTGTTTGGGTGTAGGTTTTACAGATGAGGAATAGGTTGTTAACATTTCTTTGACTCTGAAAATGACTTTGACCCCTGAAAATGCACAAAAGCTTGCTTTACTAGCTCGGAAGACAAATATGACTACATCTTTTTGTAATGTTCCAGCTAATCCCTTGGCCACCTCCACCACTAAAGTCACAGGAAGTCCCTTCCCTCTCAGGACTTCCCACCTTAAGTCTCAGGCGCTCAGGGCCCTGGAAGAGCTGAACAGGAGAAAGGAGGACCTCCTGAGAAGACCCTGCTGCTCCTTCCAGTCTTAGCCGCCCACCACCAACCGGAAGGTGCGGGGAGGGGGATGGGACTCCACACTTGGGGGAGGGCTAAGGTTCCTTTGTTTTCCGACTCCACGGCCAAGTTTCCCAGCCTAGGAGGAGCTGGGGGGAAGGGGATGGATCTACTCTGAGTCCTTTCCTGCCAGCTGGCCCCAGACCCAGTCACCTCAGGCCAAGCTTCTAATAACGTGGATCTTCAAAGGGAAAGTCAGGGTTGCTTTGGGGCTCTTCCTCCCAGGAGGCTCCTTGACCTCTGCAGGTTTACTGGCTCCTTCCCAGAGTAGGACAGTGGGGTGCAAGAGGGACATGCTTACCCCTGCTTTGGAAAATCCCCAGTTTGTGAATAGCTCTAGGTTTAACACATCCCCCTACCCCCAAGTAGACTTCTATGTCCGTAGTAGGCAAGTCTCACAAGACACAAGGAGACTGTGTCACTTACTACAGAGCTTGAGGCTTGTGGCAAGTACTAGAAAGTCTCAAAATTTATTCCTAAATCTACTCCCACCTGGGAAATCTCCAAGCAGAGGAGACAACTGGTAGCAGTAACATAGTTTTTGGTTCAGCCTACTTAGGCATGTGCAACTAACCCAGAGTATATATAGCCTGCTTTTAAAAATACTGTATATAACTACTTTTCTTTAGTGTAGATAACCTACTCTGATTGTTACTTTTTCCCCAAAAAAAGTCTTATTTAAAATTTTTCAATCTTACAGAAGTTTCAAGAGCAGTGCAATGCCATACACTTATGATCTGTGTATTTTTCTGTAATATTCCAATAAAAGAAAATTAAGACTAATATCCTTCAGCTAGATTCACCAGCTCTAATGTTTTGCCATATTAGTTTTATTTCTCTGTCTCTCTGCACACACACACACACACACCCATTTATATATTAAAATGTGTTCATATGTGCATATGTATATACCTTTAAGGTGATTTAACCATGTGAGAGTATGTTGTAGACACCGTGATTCTTCACACTTCAATACTATGTGTCTGCAAATAGGACGTTCTCCTACATAATCACAGTCACCTTGAGAAAACTTAACAATGATGCAAAACTATTATCAGATATATAGTTCCCATTCAAGTTTTCCCAATGTCCATTCTAGCTGGATTTTAAAATATCTAGGATATAATCAAGGATCATGGCATTTAGTTGCCATGTCTCTTTAGTCTCTTTGAAATTAGAATATTCTCCACAACTTTTAAAAAAATATTTTATGATGCTGACATTGTTGAGGAATCTAGGCAAGTTGTTCTGCAGATTGAATGTTTGAAATGCTTCTGATTGTTTCCACAAGATGTATGTGAAGCATTTTCGGCAGGAGCACTACATAGATGATGTTATTTACTTCCACTGCGTTTCATGAGAGGGCAGCATAGGGTGCCTGTCCCATTATGGGGGATGGTAAAGTTTGACTGATCAGTTTAGGTGATGTCAGTTAGATTTCTCCTCTACGACTACTGGGTATTTCAATTGGAAAGAGTATGTTGACAGAACATTCTAAATAATAATAACTAAAATAATACTTTTAGCTACTGGCTAATATAATGGTCCACTTTATCACTTCTGTTCCCTTTAGTTTCCTGACAGGATTTTATGCTCATCCAAAGCACTGCTCTGGCAGAAATGCACAGTTTCTCCAGCTGCCAACTGTCGATAATAGGCTGGTTGCTTGCCTACAATGACTCTCATTGGATAAAAGGTCCTCATTCCCCTCATTGGTTCAAAGATATTCTCTGATTAAACTTGGCCAGTCTATCAGCCTAGATGGAGCCTCTGCTGAATTTTCCTGTCTCTCTCTGGGCGGAAGCTGCCAGAAAGGATCTCTTTTTAAAGAGTCAGGCATGTATTTGTTTTTACCTCTGAGAGAATACAAATGCTTGGATCAAAACCCAGCTCATTTTCCCAACTAAGCTCATAAATATGACACAACATGAAACGTAACTAAAAACACACTAACAAGACAGAAGAGTTTCAAAATGAGGGAGATTATAAGGTAGAGAAAGATTGGACTGGGAGTTAAGAGTTCTGGGTTCAAGTCCCAACTCTTTGATTTATAAGCTGTATGATTTTAGGAAACTCCTTCACCTCTCTGAATTTTCAGATTATTAGCTCCAGAAATAAAACCATATTCATGTCTGTCTGATAATGCATCAGTAAAAGAAACCAGGTGAATTTTCACAGAAGTTGGATCCCTGTTTAGAGTATATAATAACATTTGATTTGGGTGGCCCTGAGGGGAACCTCAAAGGAATAAATCATTATATCAGTCAAGATAGTCCCAGTTAGGCTTTGGTAACAAGTTATTCCCAAATCTCAGAGACTTAACCAAAACTTTTTTCTTATGTTATACGTCCATCAATGGCTTGCTGTGTCTCCAGGTTAGCAGCAGCAGGGAAATGCTGATTTAATGATGGTTAAAAATTCCTCTAAACAACTCCAGGGGGAGGGAGGGTATCAAATCTGTTATGCAGGGATTGCAATACTGGTTACATGAATTTCACAGGCTTCTTATTGGGATTGTGTGATGAGACTTTGGATTGTACAAATGTGAGATTTGTGTCACTGCCTCTAGACTTGGAGCTCCTTAGGAATAGGAAATAGAATTTATTCATTATTGAATTCCCAGTGCTTAGCCCATGGTAGCATATGGTAGAATCTGAATAAACACTGTTGGAGTGAATTATGGAATGAGGGCACACATAAGGAAATTCAGTTAGGGTAAGAAAAAAGTCCAAACGTATATTTGAAAAAGATGGAAAAGCGTTTCTTATGAAGTCCACATAAACAAGAATGATCAAGGAAGAAGAATTACGAAACAATACTTCATATGAAAAATGAATGTAGGGAGAAGGGTAATAGCTCAATGTAGAGTGCATGCTTAACATACACAAAGTCCTGGGTTCAATCCCCAGTACCTCTATTAAAAAACAAAAGAAAATGAATGTAATAGCCCCAAACAAGGAGATCTTCATACAGTAATGGAGTAGCTTGTATTGGACCAATCATCCTGAAGGCAACAATTACAAACTCTGAAGAAAATATGAAAAACAACTAGCTGAAGGCACTTAAGAGCAGATAGAAACTGGAAGGGAATTAACATTTAGAAAAAAGGGATGGCACAGAGTGAGCTTCTTTTTAAAAATAGTTTCTTACTACATAAAGAAGGGAAGAGTATTGGAGAAGAAATAAATAAAGGTAAAATAAAGTCTTTAATTTTTCTTATTTTTGATATAAAAGATTAACTATTAGTTTCAGTAGTAATGGTAACAGTTTATTGGGTGAATATAGCATATTGATATGTGAAATGAATGACAGCAATGGGATAGGAGAGAAGAATTTGGAACACTGTTATAGCCTTACATGTAATGTAGTAATTTAAAGTAATTTAGGGCAACCCCTAAAATTTTTAATAAGGTATATTTGTTATGCTAAGAGAGGAGATAAAATGAAATCATATTACATATTCATTTGCAACCAGAAAAGGCAGGAAAGGGAAGGAAAAAATAAAGAATAAATATGATGAACAGAAAAGAGTTACAAATATGGCTGATATTAATCCAACTATATCAATAATCACTTTAAATGTGAATGGTCTAATTACTGAGTGCCTGTTGTGCTCCAGACCCACTGCTGACCTCTATTCACCTACTGTCTTATTCCATCACCACCATAATCCTCTGAGGTGTAATCTAACACAAGTGTGTTTATAACAGAGGGAAGTGGAAAGCCTGTGGAGTTCTCTGTCCAGAAGTAAGGACACACATATAAAAGAATGAGGTCAAGAAAGCACTATGTTAATGATAAGAATTAAAAGCTAATGCTTGTTACAAACTTAAAAAAATGATAAATCAATGTGAATGGTCTAAATATACTAATTAAAAGACATATTGTTAGACTGAATAAAAAACAAGACACAACTATATGTTACCTACAAGAGAAGACTCAGATAAACTAAGCATGATGGGATGGAGAAAGATATACCAGACCAACACAAATCAAAAGAAAACTGGAATGACTATAGTAACATCAAACAAAGCTCACTCCAGAATACAGAAAATTATCAAAGATAAAGAAAGGCATTATAGAATGATAAAGGGACCAGGTCTCCAAGAAGATGTAACAATTCTAAATGGATATGCATCTAACAACAAAACATCAAAATACGTGGGTCAAAAACAGACATAACTCAAGGAGAAGTAGACAAAATTTACTATTATAGTTGGGGACTTCAATACACCTCTTTCAGGAATTGATAAATCAAACAGACAGAAAATCAGTAAGAATATAGTTGAACTGAATGGTATTATCAATCAACTTGATCTTATTGACATTTCTAAAATATTCCATCCAAAACCAGCAGAGTACACATTCTGCTCAAGTTTACAGGAATATTTATGAAGATATATCATATCCTGGACCCTAAAACACACCTTAATAAATATAAGGAAATATAAATCATACAAAGAGTATTCTCAGACCACAGTAGAAATAAAATAACTATTAGTAATAGAAAGATAGCTGGAAAATCTCCAAATATTTGAAGATTAAACAATACACTTCTGAATAACACATGGGTCAAAGAAGTTGCAAGAGAAAAATTTTTAACTCAATGATAATAGAAATGCAATTGATCAAAATATGAGGGGTGCAGTGAAAGCCACGTTTATAGGAAAATTTGTAGCACTGACTGCATATATTGGAAAAGAAGAGAGATTTAAAATCAGTAATCTAAATTTCTACTTTAAGAAACTAGAGGAAGAAGAATAATTTAAACCCAAAGCAAGAAAAGGAAAAGAAATAATACAGATTGGAGCAGAAATCAATAAAACTGAAAACAGGAAAAAAAAATAGAGAAAAATCAATAAAATCAAAAGCTGTTTTGTTTTTGTTTAAAGATCAATAAAACTGATAAAACTCTAGGTAGACTAACCAGGAAAAAATAGACAACAATTACCAATATCAGAAATAAAAGAAGGCTCATCTATTGATCCTGTGACCATTGAAGGATAATAAAGGAATACCATGAACAGCTCTATGCACATAAATTTAATAATTTAGATGAAATGAACTGATTCCTTGAAAGACATAGACTACCAACAAGGAGAAACTGATAATCTGAATAGGCCTATGTCTGTTAAGGAAACACAATAAAAAACTAATAACTTTCCAAAAAGAAAAGCACCAGGGCCATGTGTTTTACTAGTGAATTCAACCAAACATCTAAAGAAGAAATTATACCAATTCTCCACTCTCTCTTCCAGAAAATATAAATTCATTAATTGTAACGAGTATATAATACATGAAAGATGTTACTAATAAGAGAAACTGGGTGTGGGGAATATGATAACTCTTTGTACTATCTTTACAATTTTTTTTTCTGTAAATAAAAAGCTGTTTTTAGAACAACTATTCTAAAGTAAAATAAAAAGTAAAATGCTGAAGGAAAAAATGTTCAACTCAGAATTCTATATCCAGTAAGAAATATGCTTTAAGAATAAAGAAAAAAATAAAGTGATTTTCAGATTAACGAAAAGCTAGGATAATTTCTTACCGGCAGACCTGCTCACTAAGCAATACTAAAGAAACTTCTTAAGACTAAACGAAAACAGTACCAGATGGAAGATCAGATCTTTAGGAAGATATAAAGAGTATCAGAAATGGGAACTTGGTGGATGTTATTTCTTAAACTTTTTTCTCTTAATTTCTTTAAAATATATTTTACAGTTTAAAGCAAAAGATAGCGTTGCATTGTGGGTTTTATAGAGTATGTGTATATAATACTTGTCAGAACTATAGTGTAAAAGATGGAGTTTAAAATGACTATGGTGACAGAAAGTTCTTACATTTTAAGTGAAATGGAATAATATTACCTCTATGTAGACTGTGAAAAGCTAAGGTTATACATTGAAATATCTACAGCAACCACTTAAAAGCAATTCAGAGATGTCTAGCTAAAAAGCCAATAGAAAAATTAAAATGCAATTCTAGGGAATATTCAGTTAACCCAAAAGGAGGCAGAAAGGGAAGAACAGAACAAAGACCGGATGATACAAACAAGAAACAAAGAACAGAATGCTAGACTTAAATTCAAACATGTCAATAATGACATTGATAATTGATACCATTCTGTCCTGATAATGACAGAAATGAACTGAACACCTCAATTAAGAGGCAGAGATTATTGGAATGGATTTTTTTAAAAAAAAGACCCAATCACACAATGTCTAAAAA
This sequence comes from Camelus ferus, assembly GCF_009834535.1. Classification (NCBI taxonomy): domain Eukaryota; kingdom Metazoa; phylum Chordata; class Mammalia; order Artiodactyla; family Camelidae; genus Camelus; species Camelus ferus. The sequence continues at coordinate 62,911,804 of NC_045696.1, forward strand.
AGATGTGCTTTAAATATGACAGAGATAGATTGAACATAAAAGAATAGAAAAATCATGCAAATAGAAAGCATAAAAAGTTGGAGTGGCTATATTAATATCAGATAAAGTAAACTTGAAGAGAAAGAGTACTACCACACATGAAAAAACATTTCATAATGATAAAAGGGGCAATGCTACAGGGAGATAGAATGATCATAAAAGTGCATGCATCCAATAACAGAGCTTCAAAATATATGAAGTAAAAATTGACAGAATTAAAGGGAGAAATAGATGATTCTAATGAAAGATGTTAATAACAGGGGAAATTGGGTGTGGGAAATGTTGATAGTGCCCCCAAAATGTAAGTCACTTAGGTATTTATCTAACCATCTATGTAAAAGACCTTACAAGGAAAGTTAAAAATTGAGGAGAGAAACTAAAGACCTAAATAAATGGAGAGATGGCGAGATACACCCTGTGCAAGAATTAAAAGACTCAATATTGGTAGGATGGTTATTTTCCCTAAAATGACCTATAGATTTAACACAGTCTCAATTGAAATTCAAGTGGACATTTTCAAAGCACAGATTGGCAAGCTGATTCTAGAATTTACTTGGAAATACAAAAGACCTAGAAAAACCAAAGTGATTTTATTTTAAGTTGGAGGGTTTTTACACCATCCAATTGAAAAACTAACTATAAACCATTGGAATGAAGACACTGTCAAATTGATAAAAAGTTATACATGGAAATCAATGAGGAAAACAAAAATACAGAATTCAGAAATAGAGCCACACGTGTATGTTCACTTGATATTCTGCAAAGGAGCCAAGGCAGTTCAATGGGGGAAAGAAAAGTCTTTTTAACAAATAGTGTTCCATCCAATTGATATCTCTATGGAAAAAAGTGGACATTAGCCCTCATAGCACACCATATGGAATGATTAACAAGACATGGACCATAGACCGAAATATAAAGCTTGAAAAAGTAAGGTTTCTAGAACAAAATATAGAAGGAAGTACTTGCAACCTTGGGAGTAGGCAAAGATTTCTTAGAACCAAAAAAGCACATTTCATAAGAGAAAAAAAAAAGATTTCAAAGAACTGGCTTTCTTCAAAATTACCAACATTTTGCTCTTTGAAAGACACATTAAGAAAGTAATAAGGTCAGCCACAGACTGGGCAAAATTTTCTTTGTGCGAGTACTCCCTATATCCTTAGAAAGATCTGGTGGCTGGAGAAGATCAAAGAAGGCAGGGTAGACGAAAAATCAGGAATGTGGCAAAAAGACCTCTCTAAAGCATACAGAGACAAAAGGTATATGAAATGCACAAATGCAGGTGTGTCGACCAAATCCCAGAAGAGCCACATGAGGAATATCTGTTAATGAAGACTGCTTAGGACAAATAAAATTAGCTACTACTTTACTTAAGAAGGAGGACATTTTTTGAGTTTGTTACTCTGAGATGCGACACTTAGCAAGGTCAAGAAGGAGTTTTATGTCTACAACACGTTAAGGAGATCTGTGAATGCTTGGAGCCCACCTGTCACCATTCTAAGATTGATAGCAATCAGCCCTGCTTATCCATGCACTGGCCCCTTCCTTCCATCTCAGCCCTTCACCCTATCCCATCCCTTCCCACACTCTTTCCAGTGGTCTAAGCTCTGCTTGACAGGGATGTTGGAGATGGAGTGTTTTGCTGGCAGAGTCCCGGTTTGATCTCTGTGCCCATCCTTCTTCCACGTGACTAGCTCCAGCGCACATTCTCTGTGCTGGTGATGGGCCAATGGATGGGCATGGGACACTGTCCTGACCATTGAATCCTGGGGGAAGGTGCCTGGGTACAATCTCACATTTCTTCCTGTGCAGAATAGCCTTGCTATCACTTCCTTAAAGTTGAGACTTCAAACTAACTCTAACTCTTACCTTGCCTTGAAAAGTCCACCAGAGAACCATTGTCCATCCTTGAGTTGTCACCACCAAGTAAGAGAAGCAGTAGGGTGTTATCCAGAGTTTTGATGGGACAGCCTGGCAATCTGTATGCAATCTTCTGAACACATCAAAAGACAACAAATCAAACTCTGAACACTTGGGTGAATCCTGTCTCAGGGGATCTCCTCTGACCATCTTACATGCCTTTTATTAAATAGGCTGAACTCTATTACTATCTGGTTTCATACACAATTGCAGTAGGTCCTACTAATCCAGGTTTTCAATCATAATTATCTCATTCCCCACCACCTTCAATTATTCTGCCTGATTTCAATATTTTGTCTTTTATTATTGTGTCTGAGCCAGTAGCAATCCCGTGACTGGGACAAGTAAATGGGGAGAAGTGGGAAGAACTGTTAGGGATACGGCTGCGTGAGTTTTTCTCTTGAGTAGGTAGGGTCACTGTAACTCACTGAGGGGTATAGAGAAAGGGCGGGGGGGGGGTGCTGAGGGTGACCACAGCCACAGTCTGTCCAGAATCTGTGTGTCGTGTGGGAAGAAACACTCTCCCTGATTCCTGTCTCAAATAATGCTCTGTTCCCCTGACCCGGGTGATGAAGGAGGTGGTAGTGTGCGTGCCTTTAGGGATAGAGAATTGATTCAAAATAAGATCAAACACCAGGGCAACTTCCTCTGAAATAATGAGCATTCAACGCAATAAAAATGCCCTCAGCTGACAGCGCTAACTCCAACTGGAACAGATAGCAGAGCCTCCCTTGGTTTAGGGAGTGAATATAATGTGTCTGCCTTTGGGACTTATCAAACTTTTGAACTGATGCTAAATAACCAATAAATATGGAAATGTCTGCTCCTGGCCTCCGCCTGCCCCAGGCAAGCACCAGTGTGATTCTCTGACAGCTCTGGGAGGGTGTGATGGGGGGCTTTGGAGATCCCTCCAGTCCCGTTCTGACCCCAGGGGAGCAGCTGGGCTCCCCAGGGCCTATAGAGAAGGGACTTTTCTGGCTTCCAGAAAGGAGCGGGGACTGCCCCCTTGAATTGCCAGTTCAGGCACGGATGGCATAGGAAGCACAAGAGTGTCAAGTTCACACTCTGAAATTACATCCAAGCGGAAAATGAGGCAGCTGGGCAGCTGTTCTCAGAGCAAAAGTCTCAGTGGTTCCCATTTGGAGAGAGAGAGAAAAAGAAAGCCACAGAAATTGTCACCCTTTCTCATGTGGTCAGCAGCTCTTCCGTCTCAAACTCCTGTTGCTTGGGGGACCTCATCTGACCCTCACATCTGGACAGAGCACTGATCTGGAGGTTGGCAGATGTTACTCTACCAAGAGCAGGCTATAGGACCTGCACTGGGTTCCTATCGGTAGAGTCTGGGTCATGAGAGCTGCTTCACAACATTTATGAAATAACAGATGGCCAGCCAGCCAGCAAACACTTATCCAAGGTCCACCAGTTTCCACCAGGGCCTATGAAGAAGACCAAGACAGGCCTCCTGCCCCCAAGGAATGCCAGGCTCTGGGTGAAGCCCCCTCCTCGTCCTAGGCATCAACATCTTTCCTCTCTCCACCTTAGGCATCTGTTTTAGCTTAAGGGTTGCTACCTTCAGGAAGCCTTCCCTAACTACCCTCTCCCCCGACCCAATAAGCTGGATTAGACCCCTTGTTAAAGATCTCCGTTGCACCCTCTGTTTCTTCATCATGATAGTTAGCAGGCCTGTTATTACCTGTTCAGTGTATTCTCCACTGGATCATAAGCATCAAAAAGGCACGGAATGTCTCAAGCACTGCTGTGTCCTTCTCACTAAATAGTACCTGGCACGGAAGAGGCACTTGAGGAAGATGTGTTGGAACAAATTAATGAATGCAAAAGGAAAATGGTGTAAGCCTTATCTTTACAGACCAGCAACCTCGTGCCCACAGAAGAGCTGAGGCTTAACAAGGCCTCACGGTGTGCTGACTGACAAGGACGGGACTAGGGCTCAGCATCCCACCCTGCCCATCCAGCGCTCTCCTAGGAGCGGGAGCTCCTGCTGTGTGTCTGCTTCAGTCTGTGAGCAGGGAAACCTGGCTTGGAGCACCAGGCGAAGTGAGGGGAGGGTGCTTGATTTGTCCAGCTCCTCTGATGGTCTCCATTGTGCTCTCTGCCGTCACCATATTAGGCTGCTGTCCCCTGACACTACCGGTTTCTTAGCAAAAACCAGAAGTGTGGAAAGGTTTACACTATCTCACACCACAACCTCAGGCTCCAGCCGAAGAGCCATCCTGATATCTGAGGCTTGGGTGTTTGCCAATGGGCTGCATGAACCATAGACCATTCAAGTTCTTTGGCAAGGGCACGAAATTCAGTGCGTCTTCATAGCACGCTTGGTAATGACTCCTGGTTTTCTGTACAATGATTACATATTGCAGAATTATCGTGGGGGAGATTTATTGGAGGTGGGAAGTAACCAAGTTTTACGAAAAGTAATTACTGCCATCAAGTTATTATAATTACTAGTACTGGTTTGCCGGGGCTGTTATCCAATTTTATTGATAGGCAATTTTTCTGATGTGGTTTAAACGACACCCTGAAAATAATTGGTCTATTTTAATTTGTTTCCAGACTACTCCTGTGCTGCCCCAGCTGGCTTGGGGAGGATGAGCTGAGTGCACGTGCAGCATGGTTGCTGCTGGGGTTGCTCTGGACGCTGGGCCCAGCTGTCCTGGAAGGGAAGGCTGGCCAGAGGGCCCCTTGCCCTGCTGCATGGGGAAGGGAGTAGATAGGGGCAGTTCCTGTCAGAATCCTGCCCTGCTTGCCCTTCTCTTGAATAAGTAACTACGTTCTTTATGATGTAGGGTCTAAGGGATAAATTGACTATGAAGATGGCAAAGGAAAATGAAGACAACAGAATAGAAAGAAAGTAAGTCTTAGAATGATGTCAAACTATGTTCCAATTCTGGTTCTACCACTCATACCCAGGTGACCTTTACTTATGGGGTCTCAGTTTCTGACTATAAAGAAGGGATTTCTAACTTGGAGCACTGTTGAGAGAATTACGTGGGGCGATAGGAACCAGCCCACTCTGAGTCTGGCTCCATCAGGTACACAGTTAAATGTTCATGGGAGGTGGAAGATGGAGTTGGGGGAAGTTAACCTCCTTAAGTGGCAGAGCCAGAGGGGAACCCCAGGGAACAGGATGCCTACCACCTCACAGACCCCCTGAGGGAGCAGCCTTAGCTCAGGGTGGCCACATACTGTCCTAGCTGAAAGGGATGGGGTGGGCATCTGGCCTGAGGGCAGCAGATCTGCGGGCTGAGCAGCTGTTCTCTGAGGTAGCTTAGCCCCAAAGGTTAATCCAAACATGATAGATGGGTGATTCGCTGAGCAGAATGGATTCTCTCTGAATGGTCCATGAAGGGTAGAAGAAAGCAATTCACTTCACTGAAGAAGAGACCATTCCATAGAAACATCAAAACTTCCTAACCACACCTGCAGATTTTTTTTTTCCAGAAGAAAAAGGAAACATTATTTTATTATTGAATAAGCATTTTTTAGCTTCATTGAGGTATAATTGACAAAGAATGATAAGATATTTAAAGTGGACATTGTGATGAGTTGATATACGTATACATTGTGAAAGGATTCCTCCCGGCCAGTTAATTAACACATCTGTCACCTCACATATTTATCTTGTGTGTGTGTGTGAGAGAGAGAGCGAGAGAGAGAAAGAACACTTAAGTTCTACTCTCTTAGCAAATTTCAACCATAAATTACAGTGTCATCAGCGATAATCACCATGTTGCACCTGAGACTCTCAGACCTCGTTCAGCTTATAGCTGGAAGTCTGTAACCCTCGACCAATCGCTTCCTATTTTCCCCACCCCACAGGCCCTGAAAACCACTTTTCTACTCTCTGTTTCTATGAATTTGACTTTTCTTTAGATTCCACATATAAGTGATACCATTAAGTGTTTGTTTGCCTAGTCTGGTTGGTTCCACAGGTAAATATTTACTGGCCTTAGTATCCTGTTCTTTCCTGCTTCCCTCTTACTTCCGTGAGAGAAAGACTCCAGTGTTGGATCCTAACCATTACTTTCTTTTTTCTTTCTTTCAACAAACATTCTTAGAAGCCTAAGACACTGTGTACTATTGCTATTTCCAAATTCCTGAAAGACATTAATCTTTGGGAACTGGGAATGAAAAATTGGAATTCCTAGGATTCCTCTGAAATTACCAAAATCATAAATTATTGTAAAAATACTTTGCAACATTCTTCATACCCTTTACTCATTATTATGGATATCTAAAAATGTTTATTTAATACCTAGGAAATGCTAAGTTTGGTAGCCTTTGTTAAATATTTGTACTTGACAAAATACATACAGCATTTATACTTTGGTAATATTTGTAAAGAAGTGTTGCTTGTGGCAAATATTGGAACACTGAAAAATACCCATGACCAACACTGGGTAGTGTTCGGATAACACTGGATCTCCTAGCAAGGAGAGTAGCACCTCACAGAATGTGTGGGAATTGCCAATCTAAGGACTCACTTTGTTTCCAAAACTCATTCTTCCTTGGAATACCATTCATAGAATCGCTGTTAATCCTTACTATACATAGAAACATGAATATTTATTGTGTTTGGAGCAGTGACTCACTGTTAACAGCAGAAAAGTCCGGGAACACACATTCATCACAAGGCAGTAGCCACAAGCAAGACTGACCAGTGAGACTGCTCACTTCTCTCCTACAGGCTCCTGTCTCAGCCCCCGGAGGTGCCGACCTTAACCTTCAGCTCCACACACAGGTCAGTGTTTCCTGCTCTTGCATTTGGCTTGATGTTGGTGGTTGCTTTTGACGAGTAATGTCTCTATGTTCATTTTTAATTTTTGTCACAGAAGAATTATAATCCCTTCCCCCAATTTCTGGAGTGATTTTTCTTGGTATTCAGGATTTGGAAGCATAAATTTCCTAGAGATGCAGGAAGGAATACCTGCATGGAAACACTAATACTGGGCATGCAGTAAGTGCCATAATTGTGATTAAGGACTCTGGCTTGAGGATGTGACAGACACTCAGCTTAACGTCTGATTATACTACCTGCTAGCTGTGTGACTGTGGGCAAATTACTCAACTTCTCTGAGCCTCTGTTTCCTAATTAGTAAACTTAACTCATAGAGTTGTTTTGAGGTTAAATGTGTTTGTAAAGCCTTTAGCAATCTCTGGCAAAACACATGTGGTAATATATATTATAGGTATTAAGAAATAATTCCTGATGAAGGAATCCAAGATCTAGACCAGTGCTCTCAAAGAGAAGCAGAATATGAAACACAGATGGAAGTTAAAATTTTCTGCTAGCCACATTAAGGAAGTAAAAATAAACAGATGAAATTAATTTTAATAATACATTTAACTCAATATGTCATTTCATTATTATTTCAGCACATGCTTAATATAAAAAATATTAATGAGCTATTTTACATCCTTTTTTAACCAAGTTATCAAAATCCAATGTGTTTTTTACAGCACTTTTTTTAATTAAAAAACTTTTATTGATGTATAGTTAGTTTACAATGTGTCAGTTTCTAGTTTACAGCATAATGTTTCAGTCATACATATACATACATATATTTCTTTTCATATTCTTTTTCATTATAGGTTACTACAAGATATTGAATATAGTTCCCTGTGCTATACAGTATAAATTTGTTGTTTATCTTCTTTATACATAGTTGTTAGTATCTGCAAATCTTGAACTCCCAATTTATCCCTTCCCACCTGCTTTTCCACTTGTAACCATAAGTTTGTCTTCTATGTGTGTGAGTCTGTTTCTGTTTTATAGTACGTCTTAATTTGGGCACTAAATTTTCATTGGAAATATTTTATCTGCAATTAAATTTCTAAACTTCACAGTTGAAAAAGTAAATTCACACCCTCAAGTCATCCCAAACATACTTAAACGTTTTCCAGTACCTGAATAGGGTATCAAAAGATAATTTTTCTTTAATATTTATATCTACATCACAAAACTGGTTCATCTTTTTCAGAAGAATCAATTTGGCTTTGAAGGAAAAAGCACATTAATTTCAAAACTACTTCTGTTCAAATTCAGTAAATTGACTAACTCTTGAGTCAACTGCACATTATTAGTACAGAGTTCAAAGACGTTGCATAAATTGAAAAGCAGTTCTAAATTTGCTAATGTCAACAAAGCTTTCTTCAAATTTTCTTGTAGTTTCTGTAGCAGATTTAAATAATACTATTACATACACTTAAAATCTTCTGCATATTGGTTCATGTTAGGAAATGCACAAAAGCATTATTATTGATTTTTATTATAAATAATTTCAGCAAAAATTCCCATATCTGTCTAACTAGGTCATAAAAAAGCTTTTCCTGGGAACTTCAAATTTTGCTTGTTCAAATGTAGTGTGATATTGCCATATTTTGCCTAGGATTATTTAATATTTGGCAAGCAACCTTCATGCTTCAAGAAAATCCCAAATTGGAGCAAACCTTAAAAAAAAAATCTTCTATCATTGAACCAACCAGCATTGGCCAAGAACCCAAGATCATTATATTTATTGTCCTTTTTCTTTCAATACTTCCCCAAACTGGCCATAATTTACACATCTGCTTGTGTATACTGAAAGATCAGAACGGCTATATCCATGACATTTTACATGATTCTTCAAAAACTAAGGGAAAAAAAACTCTCATAGAGGAAACATGTCTCTTGTTTCAGAATTCCAATAAAATCTGGATTTTTAAATCTAATATGGCTAGAGTACTATCCATCATAATAGAAACTAATTTCTCATATCTAGGGGAACTAATTTTTCATTCTAATTTGGCAGATACAAATGATTCAAAAATATCTATGCCACGAGTTTGGTTTTGTTGGCCATAAATTGACAACATTTCTTCATAAGTTTGGACATCTGTCGAGACAAAATGCACACAAATATTAATTGGGCAGAATCTTTAATATTGCATGACTCATCTAGAGCTAAAGAAAAGTACTTGCAATTAAAAAAATTTTGAATCAGTCTATTTTTGATATTATTAAAATGTCTTTCATTCTATGAGCAATAGTTGGGTAGTTTAGTGGAAGATCTCTCACAATCAATAAAAGATCTTTTTTTCTTCATAATTTTCTAACAAAATTTCCATAACTTAACAGTGGAAAAAAAAGGTTTACCATCATTCATCTAAACTTTGTGTATGTATTTGCAAAAATCTGAACCATTTTATAGTTGGCCAAATTTACTAGCTCAGATATTCTTAAAAATAGTTAAAATTTTTAGTTGAATATTTGATTCTGATTCAGGTGATTCATTTCACTGATTTTTTTTTTATTATGGAAGGAAACTTCTTATCAAATTCAGTGTATTTGCTGAAACCATTGCTTAGTCCTGTCCACTTTATTATCTTCAGAAATGTTTACACAACTAACAGCCTTGTTGCTTCTGACCTGCCTCAGCAAATGGCATGTGCTATTCTCCGTCTCTACCTACAGCTCCTCTATTTCTGCTTCTCTCTTAATGTTGATTCCTTTCCTTTAAACATTACCCCACTTATGTGGGAACCTGGTCACCAGAAATGCATTTTTAGGGAAATAAAGGACTCTTTTCTACCAGTCAGAAAAATTCCAGGCAAGGATGCTGACTGGCTTGCTTGGGGGGAAGATGTTTTGATTGGTCCAGGAGGTATCATTTGCCCACTCTCAAGGCCAAACAGGTAGTATCTGTCACCAGAAGAAGGGATGGAAGGCCAGAGGAGTGGCCCTTAATCCACCCAGCAGGGAAGGAGAGTCAGGGAAGGATTCCTAGAGGAGATGATCTTTAGCTGAGTCTTAAATAACGAATTAGAGGCAACCAGTCCTAATGCAGAAAGGGGAAGGGTTTGTAAGAAGGGCATTCCAGGGAGGGGGAAATACGAGGAAAAGCGCAGGAGTAAGACAGGGCATGGTGTGTAAGCCCCCATGTAGACATCCAGCCGCTAGACTGTGAGCATTTGAAGGTAGCGCTTGTGTCTTATCCATCCTTGTCTCCATCCATGTGCTTGACCTGTGTGAGCTGCTCCCTACATGTCCACTGACTAAATGAGTGGCTGATACATACACAGTTGGTACCATTTCATGATTTGACCAGCGCCAGGCAAAGGTCTGAAGTGATACCTCCACATCCTCTGGAGACAGAATCCAGGGCTCCATGTGAGCTCAACTGACTATCAGAAAATAACTTGCTTTTCATTTTTTCTGGAGAAGTCAAAATAATTATAAAAAAAAAACTCCCACAGGAGGCTTGGCTACCAAGGCTCTGGTTTGCTGTCATCAAGCCTTGCTATTCAACTGCACTGCAGGGGATCAGGTCAGACCTTCACCAGGAGGAAAAAAAAAACCATCCTTTATGACACTCTGAAACATAAAGCCACTTCCACAAGTGTGACCATTTCGATAAATTCCAGGTGTAAAAAAATCTGAATAACACATAATGGAGGTATATTTTTAACATTTAAAAAATTTTATCTAAATTTCACAAATACGTAAAGAGTCAAATAGTTCTACTTGCTGTGGAAAACACCAGCTCCCCACCCAACTCCATTTCTCCCTATCCTGAGGCAGCCATTTTCAACTCTTTCAACTGATTTTCTCAGTATTTCCTTCCATAGGTGCTGATATTTTTATTCATGGATTTTGCAATCTGGGCATCATCTATTGACTTCTAACTGTGGAAGGTGAGGCTCTAACACCCTTCTCCGCCCCTTTAGACACACGTCCACGTGGATACCCTTCCTGCTCACTACACCTCCCACGTATAGTTACAGAGTTCTTTAGTTACATCCATATTCATAATTTACATTATTCTGACTGTAAATGCTATTTATTGCTGAACCATGTTGTGTCCTATGGTACCTCTTCCTTTCTCGTTCAACTTTCTGCTTACCCTGGAGTTAATAATTGCCTTTTTTTTAATTGCCAAATTTTCTATATATTCAACATCAATTTAATCCTTCTTCTGAGTGTGTACATTTACTTTCAATAAGCATCAGAAGTTTAAGCACAGTAAGTGTTCTGTCAATTCCATTTTCTTAACACAGTTGCCTCTGGACCTGGGCCAGTCTGGGATGTTCCTTCATCACCACCCCAAGGAGTCTCACCTCTCTCTAGGATGGCGCCTCTCTGTTTTAGGTCTTATCTTCTTTTCTTTCTCAGTTAACTCAATTGTTCTGGTGACTCACATCCTCTAGTTTTCTAAGACAGAGTACATAGGGTTAATTTCTTATTTTTGTCCTTGTACATGTAAACAAATGTCTAGTATATTCTCACACTTAATCGACGTAGAATTTTAGATAGGAAAATATTACTGCTCAGTTTGGAAGGCACTGTTTCATTGTCATGTTGTTTCCAGTTTAGCTGTGGTGAAATTCACGCATTCTCATTCTGATGATTGTTTCTTTGAATGAAATCAATCCCTCCCTTACCTCTCAAAGCTTGCAGGTTCTTCTCGTGTCCCTTCGTTCTGAAATTTTACAATGATGTGCCTGCCGTGAGTCTGGCATCAAAGAGTTTATACACTTGGCTGGGCATTTAGTGGATACTTTTTGTTCAGAAATTTATGTTTTTCAATTCTAGAAAAACTTCTAAAACTGTTTATTTGATGGTGTCTTCTTCTCCATTCTCTTACTGGAACTCCATAATTTGTGCTGTATTTATTTTTTTTTTAAAGATATTCTTCCTTATTTTCCACCCTTACCTTTTTTACTCTACTTTCTGGGATATTTCTCCACCTTGATTTTCTAATCTTTCTACTGAGTTTTTCACTTCTGCTTTCAGATTGTTAACTTGCAATGGCTTTTATCCTGTCCTCACAGTATCCTGTTTCTGTTTTACAGAATGCTATATCTTATCTCTGCAAGGCTATTATGACAGTTTTTTTTTTTTATGTTTTATTCTCTTTGCATAGTTTCTTCCATCCAAGTTTCTTTTTTCTTTCTATTTTTTCGGGCCTCTTTCATGTTAGAGAATTTCCACCAATGTCTGGTTATCCTTTGCTGTTTATGATACTTAAAAGTGGGGACTTAACAATAGATTGGACTCTTCAGGGAGCAGGGCTGTGTCCACTGTGGTTTTATGTGTACAATGATCTGGCTAGGGACCCCCTACTATCAGTGTCTTCTTATCTTTTCTCTTGGGCTAATCAGCTGCCCAGAGAATCATATTCTACCACCTCTTGACTGAACCGTATAATCTGGTTTGCAGAGTTCATAGTGTTGGAGAGAAGAAGAAAGTTAGTGATCTCAACAGATAGCATATAAGCTTTTAGGTAATGGCTCTGTTTTCTGTATGATACCTCTGGCCTCAATTTCACCTATGTTCCTTCAGTGCAGACCCTCTCCTTTACAGTTTATTGAGAATCAGCCTTCAGACTTCTGCAGAGGGAAGTTGCTACTATGTGAAGAAGAGGAAAAGAACCAGAAATCTAACTAACCATTGCTTATACAGTTTTTAACCAGTTCTCACATTTTAGCCCTCTGCTACCTCCACTTCCAGAGGTACCTGGAGCCACCAGTCCTGGAGCTTCTTGAGAGTTCTCCAATATGAAATTAGAATATTTCTTGGCTTTCCATAAGGCTGCCTTGGAATTCGGCTTCCTTGGGTCTGCTAAGTCAGATATGACTCATCTATCTGTTTTCAGCCTCTGAAATTTTGTTGCTGATGACTCCTTTCCCACTCTCTTTGTCCTTATGAGATTGTGCCTTTTGTTTAATTTATTATTTTTAAAGTGATGTTTAGAGTTGGAGAGGAGATTAATCTTTACCTTCAACTCTGTTATCCTGGGGTTCCGGTCATTTATCATCAAAACCTTTTCCACCAAATAGTGCTTCTAAATATCAAGCTGCTCTGTTGCATTTAAAATGATATTTGGTTAGCCGATCCATATTTTACAATTCTCAGAAATGGTTACTTTTATGGAAAGCAAGGTGACTCCCTGGTTGATAGGGACAATTCATCATCAGTCAGGAGAAAATGAGGACCTGCGTTTATGAAATTTCAGGGTTTTATCCTTTTAAAGATTTTTATTTCCATGGGCTAGTAAGAGTTTGATATCTGGATAAAGACATGGCATTCATTTCAGAAAAGGAGCCTGGAAAATGACTGGTGTCTCCTTGCGGTGATTGTGGTGGTTGGCTCCCCAGCAGGACTGGTCCGAGCTTGGACTTCCCCTTCCTCTGAACTTCCGGTTGTGGAAAGTGATAGTCATCCTTGTTCCTTAAGCCAATCTGAGTTGAGCTGGAGTCTTTTGCTTTTTGCAGGTGAAAACATCCTATCTCCATAGACTGCCAATAGACAAGTTACAATCTTTGGCAGCAAAGCATCTATTTTTCAAAAATTATGTAGAAGTGTTGACTTATAGTCTCTGTTTAGATCATGAAAAAAGATTTGGGAAGAATGAGTTTAATATCTGTAGAGATAGGAATAAACATATTACTTAGCATTCAGGTGCCTGAAGCTTACTTTTTGAGCAGTGTTTATTTCATTGTTCTGAGTCTTCCTTTATATCAAACAAAAATTTGGATTTTTCCCCCTATTTACTTGGGTCCTAGTACATATAAAATAAAGCAGAAAATGAATTACAGTGAAATGAACCTTCAGAAGTAAGTGGAATATGTGATTCCATTATTTTAATTGCTTTTATCAACCCTTTTGAGGTTCTCCTTTGAAGAGGGCTTTTTCTGTAGATAGCTCCAAAAGTTATTTGAGTTTCAATGCACGAATTATTCCCTCAGATAGAAATTTCATTATTTCTTATAACAAGCAGATTTAGCAGAAAATATCTTGAGAAGGAGTGGTGTAGAGTGGGGCAAAATTTAGGTGTGCAAATATTTTATTACTAATACCATGCCCTATTGCATGGCTAAAGGCACAGGCTTTGAGGTTCAAGGGAGTGGGTTCAAATCCAGGCTCGACCATTCACCAGCTATGTGGCTGTGGATCAGTTACTTAGCCTCTCTGTGCCTCCAATTCATCATCTGTAATAGTAATACCTACCTCTCATGGTTGATGAGAACATTAAGTGAAGAAATACATGTTAAAAAAAAAGAAAGACCTAACTTGTAATAACCTATCATGAAAAAGAATATATATATAACTGAATCACTATGCTGAACACCAGAAACTAACACAATGTTGTAAATCAACTATACTTCAATTAAAAATAAATTTTAAAAAATTAAAAAGAAAATGCCTTTGTACTTTAGAGCTGCAAACTAAAATACTTAGAAGTAAAATAGCAAATATCTGGGTTTGCTTTAAGAAACCTCAGCAAAAACAGAGACCTAAGGGATAAGTGAAGCAAGTGTGGCCAAACGTGTCTAACTGCTGAGGGCTCTCTACACTATTATTTCTACTGTGAGTTGATCTATAAATTTTCATAATAAAGCTGTATTTCAAGAGTCAAAAATAAAAGATCTAGAACAGTGCCTCATATACAACAAGTGCTCAGTAAAAATTTGTTGTTATTGTTATTATTAGCATTATCATCGTTATTCAAGACAACTCTATTCAGCATTTATTGAGCACCACGTGATCTCTCCCCTCAGTGCTGGAGTCATGGGCACCCTGCTGGTTAGGTCAAGGAGAGAGATACAGAGACCTTGATTTTAAAGTCCTGCCTAATGCCGACCACTTTCCCCTCCCCTACACCTCAAGGCTTCCTCATCTCTGCCTTTCTCATCCCCCGCAACCCGTGCACAGCCCTGGTCATGTCCTCCAGGCCCTTCGGCCTCGCCTGGGGCCCTAAGACAGGTTTTTCACTAATTTCATTTGGGATCTGTTTCCTCCTTATTCTGCCAGAGGACCCAGCTCCCATCCCGACTCTTTCCCACTTAGAGACCACTCCGTACTCATTCAAAGAAATGCGTCTTACTCCAATTCAATTCAAAGCTCTTTTGCCACCAAAGTCACTCAAACAATCCCAGACAAAAGGGCAGGGGACTTGTGGGTCCTTGGAGGGCCAAGAAATCCTTGACACCCTGTGCAAGGGGCCACTATAGCACTGCAGGGCACACAGAGGTAAGACGCACACATCAATAACCATCAGTTGACCTCGAAGTGAGGGCCTGATATTGGGGGTGAGTTCTTTGGGAGGACAGGGGAAAAGGAGAATTTCTGAGTTGGTGAATCAAGAAAGGCTTCCTACTTTTTTCCTTTTTTAAAAAAAAACATTTTATTTCTGATTTACTTCCTCACCTTTACTGTAGATTTTTGTTTTTTGGGTTTTTTTGGAGCCATGCCAAAGGATGAGAGGCTTGGACATGCAGCAGAAGGGGAGGGGAGAGAATGAACAATGCCAGTGTCCTTTCCTTTCCAGAAGATGGCACTGTGGAGACCGGGTTATGGTCATTCATTCATTCATTCATTTATTCACTTCTGGACTCTCTGTCCATGACATAGAGCCATTTACCATCCTAACTTTACCTGGATTGCTGTAGTTCATGCTCCTTCCCTTCACTTTGGGTGACTGTCCTGGTACAGCTCCCACAGTCTGCAGGCTAATCATCAAAAATGTTAAGACTTTGAAATTCTGGAATCTGTGAATATTCCTTCCTCTGGGGATGTTCCCTGTCTCCTTACTGCTTATTTGGAGTGAGAAGAGGACTTGCCCATCTTTAATGTTCAGCTCAAGGACCACCTCCTATAAGAAGAAGAAAAAGAATGGCTTTTACTGAATAGTCTCTCTGTGCAGCCACCTGCTGTGTCCCCCCCTCCCCGCCAGTGACTTAGTCCTCACCATCGTCACAGTGGGGACTTCACTCAGGCTATTGCTCTCTATTAGCTGAGCCCTCTGTGATGCCAGTGCCCAAAGTGGGTCTCTCCTCAGTGTCCAGCCCCTCCTCCCCCCATGATGGGAGCAGCCACGTGATGGGCTCCAGTTCACAGCCCAGGTTCACTGGGTCCCAAGTTCACAGCAGGATCTGGCCATTTCAGGAGTCCAGCCAGCTCCTTCCTGAGGATGTGCTGTAGTGACTCATGACCAGCCCCATGGGAGAATAATCCAGATCTACTCGCCAAAAATTTAACAATAGCAGCATTTAAATCATCTCCTAGGAGTGACGGATGTCACTGCCTCCAGGGGAAGAGGAGGTGTTCCACCCAGCTGCATCCTACCCAAGGCCTCCCTTCCTCTCAGGTGGGTGGCAGGGTTGGCAGGATGGGGCAAAGGTGTGGGTGAAAGGTAGTGTCACTTTTTCACAATCAGAGAACTTGAAAGGAAGCTACAGTTTGTGGGATTCTCTAAGCTGTGGGCACTCATGTTTCAGGTAAGGGGTTGAACTATATGATCCCTGAGTCTCCTTGCAGTTCACAGGCCTCAGGGTTCTTAACATTCCAGAACTCCTGTGCTACCCTTGAGGACTTCCTGCTTCTGAAAATTAAACCTGGAAATTAAGGCTATGGAGCCCTAAAAGGAGGAGTGATTCTTCCTGCTTCTTTCCCATCAGCTGTCATCAAAGCTGCCCTTATGTCCTGGTCACAGCCAGCTTAAATTCTCTTATTTGCTAGTCATTTTTCATGATCAGAAAAGCCAGGAACTGGGAATTTTGGGAAAAGAGGACCCAGCCAAACCTTCACCCCCTGCAGGGCCCTTGACTTCATGTCCTAGGCTTCTCAGAAGACATCAGCTATTAAAGATGTGGAATGCAAGGACGGCTGGAGAAGCCGCAGTGATCCAGGGCAAGATGCTATAGCAGCGGCCTGTCACCTCTTTGAAGACAGCTCCCAGATCAGCATCTCCAATGTCATCCTCTCTCCACAGCTCCGCCTGGATACCTGTTGGCGTCTCATACTCAGTATGCTCACAACTGAACTTGCTCTGCTCTACAAACCTGCCCTCTCTCCTGCACTCCCCACTTTAATGCCACCATAGAGATCATTTGTGCTCTCTCTTTCTTTGAATTTTCTGTCATCTGATCCCTTATCCTATTTGGAGAAAATACCAATTAAAATCTGAAGTGGGCCAGACATTCCCACACTTGCCCTCTAGTGACTGGGGTATTTTCACATGACTTAGACATGGTCATTCACACCATGGAAAAGGGATTTTGGTTCCTGAGAGTGACCCAAGCTGGGCATTATTCATAGCAGGAGTGGAGGTGGGCAGTGCAGCAAGGGATGCTTTAGCTGTGACCTGACCAGGGTGCTCTTGTGGTGTGACCTACGTCCCAGCTTCTCTTGATCCTGCCTATTTTCTGAGACTGGCTTTTCAGCCTTCCCATTGATTCAGGGAGCACTAATAAGTATGTATTTAATGAATTTTGTTTCTTCTTAGAGATCCAGAATCAATTTCTGTTATTTGCCACTAAGCCCTGGCTGGTACCCTCACCATTCCCCCAGTCTACAAGTCAGGAGAATTCCAGTTCCTGCCTGATTGTCCCTTTCTAGTTTACACACCACTGGTCACAGGCCCACCCCTCCTGCCATGTGATGCCACCTCTATGGCCCCAGCCCCACTGACACCCCTAAACCAGACCCTCATTACATGTGCCTATTCCTGCTGTCCCTGGGTTGACGGCTTCTCTGACCCCTGGGCTCTTCTTAGCCACAATCACCTAGTTTCGGTAGAACCTCAGAATCTGGGATCAGGCTGCATCCTCCATCAGGGCTCTTGGCAGAGGAGAACAAAGGGAAAACTGGAGAAAAGAAAGATGTTCAGCAACTCTGAGTGGAAAGGGAAGAGAGAAGGCCAGCGCCACAAAACAGGTGTAACTCGGTGCACCTGTAACAGCTCAGTCTGCCTGAGGTCCTCAGATGGGACGAGTTTTTCTCTTTCATTGGTACTTCTCCTTGTTTTCTAAATTCACATCAGTGTAAAGTATTAATTACCCTTTAAATGGAAATAAATTAACTTACAATTTTATCTTGCTTTTATAGTAGCCAAGTTCCCTGAGGATGCATTAATTGGTTTTAAATCCAAATCCATCTAATGCACTTGGACCGTTTGCTAGGTAATGGAAATTCGTGATGACTTCTGTAAAGGAAAGGCTTAATGCCAACTCCCTTTTCTTTGCACATTTTTATCACTGTGGCTGAGGTAAGCTTAATCATGGATGGAGAAAGTCCAGCAGCACCAAGCTCTTTATTTATTCAGTAAACATTTATTGAACATCTACTTTATGCCAAGGACTGTGCAAGGCACCGGGCAGCCAATGAAACAGACTTGGTCCCCCTAGTGAAGCTACAGCTGAACACATTAAAAAGCCTTTTTGCAGGCTTCCTGAAGTTGTTATGCATAACTCCCCTCTGAGTAGGTCTCACTAAGCTGGCTTTTGCAGGAAGCCAAGCCTGGGAGAGATCTGGTGGTGGAACATCAGAGAGCCTCATCTGGAAGCACCAGGAGACGTGGGCGTTGTGGACACACAAAAGGAGCCAGCTTGGCTGGGCTCGTCCCTTCTGCCTTCCCGGGTGTTCCTACCTGCAGACACAGGTTAGTGGACAGAATTGTTCCTAGAAAGCCTGTGCAGATGATTGCCAGGAACTTCTACCTGGCACACTCATCTAGGGTTGCCAAATTTAGCAAATAAAAATATAGGACACCCAGTGAGATCTGAATTTCAGATAAACAATGAATTTTTTTTTTTTAGCAAAAGTATGTTCTATATAATATTTAGTATATGCTTATACTATGTTCAACTTAACTGGACATTTCTATTTTACCTGGAAACCCTACCACCCCCACTCCCAAGCCAGCCAGTTGCCCTGTGCCCCTATTAACCCTGGTACCTGCTCTGAAGCAGCACCTTCCCCAGCGCAGGAGTGCAGAATCAACCAGTCCTCTTTCAAAATATATCTGTCCTGAGGAATATTCCAGCTGAGTCTGCTCTCAGCTAGCTGTTCCCAGGAAAGAAAGTTAAATCAGCCACCTTGACAGCACTGACTCCAAGCAAGGAACAACATGTTCTATGGAGGATACAAAGGTAAGTAAGATGCAGTCACTGCCTGAAGGAACCCAGAGGCTAGCGGGGGAAGGGGAGTAAGCTGTTCAAATAATTGTAATACAAGGTAGAAAACTGGAAAATAACTTAGGTGCTAAGGGAAGGCAGGGACGAAGAGATCACATTACTTTGGACGGTGGGAGTCCTGAGGGCATCCTGGAGGAGGTGGCATTTATAACTAACTAGACCAATGACTCATCCATCAAATCACTTCACAGCTTGGATGTGATCATTATAAAGCTCCCAGCAGTGCCCACAGTCAGTCACAGTTGGCATCCCAGATGAAGTCTTTTCACCATCCTTGACCTAGAGGTATGCCTAAAGGTACCGAGAGGAATCTTCTGGAAAGGGCATGCCAGGCAGAGCAATCAGTGTAGACCCAAGTCATGAGAAAAGGCCTGTGTGTTTGGAGAACTCTGGGAAGTCTCACGTAGCCAGAGTCTAGGGCTCCCTGTGGGGTGTGTAGCTGGATAGTCTGTCCCCAAGTTATGTCAAGAATAGGGAGGCAATCTCCGGGACACAGGGAGCCGGCCCTTCCCCTGGAAAGCTGGGGATTTGAGGGGAGCACCTGCTCTCCCTGGAGGTGGGCTTTCCTGCTCAGGGGCCTGCGTGGGCACCATTCCTACTCCCAACCCAGTGGACAATGGCTGTGCCAAGGGAGGGAATGCCAGTCTCATTCTTGGGAAATATTCAGACACCTGAGGTTTTGAATATTACAGACCTTGGTTTTTGCTTGTACAGCATCTAATAAGGAAGCAGAAAGGTTTCTCGTTCATGGCTTCCTGCTTAATATGGGGGAGCTTCCTCCAGTCAGGCAAACATTTACAGCAGCAGTGGCTAAGCCAGCCCTGATAATGGCCTAGAGGTGGCCAGAGAAGAAAGACAAATGCCCCGGCTGCCTGTTTGCAGGGGAAGCAACAAAGAAAACTCCCCACAGGAGCTGTGGTTTCTTAGTATCGAAGGGATTCTTTGGGCTGTGGTAGTCCCACGGGGTTACCTGACACCCTCCACATTGCACACAGACCGCGCCAGCACCGGGATCTCCAGAAACAGAAGAGCTGATGGCCGGTTAATGAATTCTCCCCCAGCAAGTCAGACAGACAAGCTCCAGCTGCCCCTAGCTGGCCTGCTAGCTGAGCTGGGCTTCCCGAGCAGGGAGGGCTCGGCGTGGGTCTGTCAGGGAGTGTTTTTGAGAAATTAAAGTGACATTGCTAAGTAGGGGCACATAACTGCCTCCCTCCCATCCTTCTGCCTGACGTCCCTGCTCGAGGGAATAATACATGAGAGCACGTTCTTGTTCCTCCAGAGACTTAATTAGAGCTGGCTGTCACGTGGATTTAGGCACGGCAGGGGCAGGCTCCCGGGTCCCTCCTGGGGCCACTGCCCTGATGGGCTCCTGGCCCTCAGACTCCTCTGGACCCTGAGGGAAAGCAGGTGGGACACTGCTGGGGGCACAGAGGCCACGGATGCAGGGCCTCATCCTTGCCCCCCGGCTTGTGTCCCCCTTCCTCCTAACAGGGTGATCCAGACCTCATTTGCCCCTTTCTGAGTCTGTCTCCCCTCAAATCTTGACCTCCTTGTATGTTTCCACTTTCCCCAGGCCTCCATCTCTAGGTTTTGGAGGCCTGGATTGTGACCTGATCCTGTTTCCACCAAGCATAAGCAGGGTGCGGGGCGGGTGCTGGAAGGGTCCAGGCCAGGCTTCCCCTGGATGGGGCCCAATATCCTCCCTTGTCCTCCCCTCCCTCCTTTTCTTTCCCCCTTCCCCCTCACCTTCCCATCCCCCTTCCCTCCCCCTCCCCCTCTCCTTTCCCCCTTCCTCCACCAGGCAGGCTGAGCTGGAAACCACAGGAAGGGGCTGGGCTGGCTTTGGCCGCAAAGGCTGAAAGCTGGAGGTGAGGAATCAGGAAAGCCAGGCTTGATTCCAACATGAATTGGAAAGATTCCCCAACGGCCATGGCATTAGGTAAATAAGGCTCCAAAACCCTGTGAATGGCAACAGATTTTTTAATTTCCAGTAAACTTTAAAATTTTTGTTCTGCAGCACACTGACCAATGAGGAGCAATAAGTCTTTTCATTAATTCTTATAAATGTAATACACAGTCATGAGGAAGACTCAAAAAATATAAAGCAGTATAAAACGAAAAGAAAAGGCCCCCTCACCCACCCTGACCCCACATTCCCACTCCCCAGACGTACATTGTTAGCAATTTCTTGGGGCAATTAGGTTTCAAAGAAACAAAATTCAGGATTGAAACTGCAGAACAAGAGTAGATGCTGGGCGGTGTGTCTGGAATACAAAGGAGGAGTGTGTGCATGTTTGTGTGTGTGCACGCGTGCACGTGTGTGTGTGTGTGTGTGTGTGTGTGTGTGTGTGTGTGTGGGCATGAGCCATGGTTACTAGCACAGGCTCGGCTATGGGCAGCTCAGGCTCATGTTCCAGTTCCCCTGCTCCTGTGTGGCAAGTTGGGCGATTTGCTTAGCTTTTTGGTGCCTCGATTTTATCCTTTGTAACTTGGGAATAATGAGAATAGTACCTCCTACACAGTTGGAGACATTCTAGTATTTTTCAGCTCATGAAATGTCTGTGAACGTCCAAAAGATGCTGCGAATCCTGCTCATACGTGACTATCAGTCCCACCTCCTTCCAGAACCAACAATAATTCCAGTAACTCCTTGTCCACATGAACCACCATACAGTTTATAATAGTTTATTATCCATATCACAGATGTCCCTGGGAGGCAGACACGTGATCCCCAAAGAGGTGAAGAAATCCCAGGAGTAGCTGCTTGTCCAAGATTCTAGAAATGTACGTGTCAGAGCTGGGCCCAAACCCCCAAATGTGTGATTTTCCGGTGCTCCCCTGGGGACATCTGTGGCTGTCTGGGCGGTGAGCACAGGAGCATGTGACGCTCGGCAGAGGAAGGGCTCCTGCAGATCCCCCTCCACCGCCCCCTTCTCGCCCCATCCCAGGAGTCTGGCCTCGTGATTTTGACGTGATCACTGGGGCAGCAATCAGGCCCTTCGTCCTGGGCTCTGTCTGCAGGTCTCAGGGGCAGAAGCATCTTTGGTCAAGTGTCTCTCTTCTTCCCTCCTCTTCTCATCATTGAGCTTTTATAGTTTTAATCATCTAATTGCTTTGTCATCTTGTACTTTAAAAAGTGTATTGCTTTTCTTTGTTACGAAAGTGGTATCTATGGAGTATAGCAAGTATGAACAAGCAAACAGAAAGTGAAACTCAGTATCACAGTAGAACTCTTTTCTGCTTTCCTGGAGTGTCCCCTCTGGTCTCCAGCTTGACCAGTGGCACCCACCAAGGGCACAGAATCTTCAGCCAAGGAAGCCCGTCAGTCCCTCCCAGCTTCAGCCAACGAGCTGATGTATGAAACTTTCCAGGATTCACAGGATTATTGATAACACTGATTCTGAGCCACAAATGACTAATATCATTAGACAACAGCACAACTTAATACTTTTTGAAGCTGCTTCTTAATTTTAAAATGAAGTTAAGAACTCCATCCCTCATGTGGAATTTGGCAAAAAGTTCTTGGAAAAATCAGTTTGCTCCATGGATTTGAAAGTGCTTCACTCCATCAGCTCTAACTGTTTGCCATCCTGTCGGTGGGTTGTTTGATCAAGAAAATAAACTTACTGCAGAGTTTCTACAAACCGTTACCATGTGTCACAGAACTGAAAGACTAGCAGGGAGAAAGAGGCACAGGACGTGTAGTTAAACGGGGGGGCTTCGTGCTGTGATAAGGATGTTTGCCAAGGGTTGTGGGAGCACTAGGATGGGGCACTGTCTTTCCTTTCAGGGGAAAGAAGGTCTAGTGAAGCTTTACAGAGGACCTGGACACTGAGCAGGAACTTGAAAGAACGTTAGGGGTTGGTTAGGCAGAGAGCTGATGGCAGTTAAAAAGGTTTGGCAGATAGATAGGTCTGGCCAGGGCATAAGAGGGTGAGGAAGTTGGAAGGGGCTGTGTGTGGGGCAGAGTGGGGAGGGGTCCTCGGGATCAAGAGGTGAGACTGAAGGAGGGGATTGGAATCCGGTTATGAAGGCCCTTACATGCCACTCTGGAGACTTGGGTCTTAATGAATTCGGGCCTCAGGGAGCCGAGCCTAGTTCTGTTTGCAAATTCCCGGGTCTGGGGCAGGCAGGATGGAGGTAGAGGGCTCAGTAATCCCCCAGAGGAAGCCACTGAGCAGGTCGTCTTGGGGAGGAGAGGGAGGCTGGGTCCCTCTCACAGGCACTTTTTTCAATCACCTTCAGTGTTTCTCTGGAAAGTTCTTGTGTTTCTCTTACCAACTGTCCATCTTCAGCTCAAGTCGCTTACGAATATTGAAACACATGCACACCCCCAAAGCAGAGGGAAGCAATTCGTTCACTGATTTTTTTCCAAGAGTTTTAACATGGGAACTTGGGACTGTAGGAAAATATTACTTAGGAGACAAGGAGACACAGAAGGGAACAGGTAGTAAATAGGCAAAAGCAAGGAAATCAAATCCAATCTCCTCAAAGGCAGGGGTTAACTTTCTGCATTTTAGATTTTTCTGCTCCTCTCTGACTCAGGGGTGATGGAGGCAGAGAGGGGAAGATTGGCTCTATCGCTGGTTACTTGGATGTTTCTTGGATGGATTTTGGCCATCTGGGTTCTGTCAAGGTGAGAAATGTTTTCAGCAGCTGTAAAAGCCTTTGCATTCTCTGAATCAATAAGTGAGCAGAAGGGAGAAACCAGAGCTAGCTCTTTCCTTGCCGGCACCCCTGACCCTCCCACACTCACAACCCAGCCAGAAGGAGCTGGAAGTCGGAAGCTGGAGAAACAGCTGGTCCTGCTCAGCTGCAGTGGCCCCAGACCAGCTGATCCTTGCTCTCTGAGCTGCTGAACCTGTCTGGGCTGCGGGGTTGGGGACCGTGAGGTGGAGAAAGCTTTACACTGGGACAGGGTTTACTGGGTGCAGGAGAGAGTCAGGGTCCTGGCAATGCCAGCTCCCTCGTCCTGGCCTCTAGCATCTGTGGCTGCAATCAGAGCCCTGGAGGTGACTCCCTCGATCCTGGCTGTCCTGGGGGATGTGGTGTGGGAGGGGACAATGGAAGGGCATCAGGATGTTGCCTCTCATGGGACTGGCCAGTGAGGGTAAGAGGTCAAGGGCCAGGACAGGCCCACAGGCCTCAGGTTACTGCTGAGTTTTCCTCTAAAATCAGCTCTATTCCTAGAATGTTTAGAAAGAGATTCAGAGAGAAGGAAGAAAAGAGGTCCTGACTGGCATGACCAGATGCCCTCCATGTCCCAGGCCCTGGGAATGCAAAGATGAATAGGATCTGGCTACCCAAAACTCTGTGCACTTTGTCAGCATTTTATCCACTCCCCTCACCGGGGCCCGTGGAAGCTGAGGGGAGCACCTCTCTCACCCAGCACGAGTGGCCGAGGCTGCCCAAATCCCAGCATCCTGACATTCGGCATATCTCCCTGTGCTCCTCCCTGGACAACAGAACCTGAAGGTTTCCCATTTCACTAGAGCCCAGGAGTAGGACTGAAGTGGGAGAACACGTCTCCTGGGTGTGTCCTCATTTATCCACACCTGATGAACCAAAGGGCGCATCTTAAATTACAGCTCTGCGGACACAAGTGTTTTACAACATGGGATTCGGTTCTCACGAAGTAATAACATAGATGCAGGGTTGTTTGCTCCTTAAACCTGTGATTTTCATTTACCTTGGCCACTGTCCCCACAATAAACTTTCTGATTCTCCTCTACTCTTCATGCTCCTCTCTCCCTCCCCTCTAGCAAATTACACCACTTCAAGATCCCCTCCTCTTGTGCACTCCCCTCCCCCTGCCTGCAAAGATCTAGTTTTTGCCATAGTTTAGTCTCATGCATAGGCAAGGAAATATCATTAAAAGTATCCTGAGGCCACCACTTATTGTCGGGTGACCTTGGACAAGGCAATTAATGTCATTAGTTTCATGATCTGTAAACTAGAGATAATAATAGTACCTGCCTCTTTGGTGAGTAAAGAGTAAATGTGACAACATAAGTAAAGAGATGGTGCCTGGCACATAGTAAATGCTCAATAAAATGCTGGCTGAGCTGAGGCTGCTGAGATTTCTCTGACCTCAAATATTTCCCCACCAAAAATCAGCATCGGCAGCTCCCATTAGAAAGTCCATCCTTAGTTACTCAGAAATCAGTCCTTATTAAATTAAATTCTCCAGAAGTCCTTCTTAGTTTGGTTTATCAACAGAAACTAAACACTATGTGAGAGGAGATGAGAAGGTCTCAGTTTCCTCATCTGTGGAATGGGGGCCTCACAGGGACCCAATGAGCTATTGGATGTCAATGTGAGAGGTCACAGGCTGAGCAGTTTTGCAGGTTGCTGCTGTTTCTCTTCATCTGGGAGGGTGATGTCTACCCTCTCGTCCCTCCCAACTTCCCCTTCACTCCACCCACGGGACTCCAGCAGAAAAAGCAGGGAGATCTGACACTCAGAGTCCGAGTCCAGAGTGTGCAGGGCCTGGATTTTTTGGGGAAAGCATTCTTGGTTACCTTTCCTTCCACTGCCTGAGTCACCACCAACAGTGGCCCGTCCCATAGTGGGCCAGCACCTTGACTTGGGAAATTGGACCCCACTCTGGAGTCCTCATCCTTTCCCCCTCTTCCTGAAACATCTGCTCGCACCCTAGTGCCTTGCTCTTGCCCTCCTGGTACCTCATATACCCTCTATTCCTGCACTCTCCCTGCTTCTCTTTGTCCAGCTCAGGACAGTGACACAGATCCCTGAGCGCCGGCCTGGATAATGAGAGGCCTGTGCTCTCGCCTGATGCTCACCCCTCCCTCCCCCTCTCCCTCCTTCCCTGCCATCCTTCCTTCATGCATCCTACTCACCTCATGGGCACCCACTCCTCCAGGCACCTTGGTGGGTGCTGGGGACAAACAGGGTCATGGAAGGACTCGGTTCCCGCTCCCCCACTGTTCAGTCACCTGGTACGAGCTGTAACCTTGGGCAAATCCATGGCTCTGCATGGGTTTCCTTCTTTCCACACCTTTCTTTGACACCCAGGCATTTTCCATTCTATGATTTCTTGTGGTTGAGCTGCTGGCCGAGGCCTGAACGCAACAGAGGCGAGACTGTGCAGTTTTAGTTGCTGCCCAAGGACAATCAGACTCAATGCTCGTTCCTCTTGTAACTATAAAATTCCACTCCCCCAAGACGGAACTGATTCATTTTCTCAGTTTAAAGCACAACCAAAAGCAAGCCCCAAACATTTGCCTAATGGCCATGCAGTTGGCTGAAAACCCAAAGCTCCTCCCTCTATGGAAACCAGCCCTGCAGCAGAGTCTGACCCCATCCCTGCCGTGCCCAGGCAGGGGCTCTCCTGGGGCTGTGTCCTCAGTAGGACCCCTCGCATAAGCTTGTCACTCATGGAGGAGTGAGGCTGAAGTCCGGGCTCTCCCACAGGCAGCCTCCCTCAGCAGAAAGAACTAGCAATCCCCTTCCACGCTGTGTCCCCGGTGGCTCAGTTTGGCCCATCATTCCAGGAGGTCCATCAGGAGTGGCTTAGCTGCTGGGAGGGGCTCTTCCAAGCTTATCTTGAACCTGTGTTTGCAGAGTAAACACTCTGCCTTTATTTATATTGTATATTGTGAATCATTAAAAATAGCAACATCCTATAAAGATGTAGGTACTCACACTTCACATGAGAAGGAAACAAGTTGTCCTATGTGAAAAATGACCACCTTAACATTTTGATGGTTGACCTGATGGGTTGGAGATTTGGCTGGTGACTCCCAAGACCACCATCCTGGATGGGCCTCCCTGGAAGCAACCCGGGGTGGGGGGCCTGGATGTGGGGGGCCCAAACAGACAGCTCAAAGAGCCTGAAGAAGGAGTGCCATCTCTGGCAAGTCCATCACCATTCTGGGCTTCAGTGTCCTCTGAAGAGCTGAGATCAAAGTTCCCTCCCAATCATGACTCTGGAGAATCAAATCAAATCAAATAACAGCCACAAATGCCTTTTGTGAGGAGCCAAGTTCTGTGTAAATGGAGGATAGCGTCACTGTGGTTTTAATTGCCACCCGGTTACTCACAGGGAATGTGGCTGGACCCCTGGAAACATTGTGGGGCAGGTTCCCCCAAGTTCCCACCTGAAGCTCCTCCCCCTGGGCTCCTGTCCCTGCCCAGCAGGTAGCTCCTGTGTTTGGACTCAGCACGCATTGGCTTAGTTCATGACTCAGATGTCCCTTGGAATCGGCCGTGCCAAATCCAGTTTGTTCTGACCTCTCTTTCAACAAGAATGTGAGTTTGCGTGTGTCCCATGAATTAGGTGGCAAAGGGGGCTGGGCAGGACCTGGTTTGCTTATTCAAATTCCTAGCTGTGACTCACCCAGAGTTCAACCTCATTAAAGCCTAAGTCTGAACCCTCCTGGCAGCCTGGGGACTTCAGAAATCTTCACCAATGCCTTGATGTCCCAAGGGCATCTGCAGGGATAGCCTCAGACACCCCCTCACTGGAGGCAACATGAACCTTGAGGGTCTTGGCCCTCAGTCCTGTTCCTGCTGCCCCAGGTACTTACTCAAGAAGGTGCCAGGGCTGGAGGGGATTTCAGAATGCTACCACGTCCCCTTTCATTTGACAGCCCGGGGAGAGAAGTGACTGGACTTGGGCCAGAGATGAGTTTGTTGTGAGGATCAGAACTGCCAGGCTATGCTGGGTTGAATAATGTCCCCCACCCCCAATTTGTGCCCACCCAGTACCTGTGAATGTGACCTTGTATGAAAATTAGGTCCTTGCAGATGGCATTAGTCAAGTTGAGGTCATTTTGAATTAGAATGGGACCTAAATCCCCCCTGTAAGAAGGCTAAGTGAAGACAGACACAAAGAGGAGATGGCCGGGGATGGTGGAGCAGAGCAGGGGGAATGCAACTGCAAGCCAGGGATTTGGATGGGTGCTGGAAAAGGCAGGAAGGAGTCCCCCCTGGAGCCTTTAGGGGAGCGGAGCCCTGCTGATAGCTTGACTTTAGACTTCCGGCCCCTGGATCTAGGGGAGAATACATTTCTGTTGTTTTAAGCCACCCAGCTCGTGGTGCTTTGTTACGGTAGCCCTGGGACCACGCACCCAGGCTGAGGCTCTGTTTGTCGTTTCCTGTAGAAGCACAGCCAACCCTCCCTGAGCACAGGGCCGGGGGCTGAGCTGAGCAGTTTTCCTGCATCATCTCATTTGATCCTCATCCCAAATGCGTCAAGGAAAATTACTGTTCTCACAGACACTCTGCGAGGTAGGGCACTTTTCTTTCTTTTGAATTGTAATTTTGAGTAGTAATATTGTCACATAACACAAAAATGTAAAAGCAACTAAAGTGTGCGATCCCCAGTGAGAAATCTCCTTCCAGCCCACCCCACCCCATCCCATCTCTCGCCCTATTCTCCACTCTGGGAGCAGCCATGGTTACCAGGTCCTTCCAGAGCTATTTTATAGATAAACCTTCAGACCAGCTAAAACAGTCTCCCTGCTGCCCTCTACACCTTTCTAAAACACAAATTATAATATACTGTATAGATGGTTCTGTGTCTGGCTTTTCACTGATCGCTACATCTTGTTTCCTCCATCCTCATCTCAGCAACATTGGACCCAGCTGAGCATCCTACCTTCTTGAAACACCCCTTTCTTTCCTGGTCTTCCTTTTGCCTAATGGCCGTCCTTAGCAGGGTCCTTTGCTGACCCCTCTTTGTCTTCCCTACTCTAAATGTTGGTGACCTCGCCATCTCCGAGTCCTCTCCTCACCCCTCCCCTTGCTCTCTCCTAAGCCACCTCTCTCCTAAAGCACTATCAGCATAAATGTTATAGACTGAATGTTGTGTCCCCCAAATTCATATATTCAAATCCTAACCCCATGTGATGGTATCAGGTGGTGAGGCCTTTGGGAGGTACTTAGATCACAAGACCAGAGCTCTCATGAATGGAATTAGTGCCTTTGTTAAAGGGACCCCAGAAAGCCCTCTCACCCCTCCCGCCATGTAAGGACACAGCGAGAAGACAGCCATCTCTGACCAGGAAGTGGGTCCTCACTGATTATATTGACATAAATTTGATTTTTCACACTACCTCCCAAACAGGTAAATGCCACAAGGACAGAGACCATGTCTATCTCATTTGTCATTGTACCCCGAGAGCCTGGCACCCTGCCTGACACATAGTAGGTCTATCAATGAAGGTCCATTAAACAAATAAACAACCCCCCCTTTCTTTTAACAGATGGAGAGAAACTGAGGGTTACAGTGGCTGAATTACTTGCCCAAGGCCATAGAACATTTGTATAATAGGGCCAGGATTTGACACCAAAGCTGTCTGAGTCTAGAGATGGAGTTTATCTGCAAGAAGCTGTGATAGTGGTGATAAGGGGGGGGTGAATTGTCACTGTGAACATTCAGATGTTATCCACCTACAGAGAAGTACAGAATCCCACACACTTTTTCTTCTCTTGCGGGCAACATGAAACAAGCTCTAGTTTTTAGTACAGGGATGTACAGGTGAGGGGATGAGGTGGGGGAGATGGTAAAGCTTAAGGGCCTTCGGTCTCATCAGCCCTGCAGACGGGGCAGGGAGACACCAGTCCTCAAACTTCCCACACTCATTGCTGTGGGAACCAGACCTCTCCAACAGCTGTCTTCTCATCAGTGTGTCAGTTACACACACCAGGAGGATCAGGGGACTGGCAATGGCACCCTGATGGTAATTTACTGCCTGCTTTTAGAGCCTGCTCTCTCGGCTATGGATAAGAGAGACAATTTCAGAACTGTGGGTTAACAGAGAAAAAGGTTTCATCACTCTTGCCGAAACCTTGAGCCTTTTAAACATTCAGCTCCTTCCTTCTGGTTGAAAAGAGTTCCACCTTTGATAAGCAATCTGACTGTAAGAGGGAGCCACTGAAGGTGAGGAGCAGGGACTGGGCAAGCGTGTCTGTCCCCACAGCTGCACCTGCAGGATGTGCTTAGCTGCTGCTCCATTTCTTTGGTCGGGGTGGCTGAGCAGGAGGCTTTTTCTCTGGGCCCAGCAGACCGGAAGTGCATTGTGTACTAGGGAAGCGCCTGCTCTTCCTTCCTTTCCTCCCTGGGCTTGTATAGGACATCTTCATAAGCACATCCCTCCTCCGTTAAGGGCCTGGAGGGGTGAGGAGTAAGGACGGGGCAATAGAGCTGTTCTGTTCCCACCCTTTTTTTTTGGTTTCCTTTTAAAACTTTTTTTTGAAACATGAAATTCACATAGAAAGCTGAACCCATCATAAATATCCTGAACTTGATTATTGTTCATTAAATACTCGCTCCTCACAATAACTTCATGAGATGAGCATATTTCCCTAGTGAACGGCTTGGCCACGTGACTCACTTTGCCCAGGGGAATGCGGGCAGCAGTCAAAGGCCACTAGTTCCCACTTCCCTCTTCCCTCTTAGGATCCTGCCTTTCACCTTAAAAGAACATTCCTCAGAGAGCTGCCAGTTAAAGGAGGAAGAGAGAGTGTGGAGCAGCCCTGCCCTCATGCCAGCAGCTTAGCACCAAGGCCAGCCCAGCCCAACCCAGAGCGCTACCCATAACCAGTCAGCAGGAAATAAATACTTCTTGTCTGCTGCTGGGTACGAGGGTGGTTTGTTATGGCAAGAGCCAGCCGATGGAATAAGTGCATAGCTCGACAAATTTTCACCACCTGAATACACCTTTGCAGCACACAGCTCAATAGAAAGAGCAGCACCACACCTGAGAAGTTCAGCCTCCCTTGTACCCACGTCCCGTACCTGGGGAAGGGGTCACCCCTAACCTGGCTTCTAATAGCAGAGAAGAGTTTAGTCTGTTTTCTTACTTTAAATAAAGGAAACCTGCAGAATGTACTCATTTGTGTCTGGCTGTCTTCATTCAATACCACGTTTGTAGGACTGATCCCTGTCTTGTTCCATGTGGTAGTAGTTTATATATCACCATGGTTAGGTTGTGAATATACTGTAATTTATTTTCCCATTTTATTGTTATGGGCATGTGGGTTGTTTTTTGTTCTCAGCTGTTACGAATACCATTGCTATGAATATTCTCGTACATGTCTTTTGGTAAACATGTAAACATATTTCTGTTGGATCTATACTAGGAGTGAAGTTATATATAAATATATATATGTGTGTGTCTGTGTCTGTGTATGTTTGTGTATTCAACAATACTAGATCCTACCAAACTGTTTTCCAAAGTTAATGTACCACTTTAACTACTGGCAGCTGATGAGAATTCCGGTTGCTCCACATCCTTGCCAATACGAGGTATTTCCCATCTTTTAAAATTTAGTCATTCTGATGGGTGTGTTGTCAGATTGCATATTGGTTTGAATTTACATCTTCCTGATGACTAATAACACTGTGTCATTTTTTCATAAGTTTCCTGGCCATTTGGGTGTTTTATCTTGTGAAGTGTCTGCTCAAGTCTTTTGTCTATTTTCTTCCGGGTTTTCTGTCTTTTTCTTATTGATGTACAAAACTTCTTTTTATTCTGGATATTAGTTCTATATGTAGCACAAATATCTTCTTCCACTCTGTGAGTTGCCTTTTTACTTTCTCAGTAGTGTCTTTTCATGAGCAGAAGTTCTTAATTTTAGTATGCAATTGGCCTTAGAACAACACAGGTTTGAACTACATGAATCTACTTATATACAGATTTTTTTCAATACACGTACAAGTAGGACTAGGTTTACAATCTATGGCTGATTGAACTCTTGGAAGCAGAGTCCATGGAGGTGAATGGCGGACTGTGGGACCTCAGCATATGCAGATTTTGGTATCTATGTCAGATTCTGGAACCAATCCCGTGTGGGTACTGAGGGACAACTCTAATCCAATTTATCAATTTGATTATTTATGTTTAGTGACATTTTTGCCCTGTGTAAGGGATTGTTACCTACTCCAAGGGAATGAAGATGCTCTCCTGTGTTTTGTTCTAAAAGCATTATTCATCTATAAGTTCAACTAGGATTAATATATGTGTGTGGTGAGAGGTAGGGTTGGAAATACTTGAATATGCAGTTGACCCAGAACCATTTAATTGAAAAGGTCATCCTTTCCCCACTGCACTACAGAATCACTCTTTATTTTTCATTTGGGAATTGAAAAAAGTCATGGTTTTGAGAACATGCTTTTGAACTCCATGAATTAGATTCATGTGCTAACTTTCATACCCTAGCTGCAGATCTGGAGTGAGTTACTTCCCATCTCTGAGTCTCAGTTTCCTCACCTGTACTTGAGAGGAATGAAGCTTTTCATCTCAGAGTCTCACAGACATCAAACGGGAAAATGCATTAAAAAGCACTTAGTACAGCGCCTGGGAGTGAGGGCGCAGTCAGTATCTGCTGTTACTATGACCACAACAACTGCCTTATTCTTGGCAGCACAGCTAAATCAGGTGGGATTTTTCAGATCTGGGAAAAAAATTTGTCATTTGTGCTCCATTGTTTCCAAGCCTCTGTGGGACCTGATTCGGACCGGTCACCGCTGCAGGTCAACTCTATATTCCTCCTTGCTCCCTAACCAGCATCAGGCACTCTCCACTCCGGGACCCTTACTGTTTCCTGTCTTCGCTTTCCTGGGCCTGCTATGAAATCAACAACCTCCCCACGATATTTACTACCATTTTTTTTTTCCAGTTCACTGCTGCTCTGCCTTTGAAGCTGTAGACCCAGCTTCCCTAGTGAGCTGGCATCCTTGAACATACTTTTCTGGCTTGTTTGTGACACCCAGCCAGCTGCTGGCCTGTCCAGAAAAGAACCCAAAGATGCTTTTTTAGGACAACATCCTGTCTTTGTGAAATTGCTTTGTAGAGAAACAGCTGTGAAAGAAGGCTGCTTGGCCCAGGTCTCTAGCAGCAAAGTTTTAACTCAATGCAAAACACAGATAAAATAAACATCAGATATTTCACCCATCAACCTGGTTAGAGCTGCTGATTAAAATTTTTTCTTGGCACTTCCTGTCGGCAAGTAGAGTTAACACTCTTGCTGAAGCTGGAGAGACTAGATTGGAAATAAGTTCCCTGGGGTTTGGACTCTGTCTATGGAAATGTCAATGATTTTTTCACACTTTAGGAAGCTTCAAATGTTACCATTTTTTATTTTTGAGATGGGATTCAGTATTTTTTCAGGGGAGATGTAACTAAAATGGTCTGATCCTTCACAACCTGCACGGAAGACATTCCTTGAGCCGGGATGTGCATCTCCCTGGTGCACTGTATTTGGTCCACCCACAGGTTTGAAGCCCATATTGTACCAGGTCCTCTTCTGGGGCAGAGGGTAAAAGATACATTTGCCTTGGCCTGTCGACTTCGTGGCAACTCTCCCTGGGTGAAGCTTGCATAGCACATCCCTGCTGAGTAGGACTCCTCAATTTGGCTTGATTGCGGCTGTTTTCTACTTCGCATCCCAGCAGAGGGCATCTATTTAATCCTACGGTTATTTTTATTTTTAAGTTAAATCAAGTATATGTAAGTTGAGGTCCAAAATCTGCTTGGTCTAGTTACCTGAAATCTGAAGCAAGATGTGAACACCTTTTAGATTAACCCTGGAGATATTTAGATAGTACATCTCTTTCAGTGGAATGAACTTTTTATCAGATGTCAAAGCCAGTTCCTTCTGCTCTCTTCATTTCAGAATATATATATATATATATTTTTTTTTTTTTTCCCACATTGTGAAAATTCTCATGCCATGTACTGGTTACATGTCTGTGATGTTAAATCATCTGTTAACTCATGAAACAGAATCTTATATTTTCAAAAATATTTTTGCCAAATCTGGTTCTTCATGTCACAAATTATCTTTTTGCTGTCCATCAACAGATGACTAGATGAACAAGATGTGGCATATTTATACAATGGAATACTATTTAGCTATAAAAACTGACAACATAACACCATTTGCAGCAACATGGATGTTCCTGAAGAATGTCACTCTAAGTGAAGTAAGCCAGAAAGAGAAAGAAAAATACCATATGAGATCGTTCATATGTGGAGTCTAAAAAAAAAAAAAAAACCATAAATACAAAACAGAAACAGACTCATAGACATAGAATACAAACTTGTGGTTGCCAAGGGGGCAGGGGGTGGGAAGGGACAGACTGGGATTTCAAAATGTAGAATAGATAAACAAGATTATACTGTATAGCACAGGGAAAAATATACAAGATCTTATGGTAGCTTACAGAGGAAAAAAATGTGACAATGAATATATATATGTTCATGTGTAACTAAAAAATTGTGCTCTACACTGGAATTTGACACAACATTGTAAAATGATTATAACTATAAAAAATGTTTAAAAAATTATCTTTTGCAACTTCTCTTGAGATCAGCAGTTTCTAAGCTTTTTTGAAAGGGCACCTATCATTTGAAAAAAAAAAAATACAGTATCCCTTCCCGACACATTTTGTTTGTTTACCAGTGATACACACAAAGAGACTGTGGAATAAAGACTCCCCCTCCCCCATTCTAAAGACAGCTGCTAACTAGCTCCAGGTGGGACTTGACAGTAAGACTCATCTAGCGTTCATTACCCCCGGCCCAGGTGAGTCAGGGCTAGGCATTTCAGAGAAGTTTATGGATGCCAGGAAAGTCACAAAAGCAGAGAGGTCTTCTGTTTTCTCCTCTGCTAGCTATGATGGGGGAGGGAAGCACTTACCTTACTCCAAGCCAAGTGAGGGGACTTTAAGAGAACTGCTGAAGAAAGATCAGGGGTGTCTGCAAGAAAGGGAATTAAGAAGCCCACTCTCTGGCCTGAGCCTTGCTGAGCTCCTGAGGGTCACCTTATCACAGGAAGGCATTGTGAGAGAAGTTTCTTGAAAGAAACTAAAGAGTGCATCTTGTGATGCACATAACACCAGAGCCTACGCCTACCCAGAGAAGCATGAAGACGGGAAGCTGGCTGAAACCACCCATGGTGCCGGACCAGGAAGAAGAGGCTGAGGTGGGAGCAGCCTGCACTGACGCTGACTGGCTGGGCAGTGGCACGTGGGTCCCCATGGGCCAGGGGGACGGGCCAAAGCACTGTCAGATGTGAAGTCTGTGGGGGGACCTCTTCCAAGAGAGTGGCCTGTGGAGCCGATGAGAGTCCAGTGCTTAAAAGCTGGAGATTTACGGAAGCTAAGAAGGGAGTGCTGCCAAAAATAATCAATAAACAATCAATGAGAAGAATAGAAAGGAGTTTTATTTGAGCTAAACTGAGGACTAGCCCAGTAGCCTGCTTCTCTGATTACTCTGAGAAACTGCTCTGGAGAAGCAAGATTTTCAGCACAGTTTTATATCTCATCAAAACAAAGAACATGAAACAAGTCAAGGATCTGTTTATTCAAGATTTCAAAAAAAAAAAAAAAGCAGACCAGCACGTACACATACAGCATGTACAGTATGGTCTTGGCACCTGGGAAGGGAGTCTCGCCATCAAAGGAGGACCAGCATTTGTGCTCCAGGAAGAGGGGCGTTTCATTTTTATTTTTAACCATGGACATTCTTCACTTCTGGTCAATGTTCCCTTTTCTTTAATAACTAAAGCAGATGTACAATGTACGGTTTGATAGGACACAAACAGGCCGTTTTAGCATGAAATCCAAGTTAGCTCACATATAGAATGCCTTCCCTGTATCTCAATATGTGAACATTTCTTTTATCAGGAGTTTCATAAAAGGTCATTCGGAGAGCACATTGCCGGTGACAGGGACAGTGAGTGCATGTGTGGGTCTCCACGGTTGGGGCGGGGGGCTGGACATCTCCAAATAACACGCAAACACACAAATATGTCCCACGAAACAGACAGGAGTTGGTGGACGGCTACCTCAACAGAAGGCCCCAGTAGCCAGATTAAAACAGCATAAACAATCATGCAGGACCGTGCCCCCTTCCCTCTGGTGTCCCCTGCCCAGTCCCCAGCCTGGAGGCGCCGCCGGTAGGGCGGGAGCAAGTGGAGAAGGAGTGCAAGAGCAGCCCCCTTCCCCCGCGCTTCCTGTTGCAGGGCCTCAAGCCGTGAGTTTGCCTGAGATGAGGAGAGAAAGATTATTCAATTGGATGTGAATTTGAAGTTTTGATTTAGACGGGCCTGAACTTTTTAAGACATGAGCACGAGACCATTCACAGAGCTGAAAGTGACAGAAAGCTGGGGTTTCTGTCTGAGATGTCCTCAAGGATGCGAAAGGAGGTGGAAGAAGGCATGTCTGAGGGCAGCTGTGGGAGGAAAACAAATCTGTTTCCTGCTTGTCCCTACCGAGATTAGTCCACTCAGTAAACTGGCTACAGTTTATTGGAAAACCTGGAATTTCTTTCTTCATTTATTTTTATTCAGGTAAAAATATATGCAGAAAGAAGAGCTAATATTTTTTCCTTGTGCCCTAATACATCTTCCCCTGAAGCCCCTGAGCTGAGCAGCTACACTGGAGGCCAGTTCCCCACACCTGGTCCACAGTCAGCCGGAACCCAGCCTGGCCCTCCGGAGGCCCCAGGCCACCTGCACAGCTCAGAGCAAAGCTCAGGTAATGCACCGTCCATTTCTAAGCCTACTGAGGTGGATCACCCACTCATGCAGTCATCTACCCATTCCACCCACCCATTCACCCATCTTCTCCCTGCTCCGAGGGCCAGGCTCTGTGTGCGGCTTGGAAATTCACTGGTGAATAAAACAGACAAGACCTCTACCCTTGAGAAGTTTATAATCTAATAATAGACAACACACCATATACACATAAATACGTATTTACAAGTTGTGCTTAATGTTATAACAGTGGCAGTAAAAAAAAAAAACAACCAAATAACAACAACAACAAAACCCCAGAGTACAGTAATAAAGAATTGTGTGAGTGTGTGTGTGTGTGTGTGTGTGTGTGTGTGTGTGTGTGTGTGTGTGTGTGTAGGGGGCAATCCACTGGCAAATCCCCACTTAACCACTCTAGGAGATGAAAATTACCCAAAGCAAACCCAGCAATTATTATGCAATAAATTGGGCATTTTCATTTTAGAGGAGTGTGTTCCTGGAAGGGAAATGAGGGTGAAGAGAGTGTGTGTTTGTATGTATTTACCTAAAAGATAATTTTGTCTAATAAATATTTGCTGAGAATCTACTCTGAGTAAGGAAACATGAGAGGCAACGCCATGGAGAGAGATTTACCAGCTAAGTCTGGCCCAAGAGTCTCTGGGTATTTAGGAATACCTGAGCATCTCTGAGCCATTTATAACAGCAGGGCAGCGAGCCTGCCTTTGACTGCTTAGCCTTGACATATCTGGTCTAAGAGTAGATTTGGTGAAGAAGAAGAAATACCAAAGGATGTCATCAGGAATGATTTAGATTCCTCCTTGAGAGGAGCAACCTCCTGACTCCAAGCTTTAGCCCTAGACTCCTGTCTTCTTGGCTCTTTTGCTTTCCAACTCTTGGTCTAAGGCATGAATAATAATATTGCATCCCTACTACGTGCTGAGAGACCTCTTTGGTGACCTTATACATGATGTCATTAAATCCCAGCATCACTGCGTGAAGAGGGTGTTAATACCTTCCTGACAAGTGACAAAGCTGGGCTTGTGCTAGTCAAACCCTTCACCCACATTCCACACAGATCCAGGTTTCTAATGCATGTTTGTCCCTGTGCAGTCCCACACTTTTCCTCCACCCCCAATGCCTCCACCTAGACCTGCGATTTTGACCAGCCTCTTGAGGCTGAGACCATATCTTATTCATTCCTGTAGCCCCCAGGGCCCAGAATATGAGGAGTGCAGCCGTTCATTCATTTATCCATCCAAAACAAGTATTCATGGAGCACTAATTCAGTGCCAGGACCTGTGCGCTGTTGTCATTAAATATTTGAGAAATGAAAGAGGAAAGGGAGAGAAAAAGGAGGGAAAGGAGAATGTACAGCAGGGTCAGGAGGAACGGCCTCAGGACACGGGGTTGTGGCGGTGGAGCAGGGGGGTGTGCTGGGCGGAGCCTTTGCCAGGAATCATCCCTTGGCTCTGGCACTAAAAATCTGCTTTGTGTCATTGCCTCTCTGGACTTCATGTTTCACAAAACTTTCCAGTGATCCCCAGGTAACTTTTTGACAAGTAATTCTGAAAGTTTTGTAAATTAAGCAAACCACATGGCCTGACTGTTCCTTTTATTGATGTGGCCTTTCCATGATTTGAATGTGCAGTCAGGGTTAAGAACCACCTGCTTACATGGTTTTTCTTCCCATTAACAGTAGAGGCTGGAAGCCAGGTAGCCAAAGCTGCAAGGCTCCTAGCCAAGTGTCTGACCCATAGGAAATATGAGAAATGAGTTTTGTTGTTGTTGTCATTTCTAATGAAGTAATTATGGATGAAAATAGAAAGTAAAGGGGAGATTTAGAAGAAGAAGGCGGAGAAGCAGCAGCAGCCCACAGTGAACATTTCAGTCTTGACGGATTATCCTATTATCTTCATCTAATCCCTCTGGACCTCAAGTTCCCAGCTGTAAAAATTGAAAATATGTATGTCCTGCTATACTAGCTCAATGAATAAATACTTGAACAAAAAGCCCTGATGTGTAATATTTCCCAATTTCTCTGGTGTAAATACTCCCACTGGGGTCGGTTTTAACTTATGAATGGTTTAACAACGGCTCAGAAAACTCCTGAATGTTTAACAATCGCCCTCCCAAGCCTGCTCCAGCGGCGCAGGGGAATGCACACAGGGGAATATACGCATTAAACAGCTACGAAGTGCTTGGGACCATGCCTGATTCATAGAAGGCAC
Source organism: Camelus ferus (assembly GCF_009834535.1). Lineage (NCBI taxonomy): Eukaryota > Metazoa > Chordata > Mammalia > Artiodactyla > Camelidae > Camelus > Camelus ferus. Next base: position 62,950,470 of record NC_045696.1, read on the forward strand.
TCGATAAATATCAGCTGCTATCATAACCATGATGGTTATTAATATTGTTATTTTCTTGGGGGGAAGGTATAGCTCAGTGGTTGAGTGTGTGCTTAGCATGCACGAGGTCTTGGGTTCGATCCCCAGTATCTCCATTAAAACAAATAAATAAACCTAATTACCTCCCCACTCCTCCCCCCAAAATTATTTTCTTTACCCTTCTTTTGCTCATAGAATTTTTTTTTTCTCTTCCAGGACTCAGAGTTGCTGAGGGATAGGATTTTTTTTTTTCAGTCTTTAAAGCAGCAACCTGGTAGCACCCACCACCTACGCAGTGTTCTCAGGCAGTCTGCTTACAATCCAGAGGTCATTGAACAGAAATGAATAACAATTTATGAGAGTTCACAGTTTTTGAAGGCCTTTCATGGATTCTTCTCATCTTTTGATACCCATTCCAACCCGATGAGGTAGATAGGGCTTCCCATTTTGCAGATGAAGAATTGAGGTTCAAGGAGAGTGTAACTCAGCAGAGTCACACAGCACTCAGTGGCGGAGTTGGCCCTCAGAAAAGGCCAGGGCTCTTTTCCTCTGTCCTAGCTGCCTCTTCATTTCCAGGAAGCACTTGTGTGGGACACATGGGTTCCCTGACCAGGGACCCAACTTGAACTGGGAGAGAGGGAGGGAGGGAAGCAGGAAGGTAGATGAGCTCATCGACTCAAAACAGAAGCCACGGCACTCCTGGGAGGCAGGAGCCTGAGATGAACGCAGTTCATTCAGCGTAGATACCTTCAGTGAGCATGTTCGAGGATGGCATCTCCAGAGGGAAAGATTACTAATTCATGATATGGATAAAATGGACCCATCTCTCGCTTTTAATGTGAGCTTGAGTTACTGAGATAATTAAGTTTGGCAGTAAGAGTATTAGCCATGTAGTGCAAGAAGCCCTGGTATCTGGAAGACATCAAACACAGTTTAATGGGATGGATATGCGTGAGTGTGTATGAAGGACAGGCTGGGGGGATCTCCTGTGACATTATGGAGATTGGTGTCTGCTAAGTTGGGCAGCTAACCGTGCTCCCCAAATGCAGTTCTTGGGCTGAAAGCCCCTCCTTACTGAAGAGGCAATGGCTGTGCCTCTAGAGAATGGAAGGTACTCCATTCACTATTCTGGGGATTAGCAAAAAGTGGTGGCGTTTTGCATACCTCATTTGTCCTGCAGTGTGGCTTATGCTCAGAGTGGGTTCACCAAGTTGGAGGAGGGGTTGGAGGATGACTTGCCTGCATTTTCTCCCCCAGTTCTCTGGTGACTTGGGCACTTGCAAGAGGACTTGGCAAGAAGTGAGGCTCCCTGTGGCTGCGAATAGAGCAAAGGGGCCACATGGGGGCCTCTCAGTCCTCCCAGGGTGACCCATGGAGAGCTAGCCCTAGATGGTTATATTTCAAGGGAAAACCCCCCAAAAGTATGAACATACAGGAAGTATGTATTTGTTAAACAACAGTAGGAGAGTGCCTGCCAGGTTGGATGCAGAAAAATTTTTTTAAAGTATGGTTAATTTTCAAGGTTGTCTTAGTTTCAGATATACAACTGATCAGTTTCAGATAGCAAACTGATCCAGATATACATATACATGTATATATATTCTTTTTCATTATAGGTTATTATAAGATATTGAATATAGTTCCCTGTGCTATACAATAAGACCTTGTTGTTTACTTATTTTATATATAGTCGTGTGTATGTTAATCCCAAACTCCTAATTTATCCAAATTTTTTTACTTTATAGAGTTTTATTAATATTATTAAATCAATAATCACAAATAACTTACTTCTAGACCTTTGTTATCCTGCCTCGAATTGCCAAGAAAAAGCCATGACAGTGCTCGGGAGGAAAGTGGGTTCCAGGAAGACTTTGGGTCGCAGATGGCTTTGGAAATTGCTGGTGGACTCTGGGGATGTGGGGGAGTCTGTTTCCCAGCTCTGGTGCTGTGAGCTCCAAACACTTTCCAGGCCCAACATGTCTGGGTGACATTCTTTGGGTACCAGTGTTTGAGATGCTCCCCTCTTGGCACAAACATGTTCCACTTTGGTAAGTCCCTGCATGTCTGGAGCCCAGAGGCAAGGAAACCAGCCTTTGCTGAGCAGATCCCAAGTGCCAGACTCTGTGCTGATTGCTTCCCCTACATTATTTCATTCTATCGCTGGACCCACCGATATGAGAGATACACCATTACCCACCCTTCCTGGAGAAGCAAGGTGCCCAGGGTGGTTGACCTAGGAGGCAGCAGAAGGCAATGGCTGAGACTCTCACTCTGCTTGCCTGGCTCCTCTGAGCCCAGCGTTCCAGGCATGGGAGGCTCGGTTTGGACCAGCACAGGACTGGTCCTTCCTCAATCCAGGAAGAACGCTTCCACTAATGTGGTCCATGGGTAAATTAATCTTGGCATGTCACAAGATTGACCCAGAATGAAGGGGACTAAAATTAAATACTTACTATGGGCCAAGCCCTCCGCTGGGCTCATGTGAAAGGCAGCATGACACAATGGAAGGAGAACCAGCTTTGGAAAGAGAAGGTCCTGGGTTCAAATCTTACTTGTTAGTTGTATAATTTGGGAGCAACTTAACCTTTCAGTTTGCTCATCTACAAAATGAATGCAATAATAACGCAAGCTCTTCTTTACAAAATTGTGAAAATTAAATGAGGTAAGTGATGTGAGAGCAGAAATGTTAGCCTCTTCATAAACCTCTGCTAAATGCCCTCACCCAGCCATTTAACAAGACAGCCTACAACTTTGTCCAAACGGACTTCAGACTTTCATATCAACAGGTTTCAGAGTACCTCTTCACCCTCTTTTGGAAAACAGGACTGCATTTGCCATTTCTGTATGCCAGCTCCTTTCATACTTCCTCTGAAATCATCTCCAGCGCTTTAGTGAGCTTATTGAGTCATTGAGCAACCTAGGAATGCAGCCCATCCTCCCTGGTGGGAAGTAATAAAGCCTCCAACAACGGCAGAGAGGGGAAACTCTCACTTATCCTCTTGTCCTCTATCACTTAGCACCTGCCATGTATTATTTCATGGATCATGTAGCACCCACGTGAGGCACCGTGGAAGACACAGATGTGAAAGGCACTGTCTCTGTCCCCTTGGGGCACATATTCTAAGAAACAACTGGACAGTGAGGCAGAGAGCATTACACAGCTGAGAAGCACCGGAGCGGGGAGGAGAGACATCTTTAGGCTTCGGCATCACAGAGGAAGATGAATTTGGACAACTTACTTAAGCTTTCTGGGATGTGGACAATTGTGTTAACCTTTGGACCAGGCTTTGAAGAGAGGATATGGTTTTAGAAGATCTGGGAAGGGGAGAGGCAATTAGAGGTTCTTGGAGAAATACACAGGACATGACAAGTAGTCCTGTCTGATTGGAACTTGTAAGTTTTGTCAGAGAAAAACAAGAGATAATTTGGATGAGTGCCAGAGGTGTAGAAATCTTCAGCACCAGGCTATGTTAACTTCAGTGAGGAGCCACTGAGCCAGGGATTTCCAAAGAACAGTGACATGATCCCCACCGAGAGATGTTCTGTCAATTGGACAGACTACATGGAGACTGGGAAGAGAATGCTGATGCAAAAGTCATTGGCCAGGTCAGATGCTAGATAAAAAGGTGAGCATTAGAGTGGGGGCAGTGGTCCAGGAAGGGCAGGAAAGCTACGGGAGATGTTCAGGACAAACAGTTTACAGTCAGAGCCCTCTGCCTCCCCATCCAAGATCTATCAGTCCCTACATGTGGAGCCTTGCTTAACCTCTCTGGGCCTTAGTTCCCATGGCTGGGAAGTAAACTCCTTGGATCAGAAGGTGATTTCTAAGTGTGCTGCCAGTCCTGGCCTCCTCTGACTCTCTGTCTTGACATTTTTGTCATTGCTCTTTGAGCTTGCTGGGTGACTATCACTGGACGGGGGAGGACTCACCACATTGTCAACAGCTGGTGACTTTTCTTTTGTCAAGCCTTGCAAAGACTCCCAATGAATTAAGTTAGTTCTGTTGGCTTTGACTTCACAAATTTTCCCAAACCAGATGATCCTAAAGCAAAAATCACATCCATGGAGCAAAATCGTAATGTCGAGAATACATAAGAATGTTCTTATATTACAGAGGTGACATTTCACATGAGTGAAGAAAGGCTGTATTCACCCAATGGCTGTTTAGAAAAAAAATAACATTTCAGCCCTACCTCACTCTTTGGGCCAATTTGACTTCCAAATGGTTTCAAGAGCAAAATAAAATGCTACCGAAAGATAAAGTTGAGTGTTACATAATCTTGAGACAGAGGAAGCCTCTCATAGCATGACACCAAGGCAGTTACAACAAAAGAGGAGATGAATAGATTTGACTGTAAACATAGTTTAAATTCTGCATCCCCGAGGTACCAAAGCCATTCCGCCGTGTTGTCATCAGCCCTTCCGGGAAGGGTAGGAGAGCTGTTTCTGATCATCTCAACATGACATGGCAGAACCCGGTCCTGAAGGCAGTGAGGAAAAGCAGCTTCAGGAGACACTTGAGAAGGGAAGGAACAGGGGCTCTCAGGGACGGGACACCAGGAGCAGAGGCTCCCACACCTGAGCCAGGGCCTCCCCTTGCTCGTCTGCCCCAGGGAGGAGTCTGAGGGCCCTGCTGGTCTCCCCTGCACCCCTCACCTCCCACAGGATGTAAACAAAGCCCCTGCTCGGTTTGCTTTGCTCTTTGTAGGCCTTAGATGTCATGGCTGTCTGTGTGACAGAAATAAAGAGATTCGTCTCCCTCTAGTTGGTATCCTTGAGGGCCACAGGAGCTGGTCTTTCCTGTTCTGTCATTACTACCTGGGTATCACCAGGGAGGTGTTTGGTGTCACACTGCCTCCCCGGCCCATGGCTGTGTGCCAGGCCTCAGCGCCTCCAAGAAACATGATTCCGCCTGCTCTAAGGAGCAGCAGGACCATGTGTCTCATAGGCTCACCGATAAGTGGTTGGAAGACTCCAAGGATTGATCACTGCTCGTCAGAGCCAGCAGATTCCCTCTTCCCTGACTCTCCTCGGGGAGGTGGAGAAGGACCCCAGCACTCCCTGCAGAGAGCAAGCTCCCCTTCCAGTCTCCTCTCCCTCCCCAGACGGCTGGCCTCTGGTGAGCAGCGGCCTGGGATGGATTGCCTGTAACAGCCCTGCCCTCCGCAGTGAATTCATCTGTCATCGTGGTTCCCAGCCCAAGATTTTAGAAATGACAGGAGGCTAACATGGCTTCTGGGAAAAAAATTCAAGTTATATCGACAGGTGCAATTCACACATGCCTGGGTTCATCTGGCAAACGGGGGAAGTGGGGCGCGAGGAGAGGCTAAGGACAGAGGGAGGTAAGGAGCCTCTGAGGAGAGCACTCATCCTAAGGGAAGAAGGAGCCCAGACTCCGGTCTCGAATGAGTGGCTAAATCTTATTGTTAGGAGGAGATGAGGCATTCTGCGCGGGAGCCGAGATTCTAATTTGGCTCCCTGCACAGGTCCTGATAGATTCCTGTTTGAGCTGTATGGTGGGCTGAGCCCTAAGTGAAAACAAACTCTGGACCAGCTCAAGGTCATACACAGAGTGGATCAGTCAGGATCCCTCCTTGTAGGCAAGGAAAATTGATTCTGGTTGATTGAAGCCAAGAAGGAATATTGGAAAGGATACCACATAGCAAACAGCATGGCCAGAACAACTGGACAACGAATGGAAACACAAGGTTACTGTGCAGCCAGATCCATCCATGCAACCACAGACACAAAACCAGCCTGGAGAGAAGGCTGCTGTCTTCTTCATTCCCCAACCCAGACAGACTAGCAGACACCCATAATATTGCCGGGCTTGGAGGCTGGATGCTGCCGTCACCACCACCACCACCACCACCACCACTACCACCACCATCACCACCACCACCATGACACTCATCACTATCACCATTACCACCACCATCAGCAGTGCCACCGCCCCCATCACCACCACTTCCATCTCCACCACTGCAAGAAAGCAAGAAAGAATTTGTGCCTGCTTCTGCTTTAATGTGGTCACTGACTCCTAATTCAAAGATGGGTGAGATTGACTGGCCCACACCTTATTCTCAAGAAAGACTGGGAATGCTAGTATCTGTTGTCTTCAGCTTCGGGATTTATATATTAGGAATTCTCTCATCATAGGCTGTCAGGGGCAGGAGGCAGTCAGACACTGGCATCCCAGAAGGAGGAGGGAAAGAAGAAACAAGAAGGCAAACACTAAGGCTTAAAATAGATATTGAAGAAGTCACTTCTATTCTCTGGGCTGCAGTTTTCTCTTCCACAGTGAGGGCTTAAATCACCAGAAGTTTGTGGAGGAAATGAATGTGATACTCCGCGGTCAGCTACAATGCGGACAAATGAAATCACCATTGTCATTGTCATTTTCATTACCATCACCATCATGATCCTAAAGATAGTAATCCTCTGGGTGGAACCCAGGTCCTCTGACTCCCAGCACAGTGCAGACAGAAGGGATTGGCAGAGATTCTCATCTCCACTGTAGAGTCTTTTCTTTTCCCCTAATTCGGAGTTCTCCCTCAATCTCTGTACTGCCAATGTTTCGGACCAGGTAACACTTTGTTCTCTAGACTGTCCTGCGCATTCTAGGAGGTTGTTTAGCAGCATCCTTGGCCTCTACCAACTAGATTCCCATATTGCCTCCTCCCCAGTTGTGATAACCAAAAGTGTCTCCATGTGGTGCCAAACATCCCCTTGGGGGGGGTGGGGGGTGCACAGAATTGACCCTAGTTGGTGTAGGGGAGAAAAACTTGCCACCCCAAAATGTCTTTTTGGCATGCAGATTATTTCAGCTGCAAAAGTCAAGACCCAAGACTCAGGAAAAAACTTTGACCTTCCTCCTAACTGCCTAAAGAATGTTCCAGGAAGGGGGCTATCACCATAGATCACTGTAATATGAACTAGGCGTGTAGACAGGGAGGAGCCTCGCAAAGCCTGTCTGTTAAAATCCCTCTCTGTGTCCCATTGTCTCTGCATGGTCCAGCAAGCGTTTATTTACCAGACATTTGCTTTTCCATCTCCATGTCACTTGCATTCTCTCCCCACCCCCACTCCCCGCCTTTGAAGTCTCAAACCACTACTCCCAACATCGTCTTCTGTCTTTAAGGTGAGGGTTTCAGGCATTTTGGTGAGTTACTCAGGTCTCCTGAGTCTCTCCCATGTGTACATGTCATTAAACTTTGGCTTGATTGTTTCCTGGTGATCTGTCTCATGTCAGTTTAATTCTCAGACCAGCCAGAAGCATTTAGAAGGAAGAGGAAAATTCCTTCCTCCTGGACACTGGCGATGAGGATGGGATGCACTACTCTTGCCAAGGCTGCTGCAGTTAAGAGATCCTGGGATCCCTGATAAAAGCTGGCAGAAGGTGAGAATTCTTATCACGTCTCCCAGATCTCTGCCTGCAGGGTCTGTTGCAAATGAAAGAGGTTAAGAGTTTTTCTCTTTTCTAAAATTAGATTAAAAGAAGAGAGTATTTGTGGGGCTAGCTTCTTGGACTCAGCTATTCTTGGGAAATTCGGAAGAGTGCTCTTGTTTTGTTGATCCTTTTCCTCCCAGAGATGGTCACTGTTTGTTTGTTTTTTTGTTTATTTGTTTGTTTTCATCTCTGTCTTTTGTGTCATTTGCCATAAGGAGGAAAACCATCAGTCTGATTCAGTTTTCCATTCATCTTGTTCTATGTCTTGAGAGCTTGGTTTGGCCGCCAGAGAGAAAAGCTTGTCTGGTCTCTGTCTTCAGGAAGGTGCATGTACCAGTGCGCATTTGGCAGTTCGTCTAGTGCTTCCTTTTGTTAACAGACATTTACATTTATAAAGGGAATCTATTCATACGAGTGTCTCCCTCTCTGTACCAGAGGAGGAGGATGACTATATCACAAGAAGCTCTAATCCATAGAGAAGGCATTGACTTAAATCTGCAGATTATACCTTACCCTTGTTTACCCTGCTTTTTCTGGTAACCACCCATAACTGGCCTTCTCCCCCACCACCTTTCTTTTGTCTTTAGCTGAAGATGGTATATGAACAAGTGGCTTAGGATCCCTCAGTTACTCAGTTTTCCTGGGTATGCCCCACGTGTAAAGGAAGTATACATATTAATAAACCTCTTTCATTATGGGGAGTCTCAACCAAGAACTAAGTAGGGTAAAGGGAAAATTATTTTTCCTCCTCTACATGTAGAGGAAGAGATTTTTGATTCCCTCACAGAATCTCCCTTTTCTTCTGACATTAGAGAGACTGCGTGGAAAACGTTCAGAAGCTCCAGGCTCGCTGAGTAAGAGTGAGCGGGCCATGGTGGTGAGGGCTGCAGGGTGCCCTGGCATTGCCTCCAGATTAGGGTAGATGGGAACCTACCAGAGACAGGTTGTTTATCAGCATATTGGCAGGTTTGGGGTGGAGAAATGAACTGTGGGACCCTTCAAATCTCTTCTCACCTTGTCTTCAGGTAACTCTGTTTAAGTCTCTATCCGCTTGTACCTTAAGAAAATTTTCATAAAGTAACACTTTCAAGTAGTCAGAGAACTAAGATGCACCTTTCCTGGCCTCAGTGAACCTTGCCCAAGAGGTGTGGGAAGTGGATTCCACGTGGTTACTGGGCCATTTAGCACATTTCCTCTCCTCCAGTGGTTCTCAACCTTGGCTGCACCCCGGAATCATCTGAGGAGTTTCAACAAATGCCAATGCCTGGTCTCCACCCGCAAAGGCCTTGATGTACTGGGTTGGGGGCGTGGCCCGGCCACTGAACGTGTTAAAAGCCCCCGAGGTGATCAGATCCAGTGCGCAGCAGGGGTGAAAAGCACTGTGTCTAGTTTAGGTAGACGGCCAGGAGCCCCAGCACTTTGAAGGATCAATTTGGACTTGAGCTGTAGAGCTGCTGTCACCTTAGCCCTGCTGATTAAGAAAATTCAGAGAAAAAGCTCCCTGCTGAAAGCTTGAGGTGAAAGGGTCCACTTTTGATGGATGAACATAAAACGGAAAGAGTTTGATTTGCTTATAAAGTGTTCTTCTTGCCAATAGGAGAAACTTCCAAAACCATCTGAAATGAATTGGATTCTAGCAGCAGAGGCTGATGAAATGCAGGGACTAGGGAAGAGCAGTTTACATGAAAGCCAGAGGGCCCACTGCTGGCTTCTTTCTCGAGCAGTTTCTATTTGTCACAGATATGACTTCAACAGACTCCATCTGTCCTGACTATTCTGTCTTTGCCTTGATCCAGACCTCATATCTCCCCGCTGCAAAATCACAGCCTCCTCACTGACCTCCCTGCCACCAACCTTTTCCATCCCCAAGCACGCTGCCTCAAACAGATCTTTCTAGAGTGATCTTGCTTGCTGGAAAAGCCTGAAGTGTCTGCTTCCTTATTGGATTGAAATAAAACTTGAACTCCTTAGTACACCTAACTCATCAAGTCCTTCATGATCTAGCATGTGCGTACCTCTCTGGTTTCACCTCGAAATTTCTCCATAGTTCCCCACCCTCCATACCTTTCATGCCCCAGCAAAACAGAATGACTCAGTTTCCCAAATACATTGTGCCCTTTTATGTCCATGGGTCATTGTTCAGAGGAGTCTGTCTTTCTGTAACATCCTCTTCACCTCCTTATTCTCTTGGCCAAGTCCCACTGGTTTTTTGAGAAGCTTCCTTGAAGCCCCTGGCCCAGGGTAAGCGGCCCTCCTCTTTGTTTCCAAAGCACCCCAGGCACGGACCTCAGTCACTACTCATTACACTGTATTAGATCCCCTGTTTACTGGTCTTCGCTATGCTGTCCTCTCTTCAACATCCTCCCAGTACCCAGCCCACAGCCTAACAGATGTACTGGTGCTTAGTATGGTTTACAATAAAAGAGTCAAAGGAATTCCTAAAATGAGTTCATTTTTGCCCACTACCTTCCAGCAAAATGGGCAACTGAAGTAGTCAGTTTGCATGGACACTAAGAAAAGAAATCCTTGTCCTAAGTGACACATAATTTCCCTCCGTGTAACAAAATCTCTTTGAAGAGTATCGAGCAATTACCGAATGACCAGCGCCATGTGGGATAAACAGAGTATAAGTTGTGACTGGTTCTGCTCAGGCAAACGCCCTTCCTTCCCCTTTGCTTCCACCACACTCGTTGTGTCCCTTGGGTGAATCCCTTCGTTCTCCCAGAACTGTTGTCACCTGGGCTTGTGCCTTTCACGCCACCACACTCAAAGCAAGAATCCTGCTTCATGATCCCTCTACGACCCACCTTGCCTGGTGCAGGTGTTCAGAAAAAATGTTGTCCAATTCTGAACTACGATGAACTAAGGATATGAGGCCACATTCTGAAATGTTTGCTTTGGGGCACCCGATTAATATTTTCACCTCTGATGAAGATGCTTTAAATCCCTTCTGGAATAAAGCAAGCTATAAATAAATGAATACAGGAAAGTGAAAATATACATAAAATGCATAAATAAGGAAATGAAAAAAACATTTGGTGAAACCCACTCTCTATCACCTGATCATTTGTTCGTTCATTTATTCACCAACCCATCGTTCCATCCAACCAACCATCCTCTGGTTAACAAAAATAGCTGCGCCAGGGGCTCTGCCAAGGGCTTGGCTCAGAGTGATAAATAAGGCAGAAACAATCTTTGCACTCATGCATGGGTTTACAGTCTAACAGGGAGACATTTAACAGTTGCAGTGTCACCAGGAGAGTGAGAAAGGTGATGTGGCTATGTCCCCTCAACAGAGGGCGGTACACATTCATTCACCTGTCTGCTCACTCACTCCCTTGCTCATCTCAGATCCTAGCCCGGGGCCTGGACCTCTGGGAGCACCACTAAATGTTCGCTGAATGTAAGTATGAGGGCTGCTGCCCCTACTTCCTCCTACTCCCCCCCCCCCCACAGTAAACAAGGCCATCTGCCCCTAAGATCAGGGGACAAGAGCAGAGACTTACCTGTGTGCTCAGAAAAAGTTGAAGAATGTGGTGATTTGGGATTCTGACCTTTGCTTGCCCAGAGAATCTCCCAAAAACCACTGGCAATTCACTTTTAGCATTGCCTCAGTTTCCTTTTCTACAAAATAATGTTCAGTTCTATCTAGCCTAGAGAAAACATTTAACTATTGAATATGGTTCAGGGAGACGCAGGTAGTGAAACCAGAATTACTACACATGGAAGGGGACCCACCGCACGTGTGCACTTTACACGCACATAGTCATCATCTCCTACGAGGTATGTTCCTGATGCCCTTAGCCCTCTCTTTGTGTCCTTTTTTTTTTTTGTCTTCAACAAGAGTAGGCATTTGGGGTATCAGGAGATGAGTTGCTAGGTTTAGAGCCTGAGACCTTTGAAAGCCTTCAAACATCATCAACCTCCCCCTCCTCCCAGGTGACACCAGAGAGCTCTGCCCAGTGTGGGTACTGATGCTCTGATTCCCTGATGCTCAAGGGGGGGACATGTAAGAGGGGCCCTGGACTTGGCGGACAGAGAAGGATGCTCTGATACGTGCCATCCAAACTCCCTCTCACGAAGCTAAAAATGACCCTTCAGAGCCAGAGTGAGAACCCAGGGACAAATGAGTAGATAAAGTTAGGCCATTACAATCAGGAATTCATCTCTTGGTGTGATATTTATAGGAGTTGCGCATAAAAAGTAGCTCAGCCACCATCACCATCATTGCCGTCATCACCATTACACTGAGAGAGGAGCACCTGCTCCAGGCCTTGGAATGTACAAAAACAGCCTTCACATCCATTATCTTCTTTGAGCTCATAATCACCCTGTAAAGCAGGCACAGCGGGGATTATTTCCTGCTCCTCATCCCTTTTAAGGATGAGAAAATTGAAATTCTTGAACGAAGAGTGATGTCCTGGGCCACCTGGCAGTTAGTAGCAGAGACAGAACTTGAACCCAGGCCTCCTGACTCTGGTCCAGAGTTCTTTCCCCTGCAAGATTTTGCCTTTCCCAAAGCACCTTAGGAAATGGAGGGGGGTTAGGAAGGTGCCCTCCTGGGTGGGCCAGGCCCTTGTTCATGCTGAGGACAAGGGAGCAGAGCCCTTGTGTCCTGCTGGAGGCCTGCAAACTTTCTGTCTCCTTTAGGGTCGCTGGTGGTCCTCATTCATCCAAGGCAAGCAAGTGATTTTCTGGTTGGCTTCCTTTTTTGATTGCAATTGAGTTGAATCTTCAAATGGAGTTTGTCAGGAAAATTGGTGCAAATTAGAGATGAGCCTTCTGCTCTCCACGGCTGGTTGAAATTGTGAGGCCTCAGGGAGGTGGTCAAGAGGGGTCTCTCCCTGTGCGGTCCTCTGTTTCCTGAGGCTCCTTCTCTGTAATCAGAGGGGCCTGTCTCACCGTGAGCATCCTTTGTCTTCCTCAGCAAAACCTCTGCGTACTTCCTCCTATTGTCTCTCTTTCTCTCCTTCCTCTCTCCTTTAAATCAGCCCAGCCTAGTCTCAGAAATGTGCTAAAAGCCCTGGAGGTCCAACTGTAAGCATGGAGGCTCCAGCTCCAGAAGGCCAGGCCTCCAGTTGCCCTCTCAGACACGGCGCTCCTGCATCCGCTCCTTGCTTCCCCAGGCCTCCCCCTGTAGCCTGGAGAGGCTCCTGTTCTGCAGACGCTGCGGCCCATGCCTCTCTCCCCCTCCCCCACCTCACAGGGCAGATTCCCACCCCTCTAGCTTGTACCCAGAAGCAGTTCCCTCTCGTTGCTATACCTCTCACCCTGGGAAAACATTCCCTCCCCTTGACTTTGAACCCTGTCAGCCACGTGCATCATGTACATCACGTACCCTTGACTGCAAGCGATCTCTTCATTTGCTAATCAAAGTTTTGAACAAGGCTGCCCCAGCTAATCCATGTTGGCTTTTCAGCCAAGGGGAATCATTCAGTGAATGACAGGTTCAGACTTTCCAGGGACTGCCTTCTAAGCAGGGAACTCTTTAGACAGGGGGCTGGGGGCAACTCCACCAGTGTGGGGCCACTCAGGAAATTTGAACTTGAAACTAAGGCTCACCATCAGCATTTTCAGAGGCCTCTTGGGATACCACTCATGACAGATATTTCATATTGGACTTTACAGGGTTCGGAAAAGAGGAGGAGTGAGGGAGTGTCCCAGGCCCCGCTACCCCTCCAAGTACGGGCCCAAGGCTGCTGCCCCACCTGAGGGAGAGACCTGTCTCTCAGTCCCGCTAAGGGGGAGCGGAGGCTCCTCCAGGATGGGTGGTCAGGCCAGAGCACCCTGGCTTCTCAGGAAAGAACTTGGGAGAGAGTGGACATGTTGCCGTAAGTCTTCCTTGACTCCCCTCCCCCATTTTTTCCTCAGACTCCCAGAGTCAGGAATTTGTACTTTTGACATGTAGTGAGTTGTTGAGATGAGCCATGCTTACCTCAAATCTTAAGCAGGTAACAAAACTGACTTCCTCCTTCAGATGATGTAAAACAGTGTAGGATGAGGCTGGGAAAGGGTTTGGTGCTACAATGTTTTAGGCAGGAGAGAGGATGTCCCCTTTTCAGTACTAGAAAGTCTTGTAGGTTGGTATGATGTAAGTACATGTTCCCGTCCCCTGCATGTCCCTAGGCTTAGAAGCAAGCAAAAATGAAGATGTGATCATCTGACAGTCATTGCCCTTTCAAAAGTTGTCACTGATTGGATTTAAGATAATGTAATGAAGCTTCTTAGACTTTAAAATTTTTTTCTTGCTTAGTGTTTTCATTAAAAAGATGATTGAGGGTCTTTAGATGGACATATCTACATGATACCTACATAAAATTCACTTTAAGGAAGGATTTTTGTACCAATTTAAAAAATCAATAAAATAGAATAGTGGTTCATGTATGGGGTGGAATTAATCTCATGCTGTGATATTTAACTTGATTATAAATCAAAGTACCTCATTACTACAGGTTCAACTTTGGCCCAAACCCTTTATCACAGGAAGATGTTGAACTCCAGATACTAGCTAACTCATGTGAAGCAATAAGTGACTCAGCACTATTAAAAAACACAAAACACAAAAGTATTGAGGTGTTTGTTACATCTGTAACAACATCTGTCTATGACACAGGAAGAGGGACCTCACCAGACACAAAATCTGCTGGCGCCTTAATCTTGGATTTCCAGCCCCCAGAAGGGTGAGAAATAAATTTGTATTGTTTATAAACCACCCAGTCTACTAGATTCCATGAGAGCAGCCCGAATGGACTGAGACAGCTCCTGGTTCCTCTTTCTCTCTGTGAGATTCTAGATGGGTCAGCTCTTTTCCGGAGTTCACTGCAACACTCTGTAATGTTGTTTTTAGGAAACAGAATAAGATTGCCCTATACCAGTCTGTCCTTCCAATCTGGGGGTCACTCAGGATTCATAGAAACTGCTTCACCACTCACATGCTGCCATTTTTAACCCTCCGTGGGTTTGGGGTTTCCTCTTTCCTTCCTTGTTTTCTTTAATTTGCACTCTCTCCTCTTTCTTCAGAGAAAGAGCAGATGCTCTCAGTGTATGCATATGTCACAGTTCCGGGGAACACAGAGAGAACAATTTGGATTTAGGTATTTATTCCTATTTTTATATGACCATTAAAATCTCTCCATGCAAATAAAACTGTTAATGTTATATAGTAACACAGCAATTACCACGCACTGCTTTGAATAACGTCGTTCAAACTTCCATTTTTGCAATAAGAACAGATTCAGGCAATAGTATCAAATGACACTCTAAAGAGGGATTTTCTGACTTCTAATGTTCACAGGATTAAAGACATGCTATGAGTGAACAATCCAGACACCACTGCATGTAAAGCAGAAAGGATAGAAATCAAGGCAGGAGAACCAGTGTCACCACACTGCCCAGTTGTCAATTCTGCCTTTAACTGGCAAGCTAGGTGAAAGGCGTTTAAGCCTGGAACGTGAGGATTTCGTAACAGCTGTACTACGATTGTCTGGATTCCAGAGGGAAGAGTCATTTGTTCTGACTGAAGATCAGAAAAAGCTTTTTGGCAGAGGTGTCATCATACTTTGATGAGCAGGTCATTTGAAGAAACTGAAAAATGGTGATAGGGGAGGGAAGAGAAGTAAGAAGGGGAGGACGGCGCTCTCGGGGTGCTGCCCACCCACCTTGGCACTCACCATTCCCATGAAGCAGACTTGTGTGCTGCAGAGTCAGGCCCCCCTCCCTCCACTGGACGCCACCACCAGTGACTGATGGGGGTTAGTGAAAAACACACCAGTTCCATCTACTCGCAGGTGGGGACAGCTCTGAAGTGGGTTCTACATGGTTTCCCAGAGTTCCCCAGTAGAAACAAACCTTGGTTACCCACCATGGGAATGCTCAATAATGTTCCCTTGATTAATTTCCTTCCCTCCCCACTATCCTACTGGTGTTTTCTTCCATTCTTTTTTTTTTTTAATTGACGCATAGCTGATCTACAATTTTGTGTTAATTTTTGGTGTACAGCATAGTGATTCAGTTAGAGATATACATTCCTTTTCTTATTCTTCTTCAATATAGGTTATTATAGATATTGAATATAGTTCCCTGGGCTCGACAGTAAGACCTTGTTGTTTATCTGTTTTATATATTGTAGTTAGTATTTGCAAATCCTGAACTCCCAGTTTATCCCTCCCCCTGTTGGTGTTTTCTTGATCATCTCTCCCACCTCCTACTCCCCAAAATAACTGCACTTGAATCCATGTCTCAGGGTCTGAGAATCCACCCTAAGACAAAGGATGCCTCAGTAGGTGGGACAAAGACCTGTAGGGGGGATGAGCTGGGCATTCTTGGGGCACACAATCGCTCCAAGGTGGCAGGCGGTTTGGAAGTCTAGCAGAAAATGAGACTAGTATGACTGGGGTCATGAAGCAAACTTTCTTCCTTGGTCTTCAAGCACGTGCTCCTCTGGCACAGAGTCTAGCGGCCATGGGCTTTTCTTCCAGCCCATCCATTCTGAATCGCCTGCTTACTTACACTTGAGACCCACTAAGCTGATGTCTCCTTTTGAGGAGAACTGTTGGCTTTCCTTTTGAGCTTCCTGAACTTCTGTGTAGGAAGGGCTGGGATTTGGGGTAACGGCCAAGTTCTTAGAAGAGTCTAGGCTATTCTGACATGAACCGGATGCTTCCTGATAAGCAGAAGAGTGTGAGTGGTTTCAGCTAGTAACTCTAGGCTCTTATAACCTCCGAGGAAATGTTTGATGTGGAAGAGATGCCCCTAGCCTCAGACAGCACCATGAGAAGCCCAGCTCACAGCGTTTGGCACACCCACTAGCAAACAGGAAGAAACTATTTTTCTGGCAGTCCCTGGGGACATTGTGATGTCAGAGCTGTTCACAGGGCTTTGCAGGTGGAAGGGTGTCCATCAAATACCATCCTGTCTACTGAGGGCCTTCTTGGGCTTCAGAAAATAGCCCCTACCCTGGGGAGTCTCTGAGACAGTGGTGAGTGGCCAGGAAGTTTCCCAACAAGGAGGCCCAGGGGTGGTTCCTGCTCACCCAAAAGCAGGGGGAAGTATAAAGGGAAAGCCACGTCTGCTTTATTGGGAAGGCACAGGTGTTGGCCAACGAGGAAGCAAGATGGTCTTGTCATGCTGGTGAGGAAAGGAAAACTGTATCATTCATCCAACCCATGTTGGTCAAATGCTGCCTTTGAGTCAGGTCCGGGGCTGGGTGCCAAGGGGAGGAGGTAGGGAGAAGGAAACATATGAGCCTAAGGGTTTCCCGGTCCAGGGGCATCAAGAAGGCATATACACATCTAACCAAATTACAGCAGCTGTCTGGCCAGGGCCATGAAGTGGTGCAATGTTCCTGAGTGGACATGAGTTCACATCTGGGTTAGAGTGGGGATGATGGACGGGACGACGGGAGGAAGGAGATGGCATCTGAGGTGGCCATGTAGGATGTACAGGTGTGACATATTGATATGGTCAATATGTCACTGGGGGTGGTTTTTTTCCCAAGGATGTTATTGGAAAGGGTCAGAAGAGCCACTTTCGGCATGACTCCTGCTCAGGCTCACTGCTGGCCGGAAGGCAGTGGTGCCACCTGGGAGCCACCTTCCAGCAATGTGAGTATTGCTTCCCTTTTGTCACTTCTGGCACTCGGCCCTTGAACAGGAGACCTGGGTCTAGTCCTGGACCATTCTGGCATTGAGGGAGGCCACGTTCCCTCTCGGGATGCGGGATGCGGTTTGCCACTTAGACCCCAGGGGAGTTGGGATGGTCAAAGACATCAGTGTTAGGGAAGGGTGGGCCCACAGGGCTGTCTCCATCCACCCACCCCAAGCGAGAAGCCCTGTGGGGCTGAGCTAGTGGATTCTGCCAGGAGGAAGGATACTCCATCCCTCAGGTGTTTTCATTTGTGTTCAGGGGTGTGTGTGTGTGTGTGTGTGTGTGTGTGTGTGTGTGTGTGTGTGTTAGGAAATTCACTGGAATGGCCCTCCCTACCATTTGAGAATTCCTTCAACTGACATTTACCCCAGTCATGTCCCTCCCCCTCAACACCTTCCACCCCCAATCTAACCACACACACCAGTTTGCCCACAGTACACAATGTGCTAGTGCCCAGCCGACTCTCAGGGAACTGGCTGGTCTCCAGGTTCAGCTGGGTTGGCCGCACGAGGAGGGCTACCGGCCCTCCTCCTTTACTTGTGAGCTTGTGAATGCATGCTCCTGCGTGCCAAGGTGCAGCGGGAGTCTCATGGTGGAATTAAAAAGGTGCAAAGCTGAAATGCAAACAGACTAAGGCCCCTGCAAAACTCTCTCTCAGAAACCAACCAGAGGACTGATGTACTGCCATTTGAGGGGGGAGCTCATCCCTTTTCTCACTGGCTTATTCTAAGTCTGACTGTTCTCTTAGAGGAAGTTCTTCCTTGGATGGAGTTCGGGACATTCTTGTCATGACCTTGACTTCTAGTCCCAGGTGTGTCTTCTGACAAGACCAAAACCCTGTCCCTTGTTCAGTGTCCTAACTCCTGCTCTTCTGGGCTCTTTTCTAATGATTCCCATAAGCTGCTTCTTGGAGGCACAGACTTTCTGACTTGGTGCTCTCTAAAGGGTGTTTCATGGCTCTGTTGCAGTGTCTGCTTCTGCAGGCTTTGAATTGTTCAGCATTGACCTCCCCAGGTCAAGAGGACATCTAGTCTATGCTGGGCATTGTAGGGGGAGACACACAAGGACCCCATGTTCTGATGTCTCACAGTCCAAGAAAGGAGCTATCATCCACCTGCAAGTAAGTGCCTAAAAAGAGGCACAGAGAAGGCTCAGAGATTATAGGAAGGAATCCAGAGTCACATCCAGCTTGGTGAGGATAGTGGTAGTGGGGTGCGGGGGAGATGGGGATGAGAATCAGGAAAGACATCTGGGAGAAGGTGGCTCTGAATTGGGTTAAGAAGGATGTAGAGGATTTGGTCAGGTAAAGATGGGGGGATGATCCAGAGAACAATGAGCCGGAAATCGAAAAGGCCAAGGCAGGTACACAAAACTGAAGACCTCATTTTGGCAGTTGTGTGGGGTGTGGTTGGGGAATAAACAGAGTTGATGTTGTGAGGTAAGTGGGACCTACTCCTCAGGAACCTTAACAGTGTGTTGTAGAATTTGGACCTGGGAGCTGCGTATTCTCAATCTGTCTCTCCAGATCTGGTGTCCACTCCATGTGGTAGATTAATTACAAAGACTATCATCAATTATTCACTTCCCTGTATCCATGCCCCCTTGCCATGTACCTTTCACTGCCTCTGCTGCTCTGATTCTGAGCTCAGCCTTGTGACTTGCTTGCCCAATGGGATGTTAGCAGTTGTGCATAAACAGAGGCTTAAAAAATGATTATCCCTTGGGGTTTGTCCTCTCTTGCTGCTCTTGGACTCCTGCCACCATGTGGCTGAGCATGCAGGAGGACAAGAGGTCATGTGGGGGAGCACTGACCACAGATGCACAGGTGAGCCCTGATCTGCAGAACTCCCCAGCTGAGCCCAGGCCAAACTGCCGCTCTGCTGAATAGTGAGCTAAATAGTGGATATTGTCTTGAGGCACTAATTTTGTAGTGGTTTGTAGAAGTTCCTTGAAATGCCCCTCTTGCTCTGGGCCAGAAGCCTGACATATAAGGGTGGCATCAGAAGTCCTCAAGCTCCTTACCTTCTGCCAGCAAGAGGAGATCGAGGTGGAAGCATTTATCTCCCTAGTTCTCTCTCACCCTGCTGGGCTATATGATGTATCCACAGCCTTATCAATGGCCCTGCCCTACAGCATAGCTCATTTTCAGGGCTCTGGCAATCATTCCTTTGATGCTGCCAGCCCTGGGGTTCTTTAACCTTCCTTAGCCCTGCCCACACCTTTGTCTCTGCCCCATTACCCCATCTGAGTGGCCATCTGTTTCCCGGAAGGACACTTACTGGCATACCTGTCCTATGAACAGGTAAGATCTATTGACTGTTTTAGTAAATGGAAACTTCTAGATTGGGAAGAGTGGGATGGAACTCTTGCTGTAAGGAGTCCTGCTCTGAACCTCCCACAAATGCTACTTTGGGCTTGGACGTTTGGAAAGTCATGCTGGCGAAGGAAACTGCCAAGGAGCAACTTTCCCAGGCTGGCTCTCGGGAGCTATCTGGAGCACTGCTCTCTACAGAGAATAGTCATCGCCCCTGTTCCTGCCAATTCCCCAAGTTAGAGGATGACAAATGAGCCCTTCCAGTGCCCCCTGGCACCCTTCCTCCTCTCAAGAGAATTTTTCTCAAGTATTTTAATCAAGCATTAAGCCACTCGTTAAGCAAATCAGAAAATCGGCTTCCTGAGGACCTTGGTTAGTGAGAGCATAGCCATCCCCCATTTTTGCTAACAATCATCCACGCAGTCAAGGCCCTCCAGTAGCATCACTCCCACCAGTCTGAGGCTCTATGCAATGCCTTGTACCACTAATAGTAATAATTGTTTTTTTTTCAATTCTTACTTTTATTTACTGAAGTATAGTCGGTTTATACTATTGTGTTAATTTCTGGTGCACAGCATAGTGATTCAGTTATATATAAAGTTATTCATATACTTTTTCATGATAGGCCATTACATTGTATTGAATACAGTTCCCTGTGCTATACAGTAGGACCTTGTTGTTTATCTATTTTATATAAAGTAGTTAATACCTGCAAATCCCGAACTATTGATGAAGATGATGATGATAAATGGCAGAGCGAACTGAGGATCTAAGCCAGGTGTCACCATTGCCTCCAATGGGGCAGCATTCGGACCTCTGTTGTCAGGTTCATATAAGAAGCTTGGTGATGTAGTCAGGCGTGATAAGGCTGGTATTAGTAGAGGTGATAGCATTTCTCATCCAGAAGGGTGAAGTTTGGAAGGACATTTATCCTCTCAGCGGTGAGAAGCGTTTTATTTTGGAAACTCCAGAAAAAAACTAACCCCAACACAAGCCAGCCTGCAAGTCTGGCTGCCATTTTTCTCCGCTGGCCCAGGCACAGGATCAGAGCTGCCCCCTCCCCCTGGGGGAGCTGCCCTTCCTCTCTCAGGGCAGCAGCTGTGACTGCAGGCAGACAGAAAGCACTGGCATTCTACATATGAGGCCATCACGTTTGTGAGACACACAGTGGGGGCTTTGGGAGACTGAGGTTTATTTCTGAAGAGACGATGACAGAATCCAGATAAGGAAGAAAGAGATTTGGTGACAGTTGAAGGGATATTGAGGGATTCATGTTTGCATTCACCTTTTAGTTCTTTATTGTGTGGGGTTCTTTATTCTGTGCATAATAGGATGATTAGCATCACTGACCCCAGCCCACTAAATGCCAAAAGCACCTCCCAGTCATTGCAACCATCAAAATTGTCCCCCTCCCATTCTGACCACTTGTGAGGTTGGGGTGGAGAAGCAATGTGGCCCCCGGTCAAGAAACACTGAAAGGGAGAGAAAGGGAGAGAGTTAGGGAAGAAGGGAGATCTCTGTTGGCAATTTCCAAACTTCCAAACATCCAAGGTATATCCACATGGGACAGCCCCCTACCCCTACCCTCCAGAACTCTCACTCCTCTCTTTGACTCTGTGTGCACATGGCATGGTAACAATGACCCTTAAGTAAAGAAACACACCCTCCCTGCAGACCAGAGAAGGTGAGGCATTGAGGCAGGTGAGGCAGGATTTGGAACAGGTAGGGAAGTCTTCAGTTTTCCCTGATCAGTATTGCCCAATAGCCTCCACGGTTACGGATGGTGAGGACCGTCTCTCTGAAGGTGAAGGCCTGGTGGAGTGAAAGTCAGGTCCATCTCAAGTCCTCCTCTCTCAGAAGGCATGGTCTGCAGGGCAGAGGAAAGGAAGGAACTGGCCGCGGGGTTACAAGCGTCATTAGCTCAGACTTCTTCCTACTGGTCTCTGCCGGGGATGAGCTTCCCCTAGGGTCTCCCATGGCTGACTCCTTCTCTTAATTCAGGTCTTTGCTAAACTACATCTCTCCTCCCTAGCCCAGCACTCTCTATCCCTCATCCTAGTTATTTTTTCTTTAAAAGTACTTGTCAGCATCTTAGGTTATTTATTCACTTACATGAGCTTTCATGGATGTAGGTTCACTGGAGCAGTAACTTAGTCTGTCTCATTCACTGTTGTACCCCCAGTACTTGGCATGCAAGAGGTTCTCAATAAATATTGACTAATCTAACAGGATTAGTGTTTAGGTTCCATGCTAAGTAACTTGCATGCATTGTCTCATATAAACCTCGAGGATTCTTTAAGACGAATACTATATTACCCCCATGATTTGTAGAAACCAAGATTTGGTGAGGTTAAATAACCTTGGAGAAAAATAATAGTAAAGTCTTGCAAGCTGGGCTATGTTGTGGTTAATTCTCCCCTGGGGTACCTGAAATCAAACACTTCTCACTGCTGAGAGGGTAAATGTCCTTCCAAGCTCCTCCCTTCTAGATAAGAAATATATGGTAACCCTACTACAAGGTCACATAGCTATTAGTTAAGTGGTGCAATCAGGGTTTGATTGACTCCAGTGCCCACAGTCTTGTAGGAAAATAAACCGAGATTCAAATTACCTACTTTAAGGGAGGAAATGCTCAGTGCCCCAAGAGAGCTGCGGCTGCAGGCAGGATTATGGGGCTGTAGTAGAGGGGCAATCCTTCCCAGCTGGAAGCGGGAATGGACCAGAGGAGAGGGCTGCACTAGCTGAGGCTGCAGGATGGGTAGTCTTTAGGTGTGTGGAGATGGAGCAGCGAATGGCGGTGTGAGCCAGAACGGAAGAGGCATGCTTGGTTCTCCAGGGATTTGGTGGCTCTGGAGTGAAATCCACATGGGAGGGTGGTGAGAGATGGCCCTGGACAGGAAGTTGAGGGCCAGGCCGTGGAGAGTGGTGGAGACACCAGAGTGAGGGTTTTAGACTTTGTCTTGGGCAGTGGGAGGTCCTCGAGTGACAGTGACAATAAGTAAGACAACAGGACCACTCCCCACCAAAGGCCACCAAGGCTTCATTTTCAGCAGGAAGTCTCCGAAGTGAGACCCAGTGAGAAAGACGCAATGCCAGGACTTGCTGGAGGGAGTCCCTGAAAAGAAGGAGTGCCTGGGAATGTCAGGGGCTGTTTCTTGGACATTTGTGTCCCTGTTCCTAACCGCTTCCGTCAGTGTAGACAGCAGCGGCAGGCAGGGGCCCGAGAGCTTTCTGGGCTGATTGATTCAAAAATACAAACTGGGATTCAGTCTGACCCTGAACCATGCTTCCAGCCTCACCTCTGTGTTGCCCTCCCCACAGCAGGCCGGTGCACACCCACCATGGCCTCCCACCCTTGTCCACTCGATGATCTAGTGACCGCCTGCCGCTCTAGGGCGCCTCCCCCAGTAGCCCCACCCCACCTCCTCTGGGCTCCTGGCTGCAGGCAGATCCCTGTAAGAGCCCAGCACTGTTTCCTTGCTGCCTCCCGCACCCACCCCCCCCCTGCAATGGCCCTGGTACTTCTGGAGGGCACCTTACCCTCCACAATGTGACCCGTGCCCAGTTCAGTGTCTGGTGCTAAGGGGGTCTGGAAGTGCTGGTTGGATGAATGAAATTCTTCTCTCAAGGATGCCTTTAAAGTTGCTTTTCTTTCTGTAACCGGGGCAGTGGCTGGAACGGTTGGAATACGGCCTTAGTTTTCCTTCGATTTTACTCCTCTGCGTGTTGGCGACTCTCTTGCCATTTCTGGTCCTGGGGGACTCCACGTTGTAAATTCCCTCTGAGGTGTGATGCTTTCGGGGCTGCTGCGCTGTCTCCCATCTGTTCTCCCCATCCTGACCTGATCTCCTCTCCCTTCCTCTCCAGAACATTCCAGGACCACCAAGCACTGGTGAGTCAGACTTCTGACCATTCTCCCAATGGTCACTTGGCCGAATATGAGAGACACGGCAGCTCCCCTGAACCCCAATTAAACAAGAAAGATTTTCATCTCAGCAACTCCTCCTTAACGGGAGCCAAACCTCACAACATCACAACACCAGTGGGTCTCCTTGACCTTCAGCCTCCCATGCCCGTCACTTAAGATGAGGGCTTCTGAATCGTTCAACTAATTTATTACACAGGAAGGGAGTTGGCATTAAGGGGTCTTCACTGAGTAGCCTTTTCAAATGATGAGATCACTTTTTGTTTTTGTCTTAATCCAACTACAAACTCTTGGGCTTAAAACCCTATATTTAGCATGCTCTTGCAAGCTCCCTAGTCAATTTCAAAACAACATGGCAGTTACTCTGTTGGCTGTGAGCAAGCTCACTTAGATTGAGGCTGGGCCACCTTAGCTGTGGCCCTGAGGGTTCTGGGAGTCCCTTTGGGCCCTAACTGAGGGTTTGGTC
This sequence comes from Camelus ferus, assembly GCF_009834535.1. Taxonomy (NCBI): domain Eukaryota; kingdom Metazoa; phylum Chordata; class Mammalia; order Artiodactyla; family Camelidae; genus Camelus; species Camelus ferus. Next base: position 62,974,288 of record NC_045696.1, read on the forward strand.
TTGGGCTGGGTGCTGGGAGCATGGCGGAGGCTGAAGAAGCCAGCATAACTCAGATGTCTCCTTGTCTCCTGAGGGCCCCCTGACATCCACTCTGTCACAATTTGACTTGGGTCCCCCACAGAGTGAGACTTGGGTTACCTGCCTCAGGATCTCAGCCAGAGCCCCATTTGGAAGCCCAGGAGATATGAACAAGTCGTACCGTAGACATTCACCAACATACCATGATTTGAACCTACTCACTCCACACAGAGATGAGCCCTAAAAACTCCTTTCCTACAGAACAGCCCAGACAACCCATTCTGGCCTCAAAAGCCCCAACCCACCTTTCCACCTCCCATCTCCTGGGACTCACCTCATAGATTTGTTTCTGTCACACAGAACAAGCAAAAATTTCCTAGTGTTCTCTAAGCCTTTCCATCTCCACGCCTTCACTTCTGCTCTTTTCTCTGCCAACAATGCCATACCAGTTATCTTCCTTTTTTTTTTTTAATGAAGGTACTAGGGATTGAACCCAGGACCTCATGCATGCTAAGCATGTGCTCTACCATTGAGCTCTACCCATCCCCCTCCAGTTATCTACTAACATAACAATTTTACCACAAACTTAGGGGCTTAAAATAATACACATTTAATATCTCATCACTTCTTGGTCTCATCTCAAGATTCAATGGGAGAAGGATCCACTTCCCAGTTTACATGGTTGTTAGTAGGATTCAGGCCTTTGCAGGTGGTTGGACCAAGCCCCTCAGCTTCTTGCTGGCTGTCAGTCAAAGGTTGCCCTCATTCCTAGCTGGCTATTGGCCAGAACCTGCACTAGGTTCCTTGCCATATGGGCTTCCCCAAAAGAGCTGCTTGCTTCTTCCAAGCCAGCAAGGGAGAGGGTCTTCTAGCAAGACGAGCATTCCAATCTCATGTCATGTAATTGTGGAAGTGACCTCAGTTGTCTTTGTGTATTCTAGTGGTTAAGAAGCAAGTCACAAGTCCTGCCCACACTCAAGGGAGGGGTTTGCACGAGCATGAACGTCAGGAGGAGGGCATCACGGGGCCACCTCAGCATCCATCTGCCACACATGCCCTTCTCCCAATCTCCCTATCACTCTGAGTCTGAAGAGAATTTCATGAAACTTCCTTTAACCATCCCAACCAGAATTTTCTCTCTTTTCTGAGTGCCCACACAGCTTTGCTTGAATTGTACTTTGGTATTTCATTCAGGCATTTAACAAATACATTTTGGGTATCGACTATATGCCTAGTGCTAGAGGTAGTGTGGTTAAGGCTTCAAGTTCTGGAATCAGAGGCTCTCAGTCCAAAGCCTGTATCCACTGCTTCATGCTGGGCCTCAGTTTACTCACCTGTGAATAATCTTAGCAGACGCGTAGAGTTAGGAGTCAGGTTGAAATCACCATGTCAGAAGCTTACGTGGAACTGGACTCATAGTAAGAAATCAGTAATAATTAAACCTTCTTTTAGGTGCTATAAGTGATTCCATAGGATGTTGTCCTGCCTTATCTGAGCCCACGTAGCCTGACTTTTTCATGAGCGTGTATGTGTGTGCCTTACCTCCAGCAGGCTGTCTATGACTTCCCTGAGGACAGACCCCAGTATCAGTCCCACCTGTCACCTCAACTGCACTTAGCACAGGGTCTGGAACCCTCGAGGCTTCAGTGACTGGGGATGGGCGTCAGTGGTCTCTAACCAATGCCCATGGTTAGTGCATCATCGTCATCACAGCCAGTGTGACGCCAGTCCTCACTTTCCACAGTGTACCTGCATCTCCGGTCTGCCAGCCTCCCCGTCTGCAACGTGTAGCGTATCCAGATTCAGAATTATGAGACTGATGAGAAGTTACCACAGGCTGAGTGTTCCGCCTCCCTCCGCCCCTGCTAGCTGTGTGGCAAATGCAGGTGGCCAGAGCGTCTTGTGGCTGAATTTCTCAGCAGAACAGGGAGCTGGGGCTGGGAGCAGGTGGGCAGATGTGAAGGGTGGTGGCTGAGAGGCAAGAAGAGCCACGCCTCTGAAAACACACGGTGGACGTTGGCCTTTCATTTTTTTTTTTTTTTTTTTTTTTTTTGCAGGCCCAGAATCTAACCTCTCCTTTCCTGTTTTGCAAGAACCCTCATTATGTGGGTCTTCCTGGGAGGCAGGGCCCTGGCTCACACAGAGAAAGCTCAAGGCCCAGCCTTCCCGTTCCACATCCTGGCCTTCAGGGCCTGGACACTGGGGCAGACTTTGCCTTTGGGCTGCCAGCTCAGATTAGTTCAGAACAACCCTGGTTACATCAGGTTATCTCAGGAGTCCTAGACGGATAAAGAGACCAACCCAGCAAGCATATCTCCACCCCATTTCAAGCCTCTGAAATGTCTGTCCGTCCTGGGGCCATGAAGGATGCGGTTCAGAGCAGAATCAAAGCAGGTGTGTCCTTTGCAGCGAGCTGGCCGGCCTTTCCTCAGCTCATGCTTTGATTCTCAGTCTCCTCTATTTTTTTTTCTTTTTTCTTTCTTTCTTTTTCTTTTTTCTTTTCTTTTCTTTTCTTTTTTCTTTCTCTTTTTCTTTCTTTCTTTCTTTTTTTTTTTTTTTTGCAGGGCAGTTGAGGGAGAGAAGAAAACAATTAACTGCTGCATTTACTGTCTGGGCCCACACCCAGCTCGTCAGGGCTGTGTTCACAGCCTTCCCGTGCCAAGTGTGTCACCAGGGCCTAACTGCAACCTCCAAGACAGGGAGTGGGGCAGGGAAACTGGGCCATAAGAAAGTCAGAAAAGCAATTAAAAAAAAAGAAGTGCCAACTTATAACAACTAAGATTCTCAAACTGGAAAGAACTCTGGAAATAGAATCAAAGAGCTGGCATCCAGCTCAAGAGTTGTCTGGTCAAAAACCCCTGCTACGGCAGACTGTGTCCATGGCCTGCCCAGCGACACCCCCTTCTTCCTTGCTGACAGCACCCCAATTTTGTTCAGGTACTGAGTGCCCAGGTGTTTCATGGGTATTCCCCACACTCATTGACCAATTTAAGCTAATGAAGCTAATCCCTCTCTCTTTGCTGGTGACTGGAGGAGGCACACCAATGCGACTCCACTCTGGCCAGTGAGGTATAAAAGGAAGCCTGTGAGGGCTTCTGGGAATATTTCCTTCATTTGTAAAAAGAAACTCAGTACCTGCTCCTTCCTGTATTTGGGGGGGTGTGTATGAGGAGATGGTACTCCCAACTGTGGCTGGACCATGAGGGGAAACTCCAGAGTACCCCAGAGACGCTGTCCCAGAGCCCTGACATCCTTGATGTGCTACGTCATCTACCCAATTTTATTAGGTAACAGGACTTCTTATTACGATAGATAACAAATTCATTACTGTTAAAGCAACGTTTAGTCTGTGGTTCTGTCAGTTGCAGCCTTAAGCCTCCTAACTGACAAGCTTGCCCACACTCCCTTCACGGGTCTCTGCCAGAACACCTCCAGGAACCGAGCGCTCACTCCCTTCCTCCCTCAAGCAGAGACTGGTTATTAGGATGTCCTCGCTGATAACAGTCAGATCCTGGGAACTAAGCCCATGATGGAGGCCGATTTCTTCCCCCTGGAATCAGAAAGAACAAGTCATCATCCTCTTTCCCAAGACTTCTCTGTAGGCCTTAGAGGACAGCTTCCATGTGTATCTGTGTCTTGGTTTTTGCCATCTTTTCAGCTCACTGAGAGCCACTTTGCCCAAGGCTGGCTCGAATTCCTAAATCCGCCATCTTACTGATGAGAAAACCAAGGCTGAGAGAGGGGACAGGCCCTGCTAAAAGTCACCAGGCAGGCAGAGCCTCTCAGTAATGGTAGGTAGATGGTGATAATGCCGTGGGAATGGTACCGCAATAAGAGTTATCCATCATTTGTAACTGGGGAGGGATCAAGCAGCCTCATGGAAGGAGGGAGTATTTGAGCTTGACCTTAAACTCTAAGCAGTACTTTTAAAAAAAGAAGAGAAAGAGAGAGAAGAATCCAAAAGTAAATCCAACAATGACTTCCACAACAATGTCAACATTGCCTCCTTGAGTAATTTTCCTGGCAGAGAGCTAAGCACCTTGTTAGACAGCCCATCCCTTCTAACTCTTAAAAATTTCTTTCTTAAGCCAAACTGAGCCTGCTTCTGTGTGTCTCGACCATTGGTCCTAATTCTGCCTTCCAGGCCTTTAGAGAACAGGGCAACTGCCTCACCCCCACAGCATACCTTTGTCGTGGGGCAGGTCCCAGACTTTCCACTTCCCCAGGCTGAATACCCCAGTTCTTCCGGTCATTTGCCACAGGACGTTGCTTCAGAGTGCTCATCATTAACCTTGAGACAGGCCCTAATTTGTTGATGTTCCTTAAAAGTGGTTGCCCAGAACCGAGCATAACACTCCGGGGTGGTCTGCCAATGAGAACCGAAGCCATGGCACCCACTCAGCTTACGGTCTCTATTAATCATTCTACTATCTTCATCAACATAACTTTATGAGCCATTTCAGAAAACTCGTCATTAACCATTCTAGAAACCTCTTTCCCAGCAAGATAAAAGTTGCAGATAATTTATTGTTCATGGCAAGAGCTTCCTGAAACACTTACCAACTCATTAATAGAAAGCAACAAATGACAATTTCCACCTTTCTGAACCCCTTGCCTCAAAGTCTTTGCCTTGCTGTGACCATCAGTCCTAAACGAGTATGTCACAAGCCTTACCCAGTCCTAATCAGGCGCTGCCTTTCCCCTGCAGTTGTAAGACTCATCTTAAACAAGATTTAGAAATCCCAGTAAGTATCTTGACTTTGTCCGACTTCCTCCAGGACACTCCTAAGACCCTGTTGAAGTAGAACCCTCCCTCACTGCAGTAGGAATAAACTCAGTGTTTTCTCATCAGCAGGTTGCTTCGGTGGTATCTTGGGGAGCCAGCATTCTACACCAGCAACCAATGGGAAAAGAAGGACCCTCGCCTCCCTGACCGATCCTAGCTCACTGGGGACCATCCCCTTCCAGTCCTCTGGCCTCCCAAGTCCCCTCAGCACGGACTGTGAGGAAGCTCCTCCCCTCAGGATTTCCAAAGGGCTCTGGGCCGTCTCTTCCCAGGCTCTCCCCTTGCAGCTTGGGGGTTTTTCTGGAGCTTGAGAAAGGAGAAGCCATTAAATTGCCTGATATGCCCCTCTAGTCACCCATCCCCCACTCCCCACCCTCATTTCACTCAATTGCCTTCTCTCTCTCTCCCAAGACACAGAAAAAAGGATATAGAAATATCAGTAGACATATAGACAGGGAGAGAGTGCTTTTTAGTCCCGGGGGCCTCCTTTATCATGTTCTCTTAGCATTTTCTCACTCCGTTCTGAGCTTTCACAAGCCTACCCCAGAATGGTCACACTCAGGTTTTTAGCACACTCCTAACTGCCTTTTATTTTTCTTGGGGAACTTTCAGGCCACACTTTTTGTAGCAGCCCACATTCCTTTGGATTAGCTATGGAACAATTGCTATATAAATAAATGAATCTGGGAAATGAACTCCAAAGGCATCCTGCCTGATGTATGACCTTGAGCTGGGTGACCTTGGGCAAGTGCCTCACCTTCTGCCCACCCCCCACCTCCCGACAAGGAGGGGGCTGGGCTAGATGATCTTCAAGGGCCCTCTGGCCCCTTGAGATCCTGCAGTTCTGATTCCATGCCTAAGGGAGAAGGCATTGGAAGGAAAATGTGCCTTTTGTTCTTAATTATAAAAACAAAACATACTTGCAGAACAAAAGCATGCAAAACCTAAAAGGTCGGTGATTCCTTCCTTCTCCCCTCAGTCCTCCTGGAGTGAGTCTTTTGGGGGCAGTTTTTTATTTGCCAGGCACACTCAATGCATGCTTTTTGATGTTGACCTCAGTGCCCCCAATTTGCTAGGATAACGAAGGACTGTTCTGAGAGGAAACAGTGTCTATTCTTATAGTTTCTCTTTTTCCTGGAGGAAAATTGCAGAATTTTTTGTGTTAAGAGTTGCGCAGCGCTGCTACCTGGGACCTCACCAATGTCTTTGTCAGAAAATAGGACACAGAATCCTGGCCTTAACCCAAGACTTGGATTTGCAGGGACTGAGACTTCAGGAGAATCAGTGACCAGGGTGCTGACTGTCCCTCAGTAGCCGTGGCTGGACAGTCAAGCCCAGAGCCTAAGACAGTAATACTGACCTCAACACCTTGCTCTTCCCACAAAACATGAACATGACCTTCTTGTGTGTTTAAATTTTTAATCACTGGCGTTGCACTCTGTAGCAGAGAACTTGGATAACGCAAATTGCTGGAGCATAACGCAGAGATATGCTTTGTTATCCTCCATTCTGGGGAAGCAGCCCATCAGAGAGAGAAGGACCAAGGGCACAGGCTACTGAAGTTCTCAGTCACAAGCTTAACTCCTTAGCTCACTGCTGGCCTCAAGGAAGGTCAGATCCGAGGCAGGAGGAGTAAACGGGACCCAGCATGGCCACAGGAGGGAAATTGCGACAAGGCCATGCAGATGTGGGTGTGAGGTGTGGCTTGGTGATGAGGAAGGGGCAGGTGCTGGGAGAGGCATGCAAGGGAGCGGGAGTAACTGGACTAACTGGAGGAGGGCTGGGCCGCAGGACACTGCGGGCTGAATTTGGCCCATGACAGAGCCACATCACACCACCAGGCCTGGGCCTTGGTCCCTGAAGGACCTGGGGAAGCTCACTGGAGGTTACAGAAGTGGAGGGCAAAAAAGCACAGGATGTTAAGACACTTGCGATAATACTGCTCACCCATTCATTCATCCATTCACTCTACAAATGTTTACTGAGCCTTTTCTACATACAAGGCACTATACTAGGCTCTGGGAGTATCATGGTAACTGAGAGATATGTGGTTCTTGTTCTTATAAAGTCTTCGGTTTAGTGAAGGAAGCAGACATTGAGTTAATTTCAAGGTGTGGTCAGGCAGAGGGGTAGGACTAGAGGGGGTGGGTATGGACAGGGTCAGAGAGTGACCCGCATTGCAAGTGAGAGGGTAGAGGGAGCAGGTGTCTGCAAAGAACTAACTCACGTGGGATGGGGTTGAGGAATGTTAGCCTGATCCTGGGGAGAGATGATGGCCGCAGGGTAGGAGTGGTAGCTTCTAGGAGAGTCTGGCCTCTACATCTAGCTGGGTTGGTGCTGGATTGGACGTGTAGGGAGTGGAGAGTGGGGAGTCGTGGATGACCTCTGGGTTTATGGCTTGGGGGACTGGGTGAGGTTGGGGTAGGATTGGGGAGCAGGGGCCAGGGAGATGCCTCACACAGTCTCTTCAGCTCCAGATCACACAATCATGTGACCTCTGATTCCAAGATGGAGATCAGAGGCTTTTTGGAATGAGAGTGCTTCCTCTCTACAAAGCTACTAGGAAGGAGTTAGTAAATTTCCTGCGCTTCCAGAGCATTAATTCATTCTCCATGTTCTCTTCTCAACAATGATTTGAGATTAATTAGGAACTGGAATTTGGAAGGGGAGACTCAGGAGCACTTCCTTAAAAGGGAGTTGGGTGAAGTCCATGGGAAGCCAGGTCTCCAGGAGCGACAGGGAGTGGGCCAGTGCAAAGCATCTCAACAACCCTGTGGGAAAATCCATTCTTCCCATGACCTCACCTGGCAATGGCTGTTCTATACACTCAGTTTCCTCATCTGCCAAATGGAGGCAGTCATCTCACAGGATTGCGGAGAGAAATAAATCAGACAAGTCCTGTCATAGCCCCAAGCACCACCCTAAAGGGCAGCTGGTACTTGGTCAATATTAGCTTCCATCCTTCACCCTCGGCCTCAACCAGCCCCTGTGGGACAGGGGATATTATCGACTGCCCTGGCTCACCATGCGGAGTGAAGCAAGTATGTTAAAGCCCTTGACGATCTGCACAGTATTATGCAAACACAGGTGTAATTACCATCAAGATGATGGTGACTCATGGTAATAATTATAGTGAAATGTGACCAGGGGGTCAGTAGGCTGGTAAACAGTGGGGATAGATGGGAGTCCCTATGCAGCAAATGTGGGTGGGAACAGTATGGCTGGATAGAGAGAGCTTGGGACAAGGTCAGAAGGACTTGAGTTTGAATCTTGATGCTGCCACTACTAGCTGTGTGACCCTATGAAACTACTTGACCACTCTGGGTCTTAGCTTCTCACTTGAACAATATGGGTGTACCATCTAGCTCATAGGGTTGTCCCCAGCAAGCAACCTAACATGTAGAGCTCCTGGTACCCACCAGGCGGAAGAACACAGTGTCCACTCCAGGTAAAGGAGTAATTTAACCTCATGCTGCCTCAGGTTCCTCATCGTTGGAAAGTGGATATTAACAGTACCTGCTTCCTAGGTTTTGATGACTAAATCATATACTATGAAGAAACTATATACAACACCTGAGCTAGTCAATGTTAATTATTACCAAAATAGATGCTCTAGGGAGTTGACCCTGCCCCGACTCCAGGCCTCCTCTGACTTTACCTGTGGTACTTACCTACAGGAAAAATGCTCCTTTAGAGCAGGAAGGTCTTGGATTCCAGAGAGAGTTCTGTACCATCTCATAGTCCCTGTAGGGAGCAGCCTGGAAGTCATCTGGAAAGTATAGCTGGACTCAGGATCTTTTGGTAACCTTGGCAGAGCTTGTAATGCTTTTACAATTTAAGGCCTATTCATCTGCTCTAGGTAGTAGAGCTAGCTCCTGTGTAAGTCAGTGTTCCCCTGAGAAGCAGAAACAAGATATGTATACGTATTTATTTATTTTAAGGAATTGACCTCCCCTACCTCTGATTTTGGAAGCTTAGTAAATCCAAAATCTGCAGTGTAGTCCAGCAGGCGAGAGACCCTGGGAAGAGTCGCAGTTTGAGTTTAAAGAATTCCTATTGCTCAGAGGAGGTCAGTCTTTGTTCTAGTCAGGCCTTCAACTGATTGGATGAGGCCCACCCACATTATGTAGGGTAATTTGCTTTACTTAAAATCTACCAGTGTAAACTTTAATCTCATCCAGAAAAAAGAAAGATAAAGAGAAAGAAAGAAAGAAAGAAAGAAAGAAAGAAAGAAAGAAAGAAAGAAAGAAAGAAAGAAAGAAAGAAAGAAAGAAAAAGAAAAGAAACAAACAAATGAAAAAACACCTTCACAGGAAGCAGTCACAATAATGTTTGAAGATTTGGGCACCATGGCCTAGCCAAGTTTACAGACACATAAAATCAACCATCACAGCTCCTTTCTTCCACTTTTCTTCTTTGTTAAAACTTCTGGATTCTAACTAAGACTTTGGGAGAAACAGGAACCTCCTTAACTTCCCATGGACCCAGGACAGATCCTAAGATCCTGTAAGGCTCACCCACTTCCTTTGAGATGACTTAGTATCAGCCTAGAGGATCATCAGTTGCAACTAGAGTTGGAGAAGCAGACCAGACAAGTGGAGTAACTTACCACAGGTCATACAGCAGAGGCAACCCCACAGCCTGGGGCTCCTGACCAGCTCCACATTCTCAGAGTGGGTGTTGACTCCACTCGCCTAACCCCGAAAAGAAGAGCTCTTTGATGTCTACAGAGGCCTCTGGGTGTTCACTGCCATGTCTCTGAAAGATCAGCTGTTCCCAAAGGGAATCCTTCCAACCTTTTATTTCCAGCACACTCTTTTTCTTCCCAGAGGTATTTCTTCCTGCTGAACTGGACTGGATTCGGTTCAATGACATTAATTTGCACTGAGGAGACGTTAGTGATTTTCCTCCTTCAGATGGCAGGAGGCTTCCTGAAGCTTATGGTCAGATACGCTTTTCCTCTGCAGAAGTTTCCTCAGAAGAATCACAGAATCTTGGAATAGGCAAGAGTTTCTAGAAGAGTTTAGTTTATCCAATGCCTTTACTTTGTAGATGAAGGCTCAAAAGACCCAGGGTAGGGAAATAATGTGCCCCAGACACCAGGAAACACAGCTAATCAGTAGCTCTCACCGTGTTTTTCTCCCTTATCTGGACTTGGTCTCAAGAAGGAGGAGCCTGGGTCTGTCTGCGGTAAGGGAGTGGAGAGGGCGGGTCCACTGGAAGCCGTCTCATAGTCTAGGTAAGATGCAGTGTGGGCTGGACTCTGCAGCTGCAGGATGAGTGGGAAGGATGAAGGCTGAGCATTGTATTCAGAGACAATTCTGAGAGAGAACTGAAGGGCATAGTGACTGGTTAGATGTGATAAGGGATGGATGGAGCTCAGGGTTCCTGTCTTGGTTGTTGGATGGATAGAGATCACTACCCAGGACCAGGGAAATGGGTTGGAGGTGGGAGTTACAGAGGATGGGCAATGAACTTTGGATGCTTTAGGGGAGGTATTCATGGGATGTCCAGAGGAGACTGTCTGGTAGGCTGTGGGATGTGTGGGCCTGAAGCTTAGAGCACAGGACTGAGCATAAGATGTGGGATTCCACCAGCATGTTCTGGAACTGAACCCATGAGACAAAGTCTCCACCTGGAGAGCTCATGTCCAGGTAAAAGCAGAACCAGAGCAACTCCCAGGTCAGAGCTCATTCCACGAAGCCGTATTTCCAAAGAGATACCTCCTTAAAAAGGGTTTCTGGGTTTATGGCCCACGTTCTCAGGCATCTCCTCCTTTAACCAACATCCTATATGTCTGTAGATGGGACATTTCCCTCCCTATGCAAGAGGCAAATGTCCCTGGGTTTTTAGGAGCAGCAAGTCTGTTTGCTGCTTTCTGACTTGGTAAAGAGTTTCCTTGGAGTGTTGAGAGCTTGGATGTGGAGGGTACAGGTGCGACTGACACCTCAGTCTCCCTATCACCCATGGTGCTCCAGGCTGGGCAGAGCGTTCACTGAGGCCTTTGATCCCTCCCCACCCCAGGAGGCCCAGAGCCCTCACCGAAGGTATAGAGCAGCCACTGAGAGGCTAAGTGGCTTTCTCCGGGGCCCTGAGTGCAGCCTAAAGAGACAATGTCAGTAATTTGTCACCTTGAGTTCTTTCCAGCTGCTTGGCAATTCATGTAAGATCCCCAGTGAGTATGTGTCCTGCTTTCTGGTAGGTTTCAAAAAAAAATGGAGGTCAAGAGAAAATGAAGGCATTGGTGAGATTTCTTAGATCAGTTGGCTTAACCATTTAAAAGAATTTTTTAAAAATAACTCACCCTGAGTTAGCAGAAATTCCATTCAGAAGGACTTTGGCATAGTAGCACGAGGTAACAACTCTTCTTCTGAATTGTACATTGTTTATTCAGTGCCAACAATGAACCAGACAGGTGATGAGCTAAAGTAAACTTCCTGGAGCCCACACACATACAAACACACACACACACACACACACACACACACACACACACACACACACACAGCTCAGACATTAGGGAGTGACAGCAGCCTCATTTCAGAGTGGCCCCTTCAACAAGGAAGACTAAGAATGTTGGATCTAAGTCTCCAATTTGAAACCCAGCGCTCCTTTCAACATTGCATTAGAAGAAGCTGATGGCTACTGTGGTAGCTGGTCTCGAGGATGGCCCCAGTGACCCCTCTCTGTGGTTGACACCCTTGAGTAGGTACCTCCTGTGCTGAATCAGGGCTGACCCTGTGGAACCAAATGAGTGTGGCAGAGAAGTGATGCTGCCGCATGATTTCTGAAGTTAGGTCATAAGACTTCCAGCTTCTTGTTCTCCTAGGATGTTTGCTCTGGAAGAAACCAGCTGCCATGTAAGAAGTCTGACTTCTCTGAGCCTGCCATGCTGTGAGGAAGCCCAATCTGCCCACTTGAAGGGGCTACATGGAGAAAGAGATGCCAAGCTAGCCCCCAGATGTTCAAGCCATCTCAGCTGAGGACAAAACATGCAAGTAAAGAAGCCACTTGGAACAGTCCCATGCAGTCAAGTCTTCAGATGACTTCAGGACTATTTTATCTATTACTGTCATTACGACCAACTTTTATGAACCACCATATTACTGTATGTCAGGCAATATACTAACCATTCTACATTTATTATTCCAATTGATTTTCACAAGAATCCTATGAGACAGTGCTTATTCTTATTCACTTTACCTATTTTACATATTAGAAAGGTTCAGGGACATTAAGTAATAAGCCCAACATCACACAGCTTGTAAGTAAAAAGATTAGGATTCAAACCTCAACAATCCAACTCCAAACCTCATGCCATCACACATTGCTCTGCTCTGTGACTAGATACAGGTGACTCAGGGGACTGACTGCTAACGGATGGGCTCAGATGGGGGGATTTGCCTTGGAAAGTCTCACTTTGCCCAAAGAGCTTGTTCTGGAAGGTCTGAAGCAGCCATCTGGGTTCGTGCTGAGTCTTCCAAGGACAAGAAATCAGGGCTTTCTGAATTCATTCACATGCAGAAACAAATGGTTCTGACCTTTTCTTTTTAAAATGTTTTTCAAGGGAAGTCGGTGCTGCCAGCCGGGTCTAGATTGATGGCATCGGATGCTGAGAAGTGGAGCCTCCACTCAGCATTACTTCATTTGGCACCTTGGGTAAGATCAGCCAGAGACTCAGTGGAGCTTGCAAATGCCAGGTCGATTGCTTATTCAGAACACAGTCTCCACCCCTTTTCTCCCCACTTTTATTGCTTTTCTCATCTGTGGGACATTGAGGGCTGCTTTAGATTTCCTGTCCTCAGAGCAGAAGAGAGGGAAAGAGCAGGAATACAGTCCTATGAAATCAGAGGGCAGAAATGAGGACAGGAAATAAAGGGTAGGGGTGGAGGACCAGGTCTCTGAGTGAAGATGCATGAACCAACTCTGCTGGACACTCCAGGCTGGGCCCAGGGCAGATACCAGGTGGGAGCGACACAGTCCCATGTCCCCAATGACATGGCCCTTCGTGGGTAACTGGGAGACACAACGCTGGGCACCAGGGGCTGCGGCTCTGATTTGTGGTGGCAGGTCTTGTTCTGGGCTGAGTACTGAAAAGTGTTGCTCTTCTGTGAGTGCTGCTGGTTCTCCTCTCTCTTTCCTCCGGCTGGGCCTTTCCGTGGTGCCTGCTCCCCACGTACGCATGCTGTCCTCAGCGCACCCTGACACAGGCACGGGGTGAGAGACATGGACCAGGAATGACACTGGGACACAATGAGAGGCACAATATCTCCTCTACTGATGGGAGGAGATGTTAGCCTGGTGGGAAAGTTCTCCCCATTCCAGCCTGTGCCCTGCCCCCCAGCTCTCCATCCCCCTCCGGGTTCTCCCCTGCTTCCCCCAGCCCTCTGCCTGCCCAGCTTTCATCACAATAGGGGAAGCCTCTCTTCTCCACTCCCACTGTCATTGTATTCCCCAAACTTCAGTCCTTTAAGTACATTTTCCCCATTTTTCCCTCATAGCCACATACCATCTGTACTATTATTTACTTATTAGTTTTCTTTAAATTGACTCTTCCTTTATACTTTATTTATTTTATTTTATTTTATTTTATTTTATTTATTTATTTTATTTTTAATTGATTTTTAGAGGGGGAGGTATTTGGTTTATTTATTTGTTTTTAGAAGAGGTACAGAGGATTGAACCAAGGACCTCGTGCATACTAAGCATGCACTCTACCACTTGAGCTATACCCTCCCCCCTTAATTGATTTTAAAAGTAAAAATATATGATGGAAAACCATCATCAGGTAACATAAATGAAAAATGCCTGTACAAATGAATACAATAAAAAGCAAAACAGTGCCATTAAATTTTAGCTAAATATTGTTGTCTACCAGGATCAAAGCTTGAGACTTATCCCATGTTTATTAAAAGGAATGTTACTATCTGTTAAAAATGTGCCAATGAAAATTCTTCTTAAGGTAAACTTAAAAAGCCGAAGGGAATGAAACAGGAGAACTTCTTGCTATGCAATTTAATGCTATTCAGTCTCGGGCCTGTGTCTCCCTAAAATCATTTCTCCTCCCACCCGTGGCCTGTATTTCATGCTTTGATTGTCACTATTTTGCTCAGTCCTGCTGTGCTTTTAAAGACCAGTTCAGAGGCTCTTCTTGCCACTCCTGCTTATATCTTTCCCTCCTTTCTCTAAATATTTATAGTAATGGATATCATTTGATAGTGAACAGGTACCATTTATTATGACACATTATAACCTAATTGTCACCTAACTGTTCTAGGGCTCCATGTTCTATTTTTACAGGGTCTCACCATCCTAGAATACAGTAACTGTGAAGTTTATTTGGTGAGGGGTGTTGTCTGTCAGGGAGAAGGGGTGGGTGTGAAGGAAGAATGATGGGGATTTCACACAGTGTATTTCACGGTGCTGAGCACAAAGGTGATGTTTGATCTAACCCTGATGAATAAAATGTAATTCCTTGTTACTGCTAATTATAATTGTGTTGCTTTTAAGTTGATTTTTTTACCACTGTGTCAAATAATATTTCAGCTTGGCATGTCTATTTCATACAATGCACCATACCACACAGTTTGGGCGTAACAAAAGGAACTTGTAAGTTCACCTCCATCTTATACGAAGGCTGAGTTTTCTGGAGTTAGATATGCTAGAGAGGGATAGCTTTGGAGATTTATTAACTAACTTGATCCTTTACTCTTTTATCGATTCAGCAAAACTTGACAGAGCACAGACCACCTGACAAACACTAGAGGAATAAAAATAAAGAGTAAGTTGTGTTTCTGAGTCAGAGAAGCTCATATTTTAAAAAGAGAGAAGACGTGAAAAGCAATCATTACAATCCAATGCAAACGCAGTAATGTGGGGTATCCACTAAGGTCTACCGGAACCAAGAGACAGATTTCGATTCAGAGGAGGAGAGCTGGGAAAGTTGACACAAGAGAGATGACCTTTGAATTAAGCTTTGAAAATGAGCCAGACCTGTCGGAGAAAGGGCATGCCAGGCCAAAGAGTGAGCAGGAGCAAGGGCATGACAGCCTGCATCTGGGCATCGTAGAGGTGGCGGTGACTAGAGGTGGTGAGAGTATGGAGTGTCTGGAGAGGGGACAGGAGATAGAACTGGAGCGAGAGGTAGGGGCCAAACTGTGAGGGTCTTTATGTGCCTGGCAGTGGGGAGTTGTTCAAGGTCCTTAAGTAGGAACGTAAAACAGAGATGGTTAGTTACCTACTGCGATATTTATTCTCCCCTTTCTTCTTTCTTTTTTACAGAACATGCTGTTTAGCTTGGCCTATTAATTTCCAAACCAAAAGACAATATTCCTCAGCTTCCTATGCAGTGGGGGGCAGCCACATGAATAAATTTTGACAGGAAGGAAATAAGCAGAGTATTGTGTAGAACTTCTAGGAAGGCTGCCAAAAAGGTGATGAGTTAGCCAGGTGAGATCCCATCTCCCCTTACTCATTTTGTCTTCTTTTGATCTGCAGCTTGGACGTGATGGTTGGAGTTCCAGCAACCCTTTTGGACTTACAAAGTCACCTTGATGATGAAAACCAAAACTGAAAATGACAGAGGAGACAGAAGAGCCAGCAAACCTGTGTATCACCTTTTCTTTTAGGTGAGAAATAAAGAAGTTCTCATGTTTAAATTATTGTTATTTGGGGGTTTTATAATATTCAGCCAAACCTAATCTTAATAAATACAGGGAGTCATGACCTCTGATTGAAAGACTGTGTCTGATGACTCCAGTATCTGGATATGTTTTGAATCTGTTTATGTATATTTTTTTCCTCTTGGTTTTCATCGTTTGATTTTGCCTCATGGTATCCCTTGAAATTTTTGATCAAAAACCAAACATTGTATAGAACTTTACCACTGTTTTAAAAAGCAGTTACTAATCACATGTAGCTATTTGAATTAATGTTAAAAATTCAGTTCTTCAGCTGCACTAATCACATTGCAAGTGCCCACGGCCACATATGGCCAGTGGTTGCTCTTTTGGTCACTGCATATTCTAGAGCACTTCCATCACTGCAGGAAACAGACAGTGTGGGTACAGAGAATATATGATGCCCCAGCAGATATTATTTTCCTCCAGAGAGGAAACTCTTGCTTCTGACCAACAGTTAGGCTACCCCTTTGCTTTGATAGACCATCCACTCCAGCTTTGGTTTCTTTGGCCCCATGAGATTGTTGAATGCTCTGCTCAGCTTCTCAAATTCTAGCCTGCCACTCACAAAAGGGCAAATGCCTCAAGGAGGCCTCTGTCAGCTTACCTCCAAGTACTTCCCTCCTTTCCAGGATCTTGGCCCTTCACATTTTTGGTCTTGATAGCTCTTCAATGACTTCAAATGGATTTTTTAAAACAATATGTTTTGTCTAATTTTCTAGTTATTATTGGCAGGAAGTCTGGTCTGATATAAGCTAGTCCACTGTCACTAGAAGCAGAAGTCACACCTCTGTTTCAGGCATATGGCTCTGGGGCCAGTGCAGGGAAAGTCCAGCAGGATATTCTAGATGAGAGGCAGTGAGGGCTTGAACTAAGGACAAGCAGGGAAGGAGGGGACAGATTTGAGAAATCTGGCCAATTTAGGAAAGTAGAGTTAGCTGAAATCAGTCTCAGATTAGATGTGGGATATGAGAGAGAGGAAAAGGAAAAGGAATTCAAGGATGGCTTTTGGGACATGGCCCACAAATGTCTTGAGCAACAGGGTGGGTGCACCCTTCTAAGGGTAACCTCAAGATGTAGGGCCTGGGGAGAATTTGTTCTGGTGCCTTGGAGTGGCCAGATCAAGTGTGCTGTGTACAGTGCCCTGTGCCAGTGATGCTGGAGATGCCACCTTTTACGTCTGGTGGTCAGTGTCAGGGCAGAGCCTGCCCAAGCTGGTTCTGTAGCATGAGTTTAGTGTGATTCTGGCTGCTTAACCTTCTTCCTCTTCCTCACCCCCCTTTTTTTCTCCTCCTCCTTCTCCTCCTCTTCCTCTTCTTCCTTCTTCTTATTCTTTCTCCATACTCCTCCTTCTTTCTAGCTTTTCCAGCCTTTAGGGCTAGTCTCATACCCTTTGAACGACTCTGTTTTCTGTTTTTGGAGCCCATTTCTGTGGCTTGCAACCCAGAACTCATAAAGATGTGTACACTCATAACATCCAATTTGTACGTGACAGACGGCTTTCTCCCCATGGATTAAATTTCTCAATATAACTTATAAGCACATTTGTCCTATTTTTCACATATTCTCAGAAGTAATGGGAAAGGCCAGAACAGAGAGATGAAGAGTGGGGCAGAACGGCTATTTCAAGCCGTGGTAGTATAATGAATACCTATTGCTCAGTTGAAACTATGAGAATGTCTAATATTTCCCAGACATTATGTAGCCTGAGAAAGAAAGACAGCTTATGAGTTTTTATTAATCTAACCCCTTCATCAATCAAGGTGAGATGCTCCCCGCTGGGGATGCTGAGCTAATTCTAGGGACTCGGAATGTATGACTTCCTCCCAGCCTGCTGCCATGCTGATCAAGCAGAGGCCAGCCCAGCATCTGCCCTTCAGCTGGGGGCAGCAGGCCCTCCACTGGGCCTGCACAGGGCAGGTCTGACCTGAGTGCCAGCACTCTGCTCCCTGCAGGTCCTGGAGGCTGCCCGGGGAGCCAACCATTCAATCTTGCTGAGACAGGTGGTCTAAAGTCGAAGCCCAGGGGCTAGATTTAGAGGCCAGATTTAGGGTGTTTTTTGCCAGTTGCAGCCTATCCATAGTCGAGCTATTGGCTAGAAATCCCTGGGAGGCACTCAGCCGGGCCTGGGTTCCCCTTTTGGAACCAATGCTGTGGCTGGGCTGGCCCTTGTGGTTCTTGTTATGACTGCAAGTTGTCATCAGCAATAACTGTCTGTGGGGCAGACCATGAGCCTAAGGATTAAGGGCAAGTTCTAGGGAAGAGATTTGGATTTTGGAGTCCTTGGTCAGAGCTGACATCCATCTGATCACCCATACCCCAGACTCCCTGGTGATGGCCTGGCGCCGGCATGTGGGCTGCACCTGACCACCTCAGATCGGATTCCTGTTCATACTTACTCACCATCTTCTGCCAGGACCCCACCCCCCAGATGACCTACCCTGCCCTGTGGGCCCCTGTCCTCACAATCTGTCTCCCCCTGCCTCCTAGGAGCTGGAGTGCTGCCAGGGGCAATCCCGGCCATCTCAGTCCTCTAGCCGGGAGAAGACAAGGGCTCACAGTCTAAGGGGACTTCTATCTTCTCAGAGATGACTGTGTGGGCGAACTCACAGCCTCGTGAGGGCCACCCAAGAAGGCTACCAAAGCACATGTAAGGAAGGAGCGATTGTCAGAGGAAGTCCGTGTGTGCTGGAAGAACCCTGAAGAAGGTTGCATTAACTTAGGCCGTGGCCCAGAACCTGGCTCCCACCAGTGCTTAATTCACAACTTACCCACCTCCTCCCCTGCCCTGATCATGCTTTACTCATGCAGCCTTTTCCCCCTGGGATGGGAATCCCCCACGTCTCCTTCCCAGTGAACCAGGACACAGCCTTCAGCCAGTTCCACCATCACCTCCTCTGAAGTTTTCCCCAAGCCAGGATCGGTCCCCCTTCACTGGGCTCCCATGACCTCCTGGGCAGCCTTAAATCTGGGACCACTTAAGACATCCCCTGGAATCACGTGTTTGCTGGTCTGTCTCACCTGTCAGGCTGTAAACTTTGAAGGCCTTTTTCATATTTCTATGTCTGGTACCTAGTCCAGGGCTTGGCAAATAGGAACTTAATAACTATTTGTTAAATATGTACATGAATAAAAGAATTACAATAAAAGAATTAGGAAAATGCCTTGGTCACATCAACAGCAGACCTGAGTCCAGTCTCTCACTCCCTGAATCACCTTGGGCACCTCGCTCTCTCCTCTTCAGCATCCTCATCTATGAAATGAAGAAGGTGGAGCCAGTTCTTGGGGGTTGTGCCCTATGAACTGACCTCACCCTACTGCTTGCAGTCTGCAAATAGAGGGATCCCAAAGACACGAAGCTTTAATAACTCAAAGGCTTGAAGACTTTAAAATCTTGCTAAACCAATACACACAGGGAAGAGAGGTTGGGAGTAGCAGAGGGGAGAGGGAGGCATTGCAGGTGCGGGAAGCAAATGTACTCTCATGGTATGTATTGAGGTGCGGTGGGGGACTGGCTTTGTCCCCTTTGACCTCCCATCATGCACTAGGGTTACTTGTCGCATGTTCTGTGGAGACTTTCAGAAAAGTGGAAAATCTGTAGGGATGAATGACCAAGTCCCTTTGTGTCTCAGCTAGAGGAATGGAGGACAACAGGGCTGGCCCAGGACCTTGTGAAGGGTCTCCTGACTCTGAGTCCGGGACTTGCTGTGTGTCCCTGGTTTATTTGTGAGGCTTTAGAGGATGGACACGCCTGTCTTCCATATCTTCCAGGTGCTTCCTGCAGGGTTCTGTACCCAGAAGGTATTTCACAAACACTCAGCAGGAAAACACCATCAGCCAAAGAACCTTGAAGGATTCTGTTCAGCGTACCGAGCAGTAGCAGCCACTTTGGGGAGACTTGGGGAATTTTGCAAAGCTTTGGAGGCCTGGTACGGTTCATGGTGAACCCGTAGGAGTAAATTGCTTGCCTCTGTGAAATGAGTTAACTCTCCCAGGGCACTAAGCGGTTAGAGAAAGGAGTCATTCACTAAATGGCCCCTTCCTGCCACCCAGGAACAAATGTGCTTCACGTGGGCACAGAAATCACATCTCACAGGAACATTTCTAAAGAGAATCGTTTCAGCAGGGCTGTTAGAGTCGTGACTAGAGCCAGCACTGTGCCACCACAGCCAGCCAGCTCTTGAAAGAAGCGGCACCCCTTTATTTTCATTACAGGGACCTTAGGCCAGGGTGGAGAGAGACTGTGCCTGTGACAATTCAATGTTGTCTTTTCCCACCCAGTCATTCTCAGGACTGGGAAACTGAGGCCCAGAGAAGAGAGGGGACCCCTATAGCCATTCAGGGGTGGAGATGGGACAAAAGGACCCCTGCCTTCCAGGGCAGGCTCTGTCCTCAGCTAACCTCTGAGAGTCCTGGTGTGTCCTCCCTCTGGGTCACTAGGCTGTAATTGGATGCTCTTTGATTGCCCCTCATTATTTTTCTCTTAACGCTTAAAAAAACTTTGGCTTGTTTGTTTTACTGAAGTATAGTTGATTTACAATGTTGTGTTAGTTTCAGGTGTACAGCAAAGTGATTGAGATATATATATAGTCTTTTTCAGATTCTTTTCCGTTGCAGGTTATTACAAGCTATTGAATATAGTTCCCTGTGCTCTACAGTAGGTAATTGTTGTTTATCTATTTTGTATACAGTAGTTATATCTGTTAATTCCAAGTTCCTAATTTATCCCTCCCTTCCCCACCTCTTCCTCTTTGGTGACCATAAATTTGTTTTCTATGTCTGCGAGTCTGTTTCTGTTTTGTAAATACGTTCCTTTGTATCATTTTTTTAGATTTCACATGTAAGTGATATCATATAATATTTGTCTTCATTTCCCCTCACTTTTCATCACAGACGCTTTCCCTTCGCCAGCAGGGCCCGGGCAGGGAGCCCGGGAGCGCGAGGAACCCTCCCTGCCCCTCACGGGTGAAGTAAGCCTGCTTCTCTTTGTTTCTGAGCCACCAAAGCTCATCTTCTGTTGAAAAGACTTAGAACTTATTCTTTGGGAATGAGAATTTTGAACAAAGAACCAGGCAAGTGAGGCAGTTGAAAAGAGACTGGTGCGTGTCCTGAGCCGGAGCCCTTCTCTCAGGCCACCTCGCTGTGTATATGTATGTAATACGTATGTCTCAATAACCCTGCTGAGGTGGACATTGAAAATATCAATTTACAGATGAGGCATGTGAGACCTAGAAACATTTAAAAATTGCCCATGTTTACTATCTACCAAGTAAGACCCCCATCAGGAAATCCTAGGACCTCATAGTTGAAACTCTCCTTAAAGTCCATCTGGTCCAGTTCCTCCCCATCCTCTCAGTGTTTAATTTGTGCTTCCACTTCATCTTTTGGCTGATTTTTTTCTATCAGCAACAATTGTGCTTTGCTCAGACTTCTTGGGCTACAAATCTCCACCTTAGAGAAGCTGGTTTCTAACTATCCCAAGACACCTGCTTCTTCCCCAGCAGAAGCCTCTTCATACTCAGCGCCCATAGGGGCATTTTCAGGGACCCCTAAGGAAAGAGGTTCTATCTGCTATGCTTCCTGTACAGTAGGTCACTGTAAAATGGGCTGAACTATGCTTCTTGCCACATCCTAGCTGAAGTGCCGACCTGCCGGTGTGTCGCTGAGCAGTCACTGTGTGCTGGCTGAGGGCTGTGCAAAGCTGAACACCAGCCTGGGGATGTAGGGGTGGCTGCCAGGAGGGTCTGTGTCCAAGCACACGGCACCTGGGCCCCATCCTCTCACCTCCAGAGGAGTGACGATGAATCTCAAGTTTCCTATCTGTACCCACCACCCCACACCCCAACTCCCAGTCATCATTTTCATCCTGCCAGCACCTTCTGAGGAGTTGATGGAGGAGAAACCTGAAAACCATAATGCTGGCACTTTCATCATCTTGAGTCCCTGCTCATTTGCCCCGCAGGGCTGTGACAGCCACACTTCCCGGCAGTCATGATCGTGCTCTGCAGAGGTAAAGCGCTGTCCTGTGTGAAGGGCACAGCCTGATGAGGGTGGCCCCTGCCGAGGGGGTCTATGTTTTGCAAGGGTACCTGGAGGGCTTAGTAAAGCCCATCGTTTCTAGAGGGCATGTTGGGGATGCAGGCTGACATCGTGGACACCTCTTGTCTTTTTCTGCCCAGATTCTTTCCCCCTTCCTTTTGGGACTTGGCCTGCCTGACCTCTGTGGTCTAGTGAAGCTGCTGATGACAGGGGCCTGCCCTCTGACCAAGGCCATAAAGGGGGAGCATGACATGTCTTGCCACCTGGAGAAGGGCCATAGCCCTGGCCTCTCGTCCCCAGGGAAGGAGGGGTTTTTGGAAAGTACACACTCGTCAGGCACTGCCCATCCCCTCTCACTTCCTCTCAGCATGAGCTGTCTGCAGGAAGCCCATATTCTGCTGTGCAGGAGCGAGGGCTATCCCTGGTCCAGCCCTACTGGCTGTTTCTATTTCTGGGGTTCCATATGCGGAAGCATACTTGTTCACATCACATTCTCTAATAAAAGGCATCAATAATACAGATGATATTTTGATCTCCATTGGCCTTATACCTTATTCTGTATTCATTCAGAACTCAGGTGGAGAAGATAGATGGCATTTTTCTAAATGATGAGGATGCTAAGTTAATAGGGTGCTCTTTCCTGGGATTTTGAGTCTTGAGACACTTAGGGACCAAACTTGATTGGAGCAGGATTATCTATGAAGAGAAAGATGGTGAACTTAGCCACCAAGGCACCCAGACCTGCTATGGTTTTGTCCTTCCAAACTTGGGAGCTCAGCTCTTTGTTTCTGAGAGGTATTACAATCGCTCCAGCCTTTTGGTTGGAACTTGAAGAACAGACAAGCTTTTTAGGCAGTGATGGAAAGAAAGCAGGGCTGGGGTGGGAATTCCAGGTAGACAGGATGAGCAAAGTCAAAGAGTAGAAAAGCCCTAGGAACATTTCAAGAAGAGTCAAGTGTAATTTGGTTAAAACATATTGCATTCGTAGGTGAGTTGGAGACATGGTAGGCTAGGGCCAGCTCTTGATGGATATTGAGTGCAGGATGTGGAATTTTGATTTTAGAATGTGGGAATTCAAAGATATGAACAATGTGAAACACAGGGGTGACATGTGCAGGGATAGACTGAGGCCATCTAAGACCAGAATTACAGTCCCAGTTCTGCCACCCCCTCAGCCTGTCTCCCTACACTCCACTCCAGTCCCACTCTCCCAAGGTAGTCAATATTGACAGCCAGTGTGTATTTTTCACACCTTTCTTTTTGCTCAGGCAAACACAAGCAATCATAGCACCCATCCCTCCTTTTTAGAAAAGCTAACATGTTCTCATGCACATTACTCTGTAACTTGCTCTGTTCACTTAAATTCAGCAAAAATTTTCCAAGTCATTGCATAGAGCTCTAACTCAGTTTTGTTTTAATCTTAATTTTAATCCATATGTAGATTTCCTATAATTTATTCAACCATTTACCTATTGATGTATATTGAGGTTGTTTCAAGTTTTTGCTAGTAAAAAAGATAATGTAAATTTACTCTTATATACTTATATTAATAACTTCTTTAGAAGACATGCTCAAATGTAGCACTCCTGTGTTAAAAAGCAAGTCCATTTAAAATGTCAGTAAGTATTTCCACATCGTTTCCTCCAAATGTTATAGTAATTAATTCCCACTATAGGTGCACCCATTTGATGGCAAAAATTAAGAAATTGATGATACTAAGTGTGGGAAAATAGGTCCATTAACCAGATCTCTTACCACTTTCCTGGTAGACGTGCACGTTGGTACAATCATTTTGACAAGTTGCTTAGCATTATCTTATAAAGTTGCACTTCATATACCCTGTAACCCAACAATTTCACTACATATACATAAGAAAAACACCTTCACCTCTATACTAAGAAACTCATACAACAATACTGATATGACCTCCAGAAACAACAAATGCCCTTTGACAGGATATTGGATATATAAATTGTGGCCTTGCCATACAAGGGCAGTAACAATGAATGGACCATAACTACAGGCTATATTATAGTATATGCATATTACATACTATATATACATGTGTAAAATACTGAGTAAAAAATTAAGACCCAGAAGAATATTGTTTACTGTTGTTAGAAGCAACTACACATATAATAGAAATAAACAAAATTGTATACATAATAAAGCTTTTAAAAATCAAGATCATAATAGACAAGTAGGTTGCCTTAGGTAGGGAGAGGAAAAGGGATCAGATGGAGAAGAAACAAGTAGGCAGATATACGTTACTGTCGACACTTTGGTTCTTTGAAGTGGTTCATCATTGTTAACTATTGCATAAATAAATGATAATTAATTAATTAATCAACTGATTAATTTTAAAAGGGCCATTCATGAGAGTGTGCCGGGAACCAAGGCTATAATAAGAAAGAAAGAAGACAGAGAAAAATGAAACCAATGCCAAGGAATAAGAGATGAGACTTCAGTTCTGGGGACTAGGTTTCTGTCTGATGACAACTCGAGATTCTCAGCCTTCTTCCAGGGTTTGGATCAGGGCATTGTGGAGGACATTGACACATTCAGTACAGATTCCCTGCAAGAAACTTGAGTTGCTTCGTAATAGCAAATGCCGTGGATACCTAGTCACAGTAGTTCTCTCCGTATACTGATGTCGTCAGGGTCTGTCATCCCAAAGGTCTCGGAATGATTGGTTTCTTCCTCTCTCATGTGTTTCATCCTTTGGGGAAAAATATTGCCTGGAAATTGTTATCTTGCCTTGGAGTGACACACCCACTGGTTGAGGTGGATCAGCCCCAAGCTGTCACACACTTTTGTTTGGGATACAGCATGAGGCTCCCCACTGCAAGGTAAACTGCATGAGGGAGGCCCTGTCCTCTAGCCATGCAAAAGTTATACTTACCTCCACATCATCTCTCTGCTGTCCCAGCCAGCTGGCAACCCCTTCAGGCCCAGGAAGGGCAGAGATGAAAGGGCAGACCAGACTGGAATAGAAAGACTACCATCGGGATGTGTAATCGGGGACCTCTACCAGGTAGGGCCATCTTGGCCTCACTACTGGGTCACTGGTCCCTCCCTGGAGGGTTCCTGCGCTAAAACAATTGCCTTCCCTCCTGAGCTGACTTGGCCAATCCTCTTGGATAAGAAAAAGACTAAGTTGCTACTTGCAATAGGGTCAGGATGGGCGCACAGATTTTCATCTTCCTCTGTATGCCTGGGGCCTGGGATGGAGCTGTCTGTGGAGCAGCTATAATTCTGTAATGACAGATGAAATACTCGCTGTGTCCAGCAGGATGAGAAGACGGTGAGCTGTTATTGTTATTATTTTTGATTTACAAGAAGAGCAAAGTCATAAAGCCCCAGGGCCACTTAGCTAATAGACATATAATTCACCAGGAGCTCTCTAATGCATCATGTTACAGGCATAGCCAGCTCTCTGCTCTCCTCCTAGCCTTGATCTGGCTGAACAGTTGAGGCCAAAACCAACACAATCTGGACTGCCCCTAGATGGTCCAGGATGTTTGCACCAGGCATCAAGCCCCGCTCCAGGCCTGTGTTGCATCACCTGGGCCCTCAGAACTTCCTGCACCAGTGAATCTGACTCTGTCAACAATTGGAAGATCATGCATCCAAGCAGCTAGAGGTCTGCTGCTAGTCATTTTCCTGACCGGCAGTCATTGCAGGGACTGCACATAGAGGGGCCAATCCTTTCCACCCTGACTCTCCATCCTCTCAATAAATAAGACCCAGCTAAGTGGGTTTACTTGGTCTCTAAAATTCTTTAAACTTTGACAATACACTCTGTCCACAAAGACCAGGTTCTCCTTCCCAACCTCCTGTCTTGAAATTCTGCTTCCTTCCTCAAGCCCCAAGTCCAATGCTGCCTCCTCTTTGGAACCTGTCTTGTTTCTTTTGGTTGGAATTAAATTCTTCTCCTTCTGCACTTGTCCCCTCATGGCCGCAAATCAGATTGTGTCATCTGAGTTTCTTGGCTTTGAATATTTGAAATGGGTCCCACCTGTCATCCTCATCCAGCCTGGGTGATATCTGACCTCCATGTTCCCTCAGGGGACGAGAGAAGATGGCGCGTCTTTAATCAGGACACGTGTGTGTTTCCTACTTGGCTTAAAGTGAGTAAGGGAGTCATCATTTAGACTTGAAATGTTTTGTTATACAGCATTTTAATTGTCATATTTTTAATAATGGGGTGTGTCTTCCAAATCTAACTGAACCATTAGGAGATTTTACTGTAAAGGACAATCTATTGCAATTATTTTTGTTTAGTTCTTCAAATAGTCTCAATCTTATTGTTTTTCTTCAGATGGAACAGTGTAAGGGGAAGTGAGCTTGGACCAGCTTGGGGAGGATTTATAAAAGTTACTGCCACCACCACTACCCTCGCCCCATCAGCACCATTTAATGACCACAGACTTCATTGTCACTATCTCTACGCCGCACAAGAACCCTGCAAAATAAGTAATGTTTCCTTGGTTTTAAAATAAGGAAATTGTAGCTTGAAAAGGACAAGTGATTTTAGCTCAAGGCTGAAGCTAAGTTTAAAAATCAAGCCCATTAGCTTTTGACGCTTTTCTCGTTCCCAATGCCTCCCAGCCCAGACCTCCCCCTTCCGTGAAGCCAGGCTGACTTCTATGCTGGGAGAACACGGCAGTGGGGAGTGGGCACCACTTGCATTAAATCCATGCAGAGATTTTGCTGGAGAGTTTACAGAGGGCTGGGGCTCCTCTTATTTGAAACTCTTCTAATCTTTTGATATCACAAAGAGTTCCCTCTCCCCAGTGCACCCCTCAACTCCAGGACTAAAAGGCGAATCAGCACCACAACATCTCCTACAGTTTGAGCTCCAGTTTCTTTCTGAGTCTAGGCGATTGCTCTGAGATGTGGTGGAAAGCTCACACAAGCTGTTTACCTTGAGCAAGTTACTTAGTGTCTCTGAGCTTCAGTTTCTTTTAAATGAGGCTAATGAATTCCTCTTTGGGGGGTGGAATATAATGATAAAATGATTTGCTGGATGGTAGTGCTTAGAATAATATGTAAACACACTAAGCATCCCTAAATAAGAATATTAATTAATTGAGTAAATGAACATAATGACACTTCCCTCCAAGGGCTGGTGTAAATACTGAGAGATACTATGGAGACCAAAGGGCTCTGTCCTTGCGGGACCCTGGACGCATATGTGGGATGATTGCAGGTGATCTCACGGACATGGACGCCAAGCCCCGGAGCAAATTAAGCGATTTGTCCAGGATTCTTTCTGCTCAACGAGGAGTGGATGTGTTGCCCCTCTCCATACCACGCAGCCCGCTCCTCCATGCCCTGCACGGGGCAGGAGATGCTGATTGGCGGGGAGATGGGGAGGCTATCCTGAGCCCAGCATCTCCCAGGACAAAGGAGATGAGAAAAGGAAGGCCCACGTTCAGGAGGTGAAAGTCTCCAACCTTTCACTTTGGTGGTAGATGCCAAGCACTTTTCTTACTTTAAAGGACTGAAAAGGCAAGAGATGCTAGCCTATTTAAATAACCCAAATCTTGTATCAAGACAGACAAAAAGGTACTTAAAACTCAGCTAACATTTGTCAGTCCCCAAACACCTCCAGTGTTCACTCTGGAGACGTGGAAGGAGGCTGCTCAGAGGTGGCGAGTGACGGATGGATGCAATATGCTCCAGCAGCTCCAGGCTGAGCCTTGATCGCATTAGCTCCCACGCCCTGAAGCGCTATGCATTGGTTCATTTCACTTCTCATGGTAGATGGGCCTGCCTGGACATGAGGGCGCCTCTCTCCAGGCACATTTGAGGGCCAGGGGGAGATCATGAGGAAGGATGTTGCTGGGCTGACGGGGGGGGGGGGGCGGGGCCAAGGGATGTGCCGCCCATGCTGACATCCATGCTGACACAGCTCACCTGGGGCCGAAGGGCCACAAGGCAAATGGACTTTTCTGTGAAAAACAGAGCATCCTTCACCTGGTTGGACCCATTTGTTCCATTTAAGATGCAATGGCTTCTGGTTATCAGGGGGAAAGCAGGGGGAGGGATAAATCAGGAGTTCTGGATTTGCAGATACTAATTAATATATATAAAATAAACAGCAAGGTCCTTCTGTATATCACAGGGAACTATATTCAATACCTTGTGATAGCCTATAATGAAAAAGAATATGAAAAGGTATATATATATATATATATATATATATATATATATATATATATATAAAACTGAATCTCTATGCTGTACACCAGAAATTAACACAACACTGTAAACCGACTATACTTCAATTAAAAAAAAAAGATGCAATGGGTGAGGCAGTCGGGGGACAAGTAGCATCATGGATTTCTGGATTTCTGGAACCTGCTCATTTTTATTCAAAACTTTTCTTTCATGATTCTGGCTTTTTTTCTTTGGAGTTTTGAAGTTACGAAAATCTGCTTACTTATTGTGTTCAAAATCTTGGGCTCACTCAAAGGGAAGCTGGGCTGGCAGAGAGAACATTTGATTAGGAACTCAGAAGCCAAACTAGTTCTGTGATCTCAGGCAATTTCAATCTTTCAACAAATATTTAGGGCCCTCATTATGTTAAGATGTCCACAACAGCCTCTGCCCCCAGATGCCTACAACCCCCTCCTGTGTCTTCCTCTCTTCATCTGAAAATTGAGAATCACAGAATGTGCCCACCTTCCCCCTTCAGGTTGTGGTCAGGATCAAGCATGAAAGGAGTGAGCACGGTGCCTGGCACCCAGAAGGCCCTCAGCTCACTGACAATGACATCGAAAGTGACTTCGCTTTTCTCCTGACCTTGTGTGTGGAGTGTCTCATTAACCAAAGTGTCATGAAAACACGAATGTTAACTTCCCATTTTTATTTCAAAACAACACATTAGTTATAATGCTGTTGGTTTGTCCAAGGATATGGACTTGAAGAGCCAATGTTTAAGTAAGTCTGAGGAAGCTGACAATGAGGGCAAAGGGGCAGGCTTCTCCCTCATTCTGCAGGCGCAGAGGTCTGCCAGCCAGGATCACTCTGATTTCATGCCATGAAAAATATATAGTGCCCAAAAGTGAAGAAGAAATATAGTCTTAAATTATTCTAAGGGGAAAATCTAGGTCAGAGAAAGACCCCTGAGAAAACTCACTACTGCCTGCCAACCTCTTTTCATCATCTGGAAGGAGGAAAGAGGTCCGAGGAGGTCACTTGGTAACTGTAGTGGGTGGGCTGTGGCTCCCTGAGTTTCCTCCATGACTCATCAACATGGAAGAGCAGATGGCAAGTCCTCAGAGCCCAGGATCAAGGCACTGAGGATCTGAAGTGCAGCCAGAAAGCTGGGAGCAGGGGATCAGGGTGAAAATGGCTCACTGAGATGGCGCTCCCTTGATTCAGAAGTTTGGCTCAGTTGACATCAGATTAAAGAGCAAAGCCCAGGAAATGGCTGCTTCCCCTAATTACCCCTGTTCCTCTACCATGTGATGGGATGACTTTGGTTGACCTGTCCTGCTCAAACACTACAGATCAGTTCAGGGGGAGGCTGAGAGCCACCAAGACACAGCTACCAAGGAAGGAAGCATCAATCTGTTCTCAAAGGAAGGACAGCCCAGGTGGGAGGTAGGGCTCAGTGATGCAAGAAGCCAGGAGAAGAAGGCTGTGTTTGCTGATATCTGGACACTACTCTGCCTCTTTTGCCTCATAGGCAGAGTCCTGAAGGCTGTTGGACAGCAAGCAGAGGCTGGAGACTGAGCAGTGGGTTGTTGATGACGTAGGAGAAGGCCAAGGGTAAGGTGGGGCAGTGTCCCTATCAGACACAAACTTTTGCTTAGCTTACAGTCAGAATTGCAGGAGCAATGGTTTTAGAACCTTATGTCTTCTTTCCAAGCTTATTCATCCACCATGGTGATGATGGATCCTGGGAATCAGCCTACCAGAGTCAGCAGCACCTATGACCATGAGGACCCTTTAAAGATGGCCCCATGAGAAAGTGGAGGAGCTAGTTCCAGTAAGGGGACAGAGTGGGAAGGAGGGTCTGCTTGTACAGGGTCCTTCATGCCCACAGCAGTGGAGACATGGCTGTGGCAGGAGTCGAATGGAAGCAAAATTTATCATCCAAAATGGTACACCTTTGAAAGGGAAAGGCATATCACTAATAATTATTCCAATTAATTATTTGGGGCTGCAGTGGATGCTGTAGTATGCCACCTAAATTCCTCCATCTGGACCAAGATGCTCATCTCCCCATGGATGATGACTCTAGTACTGCCCTCAGCCAAGAAGAGATTTTGCCACCTCCTCAAGAATAACACCCACTGAAGGTTGGTTGATGTGGGGACACAAAGGCCTGGACCCTTTGCCTCAATTTGGAACAAATCTGAATGGCCACTCTGGCCCCAGAGCTCACCACGGTATTGGCTTAGGCCTTTTTGTTTCGAATCTGTCGCCCTTCAGTTTCTCCTTCTGCCCAACCTGCTTCCTTCATCCCTCACAGTGTTCTTGCTGTGAGAACTCTCCATTAACCTACTCATGACTCTCCATCACAGAGTGTGTTTCCTGGGGAACCCAACCTAAGATAATTGGTACAAGTTGTCTGAGGAAGTTGACTCTAAAATGAGAATGTGGGGCTGGACCACCTGCCCGCTGCCTGGTGTGTGGAGTTGGGGGAGCTGCAGGAGTTCAGTTGCTAAGACCTTCACTGGTGGTGAAACGGACTGCAGGAC
The DNA here is from genome assembly GCF_009834535.1 of Camelus ferus. Classification (NCBI taxonomy): domain Eukaryota; kingdom Metazoa; phylum Chordata; class Mammalia; order Artiodactyla; family Camelidae; genus Camelus; species Camelus ferus. The sequence continues at coordinate 63,004,527 of NC_045696.1, forward strand.
TGGCGGGAGGGGTGCGCTAGCAGGTGTGATATCTCCGGTGTTTACAGGGCTGAGGAAGCCATAATGATGAGGACTAGGGAATCAGAGGGCTGTCCCAAAGGGCCATGCATGTGTTGGAGAAAGACAAGGAAAGATCAAGAACAACTAATCACAAATGTGAGGCAAAGTATGAGAGTTAGAGGGCCTCCCTGGCCGCATGTAAAGAATTTTCGTCTCCTGCATCTGGAGGGCAGGAAAAGCTCAGGATCAGGCTCGGGGCTTAATCTTGAGGATGGCTGAGTTCCAGAAAGGTGAAACTCTCAGCAATTCACAGCTATCATGGTTGGGAAGGAATGAGACCTTGACACTTGAGACAGGGACGTCTGGACCAACACACCTGAGAATCAAGAAACCCCTTGAACTTTCTGGGCCTGCACTGGACCACTCCTGCCAACTGAAGGCTACTACCTCCCTTGCTTAAGATGGTACAACAACCTCTGCTTTTCAAGATAATAAGTCCCCGCTCCTCCTCCCTCCCACCCCAGGATCTAGCCCCATCCAGGTCACCAGATTAATAATGAGGATCAACTCACCCAAACAAAACTTGGGGAAAAATGCAGGGCCTACTAAGGGGAGAATAGGATTATACGACAAAGGAAGCACACAGCCTCGCCAACATGTCCTAACAGAAGCCTAGGGAACATACCACGGGACTGGATTCCAAGGCTGCCTGATCCACAGGGACAGAATGTAAAGATGGTTAAGGAAGGAATGTATTGGTATGGGAGTGCTCCAGCAGTGAGGCAGGACTTAACACCCTGGCAAGGGCCCCAGGAGCTGGTGCTAATATGTTGTGTACTCTGTCTTAGAAGCCTAGGAAAAAAGTAAACTGGAAATTCCAAAGCTGCGTGGCATGCGGTGGAGGAAGGGGACCAAGGGCTCAGGGCATGTTAGAGAAGCCATATTTTATGAGGCCAGGAAGCCCACCAGTTGACCATGTTCTGTGAGAGGGTCTGGCAGACCCTCCATTTGCCAAGGCAGTAGGAATGCAGATAGGCGCCAGCATTGTTGAGAAGCTCGGTGGTCCTCTCAAGCCAGAGCTGATGGTAGGAGATGCTGGTACAGAACAGGGCTCCCTGGTAGCAATGGGAATAATAGAATACTGATGTATCAGAGACCAGCCGACGGCACTTAAAACCATCAGCAACAGGGAAAGTGCACTTATCTTAATGAGGAACAAGGATGGAGAGGCAGTCACGAGGCTTAATACACAGAGCTATAGAGATACAGTTAATCGAACATGGCTATTTTGACCTAGAAAATAAACTTGTGGTTACCAAGTGGGAAAGGCGGGGGAGGAATAAATTAGGAATTTGGGATTAAGAGATACACGCTACTATATATAAAATAAACAACAAGGACTTACTGTGTAGCACAGGGAACTATATTCAATATTTTGTAATAACCTGTAATGGAAAAGAATCTGAAAGAAAAAAAATATATATGTATATGTATGTATAACTGAATCACTTTGCTGTACACCTGAAACTAACACAACGTTGTAAATCAACTATACATCAATTTTAAAAAGAATATGGCTGTTTTAAGGGCAGGATATGGGTGGCAAACAAGTGTATTAATCAATCTGCACAATAAAAAGAAATCAAAGATGGATGATAAGGAGGCTGAGGACAGCTTCCCCAATAAAAAAAGCCAAGGTCCTAGCTTGGAGCCACGTTAGAAAGAATGTGGAAAAAGTATTCACGGTTATAGGCCAGAATGCTGATGTGATCAGCCCTGAGAATTCAAAAATAAAAGGGCAGCTGATATGGGATGACAGATGGAAGGGATAGAAAGGGGAGAGAAGTTCTCGTATCCTTACCGGCCACAGTGAAAAGAGAGGAGCCAGTCCCCACAGCAGTAGAACAAGAACTAGAGGTTCAAATACATGCATTCATCTTCCCAGGAGAGGACTAAATCTAGTGTCGCAGAAATGCTGGGAGGGGGCAGTGAGGTGGTAGAGGAAGTAGGTGAGATAAATATCCATCTGTCAAGGCAATAAACAATGCCTAAAGTTAATGATTGAAAAGTTAACCATGTAAGTTGTTTAGTTAGCGGCATGGAGGTAACTACTAGAAAACTAAGTAAAAACAATATGCTCCCTCCCCCAACCACACAGGTGTAAATGCTCGTCCTCGGGTTGTGGAACCGAGTGGAGAGAGGTGGAGAAAAGGCTTGGCCTGTTGTTTTTCTCTCATAAGCTCTCATATACTATTATTTTTAATCAAGTGTATGTATCACTTGGGGGCATTTTTAAATACTAGTAAAAATAAAAGGAGAGATTGTATTCCATTACATATACATGCTGTATCTTCCTTATCCGTTCATCTATTGATGGGCATTTACGACGCTTCCATATCCTGGCAATTATAAATAATGTTGCTGTTAATAGTGGGGTGTATGTATCTTTTTGAATTAATTCTTATTTTGTGGTTGGCCTTATTTCTTTGATAACTATGTAAGTTTAAAAAGCTAAAGCTCTAAAAGATCTTAGAAACGAACAGAACATATATGTAAATTTTAAAAATATGTGCAGTATATTGTGTTTATGTATTTACATGAAATGCACTGAATATGTGCAGTCAAATTGTAACAATTCTACCTAACAAAACTGAAAACTGAAAAAAAGAGAGAAAAAAAATGGACAATCCTCGTATTGTCAAGCCGTGAATGCTCAGTCCTGCAACAAGAAATGGAATGATCATAAGGAATTTGTTACGTGTTCAACTGTCCTCTGTAAGAGTGAATTTATTAATAAGGGCTGGAGAGAGAACTCTGAAGCATCTGGCTTCCAATTCACAAAGAAAGAATTAAAGTGTCAATGGCACCAGAATGACCTCGTGTCAGATAAGCACGGCTGCGGATCCAATCTTGGCAGGTAAACATCAGAAAGCCTGCGGAAAGGAGACATCTCTGCTTCTCCCTGCAGCTCCCATCTGTGCTGATACACCATCATTTGGCTCCATTGCCTTTGATAGTGGGAACCCGGGACTGGAAGTCAGAGCCTGAGTGAAGAATCCAAAGTAATCGTCCTTGACATTGGCTGTCAGATTTTATTATCAGCAGTGAACCAAGGGCTCTTGCCTTTTCTGCCTGTGAAGCAGCCAGCCAGGCGAGGCAGAGAAGCTCTTAGCGTCCTACTGCTCTTCACGGATTAAGACGCTAGCAGATTCTGGGGGAGGTGGGGCTCTCCAGTGCTACTTGATGGAATCTGTTTTGTGACCCGGATAAAGAGTCAAAACTGCATCCATGTTCTCTGGTTGGATGGGCAGTTCCCATTTGGTAGGTGAAGAATGAAGTAGTTAATCAAATGCTAGTTAGATGCAACATCTCCCTGAGAGCCAGGGAGTGCTCATTCTGACCTTCATCCTGTACCAGATGCCCCAGCGGGGGCCTCCTACAGCCCCAGGATGAAGGTGCCATGGGCCACGGGGTTCCCAGCAGGAGCCCACTTGCCCCAATTCTAGGTCATCCGTGGGACCGCAGAACCCCTATTCACACAGCCTAGAGCCACCTCCAGGGCCTGAACTGGCCTCTTACTCAACCTGCAGAGGTCAGGGTGTGACTCAGACATGAAAAGAGAAGCGATGTGTTAAATTCTGTCTGTGGGTTGAACATCACGTTCCTTACCGTGCCCCCAACCCCAATGCTCCCAGTCAGGGGCTGACACCCTCCTGCTGCCAGCCCTTCCCTACCAGGGCCAGCAGGAGAATGGAGATTTCATCTCTAAATGAATTTAACAGAATAGATTTTGACCTTAGGGTCACTAGGCTCAATGGAGGGTAATGGAGGTAACAAATGGGTTGAACACAAGAGGATTCAGTGACATCTGTACAATGACCAGTGAGATCCTACCCCTTTCCCCACCCTGCTGCAGAACACCTGAGGCCAAGCTTGTGCCCCCCAGAAAGGAGCCAGACTCTGCTTTTCTGGAGAAATTGATCAGATGCCAAGAACAGACCTTGAGAAACTGGCATTTGGGGGTCCTTCAGTGAAAGGGCTGGCTTGTCCTCTGATTACCCATGCCACAGCGACACTCCCCAGGCAATAAGTTAGTGTTAAAATCACTCACCTGAAAATGCCCTCTATTCTTTTGCCCTCCTCCATCCATTGTACTCACAACCATACACCTCTGTGCTGTCTCTGCTATCCTCTGAAGTTCTTCTGGAAAGCTTGCCATCCTCCTTGGCAAGAGGACAATTGCGTGCATTGTCTTGTTCCTCAGATTTCATAACTTTCACCCAATGACCTTGTCTCCTTTGCCTTTAACAGAAGCCAAAGGCTAGAAACACCCTTATCTCCCTGCCACCCTCCAAAGCCAGAGCCATGCCTGTATCTGCACTAGCGTCTTCCCTCGGCTGAGTTGGACAAGTCACCCGTGCTCCCTGCTGGGGATCTCTTCTCACCACCTCTCACCTGCTCTAGAGCTTTGTTCTACAAAGAGCTCCTCTCTCAACACAACCTCAACCTCTCCCTGTCTGCTCAGTCATCCCTTCGACAAGCAGTATGCCAGCTTTAAATGCCATTCATTTCCTCCTTCGTCTCTGCCCAACTACTGCTCCATTTCTGTCCCTTTTCACATCAAGACTTATTGAAAACATTGACCACACCGACCATGTCCCTTTTCTCACTTCCCATTCACTCTGAAACTCACTTATTTAAAGTCTCTCTCAGGTTATTCTCTCATTGGTTATGGCCACTGATACTCCAGAATTGAGGTTCGTTTTTTTATGAGGTTTTGACTATTCTTTTAATGGCCACCCCATCTTCAGCAGGGGTTGCTGTCTGGGAGTGTTCTATGTGCCTTGGCTTATGAAGATGTCTCTCCAGGGGGGTCCTGTACTGGCCTCTGCTAGGGCCATTGGGTTTCACTGTCTCTGAACTGGTTTTAATGTGAATTTCTCAGTCTTGGGTTTTTGCCTGTCATGGACACACGTGTGATATGGTATGAGTCTGGTTTTCCAATACCTTTCATGTCTCTTTCCCACCACATGGTCATCTTCCTCACCATTAACCAAGGGCTGTGTGTGCCATTTCTCCAGTTCACTCCAGGGACAGAGGGCTCTTCACTTACCGTGTCCTCCATTCCTACACCAGTAAATAGAGCCAAGGAGACCCCGTTGCTCCTTTAAGATTTGACTGTAATAGGAGTGACAGAGCGCAGGATTATGTGCTGAAAACTTCGGAGTTGCACTGATCAATTTTTCCAGGAAAACGTGGTGGAAGAGTGGGAAAAAATAAAGCCAAATATATCAGTTGTTACACTAAATATACTTTTAAATTAAGCAAATTTTATGATTAAAATAGGAAATAATTATTTAATTTCTGATTACCCTGGCTTTCTTCCTCTCTCCCCTCACCCCCCTTTCTCCTTTCCGCCCCTGCTTCCTTCCTTTCTTCTTATTTTCCTTCCTTCTATTTTCCTTTTCTTCTCTTCTCTTTTCTTCTGTCTTTCCTCTTCCTCAGGCTCAGTGGTGTGACAGTAAACTATCTTGATTGGGATTATTTTTCTCTAACAAACCCTCTGCTTTCCTAAAAGCTCGAGGGCATATTTATAATTCATGCAAATCAGTTTCTTTAATCATTCAACCTTATCCTACACTTCCTTCCTCCTCTCCCTCCCTCCCTCCTTTTTTTCTTAACACAGAATAATCCCAAAACAAATGAATAACAAGCCAAATAAACTATTTATTTATTTTGAGATGCAAAAAAAAATCACTGATTACGACATGTGGTCATCCTGTGTCCCTCTTCTCACACCCCATTAGCCTGGGGTGGGGCTTCCTCTCCTTCGGTTTCTGTCACAGGACACATTTTGGCTACATTTTAAGGGCCTCAGATGAAAGTGTCCCGAGTTTTTCTTCAGGGTGAATTTCCCATCAAGTATTCCGTTTGGGAAAGAAACAGCTCTTCCCCTGGGCACCTGAGTTTTAGAGCGCCCGGAGCTGCCCTCCTCCGTCCGGGGATCAGAGCACATTAAATTGCTGGGGACACAGCCACATCCCCTTCTCCACACGCTGCTTGAACAAGACTCCATTTCCTCCAACCTCCCACCTCCCCCAGCGTTTAATATTATTTCTCTTCAGGAAATAATCCCTGCTTCCTTCTTCATCAACATGTCATGGCTTTGTCCCCAGGGATAATATATAAAACACCCCGATGAAAGCCGGAAGGGACAGAGAATTCTTGGCTCTTTTAAAGCCTTTCCTAAAAGGCTATGAGAAGGCAGGGCCCTCCTTGAGGGGCTGGGTTGTGGACACCATGGTGGGAATTTTCCATCCAGTAGGTGTGAGGCTCCCAAGGACACATCCCTGAGTATGTGGGGAGTGGCTATTGCCACCTCCCAAGTCACATGCAGAGTACTATCTTCTCTAAACCAAGAATTATGGATATGACCTGCATGTCCGGCCATCCCACCTTCTGGTTTTATCGGGGGAGCACTGACGCCAGAGAGGGAACCTGACTGCAGAGTCAGGCGGGACTCAGCCGCCCAGCCTCTCCCGACAGAGCTCGCCTGTGTCATCTGCATTATTTCCGGATTCTGGACCCAAGACCACCCAGAACATTTTGCTGTTGCCCCCATATCTCACAGAACGTGTGGAAACAAAACGTGTTTTCATGTGCTTGGTTTGCACGTGCACCTGCCTGCCTCCACCTCCTCCACAAGTAGTTTCAGGAAGGGGTGGGAGGGTGGATTACAAAATCAAATAAGCCATTAGCAGGTATTACAACTCCCCAAAGTTTGGTCATCCTTAATCTATGTGTCCTATGATGAAAGAGAAGAATGGAGGAAACCAAAAATTTTGTGGGTAGAGACAGGGATTGAAATCATGTTTCACCAAACACCATTTTAAGGAATGTATTCCAAAAAAACAGATTAAATTAAGGAGAGTAATTATTTACATTGCTCTCCTTATCTAAGAATGCCTTTGGAAATTGACATGGCCCAGTGCTGGGAGCCTGGACCAGATTTCCACTGTCTCGCTAGTTACATAAGCTTGGTAAGCCCTGTATTCCTCATTAGTAAAATAAAGCTATTTATAGCTTTCTCATATGGTCAAAGCCAGGACATTGGGTTGTAACTCGGCACCGGTGAGGGCCCTGGTCACTTTTAGTGAGCTAAGATCATAGGCCAGATAGGGCCAGGCTCCATCATCATCAGAGGACAGCTCAGGCTGCCTGGCCTTGAGAGTCTAAGGCAGTCTTGGGTGAGCCTTGTCCAGGCAACATAAAGGAGACCCATGGAGGACATAGGAGGCTGGACCAAGCTGCAACTCTCCCCCTGCAGGAATGCTCACCAAGGGCGAATTAACAGCCATAGCTGTGGGATATCCCTGACAACTGTTCCCAAAGCCTCTGCTTAAATTTCCCAGCATGGGGAATTCACCACCTCCCAAAGCAGCCTGTACCGTGACTCTTGCTTTCCGTGATTTGAAACATGCTACCTTCTCTCCCTCTGGGCTCTCCAGGAGTAAGCCTGCCCCTCGTCCACACATTGGACGGCCATTCAGACATCTGAAGACAGTTCCTACGCCTCCCCTAGTCTGTTCTGTTCCAGGATCCTTCTTCCTCCAGCTGCTCCTAATGTAACCTCATTTCAAGCATGAATAAAATAAGAGCTGGGTGTGCCCCCATCTGGCATCTGTTATGAATCTGGTGAAACTGCCATTACTAATTAGCGCCCATCTTGAGTGAGGGATGGTGACGTCAGCTTCAATGAAGAATGGGCCTCTGCTGATGCTCCCAGTGACTGGTCCTGCATCCTTGGTCAAGGGCTGCAGCTCTAGGATCCAGCGAGTGTCAGGAGGGCCTGGGTTCTGACAGGTCATCTCCAGCACAGTCCACACAGGAAGTGAAGTAAGAACTAGAGAAATCTTGTGTTTCTACCCCTTCCTTCCTTCTCTTCTTCCTCCCTCCTTCCCTCCACCACAGTCACTCTGAACTCCCCCAGCTCCCTTCTGAGGCCCAGCTGGCACCCTGTCTTTGCTTCCTCAGATAAATCCTGAGGCTTAACTTGTACCCCACCCCACCCACTCACTCAATGGCCACCACGACCACTTTACCCTGGGATTCTGACCTTCTCCAGCCTGTCTCCTGCCCCCACCATTTTTATCCACCTGTCTCTGTGCAAACACACAGGCTCTGAGGCCTAAAGGACATAACTGCTCAGCCCCTCAAGAAACTGTCAGCATGGGAGGAATATAGCCAATAACTACATAATATCTCTGTAGGATGACAGTTCATAACTAGACTTACCGTGGTGCTCATTTTGAGATGTATAGAAATATCGAATCACTATGTTGTTAAAAAAAAAAAATGTCAGGAAGGCATCCCAGTTCTAGAAAAATCTGTTTCCAGATGCCCTTCTGAGACAGAAAATGCTAACTCTATTGGGCTTCCATCCTCTTATTCCAAGGGGGGAATCCTCCCTGATTACTCAAGTACTCGGGGTTAGAAGAATCTTAGAGGCAGGAAATGGCAACCGGGGGCCCTGGGAACATTCTGTACTGCAGGGTGGCCCGCCATTGTCAGGGCTCGGATCTGTGGCCATGAAAGCAGGGGGTAGATTGGAGTAGGGGACTCAAATGACCACAGGAGGACCAAGGCATCTTGAGCTGGTGGCTCCAACTCTCTAAGAAATTCAACCTCATGCTGATCTGGCTCAAGTTTACATATTTTACATGCCATTGTACAGTGTGTGTGTGGTGTGTGTGGCGTGTGTGTGTGTGTGTGGTGTATGTGGTGTGATATATGTGATGTGTGTATGGTATGTGTGTTGTAGGTATATGTTATATGTGCAGTGTGTGTAAATGGTGTGTGTGTGGTGCGGTGTATGTGTGTGGGGTGTGTGTATGGTGTGTAGTATGTGTGTGATGTGTGTGGTGTGTAGTGTGTATGTGTGTGTGTGATGTGGTGTGTGTGTGTGTGGTGTGGTGTGTGTGTGGTGTGGTGTTTGTGTGTGTGGTGTGTGTGTGGTGTGTGTGGAGGGGTTGGTTATCAAAGGTGTAGACATGACTCCTCTCACTGTCCTTCACAGACAGGAGAGACAGTGTCTCTTTTCTCAACCAAAGGCCTCACACAAGGTTAAAAAAATCCATTATCCCAGGATAGCTTATCATCCACATGCTTACTATTTTTGTCCAGAACAAAGAAGCTTTTTGGCTTAAAGAGAGCAATTTGTGTCTTAGAAAATTTTTGAATATATTTAAATAAAATATGTTGAACTTGGATTAAAAAAATTTTTTTGCAATATATCCCAACATTTGTTAGTAGAAAAAAGAATTCGTGTTGGAAGCTTGAAACTATTAGAGTGCTTGCTTTGCTGGACATTCTTTTATAGCTCTTATAAACTGGGAAATAAAACTGCAAGTTGAAATGGAATCACTGCTTCTGCCATATGCTTCTTGAGCAAACTGGGAATGAGGATGAGAGCTGGAAAGACACCTCTTCCTGTTATCTTCCCAGAAGCCATTTGCTGTTGAAAGAAAAACTGAGCCTCATGGAGCATAAATTCCATAATGTGATGGCAAATTTCCTTCCCTGTAACCATCTGTCAGAAGCACGCACATTCCAGAATTGGAAAATGACCTGGGCTGTTTCCTAAATGAGAGCAGATGTATCCAGGAAATGTGGATGGGCCAGGCCCGTGTCCACGGACAGCTTCTTTCCAGGACGTGGGAGTGTGTCACAGAGAGCAGCCCATCGGGGTCCCGCGGGGAGCGCTGGGTGAGCACATGTGCCTGGGGTGGGCCTATGTGTCTCCCCTGCGGTGAGTGGGCACAATTAATTGTATGTATGTAACACGTGTGTATATGTATTGGTGCCAATGCTTTATGTTGATGCATGTGTTACTGCGTGAATTTACACAACAAATATGTGTTAGGCTCACCATATGTTATTACCAAATACTTCAGGCCAACTTTGAGTTTCTGCTTTCAAGATACTCACAGTCTACTTAACAACTGATAAAGAACATTCTAAGGGTGAGGAGCGGGCAGATGCATCAAGGCAGTGCCTGACACCTCCGGCTAGAGCAGTGGCGGTGGCGGGGGGGAGGACACGGGGGGGAGCACAAGAAAGCAGGGCTGGAGGTGGGCCAGTAGGGAGGAGGGAAGCAGCAGTGTCTGCCCGCTGAATAGGAAATAGAAGAAGCCTTCCTGAAGCCTTTCATGATGTCTCCTTCCACTCTATGCCCACCATGCACTGTGGATTGTGTCCTGTCACTGTCACCTCCCCAGGGCAGGGATGACATCTTTTATCTCTGAGCATAGCACAGGGAGGGCCTGGCCAGGACTGGGTGCCCAGGAAATGTTTGTCAAATGAATGAATGAATGAATGGCGAGGAGCCTGACTCCAGGGGAGGTGGGTGTGGCCACTGTGCAGGAGCCAGAGAAGGAAATGCTGAGCCCACGTTGTGCTATCCAAGGTCATCCCATCCCCAGACACCCGAGGACTGGTTTTACATTCTGTAGCCTAACAGGGGCTTTGCAAGAGCATAGATATTCCTTTATTTTCCCAATCCAAGAAATGGGGCTAATACCCATTTAGCAAGAGTGCCTTAAGGATCAGAGAAGGTAAAGGATGTGAATACGCCTTGAAAACTATAAACAACTGTTTGAACATGAAGGATGAGCATCATCCAACGTCCTCGCTTGGCAGAAGCCTCTGTGCCAGTGGTTCAGAGAATTCCCAGTGTGGAAAGTTTGCACACAGCTGATATAACGGTGGCCCTGTCTGCCTGGCAGGGTCTCTGGAAAAATGGCAAGGCTGTACTTGCCTTGCCCGGTGAGCCATTCCTGTGGTCAGAGAGGAGGATGTGGGGGTTTCAGTCCAACTCCTTAACTGACCCGAGGGCCCACCTGTCTATAAGCTTGGCGCCCTTTGCGTGCATGCAGTGAGGAGTTCTGCTGTCTCCACCTGTGGTTAGCAGCCTGCAGAGCCTTAAAAATAGCTCTGGGAAGATATTTTTAGTATATCATCCTGAGGCGTGGCTGGAGCCCATGGCCTCCTGTGACGCATGAAAATTGTTTTGGCTCTGTTTGCAAGTGATTCAGACAGCTGGCTTTGGACTTCGGAGGTGTAAAAATAAAAACAAGGTAGGGGAAGCTGGGTTCCAGCCACAGGGAACCCTCACCCCTACAACATCTGAATAATTGCTCATGAGAAAGTCTTATCTGAGCCTTGGTTCTCTGGAGATTAACAAATCACAGTCCTGCCTGGAGAGTTTGGGGCTGGCAAGTAGGACAAAGAGCAGAATAACCCCATTTTACAGGTCAGAAACTGAGGCTGTGAGAGGTTACTTAATTCAAGCAAAGTCTCCTGATCGATATGTGGAGGACCACATTCAGATCCACACCTAATTTTAAAGCCCCTGCGTTCTTGCCAATTTCCCAACTATAAGACGGTTTCAGGGTCTACAAAGCGCTTTTATGAACATCATCTCATTTGACCCTCTATGAGGCAGAATATTGTTCCAAGTTTGCAGGTGAAGAGCTGAGGCTCAGAAAGCAAAGTGACGACCTACCATCTCACAACTGATGAGCCCCCAGGACACACCAGGGTCCCTCTGACTCTAGATTCCTCACACCTGGTCAGTGTAGGATTCCACAGGAGGCTAAGGTGAATGACCAGTGGCATTGTGGGGGAGAGGGCTAGGGACACAAATCCTGTGACACTGGATAGGCTAGTGCCCACTCTCCTGAGTGCCTCCTGGGGACAGGGAAGCAAGCGCAGAGAGACCCAGAGCTCAGCCTCTGTGGACGAGGCGGGCAGGACAGACCATGGGCTCATGCCCTGGCTGAGTGTCCTGCTGCTCCTTGGGGATCCTGGTGGGCAGCGCTCAGGAAAGCAGTGAGCACTGGGACCCGAGCCACACAGTGGTGGCCCAGTTGCTTCTGCTCCCAATACAGCTCCCAAGTGGCTATCCAGGCTGTCCTTTTAGTTATGGGGAGAACGAGTGTGTCCAGTCAGCTCTGGATGTCATGTGAGGAATGGCTAATAAACACCACTGACCTGTGTGGATCCATCACGCTCTCTGGGATCAGGGATGCAAGTAGACAAGACACCATGCGTGTGCAGCATCTCGTCATGCAGACCCCTAACAACACAGAAGTAGGAAAGGCAAAACCGCAAGAAACCCTGTCATGTGGACCTACTTAATATTTGGCAACCATCACCTGCCCCAGGCATGTCTTCACACTTGTGAGAATGTGTACAGCTTTACATTAATGGGGAAACCCTAACCTATACTGTATGCTATCCTTTGACTAGCTTTAAATAGTCAATTACAGGTCAACAAATACAGATCTGTATCATTTTAATGACTGCACCCCATTCCACTGAATGAATGCACCTTCCTTTATTTAATCAGTATTCTTCTGATTGCCATTCACATTGCGCTTCATATTTGGAGCATCTTTCACAATGCTTAAATCACGCACCTCCACCAAAATGCACAAAAATACACACTTTAAATTCCTTAAAGGAGACTAAGCTTCCTTTGGCCCCCCTGTTATATTTCTGTTTAATGACAGAAGAAAAGGTAACAGTACAGATACAAGAGGAGAGCCTCTAGCCTGTGATTTCTCAGGCAACCTCCCCAGCTCCTTCACCTTTTTATGCTCAAGAGCTGTGGACTGTCTTTGTAATTCTTATACAGTAACTAAACTGACTTGACGAAATGCCAGTTTTATTCTAGGGCCTTATCTTCCCTAGATGTCATGCATCGCAGCCATTCCAGCTACCAGAGCAACAGAGGAGAGACAGTCTTCTCTGCAAACTGCTGTAGTCCCTCGGCACACAGCTGAAGACCAGGTTCCCCGACTCAGCGCTCGCAGCGCACTGCACACAGCCTCTTGGACTCTGAGTTTGCCTCCCTTGCAAGCTCAGTTTTGAGGCCAAATACAGCACTGTATGTGAAAGCAATTCTTTTTTTTTTTTTAACACTTTTTTATCGAGTTATAGTCATTTTACAATGTTGTGTCAAATTCCAGTGTAGAGCACCATTTTTCAATTATACACAAACATACATATATTCATTGTCACATTTTTAAAGCCCAGAGCTTACACCTGGGTTGACTCTTTGTGTTGTACTTTTGGCAAATGAATAGTGTCATGTGTCCACCATTACTGTCACATACAGAATAGTTGTGCTGTCCTAAAATTCCCTTTACATCCACCTACTCTTCTTTCCTAAACTCCCCAGAAATCCTGGCAACCACTGGGCTTTGTACCATATCACTTTCCTAAATGTCTCTTTGTGACTTTATTGCTCATTTCTCTTTATTGGTGAATAATATTTTGTTGTATAGATGTATCATGGTTTATCCATTCACCAGTTGCAAGACGTCTTTTTTCAGCTTTATTCACATTAATATTGTATATATTTAGGTGGTACAGCGTGATCATGTGATATACATACACATGATGACATGACCACCACAAGCAAGCTAATGACATATCCCTCACATCATATGATCTAGCCATCAGGCTTCTTGGTATCCATCCAAATGAGTTGAACACTTTTGTCCGTGCAAAAACCTGCAACAAATGTTAGTAGCAGCTTTATCCATAACTGCTAAAACTAGGAAGCAATTATATAGCACGGTGGCTATGCTTAATAATAATGTATTCTATACTGGAAATTTGCTCAAAGGATAGATAGCAAGTGTTTTCATGATGAGAGAATGAAAGTAATTCTTTTTTTTTTAAGTTGCCAAAGGCTTTATGATACACAAAAACGTTATATCATTCATTATTCTGATTAGCCTGTGGTTCCGAACCTTTTTAATACAAGTCTGTCTTTTTAAAATGAAAAAAAAATTTCCTGAATCCTGACGATGATCTATTAAGCACCAACTACATGTCTGGACTTGAGCGAAGTGCTAGGAGTACAGCCACAAGGCAGCCTTGAATTCACCTTTCCTAGAGCTGGCATTTCTGGAACTGGGAGTCCTGCGTATCCCTTGTCGTGTCCATTGAGTAAGGAAAGGACAGGACACCTGGGATGAATTTAGAGCTACTTTTTAAAAGAATGTTTGTCTCATTAGTCACAATGGCAGTTCTGCTATACATTTGAAAAACAATCTATACTTGCAAGACGTAGTCATCATTTAGTCAGAGACTATGTTGGATGCATAAATGGATTTATGAACACCTTGCAGTAATGTTAAGCCTTCCACCTATGGCCCTCCACTCCAGTCCAGGATTTTGCAATTCTGGACCTTGAGCTCTGGAAGGTTTTACCAAATTTCTAGACTCTGTACGCTCACTCATGGAATCTGACACCTCTTTCAGCTCTACCCAAGCCCTGATTCTGAGCCATTCTTTCACACAGCAATCTTTGAAATTCAGCAAATATCTCAGCTCTGTAGGGAAAGGACAGTGGAGTCTTCATGGAGAAGCCTCGGGATGCCAATTAGGAGGAAATAAAGGCAGGCGCTCCTCAGTCCCAGGGAGACGTCAGCAAGAGGTGTTGAAAATTGAGCTTCGAGGACTAAGTCCCATTGTGACCAAAGCAACCCTCGTTTCTAATTTTGTCCTTGATGCTATTAACAGATTTGAAAAGAGTCCTTCTGGACATGATAGTCTTCTGGCATCCCTTATAGGCACACAGAGAAATAAGAGTAATTCCTAAAGAAAACACGTATGAATCAGTACCATAGACCACAAAAGGTTGAAAAGGACCTCTAAGATTTGGGTGCCAGGGTTTTATGTGTAGGAAAACTGAAGTTCTGTGCTGAGAGGAGAAGTGACTTGCCTGAGTTTACAAGGAAATCAAAACTCACGACTACCTGCTAGAGTTTTTCTTACTGTGTCATCTGCTTTATCAAGATCATCTCTGACGTCAAGGCCTAGGATTTATCTATCCCAGCAAATCTATTTATGGATAAATTAATTCAACAAACACTTATTGAGTTCTTCCCTACTGTGTTCTGGGAACTGTACTAGCTACTGGGGATACAATAATGAATAGGAGAGAATCCAGTTCTCTGGGGTCTTACATTCTGGTTAGGGGAGCAGGCAGTTAGCATATACTATGGTAATGGCCCAACAGAGGGGTACCAGGGGGCTCTGGGAACAATAGCAGTGTCTCCTAGTCCAGCTGCAGGGAAAGAGGTGATGGTGGTGAAGGATGTTGAGTGTTCTGCCCTGGCGCCCTCAGGTGATGTATGAACAGGGTCCTCAAGACTGACTAGGAATTAAGGAGGGGAGGGCTGGGAGCTCAAGGCACTAGCGCAGCATGTTCAAATCCCCAAATCAAGTGCAAGCATGGGATATGAGTAGTTGGGGCATTGTGAAAAGGGAACAAGTGTTAAGGACTAAGGATGTAGCTAGAGTCAACAGGAGTCAAGAAGGGAGGATTCTATGGACTAGGTTAAAGAGGCTTGGATTTTATCCTGAGGTCTAGGGAAGCAATGGAGGGCCAATGGTGACCCCATCTGATCTGTGATCTAAAAGATGGCTCTGGGTGCTAGGTAGAGAATGAATTAGAGGGGAACCAGAGGGGAGTCAGGAAGGCTGGTTGGAGAGCCATGTGGTGCCCAGACAGGGGGTGATGGTGGCAGGGGGTGGAGAGAAGTGGATGTAACCAAGAGATATTTAGGAGGAAGAGTCAAAATGTCTTTGTGAGTTATTGGAAGTCCATGTTCACAAGAGAAGCCCCATAATTAATTGCCACTGACATTGAAAATCCTTCAATTAGTAAGATAGGCTTATTGGTTCACTTAGAAGTCTAACACAGAAAAACAGGCAAGCCTTCTCATGGGTGGCTCTGGCCGCAGCTGACAACCTGGTCTCACTCCTTTCAGACTTTGGACCATTAGGGCTTTGCATCCCTGAACATCTACATAATTAATTCACTCCCAGACTACTCATCAGGGAGTCTTATATGGAGGTAACTAGTAATGGGATTGCAATGGACTGGGGAGAACTCCCAGATAGATATATAGAGAGAGAACCATACATATATATATAAATTTTGTATACATGACTATAGCTGTGTGTATATGTATATTTTTTAAACATACATATGCATAGAAATTCCCCTCTCAGGAATTTATATGTCTTAAGAGCCCTTTCACAGGCTAACTCCAAGAGAATGTATTCTAACAGTGGTCTGTTCCCATCCTGAAAAACTCCTGTGGCGGCCTGTAGGACAAGCCTGACGCTAAATCCACACATCAACCCTCCATCACATGGAGGGTGTGGAGACAGAGAAGGAAGGGCCTGGCAGACAGTTCCAGTTGAGCCAGAAAAAACAAATAATGTAGCAAGCAATCTCTAAATCAGGGAAGGGTGTTTTTGAGATAGGTGAACATATTGTAAACAAATGATAAGAACTTGACAGAGCTGAGGTTAAGGATCCCTAAGGGCACCCACTGATGGGCTATTTAAGAGAGAAAGGGCGGTTCTTAGAAACAGGAAATTCCTGGGCAGCACAGCACATGCGCAGTACTCTGAGGGCGGTACTCTGAGGGCAAGATGGGTAGAGAGCGTCCTGCCGCCTTCTGTACTCCTGGCGTGCTGCCTGCCCGGCACCCAGGTCACACTAAATGTGAATGACTGAATAATGAATACTTAACAGAGTAAATACTCCATATTACGAGTTTGACAAGGTCAAATACTGAGTTTAACCTAATGGAACTTGTGGAGGAAGGGCCCTTGCAGGGGCAGGGGCAGGTCTGTATTCTCTTGACAAGGCAGGGTATGCTGGACAGAGTCCCTTGGTGTCTAAGGGATTCATCCGTGAGCTACGGGGCTGTCTGTCTTCTAAGCTTCTGGAGTGCTGGGATTCTGGACAGGCAGTCCAAGAAGAGCTCAAGGAATCCCAGGCTCCCTGTATTCCTTTATCCTGTAAGGAAAACCTCCTGAAATGGACCCCTTTGGGCATCCCAGGTTCCTAGCAGGACACCAAGGAAAGTGCAGTGCAAGCCCCCCGTGGAGGGAGACACACTGTCCGATGGTGGCTGTGGGTGAATGAGCTAGACGAAGGCGGTTCCTAGGGTGTGCGCGCACGCGTGAAGTGTTGAGACTCTATGATTTATGAATGTATTACAATAAGAATTCTATGTCTATTTGCGTCTTAATTTAAATGTCCTTTCGTGAGACCTTCTGTTGGAAAAGATAGCTTCATTTAATGGCATTCAGGTACGCCCTTTCCCACCAACAGAAGACATACATTGGATTAGCTGTTGGTTTAAAGAGCAGATCTTTGTGCCTATCAGAAGTGTGGGAAAATATTAAAAATTTATTTGAGTGGGGACTCCTAAAGGCTGGAATATCACAATGTGGGGTTTATTGCAGAGGATTTTTGCTTCTTTCTGGCTTTTCAATTGAATTGTAAATAGACAAGGGTTTGAGATGATTTCCATTAGGTAAACAAGATGTTACTGTGGTGGGAAAATAGTGCAGACACATAGAAAGTAGTCAACAAATGAGTATAAGTGGAAGTAATGAAGTTAGGGAAGGAGGAAGGGGGGGACCATATAGTATCTATAAGGCATATCGTCTTGCTTAGGAGGGCACAAGTGGAAAGAATCCAAGGAAGCCTCATGCATTCATGTATTCATTCATCCTCTTCTTAAAACTTCATTTAATGGACTTTAATGTCTGCCATGTGTCAGGTACTGGGCTGAGGTCTGGTTGTGCAGTAATGGACAAAACATATATGGTCCTTCTTGTTATAGAGCTTTAGTTGCTTTATAACAAGAGGAGAGGAGAGACCACAGATGAATAAAACAGCAAATTCTATGAAGAAAAAGAACAGGAGACATGAGAGAATAACAGGGCAAGTCCACTTTGGATTGGACATCCTCTTGGGGAAGGTTGCCTTTAAGCTGATACCTAAAAGATGAGAAGGATTCAGTTCACATGGAAAGCTTGGGGAAGGGCATGCTGGGCAGAAGGGACAGCATCTGCAGTGACCTAAGGCAGGGAAGGACTTGGCATTGGAAGAAATTGAAAGGAGAGGACAGGGGCTAGAGGGAAGAGAAATAAGAGATGAAGAGGGAGAGAGAGGAGGGGCCATATCACATAGGGCCTCATAGGCCACAGAAAGGAACTAGGATTACATTCTAAGGGCAATGGAAAGTCGGTGATGGGTTTGAATCTGGGGAGAGGCATCATGGGGTTTGGATTTTTCAGCAGTCTGGCTGCTCTGTGAGGAATGGATTGGAAGAGGCAGGAACAGAGGAAGCAAGAACAGAGCGACTACCGCAGTGGTCCAGAGCTGAGGAGATGGGGAGGTGGAGCAAGATGCAAGTAGACTAGACAGGTGTTTTGAAGACAGAATGGACATGGCTGGGGCTGGACACAGGGGTTGGAGAGAGGGCAAGATCAAAAGTGATTCCTGTTCTTCAAGTCTGGGCAACTGTTTCTTGTTTAAATCAGGAAGAAGAGTGACATGACATAAAATTGAGGGGAAATGAGGAATAGGATCATTTCAACACGTATTGAATAATGCTAACTCAGTATCAAACACTGCAGCAGATAAGAAAAAGTTTCACAAGGCCTGAGTTTTTCCCATCCGTTCCAGGTAGCTGGAATATTTGTCCTGCTTTTCTGGTTCCTGGAACGATAAAGTAAATAAAATTGAGCAATTGATCATACCTCAGGAAATTAAATCATGTCCTAAATAGATAATGATTGAATTTAAAATAAGATGGGTTGTTATTTTAAATCAGGGTTTTTCTGCCTATCAGAAACCTTGAGGGAAAAGATTGTCACATGATGAAATTTGGAAGCCCAAGTAATGGAAGAAGATACAATTAGCCAGGTAAAGAACATAAATTTCCACAGAGAAAGTCTCGGGCAAACTGGGAGGAAAATATAACAGGAGAGGAAAATGGGAAGATGATCTCAGAGACGAGAAGCCTTCTCAGATTTGGAATGTTTAAGAGGAGAAGACATGTTATCAGCAGAACCTAAGAAAAGCCTCGTTGGCTCAGTCCTGAAGGAAAGAAGTCACCTGACATTTTGTTGTCTTGGGGTAAAAAGAAAGAATGAAAAGATGGTCACACTAGCAGAAGGCATCCAAGGTGACCATGAGTCCACAGGTGGCCCCGCTGCCTTGCTCTGCCCCCAAGGGAAGGAGGGAGAGCCCTTTAGTCACTAGATCCCAAAGTTGCTGAAGAACTCCTGTGCTTCCTGCACCACCCACCCAACACTCAGCCTTTCTTCCCTCCTGCCCTGCAGAGCCAGCCCCGGGCAGGGCCCTCTCCTTACAGGCTGGGCTTCTCTCCCATTCCTTGGCCAAAAGGCCTTCCTCCTCTGCCAGTGTCATCGTCACAGTCAACAACGTGGAAGAGCGTGGGGGAGCACAGTTGTACAGGCAGCGGTATGACCACAGCAACTCACAGGGCTTTGGAGTCACTATGTAAAAAGAACTCACCCAGCAACTAACTGACATCAATTAATCAAGAAAGGTTTGCATCAGAGAATGAAACATGGAACTGACCAACAGTCTAACCATAAGAGGCAGGTTAGGCTAAGGACTGGAGCTGTGGGCACCTGGAGGAACCTCAGTTCTCCAAACCACAAGGAAATGAACTCTGCCAAACAAAGTGAGCACAGAAGTAGATTATCTTTGAGTCAAGCCTCCAGACCAGTCTACAGCCTGACTGACACCTTGAATGCAGCCTTGTGAGACCTTGAGCCAAGGACCATGCTGAGCTGAGCTCAGACTCCTGGCCTAGGGCAACTGTGAGGTAATAAACGTGAATTCTTTTAAGATGCTGAGTTGAGATTCCTAGAGCTTTAGTTAAAGAATACAATGGCTGTCTGGAGGGTTCATACCACCCTGCTGAGTAAAAGAATGGTCCTGCTTGATATGGGGACATGTTAATTATCTGGGCGTATGACTCCCCACCTTTTCATAGAGACACACAGCATACAAGGCATTTTTATGAAAATGCTCAAAAACAACCCTGTGAGCTGTGGGATACATAGCATGCTCATTTCATAGATGAAGAAACTGAGCCTGAACGAGATCAGATGGCTGGACTGAAAGACCAGCTATCAAATACCAAAGGAACCAAAACCCTGCTCTTCTGTCTTCAAATCCAGGACTCTTCCCTCTACACCATAGCGTCCCAGGAGAAAATGGAAAGTCAGTAGCACCTACGGTTTTTAATCACAGGTGATGAACATCCAGACAAGAAAGTCCTAACTCTGCCATTGGAGTCCAGTCCCAAAGCACCTCCCAGTATATCTGTATGCTTTGTTGTGTTTGTGAGGAAAACCATGCCAGGGTGGCCACGGAAGCTGAGAAAGGTACGGTGTCTGCGTTGCTAAGATACAGTGCCTCTCCTTTGGGATTGCCAAGACTGCCTCTGCTTCCATAAGTCCTATGAGCAGCTCTGAGGGGAAGGAGTACAGGCTTTTGGGTAGAACCTGGGACCATGAACTTGGAGTCCTGAGTTAAAGTTCTGCTCTCCTAAGTGGTCTTGGTAAGTCAGGTACCTACTCTGGGACTCCTCTTCCTCATCTGTAAAATAGGGATAAAATCCTGTGTCCTGCCTGTCTCACAAGGTTGTCATGGGAACCAGGTAAGATAATGGACACTGAAAGTATATATATTTGTCCACTAAGAAAGGTGGATGTGTGTGAGGAGTCACATCCCAGCCACTTGGACTCTTTCTTAACTATAGCCATTTGCTGGCCCTAGAAAAGTGACTGGCAATTTTCAAGAACCTTATCTTGGACCTCCTCCAGCTGCTGAGACCACCACCAGGTCACCTGACTACCATCCTGTGACTTGGAGCACCCCCCTGCCAGCCTCACTGAAAGCGCAGTCGATAGACCAAAGATCCAGAATAGTTGGCTTCCTTTTTGGGGAGGCTGTCCCACTAAGAGATGTGGAAAGGGATGTGGAGCCACTTTTTTTAAGGCTGCCTTGTGGACTCATGTGCAGTAGCAGCTCTGCCGGGAGCCTGAGTAATCTTCCACTACTTCCAACTCAGCTTATCTAGCTGGCTTCTAACTTAACTTCTAGCCCTGAAAGTCTCTGCATCTACGAAGCTGGCTCACTTCACTACTGTTGCCAATTCAATTTACCTCTCTAAATGCCATTTCCCCATTTGCAAAAACCAAATCGCATTTCCTTCCCGCCAGCTGTAGGGAGCCACTGTGGAGTTTAATTAGACAGTCAGTCTAAACCCGATGATCTCCTTGGAGGATGCCTGCCTCACTCAATCACTCAGTTGTAATGAGATCATTGCTGGAACTGGCAGCTCATACAGCCTTGGAATTCAAGCAGAGAACACCAGACTTTACACAATAGCTCTTTAAGCCTTGGGTTCCCGGGGGCAGGAGTGGTGGCTGCTGCCCAGCTAATGTCAAACTTCCCCCTAGCAGCCTCCCCAAGATGCTTCAATCACAGCTGGGCTGGCGGGCATCTCATACAGGTCACCCCACAGAGAGTACTCTTGGTCTCTCTGCTGCTCTCCCTTAGAAGTCAAGTCTTTTGGGCAGAGCCTGAAGAAGAGGAAGATTGAAATAGACCTCTGGTCTCTGAAGGGAGTGGTCATTCCTAACACCAGTTATTTGAGGAGGAAATGGGTGCCCAGACAAGAAGCAGAAAAGGAGAATGTAAGGAGGAGGAGGACCTTGCTCTGGCTGTCTGGGTAGAGGCTGAAGGAGTCAAGGGAAATGGGCATATAATCTGCTTGGCAAGTGCTGAGATAATGCCCATCATAGGGTACAGAAGCGGAGCCAGGATGAGGTGGGATCTTCAGGCTTCAAAGAGAAATCCCACCCTGAATACCGGGGTATCTTGCGTTCCCTTCGCCCCTTTGTTCACTTCCTTCTTTTTATCACTAAGTCTTTCTTGAAAAAAATCTTATGAAACAGTCCAGCTTTCTCTCTGCTGGAGCAAAGTGAAGGAAGAGACATGCGTTTGTGCAGAGAGGGAACAGGCCCTTACCCAGGTCACTGTGGATGGGAGCCACGGTGAGAGAGAAATTCTCAAGGAGGCGAATCTCGTGAATCAGAGAAATGGCTTCTCCATCCAGTCACAGCTGGACTTGGTTTACAAAAGGCAGAAGTTTCCAGAGAGGAGGTGATAGACCTGAGATATATTTTGGAAGAATGAATGAAATGAGTTGAGGGCAGCTGGTGAGTGACTCCCAAATCTCTTCTGCTTGGAGTTTGAAATGCCTATTAGACATCCCAGGTGGAGACACCCAGAAGGCAGCAGGTTACAAAGTCAGAGACTCAGGAGTCAGCTGTCAACCTGAGAATCATCAACCTACAGAGTCAGTGGTTCTTAGGCTTTGGAATAATTTAGAGTCACGCATGGGGGATTGCAAAAAGGAAGGTGCCTGGCCCAGGCAAATTCAATGAGAATCTCCAGGAGGATTGCGACACACACCATGCGAGGGTTCATGAAGGTGGAGGAGGCACTATGCTGTCTCAGTAAAAGGAGAAAGAGGGAGTTTAAAATATACCCCAAACCCGAAAGCATCTTGCTACTGAGCACCAGAAGTCTGACTCCTACTACTGACTGCATTGTCAGTAAAGAATGTGCTTAATTAAACTCTAATGAGCCTTCGACCAGTGGCACACTCCAGCACACAGAATACATGAATCACTCATCCTTAGGCGGTACCAGAGTCCTCTGCTCATGTTTGGAACCTTAAATGTGGCCACTTAAGTTTCCCAGATAGCAGGCAAAATTAGGGATCCCAGAAGCTGCGCATGTGTCTGGCCATAAAACAGTCAGGAAAAAAGCCAGAGGGAAGTAGGGGACAGCCCTCAGTCCTCCCTAGACTGCAGCTGTGGAAAGTGGACGCTTTCCCTAGAAACGATCCCTTTTTCCTGCAGCCCTGGACTGAGTGAAATTAACATCTCTGAAACATGTCCAGGGAACAGACTGTTCTCTGGGAGGCCACAGCTGTCGCTTCTAGCAAAGGAGGGGAAAAGGTGAGTAAAACGGTTTTTATTTTTTAAACAAGCTTCTCTTGGTCACCTACAAGGAGCTAGATCTCCAGACTGGAATTTCAAACCTCTTCTTTAAAACGTCACTATTTTGTTACCCTTACAGAGCATATGTTTTGAACAGTATTGTCTGCTTGAGTACAGTAATTAGTAACTTGTTTGCCTATGTGCTAATGAATCAAGGACACGTAAACATGTCAATTTCATGTCAGCCTTGCCTAATACACAGTGGGAACACAATAAACGTTTGCTGCGATGAATTCAGCCCGATGGCATCATAGTAAGTAGATCTATTTTCCACCAAAAGAAAAGAAAATGGATATTTGAGTTAGTTCTACAGCCTTATTACAGTTAAGATTTTTTAAAAAGAATTCAGATTTATTTGTAGTACCAGGGAGCACTAGGGTTCTGGGCAACCCATAGCAGGAAGGACTTATACATACTTTGGGCCCCCAAAGTGAGTGTTGATAAGATATGAATGCTAGTCCATGGGGACTATCAAAAATGCTCTGTAAGACTTCTCAGTGGTGCCTGGAAGAGAGAGGAATACCTGCTTAGTGTGAGTAACAGAGATTCCTCAACTGAGCTTCTGGACCAGAGATAAGATGGCAGTGGTCCAAGGACATATTCTGGAAGCTGCGTAGTTACATTTGGCTGCAGGCAAGGCAGATTAATGTTTTAGCTGAGTGATCCCCAAGTGTGGTCCATGGACCACACGCTTCAGAATCATCTGGGGGAAATTGTTAAAATGTTTATTTCTAGGCATTGTCCCAGACCTGAAACAGAATTTCAGAGACGGACTCTGCAATCTGCACTTTAAACAAGTTCCCAGGAAATTCTGAAGCATCTTGCTCCTGAGAGCCACTGGCAAGTACTCTGCACTGCCAGGCATCCCGGAGCTGGTTGTGCATGAAGACTATCCATCCTCAGTAAACAGCTGAGTCACACCACGGCCCTCTCTTGTGTGCTGCCTGCCTTGGTGTTTACCACGTGCCCTCACAGCCAGTCTCATTCCGCCCTCCCAAGCTCAAGAGGGCCTCAGGCCTCCCACAACCTGACCTTCCTCTCTTTTAGGACTTCCTCCCCACAGCTCACCCTTCTTGTCCACACTCAAGCCAAATGGACTGTGCCAGAACACTTTACCCTGTATCTTCCCCACTCTGGCCAGGAACACCTTCCCACTCTCACTGCGGGGTGCCGTCTTGTCCTGTGAGCAACCGATGGTGTAGACAGCCACCATCCACATATTGCAAGAGCTCCAACAGGGCCTCACAAGAATGTCAACCTTGTCCCAAGACAGTCAAACAGGAGGGGCTGTTGCAAAATGGTGCCTCCTAGACAGGGCTAGATGCAGAGTCACTACTCAAGCGAGGGTTCAAAATCTCCAAATCCCTCCCCTTCCCCGGCTCTGGAGGGAGAGATACACACTTTCCCAGCACCGGACCCTCAGCTCTGGCTGCAGACAACCCCAGGAGCCCAGCTCACCTGCTCCCTCTCCTGCTAACCTCTGAGGGAGCTTCAAAGACAACTTCTGTCCTTCTGCCTGAGCTCTCCTAACTCAGAGCCACCAGGCCTGCATTCCTCTCTCAGGGAGCTGCTGAGGTTGCAAGAAAGGCTAGAATGAGCAGGAAGAAGGCGTTAAGGCAAATGGAACCATCAAGGACCTTTGATGGACTTTCTGCCCCTCGCTGGCACCACAACCCCTGGCAGAAAGGCTGCCCAGATGGGCAAGCTGCTATCATCTTCTAGACCAGGGCTCTTCAGTGCTGCCAGTGAAGACGTGAAGTGTTCTGCCTGGTCCCTGGCACCCATGACTCCCTTCCTACCCCAACCTGCCCCCCACCCCAGTTGTCACTGCTCAGCTCCCAGCCCAGCTCTAAGAAGCCCAGGCCAAGTCACCCAGACCCCAGGCAGCCTCTCCTGTGGGGCTCCCCTGTCTTCCCTTCCTCTGCTTTGGCCAGAGAAAAGGGGTCAAGAACCTCAGGTTCCTCTTCTGCCTCAAGTGGGAGGCATCTGCCCCGCTTAGATAAGGTGCCTCACGGTTACCGTGCCCCCTCCCTGGTTAGTCTTGAGGCTCCGAGGGGAGGGGCACATGACAGGAGGGGCTCTGCCACTGAAGCCAGGAGTTCTGTCCCCCTGCTCTTCCCCACTCACAGGTGGAAACAGTCTCTTCACCTTTCTCCCCAGCATCCTCATTTGTAAGCAGAGTTCAAGTCATACCTGACTCTTGGGGATGTTGTGAAATCTGATAATAGATGGTGAAGAAAATGCTTAGAAGACAGTAAAGCAGCTAGATGTTTAATCCTTTCTCTCTCATCTTTGATGCTTGATGATTTAAAGATTTTTTTCCCTGCTGATAAAAGTCATGTATATACACTGCAAACATTTTGGAAAGTGCAGAAAAGAATAAGGAAAAAAATTATCTATAAGCCCATCTCCTAAACAACCCAAGTCATTTTTGGTTTATTTTTTTCTTCTTTTTTTTTTAAGCAATTTTTTAAAACTCAGCGTAACATAAGCATTTTCTCATGCTATCAAAAAGTGTTCTTGGAGGGAGGGTATAGCTCAGTGGTAGAGCGCATGCTTAGCATGCAGGAGGTCCTGGGTTTAATTCTCAGTATTTCCATTTAAATAATAAATAATAAATAAATAAATACCTAATTATTCACCCCAAAATTTTTTTGAAAAAAAAAGTTATTCTTAAAAAGAAAAATCTTAGACATAATATGTAATGGCGATGGACATTTTTGAGCGTAAAGCTTTTTATGCATTTTGGGTTATTTTACAGGATAACTGCAGAGTCAGATCACTGAGTTTAAGGACACAGATATTTTAAGACTCTTGATGCATATGTTATAGCTTTTGTTATGCCTTTCTCCTGGGTCTAGAAACTGAAGCTCAAAGATTTGAAATCACATGTCCTAGTTCACACAGCTTATCCAAGGAAAGACCAGGACGAAAATACAAGGCAAAACCATTCACATTCTGTGATCTGTGCTCAACAACACAGCACAGGAGAGAAAGTTGCGACTGTCCTGCAGGGAATCTGATCATTGAAAGACGAGGACAAACACCCTGTGGGTGATCAAATCTGGGACAAAGGCTGGTGCCTGGAAAGATGAGCCTCGGGATGAGGACACCTGAGTGCTACGGGGGGCTCTTCTGCTAACTCCATCACCCTGAGCAAGTCTCTTTGGCCTTAGCTTCAGCCCTGCAAGAGAAGGGGCTTGGACTGGGTCTAACACACTGGCCCTCTGCCCAGATACATCACTACCAACACAAAACCAGAAACATTTTGTTTCATTTTTGCGTATAAAGACCAAAGATAATTCATTTGCTCTAGCTCAGTGTAACTGTTTGCTCTGTTGGCCATAAAACTGATCCAGCTGGATACCAAAGCCAGCAGGTTGGGGTTAATGAGACAGCCAGCTTCAGAAAGCATGCCCCAAGCCAGAATCTGCCAGCGAGTAGCAGGAGAATGCAGTCCTTTCAAGATCAAGTCAGATGGTCAGAGACACGGCTCAGCTCTGGGTCTCAGCACCAGGCTCCACTGTGGGCACTGTAAAGAGACCTCTCAGCTCCAGCCCTTGGGGCGGAGCGCATCAGCCCCGTCGGTCCAGGGCGCCCGGCTGTCCCTGGGAGTGCACAAGTGCCCCGATGAGCAGCAGCTCAGGGTGATCAGGGCAGAGAGAATGGTGCTCTGGGTCGTCTTCCCAAGTGACCAGGAACTTAGGATGACATATCAGCAGTTGTGAAACCAGGGCCAACGGGACAAGGTGGGTGGGGCAACTGTCTGTTGAATGCTAACACGCAGACCGCAGCCTCCCGGGACTCAGAGACCAGTGCCTCTGTTCTGGGTGTAAGGTCAAGTCCGCTGGTCTGTGGGAAACCAGGCACTCTTACCCCTGCATCTCTGTCCAACTTCCCATACAGGGCTCTTGGATGGGAGGATATGTACATATTCCACCACAGTTCTGGGCCCAGAGGAGTATCTGTCTCATTTCTCTCAGAAAGGGAAATAGTGAGCTCAGGGAAGAAGCCCAGGAAGAGGCTGGATGGTCTGTGTGAAAATGCACATGTGTCAGAAAGACAAGTCGCCAACATAGAATGAGCCATATAATGTGTCCCAGGAGTAAAAGCACATGTACCAAAAGAACACATCTTTCGTAAGAATACATGCAAGTAAAAAGATGAACACAAGCACCTTAAAATGGTGATCTGTGGGTAAAGACAGAATGAACAGGGCCACAGGGATAATCTTTCATCCAATTTTGAATGTACTAGGACCTGAGAAATAGCATTAACTCAGCCCTCCCCACTTCAGGTCTAAAATTTTAAAAAGAAAAGGAAAAAAAAAGGAAACCACAGTAAACCAAACCTAGGAAATGTTGGTAAGAGTGACTTTGGAAGGTTCACAAGTTTGTTTTTATGACAAGAAGAGATAGTTTGAATCCACATGGGACAGAGGGGTCCAGGCCACCTTTAGTTCTCAGCCCTGGACACACCTTTGAGCCACCAGGGGAGCTTCTAGAAGACCCTGGATGCCTGCCTTAGTTGGCTTGGGGTGAGCCCAGGCTTGATATGGAGAAGGACCCCCGTGGAGCAGGCAGTGTTGAGAGGACGGCACTGAAGCAACCCTAATGTGCCTTCGGGCACTGGCGTTCGGGATACTCAGGAACGGAGGACTTGCCAAGAGCCAGAGGAAGAAGCATTTTTGGAGAAGGATCAGTTGTGGCCCCAAAAGGAGGGTGACTCACATGGAGGCTCTGGTTTGGAAGGGGGAGTAGGGGAGAAACCAGAGTCAGGAGGGGTGTCCAGCAGGAAGCCTGGATTGGGGAAGGGGAGATGGCTGGGTCAAAGGCAGTAGTGGGGAGCAGGGCCAGGGTGACCACCCCACCTGTTACAGATGCGATGAGAACTCTGAGACTGTGAAAGAAAAAGACTTACCTGGAGATGGGTCTCCGACACAGGTACGCCCCTCCATTGCTTGTTCTCTTTCCACTGTCCCCGGAGCCCCGCTGCAGCAGCAGAGTCTCCTCTGTCCTTCCCCGCCTGACCCATGCTCATCACAGAAGCAGAGGAGAAGTCACCCCGGGGTGAGCTGGTAAGTGATTTGAGCTTCTCGAGAAAAAAGAAACTAAAGAAGAGTTGAGGAAGGAATCTGACTAGTTATCATTGTTTATTCCTTTTCCTTTCTCAAGTAACTGTTTTCCTTCGTGGCCCTCCCGGTTGAGGTTTTTTCTTCTTAATCCCTTCATTCTGAAAGCTCACTTATTTTTCGTGCTTTCCATGTTGCCAGCCAGGCTTGGTAAATATCTTAACAATTATTGACTTGCTGAAGCTCTGCTGGTCCGTTTGGCCATCCTTCTGAGAAAGGGAAATCCACGCAGTAAGGGTCGGAGAATATTCGGTTTTGATCAGGATATGTGGAGTGCCACGTGCCCACCATGTGAAATGTTTTCACCTTTGCTCAATTTTTACAGACAAGAAAAAGAAGCCGAAGAGAAGTTACATACATTTCCAAGTTCTGTGCAAGCTCCAGCTCGTATAGAGAGATTGAGTCTTACTCAGTTGTGCCCTGCTGGGCCCAGCCCAGGGGCAGCACATGGTAGACCGAAGCTCATCAAATGCTCACTGAAGGGAGTGGCCCAGCTGAGATCTGCCCTAGGCCTTCTGACTTCTGACTCAGCATTAAAACCACAAGTACAGGCTGACCCAGCCTCTGCAGGCCATCGTGGATACGCCTGACCCTGCCCAGACCTGCTGCGGACAGCCCTGACCTCACATGGGCTGAGCGCACTGCTGGTTCTCGGTCAACATTCACTGCAGCCCTTAAAGCTCAGTTCCTGGCTACCGTGGCCCTAATAGTCAGCTTTTTGGCAGGATGTGTTGGCAGAGAGACTGTTATCGTGGGTCATGTGAAAGACTGTCAGATGAAAAGCCAGATTCTCAAGGGGGGAGAGGAAAATGAAAAGTCATCTAGTTTTAATGCCTGCTTTCCTCCCTCCCTCTCCACCTCCAAACCCACTCACATGGCCTCCATCTCTCCCCTCAGACACACATACATTCTCCCGCTGATTGGTTGGAACTGCAGATGCATTTCTAGTTCATAAATGTTGATTTATTTGTTGATGCTAATGAGGAGAGACTCCAAGGAGAGGCCACGAGCAGGTGTTCTAGCAACAGCCCAGCTAAAGACCCAGTGGACAGCACTAATGACTAAACAAGTCAGTGGAGATACCTCCATATAATACACTCTGATAGAGTTATGAGCAAAGTGCTATTGGAGTTCAGGGAGAGAGCGATGAATTATTAATGACGCGAACATCAGAGAAGGCTTTACTGAGGAGGTAGCAAGTGGGACGGGCCTTCAAGAATGGCTAGGCTCTGGGCTGTCCCAGAGGTAGGATGAGGAGTTAGTCTAGACATGACCACAGTCATGGTGGACCTAGGACACCAGGCTAACTGTAGCCAACCAGAGAAGCCCATGTCCCTGGAAGCCCCAGAGTGCCCGGCAGGGTGGTGGAGAAGAGGGAGTTCTCAGAGACTGGGTGTTGTTCACTTGCTCCAGGGACTTTGAACAAAGCATCAAGACTCTGGCCAGCTTCCTCGTCTATTAGGGAATGACAGGAGACAGGGAGGGGTGAGGCAAGTACAGGAGGAGGGACTAGATGACGCCTTGCAGGATGTGGGAGATATTGGCTGGATCTGCTGCCACTTACTTGGCCACTTATAGGGCCTTGGGCTAGCAAGTCTCAATGCATCTCAGTTTCCTCACCTGTGAAGAGGGATGGCCATCTCTGTACCACCTGCCTCGTGTTTATCCATGAAAACAGAGATGACCGCTGTGACTCTCACTGAGACCAGCTGCTCAGGGAGCACGTCTCTCTGCTCCCATCCTCTGTTGGCCTCCCACTGAAGTATGCATTTGTTCCAGTGACTCTTGCTGCATAACAAACCACCCGCCGAGACCATCTTGAGGCTGACACAAAATAATCATTATTTTGCAGATGGTAAGAGTTAGGAATTTAAATAACGATCAACCGGGGTGGTTTATCACTGTTCCAGAATATCTGGGGCCTTATCTGAGAAGACATGACGACAGGGTGGAGGAGGAGTGTTACGCAACAGCTAGATGCTGGAAGGATCTGGAGTTATCTTCACTACAGTGTCTGGTGATTGATGCTGGCTGTCAGCAGGTCTTCAGCTGGGAGGCTGCCAGAACACCTATGCATGACCTTTCCACGTGAGCTCTCAACCTGGGCTAGTTTGGGACTCTTCAGAGCATGGCGACTGGGTTCTAAGAGGAAGTATCCCAAGAGAGAAAATGGAGGTGTGTGGAATTTTTACAACCTCGCCTCAGAATTCATGTGACACCTCTTCTGCCATACTCTAGAGGTCGAGGCAGTCACAAAACTCTGTCCAGGTTCAAGGAGATAGAGTGCCACTCAATGGGAGGGGTGCCGAGGTCAAGTATTGAGAAGAGCATGCAGGCTGGACATGTTGCAGCCATCTTTGAAAAATACAATGTACCACGACATTCCTCGTATTGGCACTCAAAGCCTCCCAACAGCGTCTCCTGCTGCCTTTCAGCACGAACCCCCACTCCAGGCAGGCCAGCCTCCTCATCCCATACTCCTCCCAGCTTGCGAGGCTTGAGCCTGCCGGCTCACACCTCACTCTTCTCCTTCTGATCCTTCAAGTCCTATCTCCCCAAGGATTAGGGTTCCTGGTGTATCTGAGCAACAGTTAAGATGAAAAAGGAAGTCTCTCAGCAAACATAGTTCCTGAGATCTTCTTTCAAAGTGAAGAGTGGAGTCTGCTTCTTTCTTAGAATGAGTGAAAATTCTACCATGCTGACAGTGACTGGTTTAGAAAAATATCTACCAAGCACAGGCATGGGTCCCCTTCAGCTATAATCATTGCACGCATACTTCAAAAATGCAGGTTCTTTATCTCTCCCAGACAGAAATAATGACACTCATAAATTAAAGTCAACTTGTTTTAAACCAACAAATGGTGCGGCTGACAATAGAAGTGTAAATATGGTTAGTGTTAATGGATTTTTTTCAGCCTTGCTCCATTTCAGCTCATTAGACTTATGACTAATAAAGAGCTGGCCAACATTGCTCACTAATTGCCTCCAATTAAATCAAGGGCCAGGACCCACCTCCTGTGCAGACCCCAGTTCCCAGGAGTCCTGGGCATCTAATGATGCTCCGGAAACCCTCAATGGCTGCTTGATAGGATAACAGAAACACACAAGGCAGCCAAACCATTCAGTTCCTCTACACCCCAGTTGGAGATGTGTGTCCCCACCGAGCACAACCTTAACAACTACCAGTGGGCAGAGCCTCGCCTCTTATAAGGAGCTTTCACATCTTTCCCTCATTTTTCTGAGAAGGAAGCTGGGACTCAAAGAGATGAAGGGGCTTTTGCAGAATCAATAGCTCCCATGAAGGGAACAAGGATTTTATGCTAAGTGTTTTCATCCCCCTCTCCAGATTCTTTTCCACTGGGCCGCCTCATTCACTCATTCAGTTATTCATTCATTGATTGATTTGCCAAATGCTTATTAAGCCCATACTTTATACTAGGCATTGTGTAGGCCCTGGGGAAACAGTGGTGAGCAAGACAATGTCCCTACTTTCATTGAGCATGTGGTCCAGAGGGAGAGATGGCAATAAATACCTAAATAATTATATAAGCAACAGAATCTTACACAATGGCAAGTGCTATAAAGAAAATAGAACAGGGTAATGGAATAGAGAACGGCCAGGATTATTGGGGCAAGGAAGTCAAGAGGGGGCCCTTTAGCTGGGATTATTAGGGAAGGCTTCCCTGAGAAGGTGATGCTAGAGCTGGGACTGTAATGGGGACAGGGGGCCAGCCATTTAAAAATCTGGGGGGTAAAAAGTCCTAGGAAGCAGTTACAGCAGGTGCAAAGGCCCTGAGGTAGGACTAGGAATAGGCTGGCCATGTTAGAATGATCAAAAGACCAATTGGGCAGAAGCATCTTGAGCAGTGGGAAAAATGGAAAGAACCAGAGGGCGTAGGACTATGTAGGACAAAATATAGTCTGTGTCAGGCACTATACTAGATGTTGTGGGACAGTGGTGAAAAAAATGTGCATGGGCCCCCTCCATGTCCAGAAACAGCCAGTAAGCCTCAGTGAATCTCTAATGCTTAATGTCAGTATTGCCCCTGCCCTCTGCAGCAAGGCAACGGTGGGACCACTTTAATTGTTTTGCTGACAGGGTTGTCTGAAGGATCTGGCTTGCAGGAAGAGAATTAATTGATCAAAGTAAATTTGGGATTCCTAGGAGTTCTGAGGGGTTTAGTCTGCAACCTGCTCATTCCCTTTTAGCCTTTGCCTGCAGATCCTGGAGTTGGAGGAGGAAATGCCTGGAATTCCATGACTGCTTCTTGTGGTTCCCCACCCTCTCTTACCTCGTCCAGCCTGAAGTCAGAGCCACCCTGACCAGCTGGAAAGGAGGACGTTGAGAAGAAAAACAGTATCTCCAGCTGCCCAAATCCATCTGCAGCATCAGATGGAAAGACACACCAATGAGGGGGAGGGCCACTGGATTCTTCGTGAATGTAGTTGTTTCCCCAAATCAAAAACACATTTTCTGGAGATACAGGAAGCACAGACAGGATCCAGCTCTGTTAAAGAATAACAGCTTATTCTGCATGCTCTTCCTTTAGAAGCTTTAACTGGGACCCAGCAGATGTTTATCTCTAAGTCATGATAATGATGGACAGGTAAGAGGGAAGAAAGACAGTCTTTCCTAACGAGGCCCTGTCCCTCTTCCACCCTTTACTCTAGCCTAGTCACCCTCCCTCTCTCTCTCTCTGACACACACACACACACACACACACTCCCAGTTTCATTCCATCCCCTCTTGGTTGCTGTGAGTATGTGCTGCCCAAGCCCATCCCCACATCAAACCAAACACCATGTTTACTCATAGGCCAACCTTCAGGAAAACAGACATCCTGGATTTGCTTCCTAAACTTCCTATTATGCATAAAGAACACATTGTCCTTTCAAAGCCAGGAATGAGACCTAATGTTTGTCCCATGCATTGCCACATTACATGGTTACCATGAATGTGGATGTCCTGTAAGCAGCCTTGCAGATCCTTCAGGATCTGAAGTCACAGCTGCTTCCACTCTGACTAGACACATCCAGCTGAGCTCACAAGTTGCTTGTCGACGGATGAGCATGTGTCGTCCCTGTGAGGTTGTCAGCCTGCCCAAAGGCAGCTCCCAAAGTAGCATTCCTTTGCAAAGGAGCCAGTTGTGGGCAACATGAATGTCCACCCCAGGAGACAGACAGGCAAAATGTCATGGATAGATGTCATGCAGTACATGCAGTGGGTGCAAGTCATTGCCCAGATGCACACATGGCATAAACCATAGTGCCGAATAAAAAGTCAGAAGCAGAGTGAGACAGAGAAAACCCAATCTCATTTATATACATTAAAATATGACTTCTAAGCAACCCAACAACAACACCTTATACAAGAACATGTCCTAACAGAACAAAAGACGTCAAGTGTATTAGAATGGATGGGGAAATGGGATTAAATAAATAAAAGAAAGAAGGAATTTGTAGGGACCAATGATGACAATGTGTCATGAACTGGAGAGTGTCATTAACTCAATTCCCTCTGTTAGAAGTCAAAAAACTCAAAAGGAAGGACACAGAAATCACTGAGCAGGCCCGGACTGAGATTCCCACCTCAGCTGCGCCTTCCTGCTCAAACCAAACAGGAAGAGCAGCTCCACACACAACACCACTGCCTCCTCGCCTTTGAAGATGCTGCTCTGCATACAGCCAGGTACATGCCACTTTTCAAGGTCCAGCCCCCGTCACCTCCTCCGGAGACTCCCACCTCTGAGCAGCCACACCTTTCCTCTGCAGCACACTGCGGGCGTGTCCTTACGAGCTAGGCAGAAATGGTCCCAGTGGAACCCCAAGGCTGGGGTTGCTCTCTTCCAGGGGGAGGGAGGGTACTGTGCAGCAGTGGCACATTGTGCCTTTGGCCATCTGCACACTTGGATTGCAATTCATTCCTTCAAATGACTTCCTGGAAAGAACTCACCCAGGAGGAGCCCTTTTTCTCCACAGAGATGCAATACTTTTCCAGGAAACTCATCACAAAGAAGAGGCAAGCGCATGTTTGATAAACGACTAAAAGGCCAAGTTGCTTCCACCAGCCCTTCTACAGTTAAGCCCTAGGCCCTCTTCCCATGTCCAAATCAGCTCTCTGAGGTCTCCTTCCTTCCTTCCTGCAAGCCCAAGGCACAGTCAGCTCACCTCTCCCCCTTTAAAACTACCTCTATCCCTTTATCCCCCGGATCTCCTCTAAAATCGAGGCTGGCTGTGGAAGCCATTACCCGGTTATTCCTGACACCCCACCGCACTGCAGACGCCAGGCACTTAATCAGAACCCACCGAGAGTTCTACAAACATAAAGATGCTGGAGTTGGAAATGTCAGGAAGTAGTGAAAGCTCCCTTCTGTGGCTCCAGCATGTATGCAGTCGATAAACAAACATTTTTAAGTACCTGTTATATGCTTAGTACAGGTTTTAGCCCTGAGGATTGGGGAAGATTCTCTCCTTGGTTTCCTTGTTTGTCTCTACATTGTCCAATTTTAGCAACAATCCTGCTAAATCAGTTCAGCTAGAACCCCTCATCCTCCCTGTCTGATCCCTCTTGATGTCTAATTAGGGTCCTCACTGTGATGTTGTGATTTATAATAAGAAATATGTATTTGGTCTTGCTTGCCCTTTCTGGCACAGAGCAGCTAAAACCCTTGGAGTTTCCTAAGTGATAAGAGATATAAAGGTGTGTTAATATTCATAACAAATCTCTTTCAACCATACCTGAGCTGATATTAATGAGGTGACTTTTGGAATCACCCAAGGATGGGGGCTGGTTGCCAGGGGAACCAACCATGTGATGGAAGGTTTGGAACATCCAGGGGAGGGGAGAGAGCCTGGAGGCTGAATTCATCACCAATGGTCAATGATTTAATTAATCATGCCTATGTAATGAAACCTCCATAAACACCCAAATGGATGGGCTTCCGAGAGCTTCCAGGCTGGTAAAAACACGGAGGCGCAGGGCCGGGGGCTGGTGCCTGAAGAGGTCACAGAGGCATTGCTCTCCTCTTCCATGCCTTGCCCTGTGCACCTCTTCCATCTGGCTGTCCCTGAGTTATATCCTTTTATAATAAACCAGTAATGGAGTAGGTAAAATGTTCCCCTGAGTTCTGTGAGCCTCTCTAGCAAAGGAAGTGGTGTGCGAACCCCTGATTTACAGTTAGTCAGTCAAAAGCATGGGTGACACCCTGGACTGGTGATTGGCATCTGAAGTCAAGGGCAGTCTTGTGGGCCCGAGCCCTTAACCTGTGGACTCTGATACTATCTCCAGGTAGACAGTATCAGAACTGAGTTGAATTATAAGACACCCAGCTGGTGTGGAAGAATCATGTGGCAGTGTTGGGGGGAGACTCCCACACATTGGACTTGGTGATCAGAATCGTACTCACCCTCCACCAGACCCTAGTTGATATCTGATCAACCTGGTGTAACTTCAGCAAGAATTCTTTTCAGGCAGTTTTGCCAGAACCCCACTTATCCCTGACGTCTCTCAGTAACGCCATCCACTGGTCCCCGCCCTGCTCACCAGCTGTAAGCTCCCTTTGCCCATGCTGCATTTGGAGTTGAGCCCACTCTCTCTCCCCCACCGCAAAACCCCATTGCAGTAGTACCTCTACCTAGGGTGTTGGTCTCCCTGAATAAAGTCTGCCTTATTGTTCTTTAAAGTGTCATTGAGTCATTTTTTCTTCAATGGGATATAATGGTTAGTAAAAGCAGGCTATGAGTTTCACCAAATTCCATTTCCGTTCTCCTGGGGCCTGTGCAGTGTTGGCCGCAGAGAGGAGCTACTGGCTGGAGACCAGTAGAGGCCTTGCCAGGACTGGTGCTCAAGGACTGGCCTTTCTACTCCCAGAGCCTGGCTCCCAACCAGGATGGCATCTGCTCAGAGTTTGGAGCCCAGCACACTCTAATTGTCCTGCGGCCTTGACGCACTTTCAACCTGTCAATTGAATCTTTCTTAAAAAGCTACTCCCATGTTTATTGGTTTTCTGCCCTGAATTGGAGTCCCTAGAATTCTCCTTAAAGATGGAAAAGTTCAGAGAACCAGATCTGGACGTCTCTCTCATGCCAGGACCTGAGTGAGAGGGGCTGGTGATAGACTGAGAAAAAAGCTGGCCCAGTGCCAACCCCTACCACTCACTGCCCCACTGATTTTCTGAGTGGCACTAGTCCCCTCTGAGTCCTTGGGCAAGATAGTGGGGGTCTCACCCCGGTCAGATGTCACTTCCTTGCTGTGTGGCCACGGCTGAATCCCTTCTCTCTCTGGGCTGATAATTTCTCTACATGTTTCTCCAACAAGTGAAATCGTAGATGCAAAGGAACGTTTTAAGCCTTGCAAAAATGTAAGACCCTGTGGAAATTCTCTGTACTTCCCACTCAACTTTGCTATGAACTTCAAATTTATTTAAAAAATAAAACTTATTTGAAAAACAAACAAGCAAACAAATTTGCTAGTCCCTACTGTGAACCCAGGGCAGGGAGTGAACCCTAAGTTCTAACAAAGCTCTGTGCCTTTCTGAGTGGCTTTGGGAAGCATGGAAATGTCTCTGAACCTTGGTTCCCCCATTCTACCCACTGTGGCTACTACAAGAATCAAATGAATTAATGGGTTTTTAAATAACAAGTTACAGAGCACTGTTCCTCTGTGAGAGCTTCTTGTTAATATTCATCACTTACTAACGAGACTGCATTGAAGGTGGACCAGCCAGTCCTAAGCTGGCAGAAATTCTGCAGCTCTTAGAGGGCACTGGACGCACCAGAGGAAGTAGGGAGAGATGTCTCCTAGGCACCACAAACTTAGCACTTCCAACCTGAGCAGCAGGAAGAGGAGGAAGAGGAAATGGAGGAGGAAGAAGACAAGGAAGAGGAGAAGGAGGAAGAGCAGAAAAAATAAGAGAAGCAGAAAAAGCAGAAGAAGAGGAAGAAGGAAGACTGAGAAGGAGGAAGGAGGAAGAGATGGAGGAGAAGAAGTAGTAGAAGGAGAAGCAGCAGCAGGAAAAAAAAAAAGGGCGGCGGGGAGGGGGCAGAAGCCATCAGCTGCCAAAGCAGAGACAGAAAAGCAGAGCAGACACAGGAGCAGCAGGAACAGGAGACGCAGAAGCAGCAGGAACAGATGTTTAAGAGGCAGAAGAAGCACAAACAGAAGAAGCAGAACCAAAGTGGAAGAAGCAGAACTGAAGTGAAAGAAGCAGAGGAGACAGGAGGTGAGGAAGGAGGGGAAGGAGGACAAGAGGAGGAGGAGGAGAAGCAGCGGCAGCAGCAGAAGGGGCAGAAGCAGAAAAACCCAAAGCCGAGAAAGTAGAAGCTGAAGCCAAAACCAAAGCAGCTGAAAAAGCAGGCGGAGGGGAAAGAAGAAAAAGCGGAAGCAGAAGTAAAGCGTGAGCGGCAGGAGCAGCCCCAGCAGAAAGAAAGTGGAGACAGAAGTGAATGAAACAGAGAAGAAGAAAAAGAGGAAGGAGGAGGAAGCACAGAGGGAGGAGAGAGGAGCCGTGAAAGGAAGAGGCTGCAGCAGCAGCAGGAGGAGCAGAAGCAGGAAGCACAGACCTCAAAGCCCAGAAAGCAGAAGCAGAAACAGGAGCCGCAGAGCCCGGGGCAGAGGTGGAGGGTCCACCCAGCGTTAAGGACAAGAGGGCACGGGGCTGGCCTGGTGGGCTGGGTGCTGGCTGCTCCCCAAAGCCCAGCTTCCTCCTACAGCAGATGCCTTCAGACACTGGAGGGTGAGGTTGAGGGGAGGAGAGAGAGCGCAGCTCGCCAGTATCCCTCCAATGGCCTCCATCCTCTGCAGGGATTGCTCCTTCCAGGAAGGAGGTAGAGAAAGGGTCTCTCACCTGCGCCTTTGCATGTGTGCGTGTGTGTGTGCATGTGTGTGTGCGTGTGTGTGTGTGTGTGAGAGAGAGAGAGAGAGAGAGAGAGCTGGGATGGGGAAAGTTGGAGAATGGAATCTGTCACAAGGGGAAATTCAAATGATACCAAGAGTTGGGGGAAAATGGAAAATAGGAGGTGATAATGAAAGGACAGAAAGGAAATTCTTTGGACTTGTCAGTGCAAGGAAGCTTCCTAGGTCTGGTGAATTGGAAAATGGTCTGGTGACTTGGTGATGCATTTCTCTCTGTAGTATCCAACAAGGTGCTGGGCACGGAGGAAAGGGATTCGCAGGCAGCACACTGTGATGCTTGGAGCCCTGGCTTAGCAACCAGCCTGCCTCTCCGAGGATCAGTCTCAGCATTTGTAAGAAGGTCCCTCCCTCCCCTCAGAGTCACTATAAGTAAATGGCTTAGAGCAGTACCTGGCAGATATAATGTGCTCAGTAACTCCTAGTTATTATGTTATTAAAGCAAGCATATAATAAATGCCGACTAATTGACTGATTAGAAATTATATTAAAAACTGGGCGATACTAACTACTACATGTAAAATGGATAAACAAGGTCCTACTGTGTAGTACAGGGAATTATATTCAATATCTTGTAATAGCCTATAATGAACAAGGAATACGAAAAGGAATATACTAATATATGTATAAGTGAATCACTATGTTGTACACCAGAAACTAACACAACATTGTAAAACAACTATACTTCAATAAAAAATTTTTTAAAATTTTTAATTAAGAAAAAACCCTGAACTGGGCAGCAAAAATTCTCTGGAGCAGGTCAAAGTATTTCAGGAGTGAGGGGCCATCCTCCTTCAGCATGATGGAAATGAGGGACTGTGACCATTTTCTCAAACCAGTCTTGTCTTTGAGTCCTATTTACTTCGGGTGGAATGACCACCACCAGTGACCTTGTATCCACTTGAGTTGCCTCCAAGTTTGAAATTACACTCAAAATCGACGACTTTTCAAGTCACTTAATGGCAGGCCAAGTTGTCCGGCCCGCCCCTTCCCATGCTGGAGCATCTTTGCAAAATGCTTTAAGAACTACAGATAAAAGAAATTGTTACGGGGTACGAGGATCAAGGATTCTGGGGCTTCTCTGAGTGAGAAAGGAAGGAGGCCTGACTTCCGTGCGTTGATGCCACTGTGATTCACAAGATCCCTCCACTCCCCTTCCCTGGCCTGGCCAGGTTTCCAAATCAACTTTTCTTTCATATGTTGAAATATCCAGTTAGCCATGATGGTCAGCCAGGGAGACACCTTCTCTCAAATCTGTCCTTTCCTCTCCATGTCCACCCCTACCACCCTGGCCCAAGCTTACTGCTATGGCTCTTCTAGAACCCAGTGATCTTGAGAGTCTCAGACCCACAGTCACCAGAGAGTATTTTTTTTTTTGAGATATAGTTGATTCATAATACTATATTAACTTCAGATGTACAACATAGTGATTCTATATTTTTATAGATTATACTCCATTTAAAGTTATTATAAAATATTGGCTACATTCCTTGTGCCGTACAATATATCTTTATAGCTTATTTTTCTATACATACTAGTTTCTTTTAATCCCTTATCCATCTCTTACCCCCCCCCATTTTTCCTTTCTCCACTGGTGACTACTGGTTTGATCTCTTTATCTGTGAGTCTGTTTTGTTATATACAGTTGTTTGTTTAATTTTTTAGATTCCTTGTGTAAGTGATAACATAATTGGTCTTTCACTATCTGACTTCACTAAGCATAATATCCTCCACATCCATCCATCCTGTTGCAAATGGCAGAATTTCATTCTCTTTCATGGCTGAGTAATATTCCATTGTGTTTGTATGCATCACATCTTCTTTATCCATTCGTCTGTTGAGCACTTAGACTGCCTCCATATCTTGACCATTTCAAAAATTGCTGCTCTGAACATTGGGGTGCACGTGTGTTTTCAAGTTGGCATTTTTATCTTTTGCTGATGTATGGTGCAGCCACTATGGAAAACAGTACAGAGGTTCTGCAAAAAACTAACAATAGACCTACCATATGATACAACACTCCCACTCTTGGGTATATATCCAGAGAGAATCTTTTTTAAATGCAAATATGATGGCATTTTAACCCCGCTCCTTTCCAATCAACTTATGACTTTGGGCAAATCCCTTCCTGCCTTGGGACGAGAAGTCCTTCAGAATAATAATGAGGAGGCGGGGCTATTTAGTTTCCCAAGAGCCTCCCCGTAGACCCTCGGTCTATGATTTTCTGTTGCTAAGGGTACTGATTTCAGACCCCTCCTCCCTCAAACAGACTTTGGAACTAGGAGGGATATGGTAAAAGAGAAGGTGAGGATAAATATCCCTAAAGAGACAAATTTCTCCTGCTCCCTCTGTGGTTGGAGCATTTGTACTTCAAAGGTAACTTTCACAACCAGAGCCAAAGGAGTGCTTTGTCATCTGCAGTTTAATTCTGGGCTCCGTTACTTAAACCAGTGACTTAAACTTTCCATTTCCTCTCAGGATAGCCAGAAGGTGGGCATGACCCACCACAGCAGGTTCCCACGGCATGCTGTGTAGTCTGTAGGTTAACAGTTTAACATAGGCAGGTCTTTCAAATAAAATCATTTATGATTGTTGATGTGGTGTTAAAGAATAAATGAAGACATCTTGGGACACATCAACTTTGGGGATCCCCTTTCTGCCCTAGGATATATTTCTTCTCCATTTAATTTTCATTCCTTCTAACTTCCATTCTTAGACCTCTAGAATTAGAATATGTAACCTTCTTTTGCTTAGAACACAAAGTAATAATTATTCCCACTTTGTTTCCACAGCGGCAGCCTGTGTCTCATATTTGCATACTTTATCCCCAAACATCATTTAAATGCAGTCAAGAGAAAATAGAGCAATTCAAGAGGATCAGATAGGAACCTGATTCCAGTTGCTCCCTGAACGAGACATTTTCTCTCAACAATTCGGAGGCTCTTGAAATTTGCACTTTGCCGCACAACACGTTGCACATACCAACAGAATGGGCTCTTGTTGGGAATTAATGCATAGGCACTGACTCTTGAATCTACCCTCCAAGAAGCC
Organism: Camelus ferus; assembly: GCF_009834535.1. Taxonomy (NCBI): domain Eukaryota; kingdom Metazoa; phylum Chordata; class Mammalia; order Artiodactyla; family Camelidae; genus Camelus; species Camelus ferus. The sequence goes on from NC_045696.1 coordinate 63,045,620, forward strand.
TGGCAGACTGCTTGGGACCTCAGCTTCTGGGGCTGACCCTCAGAGTCAAGGGCTTCTTAGTGACTCAGAATCTGAGAACCTGACATTGAAATTTCTCTTTGCTGCGAGAACAACATGAGAATCCATTGCAGTACAGACCAAGTTACATGTGGATGACAGTCTTCTAGTGATGTCACCCCATTGTCATTTCAAAGGCATATTCTTTTTTTTTTTTTTTTTTTTTTTTTGGTGGAGGTGGTAATTAGGTTTATTTATTATTTATTTACTTACTTACTTACTTAATGGAAGTATTGAGATGGAACCCAGGACCTTGTGCATGCTAAGCACACGCTCTACCACTGAGCTATACCTACCCCCCACCCCCGCGACAAGGGCACATTCTTAGCATTGGTGCACATCAAATAAGCTTGAGAGTAGGATCACAGCCCCCCAGCTAAATTGTGAGCACCCTTGAAGGCCTGAATTGAACATAGCTCCTGTCTTGTAATAATCTATACTTCAAAGAATCACCCCCCACCTCATCTAGAGATCCTCGGGCATTTTGAGATGAGTCCCATCTTATTAGGCTCATAAAAGCTCTTCTAACTGAATTAATTTGCTCCAGGTAACTTGGGTAGAAAGCCTGAACACAAAAGAAAATTAAAACAGCCCCAAAGCGGTGGTGATCTCCATATTATCGCGAAAGTGATAGCCATTTAGATTCTAATCAGAGGAATAACTGAAATTCTCAACATCTCCACTGTGCACCAGGGAAAACTGAGAATAGTTTCTCATCTGAACAGATTGGAAATCTCTGTTGCAAAATTTCTATAGGATCACTGTGGGGATGACAATAAACCTGTGATGTTGCAAAACCTAGTCTCCTCCCAGCACAGCCCAAACACTGACAACCTTCATCTCTCAAGTCTGAATAGTCCCTGACGCATACAAATGGCTTTGACATATGCAGACACTAAGATACAGCCGGGTTAAGTAACATAGGCCAGGTCATGCCTTTAATTAGTGTGTTGGCTCTTGGCTGCCATCTGAGGTTACTCCATTACCAACTTGATTGATATTCATGCCCCAGTGGTAAAATGAGATTTTCAGAGGGAAAAGAAGCACAAAACAATTTGAAAGAAAGAAAGAAAGAAAGAAAGAAAGAAAGAAAGAAAGAAAGAAAGAAAGAAAGAAAGAAAGAAAGAAAGAAAGGGCTTAAGTGTTTGTTCCCAGGCTTATCTCTTTGGACGTGGCTTTGGGAAATGGCTTAGTCAGTAGTTTTCCTTCCAAAAGATTTTTTTTTCCCTACCACTACCATGTCAGGTGTTGGCAAGAATCAGAGGGAATTTTAAAAGACTGGAAGTTCTTTGCTGTGTGTTATAGCCTACCTTGGAACAGAAAGCCCCAGTATAGTCTTGTTTTCCCTCCCTCTCCCCTCCCCTCCCTCTCTCTCCCCTCTCCCTCCTACTTTCCCTTTTCTTCTTCTTCTTTTTCCTTCTTCTCATTCTTCCTCTTTTTGTTCTCTCTCTCTCTCCCTCTCTCCCTCTACACACATGCACAAGATCATTAGTTAGTGGAGGGAGTTTGGGAGAAGAGAGAGAAGCCAGCAGACTTTTAGGTGCCTTTCCAATTCCCCATTCAGTGAACTTGGGTAAAACAGCCGTCTTCCTCAGCATATGGCCCAGAGAGTCACCTGCTAATTCTGCGGACCTAGGATCTAGCAGCGGCTCTTTAGTTAACGCCAAGTACAGAGAGGCTAGAAAGAGCAGGAAATCTGAATTCCCACAGAGATGGCTCACTTGGTGATACACTGAATTTCCATCTGTAAAGTGGAGAAGACAAACACTAAAAACCTTAAGCGTTCTTCTGATAAAATTTGTCCTTTTTATAAAATAATAACCAAACAGAAAAATGAAGAGCTATATCCCTACCAACATGTGTAATTTCAAAATAGCGCAAATCCTTTCAATGTTTTTCAAAAATTCTAAAAGTAATAGTCCACAAAAAACATTTAAAATTAAAAAATAAAATGATCCACAAACACACTGACCCCACCCGCCTGCTGCCATGAAGCCCTATCAACTGAAAAGAAGCTGGAGGAAGGTCAAAGACGATGCAGCGAGGGCAGTTAGAAGCCAAACCAAACCCCATGGCTGCTTGGTACTGTCCACGCTCCCAACTCCAGTGCCCTCCACACCCAGATTCTCCCTGAAATGCTCTCCCTGTCCCACCCTTCTCTTTCTTAGCTAAATAGATTATTTAAGCTGATTTCAGTAAGAAAAGGAAATCCTACCTCTTTCCAAGGTGGAAGGTAGGGGAGAACTGTCCTCAGCAAATACAGGATTTACTTTATTAGCTTGTGGTGGTTGTGATAAGACTGTAAACATTCCCAGAGAATGGTTAAAAAAACAAAAACAAGAAAACAACAACAAAACCCTAAATCAAAGCGCAGTATCAATCAGTAAGCAAGCATTCTTTGGTGCATCCATGCATCAGGCCAGCCAAAGGGAGCAGAGCCAGCTGCTGTGCAGGCAGGTGGGGAAGCCCAGCTCATTCACATACCGTGTGCCGTCAGGTAAGTTACTTCACCTTTCTAAGCATCCATTTCTTCATTTGTAAAACGGGGATAATAACTGTCTACCTCAAAATGTTATTGGGAGGACTAAATGAAGTCATTCATGTAAGAGCAATCAGTCAGTACATGGCACAATATATACCTAATGATGATGATTATCATCTATCTTCTTGGGGGTATCCTATAGGGTAAGGGACGGAGCGGGAAGGGGATATCCACAAAGATTCTGGGAATAACGAAGCCTGTGTTCTAGCTCCTCCAAAATGAGTTCAGTTAGCTTCTGAACAGCAAGTTCACTGTCCTAGAAGCTTCTGGGAACAGCTGGAGGAGCATGGGCTCACCCCCACTGCAACTTTCAAATAGAGGCGTTTACATCACAATGGCTAGAGGCCATCACTCACAGGGAAAGCTGCGTTTATATGAAGTGCACGCCTTGTTGAGCGGCCTTCTTTTAGTCACGTGGTCTGTGATAGAAAATTGGACTATCTATTCTTGGGAGAGGCCCTAGGGCCTGAGGGGAAGAAAGTGTTTCCCTGCATCCAAACAATCGCTTCAGAAGAGATTCTGGCTCCTCTGTCTCCCAAGGAGTTACAAGCAGAGTGCAAATTCCACCTCTGCCACTTCCTGTGGAAACGTGAGCAAGTTAGTCATCCTCTCTGAGCTCATTTTCCCATCGGAAAAGCAGAGTTGACATTACCTGTCTTGAAGTGTTGTCATAAGGATTAGGGATACTACATAACACAAACATATGATGCATGTAAACATACGACACCATGTGCCGCACTTTACAGACACTTAATAAACAATCGTGTTTCTTGGACCAATTGGAGTGGCTTGTGGTCATTCCTGGATGAGAGAGGAGTGTTCCCTCACGTGAACACTAAGAGGTATATGACCAACACTTAGTGTAGATTCATACTGGTCCGGAAATGAGGAGACCTGGGGCAAGTCACACTCAAAACCTGAGTCTCAGGCTTCTTGTATGAAAATGAAGGGGCTGGACAGAGGCCACGTTGCACAGACTCGGATTGTGTGGTTCCGGCGTCTAGACCTCTGTTCCTGGGCTTGCTGAGTAATGAGAACATACAGAGCATTTATAGCACTTGAGTATATAACCCAGCCATCCCGCTCTCGGGTTTATATCCAGCAAAGGAATGTGAATGTGTTCAAGAACATTCATTGTGGGGCTATTTGTAAAAGCCAGAAACAGCCCAATGTCCAATAACAGGAGAATGGATAAATAATTGTGGGATATTCACACAATGGAACACTATGCAGCCATGAGAATCAACAGTTACTGTTACACACACACAGTGGATGGCTCACAGAAATAAAATGTTAAGTAAAAGAAGTCAGACATAAAAGAGTACACACTGATTCCATTTATATGAAGTTCAAAAACAGGCAAAATTAATCCATGATGTTAGAAGTCAAGATAGTGGTTACCCCCGGGTGATGACTGAAGAAGGTGTAAGAGAAGTTTCTGGGGTGCTGGTAAGGCTCTTGTTTACTGATGAAGGTAGATCTGCTTTGAAAACACACAGAGCTGAACACTTATTTGTGTGTGTCCTTATCTGTATATGTGTTATGGTTCAATAAAAAGTTTATATAAAAAGTATGCAATAGAACCCTTTTCAGTCTCCAGGATCTCTAATTTTTATTTCTTCCTCTGTGTCAGACACTGTCCTGGCGACGGCATACGGAGACAAATAAGACAAAGCATCTACTGTCAAGGAGGTCACAGCTTGGAGGGAAGACAGATGGGTAAACACACAATGACAGTGTAATAAAGGGCTATGATGCAGATTCAAGCTGATAAATTGGAAACCCAGAGAGACAGAGGAGGCAACATTTGAACTGGGTCTTGAAGAGCACTCTAGGCAGAGACAACCACATGTGTAAGTAGAGACTAGAGAGCGGGGTTAAGAAGGGTCAAGAGTTGATGAGGAGAGACATATAACCTGTATCCCAGGCGGAGCTTGATGGACTGTGGTGTAGTACAACAGGGAGCCACTGAAGGGTCTTTAAGCAGTTGAGATCTTGCAAAAGCACCTCCCATCACATCAACCTTTTATCTTCCAGTCGTGTGGATGAAACGTCCTCTCCTAGAAAAGACCAGCTCCTCCACGCCTATACACAATGCCATCCCTTCTTATCTGTTCAAGAACATGGCTCCATCAATGCCCCCTCTCTCCCCTGCATCACCAACTTTTTCTTCCTATTGGGTCTTTCATGTTAACACACAGACGTGCAATTATTTCTCCCATCCTAAAAACAGAGAGAGAGAGAAAGAGAGAGAGAGAGAGATGCTCTTGACCTCATTTCCCCTTCCAGCTATCATTTCACTTCGTTCTCTTTTTGGCAAAACTCCTAAAAACATTGTTAATGCTTGCAGCTTCCACCTTCTATCCTCCCATTATCTATTAAACACACTTCAACTGAGTCTTCACTTCCAGAACCCCATCAAAACAATGATGCCCACATTGCTATGCCCAAAGGTCAGTTCTCCAGTCTTCGCCTTACTTGGTGTATCTGTAGCATTTGACTAGTTAATGACTCCTTGTCCTCGAAACACTTTCTTTACTTGACTACCAGGGCACACTGCTGGCTTTCGTCCTACTTTATACCCTGCTCTTTCTCAATCTTCCCTGATTCCTCCTCATCTCTGGACCTCTTTATCTTGAAGTTACCCCAAAGCTCAGTCTTTGGATCTCTTTTTTATCTAAAAGCATTATCCTGGTGATCTCATTCAGTTTCATGTTTTAAATTATATCAATAAGCTGATTACTCTCAGAACTATATCTGTGTGTGGCCCATATTTCCCCCTCTGGATTTTCAGACACATCCATCCAACTGCCCACTTGACAACTCCACTTGGATATTTGATAGGCATCCAAATCTCACACGTCTAAAACTGAACTCACATTCCTGAAACCTGCTCCTCCTATAGTCATCCTCATCTTGGGATGGGCAACTCCATCCTTCCAGTTCCTCAGGTCAAAATGGTCATCTGATTCTTCTCTTACATAATGAGCCCAAACTGTCAGCATCACGATGCTGAACGGTGGGAATTAACAGGGGATGGAGCAGTAATGTCACGTGCAGCTGTCTAATGGACTGCTGAGTGCAAGCCTGAACATCAAGTTTGGGCATTGACCATTGTCCTTTAAACAGAGTGTGGCCGCTTGTACTATATTCTTAAACACCTCACAAACAGCAAAGTTCTTTATTATGAATGAATGAAAAATAGAATAATGAGTAGTAGAGAGCAATTATTCGGCCTTAGTTGGAAAGCATTGTGCAGAATTTAGTTGGTCTCAAACTAAATGCCTCACCTTATTAGGGAAATTCTCTGCTGGGACTCATAGCCAAAGGTCAACCACCAACTTTATACCCCACACTGAATTTCCAACGTGGGCATATAGTTGATTAGAAAATAAGCAGGACTTCCTGTGACTAGTACAAAGCCCACTGGCTAACCAAGGGCTCTTGTCTTTCAAAAAAAAGGATCTAAGACGATCACTGCAAATGCTTGGCATTCATGCCTCCATTCCCTCGTCTTGTGTGCTCGAAGACATTGCTAATCAATCTTGGTACTCTTTACCTCTGGACGTGGGATTAGCTTCAGAATCATTTTTAATCTGGTAGCCCAAGCAGTACCAATTGAGTAGTACCAAGCACTACCAACTGAGCTATCAGTTTTGGCAAACAACTTTAAGCCTAATTGGCCTCCCTCGTCTGGTCCTTGCTAAGTATTGGCAGTGAATAAATCACAAAGATGATCAACAACACATCATACAAAGTTATCCAACAATAGCCTCCTATGATTAATTAAAGTGTGAAACTTTGAAGTCCCTTAAAATGGTTCTAAGTATGTATATGGATTAGTCAGTGTTTATAAAGTGCTCACGTATCATGTAAGAACAGCCAGCTCTCCTGAATTACCAGTTTAATCCAACTAAAATGAATATAGGAACTTCAGTAAATGGTAATTAACTTTTTAATTGAAAGAATTGGGTTTGCCTTCTTAGGAATTAAGAAGGCTTTGGGGGATAATTTGGATGATCCAGATTTCTTTAGAGAAGAAAAGAAGCTGCCAAGGGAAATCTGAACTGTGGCCTTCTCTTTTCCTTAAAGAGATGACATTGGCCAATGTTTCTTGAGGCCTGCTCTATGCCAGGCATTGTGCTGAGGGCTCCAGCAAGCAAAATGATTCAGACTCATTCCACTGACCTCAGAGCTGCACTTGTGGGCTCATTCTTTACAAAATAATTGTTGCATTGCTTAAATATTTGAGGACTTTACTACAGAGTTTGATTGCATCCTAGCTGTTGCCTTTTTGGTTTTCTTTTTTCCTCTCTTTCTCTCTTTAATATATATTTTAGTGTTTTTACTAATTTGCTTTAATTTACTGTAATCATTGGAAAGTTCTGCCCCAATGGCTGGAATCTACAGGTACTTCTGCCAGGATTTCTCAACCTTAACTGCACTTCAGAGTCACCCAGGGGAGCTTTTAAAAACTCTGATGCCCAACGACACCCCAGACTAGTGAAATCAGAATCTCTGGGATGGGACCCAGGCATCAGTATTTTGAAAGTCTCCAAGTACTCCTAATGTGCTTAGGTCAAACAGCATGTTGGACTCTCTTCCCTAAATGGAAGTAGGCAGGTATCCCTCCTTGTCACTCAAAAAATACTTGCTCATGCCTGAAGCAGACCACCCAATGCTACTGGATTTAGTCAGCTCAGTTCTCTAGGAAGAGCATTTGTTTCTCTGGTCTCCAGTTATCATACAGTAATCAGGTAGTTACAAAAAAGCCTTTGTAAACGTTACCTATTCTTGACCTCCAGAAACTGTCACTTTTGGTTTGGTTTCCTTCTTCTCACCACTTGATGAAATGGGAGACTGTATGGAGAAGACTTTACCCACATCAAGGCCTTAATCTAAGGGTCTCTGAGAAAGAAAGTTTGGAATGAATGTCAGTCTAAATTCCATCCCAAATTCCCTTGTTTATTACTTTTATAGGACTGCTGTGACAAAACTAGGTGGCTTAAACCAACAGAAATTTATTCTCTCACACTTGTAGGGGCCAGAAGTCCAAAATCAAGGGGTCAGCAGGGACATGCTTTCCCTGAAGGCTCTGGGGAAGAATCCTTCTTTGCCTCTTCCTACCTTCCAGTTACCAGCAGTCCTTGGCATTCCTTGGCTCACATCTGCACCACCCCAGTCTCTGCCTCAGTTACCACCTGGCCTTCTTCCCTGTGTCTCTCTCTGCTTATAAGGACACTGGTTATTGGATGTATGACCCACCTTCATCCAGTGTGACCTCATCTTAACTTGATTACATCTGCAAAGATTCTACTTTCAAATTCGATCACATTCACAGGTTCCAGGACACAAATTTGAGGGGACACCACTGAGCCCAGCACAGCTCATATACTACTTGTGGGTATTCTTTTTCTTCATCCCTAGAATGCGGGCAGTAAAAACATCATAGTCCACTTGTAAGTCTAATTAGATACTTAATATTTCTCTAGAATATTGAAAGAAAGCCATCTGCCTATAGTCAAAAGAAAACAATTTGGCTTATTAGGTTGACCTTTTAAATGTTTTTAAGACAGAGGGATGAAAAAGGCAGGTATCATGCTTGTGTTTTTTTCAGATTTTATTCCACATTTTTAGCCATTTCGCTGTCATCTTGCCCATTTAGAAATAGGAAATGTCTAATACTTGAAGTGTAATCAACTCATTTTTTTTCCTAATGAAGCTTGACAAATATGTAACAAATGAATACCCACAAAGGAACTGAACTGCAAACTCATTTTATCATTCAAATTTAATGTCGTAACTATTCATTTAGATGGCCCCACGAAGCTCAAAGGGGAGCCCAGGTTAATAGTCCAGACTTGGTAGGAATTCCTATGAGAAAATTATTTAACACCAGTTGCTTCTATTTCATCAGCAACTTTCTTTTACGAAACTTGAGGCAGGTTTGAGCTAGATCTATTGTTTACATTGCTCATCTGCCCCATGCCCAGGTGTATTTGCAAAATTAAATTGTGCTAGCTTTGAGGAATGAGAAGAGGCATTTAGAAAATCCCCAATGTCCCCAAGGTTCCTGAGCTGACCTAGAGGTCTGGGTTTGGGAATTCACTAGTCCCTCTTCCATTTCTTCCTGTCATTTGAGCTGTCACCTTGAAGATGTCACAGCACACATGTACTTCCTTCTGTGAAATGAAGCCCATGATCATTGGCTATGAAACATCGAGGGAGCTGACAGAGCAGCCAGGAGTTGTTAATTTTTTCTCACTGGCAAGTTGCACCAGCTCTGTGCTCAGAAAGGGAGCAGGCAGTAGCAGCTCAGGGATGCAGACTCCAGAGGTGGACTGGCTGGGTTCAAATCTTAGATCCACTTGGGGGGAGGAGGGGCAAGATACTTAACTTCTCTAAGCCTATTTGCTCATCTGCAAAAGGAGGATCATGACAGTGCCTGCATCATGGAGTTGTGTGGAAGTAACGTGACAGTGACTGTAGCATAGTGCCCAGCACATAATAAGCCCTTAGTGAATTCTAGCTCTTATTAACTTGAGCACCAATTTTACTGAATGTTCATAGACGCCTGGATCAGAATCTTGAGAGGTTATGTTCAGGCTTCATGGGAAGGAATGACCTGGTAAATTAGTCTAGATGTCTGCCCTGGGTACAGAAAAGAAGAGTGGGTTTACTGGAGCCACACATTTGCCTTTCCTATAGGAAAACGTCAAATTCATCTCTGTCTTCCCATGAACCTTTCCAGGACCCTCCATGTGACACAGCAAATGTGCAGAGAAATAATTACTTGGTTAGTTCTTCTTGCCATAGTGGTGTGAGGCAGGAAGAGGAGTAGGATTCAGAGCCTGAGACAAAATCTCTCTCTCCAAGATAGTTTTTGACATCTCCCTTCTGTGAGTCAGGCGATCACCGAGACTACACAGAGTCTTACCAACAGGTAAATCCTTGCTTTGAGATGGACCGGGGGCTGGTGTGCAGTGGTGAAGTAAAAACCTAAACAACCAGAGGCAGGATGCTATAGAGGAAGGAACCACGGCCGATCCCAGCTCCTCTGACAACCCAGCCCACAGCCAGGGCCTCTCTGGTCCTCCGTTCCCTTATCTACAAAACAAAGATGATAATCTCAACCGGGGTGTTGTGAGGCTCAAATGGCATAAGCCATAAAGACAGGCTCTACAAAAGGAGTTATAGGAGTCGGGAGTAAAGTGTGAAATTTCACCTATCCATCAAGAGCCTAACTAAGCATCAAAAACTGTATAGTCATCTGCATTCAACCTATCGGCCTTTCCCCTCAGTTTCACTCCTTGGTACTTCCTGTCACCCTCTCTGTCTATCCCCATCCTGGTATAAGTATTAAAGTCTGATTGAGCCTCCACCTTGCCTCTCACAGCAAGTTCTTATTGTTTATTTATTTATTATTTTTCTTTGCAGGGGGAGGGGTGTTATTGATTTACTTAATTTTTTTTTAATGGCAGTACTGGGGATTGAACCCAGGATCTCGTGCATGCTAAGCACGTGCTCTACCACCGAGCTATACCCTCCCCCCTTTACAGCAAGTTCTTAGCCAAGGCCTGTGGAGCCTTCTGGGATGGGGTGGGGGATGGTCACCACCTTATTTGGCTAGAAGATAGACTTTAATCATGCTGCTCATTCAAAGCTAAATGCTGCTGATGAAAGTATGTGGCTCCAGAGGCAACATCCCAACCCAAGCCTCTGGACAAATAAGAAACAAAGCCAAGAATTCCAAGCACTGGCCCACCAACCACCCCATTTTCAATTGCTGTGGCCACATACAGCCGTGATCTTGGGTAAGTCCCATACACTCTCCAGGCTTCATTCCCTCTGTTCATCTGAGATCTGTGCCTGGAGTTGGAGAAGCAGCCAAGGAGAGAACCAGAGCCTCCCAGTCCTGCTGCATCACTCAAGGCTGGGAATTCCAATAAGCTAGGAAGGAGCCATGGAGGGAAGGACATGGGCTAAGGCGGAAGATTCCAGAAGGACCCTCAAGCCCACAATGCCTGCAAGGGCCAAACACCAGGGCTGCTCAGAGTTATGAGCCACCATGGAGCATCAGTGTCTTAGGATGAGATGAACCAAAAATAAGCAGGAAACATCGCTTGAATACAGTCTTCCCGGTGGGGCTTGACTTAGCTAGGTTCAATGTTGGCTGTTTATTTCAGATCTGTGGCAAAGGAAAAGTGAGCTCTGTGTGCAGACTAGTAGCTGGGTCCCAGGACAAGCAGAACAGAAGTACACATCAGCTCTGGAAGGAAAAGCCAATTCGCCCTTCAGGGCGGCCTGGGGGCTGTTTCTGTTCTGCCTACCCTACAAGTTACCCAAGGTAAAAGTTAAGGGAAAACTTCATGAAGAATCTGTAAATTATTAAATGTTTTTCGAGAAAGAGTTTGGGAAATGGAAAAAAATGAAGATTGCAGTGGTTTTTTTCCCACTGTTATGATGCCAGGGGAGCAGCCCAAGGAGGGAAGGGGCCCAAAAGGATGTTGTGGTACTTGCAGGGATCAGAGTCTTAAATGGACATTAGGATCACAGGCCACAGTGTGGGTGGGGAGGAAAAGAAAATACAATGCTTGCCCCCTACCCCCAGCCCAGACCAAGTGAGTCATGTTCTCTAGGGGTGGAGCTAGGGCTTGGAGGGGAGCTGGTTATTGCTGTGTTGTTTGGGGTTTTTTAGCACCCTAGAGGGTTCTAAGGTTCTGCAAGGTGGAGAACTACTGTTGGAAAGTCTTCTCCAGAGCTGGAGGCTGGGGCTCAGGCTGTCCCATGGGAGCATGAGCACCCAGAGTTAACTGGAGGAAATTGGGGTTGAGAGAGGGGAGGGGCAGAAGGACGAGGGGGAAGTAGCCTGGTAGGAAGAAGAACGATCAGAACCTGAAAGGCCTGCCAACATTAATTGCTAAATTTGACCCTAGGAAAAGTTAAATTAATGTGTTGTGTCTTGTGCAGACACTGTGCTCGGAGCCTTGACAAGTGAGACATTATGCAATCATGACATCATGCCAACCCAGTGAGGCCAGCATCCATGCCCCAGTTACTAGAGGAAGAAAGAGAGGTCCAGAGAGGTGACGTGGTTTGCCTAAAGTCATCTGGCTGCTTGCTGGCTGAGCTGGGATTCCAGAACAGGTCTACTGATTCTAAGACCAGATGGGAGCACGAGTGAGGAGGCCCAGACTGAATTTTCTAGGAATGTTGGCACTGACTTGGACTGAACTTATTTTTATGAAGAAAAAAGAAGATGAGACAGATAGATTAATAAGTGCATGATACCAGGACATGAGAGCCACGCATTATCTGAGCACCTGGGAAAGCCTGAGGGAGATGCAACAATCAGGATTTCCAGGCCTCAAGATTCCCCTGCCCCTTGGCAGGAGGTGGGTGTGAACTTGTGCTGTTCTTACCCAAGCCCCAGGGGGACAAAGGCTGGAGTCCCGCAAGTAATTCCACGCCGGCAGGAAGTACACCACTGCAAAGGTAGTCAGGGGCTGAACCTTGGTGCTGAGACTTGGTTTGATTCCCAGCAGTCAGCAGATCGGAGAGCAGCTGCCAGATGGGACATGAAACAGGAAGGGGAAGGAGGCACCGCACGTGTGGGTGGGTGGGTGGGAGCACGCACCACGCGCAGGGCGGCATCCGGGGCCCTCCCAGCCTGGTATCATCACATCCAGCGCTTGCGAGCCCATTTCTTCCCTGGTCACCTCTGCCTGTCTCATGCTCAGAACATCCTGGGTTGGTGCCCTACTTTCTCCTGTAACTCTATTTTTTTTATTATTATTATGAAATAGTTCCAAAAGGCAAGAGAATTTAAAGAATGATGTAACTCGTAAACATCACCAGGCTGTGTCAAATACTAACATTCTTTTCCGTATTTGCTTCAGACATACAGTCTAAAAGACAGAACTTCACAGATGTCCTTGAAGCTTCCATATACCACTCCCTGCTTTTTCCTTTTTCTATTCCCAGGAGAAAACTACTCTCTGGAATTTAATGTTTATTATTCTCATGCATGACTTTACTTTCTCTATATATGGACGTCCATGGATTGTGGTATTTTCACGTATTTTTAACTTAATCTTAATGGAATCATAAAAGTAAATGGTATAAATTAATATAGTGTTATTAAATTATAATAATGTATTTTATATAATAAATATATAAAATATGATAGTCAACAAATAAATACGGTATTACTATGGATGAAATGAAACAGCTACTTGCTTTGTTTTTTGCTGACACTCTGAATTTGGGATTCATCTATGTTAATGCTAATTTACTTACTTTGATGCTGAATAGGATCTCATTGTATGAAAATATTCTAATTTATATCCATCCTCTTTTTGATGGAAAGCAATTTATCCACTTTTTCTCCCCCATTGCTCCAATTTTTCACTATTGCAAACAACGGCGTAATGTTTTCCTGCGCATGCGTGGGCTGTCCCGGCTGTACACCCAGGAGTGGCGTTGCTGGGCTGGGGGAATGCACATCCTTCGTCGTACGCTCGAATCTCTTTTGCGCCTCTTTGCCGAAACCTTGTTATCATGGGTATTTCCCCAGACAGGAGCATTCCTGGAACCGAGGACAAGATGAGGAAATGCTACCCACAGGAACAGAAACTGCTGATCATAAGGTCTCGGTTGATACCTGAGCGTCCACTCTGAGCTGGGCTGTGTGTGCTTGTCAGTGAGTCAAGGCCTGGAGCCCAGATGCTCTCCAAGAGCTAAGAAACTTGAACTGCCTGACTGGGACCTGAAGCCCACAGTGACCCGAGCAGCAACGTTTTGGGACCCAACCTCAAACACACAGCTGCCCTGTCTCTCTTTTTTCTTTTTAAATATTTAACTTCATTTTCCCTTGACTATCAAAGAAATAGGTACTCTTAACATACACTTCATAAAATATATTTTATGTTAATCACCCAAAATATCACTCCTCAGAGACATTTACTAGTAACATTTTAGCCTATTTATCTTCAGTCTTTTTTCTTAGCGTTTTCTCCTTACATATATATTCTATTGTATTCTGATTTTTAACGTCAATTTATAGCATTTTCCGTATTGTTAGATACTCTATACATAATTTTAATGAATTGAAATTAGTCTTTCACTTAGTTTTCTGTTATCTACTTAATCAGATACCTAATTATCTACTTAATCCCCCTCAGTACCCATTGTTGCAGGAGCCCCTGTGTGTACCAAAATCCTGGGATGCTCAAGTCCCTTATATAAAACAGTGGAGTACCAGGAATACAGTTAGCTCTCCATGTCTGTGAGTCCACAAATAAGGAGATCCAACTGTATGTTTATTGAAAAAAAAAATTCGGGTATAAGGGGACCCATGCCGTTCAATACTGTGTTGTTCAAGGGTCAACTGTGTATTGGATATTCAGGTTATTTCCAATTTCTGTTTTTACAGTTAAAACACAGTGTCCGTATTTGGGGATAAATCTTTGATGAACTTTCAGATCCTTAAGAGAGGATCTTAGAAGCATAATTCCTAGAAGGGCAAAGGGCATTTGTAAAGCTTTGGATGTTACCAAACTGTTCTAGAAAGACGACCATGTTATGGGCCCACTAACAAAGTGTTTAGAATGCCTAGATGGCCTCCCTTCACCCACACGAATTGTGAGAGTGCTTTACACTGGGGTTCAGATGTGGAAGGAAAGGGTACCTTTACATGCCAGCGTGCCCAGCCACAGACTGTCAGGTTTGGTGGAGTAGAATGTTTGGCATCCTCCCAAGCAGTGTGTACTAAGCTGCTTTCCTTCCATGAGAACTAACAAGACAGCAAAATGGATGAATCACACTGTGGGAAAGTTAGACTCAAGAACCAGGTCTCATATACAGTAGACAGTCGAAATAGGCCACTGGGACAGATGAGGATGTATTATTTAAATATCCTTAGATTGAAAGCAAAGACAAAAAGACTGGGTAATTCAGGCAAATCAAAAATACTGGGATAAAAAGGCTGTGTCTACTGTTGGGCCGGTTGTATACTGTACAACTCAGGCAGCAGAGAATCATTCATGTTATTGTCTATGTGAATGGCACTTCCTACAGTTGTGCAGTGTACAACCTACACAACCATATATAGCAGCCCTGCTGGAATATCTCATAGGACAGTGTTTATCAAACAATCTGTGCTGAAGGACCAGGTATTTTATTATTGTTATCATTATCTTTTTTAAATCCATTGTAGATCAGTACTTTGGTAAATTAAATAAATATGAATTACTAGAAAAATAAAATGCCACTTGCTGTCTCAGCAATGTCAATTACTATAAAAGTTATTAAACACTCAGTTTCTGAATTTTCCTCACTATGGACCGGTAACGCACAGTTTGGGAAACAGCACTCACTGGTTCACAAACCACACTTGATTACACTGAGTAGTACTGACATAGGTTTTCCAAACTGCACAAAAGTGGGAATGGAACGAGACATCCAGAGCCAGAACCAAGCAGTCAAATACATCTGGACTCTCCATGTCCCATGTTTTTCCCTCTGCCAGTTAGTACTATTAAACTCCACCACAGAATAGCTGTCTCCAGATGGGAGAAAACCTAACAACTAACAGCTCTTTACATTTTACGTCTTCCAACCTTAGCCACCAGAGGAAGGATCATTGGTCCCAAGCCCAAAGATTTCAGAAAAGGGGCTTAGTGGCCCAGCCCAGGTCTACTGCTCACTCCTGTGACCAAGAGCTGTGTCCCTTGTGGTCAAGAAAACTTCAGCTCCCTCGGGAACCATGTGAATGGGGCTGGGAGCAGTTCTCTGAAGATGAGTATGGTGTTGCCAGAAATGAGCAACTGTGGATGTGCCATGCAGATAAAACAGTACGTTTCCAGGGGGAAGGGTATAGCTCAGTGATATAGTATGTGCTTAGTGTGCATGAGGTCCTGGGTTCAATACCCAGAACCTCTGCCATAAACAAACAAATAAACAAACAAACAAAAAACAAACAAACAAAATTACCCCCCCCAAAAAAAGAAAGAAAAGGAGGATTTAAAAGCAGTAGGCTTCCAATTATTAGGTCTATGTTTTCCTATATCTATATTCCACTGAATACTTTTTCTGAAATATATTCCCCTCCAAAAAAGGGTTTATTGTCAAATAAATGTGTAAAAACATTTTAGATTTTATCACCCTCATAGAGATTTATAAATCATATTACTATATTAAAGGCTCTGAGAAGTCCTGTAAAAAGGAAACTTATTTAACTGTGTTGAATCCAGTGTTTCCTGACCTCATTTGATCACTGAAACCTTTTTTAACGTAACCTCCTGTAACACCCCCGTGGGATCCGTGTTCTAATAACACGTTTTGAGAAAACCTTGTAGGTGATAGATGTTCTCCAGAAAGATGTGACTCAAATCCGTTAAAAAAGAAAACAAACAAAAATTTTTTAAACCAGAGAGCTGAATATTTATAGAAACTGGTAAATTATTCACAAAGAGTTGCTTTATAGCATATGTTAAACACCATCAAAACTACCAGCTTCTAGGCTCAGAGTTTTTTATGTCCAATCTTTTTAACATAGGACCAGTCTCTGCAACTTCAAACCTCCTTTCCCAGGGCACTCTCTCAGGTTGCTCAGAACTCTTCATGTGATGTCTGGTACCCTGCCCCCTCTGAGGTAAGGTGTATCTTTATACCATTATGTGGTTGGCCACTGCGGTTTGCAAAACCAACTTAATAGCACAGGGCATCTGCTCTACCCTGTGTGCTCACGTAATAAAAAGGCCCACTGGGGTGAGCAACACTTGAGAGCAGTGTTAACAGCACCCTACATCTGAGGAAGCTTGCAGGTGGGGCCAACATTATTAAGTATAATGAAAGCCTTCTCCTCTCGAGAATGAGAGATGAGAACCTTGCACCAGATCCGCCAACTGGATTACAGGCGCAGCTAAAGGACAGAGTAAACTGCCTGGACAGTCAGGATCAGACGGCATAATAGAATTGGCCACCACGTCTGGAAACAGGCAAATATATAATAAATGGTTTATGAATATGGCCTTAGAAAGTATGATAAAATAATATCTGTGTTTCCGGACTTTGTGGCCATTCTGTAGCCAAAGCTAGGGTTTATGTCAGGCAGTTACTAACAGTCAGGAGGCACTGTTCTAAATATTTCACCGGAAATAATAGCTAATTTAATTCTCATGACATCCCTTTGAAGCAGGTACTGTCATCATTTCCACAGGAATAGGTGTGGAGATTGTAGCACAGAGGGACTGAGTATCTGGCCCAGGTCACATGGTTGGCAAGTGGCGGAGCCGAGCTTGAGCCCCGGAAGCCTCACTGTGGAGCTCATCCTTGGACCCATCACACTGCAGCTGCCTCCCCAGGGGGCCTAAGTCCCTATGCTTTGCTGAATAACAAGCAGGGATGTAGGGTTCTCTAGCTTGATTTAAAACAAACAAAAAAGTGGCTTAGGAATAATCACTGAAACTAACATCTGTGCTGTTCTTTGCTGTTTGGGCCTCATCACAACCCATTACAGAAAACCAGGCAGGACCAACAGCCCCACTTTATAGACTAGGAAGATGCACCTTTAACGGGATCCCTACCAACCAAGTGGCAGAAACAAGTTCTCTGACTTCAAGAGTCTCTGGGTTTTAACATTTCCTGTGTGGGGATCTGTGCTAACCAACACTTACCATGGCCCCCAGTGATCCCTACCTCTTTGTTATCCTCCCCCACATCGAATAAGACTCCCCTGTGTGACCCCCAGGATATTGCAGAAATGGTGATGGTGACTTCTGCAGCTAAGTCATAAAAGACTTTGGAGCTTCTGCCTTCTCTGGATTGCTCACCCTGAAGGAAGCCAGCTGCCGTGTTATGAGGATGCTCCAGCAGCCCCAGAGAGAGCCCCTCCGCCCCCGTGCACACCTGCACGAATGAGCCAGCCCTGTGAGTGAGCTCATGGAAGCAGCTCCCCCAGCCCCAGTCAGCTGACTGTAGCCCCAGCTGACATCTTGACTGCGATTTCACTAGAGACCCTGAGATGGTTATTTTGCTGGGTCAGTTTGACAGGCTGTGAGGTGTCCCGGTTAAACATTAATTCTGGAAGTGTCTGTGAAGGCGTTTCCGGATGAGATCAGCATTTGGATCTGTGGACTCAGTAAGAATAACTGCCCTCCCCAGTGTGGGTGGGCACCGTGGAATCCACTGAGGGCCTGCGTAGGACCAACGGTAGAGGAAGGAGGAATTCATCCCTCTTCTTCCTGCCTCACCCCTTTGTCTTCACACACACAGTGAACCCCAAGATGCTTCTCTGATGAACCATGATGCTCTTCATGCCCACCTTGATATTCCATCAGCCTAAAATGCCCTGTCCCTAGTCCAGATCCCACTCCTCCCCACTTGTCTCCACATCCCATGTTTTATGGAGAACTCAGTGGGGGAACTTACCATGGAAGCATGGCTAGCTCTGTGCCCCTTCTTTTCTTGCCCCTTACCAAAGCCACAAGCTCCTTGAGGGCAGGACCCTAGAGTGAGTCCTCTATTCTTCAGGGCTGGCACTGTGTCCTGGCCTAATGGGAGAGCCTGGCTGGGCTGGAGAGGGGAGGGTGGTGCTCAGAGACTGTGGGGTGAGGCAGTGGGAATCTGCAGAACCAGGAACCTCTCCCACCCTGAAGCCTAGGAAGGCTCCTGGCAGACAGGGGTACAGGTTACTGTGGTGGGGGAGTGTGGAGGAGGGGAGTGAGGAACAAGAGCCCTTCCAGAACTCTCTGCTATGTCTGAGGCTCCCAGAACTTCACCCTCATTTGTTTTCTCTATCCCTCTTCTGGGACTGCACATCCCACTCTGCAGGGTTAAAATCCCATTTCAGGTTCTGTGTCTGTTATGTTGCTTTAAATTGAGTAATTATGGGCTCAAACAACCACTTAGCCACATGTTAAAAGCTCTGGTCCAGACCCTGACCCCAAGGCTGGAGGACAGCCCTTCCTCTTTACCCAAAAACATTCAAACTCAAGTCTCAGGTCACATGGACAATGTCTTGGATCTCAGAAAGTTTCCTTAAAATAATTGCAAGAAAACAGCCTTGGCAGGTTAGCTCTGCTCCAGTTACTAACAGACTTGGCAAATCTCTTCACTCAGCCCATTTTTCCATCTGAAAAAGGAAGTCAGTGACCAGATGATCACTAAGATTCTAAGCCAAATCCCCATTCTGTGCCTTAATTTTCTCATCTATAAAATGGGAATAATCTCTACCCATCTCTGAAGGCTAGTAAAGATCAAATGAGATAATGTGGGTATAAAAATACTCTTGTGGGGTATAACTATAAAATATTAGTTATCATTATCTGTAAAATTTAATGAATGAGATAAAAGTCTTTGGTAAACATTCTTGGTTGATTTAAATTGATTTTAACATGATTATAGCCATCAGGGCGAAAGTGAATTTAAGAGAAAAGCAAGAGTGCACTAAAGGTGAGACCTCCTAAATGGGGACTCTTCATGTAGTTGGGCAAACTCGTACATCAGACATCTCCTTGGTGAGCTACGAACAGTCACTGCAGGCCAGGCCTGTATCAATAGTCCTCATTATGGCTTTTTTACCCCACAAGGTCTACACAAAGCATTGGCCATTAGAATCCAGGCATGCCTGTTTACTCTAAGGCTTGTCCTGAGTGTTCAGTCAGCCTTTTAACAGATGTGCTGAAGAGAATTAATGTAACTCACGCCTGTTCGGCTTTCCCAGGTGCAGCATAACTAAGTCACTATAGTATTTCAAAATGTCTTTGTTACATCTTTTTTATTATCATTAGTATTATTCAGCCCTTCAAAAACCAGGTCAAGATTTCAGAAGTAAGCCACGTCTCCCTTTGATCTTCAAGATCATGGGCACACACACACACTGCCCAGCAGCCTACATCCCCACGTCTCCACTCACAATAAAAGTAGAATTAGGAAATCTTTATAGTGTCCTTGAAAGTTTCTTCTGTGTAGCACAGGGAACTATGTTCAATATCTTGTAATAACCTTTAATGAAAAATAATATGAAAACGAATATATGTATGTATATGCATGACTGGGACATTGTGCTGTACAGCAGAAATTGACACATTGTAACTGATTGGATTTCAATTAAATACATATATACATACATACATACATACATACATATACACATACGTAAAGTGTCCTTGAGAATCAGGACTCCCAGAGCGATTGAAGCCAGGGACAGCAAGAGGAATCCATGTCGCTCCACAGCTTTTGCCTGAAAGTCATGGTTGATCACTCTTCCAAGCCTCCAACCAAAGACTGACACTCCCTTTAATCTTACTCGGTAGATTAGTGGAGAAGCTCTTGTTGGTAAATAACCACTGACCCCAGCCTCCCTGCGGTACTCCTGCTGTGTCACCTGGCCACCTAGGCCCTCCCTCCGTACACTCCCATCACACACGTGATATTGGGAGTGCCATCTGTGCACTCACTCCAATGGATGCTTAGAATAAAAGGTTGACCAACCAAAAATGGGCGGAAGACCTAAATAGACATCTCTCCAAAGAAGACATCCAGGTGGCCAACAAGCACATGAAAAGATGCTCAACAATCACTAATTGTCAGAGAAATGCAAGTCAAAACTACAATGAGGTATCACCTCACACCAGTCAGAATGGCCATCATTAAAAAATCCACAAATGATAAAGCCTGGAGAGAGTGTGGAGAAAAAGGAACCCTCCTACACTGTTCGTGGGAATGCAGTTTGGTGCAGCCACTATGAAAAACAATATGAAGATTCCTCAAAAAACTAAAAATAGACTTACTCTATGATCCAGCAATCCCACTCCTGGGCATATACTTGAAGGAAAATATAATTCAAAAAGACACATATACCTCAATGTTCACAGCAGCACCATTTACAATAGCCAAGACATGGAAACAACCCAAATGTTTATCAACAGATGACTGGTTAAAGATGTGAGATACACACACACAAACACACACACACACAAACACACACACACACACACACACACACACACACACACTGGAATACTACTTAGCCATAATAAAGAATAAAATAATTCCATTTGCAGCAACATGGATGGACCTGGAGACTGTCATTGTAAGTGAAGTAAATTAGAAGGAGAAAGAAAAATAACATATGATATCATAAATACGTGGAACCTAAAAAAAAGGACACAAATGAACTTATCTGCAAAACAGAGAACAAACTCATGGTTACCAGGGGATAAAGTGGGTGGGAAGGGATAAACTGGGAATTCAAAATTTGCACCACTTGGGGAGTGAAGGAAATGCTAGCTATCTTAATTATGGTGGTGGTTTCATTGGTGTATACATCTATCAAAATTCATCAAATTGTACATCTGAAATATGTCTAGTTTACTGTACAGGAATCATACCATAATAAAGGTGTTTTTTAAAAAAGGTTGAACCCTAAGCAACTCACTTTTTCATCAATATACAGTTACTTAATCTACAAAGGTAGGCAGACATAGGTGGCCTTTTCCATAGGTGACCATCTGTCTTGCAACAATGTAAAAACCTTGCTGATGGAAGATACTGAGGAAGAAAGAACTTACTCTCCCCATCACCCCAAAAGCAAGAATTAGCCTAGGCCCCCAGTCCACTGACCAGCAAATCAGAAACATCCTCTTGGTATCTGACAGGCAGCCCATTAGAAAACAGGCACAACAGTGTCCAATTGTCTTAACTCTAATTCGCTGTCATTGCAGGAGTTTTACTGTATTAGGTGCTCAAAAACTGTTTGTTGAGTGAATGAATAAATGTAATTTGTCTCACTCAAGAAAAAAAAAAGGAAAATAGGCATGAAAGCAAAGCCCTATGGTGCTGTTGTGAAGGGACTGGACATTATTAATAATAACATCAGACAGACACACATTACTGTATATAAAATATAAACAACAGGGACCTACTGTATAGCACAGGCAACTATACTCAATTTCTTTTAATAACATATAATGGAAATGAATCTGAAAGGAAAAAATATATATGTAAATACATGTATAACTGAATCACTTTGCTGTACACCTGAAATTAACATTGTATATCAATACACTTCAATAAAATTCTTTTAAATTAAAAAACTTACAAGAAGAAAACAAAAACAAAATTATAATAATATCATCATTATTATTATTGTAAAATCTTTGATGTTTGTAAATTAATTTACAGATTTTAAAAAGTTCTTTTCCCATCATTGATTTTTCTGCTAGGACAGCCAACTGCTTGGTAAAACACTGAATCATTTCCGTATCTATTGGTAAATAGCCACTGACCTGAGCCTCCCTGCCGTACTGTTTCTTGGGTCACCCAGACCACCAGGCCCTTCCCCTGGACTCCCTCCACCCCGCTCACACACATGTCTGTTTGAGACCCAGCAATCAAAGAGTTAACCCCCAGCCAAACAGGGGACCCCTGGGGACCTATACCAGGGCAGTGCTGTGCCCAGTGTCCATTCAGATGGGTGGGTGAACATGTCATGCTGGCTGTTAACTATTTGAGTACCTCCCTGCCTGTCAGCACTGAGGACTTTGGGATGGAACAGCCTACAGGATTCCTGAACTCTGCACCCCACACTCTGCTCTCTGGGTCTGTGGCAGCCCCATTGTGGGAACACAAGTCAGGTGGCTCCAGAAAGCCATAGGGCAAATGCGAGTGACTGGGCAGGCCCTTCCTTAACTGCCTGGGAGGAGTGGGAAATATCCTCAGTGACTAGCACTTAAATGTGGCCTCCTTCCCTTCGGCTGCACCCCTTAAAAACCAGGTTGGGTGCCTCTTAAAAACCATAAATAATAACATATAACAGCCAAATGGGCAAGTCCCCAACCTGCCGTCTGCATCAATTTCCCTCTGTTCAATCCAATGGAGAGAGATAATAACCTATCTCAGGTTTAATTAACATCTGGGCCCTGCTGCTGGGAGAGTCCCAAACCCATGTCTCCCTGTAATTGCAAACCTTTATTTATTTGGGCACTTTGATGACAGCCACAAAATGGGAGCTACAGCCCTGACCCCACCCAGAGCCTCATACTTGCCAGCTGCCAACCTCCCCTCCCCACCCCCACCTGCTCCTCCCTATGACTCTCCTGCCTGTCTCCGCAGCCACCCCCTGTATCCCTTGCCCATAATCCCCCTGCCCAAGCCATGCTGTGCTTATAGAGCAGTTGGAATTGGAGACCTGGACTGCAGTCCCAGATCTGCTCATTACTAACTCTACCACTGTGAGATGCACTCACTGGAAATGCCCAGCACTTTGCCTGGCATACACTGGGTGCTAAACTCTTGTGGGGGCGGGGGGGGGGGGCTTCTTTTCTACTCCATTGCACTCTTTAACCCCCAGGTCTCTTATCTGAAAATTGAGTTATTGATGCTGCTGCCCTGCCTGGTTATGAGCATCAGAAGAGAAAATGGCTAACAGCATCCTTCGTAAGGTATGAGGTACCACCTACACAGAAGGGTGGTCTCCTCAGACGGAGGGAGGGTTGGAATGCCAGAGGGATCACTGACCAGATGGGCCTCCTGGGGTATTGTTCCTTGGAGGGGCCACCCCAGTCAGGGTCTAGCCTTACTTAATGCAGGTCCTGATAAGTGCTAGGTCTCCAATCCTCAAGAAGTTTGGGGGGAAACAGGATTCCCAGGAAGCAACTAGAGAAGGAAGGATCAAGCAGATGGAGCTGCCACGTGTGCAGAATCTGTCTCGGGCATGCTCGCCACTCTACCTGAGACCTAACCTGAGCCTGCCTTTCAGGTCCTTCCAGGAGGACAGCAAGGATAATTCCTCACATTTGTATCACACTTTCCCACAAAAAGTGGCTTCTATTCATGACTTCTTTTGAATTGCACAATGCCGTAAGTTTGCATAATTATCCCTTTTTACTAACGGGCACCAGACCTCAGAGAATAGCACTTCTTTGTGCAATGTCACACAGGAGTCCTTGTAGAATGGGGTGCAAACTCAGGAATGAGATGCAAACCCAAGAATGGATGCAAACCCAGACTTCTGAGCTGGCATTCTGGGCTGCTTCTTTGGAAGAGACACAGGCTTGTCGCCTTTGTTTTCTTTTCTTTCCCTCCCTTCATTTCTTCTTTTTTTTTTTTTTTCTTTCTTGATAATGATACATTTATTTCAACTGTTTGCTGGCTTATCCCTAAACTTATCAAGGAATAATAACTAATATAGTAATGCCATATTCCATTAACACTCATACCAGTAAATTTCCCAGATAATCCTGTTTAAGTACACTAAGCCTTTTTAAAAAATACTGTCTTGAATTAAAATATTTCTAAAATGCACTATACAGCTCTTTACTTTTTAACTAGATTAGCCTATTATAAGTGTAGCGTGCTAAGAAAATAAAAATCCATATAAAGTCTGCCTCTTCCACTCACCCTCTGGTCACAACAAAGATTTAGCTGGTTAACAGAGACATTTCTGATGGGACAGTGGGATCTCTCTCAGACCTCTGGGTGGGTGGTGGCGTTCACTTGGGGCCTTCTCAGAGCGTGCAGTGACCACTCACGCAACTATCCAGGTCTCCCTCTCACTGGGGAAGCAGAGCCATCCTCTCCCCGAGGTGTCCGGGCCCCCAGGTGGGAGGAGCTTCTCTGTAGGAGAGAAGAACGTGGGCATCTCCCTGCAGATGGCTGGGTCTGACCAAGGAAGCGGAGCAGGACTCTCCTGGGAGGGCTTCTGATCAGTCCTGTCTGTATGTCGGGGAAGAGTTATCTCTCTGCAGCCTCACAGATCAATGTGACAAATCTCAGCAGAACTTTTCAAGAATCAGAGCTGGGCTGTCTCAGGGGAAAGAAAGATCTTCCCCAGAGAGGAGACAGTCCCCCTCAAACGTTCCTTCTAGTGCTGGGCTGATGTTTGCAGCATCTGTTTCTGAAAAATTACTTGAGCTCTGGGTCCTGAGCTATTCAAATCATCTCTTCAAACTGAATGATGAATATCTTCACAAACTCTTATAAATGATTTTCTCCTGATCCTCCTAAAGTCTTAGCTCATGTAAACCTGGATCGTGGTCATAAGATGAAGCAGAGGCTCCATATCTCTTCCCCAAGCCAGTGTCCCTTTCCTGCTGCTAGACTTCATTTCTTTGCTGCCCTTGCAGTCACATGCAACCACAAACTGAATTCTGGCCAGTGGAACGTGGTGAGAATTTGTGTGTGTCACTTCTAGGCCTGCCCGTTAAAACCTCCAAATGATCATGCATACTTTTTTTCTGTTTCCTGGAAGACACTCTCTGGCCGGAAGCAGGTGACCCAGAGAGAATTCCCAGGCACTAGGATAAGGGTCAGCAAACTTTTTCTGTAAAGGACCAGATGGTCAGTATTTAAGGCTTGTGGGCTACACAGTCTTTGTTGCAACTACTCAACTCTGTTGTTGTAGTGCAAAGCAGAGAGCGGATGGGTGTGACTGGTTTATCCCTAAACTTATCAAAGAATAATAACTAATAAAGTCATGCCATATTCCATTAACAGCCATACCAGTAAATTTCCCAGCTATATATGAATGGATGAGCACAACTGTGTTCCAATTAAACTTCATGTACAAAACAGCCAGCAGCCCAATTTGCCCATGTTCCTGGCTCTAAAAGACAGTGGAGCCACAATATTATAGAAAGAGCTTGGGTCCCTGAATGACTCCTTGACAATCATGAGTATTCACACTGAGTACTGCATAAGTGAGAAATTAACTCTCCTTATGTTAGGCCAGTAAGAGTATGGAATTTATTAAAGCCGCCAGAACTTTTTACCTTATTTAATTGTAGAATTATAAAATAGAGGAATATTCTATTCCTCTGGTTGCCAAGTTCATGGATCAGGAAATGGACCAATGAGGAAGAAAACCCAAATACTCTTCTGAAATGGCCTTTAGAAGTACAGGGCTGGAGAGAGGTTACAGATTGGAGATTTTCAAAAACTTCCTCCAATCTCCACCTTAAAAAAAAAAAAAAAAAAAAGCTCTCCAGAACCTAGATAAGGCAAAATTCTCTAACTCAGAGTCTTTGAGAAGACCACATTGATGGTTGGAAAGGATGATCATCTCCTTTGTGAAGCCCTCTATAACCACTCCTCCCTCCCTTGGTGGGTTGGGGTAGGCTGGCTGCCCCTCCTCTGTGTTCCCTTGACACTTTGCACATAAACTGACCATATCTCTTTTTAGGTTGGACATGTTTTGGTCTCTTCCATCAGATAACATCTCCATGAGAACAAGAACAGCTTCTTGTTTCCCTAGGTCCACCCCATCCCCCATCCCCAGGCTCGCCCACCTCACCCCCACAGCCAGCACAGGATTGGCACACAGTAGGTGCATTGTAAATGTTTCTTTAGTGATGCAGAGAGCAGGAATGAGTGAGTGAAGACATGCACAAGTTAAGGTTAAAATTATGTAGGTAATAGGTAGGGAAACATAATTTATCATCCAAACTAGGACACTTTTGAGAGTGAAAGGTGGCTCTGCTATAATTACGGGAGGACATCAGGCACCAACGAGGACTGTCCCAGGATCTGTGGTCATCCTGGCAGAGGCTCCTGTGGATCATGGTCTCCAGCGATGTAGAGCCTGGTGACTTCTATTAGTCTAAGGACCCTTTAAGATGAAAAACAAACAAGAAAGAAAACTCAGAGTACAATGGAAAGGAAAGGGTGATGTGATTTGAAGTTTTACTTGGCAGAAGTCTGGGAGGATCAGCACAGCTCTCTCACAGCGCTGCGAGTTTTCACTGATCATTTCACACTAATGCCAACCCCAACAGCTTGAGTTTACAGTACAGCTCAGCTTCGCCCCAGAGCACAGTCCCAAGCATACACACAGGAACGCGCGTGTGCACACACACACGCACAAACACACACAGAGTTCCGTCAGGACAAGAGGATCCTAAGTATTCCTGTGTGTACTCAATCCACATAGCATGTCTCCAAGGGTAACCCCAGAACTTCCACGTGTCTAGAAAACAGCCTAAAGAATCACTTTTAGAGGATTATGTCCATTTCAGGGACATCTATTTGAGAGGCAAATCAAATCATGATTGTAAATATTTGTGGAAAGTTTAGGGAAGAAGCGTGTATGTGTGTGTGTGTCTGTCTGAGTACAGAAAACTAATCACACTAGAAATACTGATCTGGACTGATCATCAC
Source organism: Camelus ferus (assembly GCF_009834535.1). Lineage (NCBI taxonomy): Eukaryota > Metazoa > Chordata > Mammalia > Artiodactyla > Camelidae > Camelus > Camelus ferus. The sequence continues at coordinate 63,072,378 of NC_045696.1, forward strand.
ATGCTGACAAAATGAATCCCAGTACAGAGAACAAATAAAACACAGCCGGTTGCCACACTCTCCAGCCACAGCTGATGGAAGAGACTGGGCTGCACATGGAGCCCGAGGCTCAGGTGGATATCCAGAGCTTCAGGTGGAAATTTAGCCCATAATCGTTCCACATAAAACGTGCCATTTAAACACCCACCTACTGTTTTCCTGTACTTAATAGATTACTTCTTCATTTTTGCCTGTTTTCCCTCCTTGGATCCTGGAATATGTCATGAAAAATGTCCCTGCCCGTGTACACATTCGCTCTGTGGAGGAGCCCCACTGAGGCTCACTCATTCCAACTGTGTTATTTCAATCTGAATATTCCAGCAGCCACCACTCCTTTCCTGCACGGTGCTTTACACAGAGCATTTACTCAACCAACATTTGGATTTTGAGCCTCAAAACAACCTGAGAGATAGCTGTTAAACTACCTCCATTTCCCAGAAAGAACTGGCCCCACGAGGAAACTTGCCCAAGGTCTAAGAGCTCATGTGTGGAGAAAACCAAGACTACAACCAGGTTTAAGCCCAGGTCTCTCTCAGTTATACCCACAGCCTTGCCCACAAGAATCCTACCTCCCACCATACCCTAGCCCCACCAATCACACATTTGCCAGGTAACATTGGACATTTGCTAAGACCTGGGTCAAAGGAATGAAGTGGCAGAGATACAATGTAAGACTAAAACCTCTTTTGACTTCATCAGTATGAACGCTTCCAAAAGGGTCTGCCCAGCCACGGGGTCTGCGAGCTTCCTTCATCAGCAACATGGCTACAGATGCGAAAGGAACAGCCCCACGTACCTTGGGGGCACCACACAGCTCATTCGGACAAGCAGTGTGGTTTGGCACAGAAGCACCTGATCACATGGTGCTCTTTTAAAGAGATGAGCTCTTCTCCTGGAAATCAGGTAGTGTGAGTGGTTGTCTCTGGGAATTAAGGACACTGAGGGCAAGTTGGCATGCAAAGGCTAAGAGAAGTTTATCTGCAGAAGAAGCCTTGGGGGACGGACAGACAGCAGCTGTGGAAAAGAACTGCTGATGGTTTTGTAGATCTTTAGGTGGTGCCTGGGAATCGTTTGCAAGCCCAGAACTGGCACACAGAACCAAGAGGGTTGAAACGTTTTATACAGAGACTAGTTAATAACTTAATGGCCGTGTACATAGCAATGTGTATGCAGGTGTATGTCTGTGAGGTATTAATGTTATTAATTTTCATAAAAGCTGGAAAGTAGCGGGTGGGGGCAGGAAATGCTATATCTCTGCAGAACCCAGTGGCCTTACCCATGCTCCCTCCTTGAACTCATGTGACCTTGGAAACATCACTTTCTCTTTGTGTATGAATTCAGACGTAAGAGAAATATGGCTTACGATGCTAGAACACCTGCAACGTTAGAAGAGGTATTCCCTGCACCACAATATTTCTTCCTGCCTTCTCTAGCTTCCTCCCATCGAAGTGACTGAAATTCTCTTATGGCTTGGCCTTTTATATCTCAAAGGCTTTTAATATTCAAGAGTCCCCTATTAAAATGTCAATTCCATGAAAAGGCCATTTAGGTAAGAATTTGGAACTCACTGTAGGCCAAGAAACAATAAATAGCTTGGGAGGCAAAAGTGTGGAAGGGAGGAGGGCCCTGCGATTCACCCACATACAGCCAGCCCACGTCACCAAGGAAATATGGCTCCCAGCGTTACCATTGAGGGTTCCTGAAAGGCAGCAGTGTGGCATCTTGGAAGGAGACTGGGAGGAAGTAGAAGCCTGAGTTCTAATCGTGGCTCTCTTATAAGCTCCTTGCAACACCTGAACAAGTCCTTTCCCTTCTGAGCCTCAGTGTCCTCATTTTAAAAGGAAGGGACTGGTCTAGAAGAGCGCTGAGTTTCCGTCTGAATCTCAGGCTCTCAGGGAAGGTAGACGATCTTGGTGTGAGCTGGTGACCTCTTGAGCCATTCATTGTTGGCTAATCCTGGAACAGAGGGGAGGGAAAATCCCCAACAGGCAGCAAAGAACAAATTCCCCTAGGAGAGGGAGGGATCTGGGATTGGGGAGGGTCCTGGAGCAGGGAGGAGTGAGCGGGGGTAGGGAAGCAAGCCCCAGGATGCCAACTCCCTCTTGTTCCCAGACTTGTTGAAGGTGAGTCCTGGTCTCCATCATTAGGAGAACAAAACACCATGCTGCCAGGTGCCCTCATGGCCTTTGATCAGACATATGGGCTCTGCCACATTTCCTTGGATAGGGGCTGGGTACCAAACTAACTCATCCCAACCCAGAAGATACAGGGAAAAGAGTGTAGGAATTGGAGTCAAGAGACCTGAATTCTGGCCCCAACTTGCTAAGTGATCTTAAGCAAGTTAATGTTCCCTTACCTGGCCCTTAGATTCAGTATCAGTCCACATTTTAGGACACACCATGGCCTCCAAGTTTTGAGGTAGTGAAAGAAATGCTAACAGGCATCTCCTGCTCTGGCTTGGCCAGGGGAACATCACCTCCGCATCAGACTCTGGTGAGGATCCAGGCCACCGTGAGTTCTAAAGATGAGCCCTGTCCCTGGAGCCCCAGACAGTTTCTAGCTTGCAGTCAGAGGTTCCTTCTATTCTTACCCACTAAGGGAACAGAAACACACTTGACCTTAACCTTTGCTCCTTCTTTAATTCAGAACATTAGTTTTGCTGTTATCAAATCCAACCCATCCATTTCACCTATGGGAATCCTGAGGCTAGTGAGGGAAAGTGACTTGACTGGGTCAATGCAGAGTCCAGATCACTTCAAGGCCTGAATCCAAGGCTCTTCCTACAGGCTTTCTGCCATACCACATTATATGAGCCTTCATATGGTGCAAATTACAGGGATTTGGGCAATAACCTTAGTGACTGCAATTCCATTCAAAGCCAAGTCCAAGTAAACCATCTTTCTCCAAACCAGAACCACCCCTCCCTAAGAAAGTCAGGGAAGTGCCAAGGAAAATCTTGAGAATTAATTCTACCTTATGGAGAGTTGAGGAATCAATTGAATACCAATCTTCCCTCCTTTCCAAACGTATAACCTTAAAACCTTGGCCCCTCCATCTGAGTGATGACCTTGAGCTTTATCAAGCTTCTAACCTGGAGAGATACCCCTTTACTCCTTCTTTAACATTTTCTGAGTACCTACTAGGTGCTGGGCTCTGTGCTAAGTGTGGTGAATCAGAGATGCCTGAAGTCGCAGCCTGTCCTCAGAGAACTCAGCCAACCAGAAAGGATACAGATGATTAATAAACATGGTGCAATGGAAAGAGCTCCCCCACCCTCCAACTATACCTGCTCTTCTAGGGCGAGGTCTTACCAGGCCAGATCTCAGGGGTGGAAGCGAGAGGAGACCAAGTTCCTCTGGGGGGTGCCACCCCACCCACTGAGAGCATCCTTGCCAGGAAGACAGACACCTGACCCCTCTACCTCCAGCATCGTGAAGCTAATAGACACTTATGCACACTTGGCGGTGGGAGTGGCATGTTGATGAATGGCATGAAGTTTATCATCCAGCACCCACCATGTATAAAATATAGAGGTACATAAGAAAAGGGGAAAACAGAATAATTCAACTGCCGGTAGCTGCCAGCCCAAAGCTAAAAATCTGGTTTTAAGTCATAGAAACTGGAGGAATGTGAAAAGAGCATGGGTTTAGGAGTTTGGACCCCTGGATCTTGGGGTCTCCAGGTATAACCGTGGGCAGGACATTACCCTCTCTGTGCCTCATTTGTTCATTTCTAAGTTGGGGAGCAGGGCCAGAGCATGCCCTAGAATTGCAGGACTAGTGCTAACAGATGACTGTGTGCTTAGTTTGTTTTTCCCTTCAAGTTTGGGCTTTCTTTTCTTTGATGTGATTAAAGTCTGAGCTAGTTTTGTGGGAAGGAGGAAAAATGAAGCCAGGATCAGGTGGGAAGCTGGGTCATCAGAGAAGCAGGAAGGGAATGATGTGTTACAGGAGGAAGTGGAGTGGGAGAGAGATGAAGAGGACAGGTAGGAAAAGGGGCGGTGGAAAGGGCAGCTCTCCCGGGGGGTTGGAAACAAGGACCTTTGCTGGTGTTACTGAACAGCCCTGGAGAGGTGAAGGAATGGATGCCAAGCTCCAGGGCCACTTAGCTATTCAAACTACCAAAATGATGGTTAGTCAATGCTGTTGAAATTGGGTCACTCCAAAACTGGTGGAAGGGGATGGGGGGAGGGAGAGCGCTGGTCTTAGGCACATTGTGAACATGGATGAGCCAATGAGAGCAGAAAGGACCCCAGGTTACAATAAAGCCAGATCCAGATGCAGCCAAGTGCAGAGAAACCTGGTGCCAAGAGCACAGAGCGCCCTGGCCCCAGTGGCCTCCTGCCCGCCAGGAGCCCTGAGTAGCTTCGCACGTGTCGGACTCTGCTCCCAGCCCCAGCCGTCCGCACACATTGCAAGCTCCATCACACATCACCTACCAGCGGATGCTAGGGCTGCCGACGCGTGCCACACGGAGGAAAGGGTTCTGCTCACTGCATTACTAACTCCTGTTAGAAACGGGGGCAACTGGCTCCTAATAGAATTGTTATGTTTCTCAGGGTCCTGGGTGACTCCAGTGAGGTTTCTTTTTCATCTCCAGTGTGATGCCAGGGGTGGATTCTACCAGCTAGTTCCCTCTCCTTTCAGAAGCAGATCCCTTAAAAGCAGCTCTGTCCCTGGGAAGCCATTGTGCTTTCTTAGTATAACAGAGCCTTTCTAATTTGTTTAAAATCTACTCTTCTGCTGACTGTGGGGCAGTGAGAGGGAGTTCTTCTTTCGGGAGGAGTGTGTGTGTGTGTGTGTGTGTGTGTGTGTGTGTGTGTGTGTCTGTGTGTGTAGAGCAGGGGTTCTCTGATACTAATAGTTGAGGGGGAATGTAATACTATTGTTTATTTTACACCACCCTACTCCTCCCTCCTTCTCCCGCAACACACACAACAAATTGTACAAATGAACATGTGATGTTTGTGCCGGGAGAGGTTGAGGACTATCTCTGTGGACGCAGGCAGCCAACCTCTGCAACCATCTCTCTTGCCGCCGGAAGTCACTTGTTTCTTCGTGCAGTCAGTGCTGCGTTGTTGGACACAGGGGACAACTTAGGCTGGGGAGGAGTGTGGCAAGGGTCTCACTGCATTTAAAGTACCATCCGGTTGTAAAGGAGAAACACGAGCCTCACCCTGCAAGACGGAAAAGCGGAGTTTGATGAGTAAAGCAGACCTCAGTGCTTTCTGGAATGTGTATTTCATCTACTTCGTTATGCGTTTGTCACACACTCTTTTCCCTCTGAGTGTTAGGAGTAAATTAGCTTTGGGATTTTTTTTTTCATTCAAAACATCTCTCCTTACACTAGTGATATCATCCCTGGAAGACTGAGATGTAAGAAGAGGTGAATCATGTATCACCTTCACCTCTCTTCTAGAGTTACATCAGCCAGAGCCCTGGGGTGCGGTGGGGATAAAAGCCAAAAAGCTGCGGGGAGGTAGGAGGGGAGGGGCGGGCAGCAGGGGGGAGGGAAAGAGGCAGCTAGTTCTTTTGCAGTCTTATTTTCTCCTTCTTTCTTAACCCCTAAACCCCCTTCCCTATTGATCAACCACATAACAGGAAAAATCAGGCTTTAAAGAGACAATTGCCTTATATTTAATGATGGTGTTGGTTTAAATGTCATTTGTCTGAACTTTCTGATCAATCACCATGCCCCCATCAGCCACAGAAGAAAGCCACCGGCATTCTCACTGGACACATCGGTTGGATTAAGAAGGAAGACCTGCAGACCCTGCCTCACCCCCAAGTAGAAGTCAAATAATCTTCACCCTGTTTCACATTCTCATCAATTTCAAGCAACAGAGGAACTTGGCGGGGCGTAGAAACAATTTGAAATGTGGAATCTAATCATGTAAAATAGTGACTGCCCACACAGTCAACCTTCCTGTCCTCTCTCTACCTGGGGGTTTGAAAATGTCATTCAGTAATGTGTATCTACGGTATTCAAGGAAAGAGACAGGGACCCTCAACCAAATCAAAATATAATACAAGATAAATATGAGATGCACCTTGTGCTCATCCCCTTAAGAAGTGACTCCGAATATTTTTTAATTTCCCACCTACCCACCCTTTGCTTTTTAAAGATTATCTTTTGCCTGAACTACTTCTGTTAATTAGGAAGAAAATCTCTCTCCCCACCCCAGCTTGCCCCCGCCCCACTTCCTCTATGGTTCCAGTGAATTCCAGACTCCTTAGGATCTCTGGGTCTAGCTGCTCAGAACATATTTATGATGAAAACAAAGCCAAGCCTCAGGACACCAGGGAAGGCCAGGAGCGCGATCCATTTCTACAACACTGGAAAAGGGGCCCATAAGGGCAAAGGGAAAAAAATCATTTGCAGAAGGCACAGTTTTGGCAGCATCTTATTACAGCTTCCAGCTGATCGGGTGGAGTCTAACTAAAGACATCTGTTTGGAGTTTACAACAGAAACAAACACACAGAAAGCCTGAAAACCCTAAGACACACACACAGACCAAGCTCTAACAGACTTTCTCCGCCTTGACCGCCACACCACGCTCCCACTGGGTCATGCTGGCTTATAGAAGGAAAGGAAATGGACTCTTTCACCCGCACCCCCCACCCCCACCCCACCTGCATCGAGACACGACCGGAACTTCTGACTTTCCTCTCTCCTTGATTTTCCTCCCAGTAGAAACAGAGATCATCTCACTCCTCAGAGAGCCCCACAGGAACTTCCTTTAGGTCTCAAGTTCGTCTTTAAAGCTCCTTGAGCTGTTTGTGAAGGAAAAAGTGAACCACAGAAAGAGGTGGTAAAACCTCAGAAGCCCTTGAAAGTCACCCCTCCTTAAGTAACCTCACAAGTCTGGGAATGAGGCACAGAACTCACCCGGCATCTCCAAGAATTAACTCAAAGAGGCCAGAAAAAGCCCACACTCACACAACTGAAAAAGTGAAGAATACGGGCCCAGCTGAGGACCCAGAGTTGCAAACGACCAGAAAGGCCCCAGACTATGCATAAAGTGAGTCCCCCTTCGCTCATCACCTCTGCAAAGGCCAGAGCCTGTCCTCCCACACCATCCCAGCCATGCTCACACCCTCTCCCCCAGCGCCCCCACAGCCAAGCATTTTCTGACGCAGTTCTAGACGCTCACCTGTTCTGTTCAATTTTCCTCTTTATTCTCTCCCCACTGGCGTGCAAACAGAACCAGAGCAGTGCTACTCTTAAAAAATAACAAAATGTTTTATACACATTTCTGTATATACAACTGAACAGCATTTTACATGTCCCTTTTGCACAGCAAAAGATATAAACATTCAACTCTGAGAACACAGTTATGTACAAAAAAATGTCAAAAATACTTCACAACAGTGCAAAAATATTTTACACAGTATCATGGAGTGAGACCTTTTGAGCAGGAGGAAGGTGTATGTGTTTCTAAAAGAAAACTCCTTTTTAAGATAATAGATGTCTTTAACTGTAAACAAAATGCAACTTTTTTCTCCCCCTCCCCCCCAAACAGTTATTTGAGGAATTTGGCAGGAATTTCAGGGGTCTGATTCTGAGGTAAACAACTCAAGCTCTTGCACCAAAAAGATTGGGGGCTAGGAGGTTGGCATTAAAGCCTCAAACATTGTGAGAGCAAATTCTTCTTTCTTTTTTTAAATGACATGTCAATGACAGAGCTAGGCCGCTCCCAGCTGGGGGACGGGGAGGAAGTTAACCCCTCCTCCTCAGGCCCCAGCTGCTCCACAAACAGGAAACTGGCCGGCAGGCACCTCACGCCTGCCGGGCTTTGCTAACACCAGCGGCCCTTCCCTTCCCCCGACCCCAGAGTGCTGCCTCTTTCCCCTTCTTTGTAGGGTTCCCCCGCCCCTGCACATCTCCGCATATTTCCGCGTGCAATCGGGGCCCCGCTTCAAACAGAGCCAAATGTAGAGAGGGGAGGCGGGTGTCTGGGCCTCAAGTGTCCCATTTCCCCTTTCCTGGGGGATGAGGGCGGTAAGGAGGTGGTGGAGAGACGGGTGGGGGTCACGTTGGGGCGCTAGGGGCGCGCACTGGACTTTGGTGGGAGCTCAGCCCGAGTGGAGCTCGTCTAGGCTGGCGCAGTCGTTAGAGCCCGACGGGTCTCCAGCGCTGGCAGTGGTGGCGTCCGGGCCCCCGCCTTCGATGGAGCTCTCGCTGCCGGTACTCTCGCCCGACAGAAGGCGAGTCACCCGCAAGTCGGCCTGTAGGCTGCGCACGTCGTTGCCGAAGCTGAGCTCTCCCAGATCGTTAATAAGCTGCGACAGTTCGGCCTTCATGTCGGAGGCGCTACCCAGCAGCAGAGGCGGCGGTCCAGCCTCAGGGCCATGGGAGACCCCTCCGCCCCCCAGCGCCTCCTCGCGGCCACCCTCCAGCGTGTCCAGCAAGTCCCCGCATTCGAAGTGCATGGTCACCACCAGCGCCCGCTGCTCCTCCTCGGCCTCATGCTCAGCCGTGACTCCTTCTCTGGCTCGATCCTTCTCCTCCTCCGGGCAGCCCTCGGTGTGCTCCTCTTCCTCTTCCTCCTGCAGCTCCTGCTCCTGCTCCTGCTGTTCGCCAAGCAGGTCCTCGGTGATGGAGCCGAGCTTGGGCGCGCTGCGGCTGCGCTCCACCGGCGGCTTGTAGCAGCAGGGTCCGTGCAGAAGCAGCTTGCGCAGCGGCACTAGCGGGATGGTGTGCGCGCCCACCAGCTCCTGCTGCTGGTGACGCGCGTCGTCCCGCCGCTTGAGCCTTTTAAACTCCGCTAGAGCATTGGCAGACGTCTGGTAGAGCAGCAGGGCCATAGCCTGCGCCTTCTCGGGCTTGGACACCAGCACCGCGTGGCACCTCAGCATTACCGCCTTGTGCTTGAGCTCGTGCCGGTACACCCAGGCGAAGACCTTGGGCAGCCGCGCGTCCGCCACGCAGTAGGTAACGCGGTGCAGCAGGTAGAGGTGGCCCGGGCGGCGCAGCGCGCGCTCCTCGGCGTGCACCATGCGGATACCCTGCGCACTCACAGTCAGCTTCATCTTGGTGCCCTGACGGCCCGCCTCGCTCTTGCTCCAGATCTTGCCCACCGCTAGGTCGGTGCAGCCGTCGCCGCGCGCCTGGATGGTGGTGGCATTGCCCAAGTAGAGCACAGTGTAAGTGGGGTCCTCACTAGTGATGTGCAGCTTCTTGCGCTTCGAGCGGAACATGCTGCCCACCCGGCTGAGCGCGCCTTCGGGGCACGCCCGCGCCAGCGAGCTGAGCGCGGAGTAGTGCAGGCTCACCGCGTAGCCCTTGGGCTTGGACGCCTGCCGTGGCGGCGCCTCGGCCAACAGCTCGAACTTGTGCTTCTTCCACGGCAGCATCTCCGGAGGGCGCCCCCGCGCAGCTGGGAGGCGGCGGCCGAGGGCCGGGTGCGAACCCGGCTGAGCCACCCGCCCTGGCCGGGCTCGGCCCGGGCAAGACTGAAAAATAAAACTCTGCTGGGAGTGGCCCAGTCGGAGGGAGTAGGGGCGGGGGAGTAAGGGGTGTATAGTGCTCCGGAACCCTGCCGAAAGAGGTAGGGGTAGAATTTTAAAAGAGAAGAAAATATTTAACTGCTAGAGTAGGAGGTGGGAGAAAAGGCGCACATAGATTTACCCCAGCGTGGGCAGGACGAGGGCAAACAAAATGAGAAAGACAGCGCAAGAGTGGAGCGGAAAATATCTTTAGAAAAAGAGATGAGCGCGTGCAAATAAATGAGGGAGCCCCAGCAAAAGCAGCCGGGATGGTGCGAGAATACGCAGGAACTCCTCGGCGAAGATGAAAAGGGCCCTCCTCTCACACTCACACAGTCCCCGGGGATAGGGCCACAAACGGCGGAAACTCAACCGCCGAGTGTGCCCAGGGGCCAATGCTCCCCACCTCCAAGGAGTGCTGGAGGCAGAGAGCCCCTCGGCTGAAAGAGTCCCAGAATCAGCTGCTTGCCCCAAGTGCGCTCAGTTGGTGGGTCCGGCTGGCCGCGGCGGGCCCCGCGCAGCAGTCCCGCCGTGGCTCACTGCATCTTCGCTCCGGCAGGACACCGGGGACTCGGGCTTGGCCGGTTCACGGTCCAGGCTGGCTCGGCCAGGGCAACGCGAGGCTCCGAGGGCCGGGCGCGCGCATGGTCGGCTCCGGGGACTGTCACTACCTCATTTCTTCCCTCTGGAGGGTGTCCGACTCCACTCCCGCGATCCCCTCGCTCCGCTGCCCGCCTTTGCAGCGCGCCCCCTCCGGTGTCGCGAGCGGTAGCCACCTCGCCAGCTTCACATCCTTGCTGTCCGAGAGGAAGATCTCGGGTAAATATAGGCCGGCGCGAACCATTCGCCGAGCGGGGATAGGGGAGGAGTGGAGAAGAGGATCCGTTTCAGGCTCCGACGCCCCACGGATTCTTGGTCTCTTAAAGAGATCAGATTGCAGCCACTGGTCTAGGGAAAGAGGAGACCGATTCAATCTGGCAAATACATCCCAAATTTACCAGCATCTCTTTTATCTACAGAAATCGCCAAGACCTGGGGTTACCCCGCGGGAAAAGCCACTTGAATTCTGATACTCCACCCCCAGGCTGAATTGCAACCTCACTGAATAAATGTATGTCTCTATCGAAACTTCTGGGGGAGGTGGTGGAAGGTGGGATTTAAACTATAATTTAATATGCAAAAAGGTTGGAGAAGTAGTGATTCTTTCCGTGTGTGATAGCTTTCTGAGAATAACTGGGTGCTGTTTTTTTTTTTTCTTTTTCAGAATTTTATTCTATTAAAGAAAATAAAGAAGAGCAAACACACCCCGAGACTTATCTTTCACTACCTTGGAGCCATTTCTCCACAGGTAAAGAGCAGGAAGTGAAAAGAGAAATGAGTGGTAATAAGACGATTGGAGGGAACACTGTAGTATATAGTTGATTTTAAAAAGGTGCTTCCAGCTCCGAACCCCCAGTAGTGTCCCCTTCTTGGGTCAGGTCTCAAGGTAGAGCAGTTTTCTGAGATGTATACAATTTCTAAGTAATGCTTGTGTGTGGTTAGAACTCAGTTTACTTCGCAAGCCAGTCATTCAATTTTATTACAGCATTGTCACATTATGGATAAGAATTCCTAGTAAAAATTCAAATGACATTTTTTTATTTGTGTCAAATAATGCCTAGCCACCCACTACCAGGAATGATTAGCACTAATCATTCTCTTCTCTTGTGTCAGCTGGACAATGTTGCTTTAATCATCTGACCAGCTTGACCTTTGGCTTGTTAACTCATTTCTGGGCTCTTGGAATAACTGGCTTGCCTCTGTGGTCTGCTCAGTCAAAGCAAAAACACTTCAAGCTGGAATGTGTGATATGTCCAGATGAGACCCTGCATCAAAGTCTCAGAGTCATGGGTGCTGAGTTTCAATTTAACTAACTTTCCTGAGTACCTTTGGGTACCAGGCCCTGAGCTGGGAGCAGACCCAATTCCTGTCTCCCAGAAGCTCCCATTCCAATGAAGGATGTAAACTCCACCCAATGCTGGGCTTCCACTGGAATGTAGATTCTATGAGAGCATCCTATATCCCCCAGGGCCTGATACAAATGGGCACTACTTAATTGTTGAATGAATGTATGAAATATGGATGTGAACAAGAAGACAGAGTGGCTAAATGCCCTGAGAAAGACCTAAAGTACTATGAGAAGCTGGAATAAAGGTTCTTTGTGACTAAGAAAATCAGAGCAGTTTCCACAGAAGTGGTGATGTTTGTAGAACGAAGAGGGTTTTGCCAAGCAGGGAAGAATTAAGGGGCTTTCCAGATATAGAGAAGAGAAAGATTATAAAATATAAAAATGGATGCAAATGTGCAGTTGAAGATGGCATTTAATGATTGTAACAATGAAATAAGAAAATTTCCTGATCAAACAAGGAAGTTTCCTGATCAACCTTTCCCCTCTCCTAGTCTCTGAAGGAAAGAATGTCCTTTTGATGGTTGGCTGGCCCCAGAGTGCCATTAGACCAGAGCTATAATGCCTTACTCCTCAGCTGCTGATGGGTTAGTGGAGACACTGTATTGGAATGAGCTGACTAGGACTATAATAGGCCATTTAGACTGAGGTTAATTCTTCTTCTGCTCACATTTCTGGAATATCTTGCAATGGCAATGCAGTAGATGGCATATGCTCCAAACAAACAAACAAAATCTAATAAAAATCACATCAAATTAACCTGTGCTGTGACTTTTAGCTGGTCCATAATCTCAAAGTCTAAACTCTACAAAATTTGACGTCATGTTCAAGCAGTTAATATTTCCAAATTACTTGGAGGTCCAAGGGTCAGAAGGGTTTGGGGAGGAAGAAAGAGGAGGGACCAGGGATGGGAGCTAGGGCTGGTCTCAGCCTCTGCAAGAGGCACGTGCTTGGGCTTCATGCAGTGACAGGTGACAGGGAAACTAGTGGACCACAGCAGCAGGGAAGACTCCACTGGTGGGCCAGGCTTATCAGAGGAGCGAGAGTGTCAGCCCCAGATGCACAGGCCCACAGAGCTGTTCCTGTGGACGGGTTTCTGCCATACCTGGACTACCTTCTTAATAAGACTTCTTTCAACCTGAGGAAGACAGAAGAGTTTAAGCAAATGTGAACACTCCAGTGTGGGAGTTACACTCTGTCCTTGTACTCAAAGACATGAGAATGGTGGCGGGAGGGGGGTGCGTACCAGGCTGTCTCCTGGAGTCCTGGGTCTGGGCCAGCCTCTGGGGCCCACCACACCTTGTGGAGAAGCTGGTCACCCCCTTGGAAAGCACACGTTGCAGCTGAGGCTGCATTCTGTCAACTGGGAAAGCCGGCAGCACCACTGATGAGTCCAGACCACAGATCTGAGATCAGAGCAGTTCCAGAATAGACCTCAGTAAAGTTGGCTGGAAAGGGCTTAGAAACTGCATGGGACCGCAGACTGACTGCAGTTGTTTTTTATGACACTGCCCCATCTACTGGTGTCAGGAAGGAATGACACTTGGTGAGATGGTTTCTCGTACAACCAGATAAGCCAGCAGTTAGATACACAGTCAGGTCACAGCTGGAAAGAAACCCAGCGTCTAATGTAACATCTGAGAGTCAGCCTTTTAGCTCACAGGCAGCTTTCTTACTGGCTGTCTCCTAACTTATTTCTTGCATAATACCCCTCCCCCTTGGCTCCCCTTCCCCCAACATCCTATTGAATGAACACTGGCTTCAGAGATGACAGATGATGTATCCAGGACCTTTAAAGTCATTCACCAAATATTTGTTGAGCGTCTACTGTGGATGTGATACAGTTGCTGGGGATCCTGTACCAAAGAAGACAGACAGGTCTTTGCCCTCATGGGATTTCTATCCTATGGGGAGGCAGATAATAAGCAAACAAATAACTAATAAAAATCAGACAGTGATAAATCTCTAAAGAAAAGAAAGCAGTGTTGGGAGTGGAAAGTAGCCAATTTAGACAGCATAGTGAGGGAAGGCATCTCCGGGCAGAAACCTGGATGAGATGAAGTCAGCCGGGCAAAGATATGACAGGAGAGCTTTCCAGCCTGTGCCAGCCAACAGGCTAGTCACTGGCCACATGTGTCTAATGAGCACTTGAAATGGACTTGGTCCAAATTGAGATGTGATGCAAGCATGAAATCCATTCCGGATTTTAAAGACTTAGTAAGATTTTAAAAATGTAAAATATCTCAATAATTTTATGGTAAATTGAAAGATAATATTTTGGCTGTATTAAGTTAATAGAATATATTATTAAAATTAATTGTGCCTGTTTCCTTGTCTTTAATGTGGCTACTAAAACATTTCAGACTATACATATGGACAGCTTTGCACTAGGCAAAAGGCACAGCCAATGTGAAGGTCCCAAGGTGGGAATGCCTTCAGCGGATTTGAGGACTCCTTCTAGCCCTCTTCTTTCCTGACTCCTATCACATCAGTTATTTAACCTCCTCAAGACCTCCAGGATCTGCATCAGTATTCCTTACAGAGTAAGGAATCCCACCCCTAAATCAGAATTTCTGGAGTTGGGGGCTGGGAGTCTACATGCCTAAACTCCTCCATGATTGACCAGATAGTAAAGGTAGAGGAGCCCTGCCCTAGCCCGCTTCATTTTTCACACTATCAACTTCTCCCTAGCCTCTTACCCTTGCCCTCCTCCCCATCCAAGACCTTGTGGGTGAGCATCAGGTCCACAATTCCTGTGCACCACATCCCCCTCATCCCTGGACCACTACCACAGTCTCTGTGCTCTGCTCCTGGAGCTGGACCACTGAGTATAAGCCTTGACACACTCTGACCCCTCCTATGAGCAGCAGAATTATGACCCCCCAAAATACATTTATATCCTAATCCCAAGAACCTGTGAATATGTTATAGTACCTGGCAAAGGGGAAGGGAGGTTGTAGATGGAATTAAGTTTGCTAAACAGCTGACCTTGAGAAGGGAGAATCTCCTAAATTATCCAGACGGGCTTGATGTAATCACCAGGGTCCTTAAAAGTGAACATGAAGACCTCAAAAACATCACGCTTAAGTGAAAGAGGTAAGACACAAAAGGTCACATACTGTATGAGTCCATGTATATGAACCACCTGGAACGGGTGAATCTATAATGAAGAACACAGGTTGCTGGTTTCCAGGGGCTGGAGGGTTGGAGGAAGAGGGAGCAAGTCCTTAATGGGTATGGGCTTTCCTTCTGGGGTGATGAAAAGGTTTTGGAACTAGATGGAGATGGTGGTTGCACAATATTGTAAACATACTAAATACCACTCAGTTTCTCCCTTTAACAAGGTTACTTTTATGTTATACAAATCTCACGTCAAATTTTTTGTTAATGAAAAGAGGCAGAAGAGAGGGTCAGAGTGGTATAATGTGAGACGGACTCCACTCTCCCTTGCTGACATTGAAGATGGAGGAAGGGGCCACGGGCCAAAGGATACCGGCAGCCTCCAGAAGCTGGGAAAGGCACAGACAAATTCTCCCCTGGAATTTCTAAACAAATAGGCCCTACCAACACCTTGATTTTTGCTCAGTCGGTCCTGTGATGGACTTCTAACCTCTAAATTGTAAATTTATGTTGCTTTAAGTCAAGTTTGTGATAATTTGTTACAGCGGGAATACACCTTCCATCCAGCTGTCTGTTCCTCTGCCACTCCCCTCGATGAGCACCCTGAATCCTCACCACTTCCCAAAGCCACCCACTCCCCATCAGAGCCAAGCAGAGGACCTGGTGTTCCCTAAAAAACAAAACAAAACAACAACAAGAAAAAAACTGAGGTAGTTAGAAAAACATTAACTGGATGACAACCCCAGTGAACCCAGTCACTTAGCCACATCAACACCCATTCCCACCTCTTTCCTCTGGGCTCAAAAGTGTCTCTCTGCCTGCCCCCCTCAAATCCATTCTCCACACTGTTACCAAACCACAGAGCTGACCTTGTACTTCTTCCCATTGTAACCACATCGTGGCTTCCCATCAACCACAGGTTACAGCCCCAGCTTTGAGTACAACACATGAGATTGTCCGAGTCTGACCGCTGTCCACCTCTGCAGCCTCACTAGTCACCTCTCCTGGCCTCATCATTTATTCTCCAGCGATAGCCTGTGCTTTTCTGTGCTCGTGAGACTATTTCTTGTCTTCTTGTGGTTGTTTGTGTGGTTCCATCTAACTGGAATGGCTTCCTCCTGCCATGTCCCTTGGCTGACCCTGACTCATTTTTAAAGAGCCAGCTCGGGTACCATCCTCTCCAGGAACATGTTCCAAGATCTCTTACTCTTCTCCATTGCCCCTTGTGTGCATCTCCACCTCAGCGCTGTCTTTAACTCTCTGCCTCCCTCACTAGACTCTGAGCAGTGGTTTTATTTAATTCATCTTTCCGTCCTCAGCTCCTAGCACAAGGCTGGCCACTCCATCAGTATACAATAAATGTTTGTGGGATGGTTGTTAACTGTATGTCTGTTTTCATATATGCACAGACCGGCAGACCTGGAAGGGCCCTTCAGGATAATCTAGTCAACCCCTCAGTTTTACAGACAGGAAGTTGAAACCCTCAGAGTACACTCCTTTTCCATACAGTTACTTAGGGGCCAAGCCAAGATTAGATTCCATGGGGCCTGACTCTCAATTCAGGCACTTTCCTTCAGCTAAACATAAAGACGAAGGCTTTGCAACACATGAATGTGTGGAACACACATTTTATGTTCTCTCCCTTCGATGAAGGGCTGTGTTTAGGGGCTCAGGGGTTCATTGGGTGGACTGGGCAGAAGCTGCCCTCATCAATCAAACATATGTCTCCTGGTGAGCTGCCACTCACTGGGCCCCTTGATGAAAAGTCCCCTTGTATTGGCTTTCATGCCACCAAAGAGGTTAAAGGCAAGTGTGACTGTCATGGGATCTACACGATGGGACTTTGGTCCCCCTAGTGGTGGAGAGCTCACCCAGGTCCACAAGAGTCTGGTGGCCCACTAGGCTCCTCTGCTCTGCCCAGGAAACCTCGACCTCCCTGGGGTTTTCACTCCCAAAACAAGGAGAGCTGTGACAGTTCTTATTTCTCAGGAAATAGTATAAAGAAGCACAAGTAAAGTCAAAAGTGTGTGGTAATTACTTAGAGATTTTCAAATGGAGGGTAGAGAGGATATGATGCAATGTGCGTTTCAGTTTGTCTCTTGGTTTTGAACTTCTCTGTGGGCCCCTGGGCCTGACAAATCTTTAGCTAGGCTGTGCAAAGAGCTGGCAAAGTTATCTGCTGTTCAATCACACACTTTAACTGCGCTGGCCTCTCCCCACTGAGTGCTGGGTGGATGCACATGGTCTCACCCTTCAGGAGGTATAATCCAGTATTCATTGCTTCAGAGGAAGTGCTTCTGGTCTGCTGGAGGGGGTAAAACATAGGGCTAAATGGGTTTGATCTGAGATAGGGGAGGCTGAGCTTAACAAAGTGTTCTGGGGCCTCAGAGGGAAAAAGACGTTCTAGCTGAACAGGGCAAGACCAGGGACCTCTTCCTGGAGGGGGTGGGCTTCAGGCTTTACTGATTGAACCTGGTGGGGGTGTATAGCTCAGTGGCAGAGCCCATGCTCAGCATGCATGAGGTCCTGGGTTCAATCCCCAGTACCTCTATTAAGAGAAAAATGTTTTTTAAAAAGACACTAAAAATATAATTTTTTTAAAAGAGCCTAAAATCAAGACTCTTTAGTTTCTCCCTATTTATTCTAGTTCAGCTTGCCTTGTGTCTACTCAGAACAATCTTCTCTCCTGTCCCCATGGCAGTCTTTCACATAAATAGAAACGGCCCTCCACGCCTTCTCCTGAGACTAGTCACACTTCCTTCACCTTTTCCTCATTCCCTCACCATCCAAGTTGAAATGCTAACATCATTAATGCATTTATTAGAGTGATTTAAGGGGAGGGGCCACAGTTAAGAGACAAAAAGTAAAGTCCCAATGGTCAGAAGGCCCTCCCAGTGGGTTAGAGTCTAACTGGCTGTGTTGTTCACGGGTCCAGCACTGCCTTGAGCTATTCAGCCTTGAACAAATCCCTGTTGCAGGATGATCGATCACTCACTCAGGGGGCAGGGAGTCTGTCCAATGCTGAATCCCCAGAGCCAAGCGATGAATGAATGAATGAGAAAAACCTGGCACTTTCCATCGGCAGATTTCAGAGCTGGTGATTGTTAATTCTCCTTGAAGCCTTCTTTTCTTCCCTGAACTTTATTAGGTCTCAATTTCTGCAACTGAATGTTCAGAAAAGTAACAGTGCCCTTTCTCACTTGACTGTTGTGAGGAAAAAAAAAATAATTTCAAAGTCATCTGTGAATCAAAGACCCCAGATATCCCACAAATAACTACAAAATTTGGGGGGGAATGCATAGGTTCAAACACAGCATATGTAGGATCCTGTAGCCTCTACCCCAAAACAAGATGTCCTTGACACGTTTCGTTGCCCACGCAATAACTTACACAAGCAAGTAAGCAAGCAATGTTTGATTGAAGTGACTCAAATTAATCATTTATGATCACCACAGAGAAAGGGCTGCTGAACTGCTGAAACTCGCGTACATGTGCACATCCACCCGCTTCAACAGGGATAAACTGAGAATCGCAGATAATCAAAGGGAGTTTCCCCACTGATTCAGTGACACTGCGGAGACTGCCAGACTTCCATTTTCACAACTCTCAGCCTTGTGCAAACTGCTTTAATGTGGAAGAAGGTGGTGTAGAAAATGGGAGAGAGGGAGGGGCAGGGCTGCAAGCTTACCTTGGAACAATTTTTCTGCCACCCGACACATTGTTGGCCAAGGAGTGAAAAGAAAACCAAAACAGAAACCCACCCACTCACTGTTCTCCCTCCCCAGAGAGACGTGGGGCCCATAGGCATAGCAGTGTGGAGTTGGAGAGCAGAAAACTACTGAAGATTCTTTCCTGGGTGTGGGTTTTTGGGGCTTGAAAAACCATTTGTTGAATCACAGTAAATCAAGTATCATGCAACATCATGAATGAGGAACACTCCATGTTGCTATTTGGAAGCTGAATATGAGGCTTCCAATCCCCAAATCAGTGCAACCTCCTCCAGCGGTCAGCTATTCAGAGAATCTTGGCTTCAACAGAAGGTCTCAGCTATGTGGGGAATCAGGAGGACCTGACCAGTCTGACAGATACAAGCCTGATGGATAAGCACTTCCACTGTCATGACCAAGAGATGTGGGGAGTTTGGCTGGGTTGTGTTGTTCCCTGAAGTGTGTAGGTGGAACGGCTTCTGCAGTTAGAGGGCGAGGACTGGGCTGACTCATCTTTGCAACCCCCTCACTCGGGGCAAGCAGCCAGCACCTAGCCCCACCCTTCACCACCACCCTCATCACTTGCCCCTCATCTCACTTTGTCCCTCTGAATCTGGATCCCATGATCTTGTCTCATGGGCATCCTCAATCCCCCTTCCTCCTCCTTGCCTTTCTCACTGAGCTAGCCTCATAATCCCTCAAAATGGGCCAAGTGTACATCTGGATTCTCACCTGCATTGTCCAGTTGTTGGGGAAAAAATTGTTCAGTTGTGAAAATGGGTACCCCACAAAGTACTAGGCAATGATCTTGCAGAATTATCTCACTTGCTACCTCTGCAGGACAGGAACTAGTATTATCCACATTAACCAGATAAGAAAACTGAGGCTATCCACATTAACCAGATAAGAAAACTGAGGCTCTGTTAGTTCTTTTTTAATACTAGATTTGAGGAGCATCTTGCGGGAAATAGAATTATTTATGCTTTACTTATTTGTCAGCAAAGAATGTTGCTCCCATTAAAGTTTAATCTTACTTCGTCAGTGTCTTTTTGATGCCCCACCCATCCTGATCAAATTATCACTTTTGATTTGGTCAAGATTTTTTGGAGCCCACAAGAAGAATGACAATAGAAATCCAAAGTGTCTTCCCTAAATCTCTGAAAGTGACAAAATACCTGGAAAAAGAAATGATGGTGAAGTCCTAAGTTTCTGACTGAGCTCTAGGAATGAGATGCCAGGTTTCTTTATATCACTAAAATATAAAATTCATTTAATCTTACTTTATGAGTTAGTTTTATCTTTAACCACTCAGCTCCAAGAAAATGCCAGAAACTGCTGGCTCATTCTCTTTCATGGGTTTTCTCCATTTCTTACATCTAGAGATTATGTTCAGGTTTGGTTTTTTTTTTTAAGATACACTGTTTCTAAGTTGAGAAATGGGGAAAACCATGTTCTGATATATTCCTTGGCTAATCTGTGAGCACTGCCTTCCCAAAGCCTTGCCAACTACTACATGGCTTGTCAGCAATCCTTTGGGTGTTTCCAAAAATTCACTCCAATTCAGTAAGAGTCAGCAGTAGGGTGTAGCACACAGCGTGGCTCTGCAGGGAAACCAGAGCTGGGTGAGTGATAAAGGTCCCAACTCTACCTGACCCAAACTTGCTGTAACTGACTTTTAGCCAGTCCACTCCAATGCCTTCATCTTCACCAGAATAGAGTGGACTTCTCTTGCTACTCAGAGTGGCCTGTGGGCCAGACCAGCATCATCAGCATCACCTAGAAATGTGTTATAAGTACGGAGCGCCAGCCCCACCCTACCTTGTCAATTAGAATCTGCATGTTAGCCAGATTCCCAGAGGCTTGACATGCCCATCCAAGTTGGAGAATAACTGGGTTATAAAATACTTGCCAACAACCCTCATTCTCCCATTTCCGCAGGAACGAATAAAACGGTGAGGACACTTGGGTTTGATGCCTGACTCCGAATATGTTCCATCTCTGACTTGGGCAAGCTAATTCCTTTCTGAGCATCGCAACCTTGAGGTGGTTCTCCTGAATAATGAGAATGGAGGTAAGACGCCCAACACCCACACACCTCTAGCCGACTTTTTATATTCCCATTATAGGGAAACCTAACAATAAAGTGAGGAACAAAAGCCAGGCTGCAGAAAGTGGAGCCCAATCACTGTTTTCTCATTATTTTAATTCACAGGAAATTTAAATACAATTCTAGGTGGAACTTTTAATATTTTTTAATTATTATTTTTTAAAAAGCATTTAAGTCAGATCCCTTTGGCTTTCCTTGCAACCTTGCCAAACTCCTTCCATTCCGAACTCCCATCCTGGCAGGGACTCTTCTCTCCAATTCGCAGCTAGGGAAGACTAAGTAAACAAAAAGCTGTTCAGTTGCTGGGCTTGACAGCCGACAGGCCACACCTCAGAACTCGGGCGGAAAACCTAACGCCAGGAAGCAACGCCCTCTAGCGCAGCGGGAACACCCTTCACCCCGGTCTCCGCCCTCTTCTGGCGAAGGCAGCCAGGAGGCGGGGCTAGGGGCGCGAACAAGGACGGCCACATTTTCCAGGTCTCCTAGTACCACCCCGGACGCTAAAGACCGACGCACAAATTTGGAAGGTACCATTCTTTTGATTTGATCACATTATCTAAATTTGAGATATTCTTGGGAATATATACGTAGAAACTACCTTCCCAGACCATTTTACATTTCTTTTCTATAGTAGTGGCAAATGTGAGATATATAAGTGGAAATTTGAGGCAAATCTTTCTGTTTCCCTTCAACTTCGGGCCTTTACTACTTGGGCTCGCTCATACGTCACTTCCGAAGATCGTGCTCTTAAAAAGACCGAAAACAAGCGTGGGTCTGGCAGAGACATTTTGTGGGCAGGTTTTGCAGGAATGGGTCGCAGGAGAGCGCCGGAGGCAAGGTCCCTCGGCCGGGCTCTCATCCGCCAGCAAGTTCAGCGGAGCCGTAGCCACCGTCACACCGACTCCTGGGTAAGACAAACTTTGTCATCTTTCCTAACCTTTCTGTCTAGTTATGAGAGTCTGAATGCTGCGAAGTTTGGGGTCAGAGGTCACAGGGAAACTTTCCAGAGGAAATGATGCCAAAATAAAGTTTCGAAGGATGAGTACAGTCGTTTCCCGGTAACCGCGAGGGATCGGTTCCAGGACCCCCGCGAATACCAAAATGCGCAGATGCTCAAGTCCCTTGGAGTCGACCGGGCAGATAAGCAAGCCCTCCTAGTAAGGCGCAGGGCCCAGAGGTAGAGGCTAGTGTGGTGAAGAGGTTGGAGTGAGATCTTGAATGCCAAGGTAAAAGTTTGGTGTTTGCCCTAGAAGTATTTGGAAGTTTCTGCACAGGAAAGACACAAAACCACTTATTTCTTTTTGTATTAATTTGTTCAAAAAATTTTTTTGTTTTGTTTGTGGGGTTTTTTGTTTGTTTTGTGGGTTTTTGTTTGTTTTGTTTTGTTTTTAGGTAGGGAGGAAATTAGGTTTATTTACTTACCTAGTTATTTTAATGGAGCCACTGGGGATTGAACCCAAGACCTCATGCGTACAAAGCACCTAGTCTAACCACTGAGCATACCCTCCCCCTGTTCAAAGAACTGACCCTCCCAGAGCCGCTGGTTGGTACCAGAAGTACAGAATAACTCAAATTCCTGCTTCATCCTCTTTATTCCCTTGTGGTTTCACTCAAAGATGAACAACTTATCTCCAAAGTGTGGTGGCCCTAATATTCCCTGAATCTACGAACTATCATGGTTTTAGGATCCTTAAAAAACGGATGAAGTAGTTTGACTTGTGTTTGTCATTTTGACATTCATTCCCCCACATATTTGAGAACTCACTAAGTTCTCAGTAAGAATCTGTGCAAAGTCAAAGGTGTCTCCAGTTATCCGTGTGCACATCACATCACCTAACTTCCATCTATGTAATCTGCAGAGTAAGTAGGATACAGAGCTCATCCATATTCATCAGATCAAAGTTACTCTGGACATTGGGTTGCCAGTAATTTTAATTGATTTTGAAGCAACTTTTTATTAACGGACCCTTTTGGAAGTAGTGGGAAAATTTTGATTATGAATTCTAAATAACAATGCTTCTAATCTTTGTTCTGATTTTTGCTGATTCTGTGACCTTGGGCAAACCATCTAGCCTTTTAACCTTTTTTTTTTTTAATTTATTTGTATCTGTTCAGAGCGTATAGTTTAGGATGGTGTTTATCTTATCAAGACAGTGGGTTGTGTCTAGAATTCAGTTAAGTAGGTCGCAAATAGTCAGGTTTTAACCCAACAGAGTAGAATTCAAGAAAATACCAGTGTATTGCAGGTAATAAGGTAACTTTATTTCAGGATTCTTTGGTTTCTATTTTTACTATACTGAATGGTATACAGTTGTGTCACTAAGTATATCAGCACTTGGGTTACTGTGTGAAATGTATTTCTTACTGTGGGTCTCCATCAAAAAAATTTGACTAACAGTGGCTGCTAGGACCAGAATATATGGATTCAAATTCTCCCCTCTACCACTTACTAGCTTGCAACTATAGACAAGTAATTATATCTAGTTTAAGCTTGTTTTGTCATCTTTAAAATAGAGATGTAATAAAATTTATCTCAAAAGATTTTGAAAATTAAATGAGATAGCAATTGAAGAGTGCCTATCATGAGGTAAGAAAGTGCTCATTTAAATGTCAACTATTATTAGTATTGTCTCTAAAGAGGCTCGCACCACCCTCAAGACCACAGAATAGTTCCTTGGGAGTTTAGAGTTTGTTTGAATGTCAGGAGCAGAAGACAGCAGCTGTGTTACCACCCTGTGTTTTATTCATAGCTGCACACGAGTGAACTCAATGATGGCTATGATTGGGGTCGTCTTAACCTTCAGTCAGTGACTGAACAGAGCTCCCTTGATGACTTCCTTGCAACTGCAGAACTTGCAGGAACAGAGTTTGTAGCAGGTGAGTTGTTAATTGCAGAACGCATAGGATGCACTTCTGTCTTTGCTGACTAGATACAAATAGGTCTACTTGGGAGTGTTTTGCGGATCCTGCTAAACTTATAAATGACCCATCTTTAACCCAGAGGTGGGTCTCCCAGGATCAGTGCGGGAAGGTCCAGTCGACCTCATCTGTGAGGTACAGAATGTGCCACAGTTTTAAAATTCAGCTCTAAAAAAACAGCAGATTATACATCATCATATCAAGTTCAAGAAACTCAGTCTCTCATAAGGAAAGAGACTAGTCAACATTATGGTGAATAATACCAGCATTTTTCAGAAAACGTTTTCTGAGGACCATTGTTAAAAGCAAAATCCTGGGCCCGCTGCCGTTACTTAGGCAATTCGAATTGTGCTTTAAAGTACTTGTTAACACGTGACAGTGAATTTTCCCATACATACAATTAGTTTTAGTCACTGCTTTCCCTTGTCCTTTTTGTATGTGTCCTCTAAGCACTTAGAAAACTGCTTGGCACAGAAATAGCATTATAAACTATGATTTCCGTTGCTCTTCGATTATTGTTATTATGTTGTTCAGCAAATTCATTGATTTGTTCAAAATGCTTCTGTTGAGTTCTAGCTACTCTCAGGTATTGTACTGACTACTGAAAGTGTGGTGTTGCATAAGACAAGTTTGTTTCTGCAAAATTGTGTTTTAGGTGCTATAAAAGAAGCCTAGCAGAGAATGGGGTCACAAAAGATGTAGTTAGTATTTGTTTCTATCTGAAGGAAAACGAGGGCAGGGTGTGGGGACAAGCTGTGATGACAGACACTGGGAAGGTGGGCAAGGGCCAGATCCTGGAGAGAATGCAGGCTTTAAAGGAGTCTTTAGAGGGGTGTAAGCAAGTCTACATTTTTTGAAAGATCTCTGATGTATTTTGAGGAAGAAGGACCGGTTAGGAGACTATTGCTTTAGTCCAGCAAGAGAATTAGGCCAGAACTGAAATAGTAGTAGAAGAATGGAGAAAGGAACAGCATGAAGGTTGTTAGGGAGCTCGAAGTAACCAGACTTTATGGAGGAGGAGGAGTAAGTGAAGAAGCCTGAGGAGTGTCTTTTTGTGTGCTTATGCTTGTGAGATGGTTGGTGGGTGGGGACCCCTGACTAGCTTCTGGATGGAAGTTGGGCTTCAGACCAGTGTAGGCATAATTAGAAGGTTGGAACTTTCAGCCCCACCCCTGGGGAGGGCAGATGGGCTGGAAATGAAATTAATTACTAATGGCCAATGACTTGCTCAGTCATGCCTACGTAATGAAATCTCCATAAGGCTTTCAAAAATCCATTAAAATTCCTCATTGAAATTAATTTCATACCTTTTTTCCCTTTCCTTTAATACTGTAGAGTTGATAGAATTTTGTCTCAATTCTCTATGGCCTTCAGATAGCGCTTGTCTCCTGGACACACAGGGACAGAGATTTCTTAACCTGGAGGCTACAAGTTTCAGCTGTCTGTGAACCCCTGAGATTGCAGGCAGAATTGTACGCTTGTGTGTGAATGTGTATACACAGTGCATTTTTGGATGGTATGATGGTCCATGGGTTTTAAATAGGTTCTCATATGGGTCTCTGACCTTACAAAGGAGTGCAAAATAATGAGAAATACTAAGTGTTCACTGGAAACTCTTTACTTTTCAAAGATAGGACAGGCAGTCCTCATTCCTTATGTTCAACAAACAAGAGGAAAGTGTGATATTTGATACAATAAAAAATACATTTATATTTGGTCTTCATCTCTGGTTCCTTGATACAAGAGCTTCTAAAGCCCTTGTAATTTCTTGAGTGATGGGGGTGAGATGAGTGTCTTTTGTTATTCATAATGAGCCATCTTCAACTTCACCTGAGTTTATGCTGATGAGGTGACTTGTGGGCCCCGGGGTAATTTCTACATGATTAGAGGGTTCGGATTTTCAGAAACCCCTCTAATAACCCTTGGGAATGGGACATGTCCTGGAGATTGAACTAATCACCAATGGCCAATGATTTAATAAAAACCCACTCAGAGATTTGGCATCTGAAGTAGGGCAGGACAGAATTGAATTGTAGCACACCCAGTTGGTATCTGGAGAGTTGGAGAGCTATTGGCATGGGTTTTCCTACGTTTGGTGTGAGGACCGTTGGTTGGTGGTAAAACAGTTAGGAGACAGGTGGCTTCGTTACTGTGTGATTACCTCCAGCAGCGCTCCTACCCAGCGCTACTGAAATGAGAACGAGGATGGCTAGACAGTTGGCTCTGCCTAAGGTTAGAGATTTGAGAGTGGATGCAGCAGGTTAAGGAATTTGATGTTTGATCAGAGAGGGATGGCATGGATGTACCATGTTGTTTTAGCCATAGAGGGAAAGAGGTGAAGCTCCGAGCTGGGTGGTGGAGTGGGAGAAGAGGAAAGAATCCAGGGGCTTAGGCATTTATAGTGGCTGGACAAAGCAAAGTGGGAACACTGGCTGGGAGATCACCATTGGGAGGAGAAATTAATGTGAAAGACTTACCAGGTATGGACTAAAGTGTGTGTATTCTGACTGTTGGTTGAGGATGACATGAATGAGAATGCTGACTGGATTGACTGTACTCTAGGTGACTGGACTGTGCAGTCTTGGTGGTCTGATGAGGGTACAGACTGCTATCTTTGCTTAAAGGCCAAGAGGAACATTGCTGAAGATGTCCTGTTATCCTTGAATAAGACCTCTCCTTGGCATTTTGGAAAGAAGCTTAGCTGGCTTCTCAGGGGGCATCACCTGCCAGGAGACTGAAGATGGCTGTGAGGGGTGAGAGAGGCCTGGAGCAACTTGGGGGGCTAGAGCCCTGGAGAAGAGGTCTCTGTAGTTTGTACATAGCCTAGGTGCTTTTTTGTATTCCTTTGAATTCTTACACAGCATTAATCACGGGTGTTCGTCATAAACAGCTTATATAAATTGTAGCCGTGTGGTGGTTCACCAGTTCTGACTGGAGTGAGTCTCCTTGCTGAGTATTTGCTTCCCCACTCACTCCCACTGGCTTGCAGTTATTCTCCGTATGTAAAATGAGGAGATCGGTTGTAATGAATGTTTACATTCCCTTCCCACTCCTGTTGTTTCTGCCTCCACGAAATGCGTTCAGCGTGTGGAGTTTTATAAAATCATTACTTGAAAAAGTGGTTGACCTTTGGAAAGTTTTAGTAAAGATCTTTTCTTGTATTCTCTCTCTTTTTTTTTTTTTTTTTTTTGGTAGAACACTTCTTTTGGAAATTATAATTTATTTAAGGCTAGGAGAATCTATCTAAATCAGGAAAGTTTAAATTCTGATTTAGGTGCTCAGTTAGTTTCCTAAGTAATAACCAGCATTCACCATCTGTATTGCCTCTTAAGTAACAGTACTTTTTTTTTTCCTTCTATAAAATAGAGAAGCTTAATATTAAGTTTGTGCCTCCTGAGGCTAGAACTGGACTACTGTCTTTTGAGGAAAATGAGAGAATTAAGAAACTCCATGAAGAAAACAAACAGTTCTTGTGTATACCAAGGAGGTGAGTTGAACAAGAATTTGGGACATTACAAGGCATAACAAGGTGACTAAGTATAAGATTTTTTGTTTGGTGTTCACTTTTTTCTACTTTCTTTTCCCAGCTGTCATTATTAAATCCAAATCTCCTGATGTATTTTGGTAACTCATGTGGAATTTTTTTCCTTTATGACTCAGACCAAAGTGGGACCAAAATACTAGCCCAGAAGAACTCAAACAGGCAGAGAAAGATAGCTTTCTAGAATGGAGACGTCAGCTTGCCCGGTGAGTGTTAGTCCACGTGAAGATTGCCTTGAAATTCTCAGTTAGGCATTTTGGTGTGCTCACAATGCTATTTACATTTTTTAATGAATTTTTAAAAAATTTTTGGGAGGAAGGAGGCAATTCTTTTTTGTTTCTGTTTTTGTAATGGAGGTACTGGGGATCAAACCCAGGACCTCGTTTGTCACTGAGCTATACTCTCCCCTCAGAATGCACCTTATTAGTGTGTTTGACTTTGTGCAGTCACAAAGAGAGAAAGGTGGTTGGTTTGTTGGGTTTTTGTTTGTTTGTTTTAGGGATTTGGGGGGGTGGATAATTAGGTTTATTTATTTATATATACACTTATTTTTAACGGAGGCACTGGGGATTGAACCCAGGACCTTGTGTGCGCTAAGCATGGTACTCTACCACTGAGCTATACCCTCCCCGCATTTTGAAGGCTTCTTTTAAAAGGGAAGTGGTAGATTTCACTTTATAAATGCAAACTGGTGTGTGTGCACACAGCATTGCTGGGTGCATATGCGTCCTTGCACAAAGATGGTGAATTGATTGCTCCATTCCTGGCCTTTTCTCCTTTTCATAGCCATTCATCACCCTGGAGTTGATCACTTAGCTTCTAGAGCATTCTTCCAGGAAGAGATGTTTGGGAGAAATGTTACTTTGTGTGATAGATAAACTTCTGGAATTTAAAAAGCTCAAGTATAAAATCTGAATTTGATTTGCATATTGGCTCAGCAGAAAGCATATAAAAAATTATTTGACAGTTAATATTTGTATACTTATTGTTTAATGCAATGAATTTGGGTGTTTACACTACTTGAAACCTACTGTTACAATCTGGTAGAGGTATAAATTTCTCTTTATAAAACCAGGTTGGAAGAGGAACAAAAGCTGATACTGACTCCATTTGAGAGGAATTTGGACTTTTGGCGCCAGCTCTGGAGGGTGATTGAGAGAAGGTAGGTTACCAGTTTCTTTTTGTGTAAGGACAGTGTTGTGTTGTTACATTAGCTTTGGATGTTGTATGTGTTCATGGGTCCAGGGAGGGGTTGGGGGCACAAGATCAAGTTACGTAAAGGGCTGCTGAGAATTATTGTAAAAACTGGAAATATGATAACATATTTCTTTTAAAATACAGGGGTTTTTGTTATGAGATAAACACATTGATAAGCTTATGAGAATGGTGACTATTTTCTGTAAGATGAGTTCTGAAGCACCTATAGTTATTTCAGCAATTGTATATGAATTCCTGTTGGTAATGGGGAAAATATGGTGTGAAAAAGGGTAGGTGTCTGCCTGCAGAGAGCAAATATGTGATGCCAGGAGGCAAAGCAAAGCACCAAGCACCAGGGACACACAGATGAAACGCAATTCTTACACTCAGGTGACTCAGTGCTTAGTAAAATACAAAGTGGAGTGTGGTTCCTGCTGTGTTACAGATAGGAAGGTGATGGGCCCAGTCAGACTCAGCGAGGAAGAGAGGTTAATAGGATTGGGGGAAAGTAAGGAGTGATTTGTCTTAATTGGGCTTTGAAAAGGAAAATGACCTGGATAAGCTGAGAATGGGAGATAACGTTGATAAATCAGCTTTCTCCAGTGTCACCTTTGGCTGGGGTGTGGTCGCCTGGCGGCATGGAACAGGGGAGGGAACCTCCTGGCTCCCTTTTCAGAAGGATGTCAGTCCTATACCTCACTCTTGCCTCCAAAGCTAGATCTGATGCTTCTAATCCTGAGCTCTCTCTCGGAGCTCTGGGGCACGAACAGGCTTGTTTCTCATTGGGCTGACATTTCTTAGTTGTTCCTTCTTTCTCCCTGTCCTGATGAGTTCCAGCCTTTACTTTCATTTTTTATAGGTTTTGAGAGGAAACAAGAGTAATCATATGTGTTCTTCCAATGTTTTATAGGATGGTCCTTCCTTTGCTTTTTATGCCTCTAATTTGTCTAGAGTGAGCCTGTACTTGAAACTTCTAGCTTCAACTGGATTACAGCATTACTTGCTCTGTTATTTCTATTATGTGAAATTTCTCTATTTTTATGAGGGAGAACATGTTTCTGACTCGAATACAGTTTATATCACATGGAAGTGGATCTGAGTTACATAGAAATATCAGTAAAGTGACTACTGCCATGTCTTTTAACAGGAAATATTTATTGATATGTTCTGTACAGCAGATGTCCCCTGTTTGGTAACAGACTAGCTACGCCATCTGCCTCTTTAATTTCAAGAGTAGTTATCAGAAAAGATTTGATGTGTAACATGTCATTGAAATGCAGGGAGCTGCCAAGGCACTGAGGGAGGAACGCTGTGTTCCAGTAAAATATGGCACTTCCATTGTACAGCCTCGACCCTTCCCTGTACATAGTTAGCTCTTTGCTCTGCATCCTAATTCAGCACACGAAGCAAGCTGTCTTACACGTGTCTGCTTTTCCTTCTGGTGTTTCTAACCAATTCTTCTCTCTGTGTGTTTGGTAGGGAGCCATAATGTCTGTGGACCTTGTAGTTTTAGTTCGTTAGGCTTTGTCCCTTTTTCTGCAGTCATTTTTGTATTTACTGTTAAATCCTCATAGTTTGAAAGTGGTAGATATTAAAGGAGGAAATACCAGGACCCACTTAACTAGAGAACCTAAAAGCAATTTGTTGTAAATTAGCAAGTCTGTGAGTTCCTTTGAATCACAAGATTATGCTGGAGATTAAATTATTCTAAAGGAAAATGCATGTTGTCAAATGCCCTGCGCTAAATGGTAACCTTGGTTTAATACATTTCCTTGGCGTTCAGCATAGTTGCATAGGACTTACCTTGGGAAGAGCTAACAGATACCAGTTCGGGGTAGACTGCTGTAAGGTAGCGGTACGCCTGCAGCTTACTTCCCTCCAGTGGCAGTCACAGCTGGCCCTTAAAGCATCTTTCCTAACTGCAGGGGCTGAAGGAAGAGAGGGAGAAGTGGGAGTATTTATTCTCACAGTGCTGCTGTGTACTCACTACATTCGTGAGGGATTCGTGTGGCTTGCTCTGCCAGCCACAGAAAGTTTTCCTATTGCTACATCTTACTTATGATGGAAGCACTTGGACTCATCCTTCCTGCTTCATTGTGGCAACTTAAGTTGATATTTTGCTGTTTTGTATTTTTGCCATTCAAACACATTCTTGGAACTAGTGGATGATAATTTGCTAGATGTATGCTTTCTCTTGTCAGCCCCAGGTTTAAGTGAGTTACAGCTGTCAGCAGGTGATCCATTAGGGGTTTTTTGAGGCCTTACTTAACATAGGTATAGACTAGGTACTGAATACATACATAGACCTCACCTTGGATTAAAGTATTTGGAATACTCTGTCAGCTCTCCAAGAGAGTTTACTAGAAGATCCAGTTAAGGGTTTTAGCAGCAAAACATCATCAGTCTCTCTAGGCCACGTTAAGAGTAGGGAAATGTTATGATTATGAGCGTGGCCTTGGGTCCAGGGTGCTTGAGTTCCCATTCCCACTGCGTCACCTAGTAGCTGGTGACCTTGAACAAGCCAGTTACCTGTTCTAAGCTTCAGTTTCTTCATATGTAAGCTGGGGATGAATGTACCTTAAAAAGTTAAGTATGTCAGTGCTTAAAATATGGGAGGTGTTTACTACTGTTATCACATGGCCACTGTTTGCTTCCACTTCCCAGTAATTGGAGTATCTCATTTACTTTTCAGTGATATCGTGGTCCAGATAGTAGATGCTCGAAATCCGCTCCTGTTTAGATGTGAGGATTTGGTAAGTAAGATGTGACAAGACTGAAACCTAACGTCCTGAGGGCAGCAGCGGGAGGAATGCGTCCCTCATGGCAGTGACTCTAGCAGGCACGCTGGACCTCCTCTGGCTTTGCCTAATCAGGCCTCCTGCCTCTCCCAAGGGCAGGAGCTTTTCTCTTCTCAAACAATGGTTCCATCTGCAGGAAGGCACAGACACATGAACTTTTCTTGCTTTTCGTTTAGAAGCCACTCCATTAATAGACATTTACCAGTGTTTCTCATATTTTAAGAGACGCTGGTCGAAATAGCATTTTGCTTACTTAGCATATTCCTGGTCCCTTCACTTCTTATCCATTCCGTGAAATTTTTTCTTCTCACCCCTTAGTTATTATTTTCTGCAGTATTTTACAAATGAATTAAGTTTATAAAGCACCCCAGGGGTAGTGATTATGAGGTGTGAGGATCCCATGAAATAATGTAATACAGGCTTTCAATTAATAAGACACTACACACATGAAGCATTCCTATTTCTGTTTGAGGGCCATGGTAGAAATAATACTGATAATTTTTAAATCCACTGGTGAATAACAAAAATCTTAATGGGGAAACTCTTATTAATTGAGTTTTCATACTTCTGGTGGGTTTCCTAACGGGGAGCTATACTTGAGAATTAATTTAATTACTGAGTCTCGTTTTTCTTTTAGACTTCAAAAATCTCTTTTACATTAAAGATTAGATTATTATCGGATATCATCACTTGGCTGAAAAATAGTCCCTGCTGGCCGATAATTCTGTTAGTTATGCAATTCCTTAACTTTGTTTAAAAGAAACAATTCGACATCATGGAAGAGAGGAGCTACATAATTTAAAGAAGTTTTAAGAACCTGTTATATTTCAACAGGGCAGGAAAGCGTTTGCTTTTACCCTTCCCAGTTTTTCATGTGAAGAATACTTCTAAGCGTATGTGACCTAACTTCTTTTCAAAGCTTGCTGACGGGATCTGTAGACTGTACCATGATTACAAATCTTTAGGAATGATTTAGAGCTGGGGGCAGTAAAACTTTTGGTGGTAGCTGGGGGCCTTCAGTTTATTTAGCCTAATTTTTACCTGTTTGGAGAGGCCTTTCCAAATATCTTTGTCTTGCCCAGGAATGTTACGTGAAAACAATGGACGAGGACAAGGAGAATGTGATTCTGATAAATAAGGCAGACTTGCTGACTGCTGAGCAGCGGGGTACCTGGGCCACGTTCTTTGAAAAGGAGAACGTCAAGGTCATTTTCTGGTCTGCTTTGGCTGAAGCCATTCACCTGATTGGTGACACCAAGGTAACCTGGGAGACTTTTTCAGGCTGGGTTTTAAGAAGGAGGATTTCGGTTTCTGATAAGTGTGCTTTTGTTTGTTTGTTTTTACTTATTGTTGACTTGTGGTGTTTTGTTTGTTTTTTCCCAAGTGCTGTGATGGGAGAAGGACCTATAGAACTCCCTGTGGTTGTCAAATAGTCTGCCATCCCCAGGGCTCTGTTACACGCCAGTATTAGCTCTAATTTCTAATTTCTTTTAAATTTTAGATGGAAAGTTTTATAGCAGATTTCATAATGACCTTATAATTGCTTTTAAGAGAAATCAGAACAGAAAGTCAGATACAACTGAATGTAGTAACTTCTCTGGACTTGATTAGAATCTCTTTTGACTTTGTTTTGAAAACAAAGAAATGAAGTAATCCTTAATTAAGATATATATACCATGTTATTTTCTATGTCTTTAAACCAGATTTTACAGAAACATTTTGGGGGTTATTTTCTAGTAGAAATCATTGATAACCAACTGTGAAAAGAAATTCGGAATAGAATCTTAGAATGGGAAGAGACATACAGTACTGTCTTGTCCTGTCCACTTTTTTTTCCTTTTCTATTTATCAACCATTTGCTGACTAGTTAGTGTGCTGAGCTAGGTGCTGTGAATACAACACCCTCCCTTTGGTGAGCTCACAGGTTAGTGAACTCTAATTCTGTAATGGAATTCTTTTCTCTGCCTCCCTGGCAAACAGTCCCATAATCTCTCTGTGACTGCTTTAAATGGCAGAGACCAGGTGTCTCATTCCTTCTGTCTCCGAGATCAGAGAGTTCTTTGGGGGAGGATGTATCTCAGTGGTAGAGTGCATGCTTAGCACGCGTGAGGTCCTGGGTTCCATTGCCAGTACCTCCATTAGAATAAATAAATGAACCTAATGACCTCCCCTTGCAAAAATATTTTTTTAAAAAATTAGAAAAAGAATAAAAAGAAAGTTCTTCAGTCTGGTGAAGCTAAGTCAGCTTCCCTAACTTTGCTCTAAGGCGTCTTCCTTTGTCCCCGTGTTCTCTGTTCTGCAGAAGGTACATTTTCTGCTTTCCTGTTGCTCATAGACATGATCTCCCGAGCACTCATTGTCCTGAGGGCCTGTCTGCGCATCTCAGGATAACACCTAAAAAGGGTGGCAGCTGATGGGGTGCATTATTCCAGGTGTGGTTTGCCCAGGACATGTACAGAAGGACTCTTATTTCTTGTCATCAAGATACTCCCAGCATTTTTGTTAATTCACCCCCTTTCAAAGGAGCTTATGCTTTTGGCTCATTGAACCCATGAACAACCACCTCCCTCCAATATTTAAAAGAAAAGACTTACTAAGCAGATCTCATCCCATCTTTACATGTGGACAAAGTTTTCCATTTTGTCTTTAGCTCCGCTTAGGACAGTACTGTTCCTCTTAAATATTAGTGATTTGGGAACAAGGTATGGTTCATTTTGGGTGTATTATCTGCTTTTCTCTTCTTCTAGCTTTGAAACATCTGCAGATTTCCTGTTTCTTTGTCCATATATTCTTTCCAGTCATTGAAAACGTTGAATAGATTAGGATCGAGGATAGAGCTTTGTGATCTTTTGTGGATTTACTAAGGGCTCAGTACCAAGCATTTCAGTGTGACGAATCCAGATACATTTGAAAGGATATAACAGTAACTATTCTGTTACTACTGTTGTTAATAAAGCTAACCCACAGAAAACTTGTTCTCTGCAGGCACCGCTTTCTGAGCACTTCCTTTGTTTTCTTCATTTAGTTTTCTCAGCAGCAGGTATAAGTGCTTATATCCTCAGCCAGTCTGGCTTCATCATTTGTCCTTTTCACCATTGTTTCACGTCTCTCCTGGAAGTCAGTGTCTTGCTGAAGTTTTTGAATATTTATCACTCTGTCGCTCAGCCCTGAGGCACCAGCTTGGTAGCGCAGTCAATCAGAAATGAAACAAGGATTCGTTTCCACATCTGTGGTATTCCCTGAACTGTCAACCAAGCAGTAGATTCCATCGGGAAATGGGACTTGTTTGCATGATCTGTTCTCAGGGAACCCTTGTTGCCTCATGTTGCTGACTGTCTTCTTTTTCAGGCTCACCAGCTAACTTGTGGAATTGTTTCTCTGTCAGATTCTGGGTTAACTGTGTGGTTTATGGAAGATATTCTTTCTTCCTTTTTCAAAGTTGAACCCCATTTATTCCTCCCAAGTCTTCTGAAATCTCTGTTACACATGATTTCCTAAATCATACCAGCTACTATTGTGATGTCGTATCTGTCATCTCATCTGTCACTTGAGTATCAAACATGAACTTGTTAAAAGAAGTTTGACAGTCACTGTTTCTCACCTATCTGAAGTTTGGTTCTTCCTCTACAATTGTGTGACATTTCTTATTTTAAAAAATGGGACACTTTTTTGAGTTGAGTACCTTAGTTTTCTCTTGGCCATCTGTTGAATTGCATCGTGTTTCCCAAAGATTGACTTTTCTGTTCTTTCTATTTTTGACAAAACTACTACAAATCCTTTTGTTGCCTTTGGCTTTTGTCCTGAAGCTAAACTGTGTCCAGCCTTCGTTCTCCTAATACACATCCCCGTTCAGTTCACATTCCTGGGTTCTGCCTCTTCCATATTTTTAAATGATACAGAAGAGCACACAGTGACTTCTTTACATTTGTTGCTCATTTATCATAGAAATTGCTTCTAATTCCATGTTTGTTTTCGAGTTGCCAAGCATGATAATGAAATTCTCTCTCTCTTCCCTGACATTTTAAGAAAAATACCTCCTTCCTAAAATGTAGGATTCCTGTTCAGCTGAGTTCCTCCTGTCCTCTTCTGTGGTGGCTACTCACTCTAACATTAGATTATTTGGAAATGATCCAAGGTTTGTATCACTTATAAATCCAAACCAGTTAACCCTTGTTGATACGAATTGGTGATACTGTAAATTGCCTAATTTCTACTTTGTTATCAGTACGAATTCAGAAGGATTGACACACCATGATTTTTACCTTTCTCTTCCCGAAGGAAATTATTGCTTGGTGAACAGATTCCACACACGGAGTTGAGTTTTGTTGCTCTCAGTTTTCACACACAGGGACCTGTGCTCCACGGTGCTGTGATTTATTAAAGGCAGTTGTAAAAGAATAGCAGTTTCCTTAACTATGCAAACCACTGTCTTTAAAGCTGCAAATATAAAATGAAGCTCACATTACAAATTATACCCTTCTTGCTTTGTGCAGAGAAGAAAATGTTAAATGTTCTACTGTTAATGAGAACTGTTGTGTTTTACTGTACAGCCTATTGCAAAATAACGTACCGTCAAGGAATTCAGCTTGGCACAGGCTTTTTGAAACCCTTGCTTTCTTTTAATGGATAGAAGAGTTATCTGTTAGAAAATACATGTTATTTGTGCAAAGTTCAAATAATATAAAAATGTATAAAATGAAGGTCCACCACTCCAGAGGGCATCACTGTTGATAGTTTGGTTGTGTCCTTGGGCTTATGTGATCTTCTCCCTCTGTTCACCTTTTCCATTCTCCTTCATAGCTTTTCTTGCCCTCTGTTCGTCTCAGATAACCAGCTCTGAGTGTTTTCACCAGAGTGAAGAGTGCAGTTGTTAACACGCTTCTGGACTTTTGTGATTTCTGTTATTTCATCAGGACGAAGTAAACGGAGACACTGGAGAAGCCATCACAGCTGAGTCTGAAAACTCCAGTTGCGACGAGGCTGAAATTCCACATGATGAGACTGAACATCTCCAAGGCAGGGGTTCTGTCTCACTCAGTGAAGTTGCCAGCAGTGATGAAGAGGACAGTGTGTATGAGGACTGTCGCGAGGAGGAGGAAGATTGGCAGACGTGTTCGGAAGAGGGCAGCAACCCCGATGAGGAGGCCTGTGGCCAGAACTGGAATGAAAGTTGGACTGTGGATTCTGAGGCTCAAGGAAGGAAGACCCTGCAGAAGAGGCAAATACACAATTTTAGCCACCTGGTGTCAAAGCGGGAATTATTGGAGATCTTTAAGCAGCTACACTCTGGAAAGAAGGTGAAGGAGGGACAACTTACTGTTGGACTGGTAAGATGAACTATGTCGTAGAATTGTTACATGAGGGTCTTTATCCCCCATCCCTTGGTAGCCACACTGGAACCTGAGACCAGTCAGGCTCTGGCATCACAGGGGACATGGAGGGCCTCCTGTTATGCACAAGCAGAGCCCAGCTCCAAGAGTGACCTTTCTCAAGGCTCATACTGGTCACACCCTTGTTTATATTCATAATCCTCTGCAGTCTCCTTCCGGTTCAGCCCTACCTATCACATGACTTACCAGAGCTACTAGAATGAGAGGGCTTTTAAGGCTGTCCTCAGACTTCGGGTCCGATGTTCTTACCTTTGGATAGGCTTTTTAGATGAGGTCGGCTTTTGGCATCCTGTGATCCTTGCCAACTTACGCTGTAAACATTCCTTTGACTCTCTTCTAGGTGGGCTACCCGAATGTTGGTAAGAGTTCAACAATCAACACCATCATGGGCAACAAGAAAGTATCTGTGTCTGCCACACCTGGTCACACCAAGCACTTCCAGGTACTTCTGCAGCACTGGCCTCGTATTTCCTTCTCAGTCAGGTCCCCCCTCTGGGTATTTCCTGAAGTTCTTTGCCTCTTGTGTGCTGCTCTTCTTTCCCTTCCTGTGCCGTATGCCCAGCATGCACCTCTTCCTGTCTTTCAGACTCTCTATGTGGAACCTGGCCTCTGCTTATGTGACTGCCCAGGCCTGGTGATGCCGTCCTTCGTCTCTACCAAAGCCGAGATGATCTGCAGTGGAATCCTCCCGATTGACCAGATGAGAGACCACGTCCCACCTGTATCACTAATATCCTTGGTGCTGTGCTGATTTATTCTTACTTGTATAGCGGGGCTTGAGAAAACCTGAGTAATTAGACAGGGGAGGAAAAAAAGATCACTCCTTGCATAGTTATAAGGATTAGAAACAAAGACTGTGTGCTTCCTCTGCGAATTAGGATCATGTCAGAAATCTGCGGTGTGTGCATAGAGACAGGTGTGTCCTCTTTAAGGTCTATTTCAGAGATAATATTTTAAAAAGATTCATTTGGAAGTGATTATTGGTGCATAAGGCTTTGTTTTAAATTAAATGAGTAATTTTACTTCTCTGGAGAGGTGGAAAAATTTTGTCACAGAAGTGCTGAAAGACCGTGTTTTAAAAAGCATGTGTCAGACACCATGGGGAGGAGGGGGTCAGTTCAGAGGAATGGGTTCCTTGACCAGCTTACGTTTGCCAGAATATTCCGAGACATGTTTTAGAAGCTACCTATGGCATTGACATCATAAAGCCGAGAGAGGATGAAGATCCCCATCGACCTCCCACGTCAGAAGAACTGTTGACAGCTTATGGATGTGAGTTGTGACTTATTTTAAAACATGAACAAAAAATAACGGTATACTTACTGAGAGAAATACTCTGCAGAGATACAAATTCAAAACTTTTCCTTAGCAATTGTCATGTCATCTTCCAGGGCTGATATTTTTGTTGTCCTGTTGGTCTTGCCCACAAAGTGGCCTCCAGGTAGCTGACGTGATGGTGCTTTCAGGGTCCAACAGTAAAGGCAGCCAACTGCTACCCAAGTGATGTTTTACTTCAGTGTTAAGTACTTTTGAGAGTTAGAGCAGGAGATTCTCTCTGTCCCTTGCCTCTTCCCCAGGTCTGCCCATTCCTAACCTTCATCCCAGGAATCAGTGCTGAGAGAGACACATCTTCCCAGGCTCTCCTGGTCTCAGGCCCTTTCCTGTAGGAAGCCTAGCTGTGGGCAGTGATGAAAACTCCCACAGGGATCACAGGGTCTGTCCGGTTTCTAAAGAGAAAGCCCTTAGGACACTGACTGCTTTGATGGTACCCAAGTGTAGGCACGAGGGTTCTGCTCTGAGGCTATGTTGGCCTTTTCTGAAGTCTTTTTCCCTTAAAGGAAGAAAGGGGTTGTTCGGAAGAAAATGAATATACGTACCAGAGTGGGACAGGAGAGTTACAAGGGGGAATCAGAAGGGATAGGTGTCAGAGATTGGGGCAGAGCAGAGCTTGCTTCCCCTTCCAACAGTCCTGTGGGCCTTGTTTGACATTAAAATGAGGCCACAGCTCTCCCACCTGTTTTATCCCAATTCTACAGGGCAGTTATCTTTGCCTATCATTTGTCCAATTGATTGTGATTTACTTACCCTAAACACAAACTTTAAAGGTAATCTGGAGGTACTTGTATCTATCTAAAGAAATAGCAATGTTAACATTTCTATGCGTGTGTGGCTTGCCTTTAAAGAAGGTGCCCCCAGCTTGGAGGTCAGGTTGTTTGAGCATTTACTTCCAGAGAAAGCTTATTTGATATAAGCTTATTTGAAGAGGACAAATATTAAGCACTTACGGTAACACTTGCTATAGTCACAAAATCATAGGACAAGAAGAGGCCTTAAAGATTACCCCACATCTCATCCCCCTTTTCTTAAAACAAGTAACCTGAAGTCAGAGCACGAAATGACTTGCCCAGGGTGGTGCCTGGTCAGTGGCACAGCCTCAGTGAGAACCCAGATTTCCTAATCCAGACTTCTCCCCAGTGTGCTAGCCTGATGTATCACTGAATAAGAAAGCTTGCTCTATTGCTTTTGGTTTTGCCAATAATATTGACAACATAGCATTCTGCAAGTCGCCTCCTTGAATAAATGTTCAGGTTCAAGAGATGGGAGAGGTAACTGGAGTAGAGAAAGATGTGTCTGTCACAGCATGGTGCTAGGTGGCTGCCAAGAGCTCAGAGGTAACAATATAGTCTGTTCTTCTGGATTATCAGATGTTTTATCATGCTAACCAAAATATTTTCTACATTGTTAACTGATTTTTTATTTTAAGGTATTTAAGATAAGAATTAAGTATGCATAGTGTGGTCATAGAAAAGGCTAGATTTCCATCACCTCAGTTGTCGCTGTTGGGATGTCTTCCAACTTAGGTTTTGCAAAATTCTTTTCTCCTCACAGATATGCGAGGGTTCATGACCGCCCATGGACAGCCTGACCAGCCCCGATCTGCACGCTACATCCTGAAGGACTACGTCAGCGTAAGCGAACCCTGCTTCTCGTTGGCTCTTGACTAAGCGAGACTTCTTTCTCCCCTCTTAGAGTGTGTGTTTAGGTAACAGCAGCCTGCTGGGTTGTAAAGGAGGTATTTTCTTGGTGATCCTGTGTTATAACTGGGGGTATATTCTTGATCCAGGGGAGCCAGCAGCATATAAATCATGGAAGTGACTGACATACTATGAAAGAAATGAAGGTCTCTTGAACACCTGTCGTCAGTGAGCATGACACAGTTCTGTCTCCGGCTCTTCCATCTCCTGCAGCCCTTGTCTCTCTTGCCGCTGTGTCACAGTACTCCTTGTGGTGCAGCTGTTCACACGCCCGTTCCCAGCGCTTGTCCAGTAACAGGAATAGCAATAGCTGACATGTATGTACTCAGAGCTAGCCCTGCCAGGAATAGTTCTAAACGCTTTACATTTGTCATCTCATTAAAAATACGTAAGTCTATACGGTATTATTGTCCTATTGTAAATGAGGACGTGCTAAACTTTGGGTTTTCCTCATCAGTAAAACAATTAATGGTACCTATCTCATGAGATCATTATGGGAAATAAATGAGAACAATGTGTGTGGAGACATACACACATACCACTAAGCTCAGAGCCTGGCGCATAATTAGCCAGTAATTTTTATGTATTATTAAAATGCATAATAATACTTCTTGCCACAAATAAGCGTTACAGGGCCCTAGTAATAGCTGGTTGTGAAGATTTCACTTTATTCCCTCCTCTTCTCAGTATGTCATCAGTGGCGCTCTGGGAGCATAAAAGTAAAAGAGCAGCCGTATCCTCTCTTTTTGAATTCAGGAAGGAAATAGTTAATAGAATATTCATATGGATAAAGTACTTACTCATTTACCATTTGTAAAGCTGTGGAGGATGGGGGAGATGAGTTACAAACCACCACAACGCTGAGAGTGTTTACGTTGGAACGAGGCAAACTTGCACCCAGTGAACAGCTGCCCCAGGCCCAGTGTCCCCATTAGTACAGTCACACTGTCCAGCTGTGTCCTGGCTTTTGTTTTGGAAAATATTCATCTTAAGTATAATCATATATGTGTACTGAAATAGACATTAAACAAGGTAGAACAGAGAAGTACCAGTTTCTTTCTAGTGTGGGGGCTGTGGGAAGAGCCAGGCTCTAGAACACTAAGGGTCAGCCTCAGGGTGTTAGTTAGGACTCTCAGTTGCAGTTTACCAAAACCCAACCCGGCTAGCTTAATCAAAAGGCAGAAAGTTCCGTCAGGGTGTGCCCAGCGGAGAGGCCTCCCCGAAGGGCTTTGATACAGATGGCCTTGAGGGTGCACTGTGATCACTTGGGTTGTGTTTGCAGGGGAAGCTCCTGTACTGTCACCCTCCCCCTGGAAGAGATCCCATGACCTTTCAGCATCAACACCAGCGACTCCTAGAGAACAAAGCAAATGGTGGTGAAATTAAAATGCAGCTGAGCGGAAATAAAAGAGCAAATCAGATTGAAAATGTAGTGGACAAAACTTTTTTCCATCGAGTAAGTTTTAAAGTTTTTCTTTAACTTCTGATCCAACACATTTTGTATAACAGCTTTATCCAAATATTCACATACCATAAAATCCACCCTTTTAAAAAGTACACAATTCAGTTTATGGTATATTCTCAGAGTTGTGTGACCATCACCACTGTCTAACTTTAGAATGTTTTTATCACTCCTAAAAGAAACCCTGTACCAGTTAGCATTCACACCCCATTCCCCCAGCCCCTGCCAACTACTGATCTACTTTCTCTGTAAATGGATTTGTCTCTTCTGGATGTTTCATATAAATGGAGTCATACAATATGTGGTCCTTTGTGACTGGCTTCTTTAACAGCCTAAGGGCTTCAAGGTTCATCCATGTATCAGTACTTTCTTTCTTTTTATTGCCAAGTAACAGTACATTGAGCGGCTATACCACGTTTATCCTTTTATTCAGTTGATGGACATCTGGATTGTTTTTACTTTTTGTCTATTATGAATAATGCTGTTTTTGTATGGACATGTATTTCATTTCTCTTGGGTATATACTTAGGAGTGGGGTTGCTGGGTCATGTGGAAACTCTATGTTTAACAGTTGAGGTCCTGCCAAACTTTCCAAAGTGGCTACTGTCATTTACATCCCCCCCAGCAATGGACGAAGGTCCTAATTTCTCCTCATCCTTGCCACACTACAGAAAGGAAGTAATATTTAAGCTGGACTTTGAGGAACAAATAAAAATGTGCCAGTTGGAGGAAGTGGTGAGGGCCAGATTTCCAGGCAGAAGGAGTAACATGATCAAAGGCAAAAAGATATGGGAGTAGTAGGTTTTATCAGTAAAGAGCCCGTGTCGTAGGTGGCCTTGTGTGCCACGTGAGGGAATATGACCTTGATTCCCCAGGCTACAGGGGACCATCAAGATCTGTGAGGGCAGGACTGGAAGGATACATGACCAGAGAGCTCTGAGATGTTCTGCTATGAATGTGGATGCTGGATCCGAGGAGTCTTGCAGTGGTGCAGTGACAGCTGATGAACACCTAGGGTGGAGCAGTGCAGGTGGAGAGGAGGGGAAAGATGTACAAATTTCTAGGGGCTGGAATCCACAGAACTTACTGTGCATGTCAGATAAGGAAGACAGAGTGTGTACCATCTTGGAGGCTGGCCAGATTTTTATACCACTGCCAAGCAATAGAGAGTCAATTTCTAACTGGGTTGTGGCAGGTTGAATTTTGATAACAAGTTAGAGGTTTCCCAAGAAGAGCTGATATTACGAATCTAGTCATAGATGGTGTTTGAAGCTCTGGGACTAACAGAGTTAAGGACAGAGAGACTAAACTGAAGACAAAACTCTGAGAAACTTACCATTTAAGGAATGGGGAGAGAAAGAGGACCGGGGAGAGATGGAAGTCCACTGTCTCGGAGTTCTCCATAGACAGCACTGTGCGTATCCTCTAAAGGAGACTGCTGACACTGCAAATAATTTCTCTTATTTCCTAGGAAAATGTGAGAGCTTTGACCAAAGGAGTCCAGGCTGTGATGGGCTACAAGCCTGGGAGTGGCCTGGTGACAGCAGCTACTGTGAGCTCTGAGAGAGGGCCTGGGAAGCCCTGGAAAAAACATGGCAACAGAAATAAAAAAGAGAAAAGTCGTAGACTCTACAAGCACCTGGATACGTGAACTTGGGCTGCAACAGAAATGGTATCTGCATTGTGCATCTGTGGTGCTGTAGGGGGGGCCTGCCCTGGGGATGCGCACCCACACCCAACAGCCAGTGTCGAGACCAAGGGCTCCTCGGAGGACCAGCTCTGACAGTTAGTCATCTCGGAGCCGCAGAAACCTGCTCCTCCAGAAGGCTGGACTTAAGATGAGGGAATGAATGGTGTATATTTACTTATGAAAACTTGTATGCAAATACGTAGTCATTTGTAAATAGGGAGTTTTTTGAAAAGACATTAAAATTAAATTGTCACTTAATGGATTTTTTTTTTGGTTCTTGTAGATACATTGCTGTTTGGACATTTCACATTCTTTAAATGATTTTAATTTGCCAAAACGTGGCTGGGACTTCAGGTGGGTTTTTTGAGTGCGTTATTAGATTTGTGATTCTCAGCCTCACACACCTCACACACACCCAGCACACACCCCGGATACTGGCAGAAGGCATATCGGATCTTGGAATAAGGGCTGGCATGGGTAATTTTTAAAAGCCACTGGAGACCGTGAGCCTCTATTGAAAATGATCGTCAGCTTCCCAAATGAGGATGCCTCAAAAAGGGAATTTCTATTTTCCCCTTTGCTTCTGCCCAGAATGTGTCTTGTTCAGCATCCTTGCAATTGTTGTAAGTGTCCCCACCCTTGTTGTACGGGTTAGTACTTTAGACTTACCAGGTACAGTCATCAGCATTCTCATTTTCTTGTTTTGAAATTTTTCCCAGTATTTTGTTAGAAGAAATATACCTAGTCATATTTTGTTACAAGAAATATACCTAGTCACGGTAGAACCTGCTATACATCTGTCACTTGTTTACTCTTCAGGCAATAAGAAAGAGGTTGAGGTTTTTCTCAAGAAGCCAATAGTGACGCATGTTTTCTTTGATGGGTAAACAGGAAAATTTGGCAGCAGGTCAGAAATCTACTCCGTGCCACCTTGTTTTACCAGCCCTTTCCCCTCTTCAGTCTCTGCAGACAAGTGAGGAAATCAGTTAAAATGTCCATGCTCAATAGTCATTTGTTACCTTCTGTGTTCAACATACCACATACCAGTTGAGGGGGA
Source organism: Camelus ferus (assembly GCF_009834535.1). NCBI lineage: Eukaryota > Metazoa > Chordata > Mammalia > Artiodactyla > Camelidae > Camelus > Camelus ferus. The sequence goes on from NC_045696.1 coordinate 63,115,874, forward strand.
GAGACCGTACAGGAAGGGAAGGTCTTGCTTTCCTGAGACTCCAGTATAAAGAAGAAATGACAACCATTTTGAGCATTTAAAAGCAAAGGGCCTTGTGTTAGCAAAAAGTGTCCCCACAGAGTAGACCCTGAATACAATGTTTGAATGTTTCACTGGAGTGTATATGTGTACAGAAAGTGCACTATCCTAAGTATACAGACAGCTGAATTCTCACAAATGACCCACCGATGCAACCAGCACACTGATCGAGGCCCAGAGCGTGGCCAGCACCCCACCTAACCCTCTCCAGGGTATCTGCTATTTTGCCCTTTTCAGTTGATTTTCTACTACATGTGAACAGAACGCAGTACTTTTAAGTATCAGCCCTCTTTAATCAAATACTGTGAGAGGCATCCGTATTCTCACATATCAGAAACAATAAATTGTTCATTCTCGTTGCCGTATATTAGTATATGATGTGAATACATCACAGTTTATCTGTTCGAACATTGATGCACATGTGGATGTTTTGCAGGTTTGGGGTTTTTGATAACTGTCTAATTAATAAACTTTACCCTTTAGACCAGTTTTAGGCTCACAGCAAAATTAACGGCAGAGTACAGAGAGTTCCCGTGTACCCCTGTCCCACATGTGCACGGCCTCCCCTGCTATCAGCATCCCGCATCACAGTGGTTCACTTGTTCTAACGGATGGACCTACACTGACACATCCTTATCACCCAGTGGGTTTTGGTTTTTGAAAATAGTGTTGCCATGCACTGTGATACAGTGCTGTTCAATAGAGCTTTGCTCTGAAGGAAATGTTCTATAATCTGTGCTGTCCACTAGGTACATCCAGCCATATGTGACTATTAAGCACCGAGTATGTGGCTGGTGACATCTTCAGACGTTAACCACTAAAGGTTAACTGCTAACTCCTGCCTGACCCAACAATCAAAGGTCGGAATGGTGAGATTCTTTTCAGGGTCGGGAAGAGAACAGCAGTGGATTTCACATTTATGATGAATTATAAAATGAATTCTAAAACATTGAATTTTTTAAGGGATTCTTGAGTCCACAATAATATTCATAAAAGGAAAAGGAAGGGAAACTTTTTTACAAAAAACAACAACACAGTGAAAAAATGTAGATGGAATGTTAGAATTTTGTAACCATCAACAAAATCATGGATTCAGGCAAAGATCACCAGTGGCTGCTGAAAGCACTAAGTGAAAGGACCCTGTGGAACTATACAGTCACATCCTTTTAAGACTCACCCACCCCTTACTTATTAAATTCAAAGGGAAAGTGTTTTCTACAGTGGAGCGATCTGGCAGATACCACCTTAACCAAGTGATCAAACTCAGCCTCACCAGCGGAACGCCAGCCTGGCGTTCTGTACCTCCCGATGCAGTGTTAGGGAGCACACAGCAGCACCTTGTATTGCTTTTGCAGAAGCATTTACCCTCAGTCTAACCACGAAGAAACAACTAGGTGATTCTAAATCTGAGACAAGGGACCTGGACTAAGAGACACACAACTAAATGAATGAATCCTGAATTGAAAACAACAACACTATACTGGACATTATTGGGACAATTGAGTAAATTTTAATATGGATTACATTTTTTTTCTTCCAGTTTTACTGAGATATGACTGACATACAGCACTGTATAAATTTAAGGTATACAGCATAATGATTTGATTTACATATGTCTTGAAGTGATTATCACAATAAGTTTAATGAATATCATCTCATACAGGTAAAAAATTAAAGAAACAGAAAAACTTCTTGTGATGAGAATTCTTAGGACTTACTCTCATAACAACTTTCACACATAAGATAAAACAGTGTTAATTATATTTATCCTGTGTACATTACATCCCTAGTACTTATCTATCTTACATCTGGAAGCTTGTACTTTTTGTCGACCTGTCATCCAATTCCCCCTCCTCCACCCTGGGATTACACATTAGATAAGAATATTTTATCAGCGTAATAAAAGTGTGTTATGTTGGAGAATATCCTTGGAGACACATGCTGATGCATTTTGGGGTAAAATACCTGCAGTTTCAAATGGTTCTGAGTGGAGTGAGAGAGAACAAATCCTGCAAAATGTTAACACCTGGTGAACCTAGGTGGGTATTCTTTCACTCTTTTGTGGTTTTGAAATTTTTCAAAATAAAAAATTAGGGCTTGAGGTGTCATAAGAGTAGACAGTTAAGGGCCCAGGAGCCGTTCAGAAGCCCGGATAGAATTGTACCGAAAGACAGTAGAATCAGTTATTACAATTAACAGGACCATGCAGAACTCCTGTCTTTTTTGGCTTTTGGGAAGTGGGGTTATCCAGCTCCCTCCCATATTGGCACATAGGAACTTGGCAGGATGCTGGTTTCTCTCTGAATGGCAAACTGCAGTGAGAACTTACATTTCTCTTTAATTATTTCAATGCAAATATTCAAGTACTGAATTCGATTTAGTTGGCTCTTTACTTACTTTTTTAACAGAGATAGTGGGGATTGAACTCAGGACCTCGTGCATGCTAAGCATGCACTCTACTACTGAGCTATACCCACCCTGACAGTTGGCTCTTTAAAAGGTGAGCTGCTTTGTTTTAAAGCCCCTTTAAAGAAGGACTTTCCTTGCTGTAACATTTCAACATCTGTCAGTTTGATTAACGCTTGCCCAGCTCCTGAGCATCTTAAAGTGACTTTCGGCAACCAGATGTTATTAATAAGGAACTTGAGGGGGAAAAAGTAAAGAAATCTTCACAAGATCATACAGCGTGTTGACAAGAGTTTTAAATAGAACCCAAGATCCCAGCAGTCCTACCACCTGCTTCTGTCACGACACCCCAACATGTCCACAATGGGACTGATGAAGATTTGGAAAGGCCAGTATTTCAAAATGCATTCTCTTAGAATTAACTTCTCTGTATTTATAGCGGGTAAATCAAGCTGACAGTAGAGCTCTTTGTGTGTGTGTGTGTGTGTGTGTGTGTGTGTGTGTGTGTGTGATTGTTTGAGGAGTAGCCACAAGCCCTTCCTCTGAATAATGCACTTTATGAGAACACTGGCAGGAGGCAATGTGTTCTCACGAGAGAAAAGCTGTTGAGTGAGCTGCAGGTCTGTTCTCCAACCACCCTCTCCCACCCCACCCCCACCCACGCCATCCCTGCCCCAGGCAGCTGGGATTTATGGCCCGATTGGCTGCCAGCTCCTGCAGGACCGCCCAGCCCGCGGAGGCCCTTTCCTTCTTCAGGACAATGCCCGTGGAGCTTCTGCCAACAGGAGACGCTTAGGAGCTGTGGAGGGAGGGTGTGTGTTATAGTACTCTTGTTAGTTTTTCTTTCCGGCAAACTCGGGACCATGGCCAAAAAACATTAGTTTCTGGGCCTCAGAGGAGCCTGATAAAGGAACTGATTCACTTTCTGAATGTGGAGAGCCCTATGGAAGGTACTGGGAGAATTGGCGGGGGAGGGGGGGTCCTATTGGCCCGGAGGGAGTTGATTAGAATGCATCATCCCCCGACAGGATGAAGTCCTGGTTCCCTTCCGACAGACCAGGCGGAGACCAGGCGGAGACCTGCGTCTCTAGCCCACCTCGTATCTGCACTGCAGCACCCCTGCTATTGCCTGCACCCCCAGGCCGCGCTCTTCCCACCTCCAGGAGCACCTTTGCAGGACTGGTGCCATGGCCTCATCACCAAAAGCAAACTTACCCTCCAAAGCCCAGTTCATGCATTTCTTGAAAGCCTTCCCGAACATACCCACACACCCAATGTTATACATCATCAAAGCATTTTCAATATGCTCTAACATACATATCACATTTTCACAGCCTGTTAAAAACCAATATTTTCATCAGTAAATATTTTCCTTACTATGTGCCAGGCACTGAGCTGGGGAGACAGATAAGAACTAAACAACCCTGGCTGCAAGGCGCTCACAGCCTGGTAGAAAGACAACACTCATTGCGTTTGAGAGGTGTCCCTAACGGAGGAAAAGGGCAGTTGCCCGGCTGTCCCCACACCTCCACCCCTTGGACCAGGATGCCCAATCACCTGTGTAGGGAAGACCACCAAGGAGCAGCTTTGAGAGGGAAAATTGCCAGTTTGGTTTTAGACCTGTTCAGTTAAGACATGCAAGTGAAAATGTCACATAGGCAGTTACATATGTGTCTAAAGTTTGGGATCTCTGACCTGCAGATAGCTCATTCGGGAGGCACGGCAGAGACAGGGATCGTAGTTAAAGCCCGAAGACAGATGCTCCTGGCACGTGGTGGAGGAGAGAAGAGAGCTCTGTGTCTCCCTCCAGGAGGTGACCTTCCTCTTCACATTTTCTCTGGACCATTTTTTGTAGTGCAGCTGAGGCTCTCCCTGGGAAAGATGGTAACAATAATAATTGCCACTGTTGACACGTGCCAGATGCTTTATCTGCAGGGTTTCTAATAACCACAGTGACTCTAAGGCAGGTACTCATTCTTAGTTTACAGGTAAGAATACTCATGTGCAGAGAGGGTCAGGGCTTTGTCCCAATCACAGCTGTACGGAAGCAGAGTGTGAATTCCACTCCAAGATTTTCCAAAACCCCCATCTGCCCATTGCATTGTCCTAGGAGCCAAAATATCCAGTGTCAAGGAACAGCTCTCCCCTCAGCTTCTCCACCCCCCACTGAGGGCCATCTCATAAGCTAGTGATCCTCGTAAGACTTTCCCTAGCAGCTTGTGAAAAGCAATTGCAGTTGACTAAATAATGGCCCCGAAAGATATCAAGTCCTGATCCTTGGAACCTGTAAGTGCTACCTTATATGGAAAAAAGGTCTTTGCAGGTGTGATTAAGTTAAGGATCTCGAGCCAGGAAGATTATCGTGGATTATCTGAGTAGGCTACAAATGCAATCACAGTGTCTTGATAGAAGGCAGAGGGAGATTTAACACGGAGAAGAGCAGGAGGCAATGAAGCCAGAGAGGCAGAGACTAATCAGAGTGATGCAGCCATAAGGCAAGGAGCACGGCCGCCACCAGAAGCCCGAAGAGTCAGGACAAGAAACAGCTGCTCCGCCAGAGCCCCCCGGGAGAGGCCGCCCTGCCAATGCCTTGATTTCGGTCCAGTGAAACTGCTGTCAGGCTCCTGGCCTCCAGAACTGTCAGGGAATACATTTCTGTTGTTTTAAATCACTAAATTTTGGATGACTTATCTCAACAGCCCTAGGAAACGAATCCATGAAGATGCCAAGAACATACACCCAGAGAGGTGGACTCGGTAGGTCTGCTTTTTGACAGGCAGCCAGAGTGATTCTGACACCGACAATCCATGGACCACACAACCCCAACTGCTCGGGCAGGGGGCTTGTAGGACTTACACCCTTAAACTGGGGGTTTGTAGTCTGGAGTCTATTCTGCCATGGAATCCATAGATGAATTTCAGGGGTTCCATAAATTCTTCAAGGTTATGCAAGAAATTGTGTGGGTGGGCTTACAAGTTTGTGTTCTTCAGGGATAAGATTTTCTTCAGATTCTCAGAGGAGTCACAGAAAAGGTGGAGAATTTACTGCTCTAAGAAAAAGACATCAAGGTCTGTCAACCTGGTTCAGGGTAGGTGAGGAGGACTGAGCAATTTTTAAATGAGGCCCACCTCCCCAGGGTTATGCTGAGGGAGAGGGGAGCTGTAATAAAGACTGAATCAAGCTAAGTAGTGGTATCTTCAAGGCGAAACAAAACTGAGAGTATCAGGCAACCTTAGGGCCTGGTGAGAGAGTGACACAAGACTGCATGGGGCGTGTCCTCACTTTATTGAGATAATTAGTGGAATAGATTATCTTTAGAGAGATAAACCTTTGGGAGCAATTGGTAGGCAGTGTCCAGAGGAACCGAAGATCTGGGCAGTACCAGTCAGCATCCACTGGGGATCATGGTAGAGGTGACCATTTGTAAGCACAGAGGACATCCACCAAAAAAGCCCTCAAAGAACCAAAAGGCAGAGCTTTCAGACTAGGGGTATTTATTGTTTACAGACTATGAGAAACGTGGGTTACATATATTTTTCCTTTTAATTTAACCCTTTAATCTTGTCTTAGTTGGCATTCATTTTATATTTCTCCATCTTAATCATTTTATTATTTGAATTTTGGTCCCTTTTTTAAAAAACTTTTTTTTTTGTATTTTTGTTTGTTTGTTTTTTGTCTGGGGGGGGGAATTAGGTTTATTATTTATTTTTAATGGAGGCACAGGGGATTGAACCAAGGACCTCATGCATACTAGGCATGCACTCTACCATTGAGCTATATACCCTCTCCCTAATAACATATTTTAATTTTACTTTTATTTAATCAATTTATTGTTTAATATCTCTTTATTCTACTGCACTGTAAGCTCCTCGAAAGTAGGGACCATATCTGTTTTTCTCAACAATGTGTCCCCAGCTCCCAGCACAATGCCTGACACATAGTGTTTCATTTCTCCTGTGAGTGGTCATAACTTTTTAAAATGAACAAACCAGTAAAATAGCACAGCCACTTTGGAAAACAGTCCAGTAGTTCCTCAAAACCTGAAACACAGAGGTCACCATGGGACCCAGCAATTCCACTCCTAGGTATATGCCCAAGAAAATTGAAAACCTATGTCCACACAAACACTTGTACACAAATGTTCATAGCAGCAGTATTCATAATAGCAAAAAAATAAAAACAACCCAAATGTCCATTAACTGATGGATGGATAATTAAAATGTGATACATCGACACAATGGATTATTTTTCAGCCATGAAAAGAAATGACATACTGATACATGCTACAACATGGATGAACCTTAAAAACATGCTAAGTGAAAGAAGTTAGTCACAAAAGGTCACCTCCTGGATGATTCCATTTATAAGGAATGTCCAGCATAGGCAAATCCGGAGAGACAGAGGTAGATGTGTGGTTGCTCATGGTTGGGAGTGCTTGAGGCGGATGGAGAGTAATTGCTAATGGGTACTAGATTTGGGGGTAGGTAATGAAGATGTTCTAAAATTAGATAATGGTGGTGGTTGCACAACTCTGGATATACTAAAAACCTTTGAATTGTACACTTAAAAAGGTGAATTTTGTGCTATATGAATGAGAGCTCAGTAAAACTATTTTTAGATAAAAAAGAAACGATAGTCAAGTCCTTCTTTAAGAAAAGTTATTAAAATCAACAAGGAAAACTTGAAATTAGTTTGTTTTCAAGAAAAACAGCTCCGTGTACTTGAATTGAATGGCAGTGTGGCTGGATGGGAGGGGACAGATTGCAAAAATCACGGGGCTCCCTCGCTGCGGGGGGTCGCCGTCTAGGATGACTTCCAGAGCCCAGCTTGGACAGCTGAGCCAGGGCAGAGGGTGCAGCTACAGCCTCGGAAAAAAGGGTGAGAGAGGATGTAGCGGGGTGCGTTTGATCCCTCCTTCCCGGCCTCCCATTGCACCCTTTGTATGGTGCCATTTTAACCATCAGGAACCAGGCCCCGCTCATCTTGGGATCCCCAGGGCCCAAGCGGCTCCCCAGGCGTGAAGTATATACTGTTTGGTTCAGAAAATGTGGTGGATTAATGAACAAAGTGCCTCACAGAGAGCCGGCAGGTCACTGCATTCCGCTCCGACCGCCAGGTTTGGGGAGTGGTGACAGCCAAGGGGTCCGCGGGAGCCGCGCCGCCGCTGTCCCGGGGCGGGGGCCGCAGTCTTTGTGCAGAGGTTGCTCACGGCTCCCGCCGCTGGGGGGCGGCCTCCCGCCCGCCGACCCCCGACAATAGCGCGAGGGGTGGGGAGCCGCGCGGGCCCGGAAACTTTTCCCTGGTGTCTTGGTCGCCGCCCGTCCGGGCCCCGGAGCGCCCATCTCCCGCCAGCGCTCCGTGCGCTCGGCCGGGGCCGCCGCGGCGGGACGCAACCAAAGAAGGGGGCGCGGGGCTGCAGGGCCCGGGGCTGCGGACAGCTCGGGAGGTCTCCGGTCACGCGGAGGCGCGGGCACGGGACCGGGCGGAGCCGAGCCAGCCATGGAGGAGGCGCCCAGCCCCGCGCCCGAGCCCGCGCTCTGGTACTGGGACTACCTGGACCGCTGCTTCGCTCGCCACCGCGTCTGCATCTCCTTCGGCCTGTGGATCTGCGCCTCCTCGTGCTGGATCGCCGCCCACGCGCTGTAATGGGGACCGAGACCGTGCGGCGCCGGGGAGGGGGCCGGGTCGGCCGCGGGGGGCCAGGGGCGCTGCCGCCTGCTAACTCCCTCTTGGAAACCTATGGGGAAGAGGGCAGGAAGGGAGGAGGCAGCACAATTCTAGGATAGGAAGGAACATTTTGCTGTCGACTGAAATCAGATATTTCTTTCCGGATTCCACGCACGGGGAGGCTGGGCGGGGAGGCAGCAGGAGGATGCTGGGTGGTGCAGAGGACGGGGCCGTGGACTGAAAGCCACCAGACCCGGGTTCTATTGTCAGCCTTTCCCCATTGACTGGCCGTGTCAGCTGGGCAAGCTATGAAATCCCTGGGCCTCCTTTTCCTCACGTAAACTCCGGCTGGCTGGGAGGATCAAATGCGTTAGTACTGGTAAAGCTCTTTAAGCACTATTATTATTGCTCCAGCTCTGCCACCAACGCTTGGCAGCGGGTGAGGACATCCGACAAGTCTCTCGATGTTTCTGGCCTCAATTTACCCAAAGACCTCATAGCTGGGAAGTAGGGAGGCGATTATCTGACTCTGACCAGACTTTGCGCTGGGCTGTCCAATACCTGGAGTGGTTTGGCCACGTGGTCACCACAGCCTGGGTTATAAGGGTGAAATCTGCCTAAAGGTGGTCTTCTGCTACCCTGTCCCAGGCTGGGAAGCATGGTGCCGCCCCCGTACTCCCTGGCAGGGGAGAAGGACCAGCACCCTGGTGGAGGCTGGCACCAACTCACCTTCATACCCAATAGATGGTCCCCTCAGGTGTTTGATGTTACAGAGATTCTGCAGCCCCATGGCCCAGGCCATGGAATGTGGGGGAAAAAAGACACTTAGAAAATTTACTGAGGGCCCAGTACTGTGTTCATTAACTCACTAATCCCTGCCACAGCCCAATGAGGTAGGGACTGTCACTGACCCATTTAGATGAGGAAGCTGGGGGTTCTGACAGGTTAACTGACTTGCCTGCATGAATGGGAAAAACCGAAACTGAACCTACTAGAAAGGGGCAGGCTCGTGAGGTCAACCACCCAATCAGAGGGTGGGGCTAACGAGGCACTTTACTTGCATTATCTCACTTGTCCCTCAGGCCACCCTCTGAGGCTGTTATTATTAGCTGTCTTACCCATCTGGAAACCAAGGCTGGAGAGGTTTAAGGACATCCCTCGTGAATGCCCACCGTCCAGTCTGAGAGCAGAGCCTCTGCCTTTTCGCCTTGCCTCAGCTCTGCGTGGGCTGAGTCAGGGTCAGCCCGCGACCCCTGACCACTGAGAGCTGGGAACATGGGGACATGGCACAGAGCAGAGCCTCCACACATAAAGCAGAAGGCCCACTGTTACCACCTTTCATCAGAGGCCTCAGTTTCCTTCTCTCTCAAATGGGAGGGTTAAAATGAATTATTTCTAATTTGGGTCCAACTCAAGAGAGTCTCTACTGTAGTCTTCACTCTGAGGCCTTGAATTGGTTTCCAGAACTCTGGGGCCCAAATTAAAGGTTGATGTTCCCATTGTGAGCTTTGAGCTTCATCTGGCCAGTGGGGAAATGTTTGGGAGCCCCATAAACTTCCATCCTTATCCACTATTCCCAAGGGCTATTGTTCAGAACAGGCCCGTCAGTCCTAACAACATGGAGTGAGTATCACTCTGTCAAAGGAAATGAACACCAGAGCTGTGGTTGTGCCTCAGTTTCTGCAAAGAAATGCAGCAGGGAAACAGAGAGAGCAAAGCATTTCCAAGATCCCATGTGATGCTGATGGAGAGACTTCTGGCCTCTTCCAGGCTGTCCCGCCTTCCCGTGCTTGTTCCTGGGTGTATATGGGGGTGGGAAGAGGGCAGTAAGGGAGAGAAGCCAGCAGTGGGGGACGCTGAGGGAGTTCAGCCCAAAGTGCCGTGGCATCTTCGAGGAGTTTTACTCACCCAAGTGTGTGACAAGCACGCACCCCAAGTGAAATCAGGCTGGATGTGCAGGCTGGCAGAAGCCAGGCCACCTCACTGCACAGGTGGATGAGAAGGATTTCATTTTCATTTCAAAGAAACAAATTGCCTTTTTAATTTAGGCCATTAACTCTGCTCTGCAGTTAAACTACAGTGACTGGGCTGCTTTTATAACTGTCCTGTTTCCTTTCAAAAGATAAAAGCTGACAGCTAGTTTGGCAGCATTGAGTGGTAGGTCATGAACTTGAGGGGGCCAGATTTGTAGGAAGGAAGACATGCCTCATTTCATGAGGTCCTGCCATGGGTCTTTTGGCCAGAGGCTTGGAGTCTTTCCCTCCTTTTCCCATCTGTACACTAACATCGAAGGTCAAAAACACCTGCTGAACACCTGGGGAAGGAAGTGATTTGTAAGGACACAAAGTCACAGTTGCCCTTTTCAGACACCTGCTTTGGGAGCCCAAACTCACATCTCCGTGTTCTGGTCACACCCTTGTCTGTCCCCGCAGGCTTCTCTATCTGAGATGTGGGAAGAAATCTGGACGGGACCAGTCAGCGCTGTGTGCCGCATGCTGCCTCCTGACCAGCCTATGTGACACAGTTGGGGCGATTCTGGCCAAACAGCTCACAATCCAGGTGTGTTGGACCCACAGGTGACAGTGGCAGGCGAGGCCCATGTTCGCCTCAGGGACTGTGTCCAGGCTGGTCTTTCTGCTTCTCCAGTATCCTCCTGGCTCACTGCTTGCCTCCTTCAAGTCTTTGCTCAAAAGTCATCTCAGAGCAGGGAGGGTAGAGCTCAGTGGTACAGCGTGTGCTTAGCATGCATGAGGTCCTGGGTTCAATCCCCAGCACCTCCATTAAAACAAATAAATAAAAACCTAATCCTCCAACCCCATAGAAGACATTTTTTTTAAAGCCACCTCAATAAGATCTCCCTTGATCTCCTGTTTAAAACTGTGCCCTACCCCTACCACAGGCACTCCAGACCCCCTGTCTTGCTCTGTCTGTTTTCCCCCTAATACACCATCTACTTTACTATGTTTATCCCTTATTGTATGTTAATCCCTACGAGAATGTCAGCTCCTTAAGGGCAAAGGTTTTGGGTCTTTTTATACAAATCAACTTACATTTATTCCCTTGTGGTCAGTTGAAACCTACACCCCGGTAGACGTGATGTGCTTTCCCATGTACGCATTTGTAACCTCTGACAACTAATTAACAGCATACAAAACTGCCAGGTATCAAGGAAGACCGTGACTTCCCTCCCCGCAGCCAGCTGTGCTGTGATACCTTCGCTTGGTGCTGGCAGCCTCCTCTTCCCTCCTCTCATTCCGACACAATGCCTGCAGGCCTGTCTAAGTAATGTAATCTACTGCGGTGGGATTCCCCTGATAGCCTGTGCAGCACCTGGTGACAGGAGTATTCATACTCCCCAGTGTTGTGGCCTGACACCGATCTATCAGCCCAAAGGCTTTTATTCACTACCGTTTCCCATCCCTCCAAACAGCAGCTGACACACAGAGGGCGTTCAGTAAGAAGGGACTGTTGCTGTTACTGTGTGTAGAGCCCAGCTCATGCAGGTGTGTCTGGATCTTTTCCCAGGTGGACATGGGCTTTGGAGCAAGTGAGAAGCCATTTTAAGTTTTTCCAAAGTCGAGGCCCTCAAATAAATCTGTGTAGAATATCCCATACGAGAACATATCCCAAGGAGGACCCGTGGGCCCCAGGTCACGGGGCTGGTCCTGGCCTGTGCCACCCGGAGAGACATGAAAGGGGGCAGCCTAGTGTTGGACACAGATTTGGAGAGTTCTAGACCCTGCTTTGAGCATCATCCTATCAGAAACAAATCACCTTTCGTTTTGGAAGCCCATTCTCAATAGCTGATAGAATATAACGAAGCTCAGCTCAAGTCCAATAGTCATAGCTGGTGTTTATTAAGTATTTAACTATGTACTTGCCCCTCAGGGCTTTTTATGTATTAATTCAGTTAATCCTCAAATCATGGGCACTCTCATTATCCCTGTTTCACACACATGGAAACTGAGGCATAGAGAAGTTAAATAACCTCTCTAGAGTCACCCTCTAGTAAGTAGCAGTGTCAGGATTCAAACTCCAGAACGCGTGCTCTTAAGCACTAACTATAATGGACCTTTGAACAATATGCGTTTGAACCGTGTGGGTCCACTTAGACGGATTTTTTCCTACAAATACGCACTGCAGCACTATGCGATCCTTGATTGGGTGAATCCAGGGATGTGGAACCTCGGATACAGAGGGCTGACTATAAAGTTATCCACAGAATTTCAACAGCAAAGGAGTCGGCACCCCATGCCCTGCGTTGTTCAAGGGTCCACTATACTGTCAGCGGCTAGTGCATTTGTGGATGGTTCATTTTACTTCCCCCCCCACCCCCAGTCGCTGGTCAAAGCACTTCCCACGTGTCAGCTCATGTAATCTACTCAACAGTGTGGGAGGCACTGTTATTACCCCTGTTTTACAGATGAGGAAACTGAGGCCCGGGGAAGTCCAGTGGCTGGGCCCAAGTTGCATAGCAGCGGCTATGCTATACAGTGGAAAATGTGGCGGGCCGTGTTCTTGTCCCATCTCTGTGATAACCATCTGCATGATGGGATTGATCACTTAAGCACCCCATCTCCTTGTCAGTCAAAGGGAGAAGATAACCCACCCTCTGTTGGGGTGGGAGGTGTCCCTGGGAGCCCTACGTCAGGGGAACACGTGGTGGAGGAGATAGAAAATGAGAGGTGCTACAGTTGCTGAAAGATGTTTGAACACCCAGACTCTATTTCCTTTGCTCCCAGGTCTTCACTGGTGCCTACCTAGCAGCTATTGACCTGGTGAGCTTTGTGTCCATTCTCTTCCCAGTCTGTGGCTCCAAATTCAAGTCTAATTCAGGTGAGTGAGCTGCCATCTGTTCCTCCCTTCATCCATCCACTCATTTCACCCATCAGCGTGCTGAGTGCCTCTCCTTGTCACTCCCAAGCTGGGCCCCTGCCGGGCACAGACGAATGGGCGAGCTCCCTGGCCTCAGCCAGACAGGGGAGCCAGGGCCCTAAATGGTAGTTAGCGCTGCATGTGAGGGGCTGTAGGCACACAGTGGGCATCTAGAGGAGGGGAAGGGCTGCACGTGTCAGGGAAGGATGTGATGTCAGAACTGGGACCACAGGGAAGGGCATTCCAGGTGGAAGAGCAGCACGGGCAAAAGCCAGGAAGAGGGAGGGTGCAGGGCTTTGGGCGTGAACAGTGATGTCTCAGTGCGCCAGTCCAGAGGCTCCAAGCGAAGCCCCACCACTTCTGGAAATAGATGCCAGGAATGGGCTGGAGCCACCTCAGGCAGAGCGTGGGCTGGAAGTGACTGAGATGGGATGAGTAGCCTTGAGTCTGTGGGACCAGGACATTCCTGAGAAGAGACAGCAGTGTTCTTGGAGCATCGTCTGAAAAGTGCTTGCATCAGTGGGTGCTATAAGATGCCCTTTGCTCGATGCTGCCCCAAGGAGGAATGTTCTTGTTAGAATTGTTCAGAGGAGGCTCTGTCTTCTATTTCAAGGATGCTTCTATTTCAAAGATGATGCTTGTCTACTCCTGGTTTTGGTGCCCCGGCACCCGTGTGCCCACTTATGGGTGCGTTCACTAAGCTTGTACTGGTTCCGCTCTGTGCAGATGATAGAACTGCCAGGGCACAGTGCCTGCCCTCAGGGGACTCCTGTCTAGGACAGGCGACACTGTACACGCAGATGCATGTGATCAAGGATAACATCGCCCTGCCTTGAAACATAAAACACTATGAGAGGCGGAGGAAGGGGAACACTGCCAGTCATCTGAGGGTTGGGGGGGCGGTGCAGGAGGAACTGGGCACAGCCACAGGCCCTTGCGGGGTGGGGAGGGTCTGGCCTATGGGACAGCGTGGGAGCCTGTCGTGGCCTCAGGGCCGGGGTCGACCCCAGTTCTTCCCACGCAGCTGTCTGTCGAGTTCCAGATCCCGGGAGACCTGCAGGATCTTGGTGTCTGTTGCAGGTCGGAGCTCCCAGGAGAGGAAGAAGAGGCAGCGGCTGAAGGCCAGCGTATTTGCCCTGGCCCTGCCGCTGAGCCTGGGCCCAGGCTGGGCTCTGTGGACCGCTGTCCCAAAGGCTTCAGGCCCCATCCGAGGGCCGCAGCGGAGGCTGCTGGGAAGCCTGCTACAGGTGAGACTGCCCAGGAGGACAGGAGGTGGGGGAATGCAGGTCCCTCTCCTCCCTACGGTCCTAGCAAATGCCCTGGGGGGTGGGGGACAGGGTTAGGCCTTGTTGGGAAGAACCTCCTAAAAGCAGAAAAGGAGGGGCCTAGGGTGCGTGAGCATCTTCTTGGGGTGCTGAGTGTGTCACTGTCCCCACAGGACAATACTGAAATCTTCGGCTACCTGCTGGGCAGTATCGCAGCCTTCGGCTCCTGGGCGTCCCGGATCCCCCCACTCTCCAGAATCGTGAGGCTGGGGTTGGGACTGTGGGTCACCCTGGCAGGTCTTAGGGCATCTGGGAGCATCCTCCCAGCTTGAGGCCACCGGGGTGGAGAGGTGGCATGTGTGTACGCGTGTTTGTGGGCATGTGTGCATTTGTCTATGTGCGCAGGCAGTGGGCAGCCGGCCCCAGGCCTCAGGGAAGCCCCGAGGCTCACAGGGAGAGCGCACCTGTGTTCTCTCCATTTCTCTAGCAAATGAAAAGCATACGCCATAGGCACAATACTATGAATTTCTGAGGCACCACCCAGCAAGGATTTGCCAGGCGGCCACCAGGCAGTCGTCTTCCCAGCCTCTGTACTGACCTGCTAGACTCACGAGTGCTGGAGAAATTCCTGCCACGCCTCGGATCACCAAGCCAATTCTAATCTTCAAGCAATTATAGAGCACCTACTGTGTGCCCAGCATCTCAGGCAAACAGAACCCTCTAGGTCCTAGTACCAACCCTGAAAAAAGCTTCAGTTTTGAGTCAGTGGGTGCAGGGAAAGTGTGGCAGGGGAGCGAGTGCAGGGGGTTCCCCTAGCTCTGGCTCATCCAGAGCGGCAGCAAGAGCAAGGCCCAGGGCCAGTGGCCCAGGTCCCAGCCGGGCTCTGCAAGTCACCACCCTTCTCTGGCCATCAGTGTCCTCTGTAAAATGGGGGTGGGTGGGCTAGAGGACCCTCCCAAAGGCTTCTCACCATAGTGGTGTTGCCTGGGCTGTGTGAGGTGGGAAGCAGTGTCTCCACCTGCAGCCTTTGGGGCCAGCAGGCCAGGGGCCACCCTCCTTGGTGGGGTGCTGCCTATTCTGGGGGTAGCGGGCCAGAAACAGGGCAGCCTGGGAACAAAACTAGAAAAAATGCTGAGGGAGATGGAAAAGTCTTTTTGAGAGTTAAAATTAAAATGGAGAAAATCAGACAACACATGCTTTTTCTCTTGAATATTTTCCATTCCTTAGCCAAGGCTTGTATTCTTTAAATATAGTCATCTAATGAGCAAACTAAGTTATGTATGATATAATTTATATTTATGTATTTAAATATCCATGCAATTGCATATAATTGGAAATACATAGTATTTGTGTATTTAGCGTGAGTTTCTACCTGTAAAGGCTACATATATATATATATAAATAGTACATGTTTCCTTTTTAAAAAACCAATACTTCCATTACTCATTCTCCAAAAATATCTTCTTGGCTTCAAAATTTCCAGAATGTTATGTGTAATTTTCCTGACTTTCCCATCTGTCCTGGTTTACCATTGGTGGTCGCAGGAAGAGAAGGGTCAGACCTTGGCTCTCCATAATTCAGTCTTCCCCATGCTCTCCCTGCTGACATTCACAAGCCCCTGTCCAGTGCTGGGGACCAGGGCACTGAGAGGGTGAGGATCTCAGCCCTGCCCTCAGGAGCCCTCTGTCTGTTGAGCAGACAGATGTGTGAGGAGCTAAGTCATGATCAGGGATAAAGGCACTCCAATAGAGGGGTATGTCAGGTGTGAGGGACCCAGAAGAGGGAGTTACTTGTTCCCTTTAGGGTAGAGGTAGTAAGGGATGGTTTCCCAGAGCTGAGTTCAAGCCAGGTTCTGAGGGATGACCAGGCATTCATTGGGCAAAAGAAGCAGCTTGAACAAAAGCTGGAAGCCCAACAGAAGTAGCACCCTTGGGGAATAGCCATGGGCAGAGGGCTTGCCCTCCAACCCCCAGGTGCCTGGGTATTAGAATCGGCTCTAAGGGAGCTGGGGTGGGGGGTGACAGTGTCCCTCCCAGCCCACCCTTTGCTCTCTTTGCCCAGTGCCGGGGTAAGACATTTCCCTCCATCCACCTGTGGACCCGGCTCCTGTCAGCACTGGCTGGCCTCCTCTATGCCTCGGCCATCGTGGCCCATGACCGGCGGCCTGAGTACCTGCTGCGGGCCACGCCCTGGTTCCTGACCTCCCTTGGCCGTGCGGCGCTGGACCTTGCTGTATCCACCCCAGACCCGGGGGGCTTGACTGCCTGTGTCTCATCTCCTCCTACCCTGTTGCTAGAAGGAATTCTTCCCCAGTGGCCAGGGTGGTGGTTTAAAGCCCGGGGCAGGCAGACACAATTGCAATGTGCAATTTTGTGTTTTGTTTCTTTCTTTCTTTTCTTTCTTTTTTTTTTTTTAGTAAGAACTCTCTGTGAAACAGCAGAGGAGGGTGAGAAGCTTCCTGGCCCCGGGATCAGAAGAGCCACACTCTACTGCTGCTCCCTACCTGGGCTGGTCCCCGCCCTCTGTGAACCTGTTTTCCTCATCTTTGCCTTGTCTTTCTCACGGGCTGGGAAGGGCTGTGATCATCCACTCTCTGTCCACTTTGGTACTCGAGCCCCCAGTGAGGAAGCAGGGAGAGGAGCTGACAGTGGCTGCCCTGCGTCAGTGTTTGCTGTTGCCTGATGTGCTGACGCCCCAGTGACCTTGGTGTGAGGACCTCAAGGGCAAGCTAAGCTCAGACAGGGGCAAGTGGAGATGCCGGCAGTGGGTAATGGGTCTGCTATTAGTGGGAGGGCTGAAAAACCTGTGGATTTAGCATAAATAGTTCAGAAACATTTTCTCATTTCCTGGTTTTTGTTTATTTTTAGTTTTTTGTTGTTTTTTTCTTTTTTTTTCTTATTTCTTTTCTGTTTGTTTTCTTTGCATGCGTGTGTGTGTTTTCTCATGTACTATTTGAGTTTTCAAGGGCTGCCGATTCACTGCCACAAGCTTAATGGTTTAAACAACAGGAATTTATTCTCTCAGCTGTGGGGGCCAGAAGCCCGCAATCCAGGCGGGGCCGTTCTCTCCCCAGGGGTTCTAGGGAGAATCTTTCCTTTCCTCTTCCAGCTTCTGCTGGCTCCCGGTGTCCCTTGGCTCCTGGCAGCATCATTTTAATTTCTGCCTCCATCTTCACGTGGCCTTCTTCCCTTTGTGTATCTCTGCATGTCTTCTCTTATGAGGTTCCTGTCGTGGGACTTACCTTATCCACCCTAATCCTGGAACCTCATTTGAACTAATTATATCAGTAAAGACTTTGTTTCCAAAGGAGGTCCCATTCTGAGGTTCCAGGTGGGCATGAATTTTGGGAGGACCCTGGTCAGCCCTCTACATGTCCTGTCCCTGCAAGCCAAGGAAGATGCTTTTCACAGTCCTTTTGTTTAACAGGTATTTACTACGTGCTTGTGACAGGCTGCGTCTGGCTGGGTGCTGGGCCCTCAGGGGACAGGAACTAGAGAGAGTCAGATCTGGCTGTGTCCTCAGATGAGCTTGTGTCTGTTCTGGGACCGACCTTGGCAGGGTGATCCGGGATGGAGGGAGCCAGCCCAGGGTGGAGCCCGTGGGGTGCAGGGGTGAAGGCACCACCCTGTGGCTGAAGTTCTCTGTTTCCACGGACCTTAACTCCGCTTCTCAGATCATTTTTCTTTCCTGGGTGATGAAAAGCAAGATGAGGCAGGCCTTGGGATTTGCCTCTGAAGCCAGAGGGAACCCCGACAGGCAAGCCCTTCTGACCTGTGTGGAGAAGGAGGAAGAAAGCCAGGAGGCAAGGACTGAGGCAAGGTCTCAGCTGGACGAGGGCGGGGCCCACCAGAGCTTGTGTGCGGCGGGGGCGGGGGCAGTGAGCCCTGCCAGAGCCCGGCCCAGGGTCCACTTCTTCAGATGTTCTGGGTTTAACAGTGTAATCTGACTGAGTTAATGAAACAGATGATCGTGTGAGTGTGACCAAGGTAAAGGGGGTATATATAGCTCCTTGGACCGAAGATCCGAGTTCCTAGGAAGGGTCTAATAGGAAGTTATTTTCATTTCATTCTAGAAACTGATGAGATTATATTCCAGAAGGAAGCTAAAATATTAAGAGATCCCTGAGTGTTTAGTACTCAGAAGGGAGGAAGCAAGCCTTTACCATCTCTTCAGCAGTCTTTACAGCAATGGTTCTCTAAGTGTGGTCCCTGGACCAGCATCTCCTGGGAACTTGTTAGAAATGCAAATACTAGGGCTCTACCCAACTCTACCAAATCTTAAGCTCTGTGTATTTTAATAAGCTTAATAAGTTTTAATTCTGATGCACGATAATGTTTGAGAGCCGCTGCTTTACACAAGCATTTAGTTAGCACACACAGCAGTGGTTCCGAAACTTTGCCATATTTTAGAATCATCTGGGGTGGCGCTTTTAAACTCTGTATATCACATCCGTACCAATGAAATCATATTATCTGTGTGGGTAGGGGACAGGGAGTGAGAGCGAAACTTCAAATGTTTTGTTTAAGAAGCCAAGGTGATTCCACTGTTCAGCAAAGTTTGGGAACCACTCACCTATAGTGACCTCAAAGAGACAAATAAAGATACATCTTACAGAAAGCAGAAAGTGAAATGTGCTATAAAAGAACAGAAAAAATACTCTAGGGGTTCTTTTGAAGAAAATGAGATCTTGTTTTTAGAAAAACATCTCTTGATTTTAAGAACTCCTCTTTTTGTCTCCCTGTCTCTGCTTGAAAGAATTCGGACTGGATGCCTCTCATTGCACTGCCGCACTGCAAGCCACTCAAGAGGATGGCAGCCATTAGTCGTTACATGGAGCTGACCATAGAGCCAGTGCAACAGGTAAGTGGCTGTGGGCCACAGCCAGGTGTCCAGAAGGGTGGAGGTAGTCATGGAAGGCTTTCTGGAGGAGGTGACACTTTAGATGCAGTGGGGGCAGAATGAGTCAGGGAAGCATGTAAAAAGAGAAAAGAGCTCTTGAAGGACTTGGGTGGATGGGGGGAGCAGAGGGAAAGGAGTTCGGGAGATGAAAGGGTGGACACAATGCTGAAGCTGACCATCATCCTGAGGATGATGGGAGTCCAGAGGACATCAGGACTAGAGACTCAGGGGCAGATGTGTATCTTAGAGACGTCACTCAAGCAGTGTCGGGGGCAGACTAGGGAGAGGAGACTGGAAGTGAGGGGGTCAGTAAGGCGCAGACGTTAAGTCCAGGAAAGAGGTGATGTGGCCTGAACCAAAGCTGGAGCAATGGGGACAGTGAGGATGTAGGAGTAAGGGAGACCTCAGGCTCCAGAAGACCCCCAGGGTCCAGGCCTGCACGTGAGGTCCTCAGGAGGAAGAGGTTGGAGAGAAGAGGGAAAGAGGTGACCAGAAGTCCACTCCATGTCCCACACCCCACTAAGGCTGCTCCTGTCAAGGCTACAGTGATCCCCAGGAGCTAAATCCCATTTCTGTTCTGGTTGAGTTTCAGCTCGTTTGGCCACTAGCTTCTTCTGATTTCTGGGGCCCTTCCTGTTCTGGTTTCTCTGCCACCCTCATAGGTCTTTCTTCCCCATCACTTCTTCTGGCTCCTCCTGCTGAACTCGACTTCCAGGTTGCAGTCCCCCAAGCTCCACCCCAGGAGGGCTCCCTCTCTGGTCCCATAGCCCAGTGTGCCAGGTCGTGCTGATTTCCTCAGCCAGCCTGTGTCTCCATCCTTTTCCTCTCCCTCAGTTCCAGTCTTGGCTGCCCGGCTACCTCTTCATTGTCACCACGTGGCATCACACACATGCTGTGTCCAAAACGGAATCCTGGGTTTCCATGCCCGGACGGGCCCCTCTGCCCATCTTCCTCTTTTCAGTAAGCAACACAACTGCCCTCAGAGCGGGTCAAATCCAGAATTCTAGTCTTCCCCTCACTATGCGCCACTGTCCATCCAGTCCATGTGTGAGTCTTGTAGATACTCCTTTGAAAGTATATGCAGCAGCTTCCCAACTGGTTTTCCTCCCACTGCTGTTTTTGTCCCACCCCTCCATCTGCAGCTAGCAACTGGAGGGTCTCTTACAAATGTAAATGACATCTCGTCCCTCCTCGGTTTAAAACCCTCCTCTGGCCTGCCATTTCATGCAGAATAAAATCTAATCTCCTAACACAGACTTGTAAGACCCTCCCAGCCCCGTGCTCGCCCCTCCCTGACTGCCTCCTACTCTCCCCTTCTTCAGTCCTCTGGCTGCACAGAATTTCTCTCCATTCCTCTGCCTACATGCTCTTCCTCCTGACTTTTTTACGTGGCTGCCTCTTTCTTGTCTTTCAAAATTCAGTTAAAATGTCACCTTCCCCCACCAGCCATTCAAAAGTAGCCTCCACCCCTCTGCTGTACCGTTTTATTTTATTACCTTTTTAAATGCTCTGCATAGCACTTATCACAGTCGTTTTCTTTCATTTGTTTTCTGTTTCCTGCTGGGATATAAACTTTGTCTCCTGTTTTGTTTGCCTACATCCTGGTACATCAGGTAGGGAGCTTTTGGTACAGGTGTGTTTGGAACCTGGAGTTCAGTGGTAGCAGCCCCCACTGAACTGTCTGCGGGACATGCCGGTGCTCAGAGAGAGCTGGGCCTGAGAGATAGGTTTTACTCTTTGTTGTTCCTTGGAAAATAGGCGCAAATACCCTGTAGGTGATGTAAGTGAAGTTCAGAGAGATTCAGAGCATGCTTTCATAACTGAGAGCCCACTTCAGCCATTAAGCTCCTCTTCCCATGGGAAGGTGGGTTGGTGAGTGGGTGGGTGATGAGAAGCCCTGGGTAAAGCACAGGCGCTGGGCCAGAGCTTTGCACTAGAAATTTAAAAATCACGGAACTTCTGAAAAATAATAGTTCAAAAGTTGCGTTCACTTGAACCCTTCCAGTACCTGAATCTTGAGTGGCTGCCCACTGGGGAACACACTGCTTAAAAGAAAACTGTGCTCCTCCTTCGCTGTCTTCCGCGGAGGCCTGGCAGTACATTTTTGAGCAAGTACTTCCACTTGGCCTCTTCCTTCTGTGACCACCAGAGGGCGAGAGGTGTCTCCAAGACAGCTTCCCACAGGGAGCTTGGAGCCCCAACGTCCAGCCAGGGACTGAGGCTGGCTCTGGGCTCTAGGACCACCATTCCCATGGTAGTCTGTTTATTGAGGGCTGACTACTTGCCAGGCTCTGGGTAAATAACAACAGCCAACATTTCCATGATGTTTATTGTACTGGTCATAGTGCTTAGACTACTAATCTAAGTGCTTTACATACTACTAATCTAAGTGCTTTTCATTTAATCTGAACAGCCAAGTCTCGAGGTATTATTCTCATTTTACAGATATGGAAAATGGGGGCACAGAGAGGCTTAAGCAACTTGGTTAAGGGCACACAGTTTGCCGATGGTAGAAGCGGGCAGGATTCAGAGCTTTCTCCACCTGATTCTGTGCCCTTGACCACAATACTACACAGCTTCTTACCTGGTAAAATGGCTGAGTAAGCATCAAGGAAGCGCTTGACAAATGGTTGTTTTTTAAATTATTATTAACACAGATCCTTATAACAATCTGAAGTAGATACTATTATTATTTCTATCCTTGTTATTTACTAATCACTAATAATTTTATTATTTTAAAATGAGGCACACAGAGACAGGGTTAACTCACTTGCCCAAGATCCTATAGTTAGAAAATCACAGAAATAGGTTTCAGACTGAGCCTGTCTGGTTCTGGGACCTGAGCTTTCACAGAGAGGACATGCTCTCTATGCTGCCATCTCATGCCTGCTATGTGAGCAAGTTTTCTCTTTTTTTTTCCCCCATGAGGATGTCCCGATGGTCATGTGATGCCATGTGCCTTGACACATCCTGTTTGGCCTGCCATCTGGAAGCGGGTGAAAGAGCCAGGGCAGTGCTCACCCGTCCCAGCATCCCCTCCTGAGCACTGGTCCTAGGAGAGCTTTTCCAGGAGATGCAGATCCAAGCTGAGCCTGAGGGCCCGGGGTGTGCGGTCCCAGGAATCAACAGCTTGGAGCACTGGAAAATGCCATTTTATTTGTTGACTCAGGTGTGGTCAGGCCTGGGGAATTTATAGACTTTTTCAGTGTTGCCTGGGAGGCCTCTGCTGCTCCACCTCTGCCACCTGCCTGCGCTGCCCAGAAAGCTGCCTTCGTCTCCTTGGTGGACTTTCATCCCTTCCAGCCCACTCTCACAGGGAGCTATGCACTTGACGCATGCAGGGCTTCAGAGGAAGCAAGACAGGAATTACCACTCCTTCTGTGGGTTAGGAAACTGAGACTCAGGGGGATAAATATTTGACCCAGATCACACGGTTAGTTGGTGGAAGACATGGGTCCAGAAGGCAGGTTGTCCCCACCATGGTGTGTCTGTGGGATTGACTGCCTGGCTCTGAAACCCCAGCCCAAGGGCTTTGACGATCTCCGAGAAAGCCCCTGTGGGAGGAGGCTCTCTTCTGAGATAGATAGGTAGGCAGGTAAACAGATACAGAATCTCACAAGTTGCTTTCTCCCTTAAACTTTCCCAACTCACTTCCATATGCTGCTGGTGGATGCGCTGGTTAAGCCTCTGTGGAGTGCACTTTTGGCAACAGCTATCCAAATTACAAGTGCACATACCCTCTGATGCAGCAATTCCGCTCCTAGGAATTTATCCTTTAAATACCCTGAAGTTTTGAATGTACAATATAATTTACCGCAGTCAGTATTGATTGTAAAAGCAAACAGAAGTGCCCTAGACATCCATCAGCAGGGAGATGATTAAATAGATCGTGAACACCTACAGCTACGGGGGGGAAAATATGCTATAGAACTATTTCTAAGGCATGTTGTTAAGTGAAAAAAAAGCAAGGTACCTAAGCGAGTGTAGAGTGTGCTACCATTTGCGGAAATGGGGGAAATATGCATGCACTTGCTCATGAGTTCACAGAACATTAAACTGAGCGCCAGTTGCCTCTGGGGAGAGCTGGGTAGCTGCAGCAGGAGGTGGAGGCGGTGCTACGTGCTACATACACCCCTTGGTACCTTTTGAATCCTGGAGGATGTGAATGCTCTGACAGTGCAAAAATTAAGCAGCAAACAAGCCCCCGCCTGCCCTTTTCCACACACCTTGCAGGCAGGCTGCAGTGCCACCAGGCTGCCGGGCGACGGACAGACGAGCGCAGGAGTCGCGTCCCTGCAGGAGCCCCCGTCGTACCCTCCGGTTCAGGTCATCCGGGCCCGCGTCTCCTCCAGCAGCTCCTCCCAGGCCTCCTCCATCAACTCCGACCTCGAGGTACGGCTGTGTCCGCCGGCGGGTGCTCGGCGTCCGCCTTCACCCGCACTAGCCGGCGTCCCCGCGGTGGCGGCACCGCTCTCCTCTCACCCGCCCGCGCCGACCTCGCCAACCTCGCCAACCTCGCCACCTCGCGGCCGCTAAGTAGTAAATAAGCTTCTGCCTGAGGACTTCCCCACGCCGTCCGCCCTAAGAAGAGCTTCCCGCGGTCAAATGAGTCAGGGAAACACTGCGCACTGAATCACTTGGCCCAGTCAAGTCTTACAGAAATAAATGCTGAATAACGAACTTTTTAAAAAATTGAAGTGTAGTTGATTTACAATGTGTTAGTTTCAGGTGCACAGCAAAGTGATTCGGTTATACTTATGTATATCATTTTCAGATTCTTTTCCATTATAGCTCATCATAAGATATTGAATATAGTTCCCTACACTCTACAGTAGGACCTTTAATAACAAGCTTTTTAAGAGTCTCCGAGTTTCCCAAACCCATTTGACCATGGAAGCCTTTCTTTCCCCACGAGGAGCACCAGAATTTTTGGATTTGTGAACAAAACACCGCCAATGGGTGTAACTCTCTTCCCCACAGCTGTGGCTCTCAACCCTGTTCAGAAGGAAGCTTCCCTTTGTCTATGACGAGTGAGAACAAAGTGGTGGACGTGGGGTGTCAGCAAGGGGAGGGTCCTTCTTTCGGGTTCTGTGTTCTCCCACTGTTTTTGGTGTTTAAATGCCCTTTTATGAAGTGATTTTAATAGGAGGTAGTATTTGGTGTTGAGGTTTTGGTTTTGGTCTTAATGACTTTTTTTGGCAGTCATCAATCAGCTGTCCTGAGTCTGTCCCGCAAATTTGTTCAACTCATAGTGAACCCTGAAATCCAAAGACTCAGAGCTACACGTCTGTGGGGTGGAGTCAGATCCCTCAGTGTCGGGTCCAGGCCGTGCCCACCTGCCCTAGCCTCGTGCCCCTCCGCTGCTCTCACCCGCAGGCCCACCTCAGCTGTGGACTGTCCCCTCGTCCCCAGGACTCTGGGCCTTTCCCCCTGGGATTTTCTCTGGCCCAGTTTCCATGTGTCAGAATCCAACCCAGATGCCTCCTGCCGTGTGAACTTACCCCCCCCCCCCCCGCCAACACACACACAACAGAGGTTAAAGGCTCCTTCCCTTGGTGCCAGGGTATATGCCTCTCTCACATCCCTTCCGTTGTTTGTCAGGTAGCCTGGTGAACGGTAGGGGCCTGTGTCCCCCACCAGACTGTGCACTGGGGCCTGGGCAGCCCTCATCTCGATCTCTCGATCCTGGAGAAAACACAGCTGGTCATTGAGGACTGGGTTTTGAGTGAGGAATTTTGTACCAGACCAAGGACAATTTAGGGTCCGTGTATCCCTGTGTCATTCATTCGCTGTTGTTTATTTCTTGGATCCGGTCTCAGAATGTGTAGGACACTCAAGGCCTGTGGCTTGGCTGCCCGGAGTCAGCAGGCTGGGCAGAGTCTAAGGCTAAAGGGAGTGAGGGAGCCTGACGGCAAAGTGTCTTCATGAGGAGAAGGGACATTTGAGTTGGTGAGATTGGGGTGGGTTGGGGGGCACATTGGAAGCAACACTCACTCTGTGGAAGCCCTCAACTGGGGGAAGGATTGAACAGTGACCTTGAAAAATGTAGCAATTTGTCTTCGTGGCTGGTTTGGGCCATTTCTGTGTTTCACAGCCCTTTTTCCTCCTCTGCTCTATTTTCCTTCTTTTTAGACGTTTATTTTCTTAACTCTATGAATCCAAGGGGACAGGGCCACACTCTCAAATAAGGCAAATGGAAATGAATGCTTTGTACTTGTTAAACAAAGAATGTATTTTTAGAAGCTCAGCTCCCCGACCCAGCCCCGTAACCATACCCCCCCACCCCAGCACAGTCCTCCTGCTTTGTTCCCTAAAACATCCGTACACTATACAGGACAGAGCTACCGAGCCCTGAACAGAAATAACTTAGAATCTCACTAAACATAGACACTGACAGGTCAACGGGCCTGCAAAACTCCCAGTAGAGATTGTTTAATGTATGACCAGGCGTCAGTGCTGCTTGTCAGGGATGTGATCCACCAGGCCTTTTGGTAGTCTGTTTTCTTAAAAGTAGTGCATGTTTATTGTAGAAAACTTGAAAAATGTAAAGAAGAAAATTAAAATTAACCCACAAACCTATCAACCAGCGTCTGCCTCAGGGTGGTGGGATTGCACGGGCTTGACAGCCTCCCCAGGTTTTCGGAGCAGGATTCCCCAGAGGTCCAGTTCCCGATGGCTGAAGGGAGCAGGAGGGGGTCTTTTATCTGACATGTGTGACATCACACTTCACCTACCTGTTTGGTCACTCATGCAGCAAACATGTTCTGAGGCAGGGGGATTTGAAAGAAGAAAACATAGGGACATGTGGGCTGGCCCAGGGTGGGAGGTACTTGGTAGACAGGTCACAGTCTGACCGTCGCCTGGCTCCTCCAGACCACAGCTCCCAGGGACTGAAGCCTGCAGTTGGAGGCCAGGCCCCCGGCCATCACCTCCTCTGGTTTGTGATTTCTTTTGCTCCCAGAATTGCACAGTTCAAATGCATCATAACACTGGACTGAAACACCTGGGGCGTCTGTCCCCACTTTCTGGCTACGATGGGCATCTGTGCTCTCGAGTTGTCTGCGTCTGTTGCCAACCAGCTGGGCTCTGCTTGGCCCATAAGGGAACACCTGCATCCTCCCACTGTGGCGGCCTGGGAGCCACTGTGTGTCTGGAGTGGGGAGGGGGAGGCAGGAGCCAGGGGCGTGAGAATGGAGCCAAACACCAGATTGCTGTCTGAAGAGGCTCAGGTCCTTGGCCACTGTGTCCTGCTAATTCTGTGCCTAAGGCTCTTGACAACCAGGACTGCTTGTTCTCTCTCCAAAGCCTGCTTCCAGCACCAGCAGACCAGGACAGATTCCCTTGGTTGTTTGTCCTTCTTAAAGCCAAATTATTCTTTTAAGGTTAAAATTAGTTAATAAAAAGAATATATATATGTATATATACACACACACATCTACACACTGACTCTAAAAGTACTAATTTTATTTTATTTTTTTAATTGAAGTATATTTGATTTACAACGTTATGCAAGTTTCTGATGTATAACATAATGATTCAGTTATACATATGTATCCAGATATACATATACATGTATATATATTCTTTTTCATTATAGGTTATTACAAACTATTGGATATAGTTCTCTGTGCTATACAGTAGGACTTGTTGTTTATCTATTTTATATATAGTAGTTTGTATTTGCTAAGCCAGACTCCCAATTTATCCCTCCCCTCCTTTCGCCTTTGGTGACTGTAAGTTTGTTTTCTGTCTGTGAGTCTGTTTCTGTTTTGTAAGTAAGTTCATTTGTGTCATTTTTTTAGATTCCACATATAAGTAATATCATATGATATTTGTCTTTCTCCATCTGACTGACTTCTCTTAGTATGATAATCTCTAGGTACGTCTGTGTTGCTGTAAATGGCATTATTTCATTCTTTTTTTATGGCTGAGTTGTATGCTATTGTATATATGTATGTATATACCACATCTTCTTTATCCAGTCATCTGTTGATAGATACCTAAGATGCTTCCATATCTTGGCAATTATAAATTGTGCTGCTATTGAACATTGGGGTGCATGTATCTAAAAGTGTTAATTTTAGAAGAAAATATATGTAAGTACAAAGAAAGAGGCCATAGCATTCCAGTAGGTACCAAAGGCCAAAAGTGGAGTTCAGGACATAGATTCTGCCTTGCACAGATCTGTGTGCTTCCTAGGGAAGTGGCAGTGAGAGACAGTACATCTCAAAGTATGTGAGCCATCAGCTGGTTCCCCCCTGGGTGAGGAAAGACTCCCCTGGGCCCCCAAGGGCAACAGGGATGCACAGGAGAGAGAGCACTGACCGGGAGTCGGGTGGACACAGAGGTTTGTCTGGGTCTCGAGGTCCGGCCAGGTGGCCTGGGTCCTGCACTGGAATTCTTGAGTTTCAGTGTCTCCCTCTGTAAATGGAAATCATTAAGACCTGCCCTACCTGTATTACAGAGTGATTATGAGGATCAAACGGGGGTGCTGCCGAGGCTCAGCAAGACTACCAGTGGTGTGAGGTGTAGAGCAGGGGACAATGAGTGGAAAGTGTGCCAGGGCCCCCACGCTGCCCTGAGAGCCGTTGAACCAGTCGATGCCATTCACTTCTCTGGACTTGCTCTGAAAGTGGAGCTAATGAGCTCAGGGAGCTAGCGAGGCTCTGACAAGGTCGGAGTGTGGAAGGGCTGCGATGCAGTAGAACATTCCCACAGATGCTCAGCTTCGGACTGGGCCATCATGAAGGTCCCACTTAGCAAGTGACCCTAAGTGCAGAAGTGTATTGTCGGAGGAGGTAACTGGAGGTTAATTACACTGTCAGTTCTTAGAGGCGGAAAGGCTTCCATCAGGAAGAGAACAGGGTCAACCATCAGCAAAACGGGCTGCTGCATCTGCCTAAATGTCACTCAGAAAATGTCCTCTGGCCTCTTCTACAAGCATGTCCATCACACAGATCCAAGGGAGAGCCTTTTTGCTTCCACCTGGACCAGTGCCAGCGCGCCAGCCTGAGCTCCTGCCTCCATCTCCCCTCCTTTCATTGCTGTCCTACCCAGGATCTTCTTAACACTCCACCAGCCCCACAGCCTCCCTGCTCTCAGGCTTTCTGTGGCTTCTTCCTGATTAACCTTTTACGTCCAGACCCCTTATCCTGACCTCCAGGACTCTTCACTGTCTGGCCCTGGGCCGACTCTCCAGGCTTTTCCCAGCACCTCCAACCGGTTCTCTTCTCTGCATTCCTTTGTTCATCTCTGTCTTCTCCTCCTGCCCTTCAAGGCCCTGGTTAAATCCTGCTTCCTCCAAGAAGCCTTCCCTGCAATCCTGAGTAAGGCTGCTAGACTTAACAGGGGAAAAATACAGGACTGCCCGTGAGGTTGAATTTCAGATAAACATATCTATACTAGAACATACTTTGTTATCTGAAATTCAGATTTCACTAGGTGTCCTGTGTTTTACCTGCAGCCCTGCTCCTGAATCAGACCTGGCATGCCCACTTCCAGCCCTTCCCAGGACTACTTCTTCAGTTCTCTGGAGCAGCATATGAACAACAAAATTTCTTCCCACCAGATCAGGAACATACAGTATTATATGTCAATTATATCTCATGTTTTATTGGGAAAGAAATTAATTTAAAAAGCAGGAACAGGCGCCAAGGTTGCCAAGGCCTTTCCCACAGGTGGGCCTGGGATTTGACCTAAACACAGTGTTTGTATCCCTTGTGACTGGAGTTCAGCGGTGCTTGCTCCCAACCCCTGCTGCCCACCATTTTAATACACATGGCTTCTCCATCTCGGCCCTTTTGTCCCAACCTTGGGATGTCCCTGCAGTGAAATAGTGTCATCTTTATAAAGGAAACCGACCCACTGGGGGTCAGAACTTCTCTCACTGATCCAGTTCACCATGGACCTTGCATACAGCACTTCCCAGCCTGTGTCCCGTTTTCCCATCTCACACTGCATTTTCCCCACAGCTGCCGGGAAGGAAGAGCGAAGTGGGGAGGTTGTTCTGTTAGAAAGAAAGGGTGGGCATTGAAACCGTGCTTGATCCAGAGTAAGTGCTATGGAACTGCTGAATTAACTAAAGAAATAGAAAGGAGGAGATTCAGAAGCACAGGGTGTAATGTTGAAAAGCCTGTGAGGTACTAGGTCAAAAGGAAATCTCCTTAATGAAAGCTAAGACGGAACTGTAGCTGGTGTGTATCTGGCCAGTCTCAAAACTTTATGTTCAGGAGAAACAAAAGAGCTTTATCATCAGTCCTGAGTCCAGTACCATTTCACCTCCCCAATCTTGGGGAAGTCACTTCTCCCCAGACGTAAGGGGAGGGAGTGAATGATGCCTGAGGGCCCATCCAGCTCCCAAGCCTGGGAAGTGACCCTGTTTCCTCAATGGCTGAGACACACCTCAAAGTCTTCAGGAACAAAGGAGAAGTTTCCATGTGCCTGTGGACCGGGGCTACAGGATGCATCTCCGTTCCAAAAGCACAAAAAAGTGTGCCTTTAGAATTGAGGTGTGTTGAAATACTACATGCTGTGGTTCACAGAGGTGATGGAATCATGATCCTAAAGACAATCTAAGGATATTTGGAAATGCTCATGATATGTTGAGGAAAAAGCCATTTGCATTATTTGGGGTGTGTGTGTGTGTGTGTGTGTGTGTGCGTGTGCGTGCGCGCGCGTGTGTGTGTGTGTATCTGTTTCAGAGGACTATTCAATACAGGTAAACAGAGGTTCTCGTTTAAGGATAGAATTATGGGTGATCTTTATTTTTGTTTTCGAGAAAAATTTCTACGCAAAAATGAATACATTTTCTCTTGAAATGGGGAAAAGACTATAAAAATGTTATTTACTTTTACTTTTTGAGGGGATCTAAAGACAGTGTAGTTACAAAGTTTTGGGTTAATTGTACTCCCTAGGCATATTGGTTTAAAAAGTAATTTAAAAAAAGAAATCTCAGCTATTATTTCCACTAGAGGGCACTCTTCTGAAATTTTAGACTTGATGCTGAAGTTTTTGGAAAGGAAGTTTCGAGGTTTCATTTCAAATCCAGTTGGCGGACTTTTTTTTTTTTTAATTGAAGTATAGTCAGTTTACAATGTTGTGTCAGTTTCTGGTGTATAGCATAATGCTTCAGTCACACACACACACACACACATACACACATATTCCTTTTCATATTCTTTTTCATTAAAGGTTACACAAGATATTGTATATAGTTCCCTGTGCTATGCGGTATAAACTTGTTTACCTAACCGAGCAGTTAACACTAGTACATTAGAATTAACTAAAGTGCAGACTTTATTTGGATTTGACCAGTTTTTCCTTTAATGTTCTTATTCTGTTCCAGGATACAATCCAGTATATCACATTGTATTTAGTAATTTTTTTTTCTAACAAAACACTCACTCATTGTGGTAACCACAGATTACCAATTATATTTTAAATGAACATCTATATTTTCTAAAGAAAGGTGAAGATTAGCATTTTTTTCTGTTATCTCTTTTTTTTAATTCCATTACATTTGCAAAGGTTGTTTAACTTTTCCGATCTCTATGTTAGCATCAATATTTTTATCTTTTGCAGTGTGTGTGGAACCATCATCTTTAGTAACTTTGTGTCTTCTCCAATTAATTTTTTTTTCAGTTTATGTTTCCTCCAGCAAGATGGCATTAAAAGATGAATGCTATGGAATTACCACAGTTTGTTAGGTGTAATAATGGCACTGTGCTTAGGAGTTTTTAAAAGTCATCTACGAGATACATACTGAAGTATTTACAGATGAAATTATTTGCTTTAAAATACTTCAGCACATAAAAACTTGGGAGAATTAGAGCAAATGAAAGGATGTGTTCATGGAGAGTCATCAGATTATTCTTTTACTTTTGGATATGGCTGAAGAATCTTACAATTAAGAAGTTAATCAAAAGGAAAAGGCGTGGTATACAGCTGAAGTCAGTGGTGACTGGAGTTGGCCATGTCTAATATGTCCTATTGCGGAAAGGGGGAAAGAGTTCATTGGTGCCCAGCTGGAAGCACGTGACCTGGAGGGGCGGATGGGAGGGGGAGGGAAGAAGGGAAGAACTGGGGAGACAAATGTTGGGCTGCGTTTCAGCTGCCCCCCACCCCATATAATGCCCACCCTCCTGCAGGGCACCACATCCTGCCCGTGGTGGGGGGTGGGGCAGGGAACGCATGTGAGGGGCACTGAGCGAGGACCCAGCTTTGGCACACCTGCCCTGCCCTCCTCGCTTCCAGAGTGGGACCTCTGCCCTTTGCCCCAGGGCTACCAGTTGGCCAGGCACTGAGCTTGGGGCACGGCTCTGCCAGCACAGCCTTGGACACCTCTCTGCTCTGCCCACTCCATCCCCACCTCCAGCTCTGGCCCAGAGTGGCACTTGTGTGGGCTCCAGAGCAGAGCCCCATCTCTGGGCTAGCAGTTATCAATGGACAAATAGAGGTATTCAGTAAAGATTTTACAATTTTAACTCAGATACACAGCTACACACACACACAGCAGACATTTGCTGAGTGCACTCCACACCAGCTGAGTGTACTCCAGGCCCTGAAGGCTCAACGTTGAGTTAAACTGGGGCCCTCAAAAAGCTCAGAAAGACAAAACAAAAGCAAACAAACAGGAGTTGTTCAAAATGAAAATTTAAAAGAATTGAACAGTAGGGGCTTTGTTTTAGTGTGACAATAATGCCAAATCCTGTGTACTGTTCAGATTGGCAGCTATTCAATGTAATAGACATTCACAGAACAGTGTAACAGACACTTGCAGATTCATAGTTCTGTGTCTCTCTCTCTCACACACACACACACACACACACACACACACACGCACGCATCTCCCAGGCACTGCAGGAGGCACTGGAGGAATGGGAGCAGACGGCGATGCCACACTTCAGGAACCTGAGTCAGACATATTTGAGGCTTGGGGTGGAACCAGCCATGCAATAAAGGCTGATTAAAAATGAATCTTGGCTGATAGCACATACCCCTTATTTTCAAGTGAGGGTTTCACTTGCGTCTCTCTTTCTTAGTTTTATGGGTTTGAGCTGACTCATCTCAGCCATGTGGTTAGTAATGGATTTATTATTATTATTATTATTATTATTATGCCTAATAGTAATAATTTCTAATAATAGTAATTTAAAAATCTGTATAGATAATCATTTTTTCAAGGACCTGTAGCCCTTCATAATTATCACAATTATCCCATTGACCATTTAAGTAAATTGTCACCGCTTGTAGCTGCTGCCTTTTTGCTTGCTGAAGTCAGCTGTTCCTTTGCCTCCAGACCAGTGGAGGGACTGCCTCCTGGCTCACTGAGCAGACAGGGGCTGGCGCCAAGCTCTGCTCTGCTCTGTGATGGTGGCAAAATCTATTCAACACTTTTTTTTTTTTAATCTTTCTTTTTATTCTGTAGCAGAAGTATTGGGAAGCCCTAAACCTGGAGCAGGTATGAACAGTCATGCTCTCTCTTTATTCCACACGGGACTTCCTGTGGCTTGATTTCAGTTCCTGTTTCTGTGAGCCCCACTTGGATGGCTGGGCCCATGCCAGATTCCTTTAGGAGAAAAAAAAATGTGAAAATGAAAGGAGAGTCTGAGGGTCAGGGTATTTTCTGGGCTCTCTCAGTTGAGAGTTCTTTCTGTTTGGTCCAATCCATCATGTAGGGACTCAGAGAAGATGTGTAATCCAGGGGAAAAACGTGGCTTGGAACAAAAGTCTCTGAAGAAGCAGAAGAAAGGCAGGTTGCTAATGGTAGTGGTGCCGGGAGTGCCCTCGGCAGTTGAGATCAACACTCCCCCGCGTCGTCATTGTGAGACCTTGGCAGCTGCTGCTCCCTCCATGCTATCCTCGCCTCCACGTGATGAATGAGCACGCTTCACAACAGCCACCTGTGCCTGTCATCTCCAGGACTTTTTTCTACTAAGGGAGTAGATTATCTTTTGCTCAAATTCTCTGAATGCCTGGATTCCAGCAGTGTTTTTATTACTTAAAATGACATTTTAAAACACATTATTCTGGGAGTTCAGAAGGAAGAGACAAAATGTTTTCAAAGGCTTAACCCACTTCCAGGAGTGCACCTGATCAAAGTAGCGGGCTGTTGCTGTTTGCCCGGAGCTGAATTGGTCAGGAGTAGCAAGAATAACTCTTAAGAAGCCATTTTAGGAGCTGAAGCAGTGGTTATGAAATATCAGCTAAGAGTCACCCTAGGAGCTTGTTCAAATGCCAAGCCTTAGGTCCCAACCCATGCATAGGGTCTAGGGTGGGTCCCCGGCATCAACCTTTTTAATGAGGGCCCTCTGGTGAGGTTGGTCGAGAACCGAGAGATCTAGAATGGAGGTCTCAGCTTGAAAACAGAATTCATCCAAAAGTACACTGTCCATGCTCAGAGGACAGAACAGGTCCCCACTCCCACCCTTGGGCATCTGGGCCACAGAGAATGAGGGGCCAGGGAGCTCTTTCACTTGGGAGATCTGATAACGTCCAGAAGGAATCTGCTTAGAGGTGTGTCCCCCCAAGCCTGCAACCACAAACATATGAGAAGTTGGCACTGGGAGTGCCTGGCACAGCCCCAGACAGGTACGTGGGGCTAAGCTGCACCAACCAAATCAGCTTAGTCCCTGGCCTGCAGGGTTACTGGGTCTTTTAAATGTGATGCTTTTCTTGACGACCAAGTAGTAGAACTTAATTCGGTTATTATCAGTAAATCACTAATCAAATTGCGCTTGTTCAAAATAAAACTACAATGTGTGTTTTAAAACTGGCAGCATGTGGGCATTATCTGTTAGTGGCCCAGGGAGCCTCTAAGACCTTGTCCTGGCCCTCTAAGGACTAGACTCTTTGATTCCACTCAGGTTTCAGTGGCTGGTAGAGCATTTTTCTTTGGGTCCATGTCCATGCCTGGCCCTATTTTCTTGCCCAAATAGACTGGCCTGGGCTGACACATCCTTCATGTCCTTTGCTTGTTTCCTGGGCCTTTTGTTACTATCAAATGCAACCTTATGACTCAGAATCATCAGTCATAGAAACTCAGAAATAAGAGATCGTGTTATCTAGTTGCCAATTCAGCCTCCCAATGTACACATGGAGGAATCAAGATCAAAAGAAAAGCAAGCCAGCTAGTGGCAGAAGGAGGGCTTAAGCCTGACGCCCCATTTGCCCCTGTGGCTGGAATCACTAAGGATTCCCTTGCTTTTGGCCCACATGCAAAGTCCTCTCTCATCTGTTAAGAACAACAGGAGGACTTTGCAAACAGCCAATCAATGCTTGTGTGCCCACCTGCCCACTCCTACCCCTGCAAATTTCAATTTCCCATACTTGTCTGACTCAGAGTGATGAAATATTCACTAGCAGTGACAACTCTGAATTAAGTTTTAAGTGTTTGTTTTTGACAAGTCTGCTAACCTCAGAAGGAAACACCGTGTGGGGGCAAGGGCAGACCAGTGCCCTGCCCTACGTGAGAGGACAAGGCAGTACCCAGAGACAGGGCATGGCTGTGTGTCGCTTAGCTGCAAACCAGTGGTACAGACAGTACAAAGAGAGAAGTGGGTGAGAGCTCAGTGGGGGAAGCAATCCTCTTCTTGGAAGAGGAGGAACTTACCTGAGCCCTGAAGAATGGTTTGAGTTTGCCTGGTCTTTTCCAGGAACGAGTTAGGCATGGAGGTAGGAGTTCTCAGGATAATGGGAATATGACTCAGTCTCACTAGAGAAGGACTTGGTGAAAACAAGGGGAAAAAAGAGTGGGAGGGGAAGTAGGTCTGGTCTGTTCAGGGTGGCTGTCCATTAATTCCTTGATTTAAGTTTTACTTGTCCTGTTAGGTCCTAGAAACACAGGCCTGGTTAACCTATCTTTATCTGTTTGTTCATCTGGGCCTGGGCCGTGAGAACCAGGATTGGAGCTCTTGTTGGGGGAATCATAAGAGATGAAAAGGGTCTATTCCATCAAGGTACCTCTTGTATCTTTTCTCCACAGTGGGACCCTGAAGATGTAAACCTTGAAAGGAACAAAGATAACATGCAGATGCTCAGATCCCAGGTGCACAAGTGGTCTGTGAAGCCAGTGGACTTGACCTCTGATGAGTAACACTTTCTGGAGACAGCTCAACAGCTCCGAGCTGTCAAGCATTTGTCAGGATCTGAGCAGGGATCAACCTGCAGTGACACCCATGACTGGAATTTAAGCTTCTGCCGAGGCTGCCCATGAAAATGAGGAACAAGGAGCTGTCACAGAGCTTGGCTGGTCGGCACCATGGCTCAGAATGGAGCTAAGACTTGGGGTCCTCTGGACAGGCCCCAAGTTTGTTCTGAAGATTAGAAGTTCACAAACCACTCTTGCTTTGAGATACAATCTAAAGGACTTTGGACCTTCTTTTCCCTTTCCCTTTAGATTCGCCTGTACTCTGACTATCTGCTAGGTGCCAGGAACGAGTTCATCAAACAAACAGCTGATATGTTTGGATCTCCATAAAGCTCTATTCTGCCAGAACTGACTAAGCCTAGGAGAGGACTGGGCCAATGGTCTGGGGGTCTGGGATGCGATCACAGGTACTGATGGGAACTGACTCCTGCCCTCCAGTCACCCACTTGAGTTTTCTGCTGGAAGTTAGGAGAGGACTGTTTGATGAACCAGGTGTTTGCAAGATCATTGGTATTGCAAGGGCAAGCAAAGCAAATTGCTCTAGGTACCAGGACTTGCTCCAACCTGGCAAGGTGTGTGCTGGGGCAGGGTTTGCAGGTGAAGGGGACTATCTGCTTCAGGAGGTACCTGAAAGCACACAAAGGGTAAGAGGCATGATGGGAGGTGTTCAATTTAAGCACTGAAATCCCATTTCAGGATTTTTTTGGAGCGAGGGTGGGGGGAACACCTGAATGAATAAATCCTGATTGAGTGAACTAAAGTATCTCACCATGGAGCACAGAGATATGTCTGAATCCCAGCACAGCCACAGAAGCCTGCCATGAGAGGATCTGGGGGAAATGTCAAGAAACACAGTCCTGTTCCTGGCTGTCCCCTAGCAGCCTGTGTGACTCAGCTGCAGCTGCCCAATTGCTCCTAAGGGGTAGTTCAAGTTGCAGCAGCATGAAAGGGGTGCCTCACGGAAGCAGGTTGGTTTCACAGGTCTCTGCAGGGATTCCAATCCCCAGTGTGACCTCTGAACTAGAAGTGAACTTAAAGCCACCCTATTTACCCAACTGCTTTGGACCGTGCTTGTCTTGTAATAGAGTTTGCTAAAGTCAGTTTTGCTCTGTGATCTTAATCACCAAAGCTGTACTTTGAGGGAAGATGAAACTTTGAATTGAGGTGCAGGGGTTGGGAGAGTGTTCTGGCAGAGGAAACCACACAGGATTAGAAGCAGGGAAGAGAGGAATCTAGCCAAGGAAAGAGGAATCTGATGTGACCAGAATGGGTGTAGGGAGTGGGTGAAGGGGCTGAAAAGGAACCTGGGAGCTGGTACTTAATTCTGTGGGTGACTGGTAGCTATTGCAAGATCCCAGAGTAGGAAAATGGCATGCCTTAGAGAGACCACAGCTGACTGGTGAGTTTTACATCCCTATGGCCACAACTTTTCAGGAAGCAGAAATGTAGTCAAGGATACAGTACAGACTTGGGGAACGTGTTTCATCTGATTGGTAACAGCAGGGCAGGAAGAGGGCTCATCTTGGGAAACGCAGAAGGCGTGGTAGTAGGATGACATCCCTGGAGTTCGCCTTTAGCACATTCCCCTCTCTCCCAAGGGGAGGCTGGCTCATGCTCTGTGGGGCACCCGAAACTGGTTGGCTCCTGATAGAAATGGCCATTCACTCAAGAACATCAAATGATCTTGCTGACTTTGAGCAGCACAAACTACTTGAGCTCCAGATGTTGACCATTTCTCTGGACCCCATCGTCCCAGCCTCTTCCTTCACAAACTAGTATTTAGTGTTGTCCAAGCTTGTCTCAAAATTGAATCCCAAGTCTCTTCATCCAGAGTGAACCTTTAAACTGAGCAATTTTGGAAGCAAAGTGTGGCCTCATTGTTCAATGGGAATCTGC
The DNA here is from genome assembly GCF_009834535.1 of Camelus ferus. Lineage (NCBI taxonomy): Eukaryota > Metazoa > Chordata > Mammalia > Artiodactyla > Camelidae > Camelus > Camelus ferus. The sequence continues at coordinate 63,153,107 of NC_045696.1, forward strand.
CTGTTATGCAAAGCTCTGGAACTCTGGGGCCTTCATGAAGAGGTGCCAATCAAAATGCCTTTCTCCTAGCAGGCATCCTTCTAGCTGCCTTGGGCCTCCATTGCAGCTTCATCCCTCACTGTTAGTCTGACTAGGAGGATAATGGGAGTTACTTGTCCTGAAGACTCACTGAACAGTGCAAGACGCTGCCTACACTGGGGAGAAGCTGGGGAACAAATTGTGTGATCATCTGCCCAATCACCTGGAGATGAAAGATGGTGTAACAGTTGCACCTACTGTCTGCATGGCTTGGAGCTTGTTACCCAACCTTTGCGAACTCATGGGTAAACTGAGAATAACACCTACTTAGAAAGCTCGTTGTGAAGATTAAGTAAATGAACATATATGAATGCAAAACACTATGTGACTCAAAGTAGACATTAAAGAGGGATTAGTTTCCTTCCTCCCTACAATTCCTGGCTACATATGCCCTGAAAACCAGTTAGTGACCAAGAATCAGATCCACAGATGGAAGGAGCTTCAGAGGACTGAATCCCCTTGACTACAACCCCAGTAAGTGATTATCCAACCAACCAAGTAGTTTAAACTACTCCAAAAAAAAAAAAAAAAAAGAAAGAAAGAAAGAAAGAAAGAGAAAGAAAAAGAAGAAAAGGATTTCACCCATTTTAATCTCCCAAAGAAGCCTGGGTGATTTAGGGAGAGCTCTATCACTAAGATTTTCTTAAAATCCTCTGTAGATCCTGAAGAACCAATCCCTGTATCTCCCCCAGTACTTCCGTATGATGAAGAGATTTGTGAGCCAAACTCATATTGTGTTTGTTACAATGGGGTAAGAGCTCCTCCAGAGCAAGGAGAGGAACTGGGCCAAGGAGCACGGCTGGACTCCAGTTTCGAGGTCTGATTCAGTTTGATCCTTGTCAAGTCATTTCCCTTTCTCATCACATTTTCCTCATCTGTAAAATGAAAGGACTGGTTTCTTTTCTTTTTTTCCTTTTATGAATGTGTCAGTGAATTTTTATTTCCTACATAAGACTGGCATCTTCATAAACTCTCAAGAAAGAAACATTATAATATTATTTCAGATACACTTTAAACATAGGTTTCATTGTATAATATATACTTCTCTCTCTTTGGATTTTATTATCCATTTACAATAAAATTCTCCTTCTGTGAAGAACCCAGGCTTTGCTGTAATATGACAAGATCACAGCATTTGACATTTAAAATTTTTGCAGTTTCCTTCCAGTACTGAAAATCAAAAAATACGATATATGACTATTTTTTATGGTGACAGAAAAAGAATTCTGTATCAATCATTAAGAAAAAGAAGAGAGATGTCTTAGGCGTGTTTCAAGACTAATTTTGCAACATTTCCAAGATTCTCTCCACTTCTTTTTCTGTCCCTTCTTGATCATCCTCCTCTACATCTTCCAACTGTGAGGGTTCTACTCTCTTCCACTTTTGTTTTTTTTCTGACGTTCAAGTCAATACTTTGGCAGAGAAGGCTCTGCCTTGAAGAACAAGAGATTTGGTGCCATGGTGACTAAAATCTCTTAAAGATGTTTACCAGTCCTGTCCGGTATTATTCCAAAAGTTATCATCAGGTGAGAGGGACAATCTTAGACAAGACAGAACTTCAAGGAATGGTGCTAAATCAAGTGACTTAGAGCACATCTGATTTGCTTTTACTTTACCTAACTCTGAAAGCCAAACGAGGCGCTGGGCATCCAGGACCGCTTCTTTTGGACCGGACACTTCATTCAACAGCGTATTAACTTCAAGTGTCTCAGTTAATCTGGAGAACTCAGCATACCCACCCAATTCCATTATAAAATTCCCACTCGCTGTTGGTATCGGTGGCAGAGGGCAGCGCTCTCCTCTTCCTGGTCCTCGGAGTCTTCAGCTCTGATTGCAGCAGGGCTTAGTCCCTGTCGGGGGTCAGGGGCGCTCCCCCAGTCCTCACCCTCCACTGGGCTCCTCACGACCGTCCTGGTGGGGCAGTAAGTGGTCTCCTCAAGCTGCAGCGGGGAAGGAGGCCTCTGTTCGCACTGGCAGAATTGAATCCCGGCTCCTACTGGCTATCTCTCCGGGGGAAAAGCCGCCAAACCGCAGCAGCTTGCCATTCACTAAAACCATTGCCTGGGGACTTCCGGGAAGGGAGGAAATGCGCGGCTTGGTGCGTTCGCACTGCGCAGCCTCCGACTCCGCGAGTCCCGCGCCGCCGCCGCCGCCGCCGCCGCCGCCGCCGCCGCCGCCGCCGCCGCCGCCGCCGCCGCCGCCGCCGCCGCCGCCGCCGCCGCCGCCGCGCGCGCGCGGGTCCCGGCCCCGCCGCCCCGCCGCCTTCGCGCCCAGGCCTCGAGGGAACTGCCGAGGGCGGCTCCTAGTATGCGTTTGACACCAATGGTTTTTTAAGGTGATAATTATAAGATTATTTTACCGTTCCTGTTGTATTTGAGTTCGTTCAGCATCCTTTGTGGTGTACTGTAAAGCATTCTCTTCTTTGTTTTAAAACTTATTTAAAATGTTTTTTTTAAATATAGTGCAGTTACACTTTTTTTTTTAAAGTGAACAGATTGTAACAAGGTTTATGAAGGAAAGCAGCAGTGTCCTGCTTTCACGCATTTTTTTTTTTTTTGAGGCCACCGGCTTTAACTGTTTTTGTTTGTTCTAGGAATTTTCTCCTTTAGGTTTGATTTCAAATATGCTTTCCAGCTGTACTTTTCAAAGATTATACTTTTTTTTTCCTTAGCTAGATTATCTGCAACTTGCATTAAGTAGACTAATGAGACAGCACAGCTAGGACTGGGCAACTGGTGTATTAAGAACTGTTTGTGAAAACTGTATTTGCATCCTTCGAGTTGCTATGGAATCCGTGCCAGGGCACCTTCGAACGCCGCTGTTCCTGAGCTAGCTTTCAACTTCTGAGTCCAGCCCCCGCCAGCTGATGTCTGCTTTCAGGGTAATTGGAGAGGCCCACTCCCCTGGTCTGAACTTGACCTTGACTTTCATCAGGGTGTCCTAGTACTTGGAGCGTCTCCAGTGCAAGTCTGTGGGATTTTCTAAACCGGCAGCTGGAACAAGGGGTCTCCTCCAGTGCAGCCATTGCAGTCTTTCCCAAAGCAGCCTGATCACGTATGAAAAGAGCTATCCCATAGGGCTTTCCTTCTAACCAGCAATGCACTTTGGAATAAGTATGTCCTAAAGCTCTGTGGGTGATATCTATTCAAATAGATCTGGGCAGGGCCTGGGAATCTTTAACAAGCTCAGTTGATTTCTGAGAACACTGCGCTAAGGAAATTACTTTTAAAGCTGATCTATTTGTATGAGATGTTCTCATAAAACTATTTACAGTAGCACACACAAACACACACAACATGATAAGGACCCAAAACTCTACTTGTTGGGAAAGATTAAACATTATACTTTTATGAAGAAATACTATTTTGCCATTAAACCTAAAAGATCATAGACCCAGAGACTGAAGAACAGAATGGAATTACCTGGAAATTATCTAGTTGGTGCCTGAATGGCTTGCTTATTCTCACAACATGAATTGCCAGTTCTAATTTTGTAAGAAAAATCTGCGAGAGACAATGTTAAGTAACAAAAGTAGAATACAAGAGAGTGTGTGCCACTGTTAGGAATTGTATTTAAAACATTGTTTACTAATATCAGATGAGTCTTAAAAGTCATGATGAGATTTCCTGTGTAGTAAAGGGATTATGTTGGTTCTTGTAGTAGTGGTTTCTTGACTGTGGAAGCAGTTAAATACATTCCCCAATTTAAAAAGATCTCCCCCTGAATTCCCTTTCCTTACAGGTTTGCAGTATAAATCTCTGGTTCCAAGAGAAACCCCTTGGCTCAAGCGGCTGTAGTTCCAGTTCATTGCCAGTCACATTCCCCAAGACCAAAGAAAGGTAAAGGGAGACCAAATAGCAACGACTCCCAAACCAGGGGAAATAGGCAGGACCGAGCCCCTGAGAAGACATGACATCCAAGTTGCTATTTAAAAGCAAGGCAGGAAAATTAAAAGGAAAGAATTTTTTTTAAAGAGTTCTTAGTATGAGTAAGAAAAAAGGCATATATATATAAGTAACTCTGTCAGGGATATATTTATCAATATTATGCTTTTTAATAGTTTTTGGTGCTTTATAAACTTTTTCAATTGATATATCTATTATATAATCAGACAAAATAAGCTTAAGAAATTTTATAAAGAAAAGATTATAAATACATACATGTTTCCCTCAAATAACATTCACATAAACATTAGAAAGGGGAAGTTTGTAACTATACTGTGTATTGTGCATGGATTTTTCATCTTGCTCTCTGTGTGTATGTAGAAATTATATTTCCTTTATACTTTTCAGTATTTTATACCTTGTCTGTAATGAGTATTTCTTTCTTAGGTAAAAACAAAGTGACCCACCATAATAATAATTGATCAGCAAGGACCTCAGTAGTTGCTAAAAGCATGTGAAAGATTATTGGGAATAAGATATTAACAGAGCGTCAAAATACCAATGACAAAAATTGAATTAACAAGCTAGGAAGAAAAAAAAAGGGAAATTTTTGGAGCCAGTCTGAGGACTATAATCCAGGAAACAGACTCTCAGAAAGTTCTGAGAATGTTCTACCTGTTAGAAGTCAAAGGCACAGTCATATACATTTTCAAGACAAATGATCGTACATCAGAATGACATACTGATATTTTACGTAAAGGTCACCAAGGTTACACAGTCCAGGTAAGCACGTACAAAGCAAGCCGCAAGTCACCATGACCCCGACAGCGTTGCGGAAGAATGCTGTTCTTTGAAAAAGTTACATTACTAGCGTCAGAAGAAAGAGGAAAAAAAAAGATCTTTACAGTTGAGCAGGCACTCCCATCTTTGAGAGGTTCTGGTTAATGTGTAATGCAGATGCACACAGGGAGGGAAGGAGAGGCCCAAATGGACACAGAGAGAGAATTTTATGTTTAAATTTTCTTATCCTGCCTTAAAATACAAATTTTATTTCATCACACCCACAAATCACTTTGTTGATTACAAATGGAAATGGATGTCTTTACAATGGTGAACTCTGGATGTCACCATGAGGGGAGTACGAGGCTATCACCTTGGCCAAGTCATCAAAGTCTTGTGACGGGACAAACTGACATCGTGTGCCTCCTGTTGTGATATCCTGATCAGGATATGACATCATCTGTGAAATACTCTTGCTGGATATTTTAGTTGGGAATCTATTTTTGAGGAAATAATCAGACAAATCCAAATTGTGGGACATTCTGTAGAACAACTACCTTGGATTTTTTTAAAATGTCAATGTTGTGAAAAAGAAAAAACTAAAGGACTGGAGAACTGTACTGGTAAGAACGGCCTAAAGGGAGGTGAGGGAAGCTATCTGGGATTATTGGGACAATTGAGGATGTTAGAATATGTACAGTGTATTAGCTAACATTATCATTTCATTTTCTTGAGAGTGATAATAGTATTATGTTTGTATAGGAGAACACCCTATTCTTAGGGTATATACGCCAACTATTTAGGAGAGAATCATCATGATTTGGCAACTTTAAAATGATCGGACAGGGAAAAACAGTTTATATTTTTCAGGTATATACGTATATGGAGAGAAAGAAATAAAACAAATGTGACGAGATGGGAACAACAGATGAATCCAGGTGAAGAATATAAGCATATTCATTATATTATTCTTGCAACTTTTCTGTAGGTTTGACGTTTTTCAGAGGAAAAGTTGAGAGAGAAAGTACAGGAGTGAAGACTCACAGTCAGCTTTACCAAGAGGTGGGTCTCCATCACCCTTGCCTGGAGAGGACCCTGAAATCCGGGGGCTTTGTGAAAGGAAACAGCTGGATTGCTAGGGACTGTTTTTCAAGCCGCTTCCCTGAGCAGCTGGCTTGTGAGCCGGCTAATTGTGGGCCGATGTCAGGCCACAAAGGGTGGACAGATTCCAGGTTGTCTGGTACTGAGAGAAAAATAGGCCCTCTATCTTAGACAGCCCTGATAAGGCGCCTCCATGGATATGAGTAATGGTCAGACCCAGGGGATGAACCGTGGCTGAGAAAGCTGGACAATGGAGAGCCGGGAGCACCGTGACAAGGAAATTCTTCCCCTGAATTGCCTTTTCCTATTGAGATAAGATAGTCCTCAATAAAGCGCCAGGCTCAGAAGTGCTGCCACCAGTCCCAGTGGGAGCGGCCGGCACTCAGCCCTGAGCTGCAGCACGTGAGTGCCTGGTGCTGTCAGCACCTGGGTGGTGTCTCAAGGACTTAGTCTGCCCTGTCGCATAAGGGGCAAGGTCAGTGAACTCAGGCCCAGATGACCTGGTAGCCGGTCCTGATCCCACCACTCAGCAGCTCTGAGACTGATCCTGTTATTCTCGTTCACAAAACAGATGTTTAGTTCCCTCCTACCTGACTTACTGATGGGCTGCGAAAACTGAAAACATCCCACGAAAGGGTTCTTCAACTCCCAAAGGCCATCGAGATTTCAGTTTTTATCATTACTTCCTAGGCAAGAAGAAATTCATTTTGTAGCTTTCCCTCTTTCCAGGCCCAACTCAACCTGGATGTCTTTGAGGCCCTGAGTACATTTCTGTTACGAGGTTGTATGAGTAAAACCCCTCAACCTTCTGAGGAGATAGGATGGAGATGTTTTGAGATGCTCCACTTTCTCCTGAACAGCCAGAGGGTGGCTGAGGATGTTCCCCCTTTGATATATCCTAGCCGGAAAATAGATCCCCGCAAGCAAGCGGTGACTTACCCACGCTGTCCCGAGTCAGTGAGTCAGTGCTCCGGCTGAGTGAGCTGCCAGAGTGCTGCGAGGAAGGGGAATCAGGGCCTTGACTCAGTCCGGGATGTCTGTCTTGGCGTCTCAGGGGTGGTAGAGCAGAGCCGACAGAGTGGAAAGGGAGCAGTGCCTTTGGCTGGTCTTCAGAAGGAGAGGATTGAGCTAGTGGGTATGTGCTACAGAGCAGGAGTGTAACTCCGTGCAAGGGAGAACTTTCCTTTGGCCCTGTCCCAGCTGCAGTGATTGCAGGGGGTTCCCTGGTACTAAAGTTATTCCACACAGCTCCATCACCCCTCCCCTAAGCTGTTTTGGGGAAGACATACCATTGACCACAGTTGGATCAGATGATGTTCCAGGGCTCTTCCAGCCTTAAGAATCTGAGCTCCTTTTGTCTAGCAGTGACTCTAGATTAACCCATCTGCTTCCTAGTCATGTGACCTTGGACATGTTTATTTGCTTTTTGATCCTTAGTTTCCTCAGATGTAAAATTAGATTATTAACACCTACCCTACTTATCTCACAGGGGTGTTACAAGCATGAGCACAGATAAGAAATGATGCCTGGAGAAACTGAAACATTCTCCCCTGTCTCTCAGTCCTCTGCCCACAGTTCCTGGGTGACCAGGTGAGTGCCTGGATCCCATGGGTCAGAGCAAAGGTCACAAGTTCTCAAGGGGTCAGCACTAAATCAGATTTCACTGGCCATCCTCTGTCCCTAGTTTGCCCTTTGCCCTTTCTGGCTTCTTCATCTGTCTTTACACGCCTGTCTTCCTTTGCCTTATGCTCATTCTACTAGCGCTTACTGAGAGTTACTATGTCCCTGACACTCTGCTGGGCCAGAGAGCTTGGAAATAACACTGGTCCTGCCAGCGTTTCTTGCTTGGTGGGAGGAGAACACAAGGGAGGGAAAAGGTTGGCTGTGCTCTGGGGGAGGTTGGTGCTGGGGCTCACAGGGTGCAGGCCTTTGGGGACAGGGAGGCTGGGGAGGGCAGGTTGGACAGGGGAAGTCTTCACCAAGAATAAGAGGTTTGAGCCTGACTTTAAGCAGATAATTTTCCAAGTAAAGAAAGCAAGGGGGCGGCTTAAACAAAGAGCTCGTGGATGTGAGTCCTGGGCCATGTGTTCTTGGCTTCTCTGTCCCCGTGCTGAACCAGCTCCTTCCCTCTGGTTGGCTCCCACAGGCAGCTTCCTTCTAAGCAGAAGGATTTGGAAACTGGGAATAGTTCCTGGAAACACTGCTGCCTCGTGGTTGGGGGCTGTGAAATATTACTACGAATAAAGGCAGTAATTCTCAGTGCTGTGTGCCAGGATCAACTGGGGTTAGTTTAGGGTTTTGTTTTAAATTCACATTTCCGGGCCCCATCCTTCATGTCCTTTCATTCAGTAAATCTGGGATGGGACCCCTGAAGTTGGTGTGGTTGGCTTTCACAAAATTGAAAGTAGAAATATCGTCCCATCTTTGTTTTTCTAGTTCCTCACTAAAGATTGCACTTGCTTTATTGCCGGAAGCTCAGTATCCCCCAGTCAAGAGTCCCACCTAGCTTCAATTTTCTGGGAACCCTAAAAGCTTGGAAGTTCCAAAAAGGGAAGGAGCTGTGGTAGGATTAGGTGGGATGAGTCCGGCCTCTGTTTCCAGAGGGGAGAGGGTGGATGGTGAGCAGTCCACTGCTTATCTTCCTGGCGTCTCACTTTCCTCATCTGTGAAATGGGAATAAAAACAGTTCCCACCTCATCAGATAGTAGTGAAGGCTAAAAGAACACAGAGAACACATGAGCACGTAGTAAGCGCCCAGGAAACAATGGCTATTGTTATAGAGGCAGCAAGGCCTGCCCGGGAGTTAGGGGTGTGGGCTCTGGAGCCAGACAGCCTGGTTCACAGCCTGCCAGCTACTCTCCCTATAAGCTCTGTGCCTCAGTTTCCTTTTCTGTACAAAAGAGGTGACAATAACTCCCTCACAGCACTGTTATTAAATGAATGAATAGATGGATGCTGGGCAAACCACACCAAAGAAATACTAGCATGTATCAGGACTTCTGCTGTGACCTCTTGCTGCCTGGTAGTGTCACTGTTAGAATCTGGTCCTACCCCCTCCCCATCCTCAGCTGGTGCCCACCGGTGCACCCAGCAGCTTTTCTGGTCCAGCGCTGGCCCTGGGAGAAAGGGCCATTGCCTACCTCCTTTCCTAACCATATCCAGGGGAGACATGGTCTCCTAATACAGCAGTTCACCGACGTAGCCTCCTCCCAGGTCACCAGCTGGCCCGCGATGCTGAGTCAGACCCACTTCCAGCCCCACCATCTGGTGGAGCCAGAATCTCCTCTCCCACCTTCTTCCCAGTAGAGATCCACACTAGGGTTCAAGCTTACTTTTACTTTGGGGCCTAAAGCATCTGAGTACATCCCTTACCCCAGGGAGGCCTCTCTTTTAAAGGAAGCTACCAGGGTAAGCCATGGGGTCCCCATACCCCACTTTGTTCAGAAGGCTGTCTGTCTTCTGTTGCACTAAGCAGTTGGCCCTCATTAGAGAGTTAGCCAGGAGATTACCAGGTGCCAACACATACCCATCTGGTGGCACCACTGCTAGGGTTTCTAAAGCACTTTTTTGCTTGTTAGAGAAGAGAGGAGAAATCCCACACATCTAATCTCTGCTTGGAAAACACATTATATGTAAATTAGAAAAAAAAAAACCCACGCATTATTCTAACATGCAGCGAGTATAGAATCACTAAAGTAAGAAGACGGAGACTTGTGGTTATTAAAACTCACCTGTGCCAGTAGGAGGGAGGCTGTGGGCTTATTCCTTGGAGGCTGCCATGCCTCAGAACATTTTGATCCTACAATATCGGAGCTAAACCTGTCCCTAGAGATCAGCTGGCTCAATGAGTCCCAAACTCAGTGTGCAGCAGAATCACTGGGGTGGTCTGCCTATTATACAGATTCTCAAGTCTTGCTGATTCTGGAGGAGTGGAGAGGAATCCCAAATCCTAGTGAGATGCCACAGGAAGGGACCCTTGAGGAGGGTGCAGGCAAAGCAGGTTGCCCACACAGTGATCCCTAAGCAGGGGGTTATGAGAGGCAAAGGGCTTCTCAGGGAGGCTCAGACAGGAGGGACTTGTCATCAGTGCAGTTCTCAAAGTCAGAGCTCACATCTCTTGCCAAATAACACACCCCCTATCTGCCTATGGAGGCAAATTTCCAGTGGAAGAAAATGTATGACCCAGGTGAGAATCCCAATATCAGAACCCTCCGTGGGAGCGGAGGTGAACCCTTGGGAATGCAAGGCGGGAACACAATTGCTACTAGTGGTCAGCGAGGAAAGCCTTGGGCTCCGATGACCTCATGGCTCTTTTCTGTCGCCGGTGACTGGACACACCCTTCCCCTCTGCCCACCTCCACCCACAGGCATATCAGACAGATGACCACATGAGCACAGGGGAAAAGTGTTCCCCATCGATAACACACATTCTCACGTGCCCCTGCTGCCACCGCCTCATCTCTCAAATGCCCCGAGACATCGGGCTACGCAAGCCAGGGTGAAGTCAGCGGGAGCGCTCTCTCCCTGGAGGCTCAGGAAGTTTGGAGAAGTTGTATAAAGGCAAAAGCCTGATGGTGCCTTGAATTTTTTGTGTGAAACCTTTAGCTCTGACAGCTCAAGTCACATCTGCCCCCTGGCTCCCTGTGCCAGTTTTTGTTTTTCTGAGGAGCACTCATTGTAAGAGGTAAAAGAATATTTTACCCTATTTCCCCGGAGGGGTCAGCAAGGCAGCCTGTCCAGCCATGGAGCAGGCAATTGCTGAAACAAACTAGGCTCAGATGCTGTGGACTCCAAAGCCCACCCCTCCGAAGGCATCTCTCCCCTGCTCTCTGCATTCCAGCAGTGACCCCAGGGTGTGTCTCCTTACCCCCTGAGAATGCAGTTAGTGATAGAGAACTCAAATCAAAGGGCCAGAGCCTCCTGGTATCGCCATTCCCATCAACATGCCAGAGGATCACCCAAAAATGTCCTTTTCCCACCCTGTCAAGCTCTCAAACCTCTGACCGCTCCCCAAGCTTCCCCGGCCTCCTCCTTGGCTAAATATTTGGGAGCTGAAACAATAGCCTTACTGGAGCACTGGGGGGCAGTTACTGGAAAGTCATGTGATTATCCGAATTGCACCAATTTGTCAAAGACCATTTTCCTTTCACTCAGCACCTCCCCCATGATAAGATAGGGTCCCCAGAGCACAATAATCCTTTCCTGAGATACAATGTAGAGGCTCCTGGGAAAAGAAACAAAAGGGAGGCTAATTTTGGCTTTTCTGGGACTAAAGAAAAGCCGGCAGGCAGGCCCCATCCAGCTCAAGGAAACCAGGGTGGGCCTGGTTGCAATGCTCCGGGGTATCTGCTGGGGTCCCCGGGGGATTTGGAGAACAATGCAAGGGGGAAGGGCGATGGGAACAGAGCCCTGGCCTTGGACATGGTGGTGACCAAAGCCTTGTCCAGGCTCTGAAGAGGTCTCTAAAATGACAGCCCATGGCTTCAGACTTGAATTTTTTAAAACTGTAAACTCCTCACCACTCCTCCCCAGCTAAATTATTAAGGAAAAAGATTTGGACGCCGCAGTGGTCTTCATGCTCTCCAGGGCTCTGTGAAGCCCCTACAGTTGTAGACAAATGTTGGTAATCATCCCACTTTTTTCCGGGGCAAGAGTCCTTGGCGTTCCTCTGGTTCTCAGGGATCTGCCATCCAAAAAATGATGTGCCCCTCTAGGCAGGGGCTCCCTGCCCAGGCAGAGCTTCTGTTCTTTGTGGCAATGCTGGTCGAATTTCCATGCACATTAGAATTAGCTGGGTGTCTAGTTAAAATGTAGATTCTGATTCCTTAGGAGCCTGTGTTTCTGACGAGCTCTAGCTGGTGTGCAGAGGCTGCTGGTCCCAGGACCACAGTTTCTTTTTTTGATGGCAAGCAGTGATTCTCTCACCCAAGCCTGGATCATGGTCCCAGTCTTCTAATGGATCTCTAGTCTCCCCTTCCCTAGGGCCACGGGACCTCAATGCACATTTCTAGTCATATTCTTCCCCTCCTTAAAATCTTCTGTGTGCTCCCCCACCTCTATGTTAAATGAAGACATGTCAGAATCCATCAGCAAGGTGTCATCTTCCTATATTTTCTCTCATTGTATCACTTCTTGGGTATAATTCCATCCGTGCTAGATTCCAAAAGAGCAAGGACTTGGGAGGTAGGGGGTCAGACCAATGTCTGAATCCTGTTCCTGCCATTGGTAGCTTGCTGACCATCTGAATTCCAGTTTCTTCATATGTAGAATGGGAATGAAAATACCTACCTCATTGAGTTATCATTAGGAGCAAATTAGATCATGTACATAAAAACATTTAGCACAGTGCCCGCACAGCAAATGCTCAACAGCGGTAGCTGTTGTGACTTAATCATAATGTGCCCAGCGTTTCGTTTGTCACGTGATTCCCTGCTTGGGTTATTCTCCCAGTTCCCCTTCTGTGCCCATATCAAATGCCACCTCTTCCTTAAGTCCTTCCTGACCCTTTCTAATCACCATTCAATCCTTCACCTCAATTGTAATACTGTGGGTGATTTCTTTCTGCCTACAGCAAATCCCCACCTGGTTTTGGGCACATATTAATAACAGTCTCTGGGGAGTGGGAGAGGGTATAGCTCAGTGGTAGAGTGCGTGCTTAGCATGCGCGAGATCCTGAGTTCGATCCCCAGTACCTCCATTAAAAATAAATAAATAATAGTAACTAGTAAAGTTTTATGAAGCTGAATTACTTTCACATTTCTTTTTCTTGTGTATGTACAATACCTGTAATACACCTTATGTAATACACCTTATTATGTAATAGCTACAGTGAATATATATAGTATGTATTATCCTATAATTGGAGAGGTTTGCTTATTTCTTTTTCCCCCTGATTAGTTTAATCCTCAGTAATATTTATTACTTCTGCCCTGACAAGTTGCAGATCTCAAGAGAGTATGGGGTCAGCATGGGCATTACCTTATACTGGATTCAGTTCACTCAACAGATATTTATGGGCATCTTCAGTGAACCAGGCACCATAAGTGACTGTAGTGAAGATCACTGCATTTCCTTGGCAACAACACAAGTGCAGGTAGCCCTCCTTATAGAGGCGTTGGCTCTGGAACAGCTTCTGCCACCCAGGAGAGAAGAGGGTCTATGCTGCGGCCTTCCTCTGTAAGTCCCTTGTATGCCCTCGGGGAGCCCATAACTGCCAGGGATGCTCCACTGTAGATTTAGGCAAGGATCCCTTGAAGCTATTTCCCAACTCCAAAGTGGTTTGGGCTAATTCTCTGAAAAATCATTTCTTTTGAGTATTTGTATGCCCATCCAAGCTCCAATTCCCTAATTATAAAGGCCCTCATTTAAACAATCTTTACAGTTTACAAAGGTCTTTCACATACACTAATGAGATTGTTCTTTGTCATAATCCTGAGAGGTAAGCAGGGCAGGCTTCTAGGTTCCTGTTCTGAAGCTGAGGTGCCAAAAACTCAGAGGAATTAAGAAATTGACCCAAGGTCTTGGAGCAAGTAAATGAAACACCCAAAACCCATATTCAGACCTGCTGACTATAGAGCCAGAAATTCCGACTAGGACAGGATCCTGGGTCTCTTAGCTAGGAAAAGATGAAGGAGGATAGCAAAACAACCCCTCTGCTACTTACTCTCAGTGCATTTCCTGAAAGGGAGGTCTTGCGGTTGTGGGAGTGTGGGAGATCCAGGTTTGGAGGGACGGTAGCCCTTCCAAGTGTCAATTACCAGGAGAGGAAGCCTGAACTTAGCAGACAGACCTTAGACTGCTTCCTGGCTTTTCTCCCTTGCTCTGAACTTTACAGATCACTGTCAGGACTGATGGAACCTCCTGGTCTGCTGGGAAAGAGGATGGTCTTGGCCACATGGGCCCAGGCAGGGAGGCAACCGATAGACATCCCTCTTGAAACTAAGCAGGACCCTGTGGGGCCCTCCTCGGCACAAAAGCCTCATCATGTCCCCCATTTCTTGTCTGTAGCAAAAGGTTTTAGTCTCCTAGGCCTTCCCTGAATTCAAAAGACCAGGCACAAACAGTTAGTAATTAGGGAAGTAAAAGAATGCAGGAATAAAGGAAAAGTAGTCAAACAAGAAAGGTAGTGGCAATAGTGCAAAGATAAAGCAGAGTCTGAGTTCTCCTCAAGGGAAATTCAGAACAATCTGCCACATATCTTTGAGTTGTTGTGCAGGATCTAAGACATACCCTGCACCCCACCCCCCCACCTGGTGGAAGATGGCGTCTTCATGCTGAGTATACAGACCCCAGACTGGTTGGAACCAGAAGGTTGATTAAGATTCCCCAAACATCACCCTGTTACCTTACCACCAACCAATCAGAAAAAAGTCATGTCTTCTGCAGCCTTTACTCCAAATAATCCTTTAAAAATCCTTCCCTGAAAGCCACTGGGAAGTTTGGGTCTTTTGAATATTAGGCACCCATACTCCTTGCTTGGCACCCTGCAAATAAATGCTGTGTATTCCTTCACCCCAACCCGGTATCAGTAAACTGGCTTTGCTGCGCAATGGGTGAGCGACACCAAGTTTGGTTTGGTGACACTTTCAGAACTCAAATGAGTGAAAGCGGGAACAGATTTTCTTAGTAGATGTGACTTTCTGTGACCACTTACCATCAGTTGTCCCTCAACTTTTAGCAAAGCTGTATTTAGCTGGGAATTAGGGGTCTTCTGTGCAACTTGAGAGCAGTGCCTGTGATTAGTGAGCTCGCTAAGGAGAAGGTGACTTTCAGTCACTCTCGGTGTGTGGTCCCCAACTGCCCTCCCCGTGTGGATGAGGATGCCCCTCCAAGGCTATCTTCAGGACTGGGGATGATTTTTATCGAGGAAATCCAAGACGTTCCATAGATGGGGAAGGGAGAGGTTTTCAGAAATCACTTCTAGGTTCTTTTCAAGGATTAAGGGTTACAAGCTTTGAGGTCCAGGCCTGGCTCTGCTGCCAACTAACAGGGTGTCCAGGTCAGCACCGAACCTGAGCTGCTTTCCTTTGAAAGCTGCAAATCATTTGAAAACACATTCAAATCACCTGGGGAACTTTTAAAAAAATACCTAAACAGGGTCCCACCCTCAGATTTTTTTTTTATTCAATTGGTCTGACTGAGGCTGGGGGAGTGGTATTTTTTACAGTTTCCTCCAAGTGATCTATTATGTGGTGAAGGTGAAGAGATGAGGTGGGTTAATTTCTGAGCTGCCCAGAAGAGCTAGGCAAGAACTCAGGTGTCCATTTGTCCCACAGTCCACGATGCACCATGTGGCCACTCCAGCCTCTAGACGCAAGGCCATGAAAGATCAGAGCAGACAGTGCTATACAGAGGCCCCCGGTCAGGTAGGTCCCCTGGGGAGTCATGTGTTCCAGGTACACAGCAAGGCAGAGCAATCAGTGTTCAGGCATCTAGCCCCTAAGCCAGTGGCCCTGTCTGTTGCCACAGGGCTCTGAAAGAAGCCAGTGGAATTACTGGAAAGCAAATAACACTTTTGCCCATAGTTCTCCCCATAAGCCTTTTACCTAGTGGTGTTTTGGAGTTCGGGAATATCTCCCCATTTCTCCTGCACTTAATGACTTAGTGGTCCAAGTCCTGGAGAAGTGGGTTATAATCATCCACAGATGAAAAAACTATAGATGGAAAGGTTGAGCCTTGCCCTGGTCACCCAGCACAACAGCAGAGGCTGCGTAACGGAAACAGAAGCCCTTGTTGTCCTGGAGGAAAAATCCCTTCCTTTTCACCATGACTTAGCTTTTCAGAAGCAGCAAGTCTTGGCTACAGCAGCTCCGGGCGGATCAGGGGCACACCTGCCGGAGGTGTCCCAGCAAGGAGAGAGAGCACACCCCAGGCAACACTCCTCTAGTGGGACTGCTCTGCAGCTGTGGTTTTGGCACTTCAGTATCTCTCATGTGTTTATCAAGCCCTTTCACATTTTGTCCACCGGTTTTCCCTGTGCTTGTGTTCAGGCACGAGCAATCTTGACTGTCCCCAGAGGTCCCCTCTGCATCATTCCATCCGGAAAGGCAAAATGATAGGAAAGCTTCCACCAGGGGGTGGAGGAGGTGATGAGAAGGAAAAGCGTTAGGCTTTCAGTTGTTCTGTGGTCAGTAGAGCAGCTGCTGAGTTGGTCCTGCGTGAAACCACACTGTGTCAAAGTGGAAACTCTGCCGGCTCCTACAGAGTGCTGCCCATTACCACACATACATATTTATGGCGTTCTGTTTACCAAGAGTGAGAAGACTGTTGTCATCTAAATCCACTTGCCATGTAGATTTCTTTTTAGCTTGCTTGGTGAAGAATCATTGCTGAAGCCCTTCTGTTGTTTCACTATCTTTCCACCCAACCACTTTGGGCTCCGCATGCCTCTTTATTAACAGGCAAAGAAGGGGGTTACTGTCCTGGGCAAAGGATGTGAATGTTCCTAAAGAAACCTGATACATAAAGGCATATTGTCTATCAGTTCTTCTTATAAGAAATTGAAAAAAGAAGTCAACATATTTCATTTTCCTTGGAACTTCCCAAATTCCAAGCTAGATATTTGAGGGAAGTGATGGTCTTTTTAATGCGTCAACTTGGCTAGACTGTAGTCCCCAATTATTCAGTCAAACACTGATTTAGATATTGCTGTGAAGGGTTTGTAAATGTGATTAAAGTCCTTAATCAGTTGACTTTAAGTAAGGGAGATTAACCTAAATAATCTATTGGCTCAATCCATTGGAAGATCTTAAGAACTTCTTCCGTGGAGAATCCACCTGAGAGTTCAGCCTGTCTTTCCAGGTGGTCTCCCCTGTGGATTTCTGACTTACCTAGCCAGCACCCACAATTGCATAAGCCAATTCCTTGTAATTAATCTCTTAGTATATTGATAATATTTCTCCTACTTGTTCTTCCCTGGTTGAATCCTGACTGATAGAGACATTAGAAACCCTCTCTTTAAAGCCCCTCCCATTTCCCACCTTCCCATTCAATGGAGAAACCTAAGAATTAGGCAAGGCCATGTGGGCTATTTTTCTCAAGTTAATGGGAGTGCACATTGTAATGAACACATAGGATTGGGAAGGCCACAGGACCTTTGTTCCTCTACCAAGTGAAAGACTTAAGGTATATTGACAAAAGGAATGTGAAGTACTTACATAGCCCCAATGAAGCTTAACTGATCTTTTCGTTTCTTTCTGTTTTTTTTAATTGAGATATAATTGATATATGACATTGTGTAAGTTTAAGTTGTGCAGGTGTTGCTTTGATGCATTTGTTGCAATATGACTAACATCATAGTGTTAGCTAACACCTCTATCAGGTCACATAATTATTATTTCCCTTTGTAGAACAGTGGAGATCTAGTCTCTTAGCAACTTTGAAGTTTATAATACAGTGTTGTTGACCGTAACCACTATGTTGTGCATAGATCTCCATGACATATTTATTTCTACTAGTTGCAAGTTTGTAATCCTTGACGTGCAAGATGTATCTGATTTTTTTTCTAATATATTTGGGGGATAGTAAACTGCACTTGAAAAAGGGAATCCCCTTTGTTCTGAATGTTCTTTGTTTCCATTGTTGGATCTCAGAACCACCTCTTCTCCACTCCCAGTGGCAGAAAGTGGAGAGCGGAGAAAGAGATGCTGGAGGCTATACAATTTAGACCCAGGATGGGACTTGGACCTGGAGGTTTCTGACTAAGAGTGTTGGTAACTCAAGAAAATGGAGTAGGGAGATGCAGGGACTCCAGGGAGCTTTTAAAAGTAGGGGAGTTCTGGAATATGAGGAGGGAAAGAAGGGCCGATGTCAGGAAAGGAAGGGACATCCACATGGCTGTTGGTCAGGGCAGTAAGACTCCAGACTTTTGTTCAGGGCAAAAGGACAAAGTTTGAGAAAAGAGACTCAATGCCTGACTCCCCATACTCCTGATGCAATACTCATCACATTCATCCCTGGAGCTTTGAGTAAAGGACTTCTTACCCTTGTTTGGATTCTGAGGTCTAAAATAGGAATTGGGGAGCTCCCTTCTCCAAGACCAGTGTCGGGAATTAGAAACACCTTCACTGAAGCTGTGAATAGCGCAGTAAAGGGGACGAAATTACAGTGCCTTTCTCATTGCCCTTTTACTAAGTGACTCAGAGTGTAGAACATTGGGTGGAAGTTACAGAGTGTCAGATTGCATTTCTGGTAAAAAAATAAACACCTTTCAGTGTTCTTTCGACTAAAGGAAAATGAGCTGCCTTGGAAGGAGGTGAGCTGCTTGCCCCTGGAGGTGTCTGTAGATACGGGTGACCACCTAGTAGGGGTGGTGTGGGAGGGGTCCAAGCAGAGGATTCTGTTGAATTATATTCAACAGTATAATTCTACGGTTATTGAAAGATGTAGATACTGAAATAACTTTAATACTGTTTGCGAGCAGGGCCATGAGATATTCTTTTCTAATCTCAGAGTTAGAACTCATCACAGAGGGTCAGAGGTGGACAGAATCTTTAAAATCATCTTGTCTAACTTCCCTCCTCTCCCCACTTTTATATAAATAAAAAACTTAAGGCCCAGAGAGAAACGACTAACTCAAGGTCACACAGCTAAAAATTGGAAGATCTGGGCTAGAACTTGTAGGCCTGTTTCATCTCTCAACATCTTTGCTGGTCTCATTTTCGCATCTGCCCAGCAATATCTGGAAACTGACTAGGAGAAAAATAATGGAAACAATTAAACCTTGACAAATGTCAGCTTCTTCAGTTATTGGTTAAACACAAAGAAATACATGCAACTCAACTGCCGAAACTCCTTGATAACATCAAGGAAAAGGAGTCATTTCACATAAATCTCAGAGATGATGTCATCTAAACATACAAGCAGTGAGTGGAAGTTCCAATTCATTATGAAGGAAATGATTCTTATAAATAGTTTTGATCTAGAGATACTGTTTGGCGTCTTCAAATCATAGATTCTTGAAATAGGAAGACCTAGCAGAGAGGTCATCTGATCCAGGGCATCCGGAGCTTGCAAATACTAGGCAGGGTTCATGCCTTTCTCAACTCCGTTGCATGGTACCTTGTACCAGCCACTACTTCAGTATTTTGGACATTAAAGGAGACCCAATTTTTTCTTCCAATCTGAAAATAGTTTTCTTTTTCTAATAAAACTAACACGCTCATTGTAAAGTTTCAAGTAATACAGAGAAGTATAAAAAAACTTACCAGAAATCTCACCACCTAGAGATAACTGTTATTAGCATTTTGATGTTATTTAATTATTTTTCCATGCACATGTATTTACACTTTCGTATTCATAGTTTTGTAAAATTGGGACCAAGTATAAGCGCAGTGTGCAGTATTGTCACATTCTTTTCAATTAACTAACTGTATAGATCTACATTTTTACCTTAATGAGTCGTGATAAATCTTAATATGGTGAGCCAGGCCCTGACTGATGGATTAGTTGTTCCCAGTTTTGGGTTTTTTATTTTAACTGACTTGGGGGTTTTATTTATTTCCTACTTCAGGGAGAGAGGTCGTCTTGGCCACCCTTGGGAGGGTGAATCATCTCTGGAAACTAAAAGTAGCTTGCTCCTCCAAAGTGGTGATGGGGGTGATTGTAGGGCTGAGGCTTCCCGGAAAGTGAGTGTGTGAGGGAGAGGCACTGCTGTCTCCCCTGGGAAAGGGCGTTTCAAGCAGCCTTTGGTTTGCTGGAGAGGCTGCCTCACTTCATGGGGAGGCCTCTAGGAGTGGTCAGTGACTGGAATGCACCTGACGTCACTGACTTCCAGGTCAGCTTGCAAACCTGCCCCTGCAATGCCTGCAGCAATGGCCAGAATTGAGGACTAAACAAGCCTCTGGTCCAGGACTCAGCTCACCCAGGCCAGCTGCTGCTCTGTGACTAGGGCTTCACTCCTGGAACAAGAGACATAGCCACCTAATTTCTTGGTTACTAGGTGA
This sequence comes from Camelus ferus, assembly GCF_009834535.1. Lineage (NCBI taxonomy): Eukaryota > Metazoa > Chordata > Mammalia > Artiodactyla > Camelidae > Camelus > Camelus ferus. The sequence continues at coordinate 63,172,893 of NC_045696.1, forward strand.
AGCCAAAGCTTCATTCACTTCTGGGCTTTGGGTATAGATTACTCTTCCCCTCACACTTATAGTATGAGATACCACTGTCAATTAATTCCCATGGATGCTGTATGAGATGGGGGTTGCGGGGAGGGGGTGGGGTTCTAGGATCCATACACACTCTGGGGACAGAATGGGCTACAAAAGTACCACCACCACCACCTCCAGCTGAGGAAGAGAGAAGATGACAGTGCAATAATATGCACTTTTCTACATATGTTTTTATGTATTTATCCAATTACCTTCTTAATATAAACTCCTCTAAGTTGCTGGGTTTGTGGGAAAATGCAAAACAAATCTTGCAGTGATGCTGGGTGGCGCCTGGGAAGGACCAGCTGGCCAACTGCTGAGAACCTTCTCAGGGCAGCAACATATTACAGAGATAGCCACTGTCCGGGGTCTGGCTTTGAAGGTTCAGAAACTTGATCCCATCAGGGCCCAAAAGTTAGTTGGTCTCAGAAAGCTGACTCATTCAGAGGAGACTGGAGAGGATAAAGGAGAATGCCAAATAATTTATAATGAGATGTATAAATGCCAGGTGAGGCGGGCTTTTGGGTCAGCCTGAGCAGCCTGTTCTTTCTCGCTGTAGGAAGTCAGTGTGGGAAGCCAAATCACAATCAAAGGCTGACGGTGGCCCTAGAATGGAGGAAGGAGCGTTAGTTTGGTGTGATCTGAATGGTGATCTGATGTGTCCACTTCCCTACTAAGGTGAAGGTGACATACACTCCTTGGGTGATGGCTGTTGCAAAGGAAAGTCAGATGAGTTATAAGTACAGAAACTGCTCTGTGGCTAAGGTGACCCCAAGCCATTCTCCTTACAGACTCCCATCTTCTAGTGAGTTATAAGTACAGAAACTGCTCTGTGGCTAAGGTGACCCCAAGCCATTCTCCTTACAGACTCCCATCTTTTGGAGAGATGATAACTGAAAATTTCCCCAACTTGGGAAAGGAAACAGTCACCCAAGTCCAGGAAATGCAGAGAGTCTCACATAGGATCAACCCAAACAGGAACACAGCAAGGCACATAGTAAGCAAATTGACAAAAATTAAGGATAAGGAGAAAACATAAGCAAGAGAAAAGCAACAAATAACATACAAGGGAACTCCCGTAAGGTTATCAGCTGATTTTTCAGCAGAAACTCTACAGGCCAGAAGTGGGTGGCACAACATACTTAAAGTGATGAAAGGGGAAAACTGACAGGCAAGAATACTCTATTCAGCAAGGCTCTCGTTCAGATTTGATGGAGAAATCAAAAGCTTCACAGATAAACAAAAGCTAAAAGAATTCAGCACCACCAAACCAGCTTTACAACAAATGTTAAAGGAACTTCTCTAGTCATCAAACCGTAAGAAAAGAGAACAAAAAGAAGAAAGAGAAGGAAAAAAAAAAGACCTACAAAAGATTGCTTTGGCAGTTCAGGGTCTTTTATGTTTCCATGTAAATTTTGGAATTGTTTGTTCTAGTTCTGTGAAGAATGTTGTGAGTGTTTTGACAGGGGTTGCATTCGATCTGTAGATTGCTTTGGGTAGTACAGCCATCTTGATAATGTTGATTCTTCCGATCCAAGAGAACAAGATATCTTTCCATTTCTTTGTATCATCTTCAATTTCATTCATTAGTGTTTTACAGTTTTCAGAGTATAGGTAACCTCCTTGGTTAAATTTATTTCTAGGTATTTTTTTGTTTTTGATACAATGGAAATGTTTATGCCAGTTACAAAATTCTGGTTTTTGAAGTGAAAGAAAAGTGAATGAAGGGCCGCAAATGGCAAGATATCCTTCTTTCTCATGGGTGAGTTGTATTCCATTATGTACATTTGCTGCATCTTCTTCATCCATTCATCTATTGATGCGCACTTAGGATGCTTCCATATCTTGGCTATTATAAGTAATGTTGCTGTTAATAGTGGGATGTATGTATCTTTTTGAATTAATTCTTATTTTGTGGTTGGCTTTATTCCTTTGATAAGTTTAAAAAGCTAAAGTTCTAAACATTCTTAGAAACAATGGACAGTTCATATACGTAAATTTAAAAAATACATGCAGTATATTGTGTGTATGTATTTACATGCAATGTATTTTATATATGCAGTCAAATTGTTAACAATTCTACCTAGTGAAACTGAAAACTGAAAAAAAGAGGAAAAATTCCATGTTCAGTTTACACCAAGAAATAAAGACTGAAAAATATATATTAAAAACATTAAATTTTATTCTAAATGATGTGGGAAGCCACCAAAGGGTCAAACTCACCTTTTATAAGGAGTCTGGTTACTGAGTAGTGAATTACTTGATTATTCTAATGTGTCAAAATTGAGCCACTGAACATCAGGAAAGGGCTCTTGGAGCTCAAGACTCCTGCTATACGAAAGGTGGACTGTGGACCAGAACTGCATCACCTGGAGCTTGTTAGACATGAATAGCCTTGGACCCCATCCCAGACCTCCTGAAGTGGAATCTGCATTTCACAAGATGCCCCCAGTGATCTATGTCCACATGGAGGTGTGAGAAGCACCCGCCTAGTCCAACCTCCTCATTTTATAAGTGATAAAACCTAGTGACTTGCTTACAATCACATGGTTGAGTTCATAACAGGGCTCAGGCTGGGGCCTAGGTCTCCTGATTCTGGCAAGCCCACTTTGCATGGCCTCCCATGGTCATGAGGATAATAAATCATAATATCCATTCATTCAGTCAATAATTCACCCACTCACTCACCACTAAGGCATCATCCCATAATCATATACAATCATCGCAAATAAAGATTTTTAACCTTTAAGAGCTCAAGAGCAAGAGAAATTGATGGCTAGGCTAATCAAACTTAATTGACCACCTACAGTGATTTAAAAAAAAAACAACCTACTGTGAGTAATATAGGCCTCAGCTATAATATTTTTCTCTGCCCACCTCTTTGTCTGCTGAGATTGGCTGGAAATGCCCAGGATGTTTAGGTGTGGTATCCCCTGAAATGTTTGTTTCTTCCTCCAGAAGGGTGGGAAAAAGCATCAATTTCATTGTCTTCTCAGCAGAAAAATCCCCTATGGCCTGAAGTAATTAAAAAAAATCTCTACGTGAGTACCACCCCAGGATCTTGGAGATTAGGCATAGAAACCCAGGTCATGTCCCAAAAGGGAAGAGTCAAAATAGGAAGGATTCTATTTTAAGGGATTGATAGGGTGAATGGCTGGAAGTTTCTACAATGGGAAAAAAGGGCATGTTATCATCTCTTGTCATTGCTATTATTGTTGTTGTTATCAAAAACTTGTAAATAGAGCTCTTAAATTATTGTCTCTTTTAAACAATATAGGAGATAATGGAGACTTCTAAGTGTATTTGCAAACCCAAAGGGAATATTGCTACTTGCTAGCAGCCTTGCTATCAGAAAATTGGACCAGTAATGACTGTTGCAATCCAGGCAATTCCAGGGGCAGGCCTAGGTGTGTTGCTTGAGGACTGAAGAGGGTCTAAGGGCCCTTAAAGAAACGGTGCTGGCAGACTGGGCAGGGCACTTCAAAGGGAAGAAGACCCATTCTCTAGGAGGCTATTTGATTTTTTAATTTTACATTAAAATCTATTTTTATTTTTAATTGAAATGTAGTCAGTTTACAATGTTGTGTTAGTTTCTGGTGTACAGCATAGTGATTCAGTTATACACTATATATATGTATGTTTATATTTGTTTTCATACTTTTTTCCATTAGAGATTATTACAAGATATTGAATATAGTTCCCTATGCTATATGGTAGGACCTTATTGTTCATCTATTTTATATATAGTAATTAGTATCCGCAAATCCCAAAGTCCCAATTTATCCCTTCCCACCCCTATTCCCCTCTGGTAACCCTAAGTTTGTTTTCTATGTCTGTGAGTCCATTCTGTCGTAAATAAGTTCTCTTGTGTCATTTTTGTTTTTAGATTCCACATATGTGGTATCATTTGATATTTGTCTTTGTCTGACTTACTTCACTTAGTATGATAATCTCTAGATCCATCCATGTTGCTGCAAGTAGCATTATCTCATTCTTTTTTATGGCTGAGTAGTATTCTGTAACATATATTTACCACGTCTTCTTTATTCAATCATCTGTCTGTGGACATTTAGGTTGCTTAAGAGGCTATTTGAGCTGATGAAGTGGTAGGTGGCAGGAGAGAGGGTGAAGGAAGGAGGGGAGGGGTAGATGGGAGACATTTCGGAATTAAACACCTCCTCCACTCCTCATCTCTGCGTTCAGCATGCCAGAAGGCTCATTTATTTCTCACTCCTACAGTATGATATGGGGGCGGTAGGGGGTGGTGCTCCCACATAGCTGTCTTCTAGAGACAGAGGCATCCTGGCTGGGCCCATCTGGTAACTGCACCATCTTGGAATCCTTTGTTTCCAGCCAGATGGGCAGAAGGGAAAGTAAAGTATTTCTTCACTACTGTGAACTAGCGATGACCTATAATTTTCACTAGCTTCTGTGGGTGAGGATTAGTCATACGTCTGCCTAGACAGCAGGGGCTGGGAAACCTCCTTTAGCCTGTGGGCCCAGGAAGTGAGCCTGGCTAGGGAACACAGTCAACTCTGGGCTGCAGGGCTGACTCACAGGAGCAGGGGCACCTGTGCCGCTCACACCTTGTGTGACTTTCATAGGCTGGCCCACTGGCAGGGGGCTGCCCTGTTAGGAGGGAGGAGCTGTTGGTGACCCCAGTAGAAGGGAGTTTCCTTTGGTGCCTCCTCACCCCAAATCACATCCTGCTGCCCTGTCTGGGCTGTCCCTGGTGCGGGTTGGCTGGGAAGTGACCAAGGCAATTCCTCTTGTAAATGGCAGAGCCCTGTACTTTGTGTGTATTGTGGTCAGGCTTTTCCAGGCTGTACACCTGTAATGCTCCTTCCAACACTGGGATTTGATGAATATTCAGGAGCTTTGGGTTCTCACCCTGCCTCTACAAATACTTTATCCTCTGATCTCAGCGGAGCCCTTTCTGGGTCTTCATGTCCCTAACTGCAAAGGGGGAGCGTTGGCCTGGATGACAATGTTCTTTCTGGGACTGAGAGTCTACTTCCTCTTAGGGACTAGCTGGAATCAGCCCACTTCTACCTCTCCTTAGCCCTTGGAATGGAATGAGGAGTTCTGGCTGTGTCTTTGGCCCCACCTGATCCTGCCCCAAATTGCTTAACAAACCCAGGGACTATTGCAGCTGAACAGCTGCTGGCATTCTGTTGCTGGCAACTATCCCAAAAAAACAATGGGTAGAGGGAGAGACCCAAGGGTGTGTGTGCCAGGGCCAGAGGTCAGATTTCAAGGCAGCAAAACGTTCTGCCTGCTGCGACCTTTGTGAGATCCAGGTTGTGAGCAAGGCCTAGAGCACCCCTAGATGTGAGATCATGTACAACAGTCAGGGTCCCAGCAGGCAACAGGTGCCTACTCAAAAGTGTTTAACGGCAGTTGGGGAGGAGAAGAAGAGCTTAATGAAGGGACTGTGTACAAAGGTGTATCCAGAGTTAAGGGGCCAATACAGAATAGTGAGGCCCCTTGGGACTGGATCAGGCCTGAAGGGCAAGGGGAGGAGATGGTGTGGCTGGAAACTGTGGGAGCTAGAGTCATGGGACAGGGGCCTTCCGACAGAAGCCAGGGCCACAGACGCATGTGATTGCTGCCAGAAGCGCAGTAAAGCAGGCAGGAAGGCAGTGGCATGGAGTGGGGAATATGTCAACCTGGGATCTCTTCCCAGTGCCTTCCATTGGCCCCACCCAATAAGAAGCCAAAGGGATAGGGAGCCTAGTGATGCAGTTATAGAGGACACAGAGGGCAAAGAGCAGGGCTGGGAAGGGATGGTGGAGGCATGTGGAAAAGAACCAGGGCCCAAATCTCAGGTCTTACCCGGTCTTTCCCCCATTCTCCGTGGGAAGACTTTGAATGGCTTGGACCTGGTGGTACACTCCCACTGAAGTCCCCAGCCATGTGGGTGACAATAGGAATAATGAAGATGGTGACGTTATATTGTTTATATAACCAGATTCTCCCGCAATGATATCTGGTTACCTGGAGCATCTTGGACAGCATCTGAAGGAGCCAGGGTGAATTCTTGGCATCTTTCCTTTGAGATTGCTTTTAGATACAGATTTGGACCCTGTTCTGCCTTTTTCCTGAGTGGTAACACTAGCTTTCTGTCAGTCCTTTGAGAGTTAGAAGACTGGGATAAATTTAGACCAGAGAGTTATTGTACCAGAGCCAATATTTTAAACACTTGATTTTTTACATGACCTTGACCTCTGTGCCTTGTATAACCACTTATTTCTTGTCCTCGGCTTGACCAGCTTCTCATTCTCTCGCCCCCATGCACATGTGTCTCTCCGTGCCCCTGGCAGCTCTGAAGAGTTGGTGTGGTCAGTGAGACTGGATGTTGGGCTGTGCTCAGTTCCCACTCCATCAGATACCATCACTGTCAAAACAAAGTCAGCTATGTGAAAGCCCTCACCATTCCCCCTGCCTCCTTCTGGAATGCACTGTTCTGACTCCACGTAAAAAGCAGCCATTTATAAGCATGAGTTGGTACAGAAAACAAGACACAAAACCACAAAAGTGAATATGACATGGCATAGCATGAAACCGGAGCTGTAAACAGGGAGACAGAGATGAAATCATAAACAAGATGCCTTTTCAAGATTAATACCCATGAGATATGAGGGCCAAAAAATTGGACCTCAGGTATTTCTTTTACTTTTCTGCATATCCACACTCACTATGGAATTACTATCAATAGCTGACTTGCTTCTGGCATTTAAAAAACTCTTTAAACAAATGTGACCATGCCTTTTAGCATTACTGAAAAAGAAAAAAGAAGGGAGGAGGGTATAGTTCAGTGGTAGAGTGCTTGCCTAGCACGCACAAAGTCCTATGTTCAACCTCCAGTACCTCCACTTAAAAAATAAGTAAATAAATAAACCTAATCACCCCCCAAAAAAGGAAAATATATATATATATTTCTTACCCTGCAATAAAAAACTCTTTAATAGGTCATGAAATTAATTTTTAATAGAGTATGGACAGCGTTTTTCAAAACAGTGAAATAGAGTGAAAACCATCATAAGCATCAGAGTGTATTGCACAGAGCAAAGTGTTGGATAATGCAGGCAGGCAAACGTGTGCTGGGTGTGAATGTAGGATGCGCTCTGCCCTGGGCCTCCGTGTTGAGAGTTGGCTGGGTGTCAGGGCACTTGGGCACTGGTTCCAGCACAGCTCTTAAATCTTCCAAGTGGCCTCCTCTAGACAGCTGTCCTCTCTGACCTTGGTATCTTTATATGAAAGTGATACATTTGGACCGAATGAACCATAAGAGCCTTTCAATCTCCCAATTTAACACGTATCTATTGAGTACTTACTAGATGCTAAGTATTGGGGGTTTAGCAGCAAGATCTTGCCCTCCCTGAGTTTGTATTTTGGTGGTGGGGGGGGTGATGTCATACAATAAACAAACAAATGAATAGATAAAATGCTGGGTGGTGATAAGTGCAAAGAAGAAAGATAAAGCAAGATAAGGGAGCTATAGAACAATGAAGGGAGGGGATGCTGTTTTAGATGAAGTGGGCGGACGAGGCCACTCTGATAAGGTAGAGACCTTAAGAAAGTGAAAGGATCAAGGCACACAGATATCTGGGGAAAGAATAGATTCTGCCCAGACTGAAAAGTGCTTGCCTTGTTCCAGGAAGAGGCCAGAGTGGCTGGAGCAGAGTGAGCCAGGGGTAGGGGCAGGGGAGCATCAGAGGGAGGGGCACAGGGCCAGTGAACATGAAGCCTGGAGAGGGTGTGACCTGATCTGACTTATATTGTAAAAGGACGCCTATAGATTGTAGGAGGTTAGTTAAGAAGCTTCTAGAATACTCCAGAAGCAAGATAATGATGTCTGGTTCTAGGATGGTAGAGAGTGGAGGTGAGAGGGATTCTGAAAATATTTTAGAGGTAAAGCAAGTAGAATTTGCCAATGGTTTATATAAGATGTGAGGGACAAAGAGGAATATACAGTGACTTCAACATTTGAGACCTGAGCTGCTGGAAATGAAGAGTTGTGATTTACAGAGATAATGAAGAAGATGAGAGAAAAAGGTTTGAGGAAGAGAGGTGAGGAGGGAGATGCTTATGAGAAGTCAGAAATACAAATCTGGAGAGAGGCCTTTGGGAGTAATCAGCACAAGATGATATAGAAAGTCACAGGGCTTGGATCGGTGACCTAGGGAGGAGTCGAACAGAGATTACAAGAAGCCCCGGGCCCCTCCTACATAGAGACCCAGAGGATGAGAAAGGACCAGCAAACTTGATTTGACCCTGTGACTCCTTCCAGAAGAGGTTGCTCAATGAGGAGAGGCAAGTCTGGAAAATGTGAATTTTGTTTTGAAATAATGAGTATGACTTTCCTATCAATCATTGCCAAACCCATCATTCCTGATTGCAACAAACATAACATCTTGCGCCAACCTAGGTAGAGGACTGCTGGCAGGGTAAATGGAAATATGTATCAATGGACTCGGATTTTCTTCCAGTTTCTTGGTGTTATGAAAAAACTAGGTGAATTAGAGCTTATTTGCTTTCAGCAAATGATTCCCAGCTGGAAGACATTGATTTCCAGGGCTTCCCCAGCAGCCCCCAAGCTTTGCAGGGAGGCTGCAAGACTGGGTTTCCCCATCTTGGCTCCAGTCAATGCCACAAAGATTAATTGCAGTACCAAGTTGTGAACTCTCCTGAGAATTCCTCTCTTTCCCTGAAGGCCAGAGAGACCTGCCTCGTGATGGAAGCTTCAGCACATGCTGTTTCAGTGCTTTCTCAGGCTGCAGAAAAAATTTGAAGAGAATCAAATGTAACCCTTGATTCATTAAAATGTGTCCTGGGGGAGGGGTGGTGGTGTGGGGTATAGCTCAGTGGTAGAGTGCATGCTTAGCATGCATGAGGTCCTGAGTTCAATCCCCCGTACCACCATTAGAAAAAAAAAAGTCCTCTGGAAAAAGGATTCCAAAATGTAATGTTCATCAAAACATGTGGGACTGCAGGGTGTGTCTTTCTGTTAGTGCTGGATTTCGACTGGAATTTCTGTGGGCCATTTGGCTGCAGCAGCAGTTGGAAGGCCGTGGTGACCACGCCAAGATTAGAGGGGAGAGCCACGCATGGCTATATTAGGAGCAGCCACAAAAGGAACTAGCAATTTTTGCACCTCAGGAAAACTTCCTAAACTGCTCCCCCCAACCCAATTGATTGTCCTTTGCTCTTTGGGCCTCCTTCCTTCCCCCTAGCAACAAATTCTCTGATTCAATTGTGACTTCTCTAGACACCTAAGCCAGGATGCCATGTATCCCAGAAACTGTACCTTGGGCCTCACCCTGCCTCTCCTCACCCTCTTTGCCCTTAGAGCACCAAACTCCTGAAATATACTACGCCTGGCCTGCAAGATGGTTGACTAGACTTGGAGGCTCACCACCTAACAGACTCAGTATGGTTAAATATTGCCCAAATCAAAAGTGAAACCCTGCTGAATGTTCTCCAGCCTTTTGAGAGCATACTTGTCAGGGTGAGGGGATAGCTGGCAGCTCTGCTCCCCTGATCAGAAGGGTGGACAGAGAACAATGTTGGAACCAATCTACAGCCCAACAGAGAGTCTGTTTCTGTTCCTGGCTGTACTGCCCTCCCCAGACTAGGCATTATTTTAAAAAGTCCTTCCCTAGTTTCCTGTTGCCTATAACACAGGGGCTGTCCTTGGTGGCCTCTCACCCAAATCATTACACCATTTAGACTTTCCATAATAGTAAACCCATATCCTCTTAAATGTCCCCTGGGCACGCATGTGCTTGCGTGCACATACACACACACACAAACACTCATCTAACATTCTATTCACTACAGCCTCAAGGTCTTTACCCCCAAAGTCTTCCCACATCTCTGGGCCTTTGTCCCAGTCTTTTCCTTGTCCCTTAGCTTTCAAATCCACCTTCCCAAACCCTAAATTACCCTGTCCTCTGGGCCATCAGGGCTTGCCATAGTCTGCATGGCACTCAAGCTGGCTGTGTGGGCCCCTGTCTACCCCCGCCCTCTCCCCAATGTCCAAGCACACGGGAGGCTGAGCTCTTTGAGTGCAGATAGCACTGACATCAGTCACATGTCAGGGGCTCAGGCACTTTCACAGAATCAAATTAAAGGAGACTCTGCTAATTCAAAATGGTACCAGGCTAGCAGCTCCCATCTTAGTTTCTGCTACTTTCCTGTATAAAGACTCCAAAAAAGATAGAAAACCTGGCACGTGGCCTTGGACTTGGGCACATCAAAGGCCCTCCAACTGTGGTTCCAAATAGATTGTGCCCAGGGACTTGGTCAAGGCAGCTACCTGAGCATAGGCTTAGAAAGGAGACCCCCTTTCCTCCCTTTGACCCAGTAATTCTCTTGCTAGGAATTTATCTTAAGGAATAATTAAGTATGCTGATAAAGATTTAACCACAAGGGAAAACAGGAACAATGTACATGCCTACAAGAAAGGACAGGCTGAAAAACTGAGGTAAATCTGTGTGAGAGTGTACTGTATATCCAATAAAAACTATGTTCTAAGGTTATGTTTGTTGACATGGAAAAATGTCCATGATTTATCATTATTAGCAAAAAAAAAATTCAGGTTATAGAATAGAATATGTCGTCCAATTTTTATAATAAAAACCTACCATTGATACATGCAGAGGATAAAGTCTGGAGGAATATACGTCGGAGTGCTGACAGTGGCGATCTCTTGGTAATGGAATTATGGCTAATGGTTACTTGCTTCTTTTAGCCTATTTGTTTACTTCGACAATGAACATGTACTTCTCCATTAATATATAGAGGGTATTAATAATAAATAGAGAAGCAACAGAGTGCCATGCAAGCTGTCTCTTTTCTTCTAAGCTCCAAGACCTGGTCTCTGAGTTTCAATTTTGGCTGTCAGGAACGGGTGCCGATCTTTTGACAGCAGATTTCATCTGCCAATAACTTGCTGCAGGATCCTGGAGAAAGTTCCTTAACTTTTCTTTTTCTGTAAAATGTGCATAAAAATAGTGTCTAAGATGGGGGGAGGGTATAGCTCAGTGGTAGAGCGTGTGCTTAGCATGAACAAGGTCCTGTGTTCAATCCCCCATACCTCTGTTAAAAAATAAACAAAAATAAATAAACCTAATTACTTATCCTGCAAAAAATAAAAAATAAATAAATTCATTTAAAATTTTAAAATTACCTCCTTGCCCCCTCCACCAAAAAAAAAAAAAAAGTGTCTAAGGCAATTCTATGGAGAAAAGAGTCTCCCAAACACAGGGTGCTGGAACCACTGGACATCCACGTGCAAAAATATGAATCTAAATACAGACCTTATATCCTTCACAAAAATTAACTGAGAATGGATCATAGACCTAAATGTGAACCACAAAATGTCAAAACTCCTAGAAGATAACATAGGAGAAAATCTAGATGACCTTGGGTATGGCCATGACTTTTCAGATACAACACCAAAGGCAAGATCCATGAAAGAAAGAATTGATAAGCTATATTGCATTAAAATTTAAAACTTCCGCTTCGTGAAAGATGCTGTCAACAGAATGAGAAGACAAGCCACAGGCTGGGACAAAATGTCTGCAGAAGATACAGCCAATAAAGGACTGTTATCCAAAACAAAGAACTCCTAAAACTCAACAATAAGAAAACAAAACAACCTGATTAAGAAACAGATACCTGTGGGGAGGGTATAGCTCGGTGGTAGAGTGTGTTCTTAGCATGCAGGAAGTCCTGGGTTTAATTCCTAGTACCTCCATTAAAAACAAAAACAAAACCAGAAGTACATGGGTATTAGCACTTTCTGCTCAACTTTGCTGTGAACCCAAAGCTGCTCTAAGAAAATAGTCTATTAAAAAAATCTGTACCTCACTGGGTTGCTGTGAGAGTTAAATGGCTTTATTCTCGCAGAGCTGTTCGAATAGCTCCTGGCAAATAGTAAGCATGCAATACATTTTAGCTAAAATTAAGTCAAATCAACACACACATACACGAGAAGAGGTTTTTTTTTTTTTTAATGCAAATGAAAAAGACTTTCTATCTGGATGGAAAAGTCTACGGACTTCATGCCTAAAACTCGCAGAACCTGGCATATTCTAGATGCTTAATTGTGAACAGGTAAGCAAAGGACTCGATCCCTGATTTAAACCTGAGAATAAATGAAATTGCTTAGGGAGAAAGTGTGGCATGAGGAAAAGTGTGGGCCCGGGTTCGGGTCTTCCACCTCTAAATGTCATAATCAGCTAGAGAGAGAGAGAGAGAGAGAGAGAGAGAGAAACAGGTGAAGGAGACTGAGAAATGGCCAGATGGGAATAAGGAGTGTTTGGTGTCTGAAAACCAAGAAAAGAGAGTGGTTCAGGAAGGAGGAAGTGGCCGGCTGTGCTGGGTGCTCTGCTGAGAGGCCAGAGCAGAGGGGGTGTGAGGGTGTCCCTCAGGTGACAGAGATCTCCATGACTGTGGTAGATGTGGCTGCGGTGGAGTGGGAGGGGCTGAAGAATGACTGACAGGTACTGAAACAAGACGGAGTGAAGACAACTTTCAAGAACCTTGGGAAGGAAGCAAAAAGGCATTAGCAACCAGAAGGGAAATTTAAGACACAAGAAAGTTTATATTTATTTTGCTATTAGGATGGAGTGCCTGAAGCAGGTCTTCTTTGATTTGGGGGGATGTGGAGGTAATTATGTTATTGGAGGTACTGCGAATTGAACCCAGGACCTTGTGCACACTAAGCAAGCACTCTACTACTGAGCTATACCCTCCCCTGCGGGAGCAGGTTTAATCGAACACTGATGAGAAAGGATGCTTTCTCCATGTCCATGAGGGGCAGGAAGAGCATGAGGCAGGTGGGAGGGTGAAACAGTCCCCATCAGAGACTTTTCTTCTTTGTGCAGTAGGAAGCCAGGCCATTTGCAAAGACTGAGGAGAACTGGAAGAGCTGTGTGGTTCAGAACAGGGTGGAGAGGGTCTGACAGGCTGAGCAGAACAGCCATAGATGGCAAATGATAGACTGTGGGATCCTTATACTGCTGCATTCCTTCCCCAAGTTCTTCCCATCTCTGTTTCCATAGCCAAGGATACTGAGACCCAGAGAGAGAAAGCCATTTGTTCACAGTCACACAGCACATTAGGGTCAAAACTTTGCTTGGAGTCAGGTGTTTGGACCTCCAGTTGAGGGCACGGCCGTTCTACGGCAGCCATCACCTTTCCTGTGTCTGCTCTTCACCGAGTGCTGTTCTGTCAGGCTCTTTTCAAAGGACGGGCTCCTGAGTCTTACCTGATGTTGCATCATGCCTCTGCCTTGCCATGCAAAGCCTTGCATAGAGAGGGGACCCAAGCAGTATTTTCTCAGCTAATGAATGATTAGAAATCAGGCTGTCCTTCTATTTTGCTCTTCTTAAAGGCAACTCCTTCCTTATGGAATCCTTCTTCCTCCCTCACCCCTAATTCAGAATCAGCCAAGAGGAGAGCAGAATGAGCACCTCATCTCTTTGTCCTCTAGGATAACAGATGCCAATTCCTATAGTATCTGCTCTCCTACGCTGGGACACGGATGATATATTTACTTATGTACACTTCATCTTGTTCTGGAAAAGATTGAATGTTCCTAGGGTGCATGCGTTGCTAAAAAAAAACCAGTCCTTGTGTTTATGGCGGTTGTCCCAATGCTCCACATAACTGGATCTGTCTCTCACAGATTCTACTAATTAATGGGTGGCATTTCCTCAGGGGCCTGGGAACTCACTTATGTAAGTGAATGCAAAATAGATGGCTCATTAGAATTCCCACCCCCAAAACTTGTCACATTATAAAGATAGAATCAGGAAGGAGCAATCATTAATTATCCACTCAGGAGGCTAGCTGAACTAATATATACATCTTTACTGTTACACAGAGGTAACCGTATTCAAATGCCAATAGAGGTCCTATAACCTTGCTCTGGTGGGTACTCAGATGACAGAATCAGAGATGCAGAGAGCGTAATAGGGTGGACCTCTGCTCTAGGCTTGGGTCCATCACTATCTTTCTAAATCTCATCTCTTTTGGGTCTGTTTCTTGTTGGACCTGATAAAATGAAGTAAGAACTTTTGTAATACAAACTATTTCTGCCTGTGGACCAGGCCTCACGGGGCTTTGATGTCCCCTCAGGCACAGCAACCAGCCGCTTGTCCTCAGGGCAGTCAGCGCCTATTAGTGAGCCAGAGGAGAGTGGCGCCACTGGTCAGATCACTCCCCTGTGACCTGCGGGAGCTCTGTGTCTGGTCCTGGATGTGCGTCCTGGGGTCTGAAACTCTGACTGGAGCACTGGAATGCAAGGTAAACTGATAGGCGTGTTTAACCTAGTGACATTAAATGTTCCTCATCACTTTTTTTTTTTAATGGAGATACTGGGGATTGAACCCAGGACCCTGTGCATACTGGGCAGGCACTCTACCACTGAGCTGTTACCCCCCATCCCCCCATCTCTTTTTAATAGCTGTGCAGGACTGACTCTGAAAGATGTTTCTAAGAAACTCAGTATTTGAACCTCTCTATAGGTTTGGCTAGTGGATTATATATGAAGATAAGGCAAAGATCAAAAAATAACCTGACTGGGAAAAAACAGTCTTCCTGTACTTCTGTTTCATTTCCATTTCCTGAGCCCCCAAACCCTTACCATGAGCAGGGGACTATCCCCAGGCAGGTGTGCAGGCCCAGGCCAGGGTGGATCAGAGCATGAGGAGCTTGCAGAAAGAGGGGTGAACTATCCTCAGCTGAGGGACCCCCAGCCTCTGGGCTCACAGGATCAGGCTACCAGGTCCTGGGAAGGGAGCTGTTCCTCCAGAGCAGGAATGAGTATTCTGCCTGGAACACACGAGTATCCAGGTTGCCAGAAAAGACTGTTAATTCTGTGGTTGTAGGTAGGACTTTTCCAAGCACTGGGAATTTCAAGGTGGATAAAACATGATCCATGTCCTCAAGGAGTACACAAGCGGCTGGTCCTGAAGACGAGCTCTGTCTAGGCCTGGGAGGTACCCAAGAGAGCATCCAAAATCAAGTTCCTGGACAGGCCAGACCCTCAATATCCTTGGCCCTAGCAGTGTTGTTCCAAGAAGGCCTGGAAAGCCAGTTAGAATTTGCTCCTCTGCAGTCAGTGGACTTTACTGCAGTAACCACTTTCCTCTCTAACCAGGCACAGCTTTATTAGAATGCTAGAAAATTATTGTTTCCTTTTAACTTTCTACTGATGATGACTCCTATTCACTCATTGTCTTTAGTTCCCAATGGAGGAAGGAAATAATAAGGTGCCTTCAGGCACCTCCCCTGCCTTTTAAATTATGAAGTGCACCACATTCACAGAAGAGTCTATGGACGGTTTAACACTAAATAACAAAGGAAAGGTTACCCACGTGGGCCTGAAGCCCAGCTGTGTGCCCCTCCCCAGTCTCTGCCTCCCCTGACTACTCCCATCTCTCTAGGTAACCACTGTACTGATGTTTATGTTAATCATTCCAGTTCTCTTTACAGTTTTTTTTGGGTGTCTGTTTGGAGGGGTTTTTTTGGGGGGGTAGGTAATTACGTGTATTTATATATTTATTTTTAATGAAAGTACTGGGGACTGAACCCAGGATCCTGCACATACTAGGCATGCACTACCACTGAGCTGCACTCCCCCCACTTCTTTGCAGTGTTACTCACCATGTCACACATCCCTAAGCAATCTATGGCTTAGAGCTGAGTGACACAAACCCAGCTGTGTAAGGAAAGAACGTCACTGACACCATCAGATGGGGTTTCCCAGTGAGACAGGCTGACTGGCATCACTGGGGGGCAGTATAGCTTCAGCTCTCCTGAGTTTTCAAAAGCTTCTTCTGGGGAAGTCAGAGGGCAAAGCCATAAGTAGAGGCTGATTCAGGATTTGTGGGGCCTGAAGATTATATAATTTGGAGGACTCTAAGAAGATTATGAGTTCAAATTTTCAAATGTTGAGTTATGCACAGGGCTTTGAGAGGGACACATATGAGTAAGGGGCTAATGGTTCATGAGATGCTGGTAGATAAGTCCCTGGCCATGAGGGCTCACCTGTGTCCAGGCATCTGGGAGATCTGCAGTGTGGGTGAGGCACTGAACAACTGGAAGAAATAGGGTCAGAAGGACAGGGCTGCTTTGTATTTTCTGCTTCTAAGCTTATCGTATCCCATGTCCAGCTCTTAAGAGTAGGTCAGAGAAGAACACTTCAGAAATGGGGGTGTTTTGTGAAGTGAGGGTTCTCAGCTGATCCTCTAGAAGCAGAGCATAGAGAGATGAGTAGGAATTTCCTTAATTATGATGAAGCCATGACAAACACAAACAAACCTGTCCTCAAATTTAAGCGAGGGTGTACTGTCAGTGGGGATTTTGGTGATGACAGTTCTCACCATGTCTGTTTCTTAGTTAATCTCTGTATCTGGTATATAGCTATTATTATGGGATTTCCTTTTACCATCCTCTGGGGAAATCCTTGTCTCTCTCCTGTTTTAGATCCTCCTCCTTGCTTTATTCTGTCTTTGAGTGGAGAACATTCTTCAGTAGCTTCCTGAGAAAGGATAGGTGAAACATTTTGAGATATTACATACTTGAAAAATGTTTTTCCCACTCACATTCTCAATTGGTAGTATGGCTGGGTATAGAATTCTAGATTGGAAATGACATTCTTCAGAATTTTGAAGGCTTCATTGTATTGTGGCTTCTAGTGCCATTCTGATTCCTAAACTTTGTATATGACCCACTTTTTTTCCTCTCTAGAAGCAGTAAAATCTCTTGGTCTCTCAATGGTACCAGCCACTTACGGATTCTTCAATCTGGCAGTTCATTCTATTCTTGAACAATACCATTGGTTGTTTCTCCTCCTTTTTTATCTGTCTTTTTCTGGAAACACTGCTATTTAGATATAAGTCCTTCTGAAATTGTACTCTAATTTCCTCCTTTTTCTCTCTTACTTTCTGTCTGTCTTTTTGCTGGGAAATTTCCCCAATGTTATATTCCAACTGCTGTGTTGAGCTTTTTATTTTTACATAGGCAGATAATTTTCCTTTCATACTTTCTTATCATTTTCTTTCTAACTACAAAAGTATTATATTCACATTATTTAAAAATTAAGTATTACAAAGATACTTTACATAGAAAGGAAAAGACTTCTCTAGTTCCATTTAGTAAATCATGAAACAGGATAGGGTCCAGAAATAGACCCATGCATAATATCCTAAACCTTTGTATATGAACAATATTGCATATTTATTTTCAATAAAGATACTGTGTAGTAATAAATGTGGCCTCCAAAGGATTTTACTTCCTGAGAAGCAACCTCTAAACCCTTGGAATTTCCTGAGCAATAGGGATGTCTTTGTTTTTCATGGTGGGCCCTGGAACTACACCTGGTATTTTATGTCAGTGAGATGACTCAGAGTGCAGACTGGCCATATAAGAAAGACCAAGCATGTTATTAGGGGCTTGGGGCTTTGAGTCACATGATACCAGCCAAAACTCCAGGGATGAGAGGGCTGGAGATGGAAGTCAACCACCTGGGCAATTGTTCAATAAATCATAATGGAACCTCAGTACAATCTCCAGGCACTAAAGCTCAGGTAAGTTTCTTTGGTTGGCAATACTCTGTGCATATTAGCACATATCAATGCCAGTAGGGTCACACATCCCTGATGATGAGAGAAGTATTGTATTTGAACACTCCCAGATTTTGTCCATGCATCTCTTCCTTTGGCTGGTTTTAATTTGTATGCCTTTGCTATAATAAAACCATAATTGTATGTATAAAGCTTTCTTGAGTTCTGTGAGTCATTCTAGCAAAATATCGAATCTGAAAGTGGTTTTGGGAAAACCCCAAACTTGCAGTTATTGTCTGAAGTGAGGGCAATTTTTGGTGACTGTTCCCTCTGACTGTGCAGTTTGGAAAACCCCTTAGAGATGCCAAGGCAATTCAATAAGAAAATGGCATTTGTTCCCACAAGTGGTACTGCAGTCAATTGATATCCATATGTAAACAAATGAACCTCAATACTTGCCTCATACTATATACAAAAATGAACATGGAATGAATTGGAGCTATAAATGTAAGAGCTAGAAATATAATATTTCTAGAATAAAAAATAAGTGAAAATCTTTGTGACCTGGGGTTGGGTGTATATTAATATATAGGAGATCACAAAAAGCAGGAAAAATGGATGAATTGGACTTCATCAAAATTAAAAGTTTTGTTCTTCCAAAGACACCGTTAAGAAAATGAAAAAGGCAAGCCACAGGCTGGGGGAGAATACAGTTTACGCTTGAACAATGCAGAGGTCAGGGACATCAACCTCTTCGCAGTTGAAAACCCATGTAAAATTTTATGTTTGTATCCAGATGTAACTACTGGGGTCTCCTGTGGACTGGAAGCCTTGCCCATAACATGAACACTTGATTAACATTTATTTTGTATGTTATTTGTATTATGTACTGTATCCTCACATTAAAGTAAGTTAGAGAAAAGAGAAGATTATTAAGAAAATCATAGGAAGAGAAAATACATTTACGGCACTATTCTCTATCAGTACTGTAAGTTTAGGACATCACTTTATAACATGAATCATTTGTGTATCAGTACCTGCACCAATATTGTCTTATATGATGCAAAGCACTGTAGATGTTGTATGTATTACCAACACAAGACATTAAAAATGAAAAGATAATATGGAAAAGAAATTCATAGTTACTTAAAGGTATAACAATTTATGCAGTGATAATCAGGAAGCAGCAATATGATTGCTTTGTGGTAGCCTAGTATGGTTGACAGTTGCTTCATGGTAGCCTAGCCTAGACACTAATGAATGAATCGTTATACAATTTTTATGGCATGCAGTATTACAGTCATACTCATAGTACAGGAGTAGAAACATTGTTACATTTTCTAATAAGCCACTTACATGTGATAGTAGGCTGATGCACAGTTACTCCAAGTATGAGAAAGAGAGAGAGGGAGGCATACTGTATAGTAATGTAACTTTTGAAAGCAGATCTATAAGATAGTAAGAAAATGAACACATTATTAACTTTATATTAAGTATCACTCACCTTCTGCCTATGTAAGGATTGGCTATCCACTTCAATACAAGTCTTGCACATGATGTTCTACATAATGAATCCTTAGGTAGTGATGTTGATGGTGACCCAAACACTTCTCATAGCTTTTGCCATGCACTTATTAGGTTTTCATATGAAGACACAACAGATGTTTATTAACTGTACAGCATAATAGTTATTTGCTAGTCATTAGGTAGAAGTGGCTTTTCATAAAGGTCTTCATCCTCGTCGTCCTCAGGTTGAGTAGGCTGAGGAGGAAGTGGAGAAGGGGTTGGGGTTGGTCTAGCTGCCTCAGGGGTAGCCGAGGCAGAAAAGATGGAGGAGGTGGAAGGGGAGACAGGAGAGGCAGGTACATTCAATGTAATTCTACAGAAATATATTGCAATTTCTGACTTTTTTCTTTTTCATTTCTCTAAAAATGTTTCTAGGTAATCTCAATCCTTTTTCTACCATTTGCTTTTGTTTCAATGCCCAAATAACTGAATGGTATAGCCATAAAAGAAGTTGAAAATAGTCTTGAATAATCAGAACCCTTCTGCCGAATTGTCTAATGTCAGTTTGTTTCCTAGCACTGCTTCTTCTGTGTCTTCTTCCTCATCGTCTGGCACTGATTCGAAAGCAGTCATCCCCATCAAGTCATCTTTTGTTAATTCCTCTGGTGTGCTGTCTGTTAGCTCTTGAATGCCTCCAAGATCCATATCTTGAAACCCTTCAACCCCTACCTTTTATTCCACATTCACAATCTCTTTCCTGGTTTCTGTGATAGGCTCTGTCATAAATCCTGTGAAGTCATGCACAACATCTGGGCAGTTCTCTCCAGTAGGAATTTATTGTTTTGAGCTTGGTGGTTAATAATGGCATCTTCAGTGGTGTAATCATTCCAGACTTTCATGATGTTCTCTCTGCTCGGGTTCCCTTCTGGAGTGTTGACAATCTTTCCATAGGGTACCATGTGGAATGAGCCTTATGGGTCCTTATGACCCCTGATCTAGAGGCTGAATTAGAGACGTTGTGTGTGGGGACAAATAAACCACTTTGATGGCTTCAGTATTGAACTCATGAAGTTCTTGGAGACCAGGGGCATTGTCTAACATCAAAAGAACTTTAAAAGACAGTTCCTTACTAGTAATGTACTTCTTGACTTCAGGGACAAAGCATCAGTGGAACCAATCCAGAGAAAGTGTTCTTGTTGTCTGAGACTTCTTGTTATACAACCAAAAGACTGGCAGTTGGTGTTTATCTTTTCCCTTCAAAGCTCAGGGGTTAGCAGCTTTATAGATAAGGGCAGTCCAGATCATGAACTCCACTGCATTTGCACCAAACAGTAGAGTTAGCCTATCCTTTTGTTTTTTTTTCAAATTTCAGACCTTTTTTTTTTTTTTTTTTTTTTTTTTACTTTTTTGTTTGTTTTTGGGGGGGAGGTAATTAAGTTTGTTTGTTTGTTTATAAGTGGAGGTATTGGGGATTGAACGCAGGACCTCATGCACGCTAGGCACCCGCTCTACCACTGAGCAATACCCTCCCCTGCTGTTTCCAGTCTTTGGCTGTGCATTGAAGGATGAATAGGAGTTAACCAGGTAAAGAAAGGTTGTGGATTAAATGGAATGAAAAATGTGTACAAAGGTACCAAGGCAGAAGAAAGAAAAGTCAATTCAGGGGTCATGTGAGTAATATCAGATGGCTCCACCCAAAGAGCACAGGAAAAGAGAAGCTGGAGCGAGTTCAGGAGTGGATGGTGTGGATGTTTGTTTCCCATTTTGTCTTGTTAAGACACACACACACACACATTGCATTTGGCTTCCCCCACTTTACTAACCTTTGGTTTCTAGTGGAGTCTAGAAGGGGGAATGTTTCTCATTAAGAAGCAATGCCTAGACGTTGCCTAGGGGCCCCCTAGTCAACTCATCAGCAAAAACTCAGGAAAGGTTGAGAGGGATTTATTATGAATAACAAAAGACTTTCCTCTCACCCCCATCACTCAAGAAATTATAAGGGTTTTAGAAGCTCTTGTATCAGGGAACTGGAGATGAAGACCAAATATCAATGTATTTCTTATTATATCACTATATCACACCTTCCTGTTATTTGCTAA
Organism: Camelus ferus; assembly: GCF_009834535.1. Classification (NCBI taxonomy): domain Eukaryota; kingdom Metazoa; phylum Chordata; class Mammalia; order Artiodactyla; family Camelidae; genus Camelus; species Camelus ferus. The sequence continues at coordinate 63,194,140 of NC_045696.1, forward strand.
ACATAAGTGGGTGCCATTTTTTAAAAGTGAAGAGTTCCTGGGGGTGGGGAGGGAAGGTGGTTATAGCTCAGTGGTAGAGCTCATGCTTAGCATGCATCCTGGCTTTAATCCCCAGTATGTCCATTAATAAATAAATAACAGAAAGGCTTTGTATGTATACACCATAAAATGCTGTATAAATTGAAGGGCTTCGCTCCATTTGTGTATACAATAGACCTAGAGCTTAAAGTGGAGGAGAAACGCTGGCCCTCCTCATTCCACCTGTCCCCCCCATACAATTGGCCTCTGCTGGACATGTTTTCAAGGCAGTAAGCAGTTTCTGAGGGCCTGCAATGTGCCAGAGGCTGTACTGGGCACCTAGGAGGGAAATGGAAGATTGTGAAGACTCTTGCCTTGTAGGGAAGTTTATAGCCCGGGGGAAAGGAACAGATGTATAAAAAAAAAAATCACACTAATAAAAGGAATCAATGATGCAGTTGAAACAGACATGTAGTAAAGCTATGGAGAAAGGGGGTGGTGCTAATTTTGCCTGGAGCGAAATTGAAAGGAGCCCTGCAGAATGGGAAGGATGTCCAGGCAAAGTTTGTTTCTTTCTCCCTTTTCGTCAAAGGAAGAGAGAATTCCAGGGTTCCTCTACTCTGGACTTACCACCTGGGCTCTGTACCAGCTACTCCAAAAAGAGAAAAGGCCATGTCATTCATTCATCCCTTTCCCCGGTACCGGATGAAGTAGCTAATGTGTGCCAGGAGCGCTGCCCGCTGGGCCTTTTCTGGCTGTTCTCTCTAATTCTGGTAACAACAGAATTGTGGTTGAGTTGAGCATTAGCCCCATTTGCCTAAGGAAACTGGGTTTGGAGCTAGGACTTGTCATGGTCACATAGCTAGACAGTGGCTGAGCCAGACTGGTGCTGACTATAACTTTAAAATCTACTGTCTCCCCTCTACTCCACACAGCTGCCTTGGGCCTGTGTCATAAGGCCGTGCGATGTTGTGTGGTGCACTCAAGCATACACACATAGCAGACGTTTGATACTTGTGTAGTGAATAAATGGAAAAATGAAGAAAATAATAAAAGACTAAACTTCCCAGTATGGGTGGCTCCTAGGAAGCCTGCCCCTGCATCCTGCAGAATGAATTCATCTTCCTTGCTATTGCCATACCAACAGCCAGACCCCGGGGTGCAGAGGGACTCCCCTCAGGCACTGTCTGGTGAAGTGTAGATGTGCCCAGTCAGAAGCCATGCTTGTACCTGAAGAGTCACGGCACCACCTCTCGTCCTTTCTGCTAGACTTTGTCACCATCTGCTCTGGGTTGTCACCACATGTGGAAAGATCTTGCTTTGCCTACAAGGCTATAAGCTTCCTGAAGATAGGAGTCCCATCACTGTTACCAAACTGAACTTGGGTCAGCTTGCCAAATGCACAGCAAAGCCAGTCTGCTGACACCAGTGGGTGGTGATGAAAGAAAGTACAGCTTTTATTGCAAGGTGCCAAGCAAGGAGAGTGGGGAGCTCATGCTCAAAAGATCCAGACTCCCTGATGGCTTTCAGGGAAGGGTCTTTAAAGGTAACACCATTACGGGTGAGGGTCACAGAGTGCATGAGCAGCTAGTGGACATTCTTCTGATTGGTTGGTGGTAAGGTAACAGGGTGGTATTTGGGGATCTTAATCATCAACCTTCTGGTTTCCACCAGTCTGGGGTCTACATGCTTGTGGAAATATGTGGTCACCATTCTCCACCAGCTTGGCGAGTTGGGGGAGCGTGTCTTAGTTTCTGAAGAACCACCTAAAGACATGCGTCAGATTGTTATCTATGTCCCTTCAGGAGGAATTGGGAGTCCTGTGACTCTGTTTTTCTAATCATTAACTGTTTGAGTCTCTTTTTTGGAAACATGGGGAAGGCCAAACAAAAGAAGCAAGGGAGATGGAGAGGCTTTTGTACCCCAGGGGCCCTGCTGGGTTTCAGTACCCCCTTTTCTTTGATATTCCTCAATCCTGATGGGAACAGGAGTGGGACAAGAAAGGGGATACAGTTCGGAGAGAGAGGTTAATCATAAACTTAGTAGGGGAACTCGGTTTTAGGGGGACTTGGTTTCCTCACCACCCTGCTCCCCACAGTCCCTGGGACAGACACCCAACAGCTGGGGGAACTACAGCAGCTCTAAAATAGGGACCACCATCCACCACATTCGTAAAGATTTACTGAAGCAGAGTTGTGACTTGAAGCCCTTTAAAGTATAATGTCAAAAATGATACAAATTCTATTTACAAACCAAAAACAGGCTCATGGATATAGAAGACAAACTATGCTTACCAAAGGAGAAAGGGTGGGATAAATTAGGGGTTGGGAAATAACAGACATATGTTTACTATATATAAAATAGATAAACAACAATGACCTACTGTATAGCACAGGGAACTATATTCAATTTCTTGTAATAACATATAATGGAAAAGAATCTGAAAAGAAAACACGTATTATGTATGTATATGTGTAACTGAATCACTTTGCTGTACACCTGAAACTAACATTGTAAATCAACTACACTTCAGAAAAATTTGAAAAAAACTATAATGTCAAGTACAACTATTGTTATTATTAGAGTATGCACTTGATAAATGTTTAACAAATGATTAACCAAAGATGTGAAAAAAAGTGTGATGGGAATAAGTGTTCCAGGAATTCAGATTAATGTAGGGGGAAGGGTCAGTGAAGAAGGGAGACTGGAGGGTGGGAGGATTTGTCTGCATAGGAGTATGGGAATGGGAGTGGCAGTGGGGTAAAATTTCCAGAAAGGAAAAAAATTGCACCAGCATTCAGTTCAGCAACAAGCACTATTTGTTGGCAGCAACAGCCTGGTTGCTGGAGTCCTCTAAAGGATCCTATAAGGAAGCTGGGTTTTGGTAGCTCAATGACAGCTCATGCCGATTAAGAGTCACTTTGCGCTGGGCCCTTAGCTAAGTATTTTATGTGGGTGACTTCCTTTAGTCCTCACAACAGCCCCACGAGGTGGTTACTGTTATGATCTTGCTCAACTAAGAGGTCAGGAAATTGAGGCACAGAAGTTCATTAACTTACCAGAAGTCTAGTGAAAGCCCAACCACGCAGTTATTTAAATGCCCAACTAGGACTTTGAACTTCCACAGTGGCAGAGGGGAGCTGCTCAAGGTTCATGGACAGAGAAGTAACATAGTAATATGGGTGCTTCAGGAAAAAAGCACTACAGTTTGGTAATTTGGACTTTGGCAACAATCTACCTGTTTTTTTTTTTTTAAATACACTGCTACATCATTCTTTTTATTTTTTTTAGGGAGAGGGAGGTAATTAGGTTTACTTATTTATTTAATTAATTTTTAATGGAGGTACTGGGGATTGAACCCAGGACCTTGTGCATGCTAAGCTCACCCTCTACCACCAAACCACTGAACTATGCCCTCCCCTGCTGATCTGGTTTTTTTAAATCCCAGTTCTGCCGCTTGCTAGCTGTGCAATCTTAGACATATTATTTAACTGCTCTGTGTCTCTGTTTTCTCATTTCTAAAATTAGGGTAGTAAAAAATCCAAGGGTTTTATGAGGAGTAAGTGAGGTAACAAATGTAGAGCACTTAGAAACAGTGGTGGCACACATGTGTATGACAACCGTTAGTTATGATTAATATGTTAGTTATCTGCTGGATGGACTGGAGAGAGGTCAGAGGCAGGGAGGCCAGCAGGAGGCAAGGCTGAAGCAGCACTGCCCAGGGTGATGGCAACTGGAATAAAGAGTAATATATTTTAAAGTAAGATTCAGTAAGATTCATTAGCTGGAAATGTGGGATAAAGAAGTTAATAATGACCCTCAGATTCCCAGTCTCATTAACTGGGAGTAAAAGAGCTTCTGATAGCAATAGGAACTCGGAGAGGAGCTAGTTTTGGGGGGCCAAGACCATACTTTGGGAAGCCATGTCAAGAGGACCCTGGGTTCTATTGCTAGCTCTGCCACCAGCCCCCATATCACCTTGGCAAAAGTCTCCTTCCTTCTCTGGGCCTCAGTTTTCCCATCAGTAAAATGAACCTTTTACACTTGACATCTGAAAATTCTCTCTCGACTCCAATTCTACCTGAGAGGGCCCTGAAAAGAGAATGATGCTGATGATCTGGCTCAGGCTTTTTGAGGTTCAAGTGTAGGTGACTGGAGGAAGGCAATAATAGAAAAGGACTCCCCCTTTTACTTTCTAAAAAATTGGATTATAATTGACATACAACACTATGTTAGTTTCAGGTGTACAATGTGGTGATTTGGTATTTTTATACATTACAAAATGATCACCATGATAAGTCTATTTATCATCTGTCACCATGTCACCATACAAAGTTATGACAATATTATTGACTATATTTCCTGTGCTGTACATTTCATCCCTGTGACTCCTTTATTTGGTAACTGGAAGTTTGTACCTCTTAATCCCTGTCACCTCCTTTACTCAATCCACCACCCCTCTCTCCTCTGGCAACCACTTATTTGTTCTCTATATCTATGAGTCTGTTTCTGTTCTGTTTTATTTATTAAATCCCACATATAAGTGAAATCTTATGGTATTTGTCTTTCTCTGATTTATTTCACTGAGCATTATATCCTGTATATCCATCCATGTTGTTGTAGGGGCAACATTTCCTTCCTTTTATGGCTGAGTAAAATATATATACACACACACACACACACACACACACACACCATATCTTCTTTATCCATTCATCTATCAACAGGCACTTAGGTCTCTTCCATATCTTGGCAATTGAAAATTATGCTGCAATGAGTATAGGGGTGCATATATCTTTTCAAATTAGTGTTTTTGTTTTTTTGGAGAAATACCCGGAATTGGAATTACTGGATCATACGGAGTTCTGCTTTTAATTTTTTGAGGAGCCTCCATACTGTTCTCCATAATGGCTACACCAATTTACAATCTCACCAACAGTGTATGAGGGTTCCCTTTTCTCCACATTCTTATCAACACTTATTATTTGTTGTCTTTCTGATAATAGCCATCCATTCTAACAGGTGTGAGGTGGTCCCCCTTTCTTTATGCCCCCTTAAATGTTGCACCTCAGACCCTGCAATAGCATCCTCAGCCAGGCTCTCCAAAACAGCCTGTCCCAAAGATCTTTGCACCTTTCAGGAGATTCTGGGAAGCAGTGTCAGAGAAAGTCAAGTTCAATGTTTATTTGATTTAGATGCACTCTCTACCACTAGATTGGTTCCTGTCTCAAGCTTTGTTGTGCTACCAGATTAGAGAATAAAGGGAAGGTTGTTTTTAAAAGTTCATTGTCCTTAGCACCAGCATCAGGGACACAGCGACAGGGAAACTGGAACCCTCGGTGGTGGCAGCAGCCCAGGAGAGCTCATGTTTACCCAGAGGGCACCCCGACAGGGTGGAGCATCACCTGGCCAGACTCAGGCTGGAGCTGGCCCTAGGCAGGTGCGTGCGGCACACCTTCTGTTCAGACGGGCTGTGGGAGACCAGGCAGGCGCTTCTCTGAGAAGAGCTGCATCTTGAAATAGAGTTTCATATAAAGTAAAATAGAATGACAAAACCAAGGCTGAATAATGAACGTGCTGAATGCAGGCCAATCAACTTACATAGAAACAAACACCTGCAAAAACATTTTTTTCAAATAAAGCACTATTTCCACAACATAGCAGAAGAGTGCTGCACCGAGGAGGCGCCGCCTCCTCCTTTTTTTAAGCTGACAACCGTGCTTAGTCCACTTTCTTCAGGTCGGACAATAGTTGGAAATTAAATTTAGGAATTAAATTAATTCTAACATAGTGATTGATAGTCATTTAAAAACCTCTAATTGGCTCTCAGACTTAATGATTAGAGGCAACTTTGACATTAAGTAGGCTCTTTTAAGTTTACACAGAATCATCACTGTATGTCACTCTTGTCAGCAAATATTTATCAGGCATTTTTGTATTAAATAAGATCCAATTTGTTAAAAGTATTTCAAACACTTTAAAGCACTCTGCAAAGATGTTAGTGTGCTTGATGTAATCAGAGACTCCAAAAATATCATGCCCCACATTTTACAGATGGGGAAACCGAGGCCTTGAGAAGCAAAGACTTACCAACGATCTTTCCCTGTTTTTATATTCAATGTTTTTTTTTAATTTGTATTTATTTATTTAAATTTTAGGGGGGTGTAATTAGGTTTGTTTGTTTGTTTATTAATGGAGGCACTGGGTATTGAACCTGGGCCCTTGTGCATGCTGAACAGGCACTCTACCACTGAACTATGCCCCCCTACATCTTTCCTTATTTTAAATGGTAGTGCCAGGCTGTGATGATTCAAGGAGATGAAACACAAGCAATTGACAATCTAGCTCAAGAGAGAGGTCACTGAGGAAGGAAATCCATGGTGTTTAATTCGTTTGTGCTCCATTCAAACAGCATACCTGATGCTTCTGAGGGTGAACTGGAAACCTAGGAGCCCCAGTCTTCCATGCAAGTTTGGAGAGACAGTAGTGGCACCAAGAGCAAAGAGAGGCAGAGAAGTAAACACATGGCTCCCTGGAGAGATGGCGGGCTCCTGAAAACGGATGGTGTGTTTCCTGAAACAAGTGGCCAGTCTCTAGAGAGAGGCCTGGGAGGTCTCTAGGGAGACCAGCACCCACAGGAGACTTCAATGACTGGCTAAGTATCAATACAGAAAACATGGGGAAAGAGTGGGGCTTGGTGTGGGGAGAACCCATCCTCTGCCCAAATCATCCCACTGAAGTCAATCTCAGTGAAATAATCAGAAATATGGATAAAGCTTTATATGCTCCAGAATTCTTTGTAATTGCCTCTGTTCTCCTCATTTCTCTCTTCCCTCCTTTCAGCAGTCATACTGAAATACTTGTAGTTCCTCTAAACATGCTGCATCCTCTTTCATTTCCCTAGGCCTTTATATATATTTCTATCGCCTTTCACTTTTCATTCTTTACCATCCTTCTAGAGTGAGCTAAGTGTCACTTCCTTCCAGAAACATTTTCTGTCACTAAATCTTTCGGTTAAATTGCGTCTCCTCAAAATTCACGTGTTAAGGCCCTGACCTCACCCAAAGCCTCAGACTGTGACTGTGTTTGGAGATAGGGCCTTTAAAGAGATGATTCAGTTAAAACGAGGCCCTTAGGGTATGATCACCCCATCTGACTGGTGTCCTTCTAAGAAGAGGAAACTAGGATGCACAGACACCGGAGGTGCACACACACAGAGGAAAGGCCGCATGACGGCCAACTGCAAGACAAGGAGAGAGAACTCAGAAGAAACCAAACCTGCTGACACCTTCATCTTGGAGTTTTAGCCTCCAGAACTATGAGAAAATACATGTCTGTTGTTTGTTACCCAGTCTGTGGTACTTCTTGGTCCAAACGTTCCTCTTTGGGCTATGGTAACCCCTTGTGCCTCCTTTTGTCACCTTGTTTTAATTGTGGATGTCTGCTTCCCAGTTACTTTTCTTCCACCTTTTGAGTTCCTGGAAGTCTAGACTTACTAGACTGTTATATCCTCAAACCCAGCCCAGTGTCTGACTCCTGAAAGGAGTTTATTAAACTCTTGTTCAATAAATACAGAATGAATTAATTAGTATGAACAAAACCAGTAGGCAATGTAAATGATAAGCAGTGAGGAACAGGGTTAGCAAATTCTAGCTAATTCATATGACTAAAACAATGCTTACAACAAATTTTTAATAATATGGGAGAAGTGCTTATGTTCTTACCTTGAGTAAAAAAAGGTAGGATAACAGATTCTACCTTCAGGATAAGCACAACCCTATTAAAATGAATCAAAAGTAACTCACAGGAAATATGCAAACTGTTCATAGGCTTTATGGATTTGTTTGTTCTAGTTCTTGCTTCTTATTTTGGAAATTTGTACCCATGGTGTTTCCTACTGAAAGTCAATCTGTACTTACTTCCTTTGTTATGGCTCTCTTTCTGTATTTCAATTTTCTGGTTTCTTATTTCTGTTTTCCTAGACTAGACTATGAGCTCCTTGGAACAGGAGCAGTGTTTTTATACTATTGTCTCCCTGGTGCTTGGCACATTCTAAGTTACTAAACATTTAGTCATTCACTAAATAATTCTTCAATGAATCATGGCAACAACAACCATAAAAAAAGAAAGTTTTTTTTTTAAAGGAAGCTTTCATTAAACTTTTTTCCTTATGTCTGGCAATCCAGAAATATGTGAGCAGAGGTGATGATGTGTCGTGATGAATGGAGGCCAGAGATGATTCAAATAACTCTGCATCGAAAAAAAAGGATGAGATTTGACCACAGAAAAGAGCAGGATTTTGTACTCTGGGAAAACTCTCTGAAAGTGCAAAATGCCAGGGATAGAGAAAGAAAACCTGACCATATTTTGCCCGTCTTTTTTTTGTCAAAATCCCTTTACCAGTCAGTTAATTTGTTCATCTAAAACTTGAGGTCATGGTGAGATAATACATGCATGTTTACAATGAAAATTACTAGCAAAACACAGAGCGTTTAGTTGCCACACTAACATTTTTTGCTCTCTGAAGCTTAGCCTCAATTTCTGGTGAAATTACTAAATTTTTGGTGAAATTACTCATTACTAAATGAGCTTAGTATGAATACCCAAATTCACACTTGTAGATGAGAGTGAACCTGTCTCCATAAATACTAGGTTAAAGTCTCCTTCCGAAGTTTAAAAATGGGAGATTGGAACTTCTCAAGCCACAGGTATGGAAACAAGGTCAAGATCAAATCCTGGAAGGACCATGGGCAAATCCTCACACTAAGTAAGAAAATTTATTAGAGTGTTTGAAGGTCACAGGTGATACGGAAAAAATAAACAGTGGGACCACGTATTGTTGAGATTGCTGGTGGAGGGAGTTGCAGTATTAAACAGATGGCCTCATAGAGAGACCAGAGCAGAAGCGAGAAAGTGAGGCAGTTTGCCAAGCAAATGTTTGGAGGAAGCGCACTGCAGGAAGGATGAGCAGAGCAAAGGCCCTAAGGTCGTGTGTGCCGGCTGTACCAGAAGAAGCCCAAAGGGACCATGTGGCAGGTGAGCTGTGAACCTGGATAGGATGGTAGGAGGGGACAGCACAGGAGTAAGCGGGCAGGGAAGCAGATCAGGTAGGCTTTGTAGCCTGCAGAAGGACAGGTTTTGCCTTTTCTAGTCTACACAGAACTAGAAGAGGTCAACTGACTGAACAGACAAGTTGGTTCTTTGAATAAGCAGAATGGAATCCTGGGAGTCAGATTTGGACTTTGCTCCTCTACCATTAAGTTAATTTACTCCCCTTGGACAAGGCCTAGTTCAGAGCTTCCATCTCCAGGGTTGAATTAAATCATTCCTAAGGCTCCTTTCTTTCAGTTCTAAGGTCCTGTGACCTTTAGGCAACCGTCTCCAACATGTGGCTTGAGCCACTGGGGCAATGTCTTGTAGTTCAAAAATCTCATATCTGCAGCCATCAGACCTAAAGTCTTCAGACAAGCCTCTAGGCCTCAGCCCTTCTGAAGTCAGGGGACCTCCTTGAAAAAACTGGATAAGAACTACATAGAAAGGTAGAGCTACGTTTGCACACAGGTTGGTGCTCCCAGCTGTAAGGAGTTCATGGGGCCCGAGAAGCATAACCACAGGACCCCTCACCCACCCACCCAAAGTGATCTCTGGGCTACTCTAAGAATCAGTGTATTAAGGAGGCTTGTTAATTTCCCCTCAACTTCCTATGAAATATGAAAGTGTTCCATACATTCAGAGAAATTGAAAGAATAGTCCAACAAATGCCTTCACATCTTCCATTTAAACTTTTTAAAATGTTAATATTTTACTGTATTTATTTTATCTATTTATCTTCTTGTTGTTGTTGACCTATTTGAAAGTTGCAGGTATCATGGTACTTTATCCCAAAATACATTCTGCAAGATGTCTCTTAAGAATATGGACAATCTCTTATTATACCACAGTGCCATTACCATATCTACGAAAACTAAAACTGATCCAAACGAAATTCAAAATTCCCTTCACTCTAAGAATCCTTTTACATACTACCAGGATTCCCATCAAGGTTCCCATATTGCATTTGATTATTTATCATGTTGGGGGGTGTATTTTACTCTAAAATAGTTTCTCCACGGTTTTGCTTTTGGGTTGTTTATTTTTAAGATACTACATTTTGGAAGAGTTCAGACTGGTTGTCTTATGGAATGCCCCCACTTTTGGATTTGAATGATTATTTCCTACTAGTGTCTAGCTCAATCCTCTATCTCCTGCATTGCCTGTAAACAGGAAGTTAGATCTAATGGAAATTTGTGAGTTTTCATTAGATTAAAGTACAATGTAATCTGGGAAGGAGTAATCCATTTTCTAGGTATTGACTGAATTAAACACCGTTTTAAGTTGTTGGCACTTTAGGACATGCATCTCATGCATCTAGGGAGAGAGAGAGGGAAGGAACTTCTGGCAGGGAGAGGAACAGCACTGAGTTTGGAGTTTAGCCCCAAAGTTGATCACATTCCCTCCTAAGTTTCCTCATCTGAAGTTTTGAATGATAATAATTTCCTTTTTACTAAATTGTTGGGCTCAAGTAAAATAATAGATCAGAATATTCTTTTTTGTGTGTGAAATGAGAAAGTAGCTCAGCTTCAGGGACTGACGTCCAGTTCAGAGAGTCCTTGATTCATCTCAAGTGAGCAAAGTATGAATCTATCCATCCATCCATTCAGTCCATCCATCCACCCACCTCCCTACCTATCCATCTAGAGTGATGAATTTTTGATGCTTCTTAAGAGTTATTGGAAAGACTGGTGGGGGTCAGTTTTTCAATAATGATTTAAGATTTAATCAGGGGCAATTTTGCCCTCCAGGGGACATTTGGCAAAGTCTGAATACATTTCTGGTTGTTAAACTGGGAGGCTGCTACCAGCATCTAGAGGGTGGAGGCCAAGATGCTGCTAAATATCCTACAACACACAGGACATCCCCCCCAGCCCCCAACCAAAGAATTATCCTGCTCAAAATGTCAGTTGTGCTGATGTAGAGAAACCTTGATCTAACATATGGCACAATTAAATATTGAACCTTGGTCCAAAATCCTGGACCAATCTTTCAAATGAATATTGGGATTTGAAGTGACTTACGCCAAAATTCCATGCCATAAAATAGAAAATTATGAATAGAAGAAGAAAAACAGAAAGAAAAAAAAGGAGATAGAAATATGTTAATCATTTCAATCAACATAATTGCTACTGGGTTCAACTGAGCTTTCCCCAAGAAATCACTATCAGTTGTATAATTTTGGTTATTAAAAAGGTTAATTCCCAAGGGACATTGCTTTTCTAAAAATAATTACAAGATATAATTTTCATAAAGTATTTTATAATACAGGGAGCAGTGAGTGACCTGATGATGAGATGGGCAATATTCTCAGTATTTGCACAAAAAACACAGAAGTAACTTCCATATGGCTATTTATGACAGCAACTTAGATAAAAACTATAGGGAAAATATTCAGACGAAACTCCATTAGGGTGATTCTGTGAGGCACTGGATTAATGTAATTCTATTTGGGGCCTTCTGGTCGTCTAATCTGATTAAAGAATTGAGTTCTGGTACCTGGAGGAATATGATTTAAGTAAAGGCACAACTAAACAATGGCCTGGATCCCTTATTATGTTATTTAACACTCTTTGTAAATACACTATTTAAAAAAATAACTTTATTGAGGTATTATTCACATACCATAAAAATCACCCTTTTAAAGTATACAAGTCAATGGCTTATGGCATATACACAGAGTTGTACAACCATCATCACTAATTTCAGAATATTTTCATTACCCCAAAAGGAAACTCTGTACACATTGGCAGTTACTCCCTCTTTATCCTCCTGGGACCCCCTTCCCGAGTCCCTGGCAAACACTGGACCACTTGCTGTCTCTGTGGATTTGCCTATTCTGGACATTTCATATAAATGGAATCATACAAGATGAAGCCTTTTGTGACTGCCTTCTTTTACTTACCATTATGATTTCAAGGCTCATCCATGTTTCATTCTTTTTATTGCCGAATAATATTCCATTATATACTCATTCATCAGTTGATAGACATTTGGATTGTTTCCACTTCTTGGTTATTATGAATAATGCTGCTATGAACTTTGCCATGAATGTTTTTATCATGAAAGCACATTGAATTTTGTCAAATACTTCTTTTCCGTCTGTTGAGATCATGTGGTTTTTGTCTTTTATTCTTTTAACGTAGTATATCACATTTATTGATTTTTATATGTAAGATCAACCTTTACTTTCCTGGGATAAATCCTACTTGGTCATGGTGTAAAATCCTTTTTCCATGTTACTGGACTTGATTGTTAAGTATGTTAAGGATATCTGTGTCTATATTTATAAGGGATATTGGTCTGTAATTTTCTTGCAATGTCTGTCTGGTTTTGGTTATCAGATTAATCCTGGCCTCACAGAATGAGTTGGGAAATGTGTCCTCCTGTTTTATTTTTTGGAAGAGTTTGTGAAGAACTGGTATTCTTCTTTATTGTTTGTAGATTTCATCAGTGAAGTCATCTGGTCCTAGGCTTTTCTTTGTGGGCACTTTTAAAAATTACTAATTCAGTCTCTACTTGTTATAAGTCTATTTAGATTTCTGCTTCTGCTTGAGTCAGTTTTGACAGTTTGCATCTTTCTAAAAATGTATCCATTTTGTCTAGGTACCTAATTTGTTGGCGTACAATTATCATAATATTCCCTTGCACATCTTTTTATTTCTGGAATATAGGTAATGATGTCTGCTCTTTCATTCTTGATTTTGGTTAAGTTGAGTCTTCCTTCTTTTATTCTTTGTCATCTGGCTAAAGATTTGTCAGTGTTACCAGAATTTTCTAAGAATCAAGTTTTTGTTACATCGGTTTTCTATAATGCTTTTTTATTCTCTATTCAAGCTATTGTCACTCTAGTCTTCATTACTTCCTTCCTTTGTAGGTATACTATTAAATGTTTGCACAATATCCCATCATGTGGATGTGCTATAAATTACATTCAAATTTTGCTTACTATTTTTGGGCTTTAGGGTTTCCCTTCCTCCATTTTTCCCTTTATAAATGATGTCTAAGTGACCAACTCTGTGTAAGCATTTTCTCTGTTTCAAATTTTTGTACAGGGTTGTAGTTAAAAGAGAAGTGGCTTTGAAGGGACATGCTGGTTTACCCCCCTATTTTACATTGGACAAGTTATTTATCCTTAGGTTTCTTCATCTGTGATTCTTTCTTGGTACCTAGCTTATGTTATTAGGTTTCTATCATTGAAATATCTAGGGCAGAGGATGTGAACATTTCTAAAGAAACTTGATACATAAATAAATATTTTTATTAGTTCCTCTTATACAAAATAAGAAAAGGAAATAAATGCAAATATGTTAGGAGTCACTTCCAAAGTTCCAAAATAGGTATTTGAGGGATGTGATGGTCTTTTTCATTTGCCGATTTGGCTCAACTACAGTTCCCAGTTATTCAGTCAAACATTGATCTAGATATTGCTGTGAAGGTATTTTTTTATATGATTAAAATTCTTAGTCAGTTGACTTTTAAGGAAGGGAGATTATCCCAGATAATCAACTGGTTCAATCTGGGGAAAGGTCTTAAAAGAAGAGCTGACTCTTTCCTGGAAAAGAAGAAATCCACCTGAGACTTCCAGCCTACCTGAAAGAAAAAGTTAAGAATTCTAAACCTCCCTCTTCTATATTTATTAATGTTGTGGCGAATTTATTCAGTATTTATTAAATGGCTACTACCTACTGTTTATCGTTCTAGTTGCTGGGGCTACAGGAATGAACAAAATAGAGAGAAATATCTGTCTGCAAGGAGGTTACAGAGCAACAATAACAATATTGACCACCTGCTACCACAGCCACATGACGGGGGTAAGAAAGTGCCGAAGACTAGACCTTCTCTCTTGGAGCCTGTAATTAGTCTGGGAATATTTTAATTGGCATGAGGGAGGGTGGAGCTGAGCATGATTTTTATTTGTAGGGACATAACTTCTAGTGAAGAGATAAAATCAGGTGTTTCAGAAACCCAAAGGAGCTATTAGCTATTCCTTGGAGGAATATTTCAGATCTTTAGGGTCCTGAGACTTCTTTAACTTCATGTATATTTTAAAAATGAAACTAAGTTCGTAAATGTATTTAAAGGGATCCTAAAGAAATCACATAAGCTTACAAAATTATAAAGGGAACTTTTAGTAAAGCCCCAAGAGGTTTCACTTTGGTTTTCTTTGCAGGCAATATGAGCTATTTAAGTATATTTAAGGAGTCTAGTGACAAAGAACAACGTGGAAATGGTGAGATGTGTTTGGTATTCTCCATCTTAACGCCTTGCTCTTTTTGTGCCTGCAGCTCTTGTGGAATTTGCAGAACCTCAAGCTGTTTGGACTCTGCTTTCTAGACTGGATTAGATTACAGGTAACTGTGGTGGAGGCATATTTTGGATCAACTCACTTTTCAAATGTTTCTGAAAGGAATTCTTTGTCAATTGGACTTCCATGCAGTCAATACTGTCTTAATTTACCAATTTTGGTGAGGCTTTTTTTTTTTTTTTTTGAGGAAAAAAAAACAAAGAAGAGCAATTTTTTTTTTTCCTTTATTACTGTAAAGAAGCAACTGTCTTCAGCAAACAGCTGATAACAGCCTTCTGGCAATCTTGAGATACTGACCCATGGTTTATGGTGGGATGAAAATCTATCAGTCTGCATGGGGCAATCACACCGGCCCATCTGAGCTACGATCTTTTCACCTTCACCAAGCAATTCTGTTTTGTTGCTAGGAGCCTAAAGGAAACATTCACCTGGAGCTGGGCTTGTCCCTCCTTTGCTCTTAGAAGCCAGAACTGCCAGCTCTGAAAATAGGTCATGAGTGACTCGCAGTCCTGGAGAGGCTCACAGGAAGTAGCTGCAAAGGTCAGGGGAAGTTTTTAACGACTATTTAAGAGGCCAGTGAATAATAGGCTTTCAGGAGTTTCTCTGCTTGGCACCTGAAACAGCCACGTGGAGGAGTTGCCTCGGAGACAGAATGACACGTGTGGAGATATGAGCCTGATGCCTGGGTTCCATCCAGGAGGTGCCTTTGCTCTGCTGTGTAAAAAGCCCACAACTATATAGAGAAGTCATTTTGCAGAACTCAAAAGGATAATCATGAGGAATTTACAGGATTAACTTCAAAAACCCAATACGATATCCCCAAGTGGAAAGTTAAGGCTGGGATGAGCAATCTATGAATTGACTCCAACCCTGAGATGTTGGGGCCCATGAAGTCAGATATCTGTGTCTATTAATACATATTTTGGTGGATCATTTTTACTGAAGTTTACACCTTAGTGCTATTTCACTGGCACAACTGTTTTAGGACAAATGTCAGGGTATGGTCCCTGGGCACTACTAGGCTCTTAATAATAACCATTGTCTCACCCCTTACAAACAGGCAGGATACCACAGAGCAGGGGTAAGCCAACTTTTTTGGTAAAGGACCAAGTATTATAAATATTTTGAGCTTCTTGGTCATATGGTCTCTGTTACAACTACTCTGCTCTGCAGTCATAGGCAACACGTAAATGAATGAGTACGGCTATGTTCCAACAAACTCTGTAAAATCAGTTAGCTGATTCTGACTGGGGGCCCTAAAGACTGAAAGCCCAGACTTTGGAGCCAGGTTCAAATCCTGGCACTATTACTTGCTAGATGTATGACCTTAGAGAACTTAGTTAACTTCTCTATGCCTTGGTCTTTTCACACCTCTAAACTGAAATAGTACGTACCCTACAGTGTTGTTATAAAGATTAAATAAACAAATGTGTAAAGTACTTAATGCTTAGCAGATAGTAAGTGCTATACAAGTGTTTGTTAGATAATCAACCATCCTGTGAAGTAGGTAATATTATTCCTATTAGAATTGAAATTCAAAGAAATAAATACATTACTTCTAAGAAGGCTAAGATTTGACTTAGTTTTCCCAGGTCCAGTACAATTGCTCTTTTCTCATCAGAAGTGACATCATTATATCTAAACACATGAAAATTCCCTATAACAGCCTAAAACCACCATTTAAACGGCTGCTTGTATTTCTCCCTTCCCCGTCCACATGAGGACCTACTAGAAGCAATGGACCTACTAAAATCATTAGAGCAGATTGCTAAATTTTCAGGGGTTTTGTGAGCTGCCTAAACTGTCAGTGGCTTGAAAATGGCCAGTGGTGGGAGTATTTACACCACGAAATTGGCAGGTGCTACAAATAAGTGCTTTTTTCTCTTTTTTTCTCCAGGAGGACTCGTTCACTAGCACATGACTGGCTATATGCCAGCAGTGAGCACTTCTCTGAGCAGGGGTCCTGTGATCTACCCAGCGAGTTGGTAAACAATATTCACAGGCATGTGATCCACTGTATCCTAGGGCACCGTGGCCTGAGAAGAATGCCGGTCCCTGCTTTCTGTCTCGTGGCAGAGACAGAAAAGATTATAGTGCTTTGCTTAGCAACAGAGATGAAGTCAGTGGTGGCCCATGGACTCTGATTTCTAGACAGTCTGACTCACAGCTCTCCTCCTGTTCCTGTTCCAATACACACACACACACACACACACACACACACACACACACACACACACACACACACACACACACACACGTATGTGGTTCAAGCTAAACAGGGACAAGATGACCTAGGAGGAGCTAAAGGAAGGAGAGAGCTTGTTAGGCCAACATTATAAAGTACTTTTAATGGTACTTTTTATAGGAAAGGCAGCAAGTGCTGTGGCATGTTTATTTCTTAAGGTGAAGTCTTCCTGAACACGTGTCCTGTAATCTTTTGTGGAAGCAGCAGAAGAAATGCAAAAGAGGGCTGGGGTTGGTCAGAATGACAGTTCGACAAATCTCTTCCTCTTGTGAAGTTGTGAAACTCATCTTTCTTCTCTATAAAATGGGAATCTTAATCATTCATTGTTAGTTTGACATTAGGGTTCTGAAACTCAGTGATCACTTGGTATCCATTTACTCAGCATACTTATTACCAAGTACCATCATGTGCTGGTTCCTCCATTAGGTGCTGAGGATCCAGACATGGGTTAGTTGGGTCCCTGCTCAAGAGGAAATCAGAGTCTGGATGCTTAAACAGATAATCCAAAGAGTTTGGATCCCAGAGGCTGGATCACTATGGCTTCTTTTGGTCACACTGATGAAGAGTTTGACCCTGGAACCAAGTTGCCTGTGTTGAATCCTGGCTTTGTGTTGTTTATTAGCTCTGTGACTTTGAGTGAATTATTTAATATCTTTTCCTATTCTGTAAAATGGATAATAATGGTACCTGCTTCCTGGATTGTTCCAAGGATTAAATGAAGTAACACATGTAAAGCTTCCTCAGTTTCTTAATCTATAAAAAATCCAGATAATAGTAACTACTGCTTTTAATATTGGCATTGTTGTAATGGTCAGATAATGTGTGAAAGTACTTAGAACTGTAGAAACAAAAAGACAAATACAACATAGACAAATGGAAGACAGACACTGAACGGGTACTTATTTGATGTTGTAAATGCAGTGAAAAGGGTGCACAGAATAGGGATTCTTACCCTGAGAGTCAGGAAAGGCATTTAACGGATATGATGTTTGGGATGGTAAATTCATTCATTCATTCATTCATTTGACCACACATTTGAGTGTCTACCATATTCCAAGCTTCATCTAGTGCTGATTCTATAGTGATAAACCAAACCAACTAAGTGTCTGCCAGTAGCAGCATGAGAGATGGCTTTGGGGGAGGACAGGCAGAATGCTTTATGTGCCCTTTCCCATAATCCCAAAAGTCCTTTCCCCATTTACATATATGGACAACTAATACTTTTTAAGTCCTACACTAAAGTGCCATACAAAAACAGCCTCAAGAAAACCCCTCATTTCTTCTTCCAAGTAGATTGCCACTCTTAAGCCCCTTCTAGAAAAATTATGGGGCTGTAACCCCAGAAGAGCTGTCCTCATCTTCACAAAGTTGAAGTCTTGTGGGAGAGACAGATGTTAAACACATAAACTCACAGGTAATTAAAATTGTGATAATGGTTATAAAGAGGATGAATGAAAATCATCAGAAAATAAAGTAAAGAATGAATAGCCAGGGAAGGCCTTTTTCAAGAACTGATGTATACGTATTTCAGCCAAGAGTTGAACTTGTAAGAGTTAGCCAGGTAAGGGAAAAAGGGAATGTGAGCAAGAGAAGGTAGTGCAAAGGTCCTGGGGCAGGAAAGAGTGTGGCATGTTTGAGGATCGGAGAGAAGGGCTACTGTGGTTGGAATGAGGTGAGATAGGCAGGATATAGGGTGGGAGGAAGGTAAGGGTGCAGGAGTACCAGTGAAGGGGGAGTGATGTGCAGGCCACATCCAACACTGGACTTTGTAGCTCAAAGAAGTTCACATTTTATTCTCAGTGAAATAAGAAGCAATTGAAAACCTCTATCAGAAGCTAGTCACATGCAGTCATACACGCTGGCTGCTGTGCAGCGGAAGCGGGCAGGGTGAAAGTGGGGAACTCTGCTGGGGGCTCAGACAGTAGTTCCAGGTGAGAGATGGAGGTGGTGTGGATTATTCTAGCAGAAGTAGAGATGGAGTGATGTGAAAGGATTTGAAGTGGATTTGATACTGGATTGGAAAGAATGACCCCCAGGTTTCTGGCTTGAGGAGCTAGGAGGGTGACAGTGTTTTTGCTAAGGAAGAGAAAGCCTGAAAAAGTAGCTGGTTTGGGGAAGAAGGGCAAGAGTTGAGTTTTGGGTGAGTGAATTTATGAGGTACACTGAGACATCATGTGAAGATGATATGGACGTATGGTCCAGGGACCCTAAAGTGAGACTTGGACTGCAGGTGTATATATGGTTGTGAGTTATTAATGTACATACAGATGATGTACATTAAGCTACAGTCATGGTGTTTGAGGTCATCTGGGGGAGTGAATGTGGATCAGGGCTCTTATCCTTATTTTGGGTCTCAGCTGCCTTTGAGAAGCTAATAGAAGCTATACTTCTTCCTTTAAAAGTATCTACATTCAGGTTTAAAAAATTTATAGACACCTTGAAGCCCATCCACAACTCTCGTAAGGTCCATAGATGACAAATGAAAAAAAAAAATAACCCAAACAATAAGGCTAGTTTATAGAGAAAAGTGGGCCCTGGATTGAGCCCTGGGGAGCAGCACCATTTAGAGTTGGGACAGAGGGAGTAACCACAAGAGTTGGAGATGGAGTGGACAAATAGGGAGAAGGGTGGGAACTCTCTGAAAGAGAGTTATCAAAAGTAAGAGAAAAGTGTTTCAAGAAAGGGAGATAAATGTTGTTGAGAGGGCTAGAGAGATTAGGACTGGAAAGTATCCATTGGCGTTGGCAACAGCCATGACCTCTAGGAGGACTGTACTTGTGGAGGGTTAGAGCTCTTGGGAGGAGGCATTACCCCTCTGCAAAACCTGGAGTCGGCGGGAGACACTGGATGCAGATGTAGGTTGCTGTGTAGATTTGTGGGGGTTCCCCCTTGATGGTCTGCATTTTTTCAGTGAACTAGGAGTTACCCATTTGGGGTTGTAATCAGGGGTTGGGTCTCAAAGAATTGAGTATGATCAGAGGAGGGAAGGGCTGGGCTCAGCATGTACAGAAGTCAGGGCCCAGAATCATCATGGGCCAAAAATCAACAGGCTTTCCAGAATTTCGCAACACATGCTGCACTCCCTTTCTCTTCATCCTGGACTTCTCCTTTTCTGGCTCATCTGTTCCCTTAGCCTATAAATATGCCTTTCCAGTAATTCAACAACTCCTCCCATCAGTGCCCAAATTCTCTTCTATCCATACCCAAAATATCTGTAGCAGGAAACTTTTTGAAATATTCAATTGTTCTTTTTCTTCCTATAATTTCCCCTTGTTTGGTTATGTGTTGCCTTTCTTTGGGGATTTTGGGTGCTTCTTAAAGTCTGGATCATTTAAAACCTTCATGATCATTTAAAACCCTGAGTGCATTGACGAGTTCATCCTGGGTGCCTAGGGCGTACATGCAACATCCAGAAGCCAGGGGAACCCCCGCAGGATTTTAAATAGGAGTGCGTTTTAAATTGTTCACTCTGAAAGCAGAGTAGATGATGAATTTGGAGGCTGGAAAAGATGGCTGAAACTTTTGCTAGTGGGAATGGAGATAGAGATTTGAGGATCATTAAGGAGGTGAAATAGATGACTGGATGATTGCATAAGGCAATGGCTGAATCAAGAATGACTTACACTCATTCCCATGATGGCTATGGATGGTGGTGCCAACAGCTGAGGGAGGGGCTGCTATGAAGGCAGAGGATGAGTTCAGTTTTGGACAAGCTGAGTTTGGGGTGCCCCTGTGATATCTAGATAGAGCTGTCTGGCAGGCAGTTGGATATTAGGGCCTAACTTTTGTGGAAGAGGTCTGTGCTGGAGATAGCTGATTTGGTAACTGAAACTGTGAGGGTGAAGGTGAGTGTGGTATGTGTGGTATGAGTGGTATGACTAGAGCTCTGGACTTAGAATGGAGTCTTGCATGTAAGGCACAGATTCACAACTGGTGGCACTTAAGGATGCCATCCAAGGAGGCAGAGGCTTTATGTACTGAGATATGAGAACTGGAAGAGTGTACTCTTCTAGAAACCAAGGCAGTAAAGAGATTTCAGAGGGTGGGAGTCATCTGAGGTGTCAAATGTAGCAGAGAGATCCAGAAAGATAAGGTCTGCAGAATGCCTGCTAGATTTGGGAAAATGGAGGTCATGAGTTATTCTTGTCTGAGCTGGGTGAGGAAGGATGGGGATGGAAACTCGAATGCCAAGTGTTGAGAAATGAGGAAGTGGAGACAGGAGGAGAAACCTCTGTTTAAGAGGTCTGCATGAGAGGAAGAGAAGGGCTTGGAAGCTAACTGGAGAGGGTACTTCGAATGCAGGGTAGGCATGGTAGTTTTGTCTTTAGGACTTGAGCTTGTTTAAAGGCTGAGGGAAAACAGCCAGGAGCCAAGGAGCTGGAGAAGTAGGCAAGGAGGCTTTCAGGGTTCAACCCCCCTGAGACATCTTACAGTTTGCTCAAAACTTCCACAATCCTTATCTCATTTAATCTTTTTAACACCGTGAGGGTGGGAACAGACGCTGAGATTGAGCCCAGGAGTAAGAACAGAGCTGTAGATCCATCTCGCCCAATGACTGGTCCACACCGAGGTGCGAGGAAGTGCGCGGAAACCGTTCAGCGTCGCACAACCTAGAACACCAGGAGCAATGCGTTCCTGGCTCCTGGTTAGGTGACACTGGTGCTGTGGACTTAGGGTTCTGTGCTGCCCCAGCTGAGGTGTCACCACCTGTCGCGGACCAAGTGTGACAGCCTCTCCCTTCAAGTGTCATCTTGTGTTGTGAACCAGAGCCTGAATGCTCCTCGTCCCCGGCGAAGTGTGCCTAAGTGCGGTGCACCAGAGGTCTTGCGCCTCCTTCTTACAAGAGCTCAAGCAGCTGAGAGTTCTGTTAGCGGTAAGGTGGACGACCCTAACAGTGATGGCCGGGCCTAAAAGCCGCGGGCGAGGTGGACTCAGGGCAGAAAGATGGCGGGAGCCGCAGGCAGCAGGTGGCTGAGCGCGGTCCCCGGGCGCGTCCCCGAAAGGGACACCAAGAAAACCAAATTTGCGATTTCTACATCTGGCCGGGGCCTTGCTCGGAGATAAATCTTCTGGGAAGTATTTAATTTGCATCCAGCGCTGTCAGAGGAAACTCCTTACAGCTGATGGCGGTGGAGTGGCTCGTGGGAGCTTTCTCTTGGGTACGCCTTCCCCTAGTCCTCCGCCTAGGCAGGGCGCACAAAGTTGGTTGTTAAAAGCGAATTATGGTGTTTTGTTTTGGGAGAGGGAAGGGTGCTGCTAAGGAATGAAAAGGACCTGTATTGGGGCCAGGATTTCGCTTCCTATCCTTCAAGTACGAGCTTCCCCCGTGATCTTGGCCCTGGCCAAGTTAGGCTAGGCCCTTCTCTGGGACTCAGCTTCCCCGTTCATAAAATGGGGATTTGGACTATGATCTGGTCTTTGCAGGACCAGGATGGCAAATTCCACCTCCTCCTGCCCATAAAAAATGCTGTCCTTCTTTATTGACACCCTCTTCCCAACATACAGCTCTTCTGTAGTGCCCTCCCTCACCCTTTCTTTTCCACTCCTGCCGGAGAGGGCGGGTGCTAAAGGGGAGGAGGTGGGCGCGGCCCGACCATGGACCCGCCCACTCCGCCGGCCCCGCCCCTCCCGTCGTCCCCTCTGCTCCCCTCCGCCCTCGGCGCGGGATGAGGCAATCACGTGAGCTCACATCCGGCGCGGGAGTCCCGAGCTCGCTGCGCGCGCTCCTCCACTCTCCCGCTGCCTCTACCCGCAGCTCGATCCAGGCGCCACCGCGGAGGGGAGGGGGTCTGCTACGTTGCTGACGGCTGGAGGCCGTTTCGGAGTGCAGACCGCCCCTCTCCCCTGCCTGCTTCCCCCTGCCGCCCGCCCTTGTTCTCGCCCTGCTTCGGCTGCGTACCGCCGCCGCGGGCGCCAAGCAGGAGAGCGCGGACGCCCCTGCGCCCGGCTCGGCCCGGGCTCCGCCGCGGCGCCTCCCTCCCCTCACCCCGAGCCGCAGCGCGCGGCGGCGGCGGCGCCTCGAGCCCGAGCGAC
Organism: Camelus ferus; assembly: GCF_009834535.1. Taxonomy (NCBI): domain Eukaryota; kingdom Metazoa; phylum Chordata; class Mammalia; order Artiodactyla; family Camelidae; genus Camelus; species Camelus ferus. The sequence continues at coordinate 63,216,834 of NC_045696.1, forward strand.
CCGCGGCCGCCGGCGCCGGCCGAGGGCAATGGGGCTGGGCTGAGGCGAGGCGGCGGCGGCAACAGCTGCGGACCCGGGCCCCGGCCCCCCGTGGTCCCTCGGCTGCTCCAGCCGGGAGGCCGCCGAGGAGACGGCGCGGTGGCGCCTGGTAAGTGGCGCCGGGTTCCCCCGGGCACAGGAGGGAAGGGTGAGCGGGGCGTGGAGTCGGTGGGTGGTGGTGATGGGGGAGCTTGGAGGAGGTGAATGATACTGTCGGGGGTAGCGGTACCAGGTGAGCCTCCTCGGGATGGGATTGGGCATCACTTCTCGGGGAAGGTGTGTGGGGAGGGGACCGCTGAGACTGCGGAATGTCCGTCTGGGACAGGTGAGGCGAGAAGGAAGGCTTCACGTTGTGAATGTGAAGGCCTGATTGGGATACGCCGCTTGAGGGGACTACGAGTGTGTGTTGGAGTTTGGGAGTGGGATGGTGGTCCAGCCCTTTTAGAAAGTCCAGGAGATGGTGAGGTCGAAGGTAGTGGTAATTGGCAGGGCGTTTGATGGGTTTGTGCGGGTGCTGACTGAAGGAATCTTGAGTTCGTCCTTAGTCACGGAGTAGTAGAGCTCCTTGCCAGTCACCACATTGAGCTGAGTGAGGTCAAGACGAAAAGTGACTTAAGACTTGCTTAAGGCCTCTCACTTTGATTCCGATAGTGAGGACTAGAACCCAGGGTCCTTTTCTCCAATACTTCCAAGGCCACTTTCCTTCTCTCCGCTCCATTCGCAAAGTTAGTTTCTGGTGAATATGTGACTTTGTTTGGAGGGGGACTCGAGGGAATCTGGGGATTGACAGTAATACTTAAGAGTTTCCCAATTTGAAAAGCTTTTGTGACAGGTGTTTATCATTTCTTCTTCCCAGAGATCTGACAGAAACATCCTTGAATCTTGGTGTCTGGACATAGGAGGTATGAATCACTCACATAATTAACTACTTTTAATCATCAGTGTCTTAGAGCTATATTTGTTGGTTATATTAGTGCAAAATGAATGAGTATGGAGTCGTAAACCTAGAAGCAGAAATCTGTGTTTCCTACACATGATTCCAAGCTAAATGAGTAGAACATTTGTGTATGTAATGACTATTTTAGATCCATGAGTCAGGAAGTTATAATTAAAAAAAAAATCTAAGAAGTGCAGGAATGTGAAAGATTATTGTAAAATGAACACTTTCTAAAGGCTTTGTTGCTCAAGTGAAGATGTTCTGATTGGACTGTCTTTTGAAGGGTGATTACTTAGTTAAAAGTTCTCTACCTTTGCTTAGAATTCAGCCTCTTTACCAAGGCACATGTATTCATTTTGTTTCACTGAAACATATGTGGTTTTCTTTTCTTCGGAGGATTGTTGCATTGCTGAATAGGCTACAGTTGCCAAAATAAATGTATGTGGGCATCCCATTCTGGTTTAGCGACCCTTTTTAAAGGCAGATCAGTTTCTGAGAATTGCTTGAAATAGTCAGCCTATTGTTAATATTGTTATGGAAGTTTATTTTTGCTACTATCCTTGTTTTGCATTATCCTCTATTAGATCAGGTGAGGGTGAGACAGCTAAGTGCGATTTTGGAAGGTTAGGTTATTGGGTAGGAAAAAATGATGACACTAATTGCTTTAACTTACAAGTAGTACCGTTATAAATAAGTAAAAATATTAAGTAGCGGTTTATTTTGATAAGAAAGCTGACAGGCCTCAATTTGACTTAGTGTTCAGTTATGTAGTAGGAAAGAGGAATTCTTTGTCTAGGCCAACCAGGGAGCCTTATTTGGGGTAGCTCTGGTTATTAAGATTTTAATTTACAACTGGTTTGCGATAAATAGGGTAAATTCCTATATAGATAAGGAAGTAGTTTCATAGTGATTAGAACAGAACTCTATAACCTGAATATCTAAACAGTATTTTCTGATGAGTTTTCTACTTGGTTCTCCTTATTAGATGTTAGAGCTAAAATACTTCTGTTGGTCTAGTTAGCCCTTAATAGTTATTTCATTTAGGTAACATCAGTTCCCCATCTATGTTATATTCCCAGTATGGATTCTTATGTGGATAATAATGTGTTTGCAGCTACAGCACATTGTAGCAGAAAAAGCATGAACTGGGGAATCAGACCTGAGTTTGATTTCTGACTTTTTTTTAGTAGCTATTTGACTTTGATCAATGATAATAGTTATTGAGTAATCTTACTGTATACTAAGTTTTGAAGTAAACATGACCTGAATTACCTCATTTAAGCCCCATTTTACAGGTGGGGAAACTGAAGTTAGAAATACTAAGTTGTGCAGAGTCACATAGAGCTAACCAAGTAAGCCTAGAAACAGAAACTTCTACGTCACATATGGTAAATGAGCGCTAGGACTCTGGCTGTCTATACTGTAAGTTGCTTAACTTCCCTGTTCTTCTTCTTCTTTTTTTTTTTTTATAATTAACAAAGGAGAATTTTAACACTTAGCTCAGAGTTTTGAGGATTAGCTGAGAGCCCGTGTAAAGAAAGGAGCACTCTTCTGTACATAGTAAATAGTTGCTTTCCCCCTTCCGTTCTTTATACCAAATCGGGCTGTGCTCATTTAGCGTGGTGGTTTTGTAACCATTGTGAATGTAAGGTTTTAAAATGTGAATATACTTTATTGCTAAAATTGATAGCAGTCCTAGGAGATGGGCAATGATATGGGACATCCTGTGGGACTTTGTCTTTATTCCGTATTTTTTTCCCACTGGTCTAGGTGATGGTAGAAATAGGAAGTTCATACTTGTGAATCACAAGGTGGTGGTTGTAATTTCTAAAATCTTAGAAGACAGAATGTAATTTCAAAATGGTATTGGTCACTTGGTTTATCTAAATCTGGGCTTCTGTTCACTGGTATACTTGGCAACCTAAGCAGTAGACCTTGTGAATGCACCCCAAGTTGAATAGGAGTTAGCAGCTTGTTGTTTGTTAAAGACAACATTCTTAAAACAGCTCGTGGTAGTATACTAAAAGAAGATATAGTCTGGTGTCTGACATCTCTCTGATACATAACCAGAAGGTTTGTTTCAAGTGATACTGTATTCTGAACGTGCTGTATAGCTCATCTTGTTGAATCTGGATCTAGGAGTTAGCTGATGGGATTTAGTCTTTGGTTTTGGAACGGAGTTTGTGTGATATGAAGCCAATTGGCCTGTTGGAGAAGAGTAAATCTGTAGCCATCAAAACTGTATTCTAATTAATCTACTTAACTAGTCCAAACAATATGCAAGAAGCAAGGAATTATCATTAGAGTCTTGAACTTTGTTGATCTTCATATTTTGAGAGTAGAGAAATAAGAGAGGATCAGAATTGGGCCACATATTTTAAGATTTAGGTTAAAAAGTAAAAGGTTCTAGGCTTATTTAATCTGGAGAAAAGTGCATATCATAAGGCAGAAGAATATCCTGAAGTTAATGGTAACTAGTAATTACAAAACTTAGAGTTAAAAACATTTGTATTAGTAAGATTAAAAATAGAGGTAATGTGAAATGTCATGAATAAATGGTAGTTGGGAAAAACAATCACTGTTATAATTGTGAATTAAAAATGTTTTTTTTTTTTTTATCATCAGTAAAAAGGCAGAAAAGTGGAATGAAGGAAAGGAAGAGCTGTCCAAATAATCAAATGTCTGAGACTGAGGAAAGTTGAGGATGGGGATTGTTAAAAAGTGTCCATAGACCACTCTCCAGAGAGAACTGTCCCAGCAGCAGACCTCCTAACATCTTAACCCTAAAGGCTCATGTTAGGGCCTTTGCTATGCCTGAGATGGTAAAACGTTAAGTCAGATAGCAAACTTGGAGACTGCCCAAACTAAAAAAGGACTTCTGTACCACACGGTGTCCCCCTGAGGGAAGAGGCCATATAGACTTACGAAACGGAGTCCCCCAAGGCATGCTACTTTGGAAGTTCCAGGTGAAAATGCATCTTTATCTCGTCCTATCACCAAAGGCCGCACACACTAGGATGAGCTGAGAATGCAGGAAGAAATACACTGTTTGAAGTCTATTTTTTGTATATGAGATGGGGTGAATGAAGTGAGTTATAATTAATCTCTTAATCAAAATTTCTCTCCTGTTGACTTTCCCACTTACTTGCTGTGGAACTTCCTTTTCAATGATCTGTTGACACTCAGGTACTAGTTAGGTAAGAAATAAAATTCTGGTTAAAGTGAATTAACTGTGTAAAGTAGAATCTCCTGATTATATGATGTGGACCTTGCTGATGTCTGTAAAATTTTTCTCAGAAATTTTTAATAAAGCATTTATATCTGTCGGGTGGTGGGGTGAAAGAGAGTTCTACCTCACTGATAGCAGGCTAAATGAATTGACTTCCTATTTTAAGTTTTTCTTTTTTTTCTACAAAGGAATTTGTGAGTTGGACATAAAAATAGGGAGGTATGAGATTGGGAAATAATAATGCTGAGTGGTTGTAGGTTATTTAGACTAGCCCCTTCTTTTTACAGAAAAAGAAAACTGATGTCTGGAGAGGTAAGTGCCAGCATATGAGTGAAGGAGAAGCTTTGTCGTAGCTGGGGGGTCTTCTCACCCTCGTCTTCATATGCTGTAGTAATGGCACATCTCAAAACTCTATGTTTTGTGCTTTTTTTTTTCCTGTTGAGAACCAACTTTTAAGGATTGCTTTTGATCACTTGACAGACTTCTGTTACATTTTTAGTTTATTTTAAAATAAATCATGGAACAGCTTCCACATGTGTGTCTGGCGTGGCTTCTTTATAGGATCCCTGTTGCTCTATTTTTCCTATTGTGAAATAGGCCGAAAAATATGTTAGTGACATACTTTGATATATAAAAGAAAAAGGTTTTGGTTCCTAATTCCTTCTGATCTAAAGAGCTGAGTAAAGTGAAATCCCCTTTTATGTGGGGGCTTTAGGCCTAAACTCTTATGTAAGGTAAAAAAAAAATCTTGTGTAGTCAGAATTACCTGGAGAAAGTTCACCAGTTTGAAACTTGATTAACTGACATTGTTTTTCAATTCTCACAACAAGTTTTTCCTCCAGCTTTTAGAACAAGTTACTTTTTTGGTGAGCTGGAATCATAATTGGTTATGTGACATATATTTTGACCCATGAATAGGACTTTAGATTGACCAAGGACAGCAGGTTTAGTCTCCATGGCATGCTCTCTCTGCAATAGGGATGTAAGGGTGGGTGTCCTGCCACCAGTATTTAGAGTATTTTTTTCTCTCTTTTTTTTTTCTTATGGCACACAGATAGTTGAATTGATGTAATTAAGTCCACAGATGATGTGATTCCGTAATGTGAATAATGAAGAAAGAAATTAGGTGTTTAAAAATCTGCTATCTCTAGGGTTATACTGGCTGTTTTATATCACACAAAGAACCTAGCATAATTAAAGGGCTAAGTAATAAAGTTGGGATTATTGGGGCACTGTTGGTAATTTTTATAATTCTGGGTTGATACTCACCTACTTTCCGTATCTTTGAGAGTTAATGTCTTCCTTACTGCTAGCAAGACCTGCATTATTTTAAAACAACTAAGTAAGCTGTTCATGTTTTCCATGAAATTTAAAGTATATGAACTCCAACATCACTCTGCGGGTAGCAATGGTAAGAAAACACTGGTCTTGATAAAGAAATGTTATGGTGGTTAAAAATTTAAGTCATATGCCGTGGGAGAGGGCATGGTGTATGGGTTAAAACGTGGCCTCAGAGCCATGTACAAGTGATTTTGAATTTCAGCCTCTTCATTTACTAGCTCTGTAGTCTGGGTCAAGTACTTAACCTTTTTTAGTTTCTTCATTTGCTGAATGGAGGTACTAAAACCTACCTTAGAGAGTTGTGAGGGTAAGAGGCTCAGAAGTCGGTAACTTACTATTATTTGTTAGTTTAATAACATTTAACACATTCAAAAGAAGTTGCACTTGTGTGTGTATGTGTGTGTCATGAGAGAAAGTGTGTGGAGTGTGATTGAGGATTGCTTTTTTAAAAAACTGAAACAATAGGCAACAATGACATACTATTAAATTCAGGCTTTTCATAACAAAAATACCATGATTTTGCATCTTCAGCAACATCCTAAAAAGTTCAAGATGCTAATTTCATGTATCGCTAATGTACTTTTAATGTATATTTCTATCTTTCTCTTTGTGTCTCTGGGCATGTTTGCAGTCTTTTTCTTCCCCTGTCCTCTGTGTTACTGATCCTCTGTGTAACTGTTAACTTGTCTGTCTCCCTGGCTGCATTATAAAATTTAAAAATCTGTTTAATTATGTTTATTTAGTAGGATTTCATGTTCCCTTATTTTCATTTAGAAATTCTGATTAGTGAGATGTGTCTACATCTTTTCTTTGAAAAGAAGACTTGAAACTATTTTAATTCTGTGGCCTTTGGATTGATTTCTTTAAATGTGAGTCACTAGTTCTTCATAGACCAAAGATTTTTCATCAATCTCTAGATTATACTTTAGTTTCTTATCAGTTTTCTAAGATCATATATAATTTCTTTTTGTTCCATGATTACCTATGTTTATCTTTAAAACTTTTTTCCTTATTATTTTCCCAAGTACCCAAGATGGAGTTCTTATTTACATGCTAATTATAATGATACAATTCAGCTTACTAAGTAAAATGTAAAGTACACAGGCAAGTAGTCTAAGTAGCACTTAATTATTTGAAAGACTAGACTAACCTAGCAACTTGTTAAAGTAGATTTTTATTTCATGGGTCCTTTTGATATGAAAATATGCTTTTTATGGTTATCACTACTCTCAGAGTCAGTTGGTGAATAATTTTTAGCTAATTCATGGTTGTTTTCTGTTCAGTTTTTGGTGAGAAAAATAGAAAACTGCATAATTTTGTCCGGTTCAAAAGCATCTTAATGTGTTTTTTTCCCCAAATCTTTTCTCATCTCTAGTACAGTCCATAGTGAATGACCGTTTCCCATGTTCCTTTAAAAGTTGTGGTGATTAGCAGTTATTGTAGTGCAGAAGACAGTAAGGAAGGAAGCTGGGTTAGGGCCTCTTGGTTATGCCCTAAGATTGTGTTAGCACATCTGTTCAACACTTCTTTAGTTCCTGTCTTTGCCAAGCACAGGGCTAAATGCTGGGTATACATTGGTGAGTGAGTTCTGCCTTCTCAGAGATAGACAGTCTAGCAGGTGAACACTGCTGCATTGCACACCGTTCCCATTGTATTCTTTGGGAATGTGGTCCCTTGGCATGGCCTTGGATCTCTTTCAGTTGAGAAAAGTTCAGAATCTCCATCACATACAAGTTAATCCATATCTTTATTACATCAAACAAGGTCTTTCATCATAATCTCATTCTGTTCCATCTTCTCCCCCCACTTAATGGAGGCACTAGGGATTGAACCCAGGACTTTGTGCATGCTAAGCACGCACTCTACCATTGAGCTGTACCCTGCCCCCACTCCATCTTTTTAAACTCCATTTCCCGCCATTCCCCAGAGGCCATCCTGTGCTCCAGCCAATTTAAGTAACTTGTGTTCCCGACATTTTCTAAGATTTCTCACCTTAATACTTCTGCATATGATAATTCCCCTACTTGGATTCCATCTTTCTCTTCTTTCTTTTCTCCTCTTGACTGCTTGTTTGCTTGATGAACTTCACACCTGTCAGGTCTTAGAACAAGGAACAGCTGTTATCTAAAGTCTTTTCTGGCCCTTGCCCTCCTCTTCCTTCCTCCTGGTGTCTCTCTCTGCTCCTATGATACTTTACTGCAGCACACAGCCACTTTGATGTGTGTAATTAACTTACTTGTCTACCCTAGATTTGGCTTCTTGAGGTTAGAAATTTAATCTTTGTAATCTCTAGCATTTAACACATACTTGGCACATGTAGACAATGACATTCTAACAAATGATTCTTTCTTATGAAATAGGAAGTAGTGATAAACCATGATGATTCTTGCTAGAATGCTAATTTAATATTTACAGATAATATTTTGAAATGTACCTGGGCAGCATCTTGGTTTTCTCAATTAATTTGCCTTTTTCTAAATCATACAATGGTCTGGGGTCAGATTTCAGGATACTACTTGGTTAGGATAAAGGCACTGTTGTAAGTTCATCAGTGAGCTTGTTGGTAAAACTTTCTGTCCATAATAATGAAAAATTGACATTGATGGTATCTAAAACAAATAAAGCTTTTCAATCCAAGAAGAGTGGGGATCTATAGGATTGCCGCAGCAGCAGCTCCATCTGTGTCTCTGCCAGTAGCACTCACTGCTGCTGCTGTGCAGGAGTGGATGAAGTGACCAAGTGGGGATGCTTCAGGGAACCCCAGTCAGAAAGACTCCTGTGCTCTCTGAGTGGTGGGACTGCAGTGCCTACTCCCCATATCACCTCCATACTTTTTCTGTTGTTGTTACTTAGAGATTTCATTTTAGATTTGTCAGCTTTGAGATTTGTCAGCTTTATGACTCATTGATGTGTTAACCTCTGAACAGAATAACTTGATGAAAGAGGAATTAGTTAATGCTAATGAACGTAGTACTGTGGTGGAGGTTGCATAGGGTTACATGAGGTCAACAAGGACCTGCGAAGAGGATATTGGGAGATTCCGACAGGGCATAGGGGCAAGATGTCGGAGCATGGCAAAATCAAAATTTACTTTGTTGTGAAATTTTGCCCAGAAAAAGGGAAACGATTTTACCTCTTCCTCACACCCTATCTTGCCCTGTCTGGTTCATTCAGCTATGTTGCTGGGTACTGGTCTGGTTCCCAACTTTTAAAGTTTTTCGTCTGTAAACCTAATATTGAGGGACAAGTGTTCTGACATATACAGAGGAGGGACAAAGTGAGGAGAAGCCCTGTGCTGGAGGGTGGAAGGGACAATCAGAGCTCAGTGGGGAAGATAGTTGACCAGGGTCTGATAGGACTAGCAGGAGCTCTTCAGCTAGACTAAGTTAAAGGAAGGGCATTTTTGGCAGAAGGAACAGCATATTTAAAGGAATGGAATCAGGAAACAGTAGGGCCTTTTTAGGAACTGCAAATTGTGTTCTGTATAGATGGCGATGTAAGGTTTGTAAGAGGTGAATGATAACCATTGGTGAATGGAAGATGGTGTTGACAACTAGGCAGGGCCAGATTCTGAAGGATTTTATGTCTTCCAATCAGTTGTGACCTTGTTCTTGGAGCCCAGTTGGGGCTCTTTTCCACCCCACTTTCCATGGTAGGGAACACATAGTAGTAGTGTGTGTTTTAAGACTTTTCAAAAGTCTTGCTCTGTAAGAGGGCTGCTTAACTTTATTTAATCCAGTATTTTTCTTCAATTTATATGGGCAGGCAATGCCTTAAAAAATTTTATTTTGGAGGGACTTTTACCAGTTGGGAAATGCTGCTGCAGACAGTAGGAAGCGATTGAGATTTTAACCAGAGAGAAATGGTCGTCTCTGGTTTGTGTATTGGTTTGAATGGGAAGGCTAGAGAGGAGATCAGGACCTGAGCTGAGGCAGTGCCAGTGCAGAGAGGGCACAGTGAGATGGGTTTGAGAAAGGTAGAAATGATAAGACTTAGTGTCCAGTTGAATATAGAAGGTATGGGATAGGAAGGAGTCTAGGATGATTTCCAAATTTCCTGGCATGGCTTTTTAGGCAAATCCTATTCTTTTTTTAAATTTTATTTTATTGAGGTATAGTCAGTTTACAATGTTGTGTCAATTTCTGGGGTACAGCACAATGCTTCAGTCATACATGAATGTACATGTATTCATTTTCGTATTCTTTTTCCCCATAAGCTACTGTTCTTTAAAGGAATAGAGGGAGTTGATAGTGGCGGTGGTAGGAAGAAAGATGTTTGGACGAAAGATGAAATGAACCTATTGAATGTTAGCTGTTTGCAAACATGGATAGTAGACTTTTGAATCTGTGGGACTGGAGCTCATGAGAGATCAGTGTTGAAAATACTGATTGGTAGTTGCCACTGTAGATGGGCCAGTAGTGCCCACTCTTTGCCCGTGATACTGTTACAAAGAGAGACGCCTGGAGAGTATTAATAATTAAGAAGTGGGCAGAGGAAATAAAGGCTTGGTAACCTGGCTACCTGCCCCATGGCCCAGGCTAATGGAATAGGAAGTAGAATTCAGCAGAACTGTGGGAGGTAAAAAGGTCATTTGTGGGCTGTCTTGGGAACCTGGTCACTGTTTTCCTTATGACAGTGTATATTTCAAATACATTTTATTTCAGATGAATTTTTGGAAAACAGATTATGCTGCCCGCATGTCACTCCACGCTTGACTAAATAAAGTAGATAATGCTAGTAGAAGTATTTAGTCAACTAAAAATCCCTGTACAAATATCAGTTACTATTATTGTGGTTGACATTGTACCCAAATACATTGATTATTATTATTATTTTTTAATCCTGGATAGTGGATTACAGAATGACCATAGGAAAGGAGGACATTTAGGTTTCTATGATGGTTGTACCATGAATAAGGCCAGTATCCTCTTCCACAACAATTTGAAGTGCTGTATTATTGAGATATTTGTTAAATGTAGATGTTAAGGGCTTTGTACTTCCTTTTTATGCTGAGTCAACATGGGTAGGTCTCAAATTGGGGAAAAAGGAGTAAAGTGGAAAAAGACAAATCCACATAATTTTAAAAAGCTGATCCAAGTGCCTGTCAGTTAAAGTTGTAAATTTGCAGGATTGTACTTTTTGTGTAGAATGGTTTTCTGGTGATTTTGTGCTTCTTTACGGTTGGGTCTTCATAACATTTGAAAGAATGAACTGTGAGCCATGCTGTAGTATATAGATCATGAGTAAAAGCAATTTTGTTTTCTTGCACATGTAATACAGTAATCCTGAAGTGAACTATGCTGAGTTAATGAAGAAAAATTATTTTGAGTTTTGTTGTTAATAAGAAAGATGAGTAAGTATCTCTGGAGTCTCCGTGTGACTCCTTAACATGCTGAAGACTTAGAAGTATAATTCTCTGGAAAATCCTCCTGTTCTTCCGTCTTGTTTTTTTTCTTCTCTGCTCTTTCCTATTCCCCCACCCCTCCTCATCCTAGTCCTTTCTTTCCACTCTGCTTCTCTGTTTTGATCTTTTGTGTGTGTGTGCAAATGATTACTTTTTGTTTCAATATTCAACTCCAGTGTAATACTTTTGAATACTTTTAGTCATCGATTTAAACTCAGCATTGTCTGCCAACAGTGCACTTTCCTCGACTGAAATGATGATGCTATGAACAGTTGACACCAGCTTTGAGCATTGACCACTGCCTCACCACCAACTGCAGCAGTAAGGTTTCATCTAAGCTGCATCCTGATTTTAACTATGCTAAAATGTGGAAAGTATGAGTGTTAGAATTAATGAATGTTTAGATTTCAAAGACCATCTTTTAAATTGCTGATTGAAATGTCAAACAAGTTATTAGAGACTTGGATATAGGCACATGTGACATGGATTTCTATTTGGGATTGTTGGATCAAAGAGTGTGAAGTATGTGGCAGATTTAAATTTTCATATACTGTCAGTTGGTTTCTCACAAAGCTAGTACAGAGTCACTCTTACAGCCATGTATAAAGGTTCTCCTTATATTTTTTCTTTGTGCTGGTTTAATGGGAAAGTAATGTTTCACCACATAATTTCCTACTTTACTTCATCTTGTTCTCTGATAGGATCATGTGCTCTTTAATTGTCACTTGTTCTACAACATTGTAAGTTCCCTAAATTCTAGTCTCAGGTGATTGTGAATTTGGGAGTAATCTTTATAGAGGGAGTAATACACCTGTCTTCCCCTCATTATCATTTGTTTTGTGTTTATTGCATGTCTTCTTTTTCCACTGAGACACATGCAACAGAAGTTCTATTATAAGCAACTCCTACTTTCTCATATTAATATTTCCATTGGTACTAAAAAAAATCTATATATAATTTCTCATTTTCAATCATTCTTGATCAGTGACTGCCCTGTTAAGTGTTGTGAAAACTGTCAGCCTCTTCTTACCAGTGTTGGAATGTCACCTAGTGGTGACAGAGTGCAACAGCAGGCTGTATACACAGGCAGTACTTGCAGAGGTCAAAAACTAATGGTTGGAATGAATCATGAATTATTACAACTGTATCATTTTAGTGGAGAATTTGAAACCAGGATGGTAAAGGAACTTGTGAAACAGTTCATGTTGAATTAACTGACATTTAAGAACAAGTTAAAGCTGACTCTTGACTTCTGTACTGTTTTTTTGTATTTGGGTGGTAACGTTGTATATCCCCTATTCTTCCTAATACAGTAACGAACATGGCATATGTGCTTACTTAATACTTATAGATGAATTAGTTTGATAAAATAATTTAGAATTTGCTGCTGCTTATGCTGTGTCACTGACTAGTACTTATTATCCTCAGTGGAGCTGAAGTATGGAAGAGATATAAAAATGAAAACAGTCAACTGTAGCTTCCCAGAAATGTGCTTGTTTAAAGGAGCCTTCACAATGGCTCCTTTCCCTTGTCTGGGGTAAAGTAAGAGTAAGAGTGAGATCCAGGCAGAGAGAATGGGATGCTGTGATGGAGCAGTGTGGAGTGCTTTGGTGGTTCCTGTAAGTTCAGGCCTACAGTTGGCCATATGTGGTACAATTGCAAGTGTGTACATATACTCAGTCTTCCTTCTTTCTCTTCTTTTTTCTTTAACTGTTTTGAAATATTATTGCACGTAGATGAGAAAAGCATTCAAAAAGCACTCAAGTCTCCCTTATTCCCAAACCCACGCGTTGTCACCCTGGTAGCCATATTTTATAGATATATTTAGCCTTTGTTTGTCTTAGGGGTGGCTGCCAGTTTTCTTTCTAGGCCTTTTGGGGCCATTTTTGAATATTCATTCTTTAGGACTGGTCTTGTCACAATGAGCCTTTCCACTATTTTTAATTGTCTACTATAGCATTTTTCATAATAGGTGGTAAGATTTTGAAATCAATCTAGCAGTTATAACACTTTCATAACTCTCAGGCCTTTAGTGTGGAGTTTTGAAAAGTCTCATACATGAGAAAGATTCAAGGGGAAGTATAAAAGTTTTAAGATCAAAGTAACTTGAATCAATGAAAAAAATCTCTCATGTTAAGTAGACAAGCTTTATTTAATTATGCAAACTTAATTATGTTGTATATAAATGACTTATTTTACTCATTTCTTTTTTTTATAAAGAATAAAACATAGATACTACTTGTCAGGCCAAAGGTACCTTCTTCTATTTTTTACTGATTAAAACTATACAATTAACTATAATACTCAAAGCCATTATTTTCTCTAATGATAGTCTTATGACATGGAGTTTCTCTGAATAAAAGGGTTGATTTCTTTCTTTAAATAGTGTACATATAAAAGTGATAAAAATACATGCAAGTATGCTGGAGTGCAGGCTATTATAACTCTTAATGTTCTTCAGTTGAATCTAAGACAGATAATTGCATTATCTTTCCTAATTATAACTTATTTTTTTTTATAGGTATCACATTGTTTTGTAACATACAAAAAAAGTATAATTATACAAAGACTACACTTTACAAATGTAAATACAGTTTTGGTTTGGTGTATATTGGATACAATGGTCTTCCTTAAGCCTAAACACAGAAACAAAAGCATGTATTATAAGAGAAAGTTCAAGATGGGAAGTGATAAAATGGGTATTGAGTAGAGCTTTGTTAAAACTTAGCTGGTATGCTTGTAAAATTTCCATGTATTCATTAAATTATATTATGTCATTCTTATTGTTAGGAGCTGACTTGAAGTGTTGAGTTTTGCCTTCGTGAGTTGTCACAGTTTGGTTATTGTATTTGGGAGGTTGAGATTTTTTTCACTCTTTTAACACAAATATTTATGTAGATATTAAGGTTGTACAGTGAGTAGAGTTAGTATTTTATATTTATTGGGGCACATCTTATTTCAATTGTAATTAAATTAAGGTCATTTAATTGCTGTAGTAGTTACAAATTTAAAAATAAAATAGTATTCTGAATGCTGGCTGTGCTGTTGATACTTCAGATCTTTAAAACACACTTTGCTTTGTGGTGCTGAAAGATGGGTTTATCAAATCTTTATTTAACATGCATAGGTATGTTTAATTCTCAGGGAAAAAAACCTAGAACTACAAAACAAAGTGGGATGATTCATTTTGTCTTTCAACTATACAAGGTGACCCAAAAGTTTCAGTGCATTTTTATATAAAAAATACTATTTGAGAACTTTTATACTTACTTAGTTCTGTGAATTTTGAATAATACATTTAAAATTTTTTTTCTTACTTTAGTTTCCCAAAATTGGCAAATACCAATTAAAAAATTAAAAATACACAACTCAAAATTACTTAGAGGTTTTACTTGGGTTGAAGATCATTCTCTAAATCACCTTGTGAAATTACCTACCTTGGAATTCTAGGCACATACATAGAATTTGCCTCAAAAGCCTCCACACATACTATTAGAATATTATTACAGCGCATGAGAAACGCAGGTTTTCCATGCTTGTTGAGGCCAACTCATCTTTTAGGAAATGAGGTCTGACTAACTCTTCGTCTGGATTCAAGACTGTACTTTAAATTGTTCTTAGTAATTATACAATGTGAAAAAAATGAGTAAACTTTCACAAAAATTAGCATCAGTTTTAGTGAGATTTATTCCTGATAGCTTCACTTTGTCTTGTGCTGCTGTTTTTACTCACACAAAAAATCAAGTTCATTGTAAATGCAAGGAAGGGTTTGGTTGAGCACAATAGCCTATAAGCTGCTTGCTGTTTAGATAACATCAAGGCTGTGGCGTGCACCGCGGAACTGGGACTTCAGCGTGCTAGCTGGATAGGACTTACTCAAGCAGTAGGAGCTCTGCAGTGGCAGTCAGATGGTAGGGGACAGAGCTTCTGAAAACCCATTTGAAATTGGTGAATTAAAAAACCCTAAATCTTAATATCTTAAATCATTTTGAAAGCAGCTCAAAAAGAACCAAAACAAGTATGTGGCAGAAAATTCTCATTTGAATGGATTTTTATGCTTAGTTTTATTTTATTTTTATTGTTAACAGTTGGCTTTTGAAAGCTCTGCTAATATCAGCTTTTGAAAGGAATGATGATATAGTGTTATTGGTAAGAAAATTTTATTTGTTGTTTGTGATCTAGGAATTGACTTGATTAAAAAACACATGAACTCAAGCAAACCACTGAAGTTATACTTCTGTAAGTTAAATGGATTTTACAAGCTTGATATTAATGCTTCAAATGTCTAATTGGATAAATGGTAGAATACTATTTAATATTTATTTTCATCTTGATAAGCAATGTATTTTGAAATATGTTTATATAGATTTTTATCTTCATGATGTCAGAAATGTTAAGAGCTTTTTACTTATGTACATGTTTTTAACATTTAAATATTCATTTACAGTATGTATATGTTTTAAATGTGAGCTGTTGCAGTTGTTTCATTGGGTTTTACTGAAAGTTTATGTGAAAGGTGAATTCTTAGTAATTTCCTATGAAGTATAATATATTTAAAGAGAATAATAATTGGTGACTTTTAGAGCAACTTTTAATTTGAATTATTTAAATCATTTTTAATATTTCAGCTTTGGTAAAATTTAGTAAAACTTAAGAATTTTACCTTAAAAAATAAGCTAAATTTTAGAGAAATAACCCTTGTAAAAAGAGCAATGATATAATATGGTCAAGAATTGTTTAGAGAAGTATGAAAATAGATTGTTATAGGCAGTGTACCATGTGTGTATCTCATTTAAAATTAACAGGAGTATTTTTTGCTGTGGTCAGTTTTTAAGTGTAGAAGATAAGATGAAAATATAGTTATCTCAGACTAATGTGAACTCTATCTATCAAGAGATATTTGGGGAAAAGATTTTAAATATTTATGAGTATATGGAATGAAAGAAAACATTACATTTTAATGGTAATTCTTTTTCTAAAACTGTGAAAAGAATGTTTATCTACAGATATATTCTGCATTGAAAAATTAGGATTTACAAAAATGGGGAAGTACATCTATATTTCTAGGCAATGGATAAAAGACAAGAGTGAAGAAGAGTTAGATTCTAAACCCAGAAGTAAGAGTTTATAGATAATACATGGTACGTAATAGGTTGTCAGTGGATTTGGGACTCAGAGGCAGAGTCCTCAAGATTTATAGCCCTTGGTGCTAGGAAGGACTATTCTCTGAAAATTTTCTTCTATCTGAGAACTTCAGATGGGTGGCTATTTCATTTATTTTAAAAAAACTTTCTATTGTGGACAGTTTATACATATTAAAGAGTAGAAAAATTAGTATAATAAACTCTCATGGACCCATCACTCAGCTTTTAACTCAGCTTTAGCAGTTATCAACTCATGGCCATCCCCTAATGGATAAAGAGATTAAAATTTTTTTTTCTTTTAGTTTTTTATTTGGAAGTAAGTTCAAACTTGCAGAAAAGTAGGTATGTTTGTGTAAAGTTGTTTGTTAGGTTCCTTGATTATCCTTCTGATATCTGCATAGGCTCTCTTATTCCTGATATTGGTAATTTGTGCCCCCTACCCCTTCTCTTTGAGTTTATCTAGAAATGATCAATTTATTGATGTCAGAGAACTAGCTTTTGGTTTCATTGCTTTTTCTTCATTTTCCTGGTTTTTAATTTTTATTTATTTCTTCTCTGAATTTAAGTATTTCCCTTAAGTGTTTGCTCTGGGTATAATTTGGTCTTTTTCTGCTTTCTTAAGAACCTTACTTAAAAAAAAAAGAACCTTTTAGGAGTATACTTTGATTTATTTATTTTTCCTATCTGAGGACTACTTTTGACATTTTTTTTTGCAGTGTAGTTTTGCTGCTGATGAATTTTTTTCCATCTTTATATCTGAAAAAGCCTTTTATTTCACCTTTGATTTTAGGAGATATTTTTGCTAGGTATAGAATTCTCAGAATAGGTTCTTCTTAGTACTTCAAAGATGTTGCCTCTGTGTCTTTTTACCTGCATTCTTTTTAGCGAGATATTTAATGTCATTTTAAAAATCTTACTTTGAATGTGACGTGTCTTTTTTCTCTGCCTCCATATATATATATATATATTTTTTTTTTTTTTTTCATCACAGATTTTGAGCAGTTTGATATACCTTGGTGTAATCTCTTAATGTTTCTTCGTTTGATGTTAGTGGGACTTCTTGGATCTGTGGGTTCATAGTGTTTTGTCTAATCAAGAAATTTTAGGGCCATTATGTAATTACATATTTTTTGCCCCTCCTGTCTTACATGTGTGCATGTCAGGCTACTTGAGGCTGTCTCACAGCTCACTGATGCTGTTATGTTTGTTTTTTCACCCTCTATTCTTTTTTTCCTCTCTATTTAAAAATTTTTGGATATTTCTGTTACTGTGTCTTCGAGTTCATTGATTTTTTTCCCCCTGTAATGTCTAATCTTCTGTTAATCCCATCTAGTATATTTTTCATCTTAGACCCTGTACTTTTTATTTTATGTTCAAGTAAGTTCTTTATATCTTTCATGTCTCTGCTTCACGTGTTCAGTCTTCCTCTTGCTTTTTGAACATATGGACTATAGTTACAACAGGTTTTTTAATTGAAGTAATAGTTTACAAGTGTTAATTTCTGGTATATGGCATAGTGGTTCAGTTATACATATATATTCCTTTTCATATTCCTTTTCATTATAGGCTATTATAAGTTATTGAATATAGTTCCCTGTGCTATACAGTAGGCCCTTATTCTTTATCTATTACAACAGTTGTTTTAATGTTCTTGTCTAACAATTGTTACCTCTGTCAGTTCTATATCCTTTTCCGTCCATTGATTTTTCTCATGGTGGGTTGTATTTTCTTGCTTCTTTGTATGTCTGTTAAGTTTTAATTGGATGTCAGACATTGTAACTAGATATTTGGTATTCCTATAACTCTCTTTGAACCATCTCCTGTGAAGCAGTTAAGTTACTTGGAAACAACTTTATTCTTTCAAGTCTTAAAAGCTTTGCTAGGCAGGGCCAGAATGGCTTTTGGTTTAGGGCTAATTTGAACCCACTACTGAAGCAAGACCCTCTGAGTACTCCCCCTGATTCCATGCAGCTCATGAAGTTTACCACTGTGGTTGGTGGGAACAGGCACTCTTCCCAGCTCCGTGTGAGCCTGTTGCATTTTTCTCCTAATCCTTTTGGTGGCTTTCCCCCTGGTCTTGGTAGTTTCATCACACACAAGTGCTAATCAGTAATTCAGCAGGAGACTTGAGAAGGGACCACCATGCAGATTTTCAGTGTTCCTTCTCTGTACAGATCTCTCCTCTGGTGATGTGCCCTGCGAACCAAGTCACTTTGGTGCCTCCCCACACTCCCAGCTTCAACTCACGAGGCTGCTGGGCTCCCCCTGGGTTCCCTGTCCTACATTTTTTTTTTTTTAATCCTGTAAATTATTCAGTTTGTGAACTGGGACAATTTTAGAGCTCACCTAGATGCTTCCCATTCCTGTATCAGTTTCTTTCACTGTCTGACATCCAGTTCCTTGAAGACTACAGTTTTATATATTTTATCCATTTTGTTGTTTTAGGCAGGAAGGCCAGTCTGTTCCGTGTTTTTCCATCTCAGTTGGAAGCAGAAGTCTCTCCATTTAAGAATTTGAGGTACTTCCTCCTCTCAAGAAATGTATTTTAGATAATGGTGGGAACTGGGGATCAGAATTGTATGTTTTGGTTATTAAAATGGCTCTGGTGAATCCTGAGTAATGATCCTTAGATTCAGTCCAGAACTTAATGAAGAACCACAGCTTAAAGGTTAAGAACCCCAGACTGGGTTCTTTAGTGGGGACAGTGTCAGGGCAGAGTTCCTTTGCCTTATTACCCTTTGGAGGTAGGCATGTGCACATTTGAAACCTTGCAGAATTGGACTATACTTTACAGGTTCAGGCAACAGCTGATCTTTTCTACAGGGAAAGAGGTTGGACTTGCTTATTCTCCCCATAGTTCATAGCAAGGTGAATAGCCCTTGCGAATAACTGCCACCTGGAGTTGCACTGATTTGATAGAACAGTCTTGCAGTGGTGCAGTGACTCTAGTGTTGTGCTTCTCAGGGCTGTAACACTACCCTAGACTGAGAAGAAGTTGTTGCTAAATTGCCTAAAAGTTTTTGTTTGATAATATGACTTGTTTTCCTCTGAGAAACAAGATACCCCTGAGGCTTCTTTTCCAAGATGACACCAAGTCAAGTATGTTTTGTGTGTGTGTGTGTGTGTGTGTGTTTATGTTTGTAATCAAACTCTGGCATTTTATTTTTGTAGAAAGCCCTGACCCTACCTAGCCCTGACCCCACCTCCTGCGCTACCAGAAAGTAGAGAAACTTTGGGTGCCCAGGCAGGAGGCATCAGTATTTTTTATTGGTCATTTTGTTGGTGACATAGCCAAGAGATTTCAGTAGTCTTATGGGGGATTAGTTTGAAAGCCTGCAGTTGGTTTTTACTTGCTATTAATTCATATCATGTAAATGTTACATAGCTATTGCTGTCTTAGCACAAATTCTTTATTCAGTCATTCATTCAGCAAGTATTTTTTGAGTGCTTACCATGTGTCAGGCCTGTGATATACACTGGACAGATGAGTAGTGGTATAACAACTGGAATTAGGAAGGTTATTCCCACTGTGTTCTGCAGTGGTCAGCCTCGTCTAAAGCAGTGGCTCTCAAACTCTTGGGCTCAGGGCTCAGACCCTTTTACATTTTTGAAAATTATTGTGAACTCTAAGGAGCTTTTGTTTATGTGGGTTATATCTATTATTGCCACATTAGTTACAGATATTTAAGAGTATTAATTTGATAGAACAGTAATCGACCATTACATGTTAATTAACATTTTCCCCAAAAACATGTATTTTCCAAAAGCCAAAAAAAAAGAAAAAAGAAAAACTGGCATTGTTTTACATTTTTCAACTTGAATGGGTAGCTGAGTGTCTAATATTTGAATTTACTCTCTTTTTTAGTATAGGAGAAAATTTTTGTCAGTAAGTTTTCTCCTAGACAAACATCATAGTTAGTCCAAAACAGTAAGATTGCTTAGTGGACTTGGATCGGAATGGGACAGTCAATTGAGTGGTTTCCAGTAGGGGTACCCCTGCTGTAGGGATTGACAGTTGGCCAGGGATTGTCATTCATGTGTGAAGTGCTCAGTGGATGAGTCTGGGGGAGTGAAAAAGGAAGATTCTGGCTATGGTAGTTTCTCTTAGAATTTAAATTGCTTTATAGCAAAGCTAGTGCCAGTATAAATTAATTAATGAAATATGCCAAGTTTTGTGGTTGGAAGTCATGCAGGTTCAGGAACTGGCACGGCATTGAAAACGTCATGGGACTCAGCAAACACTTCAGTAACTGCTTAAGATACCAGTTAAACTTGTATCAAAACAAGATTTCTGATAGCATGAAGTTATATGTATAGTTTACTAAGACACAAAATAATGTCCTAATATTTGTTCCTTTCTTCCCTCAGTTATCTTCAGTTGTTCTGAAGCACAAGACCTTTCCAACCACTGTAGATATGGACAAAGAAGAAAGGAGGACTATCAATCAGGGTCATGAAGATGAAATGGTAACCAGCTTTTATAATTTACTTGTAAAATGTGAAGAGTTTGTTTTTCTAGGGAGGTAGAAAACTACATTAAAAAACTGCTAAAATAGATATAGTGAAACAACGACTAAATCAATCTTCATTCTGACTTGTGTTTTTTGAGCTGGGATTACGTAACATCTCTGGTTCTAGTACATTTCCTGTTTCACTTGTGAATGCTTAAAACTTACAGGAAAGAAGTATGTTGTTCCATTTGATAATTTAAGAAGTTACGTTAGCAAATACTTAACTATAATCTCAAATGCAAACCTTCTAATTTTGATTTATTAAAAAATTTAAAATCAGCTTAATAAAAACTCACCTCTTTTTTTGTGGTGTGTGTGTGGGAAGATAGGATTGTCACTTTGGAATTTAACTCCTATCATTTGAAATTTAATCATGTGATGGCCTTGTCCTGAAGGAGATCTATGGCTATAATTTGTGTCGCTGGAAGCTTGCCGTCGTCTCTGTTGGAGTGGTGTGTACTGGGGGCTTTCTTCTCCTGCTCCTCTACTGGATGCCCGAATGGCGGGTGAAGGCGACCTGTGTTAGAGCTGCAGTTAAAGACTGTGAAGTGGTGCTGCTGAGGACTACTGTAAGTCCACGTGTTTACCTGTAGCTAATGATTTGAGGAGTAAGATAATGTTGTTGTGTGTATTTTGTTCAAAATAAAATGTGAGGAGAATATCACTGCTAGGATATAACGAGGAATACTAATCCTGGTATTTTTAAAGCATCTGCGCTTGAAGTGAATATTATCCCAGTGGGTAGAGTTTAAGGGAATCTTAAAGACGATCAAATCTACCCTCTTCTCTAGCTCTTGTTGCACTGAGAGGTTAGATGGACGGCTATTCTGTCCAGGTCACCTGACAGGACTGTATCCCAGATCTCTTCTACTGTGTAGTGCTCCCACACCCCAGGTTCTTAGAAGAAATCCTGATTGGAAGCATTTTATAAGAGGCTCTAATATCTAGTCTTAGTATGTAGATGGGTAAATTACGAAGTTACTCACAATCTTCTTAGATACTCTGTCGGTGAAGTGTAACATATAAAAAGCATTTGATGTTTGAATTTATGCATCTTCGTGGAATGGTTTAACATTTAGTAAATTGGAAGTGATATTTTCTCAATTAAAGATAAGTAAATACCATGTAAAGAATGGAAATAAATATATATAGTTATATAATATGCATAATTGACTCTACCGTTTTCTCTTTTAAGGATGAATTCAGAACATGGTTTTGTGCAAAAATTCGCTTTCTTTCTGTGGAAACTCACCCATTTTCAAGTCCACAGTCTGTGGCTAATAAGATTTCAAGTGGCCGTGCGGTTCACTTACCTGAAAATCTGGCTGAAGAGAATAAAGTTGAGATGAGTAAATATTCACAGACTCAGTCACAACAGGTATTGTGACCTTAGTCTCGAAGTTTATTTAAAAACAAGAATTATTACATTTTATGCTATTACGGATAGTCTGTAATTTTGTACTTACAGTTATTTTTGTTTGAGATAAAATTCTGTGCATATAAAATGCCTATTTGTCGTTGTATATAACACAGCTTAGTTATTTACTGTGAGAAGCAGATTACATGTCATGTATATTTGCTTACATTTTAAATAATTGTTATCCCATATGCTAAATTTGTCTTAGTAAACTTAATTGTTAGCAAGTGATGATAATGCGCTTTGATGTAACATGTATGTATGTTCTACAGATTCGTTATTTCACCCACCACAGTGTAAAATACTTCTGGAATGACACCCTTCACAACTTTGATTTCTTAAGGTAAGTACTTTTCTTTTGTTTGGATTATATTATGAGTATCTTGAAAATATTCTAGATAGAAAAGAGTTCATTTTAGTGTCACATAAAATTGAAGAGGTTTTTATTACATAACTTGTATTCACTTATTCATTAATAACTCTCTGGTATTGTTTGAATACTCATTAACCACTTTAGAATAAGTCCTGTCTGTAACTTGTACCTTGACAAAATTGACATAAAAGTTAGACGCAGTATGCTCCCCAAATCCAGCTTGAGTTTGAGTTCTTTTCTTTTTGAGGATTCATCTCAGAGTGAATTTTGAGTATACCTTTAGCCTGTCAGTGTTTGAATTACCACCTTTCAATTTGCTGACAGTTCCACCCACTTGTACTTGAGGGATGGAGTGATAGACAAACATAAACTTAACTTTAATATATGAATAAGGATAGGACATTGTCAAATGCGTTAAGCCTTGGTTAAGACAAATTGGAATAATCCCTTAAAATTTATTTTTTTTGGAGGCTTCCAGTTATATAAGTACTAAGTTAACTAGGATTCTATTTTTATTGCTGCTGTTAAAGTGATGATTATAAACACTTGTGAAGTATCAATGCTTGAGAGTGCCAAAGGAATTCTTAATATTAGTGATAAAAAAAGAATTGCCTTATGAACATTTAACAAACACTGCCAATGAGCTGTCATTTTTGTTTTTTAAAAAATTTGACTTGGAGCTGATCCCTGCTGCCTTTGGAGAAGTAACGTCAGTAGGGGGAAAAAAAGTCAAACATAATTTGCTGTGTAGTCTTTGCCAACCATACCAACTTGTAGAGTTTAAACTTATCCCAGTGTTAGTGGTTAATTATGGAACTTAATGTTTCTCTCTGAAAGAAGTAGAAAAGGATTGGAGTTAAATGATTCTTTTCAGAGTTTTATGAATAATATCTCAGTTAGAATAAGCATAATTCAAACATTTGGGGGAAAAGTAGATATGTGAGTTGAACCCCTGTTTGAATTGTTCCAGATTTCTGACATTGCCTGTGACTCACACAGATTCTGCACTTCTATCCTGAGTATGTGTTAGAGGAGGGAAGGATTTAAATTGATGCTTTTGTGGAAAGAAAAATAAATGAGGAGGATTTCTTAGTGTAAAGCTTAACATTTTTTTAGGTGGATAAAAAGTAAAAATTTTTTCATCAATAGTTTGGAGTTCTCAAGTTACCCATAACTTTACCTTTAATATTATTAGCTTTTACAGCGTTGGCACAGACTTAAAGGATAATAATACTATTATATAAACTTGAGTATTGCGAGCCATCTTATCATATGATAGATACATTGGTTAACTTAGGCGTTGCCACATTTGAGACTAAGACCTTTCATTGCTGTTTATCTTAGGAATTTGAGATTTAAAAATTCTTATCCATTATCTCAATTTTTGTTAGGGGGTTTCTGTTTGTAAGGAAGTCACACTTTAAAATCAGAAATATAGAAAAGTGAGGCATTAAGAAATTTGGATATTTTAAACTTTGTTTAAAGTAAAAACTTTGGATTTATTTAGGGGACTGGATGGAGGTGTTTCTTGTACGTCAATTTATGAAAAGCATAGTGCAGGACTGACAAAGGGGATGCATGCCTACAGGTAATTTTTATCCGACTCAAGTTAGATGTATTATCAAAATTCCTAAATAAAGTAGTATATACAGCCTACCCTTTTACCATATAGTTGTAATATTAACAGGTGTTTAAATATTATAACATAGTCGTTAACAACTTGTTGATATTTTATTTGGGTAAGACCATCTCTCAGTTTAAGAATTGTAAAAATGTTGAAGCTGATATTGAAGTGGATATCCCTGAAAATATACTGTATTTCATCAGTTCAAAGGTACACACTTTCCTGCATTTTAACGTCTTTAAAAGGAGACTGTGCCATACAGTGGGTGGAGTGTCATCCTTTACTTGACAGTGTTTTTAATCTTTCTCGATAGTACATAAAATCATGGTATGTCTTAACAATTGATAGCATCTTAGATTAACTGAAATATTGGGAATTGTAAGCACGAGCTCAAATTTACCACAATGAAAATTTGTAAGTTGGGAGACACAGCCTTTTTTATAGTGTTGTTATTTGCTGAAATATAAAAGTATGCTAGTGTATTACATATTGTAAAGATAAATACCATTTTCAAATTAAATTAGGAATTTTCTTGTACTCCTATAGCATGTTCTTTCAAAGGGTTGAAATATGAATTCATTCAGGCTTCTAATTCATGAAAGGCAAGAATTATTTTGTCATATAGAAAGCACTATTGTAACATAAGGAATTTAAACAGAAGGATTTAAGCAACTTTTTAAAAGCAGTTTTTAAAAAAGCCAAATGTGTAATGTTACATTTTTAGTACAGTATTTTTATTAGAAAAATAGTGTAGGATGCCTCAAATTTACTTAATGTATTCTCTTGCAAAAATAAATTGCAGTTCAAAATTGTTGAGATATATTGTATTCATGGATAGTAAAGAAAGTCTTTTGCTGACATGGTTATTATGGACTAGTGGGAAAGGTACTTGTCACACAAAAAGATAAAATGGAAACCGTATAGTTAGTTATCCAGTATTGACTATGTTGATTTAAATACTTTAGCTAGAGAATTTAAATTGTAGAAGACAACTGTTTAGAAACGTGAATGTTTAAGTTCCAAATTTAAGGAGCAGTCGGTTTGAGCTTCATCTAATGCAATGCCCTCCCTAAATTGTGCTTTTACGATACAATATAATGTAATATTCTTACTATATTTTCCTGTTATAGAAAATTGCTTTATGGAGTAAATGAAATTGCTGTGAAAGTGCCTTCAGCTTTTAAGCTTCTAATTAAGGAGGTAAGACGATTGTACTTGTCTCAACATTTGTGATCAGTAGGTTTGTCAATTGAAAAGGGCCAGCATTTAAGTAATAAGAAGGTATTCTTGGTTTTTTGCTTCCTAACTTCTCTTTGCTTATTTTTTCACTTGGAAGGTCAGAAAGATATTTCTCTGGTAGATCAATAATTCAGGGCGTGGTTATTGTTTTAATTTTTTTGCTTTTCTTGTCTGTAGATTTTTTTTTTTTTACTCAGGAAGTTGTACACCTAAAACTCGCCCTATTTTACAGATGTATACACCTGTCTTTTCTTTTCCCCTACTAATTTAAAAAAACAATTTATCATGTTTTTTTCATGCGGCACACTGTTGGGAACTAGGCATCATGCCAGAGGTTTGGAACAAAAAACGTTACGTGATAAGGACGTTGAGGAACTTGTCTTTTAGCCCGAGAGGAATGCATGTCGGTAGTTTTACTGTAGTGACTGTTCAGTTGTAAGGCCGTGGAAGGGGTGTGAATAAAGGATTGTGAAGGCTCTCCAGCCTTCCCTCTGATTTGGGGCTAAAGATTAATAATTAGCTGTGTTGGGTGAATACTTTTAGTAGAAGTTACTGATTGTTTTCCATCAGTTTCTGAGAGTGGCCATATAATGCTGCTTTAGAGCATAGCAAAGTGTAATGATTAGGAACTAGAAAGACTGGTTTGTAATGTGACTCCATCAGTAACTAGCTTTGATCATTTGAAGACCTTTCTCCCTGCTGCTCCTTTCTTGGTAAAACTGGAGTCAGTCCTTTCTAGTGCTCATTTGATTTTTAAGTAAAATGGGACTATATATGTAAAAGTGCTTTTTGAAAAGTACAGAAGCATCAGTTTTAAAACTTTGGGGGGTTATTAATAAATTGATAAAATACCATAAAATTTGAGTAAACAAAGTCCATTTTCAGGACTTCCTTTTTTTTTTTCATTCAGGTTTTAACCCTTAATTATTTCCTTAGAGAAAGCAAAACAGTATAACTTATCTCATGTTTGTCTTCTCTTTGGACTCTAGTGAACCTTTGACTTACAAGTAAATTATTGTTCCAGTTCATAATAAGTAAACATCTGTTCCATTTGGTTAAAAGTTTTGTATTGTTTAGCAGCACATTAACTATTGGAAATAAGTGTATTTTATTGCTAAAGCAGAATGAAGAACAACTAAATTTACACTCTTTAGCTGTTTCTAGCTGAATGTGTATTTGGGTTTGGTATGAATCTAAATGGATGCAAGTAATTCAAATTAAGCTTATGTTTTTTAATTTTTTTTTTAAAGGTAATGTCTTTTCCTACTTTTTGAGTAGTTATATGTTGCCCTAGCACACTGTAGAGCTTATCCTGTGGTATCTTGTTGGTTATTTCTTAAATCTGTATGGTAATACAGATTTCTTTCAATTTGACTAAAAAATCTTGTTTTTTAGGTTCTCAACCCATTTTACATCTTCCAGCTGTTCAGTGTTATACTCTGGTGCACTGATGAATACTATTACTACGCTGTAGCCATTGTGATTATGTCTTTGGTATCAATTATAAGCTCGCTGTATACCATTAGAAAGGTAAGTCTCATTTATTATGGGTTTCACAACTATATTTGTATTTTTTAATAACATGTACGATGTATAGAATGCTCCTTGGTATAAAGTAAGTACGCAATACAGTTATTCTTCTAGTTATGTGAGAATGTACTCCCTTTCCCTCCTTTTTTGAAGTGGGGAAAGGCAGATGCTTTTTAAAGTCAGAGTGTCACTTGACGGCTTCAAGGCTGAAGGGATCTATAATTGCTTCTCTTAGACTGCAATACTGGAGGGCTGATTCTGCTGTTTTCAGGGCTTGTCTCATTAAAGTGCTTCTTATTTTATCTTGAGCTAAAACATTGAATAATCTTTGAATTTTTTGGTCTTGACATTTTTAAAGGCAGAGTAATATTCATTTATTATATTAGCTTTCCTTATTTTATATTACCCTTGCTTTGTAATATCTTGAAGAGTGGGTTTATGTTAACTAGTTAAAATTTTTTCTTTCCTGATTCAGCAATATATTATGTTGCATGACATGGTGGCAGCTCACAGTACTGTGAGAGTTTCAGTTTGCAGAAGTGAAGGTAAGTACTTCAGGTTGCTGTTGGAAAAATAAACCAAAAAAGATGTCTACTAAACACTAATGTGTAAGCAAGCCCAGTGTATTATACATATTCACTCATTTCCATAAGAAATAAAAATGTGTTTAGGTTTGAAATCATATCTCTATATCAAATTCATTCATTTCTGTCAAATTGTATATTTATATAATGTGATAGGTACTACATTAGGCTTTTGAGATGCAGTGGTTAACTAAGATGGACATAGCCCTTGCTGGCACTGAACTGCAGTCTAGTTGGAAAGACAGATGGTGAACAGACACAATGAAGTGTGATAAAAGCTATGATAGGGAGAGGTCAGGGAACTTAGAGAGAGCTGATTTACTGCAGGTGTCAGGGATGGCTTCTTTGAGAAAGTATTTTTAAGTGGTTGAGTTAGCCAGGTGAAAGGTAGGTGAGAAGGTGGTAAGGTCAGGGTGAGAGAGGGAGAGAAGAGGGTTTTAAGTGCTCAGAGGCCTAGAAATTAGAGAGTTTGGTCATTGTAATAACTGAAAGAAATTCAGGGTCGCAGATGCAGCAACTAGATGGTGGACAGCCTTCTAAGGCCTGTTCAGGAATTTGGACTACTCCAGGTGCAGTGGAAAGCCATTGAGGGGTTTTAGCAGGAGAGTGATAGGATCATACTTGCCTATTTGAAAAAAATCATTCTGGCTGCCATGTTCAAACTGGTTTAGAAGAGAGTAACGTTGAAGGCATGAAATGGATCAAGGTGAGGGTTGTAGAGATGGAGAGTAGTGAGATGGGTTTGAAAGATACTTAAATGTGGGCATTGTAAAAGATTTGATGATTCATTGGCTGCAAGGTGGTAAGAGTGGAGTCAGGCTCGGGGGATGGGTGTTGGTGTCAATTAGATAGGGAACACTGGAGGAGAAGCTGGAGTGTAGGGAAGGATAATGTTTTGGACATGTTAGTTTGTCTGGTGAGGCAGTGAAGAGGTAAAAGGAGATAAAGGGGAAGCAGCACAGTGTCATGGGCCTTGGAGACAGTAGCCACTTTATCAAGAAAACCAAGTCATTCTGCATTCTTTTGGCTTAGTGTACTACATCCAAGTGTAAACCCAGTTTGGCCTTAGCAGGTTGCTTCCTTCCTTGTGCTACTTGGTCACTTGCTACTTTAGCTGGGAACATCTGCCTCCCCTAGCTGCAGCCTTAGTGGTGCTCCTCCCCTCCCAACTCTGCCACTGCCAAAGGTCCTGGGGATGCTAGGACAGGTGTACTGGGCAGTGTGTCTTCCTTGCCCCTTTGCATAGTCCAGCCCTTCACTGATACTTAGTTTCTTGGTACACCTCGGAGGGTCAGAATTTCAAGTGGCGTTAAGGCAGTAAGAGTCAAGTTTTTAAAATAAGGGATCTCATTAAGAAATGAAGATTATTATACTTACTATGTGTTAAATAGCATTAGAATTCTTTAAGTTGTTTGCTCATAGCTTAGTAAACCACCTCTACCTTTTTTTTTTTTTTAAGAAAAGAGTGTCCTACAGGCTAACATCACAAATGGTAGTTTTCTCCTCACCCATCTTTGCTTACAAACTAGTGTCAGTCTCTTCTAACCATAGTTTAATAAAATATGGGGTGGGGGTAGAATGAGAGAGAAAATGCCCAAGTATAAGGTCACCTTTTATTTGGGAAGCTCTTTTAAAAAAGTATTTAACTAACTTGGATATAATACATAAATTTCTAAGGAAATGATGAACTAGGTAAGAAATTAAAGTTCAGTTTATTTTATAAATTTGTTTTAAATAATATCTAAAGTATTTTGGGACTATTTTAGGAATATTGAGAAGACAGTGAGACATTATGGGTAGCAACAAGAAAAAGAATGCTGGTAAAAAAAGAGTTCCAATGCTGTTATCTGTTTCCATGGCATTATAGAAATCTGAGTTTATTTACCTATTGCAGGGCATCCCCTGTGTGGACTCATTGTTCGTTTACTCACAGAGCTGATAGCTGAGGCTGACAACCACCACTGTAATGAGTGCTGAAGCTTCCCACCTGTTAGGTTAGAGGGGACTTGGCATCACCAGTGTGCAATTGGCATCCTCCCTGGGGACAAACTAGCTGACACACTTAAACACCATGCTTTGTTAGCTAAAGGAATAATACTCTTATTTGTCAAAATTTTTCATCTATTGAGATTTTCCAATTGAACTCCATCCTATTTTTAACATCTTATTGCAATCAGGTGACCTTTGGACAGATCTTTGTTTGCTGTATTTTTATTCCAAATTAAAGGATATTCTTTTCAGACTTTTCTTTCTTCTTCTTTCTTTAATTCCAGAAATAGAAGAGATCTTTTCTACAGACCTTGTGCCGGGAGATGTCATGGTCATTCCATTAAATGGGACAGTCATGCCTTGTGATGCAGTACTTATTAATGGTACTTGCATTGTAAATGAAAGCATGTTAACAGGTAAGCTAAATTAAATGAGTAAAAACGAGATGAGTTATTTATAACGATATTAGGGTTAAGTAGTTACTGACTAAGCTATGTCAAAATTAACTACGCTGTTCGTGTCCTTTACTCATGAATGTCATGAATGTGATAGATACTGGAGATTTTTTTTTTATTCTGAGTGAACCAAATTCTGCATTATACTCAACTGTGATACTAAAGCACAGTGCTGGTGTTCACTGCGTCTCTTGTCCTGCTTTTGTCCATTCTTTTGAAAATGAGGAAATGATTTATAGTAAGGGAAGATGAAAGAAATGCTTTGCCCGCAGAGATTTCAGCATATTTAATTCTCACTTTGATGTGCAAAAGTGGGAATAGAGAGTTGATGTTTTTCTTAAATTGTGGGAAAATAGACTTTAAAATAACTTCCCTTCGGCAGTTCACAATCTGGAGGTAGAGCTTTGTATCTTTTTATCACATAACTAATTTTTTTATTGTCATAGTCAATCTGGCAAGAAAGTGATTCCTATATAATACATTTTTGAACTGTTAAGAGTCTGTCTTAAAACACACTCATACACATAAATATCCCCACGCACCTGCTGCCTTTGACACAAGAAGTGTGAATGCTACAGAGCATTACATTTTAATGTTAAAAAGAATTTGGCTGTTGGTTACTGTTGGAGAGAATACTGTACTCCTGCCTTGCTCAGTTGCCTGTTCTCTTCCTACTTGTGTGTGTGTGTGTGTCTGTGTGTATGTATCTGTGTGTGGCAGGGTGGGGGTGGTTAGGAGGAGGAGATCATCATATGTTGTGTGTGCTTGGGGTTGCAGAATACTTCCCGAGTTAGTTCTAGAGGTACCAGAACAGGTGCTGGGGTGACAGCAACAACCTCGTCTTCTTATTTGAAGCGTGTTTCAATTATTTCCAAATGTTTACCTTTGAGTCACAGATCACTTCAGGAATTACCGTAGAAGACAAGATTTGATATTTCTGGGTAAGGAAATTGATAGACAAAAAGCTAATTGATTAGGCTATGTCATTCACATGGGAGGACTCAACTATTGTCGATAGTATGATAACATTTAGGGTATTTAACAACTCAATATTTGTGTGTTTGATACTGATTTCTATGCTTTAATTTATGATTTTTTTTTTAAAGGAGAAAGTGTTCCAGTGACAAAGACTAATTTGCCAAATCCTTCAGTGGACATAAAAGGAATGGGAGATGAATTATATAATCCAGAAACACATAAAAGACACACTTTGTTTTGTGGGACAACTGTTATTCAAACTCGTTTCTACACTGGAGAACTTGTCAAAGCCATAGTAGTTAGAACAGGTAGAAAACATTTAATCTATTCTTGCATGGTTTAGTATGTTTGTTGCCTATTGAATGTTTAAAAAGAGATTTTGTTTTGGGAGATAATCCTCATTTTCTTATAAAAATACTGTATAGTCATTTTCTTCTTTAATTTTTTTTAAAAGGATTTAGTACTTCCAAAGGACAGCTCGTCCGCTCCATATTGTATCCCAAACCAACTGATTTTAAGCTCTACAGAGATGCCTACTTATTTCTACTATGTCTTGTGGCAGTGGCTGGCATTGGGTTTATCTACACGATTATCAATAGCATTTTAAATGAGGTATGTATGTGTGTGGGAGCCTTAATTATCACATGTGGCTGTTGAGGATTTGAAATGTGGCTAGTGAGATTGAAAAACTAAAATTTTAATTTAATTTAAATTAATTTAACTGGGAAAAAAAAGCCATATGAGACCTGTAGCTATTATATTAGAAAGTGCAGATATAGAATATCATTATAGCAGAAAGGTTTGGTTGGCTCTGGTTTAGATGGTCTACTTGCTCTCTTGTGACTTAAAAAAAGGGAGGGGTGATCATATACCGAAGGCTTTCTTTTTTCTTTTTTTAATCTCTGATGTATATGGCATTAAAATTATTTGTAGTTACTGAATTGGAGGTATTTCTAAGGGACCTTGTCAAATTTCTCTTTTCTGTCCCCTGTAGAGGCTGGCGTAGTAGTAAGAGTCAATATCTGACAAATGTTTGTTGAACTTTGAAGTGTGTAGTGTATGAAGTATGTAGGGCTATTAAAATAAGATTCTCTTTAAAAATAGCTCTCATTCCAGAGTCTGTTGACAATTCATTGAGCTTCCTATTTTGCAGAATCTCTAAAGGGAAAAAAATTACAAATGGTTAATAGATGTATATACATACACACTTATTATGTATGAAATTGAAAATGGCCTACAGATTTTTCACTAAAGAAACACCCACATTAGATTAGTAAATATTTAATATTGGGGTCCTGACATTTATTTTTATGTTAATTTTAGGTGGAAGTTGGGGTGATAATTGTTGAGTCCCTCGATATCATTACAATCACCGTGCCGCCTGCGCTTCCTGCTGCAATGACCGCAGGTATTGTGTATGCCCAGAGAAGACTGAAAAAAGTGGGTATTTTCTGCATCAGTCCCCAAAGGATAAACATCTGTGGACAGCTGAATCTTGTTTGCTTTGACAAGGTTGGTTCAGTTTAATTATCATTCTCAAAGGTCACTTTGTAGCTTTTAAATATTCAGGTTAATGGTTTCTGTATTCTTTATGAGCTAATTTGCACAGATTTTTTTTGAATATTTCTTTAATTTTCCTCTTTTTCAACTTATTTGGCACATGTATCTTTGTATATTTCTTCTCATTTTTTTCAATGTTTAATACTTTGTATATTATATATTTGCCCAAATCTACAGTTGACGGACCATCCGTATCCAACATTATGCCTTGCGGTGGTGGTAGTAGTGAAAGTTAGCTGCTCTTTCATGTTTTTAACAGAATGGGCTCCGTACAGGTTTTGACTGGAATGTTCTTGCTATTAAGCATATACGTTTCACGTTCGCTCTGTGACTTTACTGAATGTGTTTCAGATTGTGAAGGACGGTGATTATTTGATTTTATGTGAAAATGACAAGTTTTGTACCTGTATGACATGTACCTTGCCTCTTACAAAGGGGTCTCCTTTCCTCACCTGGAATTAGTTTTCCTCAAAGTTTAAAGAATTAAACCTTGACCAAAAAACCTTTCATCTGACTCTTTGTGGGTAATTGATATAAGAATTAGATTTTTATGCATCTTCTGTATTAAAGAAAAAAAGATGTATTTTACTAAAAACAATAAAAGGTCATATCCCATGGCTATGTTGCATATTGATCTGTTCAGAAAGTTTCACTTAGGCTTCTCTTTTTTGGAAATGTATTTAAAAATTTTAAGCTAACCCAGAAGTGGACAAAAAGATACAAGTATCATAAAGTCTCATTTGCCCATTATCCATCTTAAACAGTTACTAGCAGTTTGTTAATCTTACTTCATCTGTCCCCTCATTTTGAAGGTGCCAGTGTCAGATGTTATTTTATCCATATACTTCAGTATCTCTAGAAGGAAGATAAGCTGTTCAAAAAAAAAAGAAATTACCACAATACCACTGTCACTGCTTACTAGACTTAAAAGTAACAATTCCTTGGTATTGTCTAATATCCAGCTCATATTCAGATTTCCCTGCCTTTCTCAAAGATATTTCAAATTTTTACAATCTGTGTTTTCAGTCAGAGTTGAAATAAGGATTGCATTGGTTATAATTAATCTGTGACTGTAGCTTGTCTTGCCTCTTATTTCCAATTGTCTTATTGAGGAAATCGGGTTATTTGCAACCTGAATTTGGCTGATTGCATCTCTTGATTTCATGTAACTGGTTCCTCTTCCTTTTTGGCTCCCGGTGCCCTAGTCTCTCCCTCCTTGTTGGCATCCTTTATTGATTGATAGGTTGATTGGTACGTTCCACTGTTTGTTTAATGATAAAAGCACATAAATATACAGTTCTACACATACCTCCCCCAACCCTGCCTCACTCACATAGAGGAACCATACCGTAAGGAGCATTCTACACTCTTTTCCCCACTTTTTGTCCTGGAAGTTATTCTGTCAGTACACAGAGATTTTACTCATCCCTTGGCCTCCTCCCACTTTTAACAGCTATCTAGTACTCCATTGTGTAGATATAATGTAGTTTTTCATGATTTTTTTGTTTTTGGAGGCATTAGCTACACTTTGTAAATGTGTGCTTTTTTTTTTTTTTAAATAGACTGGAACTCTTACTGAAGATGGTTTAGATCTTTGGGGGATTCAACGAGTGGAAAATGCACTGGTAATTATTAGCTAAACTAGATCACTTATTAGTTACTTTTTAATAAATATTTTTATATATGAAACATTCAAACATATAGAAAATAACATAACAGACAGCTGAGATTAAACAGTTGACATTTTGCCATATTTGCTTCAGATCTCTTTTAAAAGATTTCAAACATTTACAGGTATCGCTAAAGTCTTAACCTATTTATTTCTCCATCTCTATTATCTATCATTCTGAGGTTGTGTTATTATCTCTCCATGTTTTTATATTTTTGCTTCATATATATCTTCCTACAAACAAGGTCTATAAGTAAATATACGCAACTAATCTTTACTGTACATGTTTTTGCTGCCTTTCTGCCTCTTAACATATATAGAGATCGAGTTTATTAATCTTAACTGTTGTTTAGTGTGCTATTAAGTGATTAAATTATAATATTGTTCTTCAGCTAAGGGACAATTTCATTTATTCTCCCTTTTCCCTTCCACTTTCACAAACAGTGCTGCAATTAAAATTCTTAGGGGCACAAATTCCGTGGGCATGTGGTTGAGTTTCAGTAAACTAGCTTCTTTAAAGTATCAGTGCTGGGTCACACAGCACACGCGTGGCTACCGCTCTAGTAGGTGTTGCCTAGCTGCTCTCTGAGTGATGGTGCAGAGTCACGCTGTCTCCTTCAGTGGGCTCCACATCCTGGACAAACTCAGTACTGTCAGATTTCTCGTTTTCCCAGTGAGAAGATGGAGAAATACCAGATGATATCTCACTGTGGTTTTGTTTGCAGTTTTTTCATTACTTACAAATTTGAGTGTATTTGCATGTTTTTGGAAGGAGGGTCATTTAACATTCTTCTCTGTATTGTCAGTTTATATCCCCATTTTTGGGTGTGTGTGTTGTTTGTCTTTTTTTAGTCCCTTGTTAGAAGTACTTTGCATTTTCTGGGTGGTAATCTTTTTCAGTACTATCCATTGCAGAAATAGTTCACCAGTTTCTGTCTCATCTTTTTACCTTGTTTTTGTTGTCTTTTGATGCTTAGAAGTTTTACTAATACAGTTGTGTTTTTGTCAGGTTTTTTCCTCCTAAAAGTTTGTGGGATTCTGGTTTATAGTTTAAGAGACTGTTGTTTGGTTCATGTAATATTAGAGTTGTCATCTTCTTGGTAAATTGTATGTCACATTGTGACCTTCTTTATCCCTAATAATGCATTTTTGCCTTAAATTCTGTGTCGTCTAATACTTATATAGTTACACACCAGCTTGCTCTTGCCTAAGGTTTCTCTAGTGTATCTTTTTTCCATCTCTGCTTTCCAATCTTTCTGTACCATTGTGTTCACATTTATTGTAATTTCAGGTATATTTGAAATCATTTCTCCCATCCCTCACTCCAGTTCCCTATACATTTTCTCATATTTCTCTCATTTTCCTCACAATTTATGCATCCTAATCTTTTACTAGTCCTCAAGTTATTCATATTCATATTTAGAGCCAAAGTCCATGGATGTCTTTATTGGTTTCTAAACACCCCAGAAACCCATGGATTGTAGACTGCTTTTAATTTGATTATTCCCCTCCCTTCTTATATGTACCTGCTACATAACATTTTGTGATTATGATTTTGGTTTTCTACAGTCTGCATGCTAAGATTTACCTAGGTTTACAAACATCTTTGCTAACAATTGCTTCTTGTATCCCATTCCTCTGGATTTAAATTGTCATTTTCTGTAACTACATTCATTAGTAGTTCTTTGTTTTGTTATCCCCCTTCAACGATGGTGTAACTATATAGATTCCTAGGTTGACAGTTGTGTTCCCTCAGTGCCTTGAAAGCGTTATTCCATTTCTCCTGACTCCTTTTGTTATTGCTGTTGAGAAGTCTTAGTCTTCTCTAGTAATTTCTTTTCTCCTTTGCTGTTTGAAAGGTATTTCCTTATGCTTGATTTCTGCAATTTCACCATCATCTTTCTGTTTGTTTGTGTAGGACCCATTTTACTTCCTGATTCCAAGGATTCATTTCATAAACTCCAGAACATTTACAGCCTCTTTCTATTCCATTATGGCTTTTCCCCCATTGTTTGTTTTGTCTCCATCTGGGAATCCTAACCATATCCTGCACAAGAAATTTCATTTGGTTCTTTCCAAATCTGCCTCTTCCCGCCATGGTGTCTAATTCTTTTCCTAAGTCTGTAATTTTAAAATGCCTTCTTTGCATTCTTTCAGACTGCCATTCTATTATCTCAAGTTTATGGGATTCTAATTCTGTCTTTGTTGGGCCTGCCTGTTGAGTCTTGAGAATTGTTTCCTGGTTCGTTTTCAACTTATAGACTCATCCTTAGCAGGATTTTTCTGTGAGGCTCCTTTGTGGCTGTGTTGTGGGAGCTCCTCCCCTAGGAGTTTTGACTTTCCTTGGCCAAAAGCATTGTCAGTGGAGCCAGACAAGTTTTGATGTTACTTTCATAACTTGGGGATTTCTGGACTAGGCAGTAGTGAATAATCAAGTCCAAATCCCATCCTGAGTAGTGTATTGGTTGAGTTTAGACCCTAAAACTGAACCTCCTGTCTTTGAATCCTTACTTTGCCACTTATATGCTGTGACTTGACAAGTCATTTAACTGTTCTGCTTCAGTTTCCTCATCTATATATAATGGGGATAATAAAACACCTTTCTGTGGTATAAAGGATGAGGTGAGTCAAATATATTTAAAGTTCTTAGAACAGTGCCTAATGCATAGTAGATATTATATAGATGTTAACTATTTTCCTGAGCTTTGGGTGGGGCAAAAGAGATACGCTTATTCTTAGTTATGCCTTTGGGTCTATAGATAACAGACCTGAAAAGGCCTGTTAGAATGTTGTCTTCAGTCTTGGGGTTTATGAATCTGACTCAGTGTATTTTCTGTTTAGTTTTCTTTTGCCAGAAGAAAAGGTTTGCAGTGAGATGTTGGTCAAGTCTCAGTTTGTTGCCTGTATGGCTACTTGTCATTCACTTACAAAAATTGAAGGAGTGCTTTCTGGTGACCCACTTGATTTGAAAATGTTTGAAGCCATCGGATGGGTAAGTTCAGTGTTTTAAAGTACAAGTAACTTTAGGAAAATAGTAAAAAACTCATTTACAGAAGGATTGTTTCTTCAAGTTGTTTTGACAATAGTCTATTTTGTACCATAAAAGGAAACTACATAATTTCTAGAGATACATCGCTGAGAGTTATTTATGATTGTGTAAAAACTCTGTTGTAGTTAAATTGATTCATTCAAACAGCCTTTAATAGAGGATGACCTGCTCAGGCCCCCGCTTTATGTTTACAAGAGAAAGCGGGTGTCAGTATCTTGGGACCATAAGCCTGAGTTAGTAAGATGATCTCAGTGGCAAAACTCATTGGCCATAGGTAAAATGTATAGAGTGGTCCTGTGTCTTTGGTGTTCTTTTGTCACCGTCTTTACTTCCTGTGTCCTTACACACACACACACACACACACACACACACACAGGTTTGTTTGTTTATAACTTCCTTCTATTTGTTGTGCCATTGATAATTTTAGTTTCTGAGTGCTTACTTATATTTTCTGTTTCCATTTTACAGCATCCAGTTCTTTTATAGATGTAATCATAGTTTGTTTTTCAAGTTCCCTTCTTCTTTCTAATTTATTTATTTTCTCTGGGTCAGGTTTTCTACCCACGTTCCTACACTTAATCTTTTCCTTCATGCCTTTTTTTTTTTTTAATTCAGGTATCATTGACATCTCCTTCGTGCTTTTTGGTTTTCATTATACATCTTTTTTTTTATTGCACATTTTAATTTTCATTTATTAAAAATTTTTTTTTTGTGTGGGGGAAGGAGGTAATTACGTTTTTATTTATTTATTTGTTTGTCTTGGAGATACTGGGAATTGAACCTGGGACCTTGTCCATGCTATGCGTGTGTTCTACCACTGAGCTATTACCGCTGCCTCTCCCTGCCCCCATTATACATCTCAATGGTACTTTCATACATAAGAATGAAGGTGTGATTTGATAATTCTGGGTAGCTGCAGCAAGGTTTTTATCCTTGCCCATATGTATGTTGGTCTATTTTCCTGAGAAGTGCCTTCCCTGAATGGGAAGGCTGACTGGGGCAGCTTGTTGTATGTGGAGGATGGGGCCTCAGCAGCAGGCATTCTTCAGTTTTAGGGGAGCAGAAGTAGTTTTTGC
Organism: Camelus ferus; assembly: GCF_009834535.1. Taxonomy (NCBI): domain Eukaryota; kingdom Metazoa; phylum Chordata; class Mammalia; order Artiodactyla; family Camelidae; genus Camelus; species Camelus ferus. The sequence goes on from NC_045696.1 coordinate 63,254,982, forward strand.
TCTCCCCACCCACTCCCCCCAATGCTTGCACAAGCAGGACTGTACTCTGGAATGCTGCCCTGCCCCTCATATTAGCATCCCTTCATCCTCTCGGGGAGGTAGTATATATCTGGAGCATGACTCCTGGGTTTTTGGGTTTTTTTACTTTTTTTGCTTTGCTCAGCTATTCTGGCTGATAAGAAATGTTCCCACCTCTCCTGTGTGTCCTTTTGTGTTTATTCCGGCTACTGTGTCCTTCATTGCTATATCCATCAGTATCTCAGTTTTCCTTTGTCTCCTCTCCCTGCTTTGCTTTCTGTTTACTTTGACAGGGTTATTTCTTCTTTTGTGTCCTGTTAATACTTTGAAAGGGAGGGAGATGAATGAAGAAGTACTCTGCCATCTTCTAAAGGCCTACAATAAATACTTATCAAATTTAATTCCCCAAAGGAGGCCCACTTCATTATAAAGAGTAAAACAAAGTAGAGCTGGTTCATCTCTGATAATCTCTACAGCTTTTCTCCAACTGAATAGATTTTTAGTAGATTTATTGTGTGTATGTGAATATTTAAAAAATGGGTTAAATAAGTAAGTTTGTGTAATAGCATGCTTTTTTTGACTCTGAGATGCTTTGATGCTTGATTTTATAGGGTGTCTGGAATATTTTCATACAACTGGGCACTACTGTTGTTTGATGTGATTGATGCCATGTAAGATACACCTCAATTTCAGAGCTGTTAAAATATTTCTTAAGGATTGTGTAAAATGGGCTACTTGGACATAGCTCTCTTCCCCATCATTTTCCCACTGATGATTTCTTCACTTATAGAGTCACATTGGTTTATGCATCTCGTATATATGTATTTAATTCAAATTTTTGATTGGAGTTATACGCCAAAAATTCTTTTTAAATTAAATTTCAAATGGGTTGTAGTAGTAGTACATTAATTAGAAGTGTTCAAGTGGGAAAACTGCATTCACATCTTTGTACGTCAGTGTGCTCTTGCCCAGTGATTCTACTAACCCTATCTGAGCTCCATGTATTTCTGAATCCTGTTCTGTTAGCAGAAAGGAATCCCTGGATGATAGACTGACAATTTTTTGGAACTGCAGGGACTTTCTGTACTTTGCTGCACTAGTCTGAACTAGTCTCTCAACCTAACTGGTCGTAGGAGCAAAATTTCTCTATTTCTTTATTCCACTTCTAACTTCTGCTCCCCTCTCCCATGGGTTGTGAGGACTTTAACTAGCTTTGTTTATATTTTGTTTTACTTATGTTAATGATCTAGTAGTGCTCATTTATTCCCCGGACACCCTTTTCTTTTTTTTTTAACACTTCGCTGAAGATAGCCAGAATGTTTCATTTTAAAGTGGAACCAGTAAATTGAATTTTATGAATCAGTGCTTTGAATATTTTCCTTTCAGATTCTGGAAGAAGCAACTGAAGAAGAAACAGCACTCCATAATCGAATTATGCCCACTGTGGTTCGTCCTCCAAAACAGCTGCTTCCTGAATCTACACCTGCAGGAAACCAAGAAATGGTGCGGAATCACTTCAAGCTAGCTGATACTGTTGGCACTCATGTTTTGTCCTCATTTTGAAATACTGCTGGAAGATGAAATCATATTCTTTTGTTCACCTCTAATGCAGATATGAATGTCTTTGTTGCATTGATCAGAAACTATGCCTGGTGTGTTGCAGGCATTCTTTGTAAAACATTGAGATTTAATTCTTAGTACTCTTTCTTTTCATTCCTATTTACTGAGCAGTTAGTGCCTTGTGATTTAGATACATGACAATGAAGCCTTTTAAAGTGCATCTGTATTCCTAGGATTTAATAAAAAGAATATGAGAGGCTTTATTTTTAGGTTAATTTTTACATATGTTCCACTTAGTTTATTTTAGAACTTAATATGTTAATATTTCTAGGATAGCAGAATGTTTTAAAATACTCAAGCATGTACTTTTTAGAAATGGGAGGTGGTAGAGAAGCAAACTTGAAACCTGACTTTGAAATATTTAGAGTTCTTTGCTATTTTCCAAATAATGTTTTGTGGATGTATAGTTAAAATTTTTTTTAACTTGAGTGTATTAATGGACTTAATCTGTACAATTACTTTTTTCTTTTTGTCTTATTTTTAGGAGCTGTTTGAACTTCCAGTAAGTGAAGAATATTTGTTTCCTAAGTATATCTTTAAAAAAATTTTTTTTAATTGAGGTATAGTAGATATGTATATTTTAAGCCTTAAAAAATAATAAATGCTTTGTGCTTCTTTTGAAATTACGTAGGCTGTTTATGAGATAGGAATTGTTCGCCAGTTCCCGTTTTCTTCTGCTTTGCAACGTATGAGTGTGGTTGCAAGGGTGCTGGGGGACAGGAAGATGGACGCCTACATGAAAGGGGCTCCGGAGGCCATTGCCGGGCTTTGTAAACCCGAAACAGGTAAGGAGGCAGCTAGGCTTTGAGTGAAATTCTGGTATTTGTGTAAGCTGTGGTCACAATTGTAACAGTGACCTTTATTTTCTCCTTTTTAAAAGTTCCTGTTGATTTTGAAAAAGTTTTAGAAGATTACACGAAACAGGGCTTCCGTGTGATTGCTCTTGCACACCGAAAATTGGAGTCAAAACTGACATGGCATAAAGTGCAGAATATTAACAGGTGAGGTTGATGAGTGGGTTTTCTACAGTTTTTCCAATAAGGCATCATTTTTGTTTCTATAGGTCTTGTACAGTAATTTATATTCAATTTATCATTTATTTACTAACTATATTGAATGTATGCAAATACATAACATTATGCAAGGTTTGTTTTCAGTGAGATAAAAGTACAACTCTCTGGAACTACTCTTAATTTATTTGTTAAATATTTATCAAGCGCCTGCTATGTGTCAGGCATATTCTAGGAACATAATTATGTTTTTGGTAAACATAATTAAATAGAAGTGTATTTTTCCCAAATGATCTACAGTTACTTCTTGGTATCTATAGGGGAATGGCTCCAGGATCTGCCGTGGATTCAACCATGGATCATATAGTACTGTAGTGTTTATTGAAAAAGCAGCCATACTTGCTTTTGCCCAGTGGTTGAAACAAGTGCTTATTTGGTCAGAGTATCATGAGTCACAATAACCATACCTCCCACCCCGCCCCCAAAGGTCAGATGGCCATTAGCAACATCACATTTACTTCCAGGTATAGCTGTGGGTTTCACGTTGCAGAATTGTCACTTTTACTGTAACCGGTATAGACCAACCTTTTGAAGATAACACTTTTGTTTAGGAAAATTTCATGGTGTATTTAGCATTTTGGAAGCAGAAAGAAATATTTATTGGCTCTCCTGCTAATTCTGCCTATGAAATAGACTCTTCTTCTCACTTTCCCCGCTGCCATAGTCTCTAATTTGGGGACTCAGCTCTTTTCTCCAGTCTTTACTGGGTCTAATCTGTGTGCCACACACTATGTCCAGAGAGAGCTATTTAATATTCAAATCTAATACCAGTCTTCTACTTGGAATTCTTATAAATGGCTCCCAGTCACCTTCTGGAGGAGTTCACTATCAGGGATGTGAATCAAGAAAGAAACAACAAACCACATACTTAATTTAAAAAAAGGTAAATGATGCAAACAGATAATCATCAGAAAAAGACCTACAGATAGCCACTGAACACATGAAAAGGGTAAGACAGTTCAGTTCTTGGGGAACTACAAAATTAAACCACAAGACATAACTTCTTAAGATATATAAAATTGAAAAGATTGGTAATATCAAATGTTAGTGAAGGTTTGAGAAAACTTTTAGCCACATACTGCTGCTATATACTATTATAAATTCATAAAGAACATGCCTAGTGCCTATCAAAATTTAAATTTGCTTGTACAGTTTGATCCAGCAAGTGCAGTTCTAGGAATCCCCTATAGAAGTATTTCTATGTGTGCATAAGGTTCATGTTTAAATAGTGTAAATAACATAATACTAATATGGTAGTGGTTAAATCATGAGCTATTAATACTTTGGTTAATTATTCCAGGTATGTCAAGTGAAAAGGGTAGGACAGTGTTTATAGTACATTCCTGTTTCTCTGGATGAGAACTAAAGGAGTGGAGTGGATAGCCAAATAACTGAAAGGAAAAACAACTTTAGGAAGTCTGCCTATTAAAACAGTATTTGGGGGATTTGGTCTAAGCAGGGACATTTCAAGAAAAAAAAAAAAAAAAAGAGCAGTAACCTAATGATCTGATGCATATGTGTGATTGGGAGCCACACATGTAAAAGATTATACCCTAATTCCTACAAAGGGCATATTAAGGTCTTCTTTCTCCGTAAGTCTTGTCTTTTATCACTTGCTTCCCCCTCCCCCCCATAAGAATTGAATTGCCTGTGGTTTTGAGTCTGTCTTTCAGGCATCCCTCCATGCCTTGGATAGGCTGTTCCTTCTGCCCAGAATACCCTCTCAACACTTCTCTCTCTCTCTCTTCCCATTCTTCCTCATCTTTAAACCAAGACCTCTCTGTTTCCATTTTACTTGTAGGAACAGGTTTTGGCATTTCTCTTACAACTTGAACCTCTGTATCTTGAATTGAATATTGTACTATTCATTAACTAGAGGGCAAGATTTCCATGACCAATACATTCGTAGGAGAGTTGGAAACCAGCAGCAGCCAGAAGCTAGTATCTCACAGGAAAGTGGTAACAGAACTTTGATGCAGTAGTTTCACGTTGGTACAGCTTTGTGCTTTGAAATGCATTTTCATCTTGCAAGGCTTATTTCTCCTGTTACCACCAGCAGTATCATTTGTATTAAGTTTTCTAACTGTTCTGTAACATCGTTACCATCCACTGTATGTTATATAATTTCAAAGATGTTTAGGTTTCATTGTTGTTTACTTTAAGCACCTTTATTGTTGAATTGTGTAGAAAAACCACTTGGTTATTGCAAGTCTGAAATTTGGTCCCTAACCTCAAGCCCACCGCCCCCTCCTTCTCCATTGAAAAGAATATTTCTGTGATATAATTTTGATAGTTTTAGATTTCTTAAGAATGCAACTATCACTGGATAGACTTCATCTCCATTATAGTGCTGAAGCACATATTATTTTTGTACGATCTTTTTGCTTGCATGTCTGTTTCCCCACAAAAGGGTCTTGAGAGTAGAGAGCATGCCTTTTCATCTTTGACCTCCCAGTGACCAGAGTGGTACTTGGTGCATTGTAGATGCTCAACTATTTGAAGGAATAGCATCTTGATAAATATTGAATTTAATATTCTAAAAGATCCATCTGTGGGTCCTGAAAAAATCTCATTGTCGGACTGCTAATATTTTTTTTTTTATTATTCCAGGATCAAGAATTTGGTCATGAGTTTTATAAAATTCCTCAAAAACTTAATAATGAATCTAGTATAATAACTGTATCAAATCTGCTTGTGGTACAGTTTTTTCCTTTTCTCTTAACATTTAAATTATGGTATGTTGTATAGGGGGCAGTAAAGAATAGATGTATTTTATGCTCATTCATTTGGTAGGTAGGATACAAGATAGTTACTCCTTAATACTAGAAGTGTTTAGTGCCTTACAGAGACACACATTTCTAAATGATCCTTATATGCCGATGTTTCTGGGGGTAAAGTTTAATTTTAAAATGTATTTCTTGGAAATTGTTTTGGCAGATTTAAATTTCTTGAGATTGAACTCATAAACTTACACATTATGGTTTATTTGGCATATAAAGTGTTTTAATTTGTAATTTATGATTATTTTAAATTGCCTTACCAACATAAAGTAAACAAATACCTATTCTCTTAACTAAACTATTATGTTAAAATTTCTTTTTCTGCAGAGATGCCATTGAGAACAACATGGATTTTATGGGGTTAATTATAATGCAGAACAAATTAAAGCGAGAAACCCCTGCAGTACTTGAAGATTTGCATAAAGCCAACATTCGCACTGTCATGGTCACAGGTTAGACTTCATGAAAGGACACAGAAAAAATTGACTGACTGTTAGAGTTCAAGTTATCTAATATTGAGGAATGATAATGATCAGTTAGTTATAAAAACGTTTAACTGTTACTCTATAGCTCCATCTAATACCATACTTATTAAAACTGTATAATTCAAGTAACTAAATTTGTTACATTGTGGCTCCATCTTACATTGTCCTATTTCAGCATTGAGTATTTTTCTGAGATGGAGGACAACTTTGCAGTACACTTTGGAGGTCTAGCAAATCTGTTTATAATAAGTATAATAGTGAAGGGCACACTGTAAATATTTAACTTTGCTCTTTTTTCTTCTCTCTTTAATCATCTATTTCTTTGAGTTATTTTACCTTGTCTTGTGTTAGTTATTTGTAGATTTGTTTTCTGTACTAGAAGATTCTTGAGAGTTAAGAATATATTTTACTTATTTTGAGATCTTCTATAATTTTTAGAACTGTGCCAGATACATGGAAAATGGTTAATAGATATATATTAGAATTATATTTTTGTATATAAGATAGTACGTTTATCATTGCTTGAATGTGTAATTGTGAAAATAGCTGTTTTTTTGGTTTGTTTCTTGACTGCTGCATCTAAATGATTCTCCAAGTGTTATACTGTGGATAATATTATATAATTCCCATTTCTTAGCTATGTGAAATTGTGGCAGCTCTTAAGTTTTTTTTTTTTTTTTTCTTAACAAATAATCAGATTTAAGATATTCACTTAATGGCATTTATGTGTTCTGTAAGACATGTGGAGAAGGTCTGTGTACATTTTTATGTTTTACACTCTGAGGTCCATCTGATACCATACTTACTACCTGTAGCTCAAGTAACCAGATTTATTAGCATCCCAGCAATTCTTGGTTCTAATCATTCTGCTTCAAAGTACTTTCTGTCTGTATATCTCTTTGCCCTTGTTTTCCTGCCATGACAGAATATGGCTTTGTGTCCCAGGAGAGTCTGTCAGGTCACAGGAACACAGGCATGGAAATGGTGTGTGGGAATTGGGAGGAGAGACAATAGTGCCCTTCAGTTCTGGTAGCAGTGGGTGCCCTAAACCTTTGCTTGCTTCTCCTGTACATTTATATTTCCCTCTTTTGATCTTATCCTTATAGTGTCTTCAGTTCTTTCCTCATGACTGAAAAGTTATCTGTCTTGCTTCTCTTTATATCTTGTAAAGATTGTGTTCTTGTTACTTCACTTATCTTTTTGTTTTGTGTGATTTGGCTTTTGTAATTCACTTTTTTCTGTGAAACTACTCTCATATGCTTGTACAGACTACCTGTCACTCCTCAGTTATTTCAATAATATTTATTGAACATCTGCTCAGGTGCCAGGTGTTGAGTGGGTACCACTAGTGCGTGACTCAGAAAGATTGAGAATGTATTTTGCTTTAAAAATTGTGGGTGAGAATGTTCTAGTTAGCGTCTATGTGCTTGAATTCTTTGAGGCTTTCTTTGATATGTATGTCCTGATTTTATTATTTTTAAACTCTAAGAGTAAGGACCATAAATGACCAGATGACCCAAATGACCGTATCTTTATTTTGCCCAGCCCAATCATGGGGACTGTAATAGATTCTCAGTGACTACTTGTTTAATACATTCATGTTTCCATTTTAATTTTAATGTATTTTCAATGTTTTGAAAATCAGGTGACAACATGTTGACTGCTGTCTCTGTAGCCAGAGACTGTGGAATGATACTACCTCAGGATAAAGTTATCATTGCGGAAGCATTACCTCCGAAGGACGGGAAAGTTGCCAAGATAAATTGGCATTATGCAGACACCCGAACACAGTGTAGTGATTCATCAGCAATTGACTCGGAGGTACCGTCAAGTAGAATTTTTTTTCGAAGCTTGCTTGTTTTAATTTATTCTGAAAAAATTTAAAGTGATGCATTAAAATGCAACAAAACAAAACATAAAAACAGAAGCCTGAGCATCTCCTCACAGGTTCTGATTCATTAGGACTAGGGCAGATGCAGGTATCTCAGTGTTTCAATTTTGATACTTAGCCGAAGTTGGGAAGCACAGTTTTAAAATACAAGAATCCCAAACATTTAACCTATTTAACCTATTTTAAATGTAGTAGCAAATGATGCAGGTGGATCATTTCAAATTGAAGCTGATATTTAGCCTTCCTTAAGTCATATTTTTTAAATAAACAATAAAGATAAATTACCTTAAAATGGAATTTTCTTTTACTTCTAATAAATGTTAAACATTCAGTGTCTTACATAAAATATGAAATGAAAGAATTTAGTTTTGAATCAAACATGTTTAAAATACGATTGGTTGCTTGGTCTGGCTGCCTGCATATTGTTCTGAATGTCTTATACGCAGGCTATTCCAATTAAATTGGTCCATGATAACTTAGAGGATCTGCAAGTGACCCGTTACCACTTTGCAATGAACGGAAAATCATTTTCAGTGATACTGGAGCATTTTCAAGACCTTGTTCCTAAGGTTAGTGATTTGGGCTTATGTATATATTCACATGAGTACATTGTGAACAATGTTTTGAAGAAATTCATATTTTTTCCAGCTGATGCTGCATGGCACGGTGTTCGCGCGTATGGCGCCTGATCAGAAGACACAATTAGTAGAAGCGTTGCAAAATGTAGAGTAAGTATTGGTGGTTTTGTTTTTTAATTCTTAGGAATTATAGTTTTGTTTTAAAAACCAGAAAATTAATGTATATAAACTTGTCACCTGTAAGACAGGGAAGGGCCTCTTTAAAAGAGGCTCATGTGCTTATCTATTTAGCTCACGTCCAGTATCCACATTCCTTTTCTGGGTGATGTCTGTGAGGTAGAGTCTGTTCACTCAGCTTGACGGAAGTGTTGTAATAGTTTTTAGTAAATAACTGTATTTCAAGTTTTTAAGGGAGAAAACTTTGCTGATAACCTTAAAAGTAAACGTACTAAACACCGTGCAGGCCCAAGTCCTTTGCTCTGAAGATTAGGAAATGGAGATGCCAAAATGATAAACTGATTGCCCGTCTTGTGACAGAAATAGGACAGTGACCTAGGTCCTCTGACTTGCAGGCTGGTGGTGTTTGCAAAGGAACGTTCTTGTGGTTATTGTAATGAAAAGACTCATTAATTCCACTGGGGGAATCGTGGTCTGTTAGCTCTTCATAATACTGTACTGGAGAAAAATCTTAAGTTAAATGTTGTGTATTTTAAGAAATCAAAATCTTAAAACATAATTTTTGTCTCTTAGTTACTTTGTTGGGATGTGCGGTGATGGTGCAAATGATTGTGGTGTAAGTATAGATTTTGTGATTTTATAGTTCTTTCTCTGGCCTAAGTCACATGCACAAAACTCAGGCAATTTTATTCTTCAAACCATCAGGCTCTGAAGAGGGCACACGGAGGCATTTCCTTATCAGAGCTCGAGGCTTCAGTGGCATCTCCCTTTACCTCCAAAGCTCCTAGTATTTCCTGTGTGCCAAACCTTATCAGGTAGTACCCGTTGAAAATTTTCCCATTGTCTCTTTGTAACTTGCTCTTATAATATAGGGAAAAATGTCATAGAAAGTAATAGGAGTTTGTTTTAATGGTATGTTATTGTAAGTCTTTAGCAACAGATTGATGGCTACTCCCCATTTCTTCCGGTTCTGCTTTGGCTTAGTTCTTTTGGTAGAAAAGTGCTTTGTTGTAACTGTTGAATGTTGATGTTCATCTGTCAAGATATAATTGTGGTTTGGAGGAGGCATTTAGAATGCTTCTGTTCACATGCCAACATTTGTTTTCACAGGGAAGGCCGTGCTGCTTTAATGACTTCCTTCTGTGTGTTTAAATTTATGGCTTTGTACAGCATTATCCAGTACTTCAGTGTTACTCTGCTGTATTCTGTGAGTACTGAAGTTGCTTGCAGAGATGGTACTTAGTGTTAAGATATTTAAATTAAGATATCGAGTATATATATTTCATTTTGAATGCATCCATGGTGGAATTAAATAACTAGCATCTGTAAATTTTTCTTTAATTTACTATATTTTGAGTAGCAAATTGAAAGTCTCATTAATCTGGAATAGCATTTTCCATAAGGCCAGCCACTGTGGATTTAGCATTGTGAATAAAAGATGACTGTATTCTTTTTTGCCTTTAGCATGTATTGGACATCTCTTTAGAACTCTTCAAAATGTCAAGCTGTGACATATTTTAGAATTGCGGTTAACTTTGCTATACACTCACAAGGAAAGGCCAGAATGCGAGTGGATGTCTCAGCTCTAGTTTAGAACTTAGCGTTTGGAGAAGAGGTGTGAACTAGTGGTATCTGAACGTACACCATGGATTTTATACTTGAAGTGTTTTCACTTTAGATTTTTCTCTACATGATCGTTGATGACATCTCAAAGAGTCTTTGTGAGGCTACCCCTTTCTATCATTGTGGAAAGTATTAGGAGGGATGGTGTTAGATAATAAGGAGGCTTCAAGATACTTATTTTCAAAAATATTGAATATTGTGAGTAGAAGTTTATGTTTTCTTTTTGCCAAAAAAACTTTCAAAAGGCTTTCATTGGATGAGTTTTGGGGCACTACCTTTTATACTAATATATTAAATTGAATTTTGCAAGTATGTCATATTTCATTAATTTAAAGGCAAATACGTTCAGTTTTTAAGCAGGTCCAAGTGTCATTTTGAAATTGTCATTATTGGGGGAAAAAAATTAAAACCAGAGAGGAAAAAGCTAATAAAACCAGGGGGGAATGGTATAAAAGTGGTACAATAAAAATAGTTCCTGAAAACTAACTTTTAAAATAATTGCTTCTGTAGATCTTAAGCAACCTAGGGGACTTCCAGTTTCTCTTTATTGATCTGGCAATCATTTTGGTAGTGGTATTTACAAGTGAGTATTTTGCTTTGTTACTGTTTTTAAAGTGTATGAAATTCTGATGTGGCTTATTAAACTTTGGTAAATTTATGTGAACGATTGTAACACAGTACATGTCTCTCCATTTTTCTTATGAATATGTTCTTTTATTATAAGTTGTTTATATTTTGCCCTATTTGTTTTATTCTTTCTCCACTTTTTCCTGAAATATTTGGGAATAAGTTCATGTTATCATGCCCCTTTGCCCCCTTTGCCTCTGAATATTCTAGTATATATTGCCCCAGACAAAGTTGTTCTCTTATACAGCTAAACACAGTTATAAATGTCAAGAAGTAACATTTATATAATATTACCTAATCCATACCTGTATTCAAGTTTTGTCATATGTCCCAATAACATCCCTTATACCTATTTTTCCCTGTGGTCCCCTTGCCCAGGATCTAGTCCAGGCTCCTAAGTTTCATTTAGTTATCGTATCTCTTTAGTCATCTTTAATCCAGAATAGTACATCAGCCTTTCGGGGGGCTTCTTGACATTGATGTTTGTGAAAGAAGATGATCTGGTTATGCAGGTTTGTTTGTTGTATTTTCATTAGACTCAGGCTGTGCATTCTTGGCAGGAGTATCAAAGAAGTGATGCTGTGTCCTGGGTATATCGTATAAGGAGATAAGATGTTGATTTGTTTCAGTACTGGTGATTTTAACATCAAAATAAATAATGATGGTAATGGGATATGACTTACTTAATCAAGTAAAAATTCACAAGTCCATAGTGGAAATAAATAAATGATTGGGAGAGAAGGGAAAGCTCTTCCTTACAGTAAAATGCTAACTAATAATATAGACAGAATGATTGGCTTAGACCATGGAAAGACTCTGGTCCTGCTGACGTTTAGGCCAGCTAATTGTTTATTGTTGGGGGGGACTATCCTCTGCTTTATAGGCTGCTTACCGGTATCTCTGGCCTCTACCCATGCCCCCATTTATGATAACCAAAAATACCTCCAGACATTGCCAGGTGTTCTTTGGGGTCCAAAATCATGTTGGTTGAGAACCACTGAGTTTGACAGTCTTTAGTGGATGCTAAAACTAGTGAATGAAAGTTGAGGAACAGGGTTTTTACACAGTCTCAGTGTCTTTCCACAAATTACTTATTAATTACAAAGAGAAAGACATAACTTTACAGTGGAGAAACTTGGTGGACAGAAGTGATCAAAGCCTCTTTTATGTTACTGTTATGTTTATATAGCTTCAAACCTTTGTTAATATCTCCTTAAGAAAAAGAAATATGTGTTATTTTAACTGTGGCTTTACAATTACAGATTCAGAAATAAATTCTTAGTTAAGCATATAAGGTTGGTGATGATATATGCTTGTCTTTAGTATTCTTTTTACTTGTACTAGGGTTTTCTTTGAATTTCAATAGATTAATGTAAAAAGTATTCCTGAGGCATTTTTGAAAAAGCCTTTACAGATTACTTAAATATGTATGGCATCTGGCTTGGTTTTTGGACATTTTTCATATTAAAGATTTGTTGGGAAAGAAACCCAGTTTTTTTTAAGTTCCTAAATGAATCTGACTTTGTAGTGACAAATTAATTTAGATATAAACTTTTCCTCTCTTTCTTCTTAATATAGTGAGTTTAAATCCTGCCTGGAAGGAACTTGTGGCACAGAGACCACCTTCAGGTCTTATATCTGGGGCTCTTCTCTTCTCCGTTTTGTCTCAGATTATCATCTCTATTGGATTTCAATCTTTGGGGTTTTTTTGGGTCAAGCAGCAAGACTGGTATGATAAATGGCATCCATATTCAGAGTAAGTTGGTCAATCCATTAAAAAATAAGTGTAAAGTGAGTGCAATATATATGCATGTAAGAATAAGTTTAAAAATGTATGTAAAAGTTTGCATGCAGCTTGGTTAAACAATTAAAGTAATTCGGCCCATATTTGACTTCATCTGTAAGAAGGTGGTCAGGCAAGGTCCTAATGATCAGATCAAGATGGGGACATTGGACCAGTTTCTTCATTTGCTGCTGAGCCTTGGCTTTCCTTATCTGTAATATGAGGAAATTGAAGTTAATCACTAGGGTTTCTTCTAAGCCAGAATGTTTGTGTTTCTAACTTCTCTACCCCCAGTTTGGGAAATGACATTTTAAAACCTAAAAAAATTTAAGAAAAGGTATTAAGTGCATCTTGTGTTTGTTTATGGGCAGAATGTCTTCAAGTTCACAGATTATGGTAATGTAATTTTAATTAATTATACATAGGTAAATGCAAAGTCTGTTTACCTTTACTATGCTAAAGTTACTCCCTAACTTAAAAAGTGGGAAGAGTTTATTAAAAGTGAGAGGGGCTTATTAATTAATGAGGTCTCTTACTTCCTTCTGAATTTTAACTGATTGGAATGTGACTAGAAAGAAAAATTAGTTTCCTTTGGGAAATAGATACTGTGTTTACTAACACAAGATTTTTTTCTGTGTTTTAGTGCTTGTAACACAACAGGAAGCCAATATAGGAATTCTTCAGATTTAAACAATGAAACTGATTCTGATTCACATAATATACAAAATTATGAAAATACCACAGTGTTTTTTATCTCCAGTTTTCAGTACCTCATAGTGGCAGTTGCCTTTTCAAAAGGAAAACCCTTCAGGCAACCTTCCTACAAGAATTGTAAGTTTGGCATTTATTGTGATTTCCATCCTGCTTCCCTTCTATAAAGTAATGTAAGAATTGAGTTAAAGCTGTTCTTTCAAAGTAAAATGGGTCTTCACAAGTAGAATGAACCTAGTGATTTAGATGTTTACTGTCTTGTTTTATTCTCATGGTAGCTGCCACCCTAAGTTTAAAATTAAAGACAGCAGTTCTACACATTCCTGGTTTTCACACCCTGTTACTTCTGGCTCCAATTTTTATTTTTACAGCCCATTGCAAAGAGAGTTAGAATTAAAAGCAGGAATAGAAGTTCTTCAGTTTGAACAGTGGGTATTATACTTTCCTTCTGGGTGGTCTGCATGGCACCAGCTGTCTTTTCTCATTTTTGACACTGTTCCAGCCAATATTCACCTGGAATTCTTCACTTCTGTCACCTTTGCATCCTACAGCAGGAGGGGCCAGTAGAATGGAGGCTTATGCCTGTGTAAGCTTGTCTGCCTGTGGCAATAGAATACAGCATTTGGATTGATCAGTTAGGGTTCTTGGGAAAAAATCATTCACTGTATATAAATTGCTGGTTTTAAGAAATTGAGGCTCTACTAATTAATATATGGAACAACTTAAAAATTATTTTTTCCATATAGAACTTTAAGACTTTTACAGTACCTTGGTGTGAATAGTAGTTATTCTTCTGCTGTAAAGAAATGCCAGTGTTCTGGTTGGTAAAATGTCAGGTCACAGATTTCGCTGTGGCATAGGACTGATAACTGCTCACATCTGTATATCTCACGTGAGAATTTACAAAGCATGTTCACATACATTATCTTGCTTATTCTTCTGTGTGGTTTGTAGGACAGATTTTGTTACTTTATATTTTGGACAAGTAAGATTTCAAAATATAAGTAACCAATAATAATTGAAATCTGTTTTTTACTTTTTTTTTTTAAAGAACTGATATTTCTTATCTAAATGGAAACTTTAGCGAATCATATTAAAACCACGTTGTGGGACAAAAAGCTTTGCATAGTAGGTGAACTTAATAATTAAAGTTGATGTACATGTTTTTTGGTTCACTATTTCAAAATTTCAAGGAAATATTGAGCATGCCCAGGGGTAGCTAAAATATCTTTCAAAGAACAATACTTTGTTTACAGAAAGAAAACTGACATTCAGACTTGTTGGTAAGCAAGACAGCTACATCTTTTATATTATTTTGGAAAACTTCAAAAAAAATGAGAGGCTTAAAGTGTTTTATATTCCCATTTAATTTCGGATTGATTTAAATAAACTCAATTGTTGATCACTGGACTGTTTTTTTAAACATGTGTTAAAAATTATATTTTAGCAGAAATATAGCCACCAAACCTTTGTCCTTAAGCTAAGCAGCTTGTGCATGTCTGTTAGTGGAGACAGAAGTGTGTGCTGTCATAAGACATGCCTTCCAGAAAATACAATAAAGTCAGCGTATTACTTTGCTGATTTTCACGTCTTTGTCTGTCTGTCTGTCTGTCTGTCTGTCAGTCATTGGAGTCCCCTAATCTTGGAATATAGTTGTTACTGATGAGTAAAGAAAGAGAAGTAGAGAAGAAAGTAAGAAATGATAGAAATAAAGTATTACTGTATAAAGTGTTAAACGATGTGAAGTATAAATATGGATGGAGAAGAGTGGGGGAAAGGTTAAGGCTTTACCAAAGCTGTCATCAGCCTTTCCTTTCCTCCTCAGAGTAGACAGTTCACAGATCTTCACCAGACCTGCTAGTTACTGTTCTCAGTATCTAAACTGTGTAATGTGTTATCTATCTTGAGCATATTATTTTAAAGGATTAATCTCAGTCTTAGCTATTTAAGGTATCCTCTACAGAATCTGTTGCTCTCCTCTACTGGTTCTGGTTGAGACTAAGTAAAACCTGACTTCCGTCTGTGGTCACCCATTTTCACCTGAAGCGCAGTTATTTTCTTGCTTGACTTCACTGTTATTTCAAGGGCCGTGATCATATGGACTTAATTCTGACACTCTTTTAACCAGATGTGATTTCTTGTGATCTGGCTTCAGTTTTTGCTGGTTTTTTTTTTTTTTTACTTGATGCTTATCGTTTGCTGCTTGTGAAATCCAAGTTCTTTCTCTGTATGAAGGCATTATTACTGAACTGCCAGCATCTCTCCTGTTCAGGCTTATGTATCTTTTTCCAGTTCATCCCCATATCCGAAGTGGTTGGAGCAGATACCTAGGGGCCCTGCAGGCTGAGGTGGCCTTTTAAAGACAAGTAACTGAGTCAGGAAGAGGGACTAGGAATAAAAAGACTTTAAATTTGTGGTTGTAGGTCAGAAGATCCCAGTTAGTATTTTTGAGGAGGAACAAGAGAGGTATATATCAGAGCCACAGACAAGTATTGCAGATTTATTTACTCTCTGTAAGTTTTTACTTTTGAGTCACTTACTGAGGGGAATATAAGGGAAGTCCTTTATAAGGTTCTTATTTTGATGCCAGATTCCATCAAAGGGAACTGGTGTCATTCAGTTAACAAGTCTGTGATGCTGTTGCTGGGACATATTTAATAATAACTTAAATCTGCTCTTCCCTTACAGGATCTCATCTTATCTGTATTTTACGGTTAAAATAATTTGACTCTGAATGACTTGGTGATGTTCACCTAGCTTTGTGGTAGCATCTGAAACAGAATCTAAATCTTTAACTTGAGGAACATTCTTCCTCGGCCGCCAGTCACCACCAGCACAGAGTTTGTTTTGATAGCTGTCTTCAGTAGGGTTAGTAAGGAATCACTGACCATGCCAGGAGAACCCGGAGCTGAGAGCATGGTCTGCTAGAAACTCATGCCTCTCTAAAATGAGTACTCAGTTTTTCGATTCTTGTTTGAAATCCTTATTGATCTTTTCATTTTGGTGGTTATGTAAGTCTGCCAGCCTCTTTTTCTTTCCTGGTGAAACAAAGGAAAGACTCAAGTATTTATTTTCTCCTTCAGATGGAAATCTTGGCAGATTTTTAGAGGTGTGATCAAGGGGGGTGGTTATAGGAGAAAGATGAAAATTTGAGAATTACTGTTGAGGTAAATGTCAGAAGTTTCCGAGCCTGAATTTAAAAAAAAAATTTTTCTTCTGGCAATATGTCAAGACTAGATTGCAAATCTATTTTTGCTTATTGTTTTAAAAATGCAAGTAGGATTTGAAAAACGTTCAATATGGGCTATTATTTTCTTGAAACAAAACTTTCTCTGCTTCCATGTCTCTCTTTGGCATTTGTATCCTGACCATTTTTTTTGTGTGTGTCCTTTTTCTGGTTTTGTCTGGGGTGTGTGTGAGTGTGTTCATGTACTTCCAACTAGCACTTTCCAAACACTTTAAACTGACTCTAAACATTTGAATGACTATATAACATGTATTACTCTCTGCTTCATTTATGGAAGAGAATATTGCATTACTTGTTTGTAATTTAGTAGAGTGTTTTAAAAATAAAAGTCTGGAAAAAATTCCTTTTTTATCTAACTGGATTGCAAATTTTTCATCCTGTTGGTCAGTGGCTCATAGTAAAAAGGTTTCCCCACTTTTGGCATGAATGTTAGCATAACTTTCAGTCTAAGCTGTTAGAACAGTAAATATGTGTGTGTGTGTGTGTGTATATATATATATGTGTGTGTGTAACAGTAAATATATCAGAATATTATTTCTAGTTAACTTCTTGACACACTCTAAAGTCTTTATGATAAAGTTGTGGTTATATGTGGTCTTAGTAAAGTTTGAATTTGAAGCCAGCCACTAATAGGAGCTTGGAAATAAATACCCAGACCAAGAAAAAAGAAAGAAAAAGTTTGGGGCTGTTAATATAATTGAGACTTTTTTTTTTGGATTTGTGATTTTGTTTTTAATTCTGAGACTATTTCTGAGCTTTCTCATGGCTCATTATATATAAGGGTGTGCTTGTATATGTGTGTGTGTGAATGTATGTATGTACACAGTTAACAAAATGACCACAAGCAGGGAGTTTTATTTTTGAGTTAGGTAAGTGATTCAAAGTGCTGATGGATGGAATTTACCATTCTTAGCTACCACAGCAAGCCACTGGCTTAGCCCACATTTGAAATAGTAGATCAACTCAATTTCTGGGTCTTGAGCTAGCATTTTCTATGGAAATATTTTCACAAAGGAAATCAATGAAAAAGTGGGATTCACTTAACAGAAATATACTTAAATTCAACTTAGAATGCCTGTTTAGGGTGATAACATACCCAATACTGAAAATAAATGTTATTCAGCATTTTTACAGTTAGCAATAATTTCATTGCATACATATTTTAAATGATAATCTCATTTTTCCATACATAATCTCCTATTTGTGAATTGTATAGTGGCTTATCCTATAAAGTAGCGTGAGAAGAACAAATAAATGTCCATAAAGGTTTGTCTTGTATTTTTGTAAATGCAGATGATTTTCACATTGTGTAAATGAATCCTTTGGGCCTGCATGATGTATTATATGCTAGGAAATATCACAGAGCACACATTTTATATACTGAATCAGCCTAAATAGAAGTATTCAAAACTAAATTTAGAATTGACAGCGAACCAGTCATTACATTATATGCCTTTTTAATTTAAAGGAACACCCTAATTTAATTGTTTTACTTTCTTTTTCAGATTTTTTTGTTGTGTCTGTGATTGTTTTGTATGTTTTCATATTATTCATCATGTTGCATCCAGTTGACTCTGTTGACCAGGTTCTTCAGGTAAGGTGTAAGCACATCAAGTTATTACTGGTTGTGCGGGAGTGGTGGTGTCTGGGGCAGCAGGGGTGAGACAGCAATGGAAAACGGCACTTGGTATACACGGCCCAGTGAGACTTCTGGATGCTTGCTAGGACTTAGGATCTGTCCCCTTCCTCTACTTTTGTGGAGAAAGAGACTGAACTGTTTATGTTTCTTTTTTCCAATATCTCTTATTTCCTAGTTTTCTAAGTTAAAGAATAAGGAACATAAATAAAACAGCAACTTATATTACCCTGCCTGTTATTTTTCTTTCCTGTTTCTTCAGTCTTTGCTTCTAATTCCATTTCCCTTTGTCTACAAACAAATGTCCCTTGGTCTTTAAAAATAAAGAACTTGGATCCTGCTATTTGACCTCTCCCTTATCAGCCTGCTCCTTGGGTCGTCTGCACCCGCTGCCTCATTTTCACTGTCCATTGTGTTCTTCATGCTTGTTCTCTTTAGAAACTTTATGAAAAATGAAATACTTATTTTATACAAAAGAATGTGCACACAAATTAAAGTTGTTAAGCATAATAGTAATAAAATAACACCCATGACTCTATTATCTAGCCTAAAAAAAGCATTACCAACACCAGCGAGACAGGGCCGTGCACCTTTCTCCAAACATCCTGAGGGCACCACTACTTTGTTGTCTTACTTTTCACTGTACACTTGCCGTATATGTATAAATCTTAAAAGATAGTTTTGCTTACTTTGGAACTTTATGAAATCGGTGTCTTGTGATCTCTATTTTTCTGTAAGTTGCTTTTTCCCATCAGCCTTACTATGTTGACACATGCATTTCATTTTCATTCTATGTAGTATTCTATTATAGGAATATACTGTAATCCACTTCTCAGTTCTCCATTGGTAAACAGCTGGTGGGTGTATAGTCTTTTCCTGGATTGATGGTGCCGATGTAAACATTCTTACATACGCCTCTTAGTGTAAGGGAGTAAGTGATGGTGCACCAAAGAGTTCATCCAAGTGCAAGCAACAGGGGGTGGTGCAGTGCTGTAGAGAATTTAAAAACAGCAGTAAAGCCCGCTGAAAGTCCATCTGCTGTTAAATATCACCTTGTCCTGGGAATTCTAAACAGTGTCAGTGGTAAAATGCTCCTTCCATTAGCAGCAACCCTACCTTGGTCTACCACTACGGGCAAAGGGGTCCTCTGGTATATTCTGTTACAATTTTGAGCTTGTCCCCTTTAGCTTTCTGAGGTTCCAGTTGCTTTCCAAAGTGACTGAACCTCCATCAGTGTATAAGATCTTGTTCCATATCATTGCCAACATTTGTCTAGTAGGTTAAAATGTCATATATCCTGATGGTTTTAATTTGCTAATTATATTAATTTTAAATTGCCAATGGTATTAAGCATTTTTTATGCTTATTGGCCATTTTTATTTCCTCTGTGAATTGTTTGTCTTTTGCCCATTTTTTCTATTCATATGATGTCTTTTTCTTATTATTTTCAGGAGTTTCTAAAGTATTTGGCTATATATGTGATGAATATCTTCCAACTTGTGGCTTATCCTTTTGCTTTGTTTATAATATCCTTTTTAAAAACAAGTTTTTACAGTAGTCAGTTTTAACAGTTTTTTTTTCTTTACGTTCTGTGCTT
Source organism: Camelus ferus (assembly GCF_009834535.1). Taxonomy (NCBI): domain Eukaryota; kingdom Metazoa; phylum Chordata; class Mammalia; order Artiodactyla; family Camelidae; genus Camelus; species Camelus ferus. The sequence continues at coordinate 63,274,825 of NC_045696.1, forward strand.
TTCATATCTTTTCATATCTTAACTTGGCAGCTTGTCCTGTCTCAAGGTTACAAAGAGACTAACTCTTTCATAGTTGGTCTTTAATCCACCTGGAATTAATATTACGTATAGCCTTTGAGATGACGATAAGATTTCTGTTTTCCTCATGAATACCCACTTGAGCATTATTTATTGAATAGTCGTATCTTTACCCACTGATCTTCAGTGATACCTCTGTCCTCTATCAGTTTTCAGTTGAATGTGTGTGTGTATAAACTGTCAACCTGATAGGGGTGCTGCATTTTTTTCTTAGGTCTCTGTATTCTCCTCTGTGCTAGGACCACATTGTCCAAACTACTGTGACTTTATACGTAATTTTGATATATGATTGGATAGGACCCCTTATCCCCCACCTCATATTGTTCATCATGATCTTTTTGGCTGTTCCTGAGCTTTTCCTCCTCCATATAAATTTTAAGGTTAGCTTGTCAAGTACTGGGAATTTTTATTACAATTACAATGGGTTTATCAAAAATTGAGTTGGAGAATTGATTTAGTCTCCCTTTCCATGAACAACATCTCTGTTTCTCTAGGTCTTCTTGAATATCTTTCAGTAAAGTCTGACAGTTCTCTCCCTAAAGGGAGACAAGTGTTTGTTAGATTTTTCCTGTAGTAGTATGATTTTTGTTCTTCTGATAAGTATCTGTTTAAAATTACATGTTCTAATTCTTTTACGCTGGTGCACACAGTGCAGTTATCTTGGATAGCCATCTGATCTCCAGCAGCCTTGTCAGACTTTATTCTTGCAGTTTTAGATTCTCTAGGATTTTGTTTTAGACAGTTTTCATCTATAAATAGTAACAAGTTTTTTGTTTCTGACATTTCAGTCCTTATGCCTTCTATGTATTTTTCATGTCTGTTGACACCACATTCATGTTGGCTGCATGACAACGAGGCCTGTCTTGTTCTGACTCCTCAGGGAGTGCTCCTGGTAGCTCACCCTTGGGTGTATCATGGGCTGTAGGTTTCTGGTATATACTTTTTATCAGGTTGAGGAAGCTTACTTCTTTGGTGTTGTTAACGTAAACAGATGTTTAATTTTATCTAGTGCTATTAAAATGATCACATAGTATTTCTCCCAGGAGATTGTGGTGAATTACAGTTAACTGATAAATGTTGAACTAACACTGCATTCCTAGAATAAATCCAATTTGTTCATGATGCATTCTTTTTTATATCCTCTGGATTTGGTTTGCTGTGATATTGTTTAGGATTTTTGCTTCTCATTGCATGAGTGAGATCAGACTTCATTTTCTTGTATGTTCGGTTATATGAACTTTATGCAATGAACATTCCATTTCATGGATTTTCCAAATTTTAACTAATCCCCTTTTAATGGATATTTAGGTTGTTTACTATTTTCTTGTTATAAACAATGCTATATTGTGAATTCTTGTACGCTTCATTAAGATAACATGCATTTTTAGAGGTTAATGTGCAGAAGTAGAATTGCTTGATCAAAGAATATCTAGAATTTGGGTTTTATAAATACTGTGTTATTGAACTTTGAAGAGGTTGATGGTTTATAGTCTTACAAGCAGTGTATGAGCATCTGTTTCCCCACATGCTTCACTGAGGGATTTAGATAAGCACTTTAAGCAAAGAAGAAAACAAAACATATTTATTATTTCCCTCTTACTACACATGTCTTCTGCTTCACAGCCAAATTATGGTTTTGAAAGAGTGCTACATTCAGCTCACCTCCCACACACTCATCAGCTGGTCTGGCTTCTACTCCTGCCAGATCTGCTGAGACTGCCCTTGCCCAGGCAGGTAACAGCCTTCCTGTGAAGTCCAGTGGACTTGTCCCCTTGTTTATTTGTTTATTTTTCCCAGTCTTACTTGACTCCTCAGCAGAATTTGATAGCTTAGCCTTCCCATCATTCTTGACACATTCCCCCTGGAATGTTGTGATGCTTTGCTCTTTTCTGGTCTTTTCCTACTTCTGTGACTCCTCATTTTCATTCTCCATTGTGGTTCCAAACCCTCTGCCTGTTTCTTAAATGTTAATGTTCCCACACATGTGTGTTCTTATCCCTTGTCCTACTGTATCCATTCAGATGACCTCATCCTCATCAGGGCTACCTGTAGTTGCCGTCTATGTGTTGAAGACTCCCAACTTTATACCCTTAGCCTGGTTCTCACAATTGTGCTTTAACCTGCATATCCACTGGCACACTGAACGTTATATGTGTGATTCACCCATCGGTTCTCACATTCAGCATTTTTAAAGCTAAGCTCATCATGTTCTCTCTCAGTCCTGCTTCGACTATTTCTTGGTACCACCATTTATCCAAGGCAGAAGTGTGAGTGTGTGTATGTATGTGTGTGTATGTGTTGTACATGCACTTGTCTCTTCCTTTTCTCTTCATAGCCAGTCTGTTTCTAGATTCTGTCAGTTTTCTTATTCTGAATCTCTGTTTCTCTCTTTACTCCAATCCCATTTGCCCCCTAAAAGGAAACTGTTGTTTCTTGCTCACAACACATCTGACGCCAAATGTGTGGGGATTGTTCCACACCAAACAGTTCTCCAGCACTCCGGACACTAACTGGGTATCTTGCAGTTTAGTTTTAACACTAACTACCTGGAACCAGCACAGACCCTGCAGGTTGAGGGCTCTGTCCCATAAGGCTGCCCCCACTTCAGACATCAGCTGCAAGTTCCAGGTTGTCACCTGTATTTCTCACCAACCAGCTATAAGTCAGGGTTCCCACAACCTCCTCCTCAGGCTTGGTAATTTGCTATAATGGCTCACAGAACTCAAGGAAACACTTACGTTAATTGGTTTATTATAAAGAATACAATAAAGATACAAGTATACAGCCAGATGAAGAGGTACATAAGCCAAGATCTGGAAGAGTCCCAAGTGCAGGAGCTTCTTCTGTCCTGTGGAGTTGGGATGTACCACCCTCCCAGCACATGGATGTGTTGACCAATCCAGAAGCTCTCCAAACCCTGTAGTTTAGGGATTTTTTTTTTTCCTTAGAGGTTTCATCATATAGGCATGGCTAATTCTTGAGTCAGTCTTCAGACCCTCCCCGCTTCCTGGAAGATGGGGGAGTGGAGCTCAGTCTTTCTGGTGACCAGTCCCCATCCTGAAGCCATCCAGGAGCCCACCAAAGTAGCCTTATTAGAAGTGAAACACTCCTGATACCCATGAAATGCCAGAGAATTTAGAGTCTTGTGTAAGACGCCTCTATCTCCCCCATCACACAGGAAGTTAAGAGTTTTAAGAGCCCTGTGTCGGGAACAGGGACAGAGACCAAATATATGTTACCTTATTATTCCCCGCACCAGTCTAGTGTGGGCTCCCATCGACTCTTGCCTTATCACTGGAGCAGTCTGCACCCCTCAAATCCTTCTTGCTGGAGTCGTAAATATCTTTCTAAAACGTGTTAGATCATACTGCTCCCCAGCACTTAGCACAGTATCTTAGGTGCTCAGTCAATATTTGTGTACTAAAGGGATGAATGCATGAATAGGATTGTTTTTCTTTTTCTTTTTTCTTGTCTTTTATAGGCCTTAGAAAAGAATCACAGATTTTAAAGTGAAAACTTACTTAAATTGATCTGCATAGTTCTTTTATGAATTTGTCTTTATAACAGTGTGGGGTTTTGAGTAGTCCTTTAGTATTAGATCACTGTCTGCCTTTTATTATTTAAAGGTAGGACTTTATTTTAAAATCAGGGACTTGTTAGATATTCATGATTTAGTAGAGCATGGACTTTGAGTCTGGATTGGATTTGGCTCTAAGCTCAGCCACTTCAATGCATTTTTTAAACCTCCAGTTACTCCATTTTGAGTTTTATCATCTGGAAAGTCGATACAATATCTACCATGTGGCATTGTTGGGGATTGAAATGGTGTATGGAAGTGCTTGGCATATAATAGGAATTCGATAAATCTGGAAATTACAATATAGTGCTATAATATCAACTGCATTAACTTAACAATTTTTGCCTTACAGATAGTGTGTGTACCATATCCGTGGCGTGTAACTATGCTCATCATTGTTCTTGTCAATGCCTTTGTAGCGATCGTGGTAGAGGTAAGCACATCACATAGTCAGATGGCACCCTTGCTGCTTTGAGATTCTTGGTGATTTAATGGTAATGGGGGAGGAGGATAGATAACATTATGGAAGCCCACAAAGAGTTTCAGTTTCTTTGTAGTTAAATTCATTTAGCCTCCTCTTCTGATCTTTTCCATGAACTGATAATAGCCGTATTAAGAGATATGACTTAGCTGCGCTCATAGAGATGGGAGAAAATATGCAGTTAGAAATCAAAAGTTAGTAATTGATAGAAAGGAGAGAAGATTGGTGTTTAGGTGGCCCATAAACTGGTAAACCAGTGGCCATGAAATCAGAGTACCACCCGAGTCTCCCATTTAAAGGAGGAAAGGGAGGGGGCTGTCTCCATGAAGTATAGCAAATGTGAATAGTAAGAACGTTTATTGTCAGTATAAAATAGTGGCCATTCTGAATTTACCCAGTCTCACCACTGATTGCATTGATTGCTGGAACTGCCTCCTTGGTGTTAACTTTTAAGTTTCCCCTGGGGAAAGAGGCCTTAAGTGCTCTTTGATCCATTGTATACTGTATAGTTATTTTCCTATTCGGATCGCCTTTAGGTCGGCTTCTCTGAAAGGAGATAGTAAGTTCTCACTTGCTGCTTATTAATAAAATGTAGTCTCTTCTCAGAGCTGCTATTATAATTCACTCCTCTGGTGGCAATATATCAAACGAAGAAGGAGATACAGTTGTGATTTTTAAGTTAAGGGTTTCATAGAGTAGGCTTTTGAATTTAGGTAGTTTATGGGACATACGTGTACTTTAGAAATAATAGTTCTAGACTTGGAAATTACATGTAATTTGTTAGCTTTCTAAAAGATGACTTGGTATTTAAATTGGGGCCACAGTAGGCAGCATGATTATGTGGTACTGATCTCTTCAAGTTGTCCAATTTAAAGTATTTTTCTATTTTATGGACACTAGAAGGCACATCCAAGGTATTATATTTTAAAAGCTTTCCTTTTTCTATAGTTAAAGTTCACCTTTTCATTCAAGTGTTATTTCAGATAAAATATTTTTAAAAAACAATTTTTAGGTACTCTTTTCTTAATTCCTCTTAATTTATTCTTGCTCACTATCAAAAGAATTGTTTTGGACTTTGATGAAATCATACTCTTTTAGATACAAATAACTCACTGTTAAGAGAAGGGCTTGAGGTTGTAAGTATTTTAACATGGGAAAGACCCGAGGATTCAGATAAAAGCCATATTTTGTAGAAAATTTAGAGGCCCCATTTTATCAAGAATTTTTATGATGATTTCTATTTGTTACTAAAGTCCTGTCGTTATTTATCCTTTCGCAGTAGTAACTGAAATTCTCTATGTGAAAACCAAATCATGTTTTTTACTAATGTTCAGCATTGTGTGAGCCTTTGTAAATGTATGCATTAATAAGGAATGACATGGTCATTTTTAATTCTTCACTCACTGGAATATCTCTCAGAACTTCTTCCTTGACATGGTCCTTTGGAAAGTTGTGTTCAATCGAGACAAACAAGGAGAATATCGCTTCACCATCACACAGCCTCCGCAGGTTGGAAATCAGCCCTTTTTCACGTATATCTAGGCTCTGTCAGTTGTGTGCTCTGCATCGTGTAGGGTGAGATTCTGTTGTGTGTTGTTCAACCTTTTCTTCTGTGCCTGGCATTTCATTTTTTTTGTAAGGAGTCCTAGAAAACTCATGGTGAACATTTGTTACAGGCTTCTTAGGACTTCAGAAGTTTCATAAGTCTCTTCTCCATTCCAATCCTTACCTTCTGTTTTTGTGAAGGTCTTGTGGTGTAAGAGTTAATTTTCCATTTTTGTCTGTCTTAAATTTTAAGTTCTAGTTTTGATGAGTCCTATTAGAAGCTAAATGAGATTCATATAAAGTTATGAAATGGGAATCTTTCTTCACGAGTCAGAGTTGAAAGGTCAGAATTCTGAAGAATTATTTCTGATTTCTTATCAGTTACTGTTCCTCAATTTTGAGTGGCTCTTTTGGTTTTCCCCAGCATGTCTCTCATTCAGAAAAATTTTCAGACCATGCTTTTTTTTTTTTTTTTTTTTTTTTTTTTTAATACAAACCATGCTTTAGGACTTTTGACTTTTTTTGAGGTAAAAATAAAAGAGAAACAGATGAATAAAACCTATTTTTTGGTGTTAGGCTGACATTCTTCATGGAAAATATGAGTTAGTCTTATTTTTTTAAACCAGTACTGTTGAATCACAGCTCTGAGCCAGCTTTTTGAGTATAGAGAACTTGACGATATAAAGTCTCACACCCTCATTATTTTGCCCGTTGCTGTTTGTAGCTGGGTGATATGCTTTACACTCATGAGTTTAAACCGTTCACTCATCCTGGGCCACAAGGAAGCTTGTGGAATCCAAGAGGATTCCCTGGCATGGGTCACTCACTCATTTTAGCCTTCTTTTACCTGAGTAGCCACGTCCTGAGCTTCACTTCGGTAGTTCATTAGGCTTGATGCCTGGTGTGGCATCACGGGATCAGCTAGAGGTCCCGGAGAGCACCATTTCGTTTTCTAAAGCTTGATAATGAGTAGGAATAGTTTTGTAATGATGTGATGAGTCCGGCATCCACTTTAGTTTCTTTTTCTCAAGGCAGTGCCTAGTAGTATGACCAGAGCTGTGTTAGAAGCTCGAGTCCTTGAGCTAAATCTCTCTGTGTCTTTTTTTTTTTTAGCTCTTGGTGCCTCATTCTGTTACTTCAAAGGGTTAACTTTGGCTCATATTATCAGTCCTCATATAAAAAAATGTTTGTATTGGCAAGGCCTAGGCCAAGGAAAATATTTACATTGAATTTTTAGCTTTTCCAAAGAGGTCTCCAACTATTGATCTAAACAGGGAATGTGGGTTCTGAAGAGTTAGATCCTGATTTAGTCGAAAGTGGGTATCATAAAGCTCCTTTAAAACATCTAAATTGGAAAACCCTTCTCACTTTTTATCCAAAATTAAGTGGCAGAAAATTCTATCACTGGCTACGTCTGTTTTCTAAAAATTTATGAATAAGTATGTGTCCTTATTTCTAAAAGGCTATGTTTTTCATGTGAAGTTGTACCTCTAAAAGTGTCCTGCGGAGAGAGTGGCCTAGAGCAGGGAGGCTCCAGCAGCTCCCAATCTTTACTGGTTCTGAGCATCATTGCGTAGACAAGAATTTCAGCCTTCAGTTTCTGTGGTCACAATTAAAGAAGCATTTTAAAAATAATTGGCTTTAGAAAAGAGAGTTTGTATAACCTCTCTGCACGTGAGGCGCACTGGCTGTTCACATTCATGACCCTTCAAGAGCTGAGCAGTTGGTAACGTTACTGGAAGGCTGAGGTTCTCAGTCAGGGGTAATCTCCCCCCACCCCACCGCCACCCCCTCCCGGGGACATTTAGCAGTGCCTGGACAGATTTTTGGTTGTCACAGTTGAGGGGGTGGTGCTGCCGCTGGCATGTGGTGGGTGGAGCCTGGGGACCATGTGGTGGGTGGAGCCTGGGGCTGCTGCTAAGTAAACATCTGACAGCAGCACACAGGCCAGAGATCCCTGCCGTAAGCTGAGAAAGAAAGTAAAGGCGAGAGTGACTTCCATGGCTGCCACAGCGCCCCCTCACCACAAACCCCCGTTTCACACCCGCCCGTTCTGTGCTCTTTTCTACCAAGAATCTCATGAGGTCTTCCCAGACTGCAGCTCCCAACCTTCTTTTACTTTTGGGGGAGCACAGCCATGTTTCTCCTTTTCCTTCCTTCCCATATAGACCCGGAGACCAGGGTTGGAAGTTTCAAAGCTAGAGACCCTGGACTAGGCTGCAGGTCTCACACATTTGAGTTGGGAAGCCAGGAACCTCACCTGGAAGTCCCTAGTAACCATATCCCAAAATAACCTGGTGATCGACAAGGCAAGCTATACAATGCCTCCAGGATCCTTCCTATCTTAAGGTGTTTCCAGCTTCATTTTATACATAAAGAAACAGCATTCTGTCGACATGCTCTGCTTACGCAGCTCATGAATGGCAGAGCTGGGAGTGGAAGCCAGGGTTTCTGATTTCAGGACTGTTTTTTCCACTGTGCCACACTGCCTTATGCTGTGGGGCCGCAGAGATGCAAACGAATGCAACAATCGGGTGACAAAATGGAGACAAACAGTAGCCACTGTTTTCAATACCCACCTTCTGTGGTGGATGCTGCGAGGCATTTTGTATAAATTCCCTCAATTGTTACAACCGCAGGAGATCAGGATAGAGAGACTAAAGATACCCCTTTCTTCACAGATGAGGAAACAGTGTTAGAACTGGAGTTCAAATTCAGTTTTATCTGGACCCAGGACCATAATATTCCTAGAACAGAAAACTTCCATATTCTTTAAAGAACTTTTAAATGAACTTCAAATGAACTTTTAGGCATCATTTTTATTTAATAGTAGACATTTTAGCTGTTATGTTTATTTGGCCCATTGAACATTCATGCAGCTAACCTAATACAGGAAAGATGTTTACGTAGTAGTAATTTATTTCCCGTAGTGATTCTTTTTCTTTCTCATTTGGCCTCAATAAGTGTCCATTGAATCAAATTGAAAATAGGTTAAATAAACCGTTTGTAAATAATCAAAGTTAAAACTTTCACTTAGCTAAGTTTTTTTTTCCTATAATGATCTTTAGCAGCCCAGATGCTAATACTTATTCTCTGACTGAAAAAAAAAAAAGATTCTTAAGATAGTAATATTCAGAAATGCCTTAAACTCCGCTCTGGATCTGCTGAATGAGAAATCCTCAGTGCAGGCGCCGTCATCTGTGGTTTTCTGTAAAGCTTTACCCGGGTTGGAGAAGATCGGTGCTGCATATTCCCTTACGGAGACGCATTCCTGCCTAGCCTGCACCCGCTAAACCCAGGCCGCTTAGTGGTAGATGTGGAGCTGGAGTCATGAACCATTATGTATTTTCATAACACCTGCGAATTTGCCCTGATTAAGTTTTCCTTTTTGGGGAAAAATCCAGATGTTAACTATAGTCTTTATGCTACTTAGGATATTATTTCAGCTTATTTAGACAGAATGCTAATTCTGATTGTCTTTGTGTTATATTCAGGATTGGTATGGAGGAAGACTTCTATGAAAAACTATAGTACCATTATAACACACCCCCCCCCACCACACGCATGGCTATATGTCTTACATATTACCCATGAAATCCTTTCCTAAAAGACACTGCTACTCCAGGAGTAAGCTGGCATTGGAGTTCTAGAATGAACAGCTTGGACTGGTCTAAGAAGCAGGAGAATTTTAGCTGTAGATCTTTTAGAAAGTTCTTTGTGGTTTTTCTGCTGGACTGTGATAGCCTCTTTCCCTTCTTTAAGGGATATGCTTGATTATTTAACCATTCTTTCCAGGAGCAAGTCACAAGATCCAGTTGTTGGGGCTCCTGTGATCTCCTGCTTCAGGGACGTAGCCCAGACTGGGGAGACCTGGCTGCTCATTCTAAGCCCCGCAATGCTCCAGCTTTTCCCTCTCCTTGCACATGCTTGCCTCTCCCCTCTTGCCATCGTCTGCTCTCCCTTGATTTCGTTGTCATTCTAGCATGCCGGCAGCTCCTTTTATTTCTGCTCGTGAATTAAATTGTGGCTGAGGATGTGTGTGGTATGCTTGTGTTTGTAAACTAACTTAACGCTTGCTTACAGTGTATTTTTTGTGTATGATATTTGGGGAGGTGTGGTTACAAGGACAAAATATGAGTCTAATTACAGTGGAGGGGGGATCCCTAGTGTTCCTTGTGACTTAGTTTATTTTTAAAATTATAACAAGTGTTCGTTGCTTTTAATAGGGACGTGAGGATTTTTTAAAAATGCACATTAATATAAAAAGAATACTATTTAGTCGTGATTCTGTTCACAGTGGAATTAGTTTTAATTTTATTGCTTGCCTCACTTTCCACAGTTGGGGAATGATGGATTTAATTATGTGTGTGTGTCTTCTATTTAAATATCCTTGGCTTAACTCAGCCTGTTACGCGTTGCCTTCAGCCCAACTGGCTCGTCTGGACATACAGACAAGGCCCATGTGTTTCTGCCCTCTTTTTTAAGTCAGCATTTCTGTTACCATTTTCTGTGATCCTTTAACAGTACTACTTGCTATAAAACAAAAAGTGACAGCTTTCACATTGATTTAGGAACAGTGATTTTTTTTTCCCTGCAATTAGATTGAAGAGTTTTAACACCTTAGGGAGAAAGATAGATCCAAGTAGTGAACTGTCGCCTCAGATTAAATACTAAAGTTTGTCATGTGTGTGCTTGTACTGGAAAGGAATTATTTGTTATTTGGATCACCTGAAGCATCCTATACCGAGTCTCTTCTGTATCTGTCCTAATGCTAAATATTTTCTTGTGGACTTCGTTTAAGGTGAGGGTAAAAGCTCTCTTTTTAGCTATGACAATAAAGAGGCTACCAGATGAATAATCTTCAAATCTGTATCCTCACCTACCCACCCCCCACTCCCAATCTAATGTAGCTTCCTTGTGACAAATCACAGTTTTTGCCTTCAAGTTCTTAGTAATGGTGCAGCTTACTGTGTTTGGTTGATAAAGTAAACTAGAAGGCATTTAAAAGCACATAGTTACTGGGTATCGTGCCCTCGGCACTGCCACATGCCCACTCCAGTTTTGAAGGAGAGAGTAGTGGGTGCCTGGCGGTTGGCTCAGTAAGATGAGACCTACCAAGTCAAAGTGTGAAAATGTTTTAGAGAGTTTTCATTTTTAAGTATGTTTGCTGTTTTCCACTGGCCAATTTAGAAACATGTGTTCAGACTCTGTTATAGCAAATTTGCCTTTCTTGATCATGCAGATATTTTGAGTGTCGACATTAGAATGCCTGTCCCAGTTACATCTTGCCTGCATTTTGTGAGATTACAGTTGATGCTTGAACAGTGCCAGGGTTCAGGGTTGCTGACTCTCCCTGCGGTCAAAAATCCGCTCTAATTTATATAATTTATGGGCCCTCAATATGGAGTTCCTCCACATTTGTGAATTCAACCAATCGTGGATCATGTAATACTGTAGTATTTACTACTTATAAAAAAACAATCCGTGTATAAGTGAACCTGCATGGTTGACCAGTGTTGTTAAAGGGTCAGCTTTACATCCTTGAGATCTGACCTGGTTGCAGCCTGGATTATATGTTGATGGCAAAACAAAACAACCTGGGATTGAAATTTTGCTTTTGAGGAGCAACAGCCAAAATAATTAAAAATTGACTGTTCTTCAGAGGTGAATATAACTACAGGTCTCAGGATAGTCATTTAGTTTTATTTCATTTATTTCCAACTTTAGTTAAGACATATTCTGGAGGTTTATATTGAATTTACATTTTTGTACAATAACCAGGGACTCTGCTTACTTGTTCTCCAAGAACTGTTTATCTGAGATCACATTCATTAAAAACAGGGTTGATTAGAAGGATTTCCGTGACAGTGGAGCTTTTTACAATAAAATAATACCAAGAAGTAGTACTTGCTTTATGCCTTTCTATGTGCCTCTTTCCAGTTGTGGAGCACCAAGGGGAAACCATCATTATGAAATAAAATTGTTGTTTTTCTGTTGAATGTGGTTTTAAAATAAGTAAATGACATTAAGCATAATCTGAGTTCTGATTTTGACCTAACAGTATTTACATACTGCTTTGAAAGGTGATATTAACAATAACAATGGTATTTGTACACCGATCAGGTGCTTAGGTTGCTAGAAGCAATGGAACCAAAAGATAGTTTGGGATAGAATATGAGGGTTTTCACATTAAATATTAAAAATGTTTTCTCTTTCTGAGTAACGTTATTCTTAATGCACTAGATGTTTTATGTTATAGAATCACAGACTCCAGATACGCAGGTTATCTTAAGAATGTAGCTGTATACAAGAGGAGACAGGTACATGGAACTAAATAAAATGAAGTAAATTGCATGGATAATTTAAAAATATAATCTTAAAAAAGTGTTCCTAAATAATTGAAAGCTGACTTTTTTTTTAACATGGACTTTTCTTCATGTGTTTGTTGTGCTCAGCAGTCATTTCCTCTTATTTTTCTGTGCTGATGAACTGTGCTTTAACAAACTAGTTAAAAACAGCAGCTCTTAATCTACCAGGATGTTCTTCTTTTTCCTTATTTTCTTAGGAGTCAGTGGATTGGTGGGGAAAATGCTGTGTGTCCTGGGCCCTAAACTGTAGGAAGAAGATGCCAAAGGCCAAGTACATGTATCTGGCTCAGGAGCTCTTGGTTGACCCAGAATGGCCACCAAAACCTCAAACAACAACAGAAGCTAAAGCTTTAGTGAAGGAGAACGGATCATGTCAGATCATCACCATAACATAGCAGTGCATCCGTCCCAGCGGTCTTCCAGCAGCAGTTTTGAGGAGAATATAAATGTGGGGCTTTATCTGATTCTACGTGTCAGAGTGGCACTCTTTCAGTTTATGTCCCTTCCAATACAGTAGCTGATTTGAGAGCTTTTTTTTTTTAAACGAAACAAAAGGAGGTTCGCCTGTCAGTTAAATTAATAATCAATCTATAAAGTCTTATACCGTCACTCAGTAACTCTAAATATTATACATATTTCCAGAATTTTCTTGCTTGTTACCCTCAGTAATAATTATAGGGTACAGAAGAAAGTTGGTATTTGGAAGATTTTTAGACATTAGCTTCTAAGACTGAGTTTATGCCTTTACATTTATTTTCACAGCCCCCTTATTAAAAGAAGTCATCATTTATATATAGGTCCTAAATTTGTGATTGATAAATAAAGTAGGTGTTAATTAGTCTCCACTGAAAAGTGGGTAGAAAGCCTATTTTCATTGGATTTCAATATTTCTCCCGAAGAAAACTCGGTGTACATGCATCAGTTCCCTTTGGTAGCCTAGGCTTAGGGGTGAGTTTTATGGTGTTGCTTATAGAACAACTCAGGTAATTTCCATTTATGAGTTTATATTTTCTGTAAAACTGCCTGGGTTTTATTTTTCTAATCAGCAAGGTGCTTCACTGCCTTCTTGAGATGTCCCTCAAAGCTATTAAATGGATCTTGTGCTATGTCTGGTGTCAGTAGTGTAATTTGCTTTAGTTAAATATTGTAGAACCTTTTCAGTAGGAAAAAGGCTGATTTCTCTTGGCAGTAGTTATAGATCTATCCTTCTAATATCTTTTCTTATCTGTTCTTTCCCTCTCAGGTTTTATATTATTTTAAATGTCTTTTTATTTTCTTCTATGTCTTTAATTACCTAAAGGTAATAGTGAGTTGTTTTGGGTTTTTTTTTTTTTAGTTTTTTGAGTTAGAATTTTACCTCCCAAATTTGTAAAGGTTTGACGTATGTCTCTCCTATCCATAATGAGGCTTAAAAAATGAGTGATTTTGAATGCTATTTTTTCAAAGCAATATGAACCCGGTGAGTTTGTTTTATGCCATTAGGTGGCGCCAGAGGTCAGAGTCACCGTATTTTGAATTGGATGTTTATGAATGAGCATGTTGGTTATGGAAATTTCTGGGAGAAAAAGAAATTGAAACAAAGTTAAAAAGTTCATTGAGCCAAAAGAAATGTGGAAGATATTTTTCACGTTTCTTTTTTGCCTGGGAAATGTTTAAATTCTAAACAAAATTAAGATAATTTATAAATACCTTTATAGGTAAGATCCAGCAGTTTGGCAAAGCCCAAAGAAAACTGATATTGCTGTAAAATGGACACTAAACTACTAAGACTGTGTGATCTTATCCTTTGTTCGTTGTTAACCAGTAGCATGCCTGTGCTTTCCACATCCAGCTGATCATTATTTTCTTGATATATATTTACCAATTTGATCAAATGTTATCCAGAACCGTAGAACCAAAGGGTTCTCGTTTTTTATGCTGCAGAGACCTGATGATGTTTGGTACCTGTAGAAAAATGTAAGTTACACTCAGGATCACTGTTATTGCTACAGCCACTGCTGATTCTGACAAAAATACAATCGAAGTTTTCCATCAGAAAGTATGATACTATATTAATACATATTAGCTGATAAGAACAGTTATTCCAGGAATGATTCAATGAAGCTATGCATTTAGACCTCTTGAGCTGTGAATTAGCACTGTTTTCTATAGTTATTCTCTTGATCATTTTATAATTTCCACATTCATTTCCAGTACATACAAGTGTGAGTCTTCAGTGATCTCCCAGAACTGTAAAGTTTTTCTTTCATTTAAATACTGAAGCATATAATTAAAGTAATTGCTAAGTAGCAGCTTAAAAATCAACTATCAGATTGTATTTAACATCTTTAAGAGCATGATCATAAAGAACTATATTTTTGACACCCTCCCCCCTTTTTTAACATTTAGATTTTATAAGGGTTTTATATCACATCTGTCCATATTGTTTTTCAAAGGAATGAGGTTTTTAGATAGGTGGGAAAAGCACTTGTAGAAGGTTAGATTTGAAAATAGACACGGTGGGTTGTTCAGGTTGTAATTGATGGCTTCCTGAATGTTATTTGAAGAATGTCTGTGAATCCAGATGTGTGTCCTACTCAGTGCCATAGGTAGATGAGTCTTCTCTCAGTAGGTCACCATTACATAGTAATTTTGATTCTGAATTTCACAGTAAATTATTTGAGTGTATACAGACCTAAATTTAAAAATCTGTACATATATTATTTTGATGTATTAAGAGTAATAAATATTGCTGATTTAAATTTTATTTATGCACATACTTAAAGGACAAAAATGTCCAGGAAAGTAATTGTTAAATAATATGTAACTTTTTAACTTTTTAAATAAATAACAAGATTTTTAATGTGTGTCTCCCTCAGGGTTGTTTAAAGTTTTTTTTCCTCCCTCAAATATAAATAGTGGTAACTATATGTTTTATATCTTCTAGCACCAACTGCTGTAAAGCAATGCTGCAAATAATGCTTGAATAAAAGTGGCTAAGCCAACAACAAAATAAATACTTTTTATATTAGTTTTATAATCCTTACATTCGAAAGCTTTCCAAATTGTACTTGTGTTTAAACCAAACTCTTGCAATTTTTACTGTTTGTTTTGTTTCCCATGTTTATGAAAATACTGCACAGTTTCAAAGGCATGGTGAATTATATCAGCATTTATGTATTCTGTTCCCCAAAGGCTATGGATCCAATGTCCAGAGAAGAGCAAAATTTAAGCTTCAGAAAACATTCTAAGATTTCATGCATGTAGTTTTGACATATCTGAAAGTAGGTTTTTGTATATTTATGGTGGGAGGCGGTTGGGAACTTTTAACAAAATGTTAATTTTTGTACAGTCTGTGGGCATTTACACATATTTTTAATGTATT
This sequence comes from Camelus ferus, assembly GCF_009834535.1. Classification (NCBI taxonomy): domain Eukaryota; kingdom Metazoa; phylum Chordata; class Mammalia; order Artiodactyla; family Camelidae; genus Camelus; species Camelus ferus. The sequence continues at coordinate 63,290,238 of NC_045696.1, forward strand.
AAGATTTGGTAATTATGTGCACATTAATAAAATAGTTACTTCCTGTTATGATTTGTGAATTCCCTAAGACTTTGGATTTTTTTTAAGTAACTTTATATCAGAAATGATACTGCATCTTTATATTTTTAAAATTGTATTGCTGCTCAAGAATGGTACCCTGATGTCAAAAAGGCATACATTGAGAAGTATACATTCAGCACTGTAAATAACCTTATGAAATTTTTTGATTGAAGCTGTTCAAAATAAAGATTTAAGTGAATGATATAACATTTCTTTTTTTCTGTGTCTTTATCCGTTTGTTTACTTTCTAATTACATGAATATTACCCTCTCTAGACTTAACTTTCCTGCTTAATACTTCTCCCATTTCCTGTTTTTTTTTTTAACTTCAAGTTTTTCACAAAAATAAATACAATTTCCACATATCATCACATCATGTCTGTGACCATCTCCTGGAAGCGCATCACTCAAATGTAAGTGTCAGGAGGTCTGAGGGAAATGGTGAAATAGAAGACTAGGACTTATCTATTAACAGTTGGGAAGATCAAACCAAAAGCTAATGCCATGCGAGCCGTAGTTAAGTCTGAGGTAAAGTGTCCGTGCGTGCAAAAGGCACTCCACGGAGAGAGAAACCGTGGAGCTGACTACTGGCTGTAGGAACCCCAGAGGGCAGGGTGTGCTGGGCCTCCAGCTTGGGTAGGAAGTGTTTCCTTGTATCAAGTTCTGCAGGAGGCACGTGTCCTGCTGCGGGCCATGTGGATGGGTTGGGTGGTGTGAACTCTAGTTTGAGCCCAAGTTCTTCCCACTCACTATGGATTGTGTAGCAAATGATTGTGTCCTTACAGCCTGCCGGTGGTGGCACAGTTCTTCAAGCTCTTCCCCTGTGAACTGCCAAGTGCTTTATTCTGGGTATATATTACAAGGAAGGGCACGGGGAGTTCTAGGAATTTGAATGAGACTGTCCCTGTTTGACGGGGTTGTGATTACTCCACAAGTACAGAGGGAGTCCCACTGTGCCCCAGCCTTAGTGTCTCCCCTATGAAGGAAGAAAAGCATCTCTCATCTGAGCAGATACCTGCTTCTGCATGGCCAAATCCTGTAGGCCAGTGTTCTATGACTTTGAAACAGAAGATGCCACTTAGGGCCGTAGATTCCTGACCTGTTTCATGGATCCAGAATCCAAAGGGCTTGAAACACTGGAGCCATCAACTTCATTGCTCAAAGTACTTCTCAATACCTCATCAGTCAGTTCAGTGGATGAATTCCCAGTGTTCCTCCACTGTCTGCAACTTCTGTGCCCGGCTTTCCCTTTTTGGGCCATCGTAATGTCTTCTATTCAAAGAATAAAACTTGGAGATAATTGTCATTGGAGGTCTTCTGGGGAAATAGACTAAAGTTTCACTGGAATTTGACTTGAAGTCTTACTCTGATGATCCCAGAGTACCTCCTCCCAGTCCTCTGGAGCATCTGAGAATGTTCTTAGCCTTACTATTCCTAAAAGGGGGAGAGGGGACCTAGATTAGAATGGGAGCAATGTGGCATGAAAAGGAAGACTCAAAGGAAGTGTGGCCCAAACAGGGGCATGGCTGCTGCAGTGATCCAGCTGCATTACTCCTGCAACTTCTGTGTCCAGTTTTCGCTTCTGGGGAGAGTCATATTGTGCAATTTCTCTCCCTCCTACTTTTATCATTCAGCTTTGGCAGTAGGATTCAGGTTAAATATGATCTCTTTTTCAAAGTTGGAAGATATGTGTCATTGAAAACCAGAATATGCCCTCTGAGATAGGGTTCTTTCCAAGACTTTTATTCTGGGAAGGTCTTTATCCTCAGGATGCAAGGCTACCTCCCTCTTCCTTTAAAAAGTGCAGAATCACACGCAAAGCTCTAAGCCTTTCAGTTGCTTTGGGTGCAGCACCATTTCAGGTAAGGCTAAATATTTTAAAATTTAGTATGGGCAACTGGAGGGCTCAGTTTAGTCTGTGTGTGCATAAGAAATAGAATTTAGTACAAGAAGCAATTAGTGTAAAATTACGTTTAGGAAACATTGTTTTGGCAGATTAGTATTACTGTGTGAAGTTGACAGATAATTCAATGCCATGATTACTAATTTTTAATTAAGCATCTTAGAAATGACAACTCTGCTTATGGCTCAATCAGAAATACTACTCTCAAATTCCAGCTCTGTGACTCTGGTTAAGTTACTTAACCTTTCTGTGCCTTACTCTCATCATCCTTTAATTGGGGATAACATCACCTACCTCATAGGGCTGTTGAAAGGATTAAATGAATTAATTTAAATAAAGTGCTAAGAACAATACGTGGCATTAAGTGATAGGTATTATTACCTACTTTTCTCAGTGTAGCTAACAGGGTGTTCACGGTTTTGGTGTGTCCCTGTTTTAGTAAAGTAGGTACTGCAGATTCAGCATGATTGTGATAAAAGGAATCAGATGGTGATTGCTGCTGTTTTAACAGACTTGGCTGTTCCCTTCATGACTGTATGTTATAGCCACCTCGGGCTAACTTATAAAGTCAGAGAAGCAGGGCTCTTTTCACAATGGGCACAGCTCTGTGATGCCTGTGAGCTTGATTGTGGGGAAGATTAGCTGAATTCATTCTCTTTATGTAAAGGTGTAAGGGTATTGACTTTTGTATAGTTTGAAATGCTTTAATTTCAATACTTTGAACTGAGAGTGGAAAATCAGTAAAACAGAAGAATGAGACTCCCATAGTGTAGAATGAACGTCTTTTCACCACCGACGAAAATCAGCACTCGTAAGAGGAGACGTACTTGTGTGTCTGGGTAACATTCAAAGTCAGTGATAATCCTGGCGAAAGGATCATGCCTCTGCAGGGTTACGAGATCGAAATTCGAGCCTTTGCTCTTTTGTGTGCTGCCCACAGATCTGTCACTGTCGCCTGGTTTCAAACATGCTGAGGAGCGCTCTGCTGTGCGCGGCGCTCGGGCTCCTGCGCGTGCAGCCCTTCCCCTGCCCACCCGCCTGCAAGTGTGTCTTCGGCGACGCGGCGCAGTGCTCGCCGGGCAGCGTGGAGCGCATCGCCGGGCTCGGCCTGCCCACCAACCTCACGCACATCTTGCTCTTCCAAATGGGCCGCGGCGCCTTGCAGAACGACAGCTTCAGCGGCATGACGGTCCTGCAGCGCCTCATGCTGTCCGACAGCCACGTTTCCGCCGTTGCACCCGGCACTTTCAACGACCTGATAAATCTTAAAACTCTGAGGTTGTCGCGCAACAAGATCCCTCACCTTCCAGGTGCGTTATTGGATAAGCTGGTGCTCCTGGAACAGCTATTTTTGGACGGCAATGAACTCAAGGGCCTTGACCAAAATATGTTTCAGAAACTGGTTAACCTGCAGGAGCTCTTTTTGAACCAAAACCAACTCGCTTTCCTCCCTGCTAGCCTCTTCACACGCCTGAGGAACCTGAAATTGTTGGATTTATCGGAAAACAATTTGACGCATCTGCCCAGGGAATTGTTTGGGGCCCAGGTTAACCTTGAGAAACTTCTGCTCCACTCGAACCATCTCGTCTCTCTGGATTCGGGGCTGATGGACAGCCTGCGCGCCCTGATGGAGCTGCAGCTGGACAGAAATCACATCCGTTTCGTCGCACCCGGCGCCTTCGACCGGCTGCGAAGCCTGAGCTCTTTGACTCTTTCCAGAAACTGTCTCGATTTTCTGCCCTCCGCCCTCTTTCTTCATTTGCACAATTTGACCCTCCTGACTCTGTTCGAGAACCCGCTGGAGGAACTCCCGAAGGTACTCTTCGGGGAGATGGGCGGCCTGAGGGAGCTGTGGCTGAATGGCACCCGGCTGCGCACCCTGCCCAGCGCCGCCTTCCGCAACCTGAGCGGCCTAGGGACCCTGGGGGTGACACTGAGCCCGCAGCTGAGCGCGCTTCCGGAGGACGCCTTTCAGGGCCTGGGCGAGCTGCGGGTGCTCGCCCTGCGCTCCACCGGCCTGGCCTCTCTCCCCGCGGGCTTGCTGCGCGGCCTCGGCCGGCTGCGCCACCTGTCGCTGCGCGGTAACGGGCTGCGGACCCTGCCCCGCGCGCTCTTCCGCAACCTCAGCAGCCTGGAGGTGGTCCAGCTCGACCACAACCAGCTGGAGACCCTGCCTGGCGACCTGTTTGAGGCTCTGCCCCGGCTGGCGGAGGTTCTGCTGGGGCACAATCCCTGGCGCTGCGACTGTAGCCTGTGGCCTTTCCTGGAGTGGCTGCGGCGGCACGCAAACCTCGTGGGTCGAGCCGAGCCGCCGCGGTGTCACGGCCCCGGGCCGCGCGCCGGCCTGCCGCTCTGGGCCCTGCCTGCCGGAGATCCTTGCCGGGATCCGCGGAGCCCGCCTTCCCTCGGGTCCTCCCAGCCCGCTGTCCCTGGTCGCGCTGCCTTGCGGCCCAATCGCTCCGAGTCCGGGGCGTGGGCCCAGCCGATGCCCGAAGGCAAACATCAAGACCGTAGCCTGTTCTGGGGTCTTTATTTTCTGCTTTTAGGGGCTCAGGCCGTAATAACCGGGATCATTATGTTTGCTATGATTGAACTCGGCAGGCTCTTTCGGAAATTAATCAGAGACCGCGCTCTTGTTTGAGACAACGGGAAAAACTTGCAATTAATTAAAACGTGACCAGAGTATTGTCAGACATGGATCTGGGGAGAGTCCAGATCGTTTTCCTCTCCCTTCTTACTCCTCCTCCGCCTTTCCCACCTCCTTCACTCCATCCCTCTATCTCCCCCTCTCTCCCACCTCCCAGTCTCCCCGCCAACAGTATCCTTTACTGTTGTAAATTGGGACTGCCTGCTTGCCTCAGTTTCCCCCTCCACCGTGTGCTCCCGGGGGCTTGGACTGTGTCAGCCCCTCCTTGTGCTCTCAGCGCCGTGCGGGGCGGGAGACGGGTCTCTTCAGCGTGTACAGGGAGGGTGCAGAGGAGCCAGCCAACTCCATGCCAGGGCCTGCCTCCCGCACCTGGTGGGTGACTGGTAAATGTTTGTGAAATCAATGAATAAAATGAATACATGGGATCCAGTGATGATGGCTTTTCCTAGGGGAGAGGATGGATTGCTCTCTTCATCTGCTTTATTTGAAAAGCAGAATTCTTCCAGTTCTTTCTTATCTGTTTCTCACTATATGTATCTCTGATCTCTGGGGTTCGGGAGAGAGCTCTGAACTCCATTCACGCAGAGCATCTTTTCAAAGTAGATCTACTCTGTGATAGGCTGAGAGAGAAAACACAGCCTGCCCTCCAGGATCTCAGCACCCATTGACAGAGCCCTTACAACGGGGTCTGGGCTGAGCGCAGAGGAGCGGGGGAGGGGCGGGCAGGAGGGCGAGTGGGACCGAGGTTGAGGCGGGTGGGTAAGGGTCGCTGATCCCCACTGTCCCCAGGGGCATGCCCGGAAAGCACTGCTCTGCTTGTTCACGTGGTCGGTGAGTTTACATCTGCTTCCTACAGGGGTGAAGTACGTCATTTTGACACTCGGTTGGTTTTCTTTTCCTGGAACTAAACGCTAACTCATTTCACAAGCATTTATGGAGCACCTGACAGTGACAGGTGTTCATGAATGTAATGATAAGCTTGGTTTCTAGTTTATTATGCTCAGATCACGTTCTCATTTATTCCAATTGAAAGCAGTAAAACCCTTGTTGCTTTAATTAGCTGTCTGCTTGTGAGACGCAGTGGTTAATACATGGGCTGGAGAGTCAGCAACCGCACGTTCAGATCCCAGCTCCACCTACTAACTGCACAGGGCTGTGGGCAAGAGACCTAAATTCTCTAAGCCTTTCTTTCCTCATCCCTGGAAAGGGATAAATAGTACCTGCCTCACAGAGTTGTTGTGAGAACTAAAGGCAATAAAGCATCTGATGACTTAGCCCAGTGCCCTGCATACAGTAAATGTTCAATAAATGGTAGCTTTTATTATTAAAGGGCAAGGAATTATTACTGCTGTCATGATTTCTAAAGAGCTTTGAGCTGTTTTTATTTTTTTCCTTTGTATATATAAAGGTGAGAGCAAACATCTTCAAATAGGAAATTCACTCAAGTCAGTTTGTCCTGCCCTGTGTGATCAGGCTCTGTGCTCACAGTCCAGAGAAACAGATGCTCCAATAACAACCACTGGATGTGGAGCAGGAGTTGCTGGATTCCTGGCATTTGTAGGTGCCCTTCTCCTTCTAGGCCAAGTTCAAATGGCTCCTGGTAAAGTCTTCCCTGACTGCCCAGGCAGACTAAACTGTTCCCTGCCGTGGGCCCCACTGTCAGGCTATCAGGCACTAAGCATTCACCCACTGCCTCTGGTCCTGCTCACCATTCACTCTAGGGGTGTGTGTGTCTACGAGCATCTTTGTCTTATTTAGTTCCACTGCTCCAAATTGTGAAACTCCTACAGCAGAAAACTCAGACTTTTTTGATGGAATATGGACTCTAGTCCTAACCACTATGCTTTTTGGCAAGCTTTCTAAGCCTCCATTTCTTCACCTGTAGAGAGAGGTTAATAATGGTCCTTGCCATCCTTGCAAGGATGAAAAATAATACAGGCCAATGTATATGGGTCTCTGTAGAAGTCGGCTTTCATTATGATTCATTCTTTCAGAACACACCATGTTCTAGCATGTGTCAGTGCCTCTGCATGTATTCATTCACTCAGCCGGTAGTGGCTCAGTATCTCCTCTGTACCAGGCACTCTCCTAAGCAGAGGGAGAAAGCAGTGGGTAAAACAAAGTATATGCTTCCACAGGATTTATATTTTGGTGTCCCCTCCAACTAAAACATCTCCCACGAACTCCTGGATGTTATCATCAAACATTCAGAAAATTACAGAGAACAACTTTGGACACCTCAATCAGCTATGTGCAGTCTTTATACTTTGCTATATTTGCTTCAGATTTTTTTTAACCAAATAAAATACAACAGACAAAGTTGGAGGCACCTGTTTCCATCTCTTCCTTGTCCTTGGTCCTCGCCTCTCCTCTCCTTAGGGGTAAGCACATTAATAAATTTGGTGTTTCACACCCCTAGACGGGTTTTTATACTCTTCCTACAGCTCTAAACAATCTGAAATAACACTTTGCCTGTTTTCAAAATTTTATATAAATGCTACTCTGCATATAGCATTCTTCAAATTTATTTTTTCTGGGCTAACACATTTTTGAGATTTATCCATGTGAAGCATCTGGCTCTAGTTCATTCATTTTAATAGCTGCACAATATTCAATTGAGTGAATAAACCACAATTTATCCCTTCTCTTGTTGATGGACATTTACTCCCAGTATTTTTCCTTTTTATGCTCCATTATTCCGCATTCTCACCAACTCTTGACAATATCTGAATTTTAAATTTTTATCAGTCTAATAGGTAGGAAATGACATCTCATTGTTGTTTTATCTTACATTTCCCTGACAACTAGTGAAGTGGAGCTTATTTTTAAGTATTTATTGAACATTCAGATTTCTTCTTCTGAGAATTATCTGTACATATACATTGACCAATTTATAATGGGGCATTTTGTCTTTTTCTTATTGAAATGTAAGAACTCTTTACATATCCTGGACACTATTCCTCTGTAAATTATGTGCTTTGCAACTACCTTTTTTCAGTTTGAGTCTTCTTCTTTCACCTTATTTATACTGCCTTTGTAAAGAGCAACAACTTTAATTTTAATTTAGCTAAATTTAGCAATCTAACTTTATGTTTTGTGCTTTTGAAAAATAATCTTGTTTTAAGAAAGTCTTCCTACTCTCAAGTCATAAAGTTACTCTCCTGTGTTTTCTTCTAAAATTTGCAAAAGTTTGCTTTTAACATCTAGGTCTTTAATCTACATGGAATTTATTTTAGTATGTGATGTGATATAGGGAAACAATGGTATTTTTTCCCAGATGTACATCCTACTGTCCCAGACCATTTATCACATTGTCCATTCTTTCCCTACTGGTTTGCAAAGCTAGTTCTGTCATTTATCAAGTTTCCTTCCACACACGGGTTGGCTTCTGGGTTCTGGAGCCTAAACTGTTGGCCTATTTATCTAGTCTTATACTCACTGTCTTCATTATTGCAGCTTCAATACCTCTTGGTAGAGTCACCACTCCACCTTGTTGTTCTTCAGAAAAGTCTTATCTGTTCTGGGCCCTTTGCAATTCCATGCATATTTTAAGGTCAGCATGTCCAGCTCCACTGAGAAACCCTGCAGGGATTCTGTAGGCAGCTGGCATCCCCCAGAGTGAGTGGTTCAAGAGAGAGCTATCAAGACGGAAGTCAGTGTCTTTTATAACTCAGCCTTGGAAGTCACATTTCATCGTTTCCTCAGTCTCCTACAGGTATTGGCAGGTCAGGCTCTTCAATGAGGGAGGGCACAACGCTGAAGTGAGAACACCAGGAGGCAGAGATCACCCGGGGCCATTTGGGAGACTGGCTGCCACACATGTCTAAGTTTGTGTGGCTTATTCTTAACTACTGCTTTAATTTAGTTCAGTGGTTATAGATCTGTTCAGTCTTCTATTTCCTCACTATCATTATGTTACATGTTTTTTAGGAAATTGTTCATTTTGTCTCTAAGTCTTCAAGTATATTAGCCTAGCGTTTTTCATAATATTTTAATTTCTGTTTTGCTTTCAAATCTCTGTTGTATCTATTGTTGGCCCCCTTTTTTCATCCCTAATGCTGTTTATATCCATCTCCCTTTTTTTTAAATCAATCTCACAAGATTTTTTTTTTCTATTTTACTAATTTTACTAAGAACAAACATTGGGCTCTGCAGCCCCTCCCTAGTGCATTGTTATTTTCTGTTTCATTCACTGTCAGCTTTTATCTTTATTATTTCCTTCCTCTATTTTCTTGGAGTCTGTTTAGCAGTTTTCTCTTCATGACTTCTTAGGTCAGATACTTAGCCCATCGATTTTTATTTATTCTTTCACCTTTTGGGGGATATAAATTTCCCCTAAGGACTTCTTCAGCAGCAGCTCCTATTTTAAGCTGTGGTATTATTGTTAATGTTAATTCTCTGCTATTGTTCAATTCTGTATTTTCTCATTTCCATTATGATTGTTTCTGTGAACTGAGTTGTCTAGAAGTGTGCTTTTAATTCCAGTTTTTTTTTTATACCTTTCTATTATTGATTCCTAACTCAGTTGTGGTCTGTATGATCCCCATTGTTTGAATCCTTTCCCCTGCTCTCCTTTTCCCTCCCAATTTCTGTCAAGGTTGATGACTTTTATGCTCTCTCATAATTAACATTTTGATAGTTATTGAAAATGAACAGAAAGGAATTGATGTTATTGTTTCTTTGTAAATATTATTTACTATCGTGTCAAATAGAACATTGTAATTACATTTCCTTTCTAGCACTTCCTTCATTTTCCTGGAATTTGTAGAAACCATTCTGAGCAGGCTACCCAGCTGTCTCCTGGAGCTTCTCTTCATGGCTTTCCTTGGTGGCTGCCACTGCCTCCTAAATTCCACATCCCTCTCTTTCTAGTGTGCTCTCTCATCTTATAACTCAACTTGCTAGGAGAAGGGATACAGAGGGTATCCCCTTTTCTGAGTCCTTAGCTGAAAATGTCTTTATTCTCCTCTCACACTTGGTTGCTAGTTTAGCTGGAAATAGAATTCTAAATTCAAATAATTGTTTGCACCAAGATTACCAGTGAAAATTCATTGTTGTTATTTACAGCTGGCTCATTTTTCCTTTTTGGGAGCCATTAGGATCTTCTGTACATCTTTTGGGTTCTGACTTCAATGTGATGTGCTATGGATTCCTCTTTATTTCACTTACATGGCTGCGAACGTCCAGGGTCCTCTGGAGACCTGTGTCCTCAAGTTTTGTGAAATTTTCATACACTATTTCCTTGATAATTTTTTGCCTCTCTTTTAAGCTTTTTTATCTTCTCTTTTCTTCTGTCTTTTAAATATCTCTCTTCTACTTTCTGGAGACTTCTCAACTCTATGTGCTAACACTTTAATTAAAATGTTAATCTCTGCTGTTGTATTTTTAATTTCTGTGGTTGCCTGTTCTTTAATTGTTCCTTTTTATAGACTCTTACTTTGTTTCATGGATGTAGTCTCTATTAGAGTTCTCTCAGGATACTAGAGTTTAAAATTTCTTAGTTTTTAAAGTTTCCTTTTCCTTTCCGACTATATCTGTTTTCTCTGGGATTTGTTGTCGTTTGCTGCTTGCTTCCCTTAAATCCTTGGTTGTTGGTTCATATTTTTTAAGTGAGGCAATAAAAATCACCAACTTCGAGAACTTTATGCACAAGGGCAAGATTTGTTGACTGGAAAGATTCGTGGTATGGTGCTGGGGTAGTAAGCTGAGTATTATACTGGACCTCTGCAAGACAGAATATTTGTGAGAGGGTTGTTTTTAATTGCACATTGTAATTTTTAAAAATAACTTGTTTGTTTGTTTTTCTTCCTAGGGATGAAAGCAGAGGCAACTGTTCCCCATAGCAGCGTACAAATAGCTCCCTGGTTTTTACTCCCACATCTCATACCTGTCTTGTGTTGTACCTGGTGTAGCCGATTTTCAAACCTCTCTGGGTTTCTGTTAAGAAAATGGGGTCTCTCTGCTCACACTAGCTATGGCTTCTTCCTCCTCACCTCTTTTCAACTGTTCTGTTCCAACTTGCTGAGATCTCTAGTCCATTGGTAATCCTCTCCCATTCCCTGAGATGTGGTGGGTTTATCATTTAAAATCCTTTGCTACCATCTAAGTGGGGCCCTTGGAGGGAGAGGAGGTAACTGGGGACAACTTGCACATTTCACTGAAAGTCCATCCATTTTTATTCTCCAAGTTTCCAGTCTCTCCCTCCCCACCAATCCCGTCCCTGGACACAGCATGTTGTAATTGGCTCCTCTGTCTGGAATAACCACAGGTTGGGTCTGATCTCTGCTGACATTGGGACTGACCAAGTCTGTTTTGGAAGAAGTCACACTAGGCTTCCCAGCTTTTAAAAATCCCCATTACTCCCAGGGCATGCCGAAGGCAAGGGAGATTCCAGGACTCACTGCCCAGTAGCTGCACACACCCTCAGTAGGAATCTGGAATGTTACAGGATGATTTCATCAACATCATAAAGAGACAAGCATTAATTGAATTCAGTGGCTGGATCCAGAGTACTGGGAGCCTGAGATGCCTGAGGTGGGGAAATGATGAACAGCCTCTCCCCAGTGACACTCTTCCTCCATCCCTTCCACCTCTCTGTTAATGCTTCCAGGTGCGTCCTCGCTTTTATTACCCCAGCACAGATACTGATATTTTCAAGTCCAACACTTGGGAGGGTTCTGTGTTCCAGCTGCTACTACATTCAACCAAGCTTTATTAAACATCTAATACATGCTTGGTACCATGAAATCAATTTTTCTAACCCTCACAACTGCTCTGGGAGGTGGGTATTATTATCCCACTTTGTTGATGTGAAAACTGAGGTCCAGAGTGGAGGAGTAATGTTCCTAAGGTTATGATTGGCGGAGCTGTCATGTGGGCTCAAGTCTCTTGGCTTCTGGCCTTGATTACTCCAGCCCCCCTCCCCCACTGCTTCTCCTGGAATGAATGGGTCAGCTGCTCAACCCAGGACCCAGGAGCGAGGGAGGTAAGCACCAGGAGGACACTCACATCCGCGGCTGTAGATGCCCTGACCTCGTGGTTCTAGTCCCTTAAACCTACTGGGGACTCCCTGAGATCTTAGAGTTATTTGTGGGGGCTTTGGCTGCTGAGAAGGAGAGAAGAAGAATCAAGAGAGAGGAATACAGAAGAGAAAAGGGTGGGAGAGAGGTAGTTGAGAGGGGAAGGAGATGAGAGAAAGGAGGTAGAAATCTAAGTGTGGGCCATTCTGACAGTTGCTGCCGGCTTGGCCCTGATCCAGCAGGAGCCATTTGGGGGCCCATGGGAGGCACACTTGGTTGGTGGGAACAGAACAGAATTGGTCTCAGAGGTGGGTCTCAGCAATGCCACTGACTCAGTTTCCCCATCCTCCTGGGATGTTATAAGAATCAAAGAAGATAATGGAGGTAAAAGTGCATGGTCTCGCTCACCAGGGAAGGGTTCCCTTGTGGTTTGCACACAGGAGGGTGAGGCGGTATTTGACCCACTGCATTCACACCCCAGAGCATAACCCAGAACAGTCCCACTTGGCACAAAGAAGACCCAGGACAAAGAACATCAACAGAGGGTGCCAGGAGGTGACAGGGGTGTAGGATGCATCTTCTGCACAAGCCTTTCCCAAGGTACCGTCCTCCCTCCCCAGACCCCACAGCCCAGAGTGCCCATGCTCTCTCCCATTGGCTGTGGGGCTGCCAGACTGAGGCCCACCAGCTACCTTGGGCAGAAGGCAGAGAGTTGGGCCTTCTCTCTGGATCCAAACCCCTAGCAATTCATGTCTGCAGGGACATCAAAAGAAAAACAGAATATGTCAGTATTTCCAAGTTTTTGCCCCTTCAAGCTCATGTTCAAAGTCAGCCTCAGTTTAATTTTTTTTCAGTTAATTTGTAGGACAGGAGTAGAGGAGATGGCATCAATGAAACTCTGCAGGCCACCCACCTTTGGGAATACTCTGTTCTAGTGTGTTATTGGCCCAACAACCCAGGGGAATTTAGGTGGAACACAGTCTATCTGAGGATGAACCTCAGAGATCCTTCTGGATGCATCAGACCCTGGGTGCCATGACTCTCCCAGAGTCTACTACCCTTCTGGTCCAACTAAAGTAACTCCTGGGCTCTGTAAGATGTATGAACATTTCTGGTGATGATGGAGACCCCAGGCTTTAATTTAAGGAAGATTCTTCTCTGTTCAGATCTGTCAGTAGGTCAAACAAGCTGCCTTGACAGGTAGTTTATCTCACAATCCTGGAGGCAATCAAGCAGAGGCTGGCTCTTTTTGGAAAAACAAAACAAAACAAAACAAAGAAAGCAATCTTAAAAAAAAAAGGAGGAGGGGGACAAAAACTAGCCCTGCTTTCTTGTCTCCACGCCTAGTGTGAGCACATCCTTCTTTTAACTCTCTTTTCCCTTTTATGCCAGGGTGCTCCTGGATAAAACCGCAAAGTCTTAAAGGCTACATCCAAATGTAACCACTCCCACAGGCAGAGTTAGTTGTTCTCTGTGGAACATGATGGCCAAACAGGTGGCCACCGAAGATGTCCATGTTTTAGTCCCAGATCCATGACTGTGTGAATAGGTTACCTTGCGTGGCAAAGGGGACTTCGCAGGAGTGATTAGGTTGAGGAACTTGAGTTGGGAAGATTATCCAGGTGAGCCCAAAGTAATCACAAGGGTTCTCATAAGCGAAAGGAGGCAGGAGGTCAGGGAGAGATCTGAAGATGTGACAGCAATGCTGTTGGCTTTGAAGATGAAGAAAGGGGGCCCTGAGCCAAGGAAGGCAGGCAGCCTTTAGACACTGGAAAAGGCAAGGGAGTGGATCCTCTCCTGGTACCTCCAGGAGGACACCAGCCCTACTGACACCTTGATATTCGTCTAGTGAGACTCTTTTGGGATTTGTGGTAATTTGTTACAGCAGCAATAGGAGACTGACTTTGCCCATTTCCCTGCCTCAGTTACAGCATCTAGCACACTCTACTGTAATTCTGCAGGTGTGGATCTCCTTTACTGGGCTCCTCGGGGTAAAAGCTGTATGCGAACACCCTCTGCCATGGCGCTAGCGGGCCCAGCAGGTGCTGAGAGTTAGCTCTCGGCTGGATGAATACGTCACCGCTGAGCCAGCCCCCAGACCCAGAGCTGAGGTTAGCGTCACCATGGGCTGTGCTGGGGAGTTCACCCTTGACCCCGCTGCCTTTTAGAGCGTTAAATATTCCTCCTCTGTAAGGTTTTGGAAAATTAGGATTTGCCACAGCTTTAATTATGAGCACAGGTGACCAGAAATGTTCTCTGAGCAAGTGTGGCTTTCGTGTGTGTGTGACCGAAGCTTGAATCAGGGGGTCTAAACGCGAAATAATAGGAAGGAGAAGGGGCAGGTGGATAAGCCGCCTCCTTAGGTCTCCGGGAGGGTGATTTGAGATGTTGGCCTTCACCTTGAATGCTATGTTCAATCCTGGGAGCCCAGACAACTGATTAATCTAGTAGAGAGAATATAGTAGAAAATGACTAGGAATGGATGGTGGGAGGGGGAGCTGGTGGAGGACTGGGACCAGTCATAGGGAAACTGGTTGAGAGAGGCAGGGGTGTTCAGCCTGGAAAGGAGGGGATTAGGGTGCTTGTCACTGTGTTTCACCAGTTCAAGGGTTGATATGGGGAGGAGGAAGGGATTTATGCCATGGGATTTCAAGGGACCGAACAGGAGGCAGGAGACACAGGGCGGGTAGGGGAGCAGATTCTTGGTCCCAGGGTGGGAGCGGCCGTTCTGTGGGGCCACGAGCTGTCTCTGTGAGCTCTTCCAGCTGCGGCCGAGCCACCTCGAGATAGAAGGAATTGCAGTGTTTGGTGGAGACGGGAGTGAGGCTGGCATGTGTGCTTTAAGATCCCTTCTCCCTCGCACGGCCTGTGATTACTCGAGCCTGCCCTGGGTTGAACTGGGTGGATATGGGCGTATCCCGCTGCCCAGCATCTGGCCACTGGAGACTCTGGCCATGCCTTGCTGAGCTGATCTCACAGAGAGGAAGAGCAATTTGCAGGCACAGTGTCGGTGTGGGTGTGTAATGCTCTGGGGTCAGTCCACATCCTCAAACACAAAGCCAGCCATCCCAACAGCAGGCTTTTTGTAGCTTACTGTTTCCGGGGAGGAGGTCTCTCGGTGGCCAGCAGGGCCTCCCAGGGTTTTATATTCCCGGATTGTTTTAGAAAGTCTCAATCCTAGGTTCACACACAGTCCTTAGAGGGCTGGCCCCTGGCCAGGGTGTGTGTCTGCTTTTCTCCCCCATCCCTGCCCCTTCCGCGAGATGTCCAGTCCCTCCTCCCATGGATCAGATCAATGCTCTGCTACTGAGCAGCTATGTGACTGTGAGTTCTTCCATCTCCCTGGGCCTTAGTGTCCCCATGTATAAAACGGGGGTCTGGACTGGAAGGCCCCTCCCCATCTGATTCTATAGGAGCCCAGAGTCTAGGTCCTGAATCAAATCACTTCCCCTTCTTTGTCCATCTACCTCTGTCCTCTCAAAGACACATTCCTGTCACCTGTTTCCTCCACCCCCAGGCTGCCTTGGAATGGCTGGCCCTGCTCCTCCCCCTCCTAATGCTTAAGCAGCTACAGAAAGGGCTCTTCCCAAAATAGGTGGAGAATCGATCTAAGTGCTTGTCTGGGTGTCCCTGTCCCCATGTTCATTCCTTCTGCCTGTACCACACTTTGCAGAAACACATTTTGGCTGGTTGTCCTCATGACTCCTGGTTGGAGGGCACCCTGGTGAGGGTCCCCTGCGAGTCCCTGGTTCAGTCTGGGCTGTGGCTGGGCCCAAGACTCCCTGCTGACTGGGAACACTGCCTGCGTGCTCTGCAGCAGCTCCCAGCTGCCCCATCCCTGCCTGCAAAGAGAGAGCTCATCCTCTGGCACCACGCCTGGAATCTCACTTTTCCCAGCGCAATGGCCAGAGGTCCCCTAGATTATTGTGACCTTGCTTTCACCCACCAGGTGGCTGGGAATAGGCGTTCTTGGACCATACATCCTGGGCCCTGCGTAGAATTTGCTTTCTATGTTATGGTGATCTCACTGGCTCCCATGGAGGGATGTGCTAAGAAACAACCCTGAGCAGCTCACAGCTCCGTCTGTTAGGATGCTTGATCTCTCTTTTTTTTTTTTAATTTTTAATTTTATTTTAAAAATTTTTATTGAAGTGTAGTCAGTTTACAATGTTGGTTTCAGGTACACAGCAAAGTGATTCAGTTATACATATACATATACATATACATATACATATATATGTATTTTTTTTCAGTATCTAGAGAACACTAGATTCTAATTCCAGCCTGTGACTGAGACTTGTCTGGAATTCAGTTTCCTTTTCTAGAGAACAGTAATGTGTGTCCGTTGATCCCAAACTTCTAATTTAGGATGCTTGATCTTGAGGAGGCTTGGACCAAGAGACAAAGTGCCCACTGTGCAAAGACTTTGGAAGAAATGCCCATCTGATCTATGTCTCACGGTTAATCGTGCTGATTCTCAGCCACTGATCTTCATATCTGGTGGTATAAACAGACTTGGTTTCCTTTTTCTTGTCGTTGTGACAAAGCTTACAGGCAAAAGTACAGCCCCCTTTGGCAAGTTTTCCCTCCCACTTCCTGCCTCTCTGGTTGTCCTACCTCAGTCTCCCCTGCAGGCCGAGCCTCCTCTCTGCAGCCATGCAATGCCAAGAGCCCCCAAAGCATCTAGCACACCATCCTCCCTTCTCAGTCTCTGCTTGTCCCCAACCCCCAGCAGTTTCACGAAGTCCTTGGCTCTGGGCGCCTTCTGTATCAGGACTGCAGCTGACTGCACGTGCAGCATCACTGATGACACTGCTCTACGAAGTCGGAGCTGGCTCCCTTCACCTGCCAATGCGCGCAGGGGCAGACCGTCCAGGGGCGGTGCCGTTACTCTGCAGCCTCACTGATGTCTCTGGTTTTAATCTGTGTGCCACTACACCAGATGTGGCCTGTCGCATGTGGCCCCAAGGCTGCAGCCCCTCCAGCCTCATGTGTACATTTCAGGTAGGGGGACGAGAGAGAACAGGAAAGCTAACCTGCAACGTCTACCCCTTTAAAAAGAATAAATCGATTTTTACGTTGCCATCCGTACACCCATATTGAAAAGTACATAAATCACGTGTGTGCAGCTGGGTAAATGATCGCAAAATGAATGTTGAGGTGTTTGCTTCTGGTCATTCATTCCTGGACCCCTCTTAGTCCTTCATTTTTGTTTTTCCTCCTTCTTTCCTTCTTGTCTTTAACTCAAGTTATTTTGTTACATTTGATTTGAGTTACACTAAATCCTTTTTGAAACTGGGAGGGATGAGAGTAGACATGCAAAAAGATGAATGCGTGGATGGATGGATACAGTTGTCTGAGATGACTGGGAAGCTCATCTACCCTGAGTCACCAGTCCTGAGGGCCATGACTCCAACCTAGATGTGAGGAAATGCCTCCCAGGAGGGATGGGGCAGGTGATCAGGGCAGGGGAGAGCCCGAGGGTCATCTTTATTTAGCCCTGACGCCAGCTCTCCCCTCTTCCTCGTCACTTGTCACCTGGGTCTCCATCCATACTGTTAACCACTTCCCACCTTCCTTCTAGGTCCCCAGTCATAATAAGCACCAGCGCAACATTCCTGTCTTCAAAATCCTCTGCCATCAGAAGCAAAGCTTAGTCATTTCTCTTAATTTGCCAGGAGGGAAATGGCCGATGCCAGAGAAGAGTCTGTCATTCCGAGGAGCCCGGTGATGGCTCTGACAGTGGAACCCGGGCACCTCTATTATTTAGCCTTGTTTTCCCTTCAGAGCAATAACAAACAGCTTCATTTACTAGAGCAACAGCTATTTCAGCTGTCTCCTTTCTTATGCAAAAGCTGACCAGAAGGTAGTCTTAACATGTCGCTCCTCTGAAGAGCAGAAACTAACAGTCAAATGGGTCGGCTAAAACAGAGAATACTGGATTCTAACTCCAGCCTGTGGCTGAGACTTTTCTGGAATTCAGTTTTCTTTTCTAGAAAAGCACAGATTTAAACTAGATGAGGTCTAAGCTCCTTGTCTCCTCACTGCCCCAACCCTTCCCCAGAAGCATCTGGTTTGGAGTGCGTCGCAGTGTGAGAATTCTGACCCCTTTTAGGTGACAAAAATGGTCTTGGATAATAGCACATTTACAAGCATTGTTTGAACAAAAGAAGAAACCCAATTCCTTCTGATACTGGTTTTATTTGGAAAACTTCACATTTTGTGGTTTGGTTTTTTTTTTTGACAAACCCTTAAAAAAAAGAGAATGGGAGTGGTGCAAAGGCCTGAGATGAACCTTGCTATGAGAAAGACCTACTTTCTGAACTGTAGATGCTGTGACCTTTGAAGGTACAGGATTGAATAAACGGCCTAAGACACAGGTTGGACTTGGAGTTTTTCAAAGCAAAGGAGGAGGCAGAATTCCAGCTGCCTCAGCTCGGGTGAGCCATCAAAAGGGGCTCTAATTTGAAACTCTCACTATGGAAATGAATCCGAGCACAGTGAAGCCTCTGAACAAGGGGACAGGTCAGCGCAGACTTACCGAGCTCCAGCCCAGCCGACTGCCTCCCATCCTACAAAGGCCGCTGCCCCCATCCCAGTTTGTGGAGTTTGATTCACGCTATGCGCCTGAGCGGTGGAAGAAGGCTGGAGGGAGGGTCTAGTTTAGCATTTATTCTGTAGCTGACAGGTCTGGGCACTGATGTGTGCAGTGGGCAGTGCCAAGAGTAGAGGGTCTGAAATTAGCCAAGGTGGATGCAAATATGTACTGTGAACAAAATTTGCCCACCTCCCTCCTTCCCTTCCCTCTTCCCTGCATCCCTCCTTCCTTTCTTCTCCTTTATCACATAAAATGGGGTGAAAAGATATGGCTTTTTTCATAAAATAACAGACTGTCCTAAATAGTTAGCTCATGTAATGTCCCCACTTTACGGATGGGAAAACTGATACTCAAAGAGGGATGTAACTTGCTAAGATCTATATTCTGGGCTCCTAGCTGTCCGTGCTTTTCTTGAGCCTGTTTGGCTGACAGTATGTTCTTGCTCTCCTTTGGGTTATCCACTGGGGGGAATTTCTAGAGGGAGTGATGAGCCAGGAAGATTTCTCAAAGTGGGGGGCAGGGGAAGAATGGGGCTCATTGGATTGAGCCCACGTGCCTCTGTTTTTGTGCAATCTTCAGTCATGTAAGGCATTCAAAATAGACCTGTTCATTCATGTAATAATTAAGGAAAACACAGCAACTCTTACAGCACCCATCTCTGACCTTTAATTAAGTGTGGTGACGCGCTGGAAGCTGCTCTAGCCATGAGGATCACGATGTTGCTAGTTTAATCATTGCAAAGGCTGCTCTGTTTTATTGTGGCATAAAATTTGGAAGTCTCATATGAAAACGTACAATTAAACGTAACTCGAATAAATTGTTTTAGGCCAAAGAGGACTTTTCCCTTCTTCCTCCTGCAGCCAGCCCTGTCCCCTTCCCACCTCCATCGTTAACTGTCTGTTTTCAAACTCTCTGAATCTATTTGAGAGAAAGGCATAGATGAGATGAAAAACTGTTTAAAAAAAATATTTGGCAAGCTTACTGGAGTCAGCCATAGGTTCAGGACAGATACTGGTTAGGCTCAGACTGACCCACCTGCATGACTTGAGGCTGGTGGGACAAGAAAGCAGACTCTGAGGCCTCTTGATCCAGGTGGGCTGGTTTCTTGATAAAATAATGAAACTATAACAACCACCACCCTTCCTGGTTCCCAGTCACCTATGGAAAAAAGTCCGAATCTCTCAGCCCAGCACACAAGGGCTTCACAAGCTCGTCACCTGTAAAAGCCCACTCCCCTCAAAAAGGACACTTTCTTGCCTTTGGGTCTTTGCTCACCCCATGGCTCTTGCCTGGAATGCACGCCCAGCCCTTTCACACCCTTTCAGGATCCAACTCATCCTCCAAAGCCCAGCGTCCACCCCGCCATGCCTCCCTTGATCTGTCCTGGCTGGAGAACCACCCCCTTCTTTGTCCTTTCAGCACACAATGCTTGCATGAGGTCAGGATGTGTTTCAGTTTGGGGTGATCGATGTTGGTTGTTAGCATGTCTCAGGACCCTGAGCTCTGAGGGTGGGGGCTGAAGATCCTTTTAGTTTGTATCTGCAGACAGTTTGTCCCTGCAGACAGTTTGTCCCTAGCAGAGGGCCCACCTGGAGCCCAGCTGCTGGCCATGAAGGCTGGGACATTTGTTCATCCGGACTGTGAGCCTCGCCTTTCCCTGTGATCCTACCTGCATGACTCACCTGGGGACACAGCATTTCCCTCGGGGGCGGATCCTGGGCTGTGGAAGTCCTTCTTGAGAAGCACTGCACCCTTGCTCACTGGGGCCAGGATGGAGGATGGGGTCTTTAAAATATGGAGAATTCAAGGAATGCTTTCTTTATTATAAAAATCATCAAATTAATTACAGAAAATGTGGGGAAAATATGAAAGACAAAATTATAGGAGAGGGAAGATGGCTCATATTCCCGTCGCCCAGAGGAAGGCCAGTCTTCCTCAAAGGCTCAGACAAGTCTGCTGGGTGAGGAGAGCTGAGTTCAGCCCAGAGCGGAGGGCTGAGTTCTATGACCTGTCCACGTCTGGATGAACCAGAAACAGCTCACTTAGATCAGCTTTCTGTGTTCTTTATTATTAATAATGTTTTCAGAAAGCCTAATTTTTACCTTCATAGGAAAACATTCCACCAGTTAAACAATGGCCCTCAGGGGGAGGGTATAGCTCAAGTGGTAGAGCGCATGCTTAGCATGCATGAGGTCCTGGGTTCAAGCCCCAGTACCCCCTCAATCAATCAATCAATCAATCAATAAACAAATGAACCTAATTACCTCCCCCCCAGAAAAAAACCTAAAAACAAAAACAATGGTCTTCAACTCTGTCCAACATAATTCAATATGAGGATTACTTTTTTGTGTAAATGTACATAACATAAAATTTGCCCATTTAACCATTTTTCAGGGCACAACTCAATGGCATTAAGCATATGCATATTGGTGTATGGCCATCATCACTATCCATCTCTAGACATTTTTAATTGTCCCCAGCTGAAACTCTGTACTCATTAAGCATTAACTCCCCGTTCCTCCCTCCCCCAGCCCCTGGCAACCATCATTCTACTTTCTGTCTCTAGAAATTTGAATACTTCAGGCACTTGCTATCAGTTGTAGCATACAGTGTCTGTCCTTTGGGACACTTGGATTGCTTCTCCCTTCTGGCTATTATGAATGATGCTGCTGTGAACATGGGTGTATATGTATCTATTTGATCCTTGCTTTCAATTCATTTGGAGATATATATATATCTATATATATATACACACACACACATATATTCACTTGCCTGGAAGTGGAATTGCTGGGTCACGTGGTCATTCTATGTTTAAGTTTTGAAGAACCACTAGACTGTTTCCCACAACGGTTGCACCATTTTACATTCCCACCAGAAACACACAAGGGTTCCAGTTTCTCTACAACCTCGTCCATGCTCGCTATTTTCTATTTTGGGAAAGTAGCCATCCTGATGGGTGTGAAGTGATATCTCACTGTGGTTTTGATTTGCAATTCTCTGGTGACTAGTGATGTCGAGCATCTTTGCATGTGCTTATTGGCCATCTGCGTATCTTCCTGGAGAAATGTCCACTCAAGTCCTTTGCAATGTTTTAATTGAGTTGTTTGTTTGAAGGCTACTTTTCCACGTGTGAAGTCCTCTCTCCTCCACCCTTGCTCCCAGGCTTGACAGCCTCTGACCAAATAGCCTCCTTGGGACACTCATGATTCTCAACACATCATCATCATTGTCATCTTCAGGGACAGAACGCCAGGATGAAGAACAATCTCGTGACACTTGCCTTTGGCAAAACAGCACTAATGACCAGTTATGGATGGAGATGAGTCTGGGAGCTGTCACTGCGGATTTGAAGAAGGTGACTTTCTGCTTGTTTGTCCCAATATTATTATTCTGCATATTTTTAGTGTTTCATTCTTCCTTCATGAGGATGCTGTGTAGTACTTTATGTAGACCAAGTTCCACCACTTTGGGGTAAGTAGGAAGATTATAAAATCATTTCCTCAAAGACTGCCCTTTTCCTGAGAAGTAAAAAGCAACCCTACTGTAAGAAAGGATGGGTGGGGAGGAGAGAAGGACCCTCCCACTACCGAGTATCTGCCACGATCAGGACTGAGCTGGGCATATCGCACATGATTTTTCTTCTAATCCTTTCATCAGTCACATCAGGCAGGGTGTTATCTGAATTCCCACATGGGGACAAAGAGGCTTGGAGAGGTGACTGATTTACCAAGGTCCCAGCCAGCCACAGGCAGAGGCAGCAAGCACGCAGCAACCTGAGCCCTTTCTGTGACAGCAAGCACTTCTGCTTCTGGTGCTGGGAGCACGCAGAGGGCTGAAGTTGGTGTCAGGGACTTGTTTCAAGAAGAAAATATCCTTCTCTCTATCTCTGCTCATCACAACCCCTCCCTCTCTGCTGGACATGTCCATTTGACCTCTGACATGTTTAATCCTCTGCCATCCCCAGAAGCCCTGTGTCCCCTCCAGGACTGGCCTTCCTGCCAAGCCTTCCCTCTGGGACCCTGCCTCCTGCCCCTGCTCATTGTACTATCTCCACATCCCCGCCCAGCCTGTTGGCTTCATCCATCCACCACCACAATCTCTTACACTCTGCACCTCCCTCCCAAACGCCCCATCCCGCTGCTCCTACCCCTTTCCTCATTGCTCTTTCCGGTCCTTTATTTTTCTGGCTCCTCTTCCTTTGTCTGCCTCAGTAATATCAGGGAATCCCAGGTTGCCTTTCTAAACCCTTTTCTTACCTTATTCTGCACTCAGAACCCCTGAGAATCGGATGAAAGTCAGGAATTGCCTCCCTAGAAGAGCACACATGCACAGCACAGAATCTGACACATGATCTCAGGATTCATAGGCTGCATCTCCCTCTCAGTCCTTCAGGTGTGGAGAGCCTACTTCAATGGGTGGGGTTCTTGGATTCCAGATGAAGCACCATTTCTGGACAGTATCCTTATTTATGGCTTCTTAGACCTCTCTCCCCACCCAGACCCTTCCCCTGAGCTCAGACTCTGGTTTTGGACTCTGCTGGACAGTCTACATTGTGGTATCATGGGGCTCAAGTGACTCTCTGTCCAAATGAATCTGCCATCTTGGCCCCCAAGCCCTCCCCTTTGTCCTCTCAACTCTTAATGGTATCCACCATCCGCTCAGTCACCCAGGCCAAAAACCTAATCACTTTCCTTCATGATTTTTCCTCTTTCATCATCTGTGACATGGACTGCTAAATAGCTGCCCCCTGCCCCTGCCAGTGGCTGCTCACCCCTACTTCCACAGTTATCAGAGTTTGACTTTTGTACATGGTGCTCACCTCAGACTACATTTCCCTTGCAGTAGGGGCAGCCAGACTACTACGTTCTGACCAATGGATGTGAACAGAAGTGATATGTATAACTTCCAGGTCATGACTTTAAAGAGAAGGACAGAGCCCTTCACTTCCTCTTTCCTGCCTTTCCTTTGGCTGGAATATGAATGTGAAGGCAGGAGCTGGAGCAGCCATTCTGGACATGAGATGGCAGCCATGGATGGGCTGGCAGAGCAATTAGATAGTTGGGATCTCAGTCCCTGAGATTCAGCCACATCACCATTCCAGCTCTAGATGGAAAATAAGCATTCATCTCATTGTTTTGTGACCTAACCCATATAGTAATAGCCCCACGGCGTTACCCCACTTACCACCATAACCAAACCATCACCATGCTTTACCAGTTTCACTCCTTATATTACTTTTTTTTGATTCAGTCTCCCCTCTCAAGCCTCACTGTCTTGCCTTAGCTCAGGCTTTTACCATCTCCCATCTGAGCTATTGCTATAATTTTATTTTCAGGTCTCCCTGCACCCCCCTCCTCCCAAGCCATCCATCCTCTGTACTGCTGCCAGAACTATCCATCCTCTCTACCAGTGTTCTCCAACCTCGGTACTCTTGGCGTCTCAGCCCAGATAATTCTTTGTCTTGTGTGTGGCTGTCCTGCGCCGTGGAACACGTTTAGCAACTTCTCTGGCCTGTCCTCACTAGATGCTACTTGCGTTCTTTAAGTTGTGACAACCAAAAACATCTTCAGTCAGTGCCAAATGTCCCCTGAAGGGGAGGGAAATCACCCCTGGTTGAAAACCAATGCCCTACACCAACCCGACTGCATCTCTTCCTGGGGAAGCCCTTCCGTGGTCCTCCCTGGCCTACTGAGTGAGTCCAGCAGGTGGGAATCTTCACATGGCAGCTCTTGCATTCTTCCAGGATAGTGTTTCTCCTGAGCCCTCACACACACCCTGCCCGCTGGTTGTCTTATTTATTTATTTAACTTATTTATTTATTTAATGGAGGTTCTGGGGAAACACGCACTCTCCCCTCCCCTACCCCACCCCAGTTATCTTGAACTATTTGCTACATGCTGAGTGTGTCATGGTCCTTGGTGCCTTTGAGTCCCCAGAGTGCCCAAATGCCTGCTCGTCCCACTAGCCTTAGACCAAGGGTCACCTTGGGGAAGCCTTCCTCCCACGGTCCAGGCAGGCTGGGTGGCTCCCTTATGTGGCCCCATCTCATACATGCCTTATGCTTGAATATGACTGTCCATGTGTCTGAGTCCCTCTCAGAACAAATTCACTTCTGTATATGGGTCCTTAGCCAGGGCCTGCCCCTTACTGGACACTCAGTTTGCTGAGCGAATGCTGGGGCTCCAAGGTGAGCAACCAGGACAGTGGAGGGGAGGGACTGTGTGATGTGTCCAAGCGTGCAGGAGAGGAGGAGGCTTTGGAATGGGGTGAGCCTGCTCACAGATCCCAAACACTTGAGAGGTTGGCCCACGAGTGAGGGAAGATGCGTGGGGAAGAGAACCCACTGGTAGAGGTTCCAGGGAGCCAGGTTTCAACATAATAAAAAGAAACACTAAGAAAAAATAGGGGGAAGGGTATAGCTCCATGGTAGAATGTGAGCTTATTAGCATGCACTAGGTCCTGGGTTCAATCCCCAGTACCTCCATTTAAAAAAATAATAATAAACAGATAAATAAATAAACCTAATTACCTCCCCTCACCTAAATATATAAATATGATTTCAAAAAAAGAAAGAAAAAAATAGAACTTCATTTCTTGTGTTTTAAAATAGTTGTTCTAATGATCAATTAGATGTAATTCAGGAATATATATTTATTTAAATGAAACAAAAAGCACACATGGTTATAAAAAATGCTCATTCATCACTGCTCCCTGTCCCTGCTTCTGTAGTAGTTTTGTGTGTATCCTCCTCAGTCTTTTTCTATGCATTTATATATAAATATAGACAAAGATATAGATGTGTGCATGTATAAACACACACACATACAGATGTATGGCAGGTGGAATTTTCCTCTCACCTGCACTGTTCTCTCTTGTTCCTCCTTATCTGTGTTGCGGGAGATTTTTTATAAAATGGAGTAAATTGACAGAGACTTAGCTGGTGGCCACATCACGGTCCTGTTTTGAGAGGCTGTCCACAAAGGCATGCCTCTTTATCTTTGAGATTCACTGCTCTGAGGAACAACCTGAAATTCCTTCTTCAGAGAACAGCCGGGGCTGTGGGAATGAACTGGGAACCACTGACGTGCATCCGGAGCTCAGGGCCCGGTGGCCTTCTCTGCCTCCAAGACCGCTGGGCCCCTGGGTGTGGGGGGACAGCAGGGCAGGGCCACCTGGGGAAGGAGAGAAGTGGGGAGGCAGAGACAAGAGCCCTGAGTGCTCATCCCAGGCTGACTCCATGGGCCCTGAAGGGCCATTTGGTGGGAAAACTGATGTTTAGTACCATTTGGCTTTTTGTGCGATTGTGATCAACAAATAGACAGTTTTCCTAAAACCAGTAAGTACAATCATATTATATATATTTGCCTGCTTAAAACATATATATTTTTCTTCCTCAGCTAAAAAAGATGAACCCTGTCTTTTAAATTGGCTACTTGGCAGGGGTTTTCATGATGCATGGAATCGCGGTCTTACGGACAGACATCTGCATTGTTTGCAATGGTCTGTTACTGCAAACAGGGCTGCACTGAGCATTCCTTTCTTTTCTTTTTTTTTTTGCACTGAGTGTTCTTGAATGTATAGCTTCGTGCTCATGCACAATCATGGCTGCATATGTGGCACTTGACCCTGGTAGATGGGTTTACACAGTTGAGTTTTGATACCTACTGCTTGACCAGTTTATATTCCTGTGTGTGAGACCACTTGCATCCTTGCCAAGCCTGGGCGTCTCCATCTTTTTTATTCTGCCAATCTACACTGGGACTTCATTGTGTGGTACTGACATCCCCATCCCTGAAGTGGACCAAGCAGGGTCATAACCTCATGTCTTGAGGGCGTGGTGGAGGGGTTTCTTCCCCAGTGGGGAGGCTAGATCACATGACCTTCAGTTCCCTGGACTCTGCTTTTTCACCAGATTAGAGAAACTTGCGTTGGTGGGAGGCCTCAGAGTTCTAAAGCCCCGAGGCAACCCTGGCCCTTCTGATTCTCCCCGGGGGGCTGGAAGTGAGCCCTGAGGTTATAGGACCTGAAGGTAGTGAATCTGGCTTTTACTTTCATCAATAATAGATCTCACTTCTCGGGGCTACCTGGGGTCATTTTGCTTTCTCTGTGGGAGAGTGTGTGCTTCCCCATGAAAGAGAGGGGCTCAAGTGATCAGAAACTCGGAGGTCCTGTAGCTGGATCCCCACAGACACCCTTAATCTGGGAAACGGTCCTTCTTGCCTGGCCTGGTTACTGTATTGAGACCCATATCCTGTCATGAGGACCAAAGAAAATGGTAGCAATGCTTTGAAAACTGTTTGCCCTGTGCACACACAAGGGTCCTCCATGAAACCTGGAAACCCTCCCATACTACACTTCCTGCAGTGTGACTCTGATTGTGCCTCTCTTCCTCTGCAGCCTTCAGTGGCTCCCTATTGCCTGCAGACGGACACCCCACTCCTTAGGGAGGCATCCCAGCCCTCTCCACTGGGGCCTGTCATGCACCCTGGGCTCCAGCCACATGCAGTGTTTGGTTTTGAGCCCTCTCTCCTTCTTGCTCTGACTCCGTGATTTTCCTTGACTCATTGCCCCTACATTTCCAGATTCTGCTCAACTTTTAAGGCTACCTTTTACATGAAACTCAAGCCCTATCCCTTCAAATGCACCCACACATCTCAACCTTACCCTGAGGAAGCATCTATCAGTGACCCTGCTCCCCTTGTCCCCTCACAATCCTTACTTGGCACCACACTTTGATCTATGGTGGTCCTATAGCATCTGAGCACACAATGTGGAGGAAATAGCATACAATCCACAGTCAGAGATTTGAATCTTGTTTCTGCCACTTAGTGTGTGACCTTGGGGAAATTAGTTAATGGCCCAGGGCCTCAGTTTTTCTATCTGTAAAACAGGGGCAATTTCTCCCACTCATAGGATTATTTGGTAATCAGTGGATCTCAGCCCTGTGTGTGTGTGTGTGTGTGTGTGTGTGTGTGTGTGTGTGTGTTGACTCCCCAGGGGACATATGGCACTATGTAGAGACATTTTTGGTTGTCACAACTTGGGAAGGATGCTATAGGTATCTAGTGGGTAGAGGCTAGTGGATGCTCCAAGCAGCCTACAATCTCTAGGACAGCTCCCGACAACGAAGAATCCTCTGGACCTGAAAGGCAATATGGCGTGGCTGAGAAACCCAGTGTAGACAAAGTGATACACTGATGCAATAAGGAGCCTGTGGGCTTTCTGGTGCACAGTACGTGCTTCAAAAATGATCAGTCTTCCTTCCTCCCCACTGAGTGCCAGCTCTTTATGGGCAAGAAACATATCTGATTCATCCTTGTGTTGTCCGCAGCTCCCAGCACGGGGCCTGGCACAGGGTGGCTGAACATCAGGGTTGGGACAGAAGGAAGGGTTTCTTGCAGATTCTATGGAAAGGCAGTTGAAGACACCAGTTTTGGGATGTGGAGGCTCCAGGGCAGTAAGAGGGAAGGAGTTCTCTATGTGGAATATTATTGGGAAGGAAGGCTGGTGGTTGAAGAGACAGGCTGGGAGCTGTGTGAAGACCCCCTCCAAGCAGTGCCTGCCTCTCTTGGGCCAGTGTTACTTAATTGACAGGGCATTTTTTGTTTCTGTCTCTGAATCATGGTTCCAGGGTGAGGAGGAATGCGGTGTGATTCAGGCTGAAGGGCTTGACCATGGCAAGCCACCCAAATGACTATTTCAGTAATAACACTTTTATGTTTTCCTTTCATCACAGATCTCAAAGCGCGGCACAAACATTAATTAAGTCTCTTAGCATTCCGAGAAGCACTGTGTGTAAATATCACTCTCCCCACTTGGCTGAGAGGGTTAACTGAGCCAGAGAAGGGCAGGTGGCTTCATCTAGGGCAGCTCAACCCTGTAGAGTCTCCACCTTGGAGAAGCTGGGATTTAACAGCCTCCCCGCCCCTCCAACCACGACTTCTTTCTCCCCTTTCCCAGGCCCTCTTGGCGTTACCATGAGTAGAAATGGTTTCCTGCCCACCAAAGCAGCAGGACACAAGTTCCAATGCAGAGGTGCAGGGCATAGGGAGCCCCTCCTTCTTAGATATGTCCCTTAACTGCTGTGGACCCACTTCTGGGAGGGGGCAGTGAGGGGACAGAGGATGATGTCAGAGGGGATTGAAACATTTTTTTTTAGGAGGGGTCCCATGGGGGTAAATTTATCTTTCCTCGGAATTTTCTCAAAATGTTAACAGGTGAATTGGATTAAGCAAATAAGAGTGTTCCTTGTATTATTATTGCAGATTTTCTGTCGATATCAAATTACTTCCAAAGCAAAAGTTTAAAAGGACAAAGAACGAATGCCTTCTCTAGAGCCACAGCTCTTTTCTAGAACCGCAGGGGCCAATGCAGTGAGAGTCCAAAAGAAACACTGGAGGAAAAGACACAAGAGGAAAAATATGTTCTTTAAAAGAAAAAAAAAAAAGCCGGCTGAGGAAAACCCCTTCCGCTGCAGCGCGCAGGCTTGCCTCCCTTGGTGATTGCCGGCTGTCCTCGCACGTCGGGGCGCTGCAGTGGCGCGCGTGCCCCTCCCCGCCACCGCGCCGACACTGCCCCTGGCGGTGACTCATGCCGGGCATCCTTTAAATACCGGGAGCGCCCAGCCAGCCGCACTCATGCTGCAGTCTTGAGCCGTCCCAAGTCCTCCTCTCGCGCTCCCTCTGGTCGACGGCGGGCGAGCGGGCGCCGCGCTGCTGGTAAGTAGGCGGGCCGGCCTCCTGCCTCCTCCCTCCCTCCCACCCGCCTGGAAGGACCTGGCCATCCACCTCCTCTTTTTCTGTTGACCCGCTACCCCGGGAAGAGGGTCCAGGACTGGCGCGGTGCCTGAGGATGGATGCTCTCCAACCTTGGCCAGTGGAGCCTGCACCGGCGGGGCGCGTGGCCCGACCCCACGCTGCCCAGGCGCCTGGGGCCACAGCCTTGCTCTGCCGATTCCTGACCAGCCTCTTGCTCCTTTTGCCCCGACCGGTCCCTGATGTCGACCTGGGATGCTGGGAAGATGTTTTAGACGAGCAAGATGCGTTGAAAGTTGATTAAATGCTCACATCAGTTACCCATCTTACCTTTTTCAGGATACTAGCTCCATTGGGAGAAGAATTTCTCTTAAGATTCAGGTTATTCGAACCCAAATCCTTTTCCCCAGCACTTACTATGGTGGCCACCAGCGGCCTGTCCTGCATTCGGGTCTGTCCAGGACCAATGGGGGTTTCCCAGGCAAGAGCACTGTCCTCTTTTCATAAGCTGATTTATAGTTGTTACAAAAACAGCTTCAGCAGATGTGCTGGTGCCTGGTTTCTATTTCCAACTTGAAATTCAGCCATGGACTCAGGGTTGTTCCAAATTCTAAGTTTGTGTGTGGCTTAGGCGACCCCAAACTGGCAGCTTTCCCTCTCGCCAATTGGAGTGTTGGAGCTTGGCTGTGGCTGCTGGCTTTGGGCAGGGAGAGTCAGGGCTGGAGATGGATTTGTGATCAGGGTGATTTGCATTTAAAATTGTGACTCTTGTACCTTTACTGGTGTCTCTGCTCAAACGCAGAGGCAGGAGCAGGGCCAAGGAACCAGATGTGAAAAACTAGAACTTTTCTAGAACTTCCCACCTTTCCCAGATGTGAAAGAGCCAGTCTACCTCCAGGGCCAATGGGTTACCTCAGGGCAGGCTGCGACTCTCTCTTGGACGACACATCGCTCAGACCAAAGGTGCTGGATGCCTGTCTGTCACCTTGACTGCTCCTTTAGGATTATGTCACCGTATCTCAGCCAGTGCTGGTGCCGCTGGCTCCGTAATTTAGAAAGTCTGTAATGGCTGTCACGTCTTACACTCTGCATTGACTGAACATCTGGGGCACATTCAGGGCCAGACAGTCCCATTTGCCTGTGGTCTTGAGTCAGTCGGGCGGGCTCTGCAGTGATGAGACAAGTGTGTGAGAGAGGCCGGTGGGGAAAGCTCGGGGGGGGGGGGGAAGCTGGGGAGGGGGAGGGCTCTAAACCAACCTGGCAGAAGGTCAAGGCACGGAAGACTCTCCCAGGGCTGGGGATGCTGCTTGGGTTGCTCAGTGAGTGCGGGGTGGGTTGCCAGTGAGAGTAGATCCAGATGTAGAGAAACAAGGAAAGCTGGGAGAGAAGTCGTTCCAACTGGGATGAGTGCCAGCAAACACTCTCGGGACTGTAATTACACATGACAATTTGCTTCCCTAAATCCTGACCGCAGAAGATGGACTGCAGCTTCTGGTTTCACTGCCTCCCTGGACTTTTGGGACACAGGATTTAGAACCTTCTTTCAAGATGCTTTGAGAAGGGCCTGATCCATTTCTATCCAAGTTGGGCCCCCAGGTGTTACCCTGAGAAGGGGGCTGTAGCCTACAGCTTTAAAACTAAAAGCCCCAAGTGGGAGCTTCTTCCCGTTCTGCTGGCAAGTTTGTCATAATCTCCTTTTTGCCAGGCTAATTACAGCCCTGCCATGGTTTCTGTAGGAAGCCCTACCTCCCCTAACCCTGGGGCTGGGAAGGGCTTGCTTTTCTTTTGTTTTTCATTTTCTTTTTAAAACAAATCTCAGTTTCCTTTTTTAAACAAATTTTTAAATATTAAAAAAATGGTAAACTCATTTTCTTTTTTAAACAAATGAACTGCATTTTAACTTTAAAGACCAGGAGAGATGAGGTTAACAATTGAGCCAGGCAGGGGTGGGGGCAAGAGGTGGGGAAATGAGGGTGGCCCCTCTTCCCTTGGGGATCCAGGATGTGTTTGGGGTAGAGCTTTCCTAATGGGTAGAGTCCCTAACGGGGCTGTGTTCTGAGGTGACGAGATCAACCCCTTCTAGTGACCTCTTCTGTTCCTTCCCTCCACTCCTCCAGGCCACTTAGGTGACACTGAGCAAACATGAGCATCAGACCTGGGCGTTGAGGAAGAACATCCCCCAAACCATGCAGCCTGCGATTTGATAGAGACACTTGACCTTGACTAATCGTGCTAGGCAGCTGGAGGGTGGCTGCTCTTTAAGGCTGACATCATTTTAGAATGGAGAGTGGGAAGCCACCTCTCCCCCACTTCCAGGCACTGCCAGACATTTGGGTGACAAGGTCCTGAAGCCTCATGATAAGGCTGAGTGGTTCGCCAAGCCCCAGGGTTAGGTAGGGCCCTGACTTGGGTGTCTGGAATCATCTGCTGACTGTGTGACCTAGGGCAAGGCCCCCCCCATTCAGAGCCCCTTGTTTTTCCCGTCTACAGAGTGACCAGGTGGTTTGACCAGGTCAGCTCCAAAGGCCCTTGTGTCTCTGATACCCTGGACTCCTAGTGCTGCTTCTGGGACCAGCCTCTACTTCTGGGTTCAGCTCAGCCCAAACCCCAGATTTCTGGGGATGGAGAAAGGGCCACTGAAGGAAATATCAGTAGAGGGGGCTGGACCAGGTCTATGGCCCGACCTTCAGCCTCCCTGATCCAGGGTTCAGTCTCTGTCTTGGCAAAAAGACATAGATCAGGAGCGTGGGTCCCAGCTGGTCTAGACCTGAAGGGGTGCTTCTGAGTGTGGGCTGTGTGTGTATGGGACCCCTGCATCAGAGTCACTTGGGGAATTTGTTACATATGCAGGGTGTTGGTTCCCACCTCCCATCCAAGGATTAGGATCTCTGTGGGTAGAAACTCCAGAGATTCTGATTTTACTCAACAGTAGGATGAAGAATAATTTATCAGGTACTCATTTGGGGCCAAAAACAAGTCCAAGTACTTTCCATGCATGAACTCAGTTACTCCTCATTGCTGTAATGCTGTGAGGTTGGGTCTATTAAGCAAGCTTCCCAGGCATTTCCAGGTGGTGTTTATGTACTGACCTGGAGGAGGTAGTGGTTACCCCCTTTAAGTGAGATGGGGCGGTCAGGACACACTAAGCCGCTCAGTCAGTGACTTCGGATCTGGTGGACCGTGCAGAGAGGAGCGATACTGGCTGTGTGCAGGGGAGACAACACAGCCTCAAGCCTGGCTCCTCTCTCCATTGGACAGGGCAGCATCTCAAAGCAGAAGAGGCCATGTGTAGGGAGACCTCTGTGGGGGGAGGGCACAGGCCAGGGAGGGAGATCTTCTCTCTGGGCCTCAATTTCCCCTGGTGCACTGGGAGAGGGCAGGACCAGAGGCTCCCTAAGCCTTTCTCAGCATCCTGATCCATGAAATGTGGCCATGTGAAGATGCACCGATTAACAAATGGAATTGCCCTGCCTGGAAAACTTTTGAAGCAAGATGGGCTTGTAAACAATGATACGAGGTTCTCAAGCCTCAGTCTGAAGGTGGCGCTGCTGGAGGTTGGGTGTGACCTATAAGAAATGGTGGGAAAGGTGAGGTTTCAGGCCAAATCTCCTTTCTGTCTCTGGTGAGCTGCCCAGGGCCCTTGGGACTCTTTACAGGAGGAGAACCGGAGGCCTGGGGAATTGACCTACACTCACACTCCAACTCAGAGTCAAGGCTGAGCAGTGCGTCCATCTCCAAGGCTCTTTCCCAAAGCTTGGCTCCGTGGCGTTGAAATAGGAAGGGTCTCCTCCCAGGGAACCTCCTGTTTAGGGAATGTGAATGATGGTATTAAACCCAAAAGTCCCAGCCCACCAACCGGCAAAGCCCAGGGCTTCCAGGCTAATTATGTGTTGGCTTATGAGTCATAGGCATTTCTTGCTAAAGAGACCCAGAGTCAGAGCGCCTGGTCCCAAGCGCTTCTCCTCCTGGGGAGGAACCGCGTCAGAGTGTCCAGGTGAGCTGTCTGTCTGTCCTTCTTTGTGTCTGCCACTCAATGAATTCCCCCGGCCAGCAACAGATGCCAGGCTGCGCCCCATCCCAGGACAGGGGCTGGATGGAGTCCCCACAGTGACTGAGGACACGTTTGGCCACCTGGAGGAGGAGGGTGTAATTAGGGCAGCTTTGTGGGTCTTTAACTGGCATTTGTCACAGCTGCCAAGCGGCATCGGGCAGCGTTGGCTATTAGGCTGCTGTGTGCCGGGCTCCTGAGGGCCTCAGGCTGCCACGGATGCTTGTAACACTTTCTGAAAATCCAAGGGCCGGCTGGCTCTCCGGCCCTGCTCCTGCGGCCCCTCCCTCCCGGGAGGGCTCTGCTGTTGGGTCTGAGGTGGGCTCTCAGGAGGTCCTTTGGAGTAATCAGTACCAGCTGTGGCAGTGACAAGTGCTGGAAAATAGGAAACCACTCCATGTGGTGCTGGGGTGGGCTCTGCCGACATGAGGATTTAGAAAAAGGAAAAATTCTGTAGATTCTTGCAATATTTGTCAAACTGAGTATGGTCCATTTTAGACAATAGTGGCTGTGTTCCCATAAGGAATCTTCTTCCCTCCTCCTCCCAAGTCATAAGGCATCGCCCCCTGGCCCTGGCCCTTCCTGGGCTGCCTGGATGCCCCCTCCCCAGCTGGGAGTGCACACTCTGAGAAGGTCTGAGATAGATCTTTGGAGTGCATCTTGTTCCATACTCTCATTTACTGATGGGGAAACTCAACAGAGACTGCCCTGGGCTTGCCAGACACTTTAATTTAGTCTCTGATACTTGGGGTACAGCACCATTTTGAAGCATTGTGGGCGTAAGAGTACACAAAATAAGTACTGGATGGTTCATTACCAGGAGTGATTAGAGCTCCACCTTTTCTAAGTCAGTCCAAGGGGCAAATCTCTCTCACACACATGTATCAAGGGGATGGGCAAACACCCATACCTGTCTGCGCTGACCCCCTGGGAGCGCACGCACAGTTGTCCTGGTAGATGGATCTCATATCCTTGTTTTGGGACTCACCCTTGGAATCCTAAAATCTTGGGGATGGGCAGGACGTCAGCTGTCATCTAGTCCAGTCCCCTACCAGGTGGAGTAATCTTCTCTCCAGTTTCCTTACCAAGTAGTTACTCAGTTTCTGCTTGAAGATTTTTGGTGACAGGGAGCTTACTACCTCTGTGGGGTTGTCCACTCTGACTCAGACAAGCTGACTTTGGTGGTGAGCTAAAACCTGCTGCTTGCTCACATCTTCTCTCCTTCTAGCTGTTCATCTACAGTTCCTTCAATGGATGCTCAGGTGTTCTGGTTTCTGGTTCCTTATCTTCTGCTTACCCTTCTCTAGAAGACCTTCATCAGTGTGTCATTGGCCTCTTGAAGTTCAGGGTGGACCAGAGCCAGCAATATAGGTGTGGATTGATCAAGGCAGTGCACAATACCACCATCACCTCCTTTGTTTCACACGTAATACTTCTGCTAATGCAGGCTAAGATCGCATTAGCTTTTGCGGGCAGTCTCCTTTCTCTGTTACTGTCAATAAAAAGCTGTAAGCCTTTCTCCAGGGGTGGATGTTAAGGTACTTTTTCAGTACCTCTTGTCTAAGCTGTTCATTTTCTGCTCTCAAGTTCTGGAGCTGACATTTGTCTATGCAAGCTTATCCTCTTAGGTGTGTCCATAGCTTAATCTGGCCGCTTTCCTTTGCATCTAGACTCCATTTGTCAAGTTGTTATTTTTTTTAAAAGCAAGATATAGATTTTATTCTATCAGATAAACACAACTTAAAAAAGATTATAATGTCAATGGTATTGAGAGTTTGGAGAAGCAGATGATCCATATGCTGAGACTGTTTTCACAGGTACAATACTTGTAAAGGATAATCTTTCAAAATGTAACAAAATTTGAATACTATCTACTAAACTTTCCGGAATTTTATCTAACAGAATATGTAGAAGCAAATTCCACACGATCTCCAAGCTGTCTTACAGATACCTCTCACTGAACGCTTCCCATTCTCCCTATTTAAACCTGTTCCTCCCTCATACACCTTTGATTAGTTTATGATACCAGTATCAATCCATTTGCCCCTTCCTAAAACCTTAAGCTCTCCTTCATCTAGTAACTCTCTTACCCATTATCAGTTATACCAATGTACATATATATTCCTTTTCATATTCTTTTTCATTATAGGCTATTACAAGGTATTGAATAATACAGTTCCCTGTGCTCTGCAGTAAGACCATGTTGTTTACCTATTTTATATATAGTAGTGTGTATCTGCAAATCCCAAAGTCCCAATTTATCCTTCCACCTCCTCCTTTTCCCCCCGGTAACCACAATTTTGTTTTCTATGTCTGTGAATCTGTTTCTGTTTTGTAAAGTTCATTTGTCTCTTTTTTTTAGATTCCACATATAAGTGATATCATATGGTATTTGTCTTTCTCTTTTTGGCTTACTTCACTTAGCATGACAATCTCCAGGTCCATCTATGTTGCTGCAAATGGCATTATTGTAGTCTTTTTTATGGATGAGTAGTATCCCATTGTATATATATGTATGTGTATACACACACACACACACACACACACACACACACACACACACACATATATATAATATTTATATATTATGAGGCCTCAAGCTTCATTCAGGGTCAGACAGCTAGTGGGTGGTCCTTAACTATCCCCACGTCTCCACCTTCTATATAGTTTATAGACCTGACTTCAAACACCAAACCTTCCCTGAGGAAGATTTGACTCTATTCCCAGATTAGCACCATGTCTACAGGAGCATCTGGGCCTACAACCTGTCAGCTCAAAGTACATCCTAAGTTTTCTGAGATTTCCTCAAAGCCACTCAGTGTTTCTTTTGGAAACTGAGACTAGTACCCAGAAGGCAGAGTCCAGATGTCGCTGACACACAGCAGCCCCTTCCAGCAAGACAGGAAGTGGAGCAGATCACTTCCTTTTATTGGGAAGACGGTTTGGTTTAAGCCCAGCCTTGTGAAAGTGCTAACACAGGGGCAGGTTGTTGGTGGCTGGTGCAGGACAGGGCCCAGGGAGAGGGGAAGCTGAGCTTCCCTGCAGTCTTTTCCATGAGATTCCAGAGTAGTCCCGCCTCTGCTGGCTGCTGCAGCTCTTCCCAGCATGCCGCCATGTTTCTGGCTTTAGCGTCTTCCCCCAGGTTCAGGCCCTGTTTATTTGTTCTCATTTCCTGTCTGTCCTCCTGAGGAAGCCATGTTCAACCAGCAGGTCCAGGTGCCGTGAGGGTACAGAGATGGACAAGATACTGTTCCTGACTGAAGGAGCCCATGGGGTGGGAGATGAGCATCCCTGCCCTTGCAAAGCTTATTGACTAGTGAAGGTGATGGACGGCCGCACAACGAGTGCCACATGCGGCCACCCCGGCACAGGCCATGATGGAGGCTGGGAAGACTGCCTGCACGGGAGGGTAACTAATGCTGACTCATGGAATCTGAGAAAGCTTCCTGGAGGTGACGCATCTGAGCTAGACTTAGAAGCGTGGGGAAGGTTTGGATGAGGAAGGAGTGCTCTCCAGGCAGGGGGAATTGCTTGGGCAAAGACATGGAAGTAGGAAGGCAGTGGGGGAAGGCCAAGAGGCTTGCAGACCAGACCGCAGGCAGCATGAGATGGCTGTGCAGTGATGGGTCCAAAGGCAAGCCAGTGTTTGGCACCCAAAGTTGCCTTAAAAATAGCTGCAGCATTGGTGAAGGGCGGCCCTGACACATGTGTGCTCTGTCTCCTTGCAGAGGCCATGCCACTGAAACATTATCTCCTTTTGCTGGTGGGCTGCCAAGCCTGGGCTGTGGGCCTCGCCTACTATGGCTGCCCGAGCGAGTGTACCTGCTCCAGGGCCTCCCAGGTGGAGTGCACAGGGGCACGCATCGTGGCGGTGCCCACCCCTCTGCCCTGGAACGCCATGAGCCTGCAGATCCTCAACACGCACATCACCGAACTCAGCGAGGCGCCGTTCCTCAACATCTCGGCCCTGATCGCCCTGAGGATTGAGAAGAATGAGCTGTCCCACATCATGCCTGGGGCCTTCCGCAACCTGGGCTCGCTGCGCTACCTCAGCCTCGCCAACAACAAGCTTCAGGTTCTGCCCATTGGCCTCTTCCAGGGCCTGGACAACCTTGAGTCGCTCCTTCTGTCCAGCAACCAGCTGGTGCAGATCCAGCCAGCCCACTTCTCCCAGTTCAGCAACCTCAAGGAACTGCAGCTCCATGGCAACCACCTGGAATACATCCCCGATGGGATCTTCGACCACTTGGTGGGCCTCACCAAGCTCAACCTGGGCAAGAATAGCCTCACTCATCTCTCGCCCAGGGTCTTCCAACACCTGGGCAACCTCCAGGTCCTCCGGCTGTATGAGAACAGGCTCTCGGACATTCCCATGGGCACTTTTGATGCACTTGGCAACCTCCAGGAACTGGCCCTGCAGCAGAACCAGATCAGTGTGCTGTCCCCTGGCCTCTTCCACAGCAACCGGAACCTCCAGAAGCTCTACCTGTCCAACAACCACATCTCCCAGCTGCCCCCTGGCATCTTCATGCAGCTGCCCCAGCTCAACCGGCTCACGCTGTTTGGGAATTCCCTGAAGGAGCTCTCACCGGGCATCTTTGGACCCATGCACAACCTGCGTGAGCTGTGGCTCTACGACAACCACATCACTTCCCTCCCTGACAACGTCTTCAGCAGCCTCCACCAGTTGCAGGTCCTGATCCTCAGCCGCAACCAGATCAGCTACATCTCACCGGATGCCTTCAATGGGCTGGTGGAGCTGCGGGAGCTGTCCCTCCACACCAATGCGCTGCAGGAGCTGGACGGGAGCGTCTTCCGCATGCTGGCCAACCTGCAGAACATCTCCCTACAGAACAACCGCCTCAGGCAGCTCCCAGGGAATATCTTCGCCAACGTCAATGGCCTCATGACCATCCAACTGCAGAACAACCAGCTGGAGAACCTTCCCTTGGGCATCTTTGATCACCTAGGGAAGCTGTGTGAGCTGCGGCTCTATGACAACCCCTGGAGGTGTGACTCAGACATCCTTCCGCTCCGCGATTGGCTCCTGCTTAACAAGGTCAGGTTGGGGACAGACACACTCCCGGTATGTTTCAGCCCAGCCAGTGTCCGAGGCCAGTCCCTCATCATCATCAATGTCAATGTTGCTGTCCCCAGTGTTCATGGCCCAGTGGTCCCCCATGTGCCCAGCTACCCAGAGACACCCAGGTACCCGGACACCCCTAGCTACCCTGACACTACCTCCATCTCCTCCAGCACTGACTTCACCAGCATCACGGAGGACTACACCGATCTCACCACCATTGTGGCCACTGATGACCGTGGCACAGGGGGCATGACCCAGGCCCAGAGAGGGCTGGCCATTGCCGCCATTGTCATTGGCATCATTGCCCTGGCCTGCTCCCTGGCCGCCTGCATCTGCTGTTGTTGCTGCAAGAAGAGGAACCACGCGGTCCTGATGCAGATGAAAGCACCCAATGAGTGTTAGAGAGGCAGGCTGGAGGCAGGGCTGGGGAATGGTGGGACCACCAGAGGATCCGGGATTTCATCATTCTGCCTCCATCCCTGGGCCTCCAGAGCCATCCCCTTGCTCCCTTGCTCTGGTCCCCTAGAGAAAGGTGCCTCCACCTTGTCCTGGCCTGCCTGGTTCTCCTGTAGAAGCCTTCTTACCACCAGGGAGGTCTAACATGTCCAAAACCCTGTGGGGTTCCCAACTCACATCCTTGGGTTTCTTTCAAGAAAGCCTCTCTTCTAAAGCCTCACCAGCTTTCCTCCAAGAACAACCTCTCCTGTGCCCGTGGCCCCACTGGCCTTTATACACACAATTATTACACGCTTGCCCACTTTGTGGGAAAAGTTCTCCACTGGGACAGCCTCTATCCCAAGTATTATGTAAGCTGATTTCCCTTCTTTGCTCCTCATCTTTGTGGCATGGGCTCTCCACTGTCCCCTCAAATGAAAGATCTCCCTTCATTTCCTGCTCCTGAAGGCAAGGTGACTTCTCTCTTCAAAGAAGGCTTCAGACCATTCAGCTGATTTCTTAAGAACTGCCAAATGCCCTGGCTTTCAGGATGCTATGAAAGAGAGAAAAGAAAAATGAGGCTTTTCATTTCTTAGAGACAGAGCCATCATCAGTGTCTCTCTTGTGATTTTTATCTGAAAAAGGAAGAAAGGCACCTGTGCAATAATTCCAGCCTCTTAGAGAAAGGTATTGCTTAGCTGCCAGCTTTGCTTTGAAAGTGTTAGTCCTTTAAGGAATAAAATCATGTCGAATTTCTGACCCCCTAAAAACATGAAAATCAGCTTATTGGTACTGGATGGGGAAGGCAACCTGGTACCTGGAGGTCCTTGTGTTCACCCCTAGGGTTTTCCCCTTTCAACTTTTTATGGAAGTGCAACATACATAACAGAAAAGTGGGAGCGTGATAGTGTGTAGTTTGATGGGTTTTCACAAACTACACAGCCATGTAATCAGCACCAGATCAAGAAACGAGGCATCACCAGGATTCTCCATCCTGGCCTTTCACTGGAGAAGACTGGGGCTTGTGGAGGTGGCATGGACTTACCTGGGATCTGGCTCCCGACCTGGGATGGGCTCCTCACTGCCCAACCCCCACCCCCGCCAGCCCTTGCAAAGGCCCAGCTGCCAGGGGTGGAGGAGGAGACATAGGTATACTCTGACCTGGGCATGAGATTGTATTAAATCCCAGACCTTGAGGCACCGAGACTGGCCAGGTCAGAAGCATCTCAACTAGAGGAGCCCATGCAACCACACACCCTCCCCTGCCAACAAGCTGTGTGTTTCTCTTTGGAGGCACCTCTGCCTGTGCCTTTTATGGACATCATATGCCTATATCTGTTTTTAATTTTCACTCTCCACTTGGGGGACGTGAAATAGCTCAGAGATGAGATCCTTTAATTGGACGGCCAAGTGTAATGGAATCCAGCAATCCCTCTAATGTCGTGGTAAAATTCTCCATCTATGTTACGGTCAGCTAGAAACTGAACTTCAGCATTCTCAAACACAGCAGGCAACATCAGCGTACACAGACAGGTTACAGTGGGTCAAGGCCCTCTCTGGAGCTTCTCCCTGCCTGTGGTGTGGTTACAAGAGTTGAGCTGTTTGGTCCAGAGTTACTGTCACATGAACATCTGCCCTCGCCACCCTTCCCGCTACACACATATTCACATTAACAAAGACAGTACAGTCATGGCAATGCAGGTCTTCTTCTGGACAACTGGTCTACCAGCTTAGAGGTTAAAAAAAGTGAATTGGGGAGTTTCAGGTGTCTGTTTCTGCCCAGGAAAGAGCTGCAGCCAACACTGTAAGGATTTGGAAATTCACCATCAATCCTGACTGGCCCTTGCTAGTTCCCTCTGCCCCATGAGACAAATAAGGAATCCTCTGGGGCCTTAGTAGCACGATGCTGACAGGGTCCCAGTAAAAAGAGTCCAGGAATGGATGTGTGTAAGAACTAGTGCACTTTGTAACTTTTCACTCCCTGTCCCAGGGACTCGGGGAGAGATGGGGCCTATCAGAGGCAAAAGACAGCATATCCCAAAGGTAAATCTGGATCTCTAAAATGTATTCAAAATATTTACAGCAAGTGGTGGACATGTACCAAGGCTTTCCAGGGTCCAAAAGGAAGTGAGCCCAGAGCTTGGAGCATGGGCGTCGTTCCACTGATGGTGACCTGCTTTATTGAGCCTGAGGCCCAACAGGGAAGCCTGGCTTCTCTTCTGCAGACAGGAAGCATGGTTTGCCACTGCGTTCCTCAAGGTGCCCCTTGTGAGTAGGCTCCAGTGTCTCATTGTGCAAGGGTACATGTGGGCCGGAGATGGCAGAGAGGTGAGGAAGGCATCCCGTTCATCCAGTGTGCCCTGCCAATCTGAACCCAGACCTCTAGGTTTTGATGGCATTGGCCATGACCTGGGGCTATTTTCGTCTCTGGATATTAACTTGTGTCTTCAGGCCAAAGGCTGGCCTGAGGACAGCTGTCCTCAGATGACTCCCCCCAGGAGGACCTAGGTAGGGGTTGTGGACCCTTTACCTGACTTTCTGAGCTTGCCTGATCCTTTCTCCCATTGGAGTGTACTGGAGGGAGCCACCAGACCTCCTCTTCCCTGGCAGGCCTTTTGGTCTCTCTGAACCACGTCGCCTGCTCAGGGAGCTGCCAGAAAATGTGGATGGAGTTTCCTTTCCAACAGACAGTGCATTTGCTCACTTCTTAGGGCTAGAGTGAGCTGCTTGGTCCCCCAAAAGTTGAGTTCACTTTCCCCTTTGCTCACTGGCTTCTAGTTCACCTTGCCAGTATCAGCAGCCTCCATTTGGAGTGGAGGGTTGGTATTTGAGCAAAGACAATGAAAGCCAGTGAGAACCACTGTTTTTCAAAAATGTTGCTGTGCATAGCACTTAACAGTCTTTTTTACCCTCACAACACCACTGTGCATGAGCAGTGCCATTTTCCCCTCGTGAGGTCTAAAACCTCCTGTTTTTCCACAACGATTCAACAGGCTCTGGGTTTTCTTCTCTCTTTAAACTTTGTACAAGACCCCATGGCCTGTCCTGGGCTTTTGTCTTTAAACCAAAAGAAAATGGAAGTCACTGCCCTATTTCTCCCCCTAGTCTTGGCCATTGGAACCTCACTTGGTACTGTGTGGATTAAAAGCTTTGTAAATTACAAGAGAAAAATTAAACTCATCCATCCATTAAAGAAAAACTGGCTTCTCTCAAGGGAACTCTTGGGCTGTGTATATATTATTCCTCCTTGTTAGAATTTAAAGGCACAACATAGTTCTCAGAACTCTTCACGGGCAACAGACAAGCATTACACTCTTTCAGATTTAGGCAGAGCAGTTTCAGGAATCATTTCCAAATTCAGGAAGCTTACGGAAAGCAGGCAGCTAGAGAAACTAGATAATAGAGTTGGTAAACAGACATTGGATGTTGCCCAGCCTTTAGCTAGAAATCACTCAAAGGATTCAGCCCACAGACCCCACAAGCAGAACTGAATCTGGGTTGCAGGGGAGGCAGTGATGGCCTTGGGGAGGAGGCTGTCGCTGCAGGACAGAGAGGGTGGGCGGGTACTCCTCCTGGCCAAACTCCCCTGAGTCCGAGCTTTCTCCTTCCCCTAAGGAGAGATTGCTCTCACCAGCCATTGCCTTCATGCTGCCTTCAAACTTAGGTCATGTTTGCCTTGCTTAGAGAATCATTGCGATAGTCCCAGGTGCTTGGAAATGCGTTTAGAGATTTCTAGACCCCCGGGGTTTTATAGAGTGTAAGCCCTGGTGGGCAGGGCTCGGGGTCTGTCTTTGCTGGATGCTATTTGTAACAAATTTGGTGTACAAAATCA
Source organism: Camelus ferus (assembly GCF_009834535.1). Taxonomy (NCBI): domain Eukaryota; kingdom Metazoa; phylum Chordata; class Mammalia; order Artiodactyla; family Camelidae; genus Camelus; species Camelus ferus. The sequence goes on from NC_045696.1 coordinate 63,332,622, forward strand.
ACAATAAATGGTATACACAGGCCATGTGTGTGCTCTCGGGGCGTCTTGGCTAGGGGATCTCACACCTGTCCTTTCTACTCTCATCACGGGTGCAAGGCTGACCCAGACAGATTGTGGGCTGGGAAAGGCCTTTGGAAAGTGAATGGGGACCAAAAATGAAATAACCAATGATATCTATGGGTCATGGTGGCCAGAAGGGGCCTTAATAGGTTCAACCCATTTTATAGATGAAGAAGGTAGGATCCCCACAGGAAGTGAAGTCCCCATCGTCGCCTAGTGAGCTAGGCTGAGCGTGCACTACAACCAGGCCTCCAGTTCCTGGGCTGGAGTTTCTTCTCCGTCACCAGAAAGGCATTGACGTTCACTCAGCGCCCGTTTAATGTGCACATGCACACATATGCCCAGTGCCCAGCCAGCTGTGCACATCTGCAGTTTGATTTCACATAGGTATGTATGTCTCTCTCACACACACTCTCACACACACACACACACACACACGTGCACTCTTGACTTGGTTCCGCAGCCCCTGGATGAACAGTTTCAGGGCTGGAAAATCACTACCTCCCAAAGCAAACTTTCATCCTTGGATAATCCCAGTGGTGAAAGCGTGCCTCTCCACGTTGGGCCAAAATTCCCCTCCCTATCTCTTTTCCCCCTTTTAACTCAGAAGGGGTTTAGCAAGTTAAATAAGCATTAAATAGAGAAACAAACACAAGACAACAAACCCACAACCCCCTTGGAATTCCTCCTGGCATTGAGAGTCAGCGGGTAGGTGCCTGGGGCCGGCTGCCAGCTGAGGTCGGCCTTGCACAGGAGGGGATGTGAGTGTGGGCCCCTGACTCCAGTCCCCCTGACTCCGGAGCAGCCGCCTGGGAACTTTCTAGGGCCAGGTGGATGCCCTTGGGGTCCTAAAGGTGCCAAGCCCATACTCCTTAGCTGGATTTTGGCCCCAACGGGGATCTGTCCATGGGAAAGGTTCAGGGTCACTTCGTAATCTTCAGAGGCCTTGCCTCGGTTCTCTCCTGCTGTCCTGTGACCCTGGTGTTCCAGGAACACTCAGGCCACGTGAGGGGAGGAACCACTGCCTAGAACTTTGACCAGCACCAGGGCTGCTGACCACTGACCATCCCAGAGGCCCTTCTATTCCCGAGGAAGAGCCAGGGCAGCCGGTCCCTGCCCCTCACGGTAGGTCTCTTGGGGTCACTGCAGGGCTCCGGGGTCTATGGGAGAGGGGAGGAATCTGGCCTGGGGTCCTTGCTCAGGAGCAGGAGATAGGCTGACCACTCCTCCCAGGTTTCAGAGCATGTCCCCAGCTCCAGGCAGGCTGCACTTTCTGTGTCCCCCTGCCTGGGTGGGAGAAGCGCCGGAGATACTCAGCCAGGGTGGTGTTGGGCTGGGGCAGGAGGCAGGTCACAGTAGGGGGATTCTGAGATGAAGGGGACCTGGTCCCTGTGCTCAGAGAGCTCCTAGTGAATGGTGGGGATAAGTAGTGTGACCATATGTCTAGGTGTGCCTGGTTCCACCCTCATTTATGCTTGTCTTCGTGGAATAATTATCAGTAGTGCCCCTTTTATTCCCAGCAGGGTCCAGTTTGCATAATAGAGTATAGTCAGTCTAGAAATAAAGCATGTATGTGGCAACCTTTTATTATTAGAACATTTATTATTTGCCAGGCACTGTATTAAGTGCTTTATTAATTACCATCTAATTTAGCATCTTTATCATCCAGTTGAGTGCTAATTTTAACACTAAGGGATAGGGCTATAATCATGCATTGGGAAACTGAGGCTTGGCGAGCTGGAGTGGGCAGCCCTAGACCACACAGCTAGTAGGTAGTGGTGTCAGAATTTGTACCTAGGGCTCAACGCTGACAGAGCCCCAGTCCACAAAGCAGGACAAAGAGTAAGCTATAGCTAGCTATAGGCGCATGAGAGCCACAAGCACATTTGTTCAATTCAACACCCAGGGCCCGAGCACCTTCTCTGTGAGCATCCCCAGGCCAGGTGCTGGGGTGCACAGCCAGGTAAGAGATGCTGCAGGTGGCAGGACTCCTCCCCCAGGGGCTCATGATCAGATGGTGCAATTGAGCAGAATGCAAAGCAGAAGGACCCACGTGTTCAATAGAAGACATGACACCTGTGGAATCCAAAGGAGGCGCAGTCACGGAAGGCTTCCCTGGGGAGGTGTGACTTGGGTTGGCCTGGAGGGCAGCAGGGTGGGGAGGGCTGGCTGGCAGGGGAGGGGCCAAGGCAGGAACCCAGCCCAGGTCCCACTGCCCCAGCCACTTGCCTTATCTCTCTGGGTTGAAAGGAAAGGGGACCAGGGTTCCAGGGACCTGATGGGACAGTCAGAGGCTCCGATGAGTCTTGGAAGCCCCTCTTCCTGTTCCCAGATGTACTGCAGCCCAAGCAGCTAAATCCAGGCCTGTTGGTGAGACAGACCCTGACGTGGACACCCTAAGTCAAGCAGCAGTCCCCAGGGGAGCGGGGGCAGGGCTGGGCTCCCACCATCCTCTGGAAGGAGTGAGGGCCGGCTCTGTGGTGGATGACAAGCTTGTTTGTGGCACACGCAGATATGTACCCACCGGAAAGCAACCAGTCACGCCTCCCCACCCCATAAAAGCCAGGCTTCCTCAGCTTGCTGAAAGCACGGAACATTTCTGTGGGCATTTGCTGGTCTCTGCACACAGGCAGAAGTGGTTTCTCAGATGACAAGCAGGAATCTTCTGGCAGCCGCCCCACTGTCCCCTCTGGTGCCAGCCTCCATGGTACCGAGGCAGGGACAGTTCTTATCTCCAGAGCCCCTGGTGACCTGCTCTTAAGTGTGGCTTGGCGAAGGGGCCCGAGTATAGGGGCATCCTGGCCAGAGCCAGCGGAATCTGAGCCCCACTAAGCCAGGGACAAAACAATCACCCATTTCCCGTGGCTAAGGAAGAAAGAGCTGGAAAAAGTGCTGTGGAGAGGGATCTCGCTGGGCCATAAATGAAGTGGTTGGGTGATCTCATCCGTTTTTCTTTAGCTGACTTCTGCGACTACTTCAGAACAGAGCTGGGGCTTCCCTGATCTGCTGCTGCTGAGCGCTCTCTGTGTGCCCCGCGCTGGCGGTGGAGCGCTCAGCACATTGTCTCATCCAGTCCCCAGAGCCACCCCACCAGGAGGGTAGTGCTGAAGCTTGCTGTTTTGAAGATGAGGCAGTTGAGGCACAGAGAATTTAAGTAATTCAGTCCAGCCCACACAGCTAATAAAGGAGAGACAAGATTTGAACTCAGACTGTCTGACTCCAGAACCCAAACTGTTAGCCATTCTAGAGCGATGTGAGAATGAGTCTTGGGCTGGGAATGGAGCGTTTGGAAATGATCAGTGTTCCCCACCTTCACTGTGAGGACCACTTGCTGCTTCCTCCCACCCCAGTGGACGGGGACAAGAGTCCTGCTCTGAATCTTAGAGGTCCTATTCTGGCCCTTCTCCCACCAGGACACCCCCAAGGGGTGAGAAGTTTGCAAGATCAAAGGGAGATGTTTGTCTGGAGGCTGTGTCCCCATTTTAAATCCTGCTTCTGGTACCTAGGTCCCAGGGCTTGTGTGGGTTGCCTCCCCACGTCCATCTTCCTTAGGCTGACCTGTCACAGAAGTGTGTGCCCTTAGGCTTGTGGGGTGCTGGGGGGCAGCTGTGGGTGGGGTCTCTACTCCCAGTATTGGAGAGAGTTAGGTGAGAGGGGAAGGGGACAGGCAGCAGGTGAGGTCCTTTGTAGGTGTTCACCTTGGGTCCTGCAAATGTGAGGATGGGTCTGCCTGTTCCAGAAGCCTCGTGTTGTCACTGCAAGCATCTTGCTGAGGACTCAGGCCATGGGGACCCATCCTGGCCCCACACGTCTTAGCTGTGTGCCCTCGGACCAGTCGCTGTAGCTCTGGGAGCCCCAGTGTTCCTGTTCTGGGAATTTCTGGATTTGCTCTGAGGATCAAGATGCAGGTGTGAGAGCTTTGGGAGCCAGCAGGTGGGCTTCACCTCCTTGCTTAGCCCCCCACATTAGAGAGGCCCCCCATCCCCAATGCCTGGGACTAAGCTGATTTGTTTACACGAATTTTCCATGCTGATGCAAGTCCTGAATTCTCAAGTTACTTCCTTTGTTGGAAAATTCTAAAGCACATTATTTCTGAGTGACAGTGGGTTAGAAGTCAGAGGCACAGCGGGGAGAGAGGACGCCTCCTAGGGCAGCTGGGCAGGTAGGCAAGGTCTCCCCCACGGGTCTTTTCCTTTCACCCGCGTCTCCAGCACCTGGCCTTGCTCTCCCAGTGAGGTTGGCCAGATGACCTCTAGGGCCCCCATGTCCATTCCCGTGGGATGTCATCTGGAAACTGCCTTTGAGAACCAAGGACCAGAGGGGTTAGCAGGAAGGGGACTGGGACATTGATGACATAATGACATGTTACAAGCAAGAATTGCTCCCTTCTTACTCTGTGGGGGAGAGGGGAAGGTTCAAGGCCACGCTCATGTTGGGCTGCGGTCATTCACTCCAGGCTGGATCCGTTCCAGGGAAGGGTAGGTCTGTCTCTCAAGCTGCTCAGCCTGGCTGTGGACGGTTCAGTCCCATGAAGCCTAGCCGAGCTACGGTGAGTCAACACTGCTGGATGCTGAGCGTACAGAGGACTACACTCATCTTCTCACAAAAAGGACAGTCTGAGAACCCATGATTCGGAGGACGAGGCTAAGGACTAAGATAAACATACCACCAGGTCCCTCGTTCCTGGGGTCAGAGAAGGCTTCTGTCAGGATCTGGGGGTTTTGTGGAAGGTCCTAGGGGCAGCCCAGGTGGCAGATGTGGGTGGGACCATGGCTACCTCATCCTTCTTCAGCCAGGGCCTCTGCTTCTGATCTGTTTTGTGTGCATACAATCTCAAATCTCATGCTAAGGCTGAACTCTGTAACACTGGTCTAAGGGTGGTAGGACCAGGAGGCTTGTCCCCTTCCCTCCTGTGTCCTGAGTGGCAGGCAGGTGCCGGCACTGTTAGAGACCTTCCCTACCACGGTGTAAAATCCACCTCCTGTGCCTTACCTGGGTGGCCATCAGAAAAGCCTCAAGGGAGGTATGCACTTTCTCAGGGAGAAACTGTTCCTTCTCTATTGTTTAGGTGGAAAAATTCCTGGGAAAACTGAGAGTTATTGAGTGAATGGGAAGAGGGTATAGGGGGCTTTTGTAAGCCGTGTTTGCATGTGAGCCCTTTGGCCACAAGCTGAACCTTGCGATGCAGGAGGCAGCCAGCAAAGGGGGCTTGGGGCCAGGATTTCCCAGCAGGGAGCCCGCTGTGAGTTCTTGCTGAGGACAGGTAAATTGAGAAAAACTACGATTATATTGCCTGAGAGTTTTCTCTTTCTTTCTGCCTTTCCTTTTTTCTGTCTACCTGTCTTCCTTTTTTCTTTAAAGCTAAACGTATTCTATCTAAAGGGCATTTTATTCTTCCTACTTTTTTCTTATTCCAATAAACTTTTCTGTAATGATGGTGGTTTGCAACATTTAACAATAGTTAACATGGTTTATTAATTGCTCACACTGCGGCAGACACTGTTCTAAAACTTTTATCTATATTTATTCATTTAATCCTCACAATTACCCTAACATGGTTAGCACTGTTATTATCCTCATTTTACAGATAAGGGAATTGAAGCATCTGCCCAAGGTCACATAGGTAGAATGTAATGGAGCTGGGATTCCAACTCATGGAACTTGACCACTACGAGACATGTAAATGGTGACGTGGGTGAGAGCGATAGTGACCTGGGGGTTGCAGATCCCTTACTGGGGCGATTAAACCCCCGTTGCTGTTGTCATGTGGGAATGTAAGCCCAACGCCCCTGAATCACCCTGAAATCTGGAAATGTTTACTGTGATATGGCTCAGTTTCTACCTACTGGCTAATGGTTCACATATAAAACAGACTGAGTGGTAAACCAAACATGTGTGTAAGGGGCATCACCAATTTGTGACCTGTGAGTGGATGCTGGCGTTTAAGAAAAAAAAATTAATATTTGGTGAACTGAAAACCTGGTCTCCTTCACTCATTTAAAACAAAAGCCCCCAAACAAAAATCTACCAGTCTATGGAATCTCTGCATCTGGGACCCTCCTGTCCACATGATGCTGGAAAGTTCCGTGGGCTCCATGGTGGTTGGGGGAGGGGGCGGAGGGAGTAGGAGGGGGCAGGAGGGGAGCACATGGGCAGCAGTACTGAGGAGCAGGCAGACTCATTTCAAGACAAGAGCCCGTCTTGTCCCTGCAGCTGTGCTCACTCTTAGTGAAGCAAGAGCAGATGGTAAGATCTCCTCATAATTAGGCTCTTGAAATGTGCTGAGATTTGGAAACTTGGGAAGAGTTATGGTTTAAAAATTTCCAACTTAGAAATAATCTGCCCATATTTTACAAATTATCTTAAAAATTCCACAGTATCCATGGTCTCCTTTTATACCTCTCTTCCATGCCTTTTGGTCTCATTTTCACCTATTTTTCCAATCTGGAAAGAACACAGGAAGTCCAGGAGACCAGGGGCTTGGTCCTGCCACTAACCAGCAGGGTGACTGTGGACAGGCCATGTGGCACCCTCACTGTCAGGAGGTCGGAACTCTGATCCTCACAGGCTGCTGTGAGATGGTATTAAAAACACAAACAGGCTCCCCATCTCCTGGCTCGCTGGCCAGTGTGCTGGTCACAGGACCACGCTGCTCTAGGTGAAGGTACTGCTTCTGTTTTCTCTTCCCACGTGGATCTAGGAGATGCTGCTCGGAGCCTGGCTGCACTGGGCTTGCCTCCTGCTCCTGGCCCAGCTTGCCCAGCCCTGCCCTGTGGGGTGTGACTGTTTCATCCAGGAGGTGTTCTGCTCTGATGAGGAGCTGGCTGCCATCCCACTGGACATCCCCTCCTATGCTACACACATCATCTTCGTAGAGACCTCGTTCACCACGGTGGGAGCCAGGGCCTTCAGCGGCAGCCCCAACCTGACCAAGGTGGTCTTCCTCAACACCAACGTGTGCCACTTCGGGCCGGATGCCTTCGGGGGGCTGCCAAGGCTTGAGGACCTGGAGATCACTGGCAGCACCTTCTCCAACCTCAGCGCCGATGTCTTCTCCAACCTGACCTCATTGGGCAAGTTCACCCTCAATTTCAACATGCTGGAGGCTCTGCCTGTGGGCTTCTTCCACCATATGGATGCACTGGAGTCCCTCCAGCTTCAGGGAAACCGGCTCCAGACCCTGACCGGGACAGTCTTCCAGCCTCTGAGACGTCTGAGGACCCTCAACCTCGCTCAGAACCTCCTGACCCAGCTGCCCGAGGAGCTGTTTGACCCCCTCTGCAGCCTGCAGACCCTGAAGCTGAGCAACAATGCGCTGACTGGCTTGCCCCAGGGGGTGTTCAGCAATCTGGGCAGACTGCAGGAACTCTCCCTGGATGGCAACAGCATCTCCGAGCTGCCTTCGGAAGTGTTCGCGCAGCTGTCCCGCCTGGAGAAGCTGTGGCTGCAGCGCAACGCCATCAGGCACCTGCCCTCGTCCGTCTTCTCTGCCCTGCGCAACCTGACCTTCCTGAACCTGCAGGGGAACAAGCTGCAGACGTTGCCCGCCGGCCTCTTCTCCCGTTCCCCTGGCCTGGTCAGCCTGTCCTTGTCCCACAACCAGCTGGAAACTGTTGCCGAGGGGGCCTTTGCCAACCTATCTGGCCTCAGTTTTCTCACGCTCTCACACAACGCCCTCACCCATCTCCCGGCTAGCATCTTCAGGGACCTGGAGGGGCTGATCAAACTCTACCTGGGTAGCAACAACCTGACGGCCTTGCACCCTGCCCTCTTTCAGAACCTGTCCAAACTTGAGGTGCTCAGCCTCTCCAAGAACCACCTGACCACGCTCCCGGAGGGCATCTTCGACACCAACTACAACCTGTTCAACCTCGCCCTCCATGGCAACCCTTGGCAGTGTGACTGCCACCTGGCCTACCTCTTCAACTGGTTGCACCAGTACAGCGACCGGCTCTTCAACATCCAGACCTACTGTGCCGGCCCCGCCTACCTGAAGGGCCAGGTGGTGCCTGCCTTGAAGGAGGAGCAGCTGGTGTGCCCCGTCGCTCGGGACCGCTTGGGCTTCCAGGCCCCGAGGCTGGAGGACAGGGAGCCAGGGGGTGGCTGGGATCTGGCTGCGGAGGAGAGGGCAGTGCGGGGCCGGTGCACCTACAGCAACACCGAGGGCACCGTGGTGCTGGCTTGTGATGAGGCCCAGTGTCGCTGGCTGAACATCCAGCTGTCCTCCAGGCAGGGCTCGGGCTTCCCAGCACTGGCGCTCAATGCCAGTCAGGAGTGGGACTTGAAGTCCAGCTGTGGCTCTGTGAGGGTCACTGTGTCCATTGAGGCCCGGGCAAGGAAGCCCTAGGCCCAGGGCATAGGGGCCAGGAGCTGGGCAGACGGCCTCTGGGCCTGACCAGGCAGGAGATGGCGGAGGGGAGCTGAAGCTTGGTGTTTTCAGATACAAGGGATGGACTTACATCTCCAAGGTGGAGGAGGTGGAGGCGGCTGGCTCCAGCACCCTGAGTCTCTGTCTCCCCTCTTCCTCCACTACCCCAGTCTGAGTCTGAGACCTCACAAGGCCTTCCTCAAGCTTTGCAAAGCACCCGCTAAAGCTGCATTGTGGTCCAGAGAATAAAATAACGCTGCTCCCCTGGTGTTTTTCTATTATTTAATGCCTACCCCCGTCTCATCCCGACCCAAGGTCCTCTTCCGCCCCTATTCCATTTCCACCCTCCTTTGACATCCAGTTAAAAGCCAATGCCTGTTTCTATTTTTCTGCCTGGAAACGTGTTTTTAATTGCTAAAGAGAAAAAGAGGAGACAACAGATGTAGAGGTGACTGGAAGGATGAGGGGCAGGAGCCTGACTTGGTGCACAGGGGACCCATGGGGTCAGTGCCCACCTCCAGTGCCTCCAGGAGAAATCAGGATGATGCAGCCTCAGGAAGGTAAACGCCGGCTGTTTGGCTTTCACAACACGAAGCCCCCAGAGAGAGAGCCATGGCTTTGCCTGTTCAGCCCCCAGGGGAGAAGAGGGAGCACGGTGAGCTGGGTGGGCTGGGGCCGACGCACTGCCCTCCTCAGCGTCTGCCTTTGGGGGTGCCGCTCACTCACCGAAGTGGTTCTCCTGTGGTTTTGGGGACCCCACCCTTTTACCCAAGCCCGATGGCTCTCAGTCTTTCCCAGCCACCTCTTCCATGCTGGCCTCCTCAGAGTTGCCTGTCCTTGAGGCTCCCTGGGTAATCCCCGTCCAGGCCCTTGAGGGGCAGATGCCGCCTCTATGCTGAGGACCTCACTCTCCATCCCGGGCTCTGGTTTTTGGCTCCATGATAAGACATCTGCCTGCTCAGTAGCCCCGTGTTCTATTATCACGGCCACAAACACGTCTAAACCAAACTCTGTCCCCAACTCCTGCGGGAGACCCACCCAGCAGATCACCAACCCCAGGAGCTGGGCATAGCCTCCAATCTCTCCTCCCCTTCATCCTCAGGGCCACCCAGTCACTGGGTGCTTCTGAAGGTCCCTCCGTCCATCGCTTCTTTCCCAGTCCCAGCCCAGGGAAGCTCTTGGCCCCCCTGGACTGAGCCACAGCATAGCCCCCTTTCTGGTTTCCCCACCTGCTGCAGGACAGGCTTGGTGAAGCGCTGGGGTCGGGGAGGGAGAAACAGGTCAGATGCACAGCAGACCCTCTGGGAGCTCGTGGTCTGGTGGGAGAGGTCAGACAGGGGTGCACGGGAGGAAAACACAAACCCCCAGCAAAAGCTGCGGAGTTCAAGGGAGGTAAGGTCCGGGCAACCGAAGACCTCAGGAAGCTGCATTTGATTCTGGGCCTTGAAGAGGCAACGGGTAGCATAGGGAGGGCAAAGAGATTGCTCGAGAAGGGTGTGAACCAAGGGATGGAGACAGGCAAGCGAGTGAGGTCAGGGTCGAGGTCTCTGGAGCAGGGTGCTGGTGGGAGAGAAGGGGAGGATCCGCTGGAGCCACATCCCAAAGGGCCTCGATGCACCTAGCAAGGAGTTTGCATATTCATTAAGGATGCCCTGAGGAGGGTCACACCCCTGCCTGTGAGTCTGAGGAAAGCAAGAGACAGGGAAAACAGGACTCTTGCCTGGCTTGAGCTGAGAGCAACGAGGACCAGGGATGTCAAGGAAATAGAATGAAAAGTCTTCAGCATCCAAACAGCACATACACAGATGGATTACAAGATCGAAACGTGAATTACAGAAATGCAAATTCAAACAGTGTAAGTATCACTTTGTACCTGTCAACCCCACAAAATTTAGGAAGCTGGATCACTCCCAGTGTGGGCACAGGGGAGCCTCCAGGTACCCCTGGCAGGCACAGCCACTCCTCCGAGGACACTCCAGGAGGACTGAGTCAAATAAAGGGTTTGTTGAGGGGGTCAGGGGTCAGGTGGGTGAGGCTGGAAGACGGTGCCAGGGGGCTGGAGGGAAGAGAGAGAGAAACCCGTGGTGACCCTTCATTTTCTGTCCTAGAAGGTGGGGAGGACAGTGAAGCCAGTGATCAAGGGCAGGGGCAGTTCTGGGGGAAGCGGGGAGCAAGATGCCAGCTTTAGACAAGGAAGTGCAAGTTCTCCCCCATGTCCAATGATGCCCTTTCAAAAAGACATGCTTCCTAGGATACAAATAAGTTAAATTCTAAGGTGATGGAAGGTAGTTTGGTAGATTCGCCAAAGGAACAGCCTTTCTCCCAAATTCATTTGGTTCAATTCCCAAAGGCATCTGGTTTAAGAATAATCTTGACCATGTCTTCCAAGGTTGGGGAACGTTGCCTCCTCAGAACAGAAAGGAGGCAGCCCTGAGCAACTGAGGGTTCTGTGCTCTCACTGCTTAGGTTCAGGCCGGGCTGCACAGGTTGCTGGCTTCCAGCTGGGCACATAGAAGGCACTTTGCAAATCTCCATCAGATGGAAGCCTGTCTGAGTTACAGCTCATGGTCCAAATAGCCTTGTGTCTACTGCCAGGGATAAAGGAACAAGATAATTGAGCAGACATTTCTCTTAATTATATTTTTCCCCAAATATAACTCTTTGCAAAGTTAAAATATAATAATTTTTCTTTGTGCCAAATGGTGCTGGGAAAAGAGCCCTGGCTGACAGGGGTTGCGTTGTCTGGGCAAACTGCTTGCTCGCCCTTTCAAGTTTGTTAGGCGAGATCAGAGTCTCTGTGCTCTTTGAGCAGGATTGCTTGACTTACCAATAAGCACATGCATGTTGCATGGGACATATATTAAAAACTTGATTTGTAGTTTATCTGAAATCCAACTGTAACTGGGTATTTTATCTGGTGATGCAACCCCCTGGGGAAAGTGGGGAAACCATAGGGGTGGAAGTGGGAGTGAGTGGTTCTCTTCAGGGCCGAGGAGGCCAGGCCCCAGCCCGCTGTGGTGCAAGTCCTGGCCATGGAGGGTGCCTAAGGTCTTGAGGTTGGCGCTGACAGGAAGCAGGAGGCCCTGAGCATCCCACAGACTGAGGTAAGAGACAAAGAGGCAGATCTGAGTGTGCTGTGCACCCAGGGGTCTTCTGTCCTGCTGCTTGTCTCCTTGTGGGCATCCCAGTCCAGTGCAGCAGTAGACCTTTTGACGGGATCTGGAGAGAAATCAGGGTACTCGGTTCCCCTTCCTTAACATTTGGCCTTTGGCAAATTACAGCTCCTCTCTGGGCCTCATCTATATAACAAGGAGGCTGCTTCTCAGTGCTTACTGGATCCTGGAATCAACTGGGGGAGGTTTAAAAAAAACCCACAGGTGCCTGGGCTTCCACTTCCAGAAATTATGATTTAGTTGGCCTGAGGAGACCCAGATACCAATTTTTTAAAAAACTTCCCCAGAGATTCTAATGCTCAATCAGGCTTGAAAACTCAATTTTGTCCAGTTCTAGGTCTATAGCTATCCCAGGGCTGTGGAGCAAATGCAGACCCACTGGTGTAATGGTCTGGATGAATTCATAATGCAATAAGCCACAATGCTGTGTCCAAAAATATCTCATAGGGTTTTTCCCTTCTTATCTGTATGTTTTATTTTACGTCCTTAGTACTCTAAGTTTGGAGAAACAGTAAGCTGGGTGCACGCTGCCTTGTTTTCTTGCAGTATGAGGATGGCTAAGTTCCTCCAAAGCATCTCCTTCCAGTGCCCCAGTGCCTGGAATGTTCCATAGTTCTTCAGTACTTCTCTGCCACTTGCCAGCAAGGTAACTCTTGGGCAAGTTACTAAAACTCTCTGCACCTCAGTTTTCTCATCCATACTTTTTATCATGGGGATAATAGTACTCATCTCATAGTGTTATTGTTGAAGATAAGATATTCATTCATGAACCCAAAATGAGACATGGTAAGTTCTCAAAAATGTTATCTATTATTATTATCATTTCTAGAGAAGTGTGGGTGAGTGTGTGGGGGGAGGCAAGAACTGACCATTGCATTTTTTACCTATATCCATCGGCGTTTCCGGTAGGATGTTAACATTGCTGTTTATATACCACAATTGTATTATTGAGAGGATTGTAAATGCCACTTACAAAATTGTTCAGTGCTAACAGTGGATATTGGAAAATTGGACGGAGCTGCCAATTTTCAGACAATTTAGCACAATTCTAGTCCAGCAATGAATTCTTTCTCACACTGTGTTTTCAGCTTCCCTCCACCCCTTCCACCTGCAGACAGTTCAACACCTCACAAATCTGTAAAGGTTCCGATTCTGGGTCTCCCGGCGCCCCCATGTGGCGCACTGGGAGAACGGCTTTCTGGGGCTTCCTTGTTCCAGAGAGGTGGCGCGGTGCGTCGTGCTTTACTCTCAGGAAGTCACCACCCGGGAGTCCCAGAAAGGACAACGGAACACCTGGACTCTCTGGTCCCGGGACGCTCCCTGGCAGGCAGCTCCTGCCAAGGCTTCTGTCTCTTGCGATTCTGGAACGTGCCGAATGCGCTCGGCGCCCGATCCCGGGGAGCGGCCGTGCGGAGGCTGATTTCCCGGAGCGCACCGCCACCTCGTGGCCTTTAAACACGCCGGGCGTTCAGATTTGTCCCAGGCGTGCCACGTGTCCTGCATGGGCGGGGAGCAATCCTGCACACAGTGAGCTGTCCTGCCTCTCCCACAACTTCCAAACAGACCGCAAGACCCTGCTATGGGTGGAGTTCTGCGGGTAACGATCTCTGCTTATAGACACTCAAAGTGGTCGTCGCTGCCTTGTTTGCAAGCTTTCAATTTTCCAGAACTGCTCCTTAGCATACACATTCTGGGAAGATTGTGCTTTATTTTCTTTGGAATTTTATCCAGTGTTGTTCAGGATTTTGGAAAAAATGCTCCCCACAGCAATGCTTAACCCTTATTTCAAAATATAGAAGAAAAGCAACTTCTCTTAAATTCCTCCTTTACTCATCATCTGAGTAGGTGAAGGCTTCTGACTGCTTTATCAGGTCTCTGGTGAAGTTTTATCTAAGCACTGACACCCAGAAATGAATATCATTTTATTATGAACTGCCTTTTATTTCTAATCTGTTACAGTTAGAACATTTAATTTTTAAATTCTCTGTGGAATCTGATTATATTACCTATAAAATTTATTTCAGGAGACTGAAGGGAGTATTAAGAATTATTTGCTTTAAAAGGAGAGTTGGCAAATGAACTTAATTACAAAACAGAAAGAGACTCACAGACTTAGAAAACAAACATGGTTATGGGGGAAGAGGGTGGGGAGGGATAAACTGGGGATTCAGGATTTGCAGATACTAACTACTGTATATAAAATAGATAAACAACAAGGTCCTACTGTATAGCACAGGGGACTATATTCAATACCCTTTAATGGCCTGTAATGAAAAAGAATATGTAAAGGAATATATATATGTATAAGTGAATCACTATGGTATACAACAGAAATTAACACAACACTGTAAATCCACTATACTTCACTTAAAAAAAGAAAAAAGAAAAGAGCCCCACAGAAGAAAAAACACACACACACACAAAAGGGGTGTTGGATCTGTCAGTGATGAGAGCCACTGTTCCAACATAATAGGAGGAGCAAAAGCTAGATATCAAGGTCTCCAGAGAAACAGGACCAGTGGGATACACAGAGAGACAAATAAAGGAGACTGATAATAGGCACTGGCTCACACAATCATGGAAGCTGAGAAATCCCACGATTTGCTGTCTGCAAGCTTCGGAGTCTGAAGGCCAGAGAACCAGGAGCTCTGACTTCCAAGGGCAGAAGATGGACGTCCCACCTCAATCAAAAGAGCAAATTGGCCTTCCCTCCACCTTTTGGTTCTGTTCAGGCCCTCAGTGGATTGGATGGTGCCCACCTGCATTGGAGAGGGTGATCTTTACTCAGTCTAGATTCAAATGCTAATCTCTTCTGGAAACACTCTCACAGACACACCCAGAAATGTTTTACCAGCTAGCTGGGCATCCATTAGTCCAGTCAAACTGACACATAAAATGAACCATCACAGTCTCCATTAATGGAAGCCTTGAGGTTATTTCTTGGCACTTTTTTCCCTGTGAGGTGGAGGCCGTGGGTCTCAGCCTGTGGCTCCCCTTCCCATGCTGTGTGTCAGCACCTCTCTCTTCCACGTTGCGGAGAAGCTTCATAAAGGGGAGTGGAGATTCAAGTGGCCTTTGGAGAGAGAGAAGAGATGAGAAGACCTGATTTGTGGCATCAGCTCTGCCTCAACTTTGCTCAGTGATTGTGAACAAGTCACTTCCCCGCCCCGGGCCTCTGAGTCTTCATCTAGTGATTAGAGGCTGAAAGTTCTGAGCACTGATGTCCTCTTCATCAGGGGGAGGGGAGGCAGGTTACAAGAAGCAAGGTTAACATCTGCCCTTCTAGGGCAGCAGAGGGCAGGGGCGGGGCAGGAAGGCACCATCAGCCATGACCTGGAGGGGTGTGGGGCTGGGCTACAGGAAAGCAGCCAGGTGCTGGGGGCCCGAGTTTTGGGGGTGCCAGGGTGGGGTCAATATTTGTGACGGGAGGGGGTTCGCTAGTGTCTTTGGTATGGGCTGAAGGCACCACCAATAGGGGACAGGGGTTGCACAGTAGTCTTATTAATAGAAACATGGTGAAGGTGTGAGGGTCGGTGTTGCGGTGACTTCAGGTCCTAGGAACCCAGGAGCCAAGTGGCTGCTGGGACACTCCCAGTCCACTTATGCAATGCGGCACTCCTAGGGGCAGGGGTCCCCGTCTGAACTCCTGATTTCTCTGTGCTTTTGCCAAATTGCTCACAACCAAGAAGTTGATAATACCTCATAAGCAGATTTCACCTCTGCCTTGGGGAATCATGGATTTGGGAAATTCACAGATTTCAGCGTGGAAGCCAATTCAGTCACATCTTTAGAGGGGATGTGTTTTCTTCTTTTGCCAAATTTGAGAAGTCTCTCCCTGCAGTCGCTGCTGAGGTGGTAAGCTTGTCTCAAGGGACTTCTGCATCCTCATTGAAGCTCTAATCCATGAAATTCCTTCTCAGTCAGTTCCCAGGTGGGTGGAGTCGTCTGCATCTCGCTGCCAACATTTGTACAAAGATTTAGAGGGCCAGCTGGCCTTGCTGAGGCTGCCCCACCCTCAGGCGCATCAGTGTCATCAGCCCGCTGACCATCCAACCACCACCCACCTCCCATCTCCCAGCAGCCGACTACACTCAGCCTCCAGCTACATCCTATCAACCTCCTCTGTGCAGCCTCCAGCCCTCAAAACACACCGGTGATGGCACTTCATCAATCCTGCTGTCCTCTGAGCACTCATGACCCTCAAACTTTTGCCCTCCTATCACCTGCCACCTTGCCTGGAATCACCAGTCTTTGGGGTCTTCATAGCCATGGCATTAGATCGGGGCTGGGGTCCTAATGGGATATGCTTCCCTCTGCCTAGATTTTTGTCCCTCTCCAGCAGGGAGAACGCTGCCCCCATGTGGGGCCTAGCCTGTCCAAGAAGGAAGCTCCCATTCACCATTCACTGCATGCCCTGAGAGGGCCCACAGCCCAGGCATCCCTCTATCCCAGCCACCCTTTCCCATAACAAATCCCCACATGCTTTTGCCACCTCTGTTCTCAGCAGCACAGAAAACACTCCAATAGTTCACTGACCCCTTGAGTCTCCCCCACACTCCTTCTAGGGCCTTGGTGGGTTACCATCAACACACCCGCTGCAGTTTGTTCTCATGCCTGTCCCTGAAGTGTGGCTCTTTACCAACTCCACCATCTGCCGTGGTACCCAGAGGCCATGCCCTGTGCCCTGAGGCGAACAAAGTTACCAGGGAGAGAGGTGAGCCCAGAACAGAATTCCTCCCACATGAGAAATCCCATAGAGTCACCCTGAAGCCAGAGTGGGACACCTCTTCCTGCCACCAGAGGGGCTTCTTAGGAGAGGAAAGGGGACCTCTGGGTTAGACTAGGTTGCTGAACGGGGAGATTTGTATTCAGTCCCTATTTTAGCTCTGAAATCTACCAGCCACCATTCTTTGGGGTGTGATATTTTTTGACATCTGGGAAGCTGGCAAACTTGTGAAGACATTTAGAGTTTTAAAACCTGGATGTAAGGAATTAGCGTATCCTAATAAGTGGCAGGCCAAAGCTCCAGGGCATTTACAATAAATATTGTTAGCTCCACTGCCTTTGCCCACAAACATGTCCTCTATTTAAACAGAAACAGAAGAACTCATTCGTAGAAAATTTTACTCTCCAGCCCCTACACTCTCCAAATCAGAGCTCTAACCCAGGAAAAATCAAAATGTCTTGATAGCAGCCCAAATAAGTTTCCAGGGCCTTAGATGAAAGCTCAGGCATTTGCTCTGCACTCAGAGTCTGTTCACTTTTACATGAGACACGAGTCCATCAAGTTTGGTCATATGGTTTCCAGACTGTACTAGATTAAAAGCAAAAATCATAAGTTGGGAGGAGGGTGATGGTCTTGCAGGAGACTGGCTAGCAACAAAGAAAGAGATAGAAAAACAGCCAGAATCAGACACGAATTACAAAGGAAGAGCAACTGGGCCATTTAGTGGAGGGTACTCCAGTCGCTCTGAGGGCAACACATTATTCCAGAGCAGAGCTGGAGGTAGATAATGAGCCAGGTGGATAGTGATGACCCGGGCTGCCCAAAAGTCGACGTTATGCGTAATATTGGTTTGGCTTGCGGTCCCTTGATAGCAGAGCTTGGTGCAAGGGCTTGGATGCAGTTTAATTGGTAGGTGATCCCAGGAGGCAGGCCCATGAGATAGGGAAGGAGGAAAAACCAGCACTCAGGTGACTGTGGAAGCTGCTCTGGGCAACAGGTCTGATTCCGTATGTACTGCTTGGGAAGCGTCAGACCGCCTCCAGGAGGTGGAGCGGTTGGTTATCCACCAGCCCCCACCAGCTCCCATCCCCCCACACTTCCGGGAAGTGGGCCCGGGAGGCCGAGGGGCGCAGAGAGGGTGAAAAGCCACTTCACACGGAAGCTGCGGCTGAGAAAGTGGCGGGATGAAGGCGTCTGCTGCGACCACCCAGTTTACAGCAGCGGCTGCGATGTAAGGGGTGTAAATGTTAAAACGTTTTTTTATCGATTAACGGGGCACCGTACTCAGTTATCCAGAAGCTGAGCCAATCCAGAATGGGCCTTCAAGAGGGCCCTGGGTTCACTGTGTCCGTGCGAATGCTGAAACAGCCCGTGTGCTGGCGGATATGTTCATGTCGGAGCAAGAACCTATGGGAGCTGTTCTAAGCAGAGATTTTTCATTAATCCTGGCACCAGCCCTCGGGGCACTTAAATGCCACTCCTGGTGCCACAGTCCTTCTGCAGCTTCCCTGGAGCCGCGATGGCGTCATTCCACAGACGTTTCCTGGTGTCCTCCGTCAGGCTCCCCAGAAGCGGACCTTCAGATGAGAATCCAGATGCAGGTGATTTCGCATCAGGAAGCAGTCCGCGGAGAGACTGGTAAGAGAGCGGGGGACGAGGACACGGGACAAGGTGGGAAGTCGAGCAGTACTCGATTTCAGGCGGAGAACCAGCCTCAGACCCATCCCGCAGCAAAGCTCTAGGGTGTAAATTATTTCCCACTTTGCCCCAACTGGCCCCAGTGGTGGGAAGACAGCTCCACAAAGAGTCACAAGTGCCTCTGTCAGGGGTGAAAGCACCCAGAGGCTGGGGAAGGGTGCACGGGAGCAGCGAAAGTGGCCCTGGGGATCTGGGGACATCGCCAGTGTCCACTACAGTTTGGCCCTCCTCTGTGCCCCGCGCTGGGCTAAGGTGTGGTTTTGCCCTGTCTGCCTGGGGAAGAGCTGCTTTTGGTTACTCCCGTCCCCAAGGGCAGTAGACCCTAGGAGACCCTATAACCATAAGGACCTCAGTTTCTGAAGTGTAAATGAAGGGGGTTGGCTTGCAAGACATACCTTGCTGTGGTGGTTACTGAAGTTTGATGTTGTGGCCCGTCTATACCGAGAGAGCGCACTTTTTAGTCTTTATCTGTTGTTTCTGATTTTTTATCTAGAGATATATGATTACAATTCTATTATAAAGTTGGTGATGAGACAAATTGTTTTATTAGATAGTAAAGTGGAATCCTAGGAGCACTTAACTGATGTAAATTCAATCCTGAGATCTCAGGAGGAAAGTTGAGAGCAGTGCCAGAGAGAAAGGGGGAGGAAGTGGGGCAGCTGGGTGACTTTAGGTTGATTTTTTTAAAAACTGAAGTGTAGTTGATTTACAATGTTTCAGGTGTACAGCAAAGTGACTCAGTTATAGATAAATATAAAAAGAATATTCTGTTCTATTATAGTTTATTACAAGATGTGAATAATATAATTCCCTGTGCTATACAGTAGGTCCTTGTTGTTTATCTATTTTATATGTGGTGGTGAGTATCTGTTAATCCAAAATTCCCAATTTATCTCTCCCACCTCCTTTCCCCTTTGGTAACCATAAGTTTGTTTTCTATGTCTATGAGTCTATTTCTGTAAATAAGTTCATTTGTATCATTTTTTAAGATTCCACATATAAGTGATATCATATATTTGTCTTTCTCTGTCTAACTTATTTCACTTAGTATGATAATTTCTAGATCCATCCATGTTGCTGCAAATGACATTATTTCACTCTTTTTTATGGCTGAGTAGTATTCCATTATGTATATGTATATATACACACACACACCACATCTTCTTTATCCATTCATCTGTTGATGGACATTTAGGTTGCTTCCATGTCTTGGCTGTTGTAATAGTGTTGCTATGAACATTGGGGTGCATGTATCTTTTTGAATTAGAGTTTTCATCCATTCAGGATATATGCCCTAGGTTGATATTTTTAGGGTGATGAGATAGTTGAGGCAAATTAGGCTTAAGAACAAAAGATAACTGCTGCTTAAAGACAGGACAAAAGAAGTGTCACTAGTCAAGCTACAATATCATCTGGCTGTGGCCCACCCACACTGCGAAGAGCACAAAGGCCAGCTTTTTCCGTGGAGTGAGTAGCTGTTATAGGGCGAGGGAAGCCCTTGCTTTGTGAGCTCATTCGCAGAGGAGAATCCACCATGACCAGATCAACCAGGCAGATTGTGGCTGTAGCTCTGCTTTCTGGAGCCCATCTTGGAAGGAGGGGCTTTTTGAGTAATGAGAGTTTCCCTGCCTGTCTCAGGGCATCCATAAAGTATATTGGCAGGACATGGGGACACTCTCAATCGTGTGCTCCTGGCTGACCCATTCTGTGCCTGGGAAGGACGGTGAGCCCCAAAGAATGCTTGGGGCCGGGGTCGGGTCACGGCGGAAGCCTGAATGCCAACCAGTCATTAGGGGAGATTGATGGAGGGGAGCTTGCTGCGGGGGGAGGCCCCGGAGGTCTGCTGCAGTTTCATTGCGGTTATTTATGGCTGAGCTGGGGCGTCAGAAACGGGTTGACAGCTCGCTGTAAGCTGACCTGGCTGGCGCACAGCCTGCAACCTTCTGCCTGCCCATCCCTCAACTTGAGGAATGTCAACCTCCAAGACAGTGACCAGACGCAGGAGGTGTGGAAGGAAAGATTCCAGAATGCATCCTAACCCGCAGACCTCTTTATCCAGAGAGAGGCACGCGTGTGTGTGCGCGCGCGCACGCAGGACACATGCTTGTACCCCCCCTAAATGTTTATATAAGCAGACATTGGTGAAATAGAGCACAGCTGACTGGATTCTTCTTTCGTGGTACAGGGGAAGGGAACACAAATAATCCCAAACTGCAAGTAATCCAAAATCGGTTCTTC
Organism: Camelus ferus; assembly: GCF_009834535.1. NCBI lineage: Eukaryota > Metazoa > Chordata > Mammalia > Artiodactyla > Camelidae > Camelus > Camelus ferus. Next base: position 63,352,885 of record NC_045696.1, read on the forward strand.
GTAATTAGTTTGGGGAATGTATACTAAAGGGTTTTTATTTATTTGCCTTCTTGGTTTGTTTTTGCTGTGTGTGTTTCTTTTGGCAACAGAAGTACCAATCTGATCCTATTTAATTTATCTGAGCTTTGTTTTCTGTGCTCAAGGGATGCTGTGGGTCAAGGAGGTCCAGAAATGTCCTGGGTGCTAGGGGCTAACTGAGATGGTTACTGAGATGATCAGACATCTGTGGATGGTCCGGTCCGCCCCAGGGACAGACAGCAGGACCCACCACTGTGATCAGCAGCAACCTGGACAACAGTGACCAAAGCAGGGTGAGGGGCAGTGGTGTGCAGGCAGAGGTCCAGGCTGGAGTTCTGGTGTGGCTACTTCCTTGTATGAAATGGGCCTTGTCATCCCTACTGGGTCTGCCTCAACCACCCTTTGGAGATCAAGGAAATGAGGTGGGAGAAATTGCTTTGAAAACTGTAAAGCATCTCCACCCCCCCACCCATGAGTTCTGTATCAGGAAATTTCTCTGCCTGGAGGACCTTCTAGGGAAGGAAGTGCTCGCCCATGGGCAGAGGCCAGAAGTCTAGTCTGGGCAACAGATTCTGTGTTAGGGGCCCTTGGGAGGGAGGGCAGCTCCCTGAGGGGCTAAGCCTCGGGGAGGGGAGTGGGTGGCTGCCCAGGGCCCTGCAGGGCTCTGGGGAAGGAGGAGGGAGGTAGTGGTGCTCCCTGAGAAGGAAGCCGCCTGTGTTTGGAGGATGCTCTGGAGTCAGAGTGTGAGAAGGAAAAACAAGTCCACTCTGTAGTTCCAGGAGGCCACTGAGCTGAAAAGCCAAAGGGGGATCACTGCCCTTGGGTCCCTTTATGTCCCATCATCTATTTACTCCACAGCAAGCTCCATAGTAAGAGATCACAGTCTAATGTGACCAGTTCATAAAACCTTAAAGGTTTAGATGAATATATTCTCACCAACTTTCACTTAAAAAAAAAAAACCAGATTTTACATCTTTAGAGCTGCAGCTCAAATATGTCTGTCACCTGGGAATTCATTTCTAATACCCCCAATCGTTTCTCTCTTATTTCCTGACTTTTCGTTGAATGCACACTGCGGAGTGCTCTATGAGTAGTAAGCAGTGTGGCTGGCCTGGGCCGTGAGGGTGGAGGGTGGTCCCTGCCGCCGTGCTCACGGTCTGGAGGGCAGGTGGGGCTGTCAACCAACAGTTCCAACTTCAGGAGCAAATGCCTCAACAGAGAGGAGCCCTAAAATATAGTGGCTTGAAGCAGCAGTAATCATTTATTATCTCTCAGGGATTCTGCGGGTCAGCACACTGATGGCAGGATGGGGACAGTGCGTTGATGACACCACGTGGGGCCTTCCCTGGGGTGACCTGAAGGCACTCACTGTGGGTGCTGGCTGTGGGCCTGTGGCTCTCCCTGTGGTCCCGCTTCCTCGCAGCATGGAGGCTGAGGTCCAAGGCAGGTGTTGAGAGGGAGAGAAAGAGAGAATATGAGAACCAGGCAGAGGGCTGTCATTTTTCTGACCTGTCAGGGCAGTCATGAGTCCCCCCGGGGTGCAAGGGGATGGGACACAGACTCACCTCTCCGTGGGAGGAGTAGGTCCTACTGCCAGGAGTTCCTGCTGGATGCATAAGTACATGGGAGTGGCACTCTTTGGAGAATACCATCTGCCACGCCTGTCTAGGACAGGGGGTCTGGGGGTTATGGGGTCAGGGGAGGCTTCCTGGAGGAAATGATCCTTGAACTGAGTCTTAAAGACTGGAGGAAATAAGATGTGTGGGAGGGAGGAGAGGGAAGGAGAGGGAGTCTGGGTGGAGAGGCAGCATCCACCGAGGACCGAGGAATTGAAGAAACCTGGAGCGCTGGGGGCAACTACAAGCAGTTCTGTGATCCTGGGGCCGCTTGTGTGGGGCCGGGCATGGTGGGAGGTGGGGCTGCAGAGTGGAGGGGCTTAACCTGCAGTTCAGGAGCCCCTGGGGTTGTCAGTTCCTCTAAGAATCAGACCCTTTCCCTGGAAAGAGTACCTATAGGATTCTGTATATCATTTCAGGGACCAAGGTCAAGGTGGGTCCCTGCCCCACCAACCCAAGGGGACCTCCAAGATCCCTTCATGTCCTGTGTTGTGTGGAGCCAGCTTGGGCCCCACACTTGCCAGTGGCTTCTCTGCAGGCGTATGGCACCTGAGGGGCCCTGGGAGCACATCAGACTCAACCCAAAAGCCTCACCCAGCCACTGGCATCCCTGAGCCCCAGTTAGAGCGGGCATCTGCTTGGCATCCTGGTCTTCCTGGTGTAGATAGCACCTCACGGTTCACAAAATGCTCCTACATGGTTTCTCTTCTCCCAATGGGGGAGGCATGTTCTCACTCTACGGATGGGAAACCAAGGCCCAGAGAGCATTGTTCACTTGCCCAGAGTCACACAGCTAGTTGCTGTCAGAATAGGGATGCTGATGTGGGTGTGACCACCTCTCCGGGCCAGCCCATTTCCACCGCAGCATCCTTGTTCCTGACTCGGGGCCTGGCATGTCACTGAGCCACCTGACACCACCCTGCCCTGCCCCACCCACGGGGCTCAGATCCCGGACAATGTGACTCAGGCCTGAGTCAGCTTTTGCCTCTGCTGGAAAACCTCCAAAAGAGCCACGCTAATCCTTCCACACCTGCTTCTCCAGCCCTCCGAGCCTATGTCTCCAGTGCAGCCTGGATCCTCTTCCAAGGAGGCCACTCACATGCCCCACGTTCAGATCTGCGCTCACCTTGGCTGCCTCCTCTAGTGGTCCTGGGCGAGGCCTTTCCTGTCTCTGGGCTTTCAAGTAGGCTGAGCCAATAGCAGGTGGGCGGAGAGAAGCCAGGGTATTTCTTCCCTTCTCTCTGTTCTAGGAAGCGTCTCCAGGAGGTCTGGGTCTCCTCCTTGGCCCCAGCTCCCCCGGCACAGGCCTGCTCTGGTTTCTGCTGGGCCGGATGCTCCTGGCCTCCCAGCTCTCATTAATGTGGCCTCTGTTTTCATCCTCCTTCTCTCGACGGGGCCCGTGCTAACCTCTGTGCTGCCTCAGCATCTTACGCAGCTTCTCAGCTTTGAAATCACTATGCAACCGATCCCCCATGTTGAATTCCTTCTGCTTAAGATACCAACACACTTCCTGCTGCTCAACTGGACCCCTGACTGAGACCATTCCCTTCCCAGGGGATGGCACCAAATCAGTGTTCAGTCACTGAGCTCGCCTCCCCACGCCCAGCTCGTCTCATCACTGAGTCAGAAGACTGCTCTGGAGGCCTCTTGAGCCCAGCCTCCCTGCCCTCCCCTCTGCTGCCGCCTTGGGTGAGCCCTTAGCACCTCTGGCCTGGCAGACCCCAGCAGCCTCCCACCAGGGCAGCTGGCCAGCCCACCTTCCCCACAGGGGCCCTGGGGGCTTAGACAAGGCCCAAGGGCCTAGACTTTAGAGCTAGCCTTTCCCACGCTGCCTTCTGGACCTGGCCATCCTCCACACGCCCCCTCCTCCCATCGTGCACCCCACCCCCACCCAGACACCACATCTGAAACACACCACGCAGAGCCCTCCACCGACTGTTCACCTGTTCCGTCTGTCCAGACCACCCCCCTCTTTTCTACCGGTAAATGTCTCGATTCTATAAGACCTACAGCAGATGCCGTCTCTTCTAGGGGAAACACATCGCTCCCCATTCTGCCTTCCATGGCCCGGGGTCTGCCGCCTTAAGAGCCCTTCTCACACGTGATGTGAGTTTCACAGGGCTGGGACCCTGCCTGCGCCCTTCTTGTCCCCAGGCACCCAGCCCTTATGCCAGAAGTCAGGGAGTCTTTTGTTGGTTGGAATTGAAAGTGCTCTTGGGCTCAGCTGGCCCCCCAGTCCCTGGGTGCTGGGGCCTGCCCAGGTCCCTCTCCTGTTTGAATAATCCTCCAGAGCTAGGGGCCTCTCCTCTCTTGACAGCAGGGCAGTTCATTTCAGTGACACCCTCAATGATCCTGGTTAATGTTTAATTTCAGTTTTTTTGTTTTCTGTAAAGCTGGTAACAGGGTGGTATAGCTGAGAATGTAAAAGACAACAAGAGGAAAACAAATACCTACCCATTTTTACTTAACAGTTACAAATTGGTTATCCCCATCCCCAGCTTTTGGGAAATGAATAGAAATAAAGGCAGAATGTTAACCTGATACAGACCAGACTGTTAGTGATTCTCTCACCACAGGCTTTAAAGCTAGAGCTTTGCACATTAGCAGTTTGCTAGACTCTAGAAAGACTCAGTCTTCCTGAAACGTCCATCAGTGTCTGTTTCCTGCATCACCAGTCAGATGGCTTCCTGTGGGATTCTGGATAAAGCCCAAACTCATCAATGTTAAATTCAAGTCTCCCTGCCCCTTCTCTGCCTTGGCTGCATCTTTTCCAGCCAGACATCCTGTTTACAGAGCCCAGACAGGACATGAGGTTAGGGTCTCACCTCTGTACCTTTTGAGGATGGGGTAGAGGAATGGTTAGGAGTGTGAGGTCCAAATGTGGACACATTCAGGCTCCTTCATGCCCTGGCTGTGATGGCCATGCAGCCTCCAGGAAGCCTGCTCTGATTTCCCTGACCCACACTGTGCATCCCTCCTCCCACTCCCATGGGCATCCAGACCTCCTGTCTTGTGTTATCTGTTCCATTGTCACTTATTCATGTGTCTATCTACCTTCTCCACCTGGGCTGTGTGTGCCCCTCAGAGAGCCTGCATGAATAATGGCCAAAAAAGATGAAAACCCACCATGAGCTGTGGCCAGAGCTGGCCATCCAGCCAACTTTGGTGACAGGATGCTTAGTGTATACAGATCTGTCTGAAAGAGAGGGACCTGTAAGATAGGCTTTGATCTGTCTCTTTTCCCTGATAATTCAGAATAATCATGATCAAAAAATGGGTATGCGTGTCAACACACTTAGGGGCAGTGGCTGACACTCAGCCCTCAAACCCGGCCCCTCCTGAGCCATCTTGTGCAGCCCACCTCCCACCACCTTCTCTGTTGTGGTTTTCCTGTGTTTCCACTGCCTGCCTCAGCGCACTCCCCAGCAGACAGGACAGGAAGGACCTGGGCCTCCACAGTCCCCCTTGAGTTCACGAGGTGCCTGCCCTGTGGATGAATAAGATCGTAACTCACAAGGGTCACCCCCTGGGGAGGAAGAAGGAATGTTTATGAATATATGACATTTGAGGTGCCCACAGTGATTGACCCTGGGCAAGTTCCTTCCCTGCTCACTTTGGCCCATCTGTCATGCAAGAGAGTTGGACCAGGTCATCTGGAACATTCCATCCAGCTCTCTGATCCAGAGATTTGGGGGCGGATGTAAAGAGGTTTTGCCAGCCGTCAACACAGCCTGATCATATCAGGCCTGAGCAAATGGTGTTTAGAAGCAGCACTTACAAACCCTAATGTCATACCAATCGCCTGTATCTAGATAAAATGTAGATTCTGATTCAGTGGGTCCCGGGTGGGGCCTCCAATCTGTGTTTCTAACAAGCTCCCAGGTGATACCAATGCTGTGGTGCCTGGCCCACTCTCTGAGTGATCGTTTAGCCCAGGTTCTCGAGGTGGGTCCTGGGAACTTGCTGGAGCTAACGAGGTCCCACCACAGACAGAAGCTCCAGGGTGGCGCCCGGCAGTCCGTGTTTTAACAGTCTTGCAGGTGATTCTGATGCACGCCCAAGCCACTGAGTGAGAACCACCGCTTTAAGGGAACTGGTTCTGAACTCGGCCATACATAGGAAACAACTCTAGGGTTCTAAAACCTACTGGCACCCGGGTCCCGTTCCCAGGGATTCTATTTAATTGAGATGGGGTGCCGCCTGGGCAATGGGATTTTTTAAAAGCTCCCCAAGTGACTGTACTGTGATCTCCACGAGTGTTAGACTGTATCAAAGGTGTCAGGCCCCACACCTAGGCCTGCGGGGCTTCTGGACGCTCTCTCCGAGCCATGGCCACTAGGGTGCGCTGTTGCGCCGCCTGGGAGGCCGGCCGGCTGGCGGCTCAGACTCTTCCCCGCCCGCGGCTGGAGCAGCTCCGGGGCTGTGGGGCCGGCGCCTGCGGGAGCGGCTGCTGGCCCAGGCGGCCCTTACCCGAGCATCTGTACCTAGTTAGTGCTGGCCGAGGCCCCATTGCGCTTGACGTCAGTGATGTGCTCGGTGCTGAGGAGATGCGGCTGTTGCAGCCGCTTGGCACACGTTGCTTCACCCGGCCAGCCCTGCCGCCCACCTCCTCCAGGCAGGACACCAGGCCCACCTTAATTACCGAGACTTTGTTCGCGCTACTCCCGTGACGCGGGAGCCCCTCTCCATTTCCACTGGACTGGGGGCACCAGTACCCTTTCCTATCTTCCTGCAGCAGCGCCGTGCCCCTCCCCAGCCTTGTCAGGAACCTTAGGGGTCTGGGGTATCTCTCAGTCCTGAGTCCCCCAGGACTGCATCCTCAGATCTGCCAGGTCAGCTGCAGGAACCAACTCTTTTACTTTTCTTTCTCCTGACTTCTCCCTGGCTCTACCCTGCCCTGTCGCCTGCGCCTTTTCTCTCTTATCTGAGTTGTGTGGATCAGATATTTCAAGCTGTTATGTTTTTCTACGCAGGAGTGGAAGAGATGGGGCCAGAGATTGCCTCGGATTAATACGACAGATAAGGCAGTGCTATTTGTAAGGAACCGTTGTCTATGTTGTGGGGAGGAGTAAGGTGAGTTCTGGTTGTTGATGCAAGTTTAATTGTAAAAAATTCTTCCTTTAAGCAGGGATGGGGGTTTATTCTGCAGGAGAGAGCCCAGTCAGGTACAGTGATGCTCTCCTGTCTAGCTTTCCGCACTGGCTGAGGACGTCCCTGGAGTAGCTTTTCCCAGCCAGGATGTCAGAGCTGCCTTTATCATAAACGCTCCATTAGCGATGCCTTTGTTATAAATGCTCCATTTCACCCCTGCTATTGCTCCCCTCCCCCGTGTTTGATCTTCTGGGCCCCTGCGTGAGATTTCATCCGGAGAAAGGCTTTGTGGGTAAAGCAGCTTGAACACCTCTGGTCTGGATGATGCCTGATGACCCTTCTGGCTTTGACAACATGCAATTCTAAGAGGAGGTAACGCTGGGAAGCCGGAGGCAGGCTCTAACCTTGACCTTGAGTGCCTGTTTCTGGTTTCTTCCATTTGGCACCCCTGCCCCCATGACCAGTCAGTGAGGTGGACACTCCCTGCAGCCCCAGGACGGGGAGAGGCTGCTGGGATATTTATTGCAGAGGGATACAGACCCTCCACACTGGGCAGGTGGCAGGGAGCCAGGCCAGCCCTGATGGGGAAACTGAGGCCCAGAGAGGGGAAGGGACTTGCTCAGGGTCACACAGCTGGTTCTCAGCAGATCCCTTCTCAAGCTAATTCCTCAGAAGCCCCTACCAGGGCCGCTCAGAACTTCTACCAGGTGTGCGGGTTGGACACTATTAGGCAGTGCTGAAAGGGTGATGGCTGGGTTCCAAAGGGAGCCGGTTTGGTTTAATTTGAAGGATACTAGTCTCGCCTTGAATCCAGATGAGTGACCCTTGGCCAGAGGCAGATGTCCTTCCAGGGCTCAGCCTGACCCTAGGGACAGCAGACCCAAGGGGGATTCTGTCTAGAAAGAGCCACCCGAGGGCTCAGAGGGGATTTCACCTGCCAGGTTCCAGCCCCTACAGGGGACAGATGGCCAGGGAAGAGGTGTGGGAGGTCAGTACAGACTCTGCACCTTCCAGCGTAGCCTCTGAAAGTAAAGGTCTGAGCCTTGAATTGAATCTCAGCCTCTCAGCCAGGGGGTGGGGTAGAGGGCGGCCAAGGGGAACCAGGCAGCCGTGCGTTCGGGCCAGTTTCCCTTCTGCCTCGGCAGCGGCAGCGCGTCTGGCCCAAGCCCAGGCTGGAAATCAGGGACTCATGAAACAGCAGCTTGAGGAGGACTAGGGAGATTCGTGCTCTTGTCTTGTGGGTAAGAAACTAGGGCAGGGCAGGAGAGGGACGGGCCCGAGGTCCCAGCAGCAGAGTGGAGCTGGGACACAGGCTACGGACTCCTGTTTTCCATGTAGATGGAGGCTCTGACCCCACTCTACAGGGGCTGCCTCTTTCCCTCTCCCTGGGTTGTGTAATGTGTATCTGTGTGTGTGTATGTGTGTAGACATTTCCTGTTTTCTGTTTCTGCCTCCAATTCCTATCAGCTTCATAAAACCCAGCGAGAAAAAATTCTAAAACGTCAGTCACCTAGTCCAGGATCACTGTCAGGAAATCCTGTTCCCCTCTGGCCCAAATCTCCCATACTCTGGTTTAAGTCCCTCCAGGTGGGGCTGGCAGGGTCAGTGGGACTTACTCCAAGGGCCCCAGGGAAACTGCCTTGCGCTGTTTTGCCAGGAATACTTGCTTCCACACTGCAGTCTCCAAACACGTGCTCTCTCTGCCTGAGGTCTTGAATGATGCTGCTTTGATGGGGGTGTGATCCCAGCGAGTGATTTATTGTCTGTTTACTCAGAGAGCGCTTGTACATTCCTGCTGGTGGGAAAGGATGGAGGGACAGTGGGAGGTGAACGTGTGTCCTCTGAGCTGCAGAGGGAGCCAGCAGGGATGCCTGACCCACTCGCCCTGACGAGTGGCCTCCGTTAATTCCTCCTCCCTGCCTCTCTCCACCTGATGAGAAACAGAATGCACTTCTCCCTGAACCTGGGAGGCTTCAGGCACATTTTCTGCTCAGAGGCCATAGAATATAAAATTCTACCCAGAAGATGAGGAAGGAGGAAAGAATTACGCTGGTGGCGCAGTGCTCGGTGCCAGGTCTGTGCTAGACCCTAGGGTGGAGGTATCGCCTCCTGTTCACAGATGACAAAGCTGTTGCTCAGGGGCCTAACGTGTCTGAAGTCATACAGAAGCGAGTGAGTTGGGATCCAAACTCTCGGTGGGCTAATATCAACACTCATGCTCTTCCTCCAAGAGTACACCCTGGGCCCCCTGCATTAAAACCTCTTCCTCATTAAGTCTGTCCTTTTAAACAGATATTACCATCCCAGGCTGTTCCAGGCTCATGAGAGTCAGCAGTGGACAAGGCAGGTCCTGCCTTCATGGAGCTTCCGTGACTGGGGAGACCAAACAAGTATGAGAAACAAGGCAATCATACAGTTGTCTTAGCCAGCCTGGGATGCTATAATAAAATACCATAGACGGGATGGCTTAAACAGACATCTATTTCTCACTCTTCTGGAGGCTGCAAAGTCCAAGACATAGGTGCCAGCAGATTTGGTGTCTGGTGAGGGCTCTCTTTATGGTTTGCAGATGGCCACCTTCTTGCTGTGTCCTCACACGTGGAGAGAGAGCTCTGATCTCTTCCTGTTCTTACAAGGGCACTAATCCCATCATGTGGGCTCCACCCTCATGACCTCATCTATACCTAGTGATCTCCTAAAGGCCCTGCCTCTAAATGCCATCGCACCAGGGGTTAGGACTTCACTTAGGGGGGATACAAACATAGCAATGGTGTACTAGACGGTGATGGTAATGTGAGGAAAAGGAGAGTGGGATGGGGGATGAGAAGTGGGGAGGTGGTGTGTGGGTTGTGATTTTCAATATAATGGTCAGGAGAGGCCTTACCAAGAAAGTACCAGGGCTTCAACGAGATAAATGTTTTGCTGTTGAGCCTGCACTTCCTGTGCCCACTTCAGACCCACGCATTCAGAACCTCTGGGAATGGGGTCTGGGAATATGCATTTTTCACAAGTCTTTCATACACACTTAAATTTGGAAATCCCTGTTCTGTGCCCTGGTGCTTCTTCTCCAGGCAAAAGACTTACCTAACAGGTCAGGGAATATTTGCCCGAATCTAGGTGTGACTAGGAGTTCAAGAATGAAGCTGGAATCCAGGGTCCTGAAGACGATTCCCTTTGTGACTTGATAATTGGCTAATACTTAGTAGCCAAAATACACAAAATGCCCTCGTGGTCGTGGCTGGGTCTGGAAGGATCTATCAGTGCAGGGTAGGATGCTGATGGTGTCCAGTCAAGGTGGAGTCCAGGTTATTGAAGCAACAGGCTGGTGTCATGAGAAGGAGCATGGCTCAGAAGACTTGGGTTCTAGATCACAGTCAACTGTGGTGAGCTTGAGCAAACCATTTGCTTTGAAGAACTTCAACTTCTAGGTTTGTGAAATGGATCTACTAAAGTTTCCGCTACTTATATCTCAATGCTGCCTTCACCTGAGCTACCAGCCAGGCAATCTGTGTATCCATCTATGCATCTACCCACCCCATCCATCCATCCATCCATCCACCTACCCTCCCATCCACCCACCCATCTATCCATCCATCCACCCATCCACCCATCCATCCATCCACTATCACCACAACCATCAGTATCCTCATTTCATTATTTATCAACATCTCTGGTGTGGCCCATGTTCAAATCTACAAAGTCCTAGAACTTACTGTAAAGTAAAGGAATTAGGCCTGAACAAACAATGAAGAAAAATTATATGGAGAGTAATTAACTGGGATAGTGAAATCTGTCATCTTAGAAGAACTCTTCAATGAGGTCCAAAGGTGGAGTTCATGGGAGAGCCAGACCAGTGCCTCATAACTTCAGTTGCAGTGAAAGCTGCGGTGGAAGGCGGCTTCAGATTCCCCTGATGGCGGGGAGCCCTGCCTCAGTGCCCAGCCCGATTAACTGTTGGCTTCCCAGTTGCTGAATCCAGCCAAAAACATCCTCTGCTGTTTGAAGTGCTTATTGGAAAAGCAGATTTCATCTTGGCTGGAGCTCTGAGCAGTTCCTTGTGTGGGGTACTCCCCAGGGCTGTAATTGAACACAAGAAAGCATCGGCCTCCTTTCGGCATTCTTGCTTTCATCTCCAAGTCACATTTTAAATTTTATATTTTAAAAACGTCAGGGAAAGGGGCCAGCATGGCTCACGCAGCCACTGGTGCCAGAACCCCCAACACGGCAGCTCCAGGAGCGACGGCTGCGGCGGATTAGAAGGGGGAGTAAGGACCAGACAGCGTAGTGGTGCTTCACGCCAGCTTCTGGGAGCTTGAAAAGTGCTGCAGAGGCTGGGCCTTAGTGTGATGTGGGCTTTGCAAACAGGAGTCCCGAGGGTGCAGACGAGACCCCACTCTCAGTAGTCCAGTTGGAGGAAAATTTTCTAAAAGCCTCAGAGAACAGGAGAATCTGAAGCCTGCTTGGACACCCACTCAGGGGCTGACTGGCCTGATCGGCAAGAAACACTCTGCCTTCCCAATCCAGATCCCTTGTGCTGCTGGGGAACCTAATTCCAGATCCTTCTGTCATGTTGACCACGAGTGGGAGAAAACCTTGAGGGAAATGGCCCATGCTCTGTTCTTTTTCCTCCAGATGCTCCCTTTCCCAGGACCTGGGGCAGGATTCTGAAAACAGTAGGTGTCTAAGGGTTGTTTATTAGATGACCTCTCCCATGAAGAAAGATTGCAGTTAGGCAAGGCACAGCCTCTTCCTGCAAGCCTTAGTAAGACCATTATCTTCTCCAGGGGCCCCTGTGAGACAAAAAACTCCAAGCTTCAAGCGTCATGGAGGATTGAAGTACAATAGCATCCTGGAGAAGGAAGAGCCCTCACAGTTTAGACATACACCCAAGTACCCAGGCTCTTAGCCCAGCTTCCCCCTTGCACAGGACTCTTGTTGCATCTTGTGCCCCACTATGACCGCTTGATCATTTTCAGGAATTTTTGTTTATGGGAAATCATTATTATTTATGCAGCTGTTTCCCTCTCGTCGTGTAGGATCCTGCATTTATCTGTTTGATGCTAAGGTCATTGATACCTTGTGTTTTGCCAAAAATTAAAAATTAAAAAATTGAGTGCTTTCAACAAGGAACATACATTCAGTAAGGTGACTAAAATCGTCATCCTACTTTCAGGACCCCAGGAAGGAGAAGGGAAGTAAATATACAAAACTTAACTATTATTAAATTTAACCCTGAGGTCCCTAGTGGCCAAGAAAAAAAGGGGAGAAGTAGGTATTTTGGTTCCTTAGGGGAGATAAAATTTATCTTGTTTTTGAGCTCTCAGAGAAATTTTTCAGGGACTCCAGCAGAGTGAGGCAACGGGCCAGTGTGTCAAAAGCAGTTTTATGCTAAATGCAGAAGGAGTTCGCACAAGGATATTTTCTATTGTGGCCTTAACCAACATTTAGGGCAGCTCTGTGATACCTGGGTAGTTTGAGGCAATCTTAGGGGGTACAGTGGAGTGTAGGGAATTGTAAGAGGACTAATAAAATCATCTGGCCTGTACATCATGCATTTCCTACTTAAGGGCACTTTGGGTTAGATCTGTAGCAAAAAAAGAACAGCCAGCTACCAAAGGTGTAGGTCAGAATACATCTCAGGGGAATCATTAACTCTGCACATGGCCAACCCCTTCCCCTCACATCCCCCACCAGTGAGCAGAAAATGAATCATCTGGTTAAATCAGCTACTGCCTGTGTCTGGTGTTGGTGCCTGTGGGCGCGTAGGTGTTTGAGTGGGTGTGGACACAAGCCCTTCCCCTGTCCTACCTCCTCCCGCACCCAGAGCACACCCCTACCCCAGAGAAGACTCAGCAGCCTGCAGTCAGCGCCTCTGTCTGTCAGCAGTTGATTCTGATAACCTTGATGACTGGCCCCAAAATAGAATCTTTGCAAGGTCTGAAGATGATTAACTCTTTGGAAGAACAAGAGGATGGTTTCTGAAGGTTCAGGGTGGACAGACTGTGGGCGATAGCCTTAATTACCCCAACTAAATACTCAGGACAGAGCCAGGCAAGGCGACAGCATCGGGGGAGGAGTCTTAGCTCCGTGGCTGCAGGATTCCTCCTTGGACCGAATTGAGCTCCCCTGAGCTGAACACTGTTCCTGGACCCCCACAGCCCTGTCCTTTGATGGTATTTTTTTCCCCTTTGAGAGGCATTGACTTTAGAAAATTTAGAGGATTTCTTCATTTATCCTTAGCTGAGGACCTAGTGTGTTCCAGGCACTGTGCTAGGCTTTGGATGTGATGACAGATTCCCTGCCCTGGAGAAGGTGGAGAAATCCTTCTGTTAACCGCTCCCCCACATACAATTATGAGGTGATGTGATCTCATATGTGATGAGAACATAATAGGAAATAAAAGTAAATTATAAAATTCTTCTTTTTCCAGACTGGCTTTCCTTCTCTGGAACCACGGCCAGTTTCATTGCTCTATTATGATCATGACTATTACTGAGGCTTGGAGTAATGGCATGGCTTTGGCTTAAAAGCTCCAAGTTTTGTTGCCACAAAGTCCCTTCTGAATTAGAAGAACAGAAAGCTGCTACCGCCCTGGGCAGCTTGGGTCCCTCTTACGCTCTCTCCAGGCGACCCTGCAGCCTGAGACCCATCCCTAAGAGGCCCCTGACCAGCCGCAGGGCAGGCCAAGCTTCCTGGCCCACGGAGGGATGGGTCCCACACCCTGTGCTCCTGAAAGAGCAGCTGGTGACTCGCGGCTGTGTTTCAGCCCCACTGAGGCTGGGGGAGCCGCTGGCATGGACGGAGGTCGTCTTGGTCACGTGCATGTCTCAAAGCCACAGCCCCCCAGTATTTTATTGTGTTGTCACACAATAAAAGAGAGACAGGGAAGTTTGGTCCTGTTCCTTTGCAAGAAACAGCACATGGTTTCTTTTCAAAACCAGTTGTTCTTGACCATTTTCTGCCTGGAAACACCCAGAGTGTTCAGTGTGGCCTGGGTGGGCAGCTGTGGCCTCACCTGTGAACTTGTTAGAAATGCACGTGCTTGACTCCACCTCAGAGCAACTGAATCAGAAACTCCGGGGGTTGGCCCAGTGGTTGGGTCTTCCCAAGCCCTCCAGCTGATTCTGCTACCACTCGTGTTTCAAGGCCACTGAGGAAGGCTGACTCACTGAGACCGTGATTGTTGGTCAGGGAGGCTCCCCTGGGGTGTGCGCCGGGTCTCTGGAACTGTGGAACTGGGGTCGAGGTGGTGCACATAGTTTGAAAGAATCCCTAAAAGGATGATGACCTCGTCCCCCTTCCCTCCCTTATTTGAAAACCATTGATCTAGAAACTAATTTTGCATGGGAAGAATCATCTCATGCAGATGTCTCGGTATTCTGATTTTTTTTAAGCTTCAGAAATGTTATGATACTGTGGGGTGTCTTGTGTTGGCCTGGAACTCTCCCTCCATAGTTCACTACAAAGACTTTTATTTTACATGCTCTGAGACTGAAAAAAAAAGGGGGTGGGGGCAGTGTTTCCTTATAGCGATTTTGGAAAATCTGTCTTGTTTAGTTTGCTGATTAGGAGTTGGTGGAGGCAATAGCCCACCCCAGAGGTGGAGACCCGCCCTTGAACCTTGTACCTCCCTCACCAGCACTGGGGAGTGTGGCCCCACGGAAGGGGGCTTATCCTCAAACAAGCTTGCACGGCTGCGTTATGTTTTTTACAAGCTCCTTAAAGGAGACGGATGTCTCTTTTTATTGCCCCAGACAGGGAGAAGATAAACCTTAAGTTGTTTGGTGTTTGCAAACAGTGGTAGACCTGAGGGTTTTTTCCCCCTCTAAAAATGTCTTATTTGGGAAGCTTCTGCGGATTTAAAGAGGTGGAGGGTGTTTGAAAAGTACGGAGCGTTGACTTTCCTCCACCCCGTCTCACTGCTGTCTGCAGGTGTTCGGGCTGCTTTTACTTGCCAGGAAAACAGTAAGAGACGAGGGAGACTGCTTCTTAGAAAGCGGGTTTTCCTGTTGAAGTGGGCAGCTGATCTGGGGCACAGGCTTCACCTCTCCAGAAGGTGGTATTTCCCTTGTGGCTTCGGAGGCAGGAAGCAGGTGGCAGGGAGCTGACCCCCACTGGCCTCCAACGGCGGCTGCTCTGAGCTCCCCATACTGCTGAGCGGTTTCTAGTCTCTCCAGGGAGATGGGACCAGCTGCCGTCCTCAGCAGATCCGGTGGTGCACTTCCCCGGGTGGAGACCTCTGGGCCTATGTCAGGGAACAGAGCTCTGAAAGGACCCAAAGCTGCCACTGGCTCTTTGAGCAGAGTGGGGAGGAAGCCAATTGCCCAGCGGGAACTGGGCTGGAAGGGAAGCTAGTTTCCTAATGGGATGGCCCTGCCTGAGCCCTGACCTATCCCTCACTGGGACTCATGCTCCACAGGCGTGGAATTTGTTGGTTTTGTCCCTCACATACCCTAAGCATCCAGAATGATGCCTGGCACACAGTAGGTTCTTAGTAAATATTTGCTGACTAATCATGTGAATTTTTCCCCCTCCCCCTGTCAAGCCTGCTCTCAAGCCTGATAGGGAAGGAATTAAGGTTCCAGTCCCTGGGCTGTCAGCTGCTCTCCTAGTGCCCTGGGGGCAAAGGATCTTCCATAAAGACTGTCACCCTTCTGCAGAGGTTTCCAAGGGCAGCTCCGAATGAGGGAGAGGAAGTGAGTTCCCAGCACTGGTACCAGACACCAGGCCAGGGTGTCACATGTTTTTTAGAGTTGATGGGACCAACCCCTCCCCAGCCCACTCCTCCCTAACACTCTGGGCTGGAATCCAGCACACAAGGAAAGGCTAGACAAGGTGATGTAGACACACAAGCCTTTACAGACATTTGGGGACAAAGGCTTCTCTGGCAATTTGCTTTTAAACTCACAGGTCACCCAGAAGCTGCTGACTGACTACCTGACAGGGATGCATATGAGATTCTGTGTTGGAGAGCGCTGGGCAGGATTGTGTGGAGTTTGTGGTTTTGGCTGAGTGCAGTGTGGCAGGGAACTCCCTGCCCATGGGTTCCAGGCTGTGTGATCCTTGGATGAGGACCCAGACCCTCAGACTTGAAGGACACTGCAGGATACCTGTCCTGTCCCATCCCAGGACCCCCCCCTCCACAGCCCCACAGCTCTGCCTTGGACCAGAAGATGCAAACAGTTTAAACTTCTCTTGCTGTCAAGAGAAGGTGGGGCAGGGAAGAGATTTGCCTGAGGTCACATCAGGTGGCCCAGGCAGCCTTGGGATTTGACTGCTGTGGATACAGGTGTGTTCATCAGAATGGCACCAGGCATCTGGCTGGAGAATTTAGGAGAAGGCTAACAAGCTTCAGGTCCTTTGATAATTTGCCTGTTTGAACATTCAATTATTCAATCATTCATCCTCCAATAAGTGCTTTTTGAACATCTTGCCTATGTCCAACACTGTGCGAGCACCAGGGGACTGACGGTGACAAAAGGCCAGGTTCCTGCCATCAGGAACTTAAGGTCCCACTTCCTAGCCTCTTTCTCTACTTCACTGTAGAGAAGACAAAAGCAATCAGAAGCTATCTGTGTTTCCACGTTGCCCCGTCCCACCCTGAGCCTGCGTCTGTGCCCTTGCCTCTGTCTCCGTCCTGTTACTATGATGAACTTTACACATCTGGCCAAGGCCAACCCCTCCATGTGCATGAACCATCCCATGCCTGCCTGAATCCTCATGGATACCGCTCCAGTGTCTCCCTCCTTTCTCTCTCTCTGTCTCGGGCTGCCAACCTTTCCCTCTCTACAGGGTCTCTCTTAACAGCATTCGGCCACGTGGTCATTTCCCCCATCTAAATATACCCTCTCTTGACCCTGCTTCCTCTCCCAGAAAAATGGTCCCAGAGCTCTCCTCTTTACAGCTAAACTCTTCAGATAGTTGTCCGTACCTGTCATCGCCACATCCTCCCCTCCCACACTCCCTTGCATCTACTCCAGTCAGATGGCCACTCTCAAAACTGCTCTGTCAGGGTCTCCAATGTCCTCACTTTGCTTCGCTTTGTCTTCCTGACACAGGAAGTACAAGGAGAGCATCAGGGCTCAGACCCGCAGCTCTCCGCTATCCATCATCGCTCATCTAGGCTCGTGGCTTTCAATGAGACTCATGCATGGACTCCTAGGGTTATGTAGCCTCTGAACTCATGGCCTGTTAGCATCCCTGCTTGGCAGCTAACACAAATCTCTTCCAGAACTGAGCTCCTGCTTGCCCCCCACTCCCCTCCCTGCCCCACACAAATCCCCCCTGGCCTGCAGTGTTCCCCGGCTTAGCTAATGGTAAGTTCTCTTTGGTTCTTCTTTTAGGCTCACATCTCACGTGGATTGTGTCACCAAATCCTGCGAGCTCTACCTTCAAAATTTGACACTTCTCATCACCTTTATTGCTATTACTTTGGTACAACGTACCATTATCTCTTGGCTAGAGCGTTCCAAAGGGCCCCTAACTGGTTCTTCCTGCTTTGACCCTTCCCAGTAATGCCCCTCCCTGCATTCCCTGCATTCAGTCTATTCTGCACAAAGCTTCCAGAGGAATCCTTTAAAAAAGGTTAGATCATGTCTCTTCCTTCCCATCTCACTTAGAGTGTCAGCCACATTCATCCCAAAGGCCTGTAGAACCCTATATGGTCTCTCCTTCCATTACCTCTCTATCTCCTACTACTCTCTCCCCCTTGCTCACTCTCTCCTACCTCAGGACCTTTGCACTTACTGTTTCTTCTGCTTGGAACTCTTTCCCTCCAGGATCCTTACTCAGATGTCACTTGAGTAAGGCCTTCCCTGATCACCCTATTTAAAATTGCAGCCTATCCCACTCCCACTCCCTGCCCCGCATCTCTGCTCTATTTTCTCCATTGCACTTACCACTCTTTAATTCAGTGGCATACCAATTCAGTGGTGGGGATGGGGAACCTGTACTGGGTCCAGGTAATAAGAAGATGCATTATCTGTAGAAAATTTAAAGATAACCTCGAAATGTACTAAGTTGGTCTGTTTTTTATTAGCACCATGCAGTGGCAATTCTGAACGCTGTTATTCGATACTCTTCCCCACCAGCATGATAGCTCCCGCTAACTCTCCACTATTTAACACACTGTATTTCCCTTCCTTATTGGTCCTTGTCCATTCGCTAGAACTTAAGCTCCTTGGAGGCAGGATGTTTTGTCAGTTTTGTTCACTGCTGTGTCCCCTTCTCAGTGAGCTTCAGTCTAGTGAATGAATGAAGTGGGTTGGGGATTATCAGGAGGGCTTCCTGGACAGTTCCTTGTCTAAGTGGTTGAAACAGAAGGAGCAGAAGGTACAAAAGCCAGGAGCAACTGCACTCTCAGGGTCACGAGTCAAGGGTGGGGGTCAGAATTCATGAGTGTCATCCAGCAGAAGTTCTTCCTTCATAATGTTAATGTTTGGTAAATGAATGTATTCCTTTATTGGTAGTCAGTTGAGGGTCCCTGTTGACGTCTTGCAGAGGGCCGGCTGTCACTTTCAATCAGAATGGCTATTCCCCACTCCTGCTGAAGAGCTCCAGGCCAGGGCGGTGAGCACACTCTCCCACACTCCATCAGAACCTTCTCTTATCCCTCGTGTTAAGTGTGGGAGCTGGGAGAGCACGCGAGAGGCTGTGGTAACCGTCCCAGAGAGCGACAGGTGGGAGCTGGGAGCCATTCCCAGTGCCAACAGCTCCCTTTGAGAAGACATCACTTCTTTCTCTTCCCTCTTCTGGGCAGAGTTGGACCTTCTTCTTCTTGGCTCCTCATTCATTTCTTTATTTTAACCTTATAACATGTTACCCTCTCGATTTGCTTCCATGTTTTTATCTTCTACTGAATGTCACTCCAGTAACAGAAATAAGGCCCACTCTCTTCAACTTCCCATCCCTAGCACAGAACCTGGCAGATGGGAGGAGATCAATAAATGTTTGCTGAGTGCATAAATAGTAAGGCAGATATTACATAAAGTGCTAATATTAAATGAATATAATGGTAATTGTGATGATGCTTTTGAATGCCAGTCATAATGAGGAGTGACTAGTCCATAGTGATTATATATAATATAGAATATATATAATATACTTATACGTGTATATATACATATGTAATACACTTTTTTTCTGTAAAGGTGATACGTCACGTAACTCTGTTCTTTTAAGTTCCAGGAGCTCAATATCATCTACAATTATTCAAACATCATAGATGCAGAATGCCTATCAAAGTGTTAAGTATAGCTTCCAAAAAGTGTGAATTAGACCAAAGATCAAGTTAAAAAAAAAATGTTACCCTAAAACACTGGTTCATATGTACCAAATCTGAGATCTGGAGACCAGCCCATAGGCCAGTGCACTGATTCATCCAAAACTGGCAGGTGGGCCCTACTCCACTGGAAAGAAATCTTACAGCCTTCAGAAATCAGTCTAATGAAAAAAGATTTTTAACTAGTTCATAATCGGAGTTCAAAAAGAATTCAGTTAACGTTTAAGTATTGCGTTAAGACAGGAAATTGAACAAAATTAATTTGGAAGCTTTCATAGAGTTTTCAAAAAGCAAAACCTGAAACTTAAAATTGACTGTTTCATTATATTCAGTGCATTTGAGTATGAAATGTATGTTAAAAATTTCATTTAGCAGATTTCTCCATAGACTTTTAAAACCACCATCAATAAATATTTACATATGTCCCCCTCCTCAAAGCACTTCCCCAGGTCCACACAAATGCCACTCATTCTGAGGCCCTGTTGCTCCAGATTAAACAGGTTCTCCTTCCAAAAGAGCCCAGAGGATCCTGCTCCAGCCACAGCAAAGTTTCTGGCCTTTGGATAATTCCACCACCTCTGGTTGACTGAGCAGGGCTGGGAATCTCATTATGGACGCCTTCCACCTCCTTCCCAAGCCAGCCTGAGAAGGGGACAGACTGCATCATCCATCCTGGGCCTCAGCCCACCTTGCTCTAGGCCAGCTCACCAGAAGTGTTTTAAGAGCATGCCAACAGTCCGACATGGCTGCCATTCGCACCACCATCCCCATCCAACCCACCACATGGGGAAAATCCTGTATGGTAGATCTTCCTCAGAAAGACTGGGTTAGGCCTCCTTGTGCTTCTAGGACAGCACCCTTCACATAGGACAGACTGGCTGCCAGTCATCAGGTCTGGGAGTCTTTGGGACAAGATTCACTCTCAGAAGTGAAGTTGCCTGAGGGGACACAGGTAGAGACACTGCAGAAACCTGCGGTCTAGGGCTGGGTGCACAACCCTGCCTCACCCGCGGCCCACAGGCACTTCTACACAAGCGCCCAAACACCTCAACATCTTTGGGCAGTTTTTAAGTCTATTTTAGTCTCAACTAAGAGTTTAATTCACTGGATATCTAAATTCTCAGAGTATCCAATGGGTTCCTGTTTCTTTTTTAATAAATTTTTTTCACAATTTATGATCATTGTAGGAAAATAGAGAGGAAATGTAAATAAAAAGAAAATATAAAAAATTAATACCATGAAGTTTGTTTATATATATATATATCTCAAAGAAGGCAAATACATCCAGACATTAAGCAGGTGGGCCAGAAATCAATCCAGCAAGAAAAAGATGGTGTGCTCCAGAAATGCCAATCTATTGCTTCTTCCCTAGCTCTTTGGGACAACAGCTGGCATGCTACAAACAGCGGGCATCCCTGGTATGGGGCTGCCCGGTATGCACAGCGTGGGGGCGAGGAGTGCACTAACCTGTCTGAAGGGCCACAGGTAGCCACTGTCCTACACTTTCCCTCATTGCTCCCAGAGGGTAGTCCTCATCAGGCTGTGGGCTGGGGCCTGGATGAGGTTTTCCCATCCCCAGCTTGAATTGCTATCTGATCTCCTCTGAAACAACTTGTCTTCCCTTCCTCATTGCTCAGTCCCAGTGAGAAGGGAGTCTTCTGTTGGGATGCCGGGCAGGATGCATAGCTGTTCGCAGCTGCTCGTGAGTTTGTGTTTCCCACCTGTCCTGCCCAGGCTGATCATCCAACGTCATCACCAGTCCTCTGGGTAGGCACCAATACAGGCGGCCTTCTAAATAGCCCCAGGACAGCACTGAGGAGCTGGAGTGGGAGCTCTTTGACCCTTTGGGAAGTTCCCATGGGAGGCTGTGCTTTTATTCTAGCGGTGAATGTTCTTTCACCCACGTCCTGTGGGCGCTGGCCAGATCCCCTGTGAGAAAGGAGTTCAGTCTGGAGCTGCCCTCCCTGCCACCCATGATGATCTGTCTATTCCTACTGCTTCCTGGCTTTCCATGAAATGGTGCATTTGGCTTGTCAGGCCAAATGCCTTATGCATCACAGCGTCTTGGAACGCCTTTGGGCCGTTCTCCAAAGACTCTGGATTTGACTCCTGGAGCGCCTGACCAGAGGGTGTGCCACCAGTTCTGTAGGTCCCTCTGAAGAGCAGCTTGGTGGGGGAGAGGGGAGCAGCAGGATAGGAGTCTGGAGCAAGCATTCAATCAGGGGAAGGGCACCAGGAACTTGGCTGGTGTGCTGTTTACCCCCTTTCCCCCCATCGCTTCAGAGGCACTTTCCAAAGCGGCTGCTCTTGGGTGTAGCTGGTTCCATGCTCTAAAGGAATATAAGTAGGATTTCAGCACCACTTCCTAGAAAGAAGAGCGTCACATACATTGTTGCTCACCCTCAAAACGAGAGGCCCAGAGAGAATGCCTGAAGTTACACTAATGTCTATTTCGCGTCACAGTCCTGGCCCTCGGATGCCCCACTCCTGGTTGCAGTCAGCCAAGTCTGTTTGGCCGATGGCAGAGAAGGGTCAGAGAGTAGTCAGGCAAGATCTTCCAAACGTGGCCCCTCAAGGCGGTTAAGGCCGAATCCTTCCCTCTCCCTCAGTTCCAAAGAGCTTCCCCACTGGGAAAAGGACACGCCAGAGGTGGGAGCATCTCAGGGGCCTGAGGTTGCGGCGCGCCAGGAGCGGGGTTGGGGGGGGGGCGGGGAAGGGAGGAGAGCGCTGG
The DNA here is from genome assembly GCF_009834535.1 of Camelus ferus. Classification (NCBI taxonomy): domain Eukaryota; kingdom Metazoa; phylum Chordata; class Mammalia; order Artiodactyla; family Camelidae; genus Camelus; species Camelus ferus. Next base: position 63,374,621 of record NC_045696.1, read on the forward strand.
AGGAGACCAGAGGAGAGAACGGGAGGGAGGCGGGTAGGGTGGGAGGAGAAGAGAGAAAAAAAGGGCAGCGGATGGGCGGGTGGGGTGCGGCTGGGCCGGAGTGCAAAGCGGTAGGCGGCGAGAGCGGAGCGGGGAGGGGCGGGTGGTGGCCGCGGTGGAGCGGACGAGGGGCGGGCCCGCTGGTGTGGCCGATGAGCCCGTAATGAAGCCGGGCGCCTGGGCCCCCTTTGTTCCCGGGCTACTATTTAAAAAGCCCCTTCCTCAGCCCCCGTGCGGGGCGAGAGGGGACAAAGGCCGGCGGCGCCGTGGGCCGAGCGAAACGCCCCCTTTAGAGAGGCCTTTCCAGCCGCGGCCTGGCCGGAGGCTCGGAGGCTCGGGGCGCAGCGAGGGCCGCGGTACAGCACACGGGACGCGCGCCGCCCTTAGGGGCCAGGAGGCCAACATTAAAACAACAAAGATGAAAAAACACAGCTCTCCGTCGCAGGAAGGCGCAAATGCTGGGCCTGTGGGTCCTGGGCAGATGGCCGAAGCGGCTTCCCAGTCCCCCGCCTGGCACCAGGGGGATGAGGCGCGCGCACCACGGTGGGGCGCCTCGCCGCGTGGTCCTGAGCCCCGCTGTGGCACATTCCTGGCCTTAGCAATTATTGGGAAATTAGAGGATCTTTTTTTGTTTCTCCCGCGCTTCCCCCTCTCTTGTTTTTCTTCTAGGCATGGAATTATCTACTTTAGTAGTTCAAAAGACATTCCATTCTCATGACAAAAACAGAAACGGTGAGGTTGGCATACCGTAGCCCTCTTTCTTATAGGGAGATGCAGGCAATAAATCATAATGAATGAAAATTTAAAAATAGCATTTCTTTAACTTTTAATGGTGTACTTTGCTTATTTTCAAGTGCCTAACAGCTGTTTCTTGACATCTCAAAAAGAACCCATCTGAGCCGCTGAGCTAACAATAGTGAATTTTATTCCTTTAGAATACTACTAAAGAAAATGGATTGAGGAGATTCGTTTGAACTCCCTCTCAGCTCTAAAATTCCTTAAGCCTATCAGTGAACAAAGACTGATGGAAGATTTTGAAAGAGTGGAAAAAAAAACTATCACCATGGTCAACAACCTATCTGTCTATCCATTCATCCATCCTATTCTGTTTAGTGCTCTCTTTCCTCCTTTGGCAGACCTGAACCTTACATCTGTTTCAGGAGCAATGAATGACATACAAACTTTGTCTCCCCTAAGGCAGGCTTACACCAGTGTATGCCTGAGTATCTGGAAATGGTTGATCAAAACCACTCTCAATAATGTGTAGTCCAACAGGAGACACTACGCTGGATAAAAATAAAAGATAGGGGGGTTATTTCCCCAAGAGAAGAAAATATTCCAAAAGTTTGAACCCATTTTTAAACAAAACCATCTCAGGCTTTCATCCCTAAATGTGTTGCAATTTACACCCAGACAGGAGGATGGAAGGGCATCGCACTAAGTAATTGTTTCCAGTAAAAGTCATTTTTGGCTTCTCAAATCGCGACTCTGGTATGTCACATTGCACAGGTATTTTTCACAGCACACTGTGTCTGATGGGTCTGAGAGTATTTAAGGCTGCTGCGGAGAGGAGCCCAGGGCCATGGCGATTAGAGGGCTTCTGTAGGAAGCACGGTGGAAGGGACAATGGGCCAATTACCAGCAAAGCCTGCAGTCTCCCTTGGAGAGGTTAAGGAGGAGAGCACATGGCCTTTGAGCTAGCGTGTCATCTGTCCCGGGGCTTAATCAAGTTATCATATCACCCCGTGTCTCCAGGCCTCCATCCATCGATTTGAATGAAGACAAAAATTTGCAGACAAATTTCTAGCAGCAGGAAGTTGGTGCTCTCCTGCGAGGCTGGATGAAAAGCACCTGTAACCTTGTCGGCCTCCTCCAGCTCCTGCTGGGAGCCGCTTCAGGCTGCAGCCTGCTGGCTTCAGAGCCTGCCTGTCAGCAGGAGCTGGGGCTGGGGGTGGGGGATGCTATTATGTGTTTCAAGAGAATGCCCTGGAGCGGGCCGGCTGTGGCGAGGACAGCACAATGTGGCCAGCTACCGTGAATGCGTAGGTGGACACTCTCCCCTTCCTTTTGATACAGGCCTGCAGTCATATTTAGGTTAAGACGGGGGTGGGGGGTGGGGTAGCTGACATGCAACAACCCGCATGTTGGCATAAAGGAAATACTTGTGTTTCTCCCTCTCTCTAGGGACGGTGAGAGGAAGGGAGCTCATCAGAAGGCCATGAAGGCCAGCCAGACCTCTCCTCCTCTCTGAGCTGCGGTTTCCCCATTTGTGAAGTTCAGGGATATATTTTCATCTAATCTGCAGGGTGGAAGGAGAGGGGGTTTGGTGTAGTGGATTGAACATTGGCTAGGAGGGCATGAGTGATGGAGGCCTAATCTACGACTTGGGGAGGTGGCTCAGCCTCTGTCTGTTGTGCTTATTTCACTTGTAAGATGGGAACACTGATCCAGGCTGAGCTACTTCACAGCTAAGGAGTCAATGAGATGATAAGTGCTGATCAGTGAATTAATAACCTTTAAAACCACAGTAGTAGTGCCTCTACTGTCCCTCCAGCATCAGTGCTCTGTGACTCAATGTCACAAAGAGGGAGAGGAGAGGAGAGTGATTAATTAGCATTAATGTAAGAGCATTACATCCTGAGAACAAATTGACCACTGAATGTGAATGTCACAGTCCTTAGCAGGAAAAGCCAGAAGAGACGACTACTTAATACTCTGTGTGGCTGATTGATCCGATCAAAATCGACTTTTTTGAAGTCCACAGGAAACTGGACTTTTTGATATTTTCATGAAGGGCTCACACCCTGAAAACATGGATAGAAACCTGCTGATAAATCACTTCTTCCCCAGCCCTTCAGATGTTTTTCATATTTTATCTCGATTTTAGTGACAGGAGATATTGACCTTAACCCATGGCAGCTCCAGCCTGTTTCCTCACCTGTAAAATGGGGTACACTTTCTTTGACTCTAACTCATGGGAGCACTGGTAAAATCCACTGATTAACAGGAGAGAAAGTGCTTTTAAATAAGGAGTAAGCTGCTAGGTAGGTTTACACCATACGTTCACACACACATACACGCGTATATACACACGTATACACACACACTCAGTAAGGACTATTATCACCCATTTAACTGGAGCCTGAATGAGCACGTTAGGGAAATTTCGTGGCCTTGTGGACCTGAGTATGTGGATCCAGTTCAGATAATCTGGCTCAAAAGAGGATCATCATTTGGAGCTAACATCTGGCTGCTCCCTCTGAATGAGCAGTGCTGGGGTGCTCAGCTTGATCTCATCTCCTGAGGGGGGGTGGCCCTGTGGACATAGGCGGGGCTGGGGCCCTGGTGCCCTAGCACGGAGATAATCAGCAAAGAGCTAAAATATAGGGCGAATGGTCTTCATCCCTTACTTTCCCACCTGTCTGCCCCTAAGCTGCTGCCCCACCAGAATAGTCGGGGCTCCCTCAAACATCACATGAGGTTCTGCCCACTATCTCTCCACCTTCCCTGCTTATTAAATTTGTCTCATCCTTCAAGGGCCTCTGCAGTGACCTCCTGTGTGAGGCTACAGTCTTCAAACTCCTAACTCAGTCAGAACTGCCTGCTCCCAACACCCACCGTAAAACAATGTCCTGCCCTTTGTCCCAGTAGGTCAGTTTTGTGTTAGCATTTGCTGTGCACACACCTCTCTCCCTGCTACTCTGTGAGCTGCTCAGGGGCAGAAACCACATCTGATTTCTCTTGGTGGCCTGTCCCTAGCACCACTGCTGGTGTGCAATTATTTTTGCGTTAAATGTTGAATTGCAGTTACCCTGCCCCTCAAAGTGTCAGAGGGTGATGTGAAGGGATAGTGGGAGTGAGGGAGAAGATGAAATCATTCCTTTTCATGTTTATTTAAACCAAATCCATTTTTGGTTCACCTTGGATCGCAGCCAATTTGAAAATCTGAAAAACTGTTCCAATGTGATTGTCAATTTAAATGTAAGTTTAATTAGGACTCCTTTTTAAGTGACTCAGTCCTGCCCAAATAAAGCATTCCTTTGCTGCCTCCTAAGTGACTTTACGGAATCCTTGCAGAAATGGTTCCTGGCCAAGTGAGCGGGAAGGCAGCTCTGCTCAGGAGCCTAACCTCACAAAAATACCCTTGCACTAATCTCCACTGGTTTACTTCCACAAGAAGATACGAACTTCATTCACACTCTGACAAGGACCCAGTGGCAAAGGTCCTATTTCTCAAGTCTGTATTTACACATTTACTCAAGAACGCTGTGACCAGGGATGGCATCTCTTCCTGTAGTTCTTCGTGTGGGTCCCCGGACCACCAGAGAGTCCCAAAAGTGGTAAACAAGGCTCTTTGACTCTTTTTAATATTTCAGAAAACCTGAGATAAGGGTGCAGGACCTACTATCATGTGACGTTCCTGTGTATTTTGTTCTCTTGCTTTTGGCTCCTTTCAGTGTGGAAGCAGTTCATGATGGTAAAAAGTTACCCAGAACTATATTTAATGTTTTAGGTCAAAGCACTTTTTAAATTGAGGTATCATTTACACAGTAATATTTACTTATTTTATGGATGTAGTTTGATGAGTTTTTGGCAGTTGTGTCCAGTTGTGTAACTACTACCACAATCGAGATATAGAGCATTTTCATCATCCCCAAAAGTTTCCTCATGCCCCATCACAGCCAAAATCCTCCCTAGACCCCTTGCTCCAGGCAGCTGCTAATCTTGTATTTATAGCTTTGCTTTTTCTAGAATCTTATATAGATGATATGATACAGTACGTTGCCGTTTATATCTAACTTCTTTCACTCATCATGATGTTTCTGAGATTCATCCATGTTGTTGCATGTATCAATATTTTGTTTATTTTTTATTGCCAAGTAGTATTTCATGGGATCTCTACAATTTATTTGTCTGTTCACTCATTGATGAACATTTGGGTTCTTTCAAGATTTGGGCTGTTAAGAATATGTAGCTATGGATAATGTTGCTATAACAGTCAATTACAAGTCTTTGTGTAAACGCATATTTTTACTCCTCTTGGGTAAATACCTGCGGGTGAAATTGCTGGGTTGTGTGATGGGTGTACACTTAATTTTGTAAGACACTGTCAAACACTTTTTCAAAGTGCCATTGTGTGTTCCTACTAGAGGTGTGTGAGTCCAGTCCCCATTCTCACTAATGCCTAGTGTTGACTTTTCAGTTTTACTCTGGTGAGTATGTCGTGGTATTTCATCGTGGTTTTAATTCCCCTGATGACTAGTCATGACTATATTGGCTGGTCATGTATCTTTGTTGAGGAGGTGTCTGTTCAAATCTTCTGCCCATTTTTTATTGCATTGTTTGCTTTCTTATTATTCTGGATATAAGTCCTTCTCCAGGTATGTATTTTACAAATATTTTCTCCTAGTCTGTGGCTTGTCTTTTCACTTTTAAAATGTGTCCTTAGATGAACAGAAGTTTTTATTTCAATGAAGTCTGTTTTATATAGATATTTTATAATTCATGTGTTTGTGTCATGTTTTGGTAATCTTTGCCAACACAATGTCACAAAGATTTTCTTCTAGAAATTTTATTATTTTAGTTCTGTGTTTTATGTCTATGATCCATTTTCATCATTTTGTATATGGTGTGAGGTAAGGTTTAAGATTCAGGTTTTTTCCCCCTATGCGGATATCCAATATCATTTCTTAAGAAGACTACCCATTCCCCACTGAAGTACTTTGGCACTTTTATAAAAACTCAGTCGACTGTGTAAGTGCAAGTCTTTTCCTGGACTCTGTAATGTTCCGTTGAGTTCTATGTTTGTAATTATGCCAATGCCGTAGAGACTTGATTACTTGATTACTGAAATCAGGGAATGCAAGTTCTTCAAGGCTTGTTTATATTTTAAAGATTATTTTGGCTATTTTTGATTCTTTGCTTTTCCATATAATTTTAGAATCCACTTACCAATTTCCTCAAAACAAGCTTGTGAGGATTTTGATCAGGCTTGCATTAAATCTATAGATCAGTTTGGAGAAAATCAGCATTTTAACAACATTGCATCTTGAAATCTATGAACATGCTATACCTCTCCATTTATTTACATTTTCTTTAATTCCCCTTAATACTGGTTTGTAGTTTTCAGAGTAAAGGTCTGGCACACCTTTCTTTAAGTTTATTCCTAAGTGTTTTTTATACTGTTTGTAAGTGGAGGTTTTTTTTTTTTTTTAATTTCCCAGTTGGTCATTACTTGTATGTAGAAACGCAATAGCTGTTTCATTAAACTTTCTATTTTGAAATAGTAATAGATTCACAGGGAGTTACAGAGGTAGAACAGAGGACTCATACACTCTTCATCCAGTTTCCCCCAATGGTTATAGTACAATATTAAAACCAGGAATTTGACATTGATACAATGTGTGTGCATCTTACCCTATGTACATATTTCTGTAACATCCACCACAATTGAGATACAGAACTATTCCATCACCACAAAGATTTCCCTTGTGCTGCTTCTTTATAATCACACCTATTCCCCTCTCCCACCATCCCTAACCTCTGGCAACCACTAATCTGTTTTCTATCACTATAATTTTATTATTTCAAGAATGTTGTATACATGGAATCATACAACATGTGATCTTTGGAGCCTTGCTTTTTTCACTCAGTATATGCCCTTGAAATCAATCAGAATGGTTGCATGTATAAATATATAATTCTTTTTTATTGCTGAGCAGTATTCTGTAGTATGAATATACCACTGTTTGCTTAAACATTCACCTACTGAGAGAGATTTTGATTGTTTTTAATTGGGGGATGTTACAAAGAAAGTAGCTAGGAACAATCATGTATAGGTTTTTGTGTTGACATAGGTTTTCATTTCTTTAGGATATATGCCTACCAGTGCAATTGCTATGTGGTTTGGTAAGTGTGTGTTTAGTTTTTAAAGAAACTGCCAAGCTGTTTTCTAGAGTGGTTGTACCATTTCACATCCCCACCAGCAATGTATGAAAGATCCAGTTTCTCTGCATCCTTGCCAGCAATTGATATTGTGACTATTTTTAAAATTTTAGATCTAATAGGTATATACTGGTATCTCATTATGCTCTCATTTTGCAACTCTTTAATGGCTAATGATGTACAATTCCTTTTCCTATGTTTATTTGCATCCGTATGTCCTTTTCAGTGAAACCTCTTTTCAAGTCTTTTGACCATTTCTTAATTGGATTGTTTTCTGTTTGTTTTTACTGTGGAGTTTTGAGAGTTTTTATATATAATTAAAATAAAAAAAAATTTTATATATGATTTTTGATACAAATTATTTTTTAGATGTAGGTTTGCGGATGTTTCCTTCCAGTCTGTGATTGTCTTTTCATGCTCTTAAGGGGGTCTTTTGCAGAGCAAAAGCTTTTAATTTTGAGTCAGATTTATCAATTTTTCTTTCATGCTTTTATGCTTTTGGTCTAGGAACTCTTCACCAGGTCCTACGTCTTGAAATCTTGAAGATCTTCTTGCTTGTTATTGTCTAAAATTTTATGATTTTATGTTTTATATTTAAATCTATGATCCATTTAAAATTTATTTTTATAAAAAGTGTGAAATTAAGGGTTTTTTTGAATATTCATTGAATATTCATTTGCTGTAGCCTCATTTGTTAAAAAGACTATTCTTCCATTGAATTGCTTTTAAAACTTTGTTAATAATCAGTTGGCCCTACTTGTGTGGGCCTATTTCTGGGTTCTGTATTCTGCTCCACTAATCTATGTATCTATTCCTCTTAATTATTTTAACTGTATAATAAGTCTTAAAAATCAGACAGAATGGTTTCTCCCACTTTATTCTTTTTCAAAAGTGTTTTAGTTCCTTTGCCTTTTCATGTAAATTTTAGAATAAGCTTGTCCAACTTTACACAAAGTCTTGCTGGGATTTTGATAGAAATATTATTACACCTGTATATCAATTTGGAGAGTATAAACTTATTTTATGTTGAGTCTTCCTATCCATGAGTGTAGTGTGTCTCTCTGTTCACTTAGATGTTCTTTGATTTCTTTCATCAGCATTTGAAGTTTTCAGCATGTAAATGTTGTACATGTTTTGTTAGATTTATATCTAAGTATTTATTATTTTTTGTAATTATAAAATGGTTTTACATTTTAAATTTCAGCGTCCATGTCTTCATTGCTAGTATAAGAAATAAAGTTGTTTTTTCAATCTTTATCTTGTATCCTACAGCCTTGCTTAACTCACTTACTACTTCTAAGAATTTTTTTTTTTGGTAGATTTCTTAGATTTTTCTAGTAGATGAACATGTCATTTGCAGATAGGGAGACTTTTATTTTTCCCTTTTCAATCTGTATGTCTTTTATTACCCTTTCTTACCTTATTGCCCTTGACTAGACCTTCCAGTACGATGCTGACCAGCAGGGGTGAGAGTAGACACTCCTGCATTGTTCCTGATCTTAGCAGGAAAGTATTCAGTCTCTCACCATCAAGTATGATGTTAGCTGAAGGTTAAAACAAAACAAAACAAAACTTCTTTATCAAGTTGAGGAGTTTCACCTCTATTCCTATTTTTTGGAGAGGTTTTTAAAATCACAGATTTTATCAAATGCTTTTTCTGTATTCAGTGGCATTATCAAATGGTGAAATACATTGATTGATTTTTGAATTTAAACCAATATTGCATTCCTTTGTTAAATCTACACGGTCACGACGTATTATCCTTTTTGAACATATTATTGGATTTTGTCATCCAAAATTTTGATTTTTGTGCCTATGTTCATGAGGGATATTGGTCTGTACTTTCTTTTCTTGTGATCTCTCTGTCTGATTTTGGTGTCAGTGTAATATGGCCTCCTAAGATGGGTTGAAATGTGTTCTCTCCTCCTCCAGTGTTTGAAGCTTATGTAGGATTGGCAATTTTTCTTCTATTTAAACTTGGTATAATAGACCAGTGAAGCTGTCTGGGCCTGAGATTTTCTAAGGGAAAAGTTGTTATTGACAAGTTTAATTTCTTTAGTTGATATGTGGCTGTTTAATTATTTTACTTCCACTTGAGTCAGTTTTGGTAATTTGTATCTTACAATGAATTTATCTAGTTTATCTAACTTGTCAAATACATTGACATAAAGTTATTAATAATAAAACCTGTTAGCCTTTTGATGTCTGTAGTTTCTATACTAATGTTACCTCTTTTATTTCTGATATTGATCATTTATGTCTTCTCTTTGTTTCTTGATCAGCTTAGCTAGAGGTTAATTTTATTGATCTTTTTAGAAAACTAGTTTTTGTTTCATTGAGCTTTCCCAATTGTTTGTCCATTATGTATTTTATTGATTTTCGCTCTTATCTTTATTATTTCCTTCCTCATACAGTTGACCCTTGAACAGCACAGGTGTGAACTGTGTGGGTCCACTTATATGTGGATATTTTTCAATAGTAAATATTACAGTAATGCAGGACCCTGAGTTGGTTGAAACTGTGGATGCAGAACCATGAATATGGAAGAACTGAGTATATATGGAGGGACTACTAAAAATTATATGTAGATTTTCTACTGCAATGAGGATTGGTGCCCCCCAACCCCCACATCGTTCAAAGGTCAACTGTACTTAATTTGGGTTTAATTGCTCTTCTTTTTCTAATTTATGAGACAGAAAGCTAGATCGTTGATTTTAGGTATTTATTCTTTTCTAATATAAGCATAGTGCACGTCACAGATTTTAATATAGTGTATTTTAATTTTCATTCCTTTAAAAGTATTTTATATTTCCCTTGTGATTTATTTTTTGAACCATGGATTATTTTAAAATGTATTGTTTAATTTTCAAATATTTGGGGTTTTCCTAGATGTCTTCTTGTTACTGAACCCATATTTAAATCCACTGTAGTCAGAGAACATAATCTATATAATTTCAATCTTTTAAAATTTGCAGAGACTTGTTTGTGTCTCAGGATGTGATTCCTAATGAATAGACCATGTACAATTGAAAAGAATATGCATTCTTGCAGTTATTGGATATAGCATTTTACAAATATTAGTTAGGTCAGAGTAGTTGAAATTGTTTGGATTTTCTGTTTCTTTGTTGATTTTATTTGTCTAATTGTTCTATCTCTTGCTGAGAGTGGGATATTAAAGCCTCTAACTATGATCATGGAATTATCCATCTCTCCCTTTAATTCTGTTAATTTTTCCACACATATTTTGAAGTTCTGTTATGAGGTACGTATATACTTAAGACTGTCAAGCCTTCTTGTTGAATTGATCCTTCATCATCATGAAATGCCTCTTTTTATTTGTTTATTTTTTTGCTTATCTATTTTATCTTGACACCTATTTTATCTGATGTTAATAGAGTGCCTCAGACTTCCTTATGGTTATTGTTTGCATGACAAAGATAGACTTTTAAACCGTCAGTTTACTTTCAGCCTATCTTTATCTTTATATTTAAAGTATATATATATTTTATAAACAGCATATAGTTGGGTCTTGCTTTTATTTTTATCCATTCTGACCAACTCTGCCTTTTACTTAGATTATTTTTTCCATTAAATCTTAATGTAATTATTAATACAGTTGGGTTTAGGCCTATAACTTTGTTTTCTCTCTGTTCCTACTGGCTTGTTTTCCTCCTTGCCTGCCTTTTGTGGATTATTTGGATAACTTTTAGAATGCCATTTTAATTTACATATTGACTTTTAGCTAGAATTCTTTAATATTTTTCCCTCATGTTTTCTCTAATATATAATGTATCTTTAACTTTTCACAGTCTGCTTAGAGTTAATATTTCATGCAAAAAGGAGAAAATTTGCAACCTTATATTTTCACATGCTTCTATTCCTATGCCATAGTTATTATATATATTACATCTACATATATTATAAACCACACAAGACAGTGATACAATTTCTATTTTAAGCAGTCATATATCTTATAAAGAAGTTAAGAGGAAAAAAAATAGAGTTTTCTATTTATCCAGGTATTTTCCATTTCTAATGTTCTTTCCTTTCTGAGGATCTGGGTTCCCATTTGGTATCATTTCCTTTCAGTTTGGAAAACTTTCTTAGCATTTCCTGTACTGCAGGTCTGTTGGTGACAAATTTGTTTAGTTTCCTTTTATCTGAAAAATCTATTTCCTTTTGATTCTTCTAGAAAATTTCTTACTGGATTGATAGAATTTCTTTGTTTTTTCAATTTTAGCACTTAAAAGTTTGTTCTGCTTTCTTCTGGACTACGTAATTTCTGATGAGCTATCAGTTCTTAATTGGATTGTTGTTCTTCTGCATATAATGTGTCATCTTCTCTGATTCTTTCAAGATTTTCTCTTTCAACACTTGACTGTGGTGTGACTTAATGAGTCACACCATAGTAATAGTAAGTTTTCTTTATATACATAAAGAAACTTACTGTTTGTCATTCATTGAACATCTTGAATCTGTAAAGTTATATCTTTCATCACATTTGAGAAAATTTTGGCCATTAATTTCTTTTTTCTGCTCCATTCTTTCTCTTCTTCTTCTGTGACTACGTGTATTGAGACTCTGCTAAGTTGTATGTATATTCTCACTCTTTTTTTCCTTTTGTTCTTTAAATTGGATAATTTCTATTGTTTCATCTTCAAGTTCACTTCCTCTTTTCTCTGCCATCTCCATTCATCTAGTGATTTTTTAAAAATAATTAGATATTGTATTTTTCAATTCTAGAATTTCCATTTTTTTAATTTTCATTTCTTTGCTGAGGTTTCTTATTTATTCTTTCATTGCAAGCATATTTTCTTTTATTCACTGAACACAGTAATAATACATGCTAAAAATTATTATTAATTATAACATCTGGGTCAACTTGCGGTTTTCTTAATTGATGTTCTTTGATCTTGAGAGTGTGTTCTATTTTCCAGGTTATATGTATGTTAAATAATCTTGGATAATGTTCTGGACTTTATGCATGTTAAGTTGTACAGATTCTGAATTTTAGTATTTTTCTCTGATGGATATTAATTCTTTTGTTTTTTCAGGCAATTATCTTGGTTGAATTCAAACTATAAACTCTGTTTCTTCAGCAGTGATGACAATACCAATTCAGATCTTTCTCCGATAGCTTAGCTGCTTTGCATCTTCTCTGTGTATGTATGGTTCAGGCTTCAGACAGAGATATGGACAGGCAGACTTTTGGGACCTTTTTTGTGCTTGTTTCCCTTCAGGGTCTTACCTTGTTCTCTTCACTGTCATGGTTTCATTGGTTCCAAAGCCAGAAAAATTGTTGTTGTTGTTTTTCTTTTCCTCACCAATACCCACCCTCCCCCATCCCTATACCACCCTGTACACTGTGCCAGCTGCATCTGGCCTCAACCAAAGCTGCAGATACGGGCATTTGCTCTTCAGGGTGTGGGCTCTCCATCATATTCTACCTGCTTTTTTTCACTTTTGTGCACTGAGTATGATATTACTCAACCATTAAGGGAAGTGGAAGTTGACTGTATCTAACTTAATCACTAGAAAATGAATGATAGATTTCTTAATAAATGCAAAGAACGGAGACAGGAATTTCAGTATTGGAAAGAACTTGCCAGGCCTGACACAGAGTGAGCTATAAATTAATGCTCTGGAGATGAATCTTCTCCCCAAATCCCACTCAGTGATAGAATGCTCACTACCTCATAAAGTAGCCCACTCCATTTTAGACAATTCTGATGACCATTTGAAATGTTTTCCTTTGATATACTCAAAACATCTTCATTTCCGCTTTCATGCCTCAATCCCAGTTCCAACCCTCAAGGTCACACAGAATGAGCCCAATTCCCCTTTCCCACAGATGCTACTGAACTCTTAAGGGGGAGGCAGCCTCAGCTCCTCCAACCAGTCTTTGAAGTATGGGATTTCTAGTCCTGTCATGATTCTGATCTCATTTCCTTGAGCCAGATCCTGTGCCTACATAGCTTCCTTACAATGTGATGTCCAGAAAAGGCCCAACACTTGGGACAAGGCCTGGGCAGCCTAGAGGCCCCTTTCTGTCCTCAAGGGAGCTTAGGTTCCTATTGATGTCTTCCAGTCCTGTTGTAACTGGCTCCTATTAAGCTGGTAATCAGCGAGCACCCTGGGGCCTTTTTCATCTTTCCCTATGTGGAAGCACACACACACAGATTTCCCCAGCCAGCCTCACAGAGCTGCCTTCTCAGGAGTGCAACATCACGCCCAGAGGATTTGCCACTGTCAGAGCCTGTCTTGCCCTGAGACTTCCCCTCACCCTCAGGGCATCAAGCCTGCACAGTGCTTGGAATCAGACACCTCAAGGCTCTTAAATCTGCCTGCACTTCGGCTCTATAATTTTCAGAAAAATTAGTCTGCATTACTTGATGTCTTATATTCACATCAGGCTCCACACAGCCACTACAGAGCGAGATACTGTATAGAATCTTTTAGGCTGGAAAAACAAGTTTCTATTTCACCTCATTAGATCCATGGAATAACCAGAATAACTGTATGAAGTAGGCAGAGGAGGGTGTATTATTCCCATTTGACAGATGAGGAAACTGAGGTTGCAGATAGGCCCCAGGCTACCAGGACTGGGGACAAAGGATTGCTAAAACCAATGGACCACTCTTTCTGTTTATCACCAAACACTTTTCTCAGCATCTCAGAGACTTCAGGTTTCCATTCAAATTCACATCTGAGCCATGCTCTGGGTGGAAATTTTTTTTCTTAGGGATTTCAGGATACAGATGACATTTACAAATCCCCCTGTGCTCTCACCCCCAGCCCCAAGGGATGTGGTACAGCTGTGCACAGTCATAGGGAGAAGAGGGTCTCTAGGCTGCTTTCCAAGAAATTGCTTCTGGAATCATTTGCCTCCAGCCCCCAACAAAAGCTCAGGTATGGGAGCTTGGCACTGCCCTGACCTTTCACATCTCCAAGCCAAGCTGCGGGGAGGAGGGGCGGCTGCACAAAAGGGTCTGAGGAGTGACCGGCCAGCCTCAGCTCCCCGCTGTCCCCCCACAATGGGGCCCGAGGCCCTGGCTGCCTCTGGATACCAGAGAAAAGGGCCGGGATAATGACCGGCTCAGCCACCGCTGCTCTCTTCAGAGAAATGAGAAGAGGGAGGCGGCAAAACCTCCCGGATAATAAAGAAGTAACAAATGGGGAATAAAAGCTTATGGAAGACATCTTAACCCAGGGATGAAAAAAATGTCAACATCTGTGAGGCTTTCTGCACCAGCAGACCCAGCCCTAATGAAAACCCTCCAAGAGCCATTCACTGGAGCAGAGGCGAAAAGGCTACAGTTTTCTATGGGGGTGTCGAGGGGGCGTCGAGGGTTGGATAAAGCTGCCCTTTCCCTTTCGGATGCTGCTGAACCAAGTGCTAATGTTCAGCATTATGAAGGACCCAGGGGTGGGAGGGGAATGGGGCGGCCCGAGCGTCTTTATCCATAAGTCTGGGAGGTGGGTGGATTTAGGAGCAGGCGAGATGTCTGCACGTTGAGGCAAGGAAGAAAGCCAGAGGAATTAGAGAAAATGCTGTTTAACAAGAGTCTCCTTTGACCGGGGCCTTTAGGAAGGATGTGGCTCCAGGAAAGTAATCCTCTTAGCACAGACTTCTGTGTGTGTACAAAACAGGGAAATCGAATCTGAATGTCCTCATTGCATTTACTAAAATACCTAATGAAAACACAAAGATTCCTTATCCTGATCTTCACCCTTCATTCAGAAGATGGAGAGTGGCAGATGTTTGCTTATAAGGCTGATTTTAAAAATTCGAACTGGGAATTTGGGGTGGGGGAGGAGCTGAGCCTCCTGTCTTTCCAAAAGGTATGGGTTGCAGGACTTTGAGCCTTTGTATCTTCCCGTGGGGTTATCAACACCCTCTTGTCTTACGCCTTTGAGGTTTTAGGTGTGATTTTATTTCATGAGTTTGTGTTCTATGTTGACCTCTGGAATGGTGGTCTGTCCAGAGGCCTCAATGACAGAAATCTCAAATCCTGGCTGACCAGTACAGCTTCCTGAGGACAGTGTTGGCAGGAAGAGAAATGTGCTCCCAAATTTGTGACTGCTTTGCAGTTGGAGGATGTCATATCCTGGCCAGAGATCATCAACATGGTCCTCACCACACCCACACCCACACCCACATCCGCAGGTATGAGTTCCTCTCCCCCCCCCACACCACCCCCACTGCCACACGCACACACGTATGCACGTAACAACCCATGCCACTCACTCCCACGTATGCATACACACATGCACCCTTCTACTTATAAACACACAGACAACACTCTCCCTCCCAAATATCCAGACTCACCCACACACTCCCAGTCTGAACTAGTTAGCCTTCTGGACAAATGTCTTCCTTACCCATCACTTTAGCACTTTGCACTTTAGCACACAGGGTTTTAGACCAAATGTTTCAATTGTGATTTAGCTTTAAAATGAAACAAGATGCAGGTGGGGATAAGTTAAATGCTTTGGGGATTGTCAGTGAGGCTTTACTGAAGCTAAGATGGGAGAGTATTTTCATTTCTTCTTTACGGGCTGTTTGAAATTCAAAACTATTGTTTGCTGTTGGGACACAAAAGGAATGGAGGTGAAGGGGGCAGCCACAGAGAAGCTGACGGTGGCTCCAGGTCTGGTCCAAGCTGTCCACCTGTGGGTCAGCACTGTGGTCTGTGGTTGACTCTAAGTCCGGGTGAGCTGTTCACCTGTGGGTCCACAGATGTCAGGGCAGGTAGTCAGCTCCCTGGCTCTCAAAGTATTCAGTTAGTGCCCCGAGAACCATCTGTCATCGGTCATCATAAATTGGAGGGGATTCCCATGCCGGGTGCACAGTTGAACTGGATAAGCTTTGAAGTCGTTTGTAATCCTAATATTAACAATAATGTTTTTTATTTATGAGTACTAATTATGTGCTTGTTACTGTTCGAAGGGCCTTAATGGACCATCTCAGCGCTGTGGTATGAACTGTCTTGGTACGCCCATCTTGTAGATAAGGAGACAAGCCTGGAGACATCAGGAATGGTAGAACCAATATTCAGACCCAACTCCGTCTAACGCCAAGCTGAGGCTATTGACCTCACACTACAATAAGGCCCCTTAAGAGAGCTTGATTCTGAATGAATTTCTGTTCCCTTCTTCTCTTGGTCGATGGGAGGGGGATTGACTCTGTTCTTCCTGGTTCCTCCCCTGATGTCGCAGCATCTCTCATCCCCATTCCTTTGAAGGAATGAGGGAGAACTGGGGAGTCCCTGCCAGCCTTTCCCTGCTTTGGGCTGGAGAGGGTTCCACACCCAGCTGCCAGGCTCCAGACGATCAAGGTGGTCCGACATTCTGTATCGTCTGCAGCTGGAGGTGTGGGGAGGGGCACCCACATCAGGTGCTCTGTCCACTGGTGAACACAACTCTTGCAGCAGCTGCGCTAAGGCACTCGGTTCATTGATGAGGACCACAGCTCTCCTAATCTGAGCATCCCCCTGAGGAGCCCACCTTCTCATTCTCCAGGTCCTCTCTCCTGAGAACACAGCCCACCCAGAGAAAGGTCAGCAGACACTTCTGATCCTTTTACGTCCCCATACCTGATGCTCCGGGGGTGGGGCGCCAGAGTCATGGCCCCGGCAGCTTTAGGGATTAGTGAATATAACTCCCTGTGGTGGTTCTAAAGATGTATATGGCCACAAGTTCTCTGATATGACTCCCCTCAGGAGGCAGAGCTCAGTTACCCTCTTCCTGAGTGTAGACTGGACTTACTGACCACCTCCCTAGAAAGTAGAATGTGGCAGAACTAAAGAGACGTCACTTCCAAGATTAGGTGAGAAAAAGATGGTCGATTCTGTCTTGGGTTCTCCACCTCACTCTGTCTCCATCCCTCTCTCTCTCTCTCTCTCTCTCTTTTAATGGGAGGAGGAGCCAGTGTAATGGCTAGTCTTTATTGGAAAGAAGAAACTTGACAGCAAATCTTGAGTGAGTGAGTGCACGGGATCAGTGGGCCAGCTGGTGGGGCATCAGCTTGTAATGGGGTCCACATCTAGGGCATTGCTGGGTCTCGCCTTTGTGCAGCCAGAACCAGATGATGGCACTATTGTCTTCTTCACAGATACAGCCCACTGTTTGGTTGTTGGTGATGGAGGGGACTAAATTTGGGTCTTCCTTGGTAACTTGGAGCCTGGCAGCTGGGTGTGGAACCCTTGGTACCTTTGGGGCGAGCATACTATATGGGTCCAGTCCCTTGTGGGCAGCCATCATGACCTCCCGCTCCAGCCCAGTAGCCTGCCCATCAACAGTGGGAACGCCATCTCCAGATGCCACAGAGCACACAGGGACAACCATATTGGGACCGTGGATCCTCAGAGCCTGTGTGGCCAGCACTCCAGCTCCGTGAAGTAACCTTGAAGCCGTCATGCCCGCTAAAAACACCAGCGCTTCCAGGAACCATCCCTCTCTCTCTTGAATCACTTGCTCTGGGGAAGCCAGCTGCCCTGGGGTGAGGCCCTTGGAGTGAGAAATTGAGGCCTGCTAGCAATGGCATGAGTGAGCTTGGAAATGATCTTCTGAGCCTGCCCGCAGCCGGGGGAGTCATCCCAGGAGCAGCTCCTCCCTCCACTGAGCCTCGGGGACTGCAGTCCTGGTGGGCGTCTTGACTGAAGCCTCAGGAGAGACCTTGCACTGAACCCACGGCCAGGCTGTGGCCAGATTCCCCACCCACCGTGAAGCTGTGAGGTGGTGTTTGGTGTTTGCTGCTCCCCTGGGGGCCCTGGGTTATGCTGCCTTTTCTTACTTTGCAGTTGGGAGAACCGAGGCCCCAGTGGGGGCAGACACTTACCCATTTTCACAAATGGCGAGTCGGTTATGATAATGAACTTAAATATTTTGACTTCTTGTCTAGTGGTCTTTCCACTACATCAGACTTCTTCTTGCTCCCGTTTCCCACTAATGGATGAGAATAATTTAATCTGGCAAACCTCTGCCCGCCTGTGAGCTCAGGTCTTTATGCTCTGAGTGGTGTGGACCCAGCAGGGGAGGCTGGGGTGGCATAGGGTTTGGTGGGCACAGAGGATCACTTCCGGGAATGTTTGAGAGGGGAACAACCCCTACATCTGCCCCCTTTCCCAGGGCTCAAGTTTGGCTGATGGGGGGGAAGTTCAGCCCACACATATGAATTTTGAATTTAATACAGAACTTACCACCCAGAAATGACTGTGTGAAGTGAGTGTAATTTGCCTGTATTTATTTTTTCATTATGAACTTAAGCAAAGTTTATGGGAAAAAAGGAACCGATGATCATGAAATGTAACTCTTTTACATCTCTCCAGATTCCCTTTGTTAGTGTTCTTTGCACAGCTGTAATGGCCTGGGCAGGCTATTCAGAGTTTTGTCTTCCTCACTCAGCAAGTGTCTGTTGTGCCCCAGGCCCTGTGTGGTTGGGAACTCAGAGCCCACTGTGCCTGGTGCTCTCCCAGACCACCCTCCTGTTTTTGCCCAGCTCACCCCTTTGACTTCTGCTCCCTGCGGAGTAGCCCCCTGCTCTGACCCCCTGGCTCCACCCCAGCCGCTCTCCCACCCCAACCCTCTCATTCTGGCTCACTGATTGGACCACACTGGGTGGCACAGCCTGGAGTCTTGGTGCTCTCTCAGCCTCCACTGTGGGCTGGGCTCCTGGCCCCTGCATGGCCTACAGTCCTTCTGCATCTGGAGGAGGGGCTGAGGAATCTGCATTTTTTACAGCAAGGCTGGTTCTCAGTACGACTTGTGAACTACGGCTCTGCTCCCGCCTGTTGTTTACAACGTGGCTCTCTTCGTAATCACTTGATTGAGCTGGTTTTTAGCAAACTTGACAGAGACAGTCGAAAGCAACCCTCGATTCCCTGAGCCTGAACCTTCTTCCTGCCACCCTGGTTTTCTCCTTGTCATCCATCTTTATCTCTTTCCATGACCTGTTTTCACCTACAGCAGCAGAAGTTCAGAAGAAGCTCTCCAATGTCGTTCTCCAGTGATGGTCATTGGCTTCCTGATGGAAGCCTACGGAGTGGTTTCTTAGGGAAGAACTAGCAATTACTGGCCATAGTAAGGGCTGAGAGTTCACTGCTGGCCTCTGCGAGTTGGTTTTACATGCATTGTGCATTAGGGACAGGCAATGCAGTGGGACGTCTGCAGCAGGGACCACGAGGTGGACTTCGAAGGTGATGCTGGAGGGTTGAGCCTCCCATAGTATCCTCCAGTCGCATCTCCCACTCTGTTTGTGAGGTCAGTCCTCCATCACTTCCTTTTCACTGCCTCCTCGAAGTAGAGGAAACCATTCCAACCTGCCTGGGGTCTGCACAATGTCCCTTGCTTCTGTCTGAGGACAAGCAGGTCCCTGCCCTGGGCCTCAGTGGCCATAACAATGGGGGTTCCAAGGAACTCCTTTTCAGCTCTGAGATTCGGCAATACTTGCTGCAGGTAAGGGTCTCTCAGTTCCGCCTTGATCCCGTCCCAGACGTGACCTCTTTCCCTCCCAGTGGTGGCCTGGACCCACAGCCTTCCAGGCTTGGTTCATTCTTCTGCAAGTAGAGAACAAAAAAAGGTTCCCTCCCTGAGTCCTGTGAACTCAACTGGGCTGAAGTGTCAATCAGAGGGGACGCTGGAGGGGGCTTAGAAAGTGCCGTGGGCTGCAAGCCTGTCTGCAGATGTCTGCTTACTTTCACACCCTGAGTGCCCTCCAGGGGAGGCTGGGGCCACTGAACAGCAGCCAACTTCTGGTTTTGTAGCTCTGCTTTGGGGCCTGGGATGTCTGAATCCTCCCCAGGCATTTCCCCTAACCGTCTACCCCCTGAGGAAGAGCCCCACCAGCTCTGTGCACCAGCGGATGCACAGCAGGAGATGTGATAGGAATCTAAACAAAGCCTGCAGAGAGGACCGGAAGTTTGACGCGCAGGCACAAGCAGGAACCCCCAGCCCTAACAGCTGTTCTCCCCACATGACAGATAGACTCACAGCCACAGCCTGGAAATACCACCCCAAGTGTCATCTCCGTCGCCTGCCACCCTCCTGCCCACCCCTGTTTTCTGTCGCTGCAGGTGTGATGGCTTCTGCCGTGGACATTGGGGTCTTGTGAGATGTCAGTCAAGAGAGCAATTATTCTTTACATAGGACCTATTACTGGTGTCCTCCATCACATGCACTTTTCCCTGTCGCCAGTTGCCCAGACTCCTTGGCTGCCCTAGGCAAGCCCTGTCCCATGCAGTCTCCACACAGGTCTCAAGGAAGGAAGGCACCTCAGGAGCAGAGGCTGTTTCCCTTTCTGCCCTCGGGCCCACAGTGAGGACAGACAGGGCCCCAGGAGTGGGACAGGCTGAAGGTTCCTCGGACTCTGGGGTCTTTGATCTGGACCTGGAACTGTTCCTTTAACTTGATACTGACTTCCACAACTGGGGGCTGATCCCATAAATCCTGACTCCGACACATGGCAGCCATAGATACCAGAACAAGGTGGACACAAGAAGCTGCTGTAGATGGGAGGGAACAGCAAGGGCCGATCTGACCCTGAAGGCCAGGGTGGGGGATGGGCTGGGACAGGTTGACCCTGTCCCCGCCAATAGAAGGTGATCCAGAGATGTGAAGATCACACACGTGTGATCAGGGCTGTGATGGATATGGACCTTCTTGTCCTGGCTCTGCCACCCTGGGCAAGTCACGCAGCATAGCTGGGCCTCAGTCTCCCTATCTGCAAAATGTCAGGATACACTGGTTGACAGCCAAGGGCCATCCCAGTGTTTGTTTTCCATGTATTGTTTCTGTTCTCTAAGTGTCCAGTTTCCAAAAGGGTACGTTTGAGGGAGGTGTGGCTGAGACAGGAAGAGGGGTCTGGATGGTGAGTATAGGAGGGTAGTGTGCACAGGAAGGTATTTCCAGGATCAGAGAATTGTTTCCTCTGTTCCACAGTTGAGGGAATGGCCCCGAGAAGCTAAGTGAGTCCACAGCTGGAGTGGGGCTGGGCCTCGGTGGGTCCATACTTGGCTTTGGTTTTTTTTAAATTACTAAAAAAATTTTTTTTAATTGAAGTATAGTTGATTTACAATGTTGTGTTAGTTTCTGGTGTACAGCATAGTGTTCAGTTATGCATACATATATTCCTTTTCATATTTTTTTCATTATAGGTTATCACAAGGTATTGAACATAGTTCTCTGTGCTATACAGTAAGTCCTTGTTGCTTATCTATTTTATATATAGTAGTTAGTATCTGCAAATCTTGAGCTCCCAATTTATCCCTCTGCCACTTACCGACAGTAACCATAAGTTTGTTTTCTATGTCTGTGAATCTGTTTCTGTTTTGTAAGTAAGTTCATTCGTGACATTTGTTTAGATTCCGCATATACGTGATGTCATACTTACTATGGAACCATCTCTGCCCCTTCCCGTCCGGCTCCATGTGCCAAAACCCTACCACCCTCTAAGCCCCTTCTCAGTGTCATCTCCTCCGTGTGGCTTCCCCAAGGCTCCTCCCACCAGCATCCCTATAACATCCCTATAACATCCCTTCTCTTGCCCCCTTAACTTCTTAGACCAGAGATGGTCTGGCTGCCCCAGTGGCCTGGGAACCCTTGAAGGCTGGGCTTCAACATGTTAAGTCCTTCTCTCCCAGCCCCTGCACAGTGAATGGCGGCAGTAGGTTCTGCTGAGTGTGGAACTGAAGTTACTCGGAGGCTCCTTCTGCATCCACATGCAGGTTCCCCAAGTCTGCCCCCACTCTGCCCAAAGGCCTCACAGGCGAGGCTGTGTAACCCTCGACTCAGCGCCTGGAGCACGTGTCCCTGTACGGTGAGGCGCATGCCCCAGCGTCCAGGAGGCTGGGAGGGACCCACGCTGTCAGTTGTGCTTTAAAGGGGCCTCTCCTCCACAGGCTCCTAGACCAGGGGGAGAATGGGGTCCGGGATCCCCTGTGCTTGCCCGTGGAGAAGCGTCTGCTGAGTGCACCAGGACCCCGACCTTCTGAGTTGTGGTGACTGTAGCCCCCCATCTTTCCATGTCCTGTTTCCACCTCCGGCAACAGGGGGTCAGAAGGAGCTGTGTCCTTCTCACGGTCCACTTCCTTCCTGTTAGAAGTACAGTGAGGACAAGGACAAGAGTGGCGGAAGCCCGCCCTGGTACCTAGCTCTGTGCGAGGCACGTGGAAGAGACTCAGTGGAGGGTTTCTGGAGTCAGATAGAGCCTATTTTTCCTATTTGTCCCAGGACTGTTAGACTTTGAGAAGGACCTCAGAGCTCACACAGTGAGTCCAGCCCCATGGCGGGCATGGGCTCTGTCTGAGCACCGTCAGACAGCAGGGAACTGCAGATTAGGCCCTGTGGCTTCCCCCTCTGCAGGAGAAACTCTGCATGGAGGCCAAGCACTTTCAGGGGCTGGTGGCCCAAGGGTAGTCAAAGAGCATGGGCTTCAGAGTCAAGAAAGACCTGAGTTTGAACCCTGGCTCCATAGCTTCCTGGGTGTGGCCTTGGCTGTCGCCTCTTTTCTTAATTAGAAAAGGGGATTAATAGCACTCTGCAAGGTGGCTGTTGTGTTTAAAACGAGATCCTGTTGGCAGATGCTTGAGCACACACACAGTAGGTGCTCAGGAAGTGTAGAGGCAGGCACTACCCTTCCTTCTTGGTCAAGGAGGGAGATAAGATTGATCCCCGTAGGGGCATCGAGGCAGTTCCTCAGCTCTGAATACCTCGCGTGCCACCCAGTTGTCCCTAAGTGAGGCTGCCTAGGGCAAAAGGTTAAAGGGGAGTTTCATTAGAGGGCAGGGGCTTCCTTCCCTTTGGGTGCTGTTGGGGCCTAGAGGGGCCACAGGGAAATTTGCCCCAGGGTCTTCTTGCAGAGTCCAGGTCCCTGGGCCCTTACCTGACCAGGGTGTGCCTTCTCCCCCTGGGTGTGGGGAGGGTAACACCTGCCCTCTTTGCAGCTCTGGGCTGTAGCAAATATCTGTGTGCAGGATTTTCTACACACTGAAGTGCTGTGCAAACACTGGGGTCACTGCCGTTTTCCTGTGAGCACCATTGTTTTCTTAAAGAAACTTTAAGAAATGAAAGCATTTGCACTACATCTTGGTTCAAACCTTTTTTTTGTTTTTAAGCAGCAGAAAAAAGTAGGGAGCACGATTAAAAAGGAAAAAAGGAAAAAAAAAGTTTCAGGCCAACAGCTCCGACTCCATTGTTAGCCAAAGAGAACAAAGACGTAAGGAGCAGAGATTTGTTTCCAAGGGAGTTTGTCAGAGCCAAGAAGAGCTGCAGCCAGCCCAGCTGGGCCTGGGGCCAGGGCTTCCTCAGGGGGTCACGCCCTGCCCCCCGCCCCCCCCCCCCCCACCGTGCGGAGGGCACCCTCCCCTTGCCTTCCGTCCTGCTGCAGAGCTGCCTCGACTTTCTTTACTTTAACCCTCCTTGTTTCTCTGACCAGCGACTCATTTCCCCATCACTGTTTCCTGCCCTCCTCAGCTCTCTTCCAGCCCAGGTTCCACCGCTGTCCCTGGGAGAGGCAGGCAGAGCCTCCAGGCAGCCTCCTCTGCTGCTCTCTCCCTCCCTGGTGGCCTATCCAGGCCCAGGCTGTGGCCCCCGTGGCTGCCTGTGCTCCCCGGGCTCTGCTCCCCGGGCTGCCTGTGGTCAGAGGTGTTGGCCTCCTTGCACAGGCCTTCGGCACCTTCCTCAGGTTGCAGGCTGGGTGGAGGCTTTGGCAGTGAATGTGCCTGAAACCTGAAAGCTGTCCAAGGCCCAGTTAGAAAGGGATGAAGGGGCAGACCAGAGCCCTTATGAGTAGGCAGCTGCCACCAGCCACCACTGAAACCTTAGTGAGCCCAGCTGGGGGCACTGATGGATGCAAGGGGAAGGCGGCTGGGAAGGGGCTTTCGCCCAGCCCATCAGAGGCACCCGCCACCTTTGAGTGAGCTACCTGCCAGCTGGCAGCTATGACTGGCATTCACTCCTTTTCAGCAGAGTTCAAAGACAAATAAACGGAATTGGTGGAAAGGCTTGGCTCCAGGGCAGGAGGTGGAAGGCATTCCCTGGTCCTGGTGGAGTAACCCAGTGACCGGCACACATACACCTAGGGAGGAGGGGTCAGAGACCATAGGCACCTCGCTGCCAGCTGCTCTGACCCACTATTTTACAGATTGGGAAACTGAAGCCTGGAGAGGGAAGGGACCCATGCAGCAGCAGAGCCTGGATGGCTGCCCAGCCCTGTGCCCCTCCTCCTTCACCTGCTGCTGACTCGCACCAAACCAAGCAAATCCTGGCACCCCAAGCACCCAGGCACCAAAGGGTTGTAAACCAGCTGATTGGAGCAGGGAGTGCACTGTCTCAGGGAAAAGAAATGTTTCATGGTCGCCTGCGTCTCCCAGTGCCCAGGATCCCCACGTTTCCAGGTGTAAATCAGGATGGACTTTCTTAAAGAGGATTTTGTCCTCCCGGTTGATTTCTAGTTGCTGGAAATTCAGGGAAAGCGATCATCCACACGCACGTGTGCATGCAGGAGTGGGCGGGAAACTTTTGGGGCAGGGAGCTACCCATGGACACCTGCTTTCAGGTTGAACCGTTCTGGCTTCTCAGCCCCATCTGTCTCCCCATGTGTGAATGTACATATTCTCTAGAAGCTCTGGTTTTCTGACACCATCTCCAGTGGGGAGCAGCAAAGGAGGGTGGGTGGAGTGGGGGAGAGGATCTGGGGATGGGGTCTGAGAGGGCACTTGAAGTGGGGGCTTCATATGGTAGTCGTGGGGGGAATGGGAAGGCCATGTTCTCATTATGGTAGTTGTCGTTCCCCCAACTGCCTGCCACTCCGCCAGGGCCCTCGTCATCTGTCTCTCACCCTGGCAACAGCCTCCAACAGTGATCTCCCCACTGCCACGTCCCCACTTCCACACCAAGCAATCCTTTCCCGAGCTCCCCCTGCTTACATGATAAAGTCTAAACTCTTTCACTGTCCCCTGCCCCCTTACACTTTTCCTATCTTTTTGTTGCAACAGACCTTCTGCACCCTTGCCTTCTGCCCTCCGTGCTTTCCCTGCCTGCCTCTGCAAGCCCACCTCCCTCCCTCCTCCAGCCACAGGAGCCTTGGACCCAGCAGTAGAGGCCCACCTCTGCCCTTGTTATCCCTCTGCCAGAAGCCCCTTCCAGCTAACTGCCCACCCTGCTGGTCCTGCTGAACTCCCACCTCCCTCTGACATTTAACTTCCAATTTGCTCCCTTCGCACCAGCCACCCTTTCCTTCACCTGCCCAGTCTCCTCCACAGAACCTCAAAGAGAGTATTGAAATTGTCAGGAATCTCTCCTACACATGATGATGAACTGCTCAAGGGCAGGCCCATTCATCATTCACTGTAGGCTGCCCAGCGTCTAGCATTTAGTAAGTGCTTAAGAAAATATTTATCGAGTCCAAATCATCTCTCTTCCTGGTCTGAGAGCTCCTCTGAGGCAGAACCTGTCTCTGCATCACCCAGCACCAGGACGTCTGGTGTAGTACTGGCTTCAGTCTGCCCACAAATGCGTAGTCAGTTGACTTTCAGTGACGCTGCTGTTGGGGGAGGTAATCTATAGTGTTTGTCTCCAAACATCCCTTGCTTGTGGAAAAACTTCCAGGCTGTCTGTGTTAGCAACCATTCGTGGTTTTCAAAGGTGAAAAGCAATTTGCCACAAGCAGAGAATGACAAATACTCAGGATGGGAGAGGAAGGGAAGGATACAATTATGGGAGGTGGGGGAGCTGTCAGCCCCACCTCCTGAGCTGTCCTTCTGCAAGTGAGAAGGAAAACAAGAGGAAGATTCTTCTCAGAAAATCCCTATTTGCTCCTGAAAAGACAGGGAAAATGTTGTGTCCTTTCACTGTGAGGCATCAGAGTCCACGAGCAGGAACCATCTCATTACACTGGAAGTGCTGGCCCAGGGTGCGGGGACCTTGTGAGGCACCTGAGGTAAACGCCCACAGTATTCAAAACATGAGGTTTAACAATATTTCCACAAGCACTCAATATCTCCACAAGCATTCGATATCTCCACCAACTCGGGGCTTTTGGCAATTGAAAATGAAATTCTCTCTCTGTCGGTCACTGAACCATATTTGTTAAATACCGCCCAGTTCCTACTGTCTTGATATTTAAATTTTATTGGGAGGAGACAGATTAAACACATACACATATACACCCACGTGAAAATCAACAAGAAAACATCAGAGTGTTCTTTGCAGGGAATTAACGCTGGGCAGGTCAGGGAAGGCTTCCTAGAGGAGGCAGCTTTTGAGCTGAGGCCAGCCGCAGATGCTGGGGAAGGGCACTCCAGGCCGAGGGCGCAGCAAGTGGGTGGTCAGCGCAAGCTTGCTGGGTCCAAGGTCTGAAGAGAGAGGGAGAGAGGGAGAGGCAGCAGGTGTCAAGAGGATGCCTCCTCTTTAATTCTGCAATCCACACAAAGGGAGGCTCGGTGGAAAGAGAATGGATTCAGGAGACGGGTCCTGGATTGGGCTTGACCACTGACTTCCCATGGGACAGGCCAGGGGCAGGCGCTTTTGGTCTCTCTTTGGCTCTTCGCTTCACTTCTGGGTGACATCTGACCATCCCAGCCCTGAAAAGTTAGGCCGTCTGCTGTGGTACTGATGAGACCAAGAGAAAACGTCCTCGGCTCCGCCGATATTAATTTGCCTGAAGGAACCCAGCAGCTTTCCACGAAGAGCTGCACTTTCCTGGGGGGTTTGAGTGGGGCCCCCTTTTAAGATGAAGATTGTTCCTCACCTTGGTGACTCTTGGCTGCTGGCTTTCCTCACACCAACTGCTGGTCTATAGCCGACCAGCTGCTGGTCTGGGTTCGAGGCTGAGGGGGTGGCTGAATTGACAAGAAGCTCTGTGACACCACGGTGGGGCGGGATTCCAGCCTCCTGAGAAACAGGTCACCACCCCACCCCCCCCAGCAACCCTGGCACCTTCCTCCCTCCTGACTCAGCGTGACTGGAGTGTGGATTTTGGCGGATGAAGGCCACACGCCAAACTCTTGTGTGACCAGGAGACCACCCAGCCGTGAACAATCGGCTTGCCACGTTGCAGGGTGGGTTATTCTCTGCACGGACTTGTTTTTCCTGGCTCTGGGAAAGCCACGTGCTTCATGGCAGTGTGTTGAGGAGCCTCTGTGGGCTCTATTTACACAGCGATGGGAGAGAGAGACACTTTTTTGTGTCAACAGATGGGTACATGGGAACAGAATGGTTTATAACTCGTTAAACTGCCTGTCCCAATAAATGCCAGGGCCCCTCCTGCCTGTGGCTCATGTGTACGATATGTGCAAGGCTTTGGGCGGTACCCACAACACACTCTCGCCAAGCACTGCTCTTTTGAATAACCCTCTTCGGCAGCGCCAGCTAATTCATACCAGGAAGGAGCTTGCATCCTTTGCTGGCTAGCGAATCCCGGGATCCCCGGGAAGTGGGGAGGATCCCTAATGTCCTTAGCTCATGATCGCCTTTATAGCGTCAACTCCTACCACCACATCTGTCCAATCTGAGCACAGAACACCTCCGGGGACCAGGAGTTCACTGCCTAGGAACTTGTCTGTTCTTTGTGGGATAGCTTAGCTCATAGAAGGTTCTTTCTTAGAGTAGTCAAAGCCTGCCCTCTAAATACACGTGCACTCTAGGGCCCTTTGGGGTCAGATAAGGTCCAACCCCCTCTTCTGTGACTGTGCTGTTGGCAGACAGTTCTCCCAATCTGGGATGAACTGCCTAAGTCCCTTCAGCTCTTTCTCCTACGACCTGGTTTTACCCCCTCACTGTTTGTCCAAGCCCCATTTACTTCCCTAGAAATGTGGCTCCCAGGTGCTCCCCGAGCAACCCAGAGAGGGCCCAGGAGAGCCCCCGCATCCTCTGAGAGGCAGGCGGGCCCTTCTACTGAGGGACAAATGAGGGTGGGGTTCTGGCCCCCTACAGTCACATGCTGGGGCTCCCCTCAGGGTCACTCCTGCCTCCTGCCCTCAGCCTGGCGGGCACCCCCTCTATCAGTCACCCAGGGCCCTGGAATTGATACTCCTTGGGCCTCAGAGTAGACGGCTGAGGAAGGCGGGGGTCTGCCGGCCAGCTGCTCACACTCTCCTGGTTCTTCATTTCCCCTTCGTGTGGAAAGTGCACGTTCTAACCCAGGTCAGTGAGATGTTAGTAACAACGAGAAGCCTCACATGAATGTGGACCGCACAGTTGTCCCACACTATTTCAGTCTCCCGCTGCCTGGGAGCTGGGCACAGCAGGGGCTGCTGCCCCGGTACAGCTGAGGAAACTGAGGCTCGGGGCGAAATGACGGGGCCGTCCCAAAAGGAGATGGCAACACTAACCAGAAAGAGAACCCATGTTTTTTGAGGCCAAATCAAATGCCTTGCCCTGCCCTCAAACAGCTCAGCATAGTCGGGGGGACAGGATGTGCTTGCAGGGAGACCTCTGAAGACCGGGGCATGGGGCTGAGGCCTCAGGTCATGCCCCTCCGCCCTTAGATGTCACATCCTTTAGTTCGTGAAGCAGTGGCCGAGGGACAGTGCTGGGTGGTGTATCCCTCCTGCTGCAGTGCTCTGGCTCAGAGACGAGGCCGGGCTGTGCCTAGCCAGCGTCTGGGGTGGTGGCGGGTGCCTGCTCTGCCACTCTCCTCAGTACCCGGAAGCCTGAGGGCATGAGGGCTGGCTGCCTTCCCAGAAAACACAGTTCAGTGTCTGCCTGCCCTGTCCTTGAGCCCTGACCCAGCTCTGTCCCCTGGCATGATCTGCAGTGAGCCGCCCCTCCTGGAGCCCAGGGAGAACAGGCTCCCAGGCCTGGGAGACCCTCCTCGTAGGATGCGGACCCCACGCCCACCTCTTCAGCACTGCTCTGTATGAGAGGCGCCAGTGGCAGCTGGGTCCCCAGGAACTGGAGATCCCAAGGTCCGCATGTGGCCACATTCAGAGCGGGAGGCCAGCTTCTGGAGAGCTCAAAGGAAGGACTTTGTTTTCAAGAAGAAGATAGGGCAGGGGTCACCTCCCCCTTCCTGATGAGTGAGTGGCTCCAAGATGGCCCCTCTCCAGCCCAGCTCTGCCAGGGCAGGGGGCATGGGGTTGACAGGGCTGGAGTCACTCCCCCAGCCCCCAACCCCTCAGTCTTTGAGCTGCATGGGCTCAGCACAGCTAGTGTGTGGTCCAGCCAGAGGAGACTTTCTGTGCCCTAGATCTGACCACAGTGAGCAGAAAGCCTTTTTTTCTCTTGAAGAGCAGTGGGGCAGGCCCCTGGGTGGAGGGGAAGGCTGACTCTTAGATATGCCGGTTTGAAAACGCAGGATGGTCTTACAGGAAAGGGGTGGGTTTAATCAGGCTACCCCTGGGCACTGAGGTTCTTGTCATTGAAGGCAAAAAAAAAAAAGAACCAGTCCTATTTTCAAGATGGTGCGATGTTTGGTGCAAGGTAGGGTGAAGGGCGGTGGGCAGTGGGCAAGGAGGTGGCCATGTCTCCCTTTTTCAGGTTCGTGCACTGACAAAAGCCTATGGAAGGGAGAATGAAAAGCCCTGGTTTCAAGTCCAGGTTCTGCCAAAGACTGCCAGGGACCAACTCAGTGTTCTCATCTGTGAAATGGGGTGTTAAAATGTGCCCCCCCGGAAAAATCACTAAATTGTTGCGGGAATTAGATTTGAAGGGCTTTTTCAACTGTGAGGTCCTGTGGAATGGGACTGATACTGCCATGGTCCAATAGGCCTGGGAAAGGCGCCCCACCTTTGGGGGGGGGCAGCCGAATGGGAACGCGCATATTCCTTCCCCACTAGGAGGCGCACTTGGCACTTTCAGAGACGAGATTCTCAGTGTGGCACGATAAGGAGGTGGAGGGTAGCCGTCTGCCCTGCCCCCTCCCTCCTCCCTCCTACCACCCCCACCCTCTCTGCAGGCATCCCTTAGGGCAAACGTTGGCGCAGGACCTTCCGTCTCCCTCCGCCCGCGCGCCCCCTGCCTTGGCAGGCTTTCAGAGACCAGGGAGGAGGCCTGGCTGCCAGGAAGGGTGGGGCTGCCAGACACCGCCCAGCTGCAGTGTGACCCCGCCAGTCCCGGGAAACTCTCCAAACCTTGGACCTCAACGGACATCCGGCAACTCAGAGAGGTGGCGGCAGGGCCTGCCAGGGGGACCGAGGGCGAGGGCGTGCGGGATGCCTCTGAGGTCAGGTTGAGAAAGGAAGGGCCACGTTTTATCCTATTCTGCAGTGGGAGGGCTTCGTGATGTACTCACAGTGTTAGCAGAAGTAGCTGGGCACCCTTCAAAAATGCTTTTCACACCCCACCCCATGCTACGTATTTATTAATTAAAAAAAATTAGTTACTACTTGTTGACAAGTGTTTACCACGTGCTGGGACTTGCCAAGTTTGTTACTTACATGGATCTTTCAACAACTCAGTGAAACAAGATTATCATTATGCCCTTTTCATAGATGAGGAAACTGAGGCACAGGGGCAAGTTACTTGCTCAAGGTGACAGAAATACTAATTGCTGGAGTCCGTATTCAAACCCAGGCGGGTCTGGCTGATTCCAAACCGCAGGTTCTTAACTTTCCTGGAAGGCAGGAACCGTAGTTCATTCACCTTTGCAGAATGCCTAGTACCTGGCAGGTACCCAATAAAGATACGTTGAATGGAGCAAGATGCATTTGGGGTGGGGGTGGGGGTCTGATTCTTTTCCACTATAGACTGATGAAATGACATAGAACATGTGAAAGTACTTATCTCAGCAACAAGCACGTAGTAGGTCCACATAGATCTACAGGTGAGACCCAGATTTTCTCCTTTCTACGTGATTATGGTGCTCATGAATAACATTTTCAGAGCATACAGCCTCCCCTTGGGTCCCTGCTCAGGCAAGGCTGTTAAAAGTCCTCATCGGACCCCTACCTAAGGGAGTGAGCCTTGGAGGTGGGGTGAGGGTAAGAAAAGGAAGAGACCATGTCTGTCTTTGAGCCCCAGGTGGCACGAGTTTGGGAGTGGGGAGGAAGACACCTGCTTGCTTTGCTGACGTTGCAGAGGGAGCCTTTCTCTCTGCCTCGATAGAGGTGACCTTGAAGCTTCTGGACCTGGAAGCTTGGCTTGCTCAGAGCTCTGAGAAGCTGAGTCACGCTGTCTGGCCCTTGCGTGTGAGAAGCGCTGACTGTGTCCTAGCACTGAAGGGCGCTGGGCCGGTGAGGCCTTGTGAGAGGGAAAGGGGCCTGCAGTGGGACAAGTGTGCTGACTGGTTCCCATGCGGAGCCATGGGTGCACTTGGCCCATCTCCTCATTCCCAGGCAAATGCAGACCCGGTCCTTCCTCAGGAGCCTCCTGGCCTGCCTCTGACTCTCCTTAAGGTGGTCAAGATAGAACTGTCCCATATTTCCATCTGGTTAACCCTCTCTGGGCTGGGTCTCAGCTGACTCACACTGACGTGAAATCGGTCAGAGTCCAGGCAGAAAACATAACCTATTCCAGAAACCTCCACAGAGGGAAACTAGTTATAAAGGCATTGGGAGAGATGAAAGGGCAACTTTGGGTGAAAGGCAGCCTTGAGAGTAGCAACCACGGGAAAATGGCACCATTCCTGCTGGAAGGTTGGAGAAGAGATAATGTTTCCAGAACCGGGAAAGAGCTGGAAGCCTGGCAGAGGTTCCCTGGCTGGAATTGAGACCCCAGAGGTGATCCGCCAGGTAAAGGGAGAAGGAGGAGGAAGACTCTGGTTTCCATACCCCTCCCCCCAGTCTCCTGGCTGGTTGGGACCTGCAGGGTCAGCCCCCTGTGAGAGAGAGAGTGCAGAGCACAGAGGGGAGGGCAAACAAGAAGGTGACCTGTCTGATCACCAACTTGTCAGAACTTTGGAAAAGAATGCATCTTTCCAAGCGGTGATCCAGAGGGCTGGCCCTGGAAAGTCAACTCTCCTCTGGAAGTAGTCCCAGATCCTCTATTGGTTACCACAATTAGTGGTCATGCCCAAGCGGTGTTCCTGCTGGGAGCGAGGCAGAGAAAAGGAGGATTTTTTTTTTTTCTTTAAAGAAGATGTTTCCTATACATTTTTCAAAGGATAGAGGAACCTCTGGTGCTTTTAATGAAGCACCAGCTTTCATTTTAGACCATAGTATCGGTCCTTAGGGGCAGGAAGCTGGGTGGCAGGCCGTAAGACAGACTGACGTGTCTATTGAGGGGATACTGGACTCAGGATCAGGACGCCCGAGGATAAGTCTCAGCTCAGACAAGTCATTTATTATCTTTGAACCTCAGGCTCTGCATCTTTCACTTGGGGACCCTGAAGTTTTCAGGGAAGTGAGGGACAACACATATGTGTAGGGGCTGTAGACCGCAGAGTCCTTGGGTAGAAAGGCCTGTGCCTGTGGACACACACCATTGCCGGAGGGTTGCTCAGCTTGGTTTTGGAGTTGATGGTCTCCTTGGAATGGGCACCTAAAATCCTTGTCTTATCATCATAGAGTTAAAAAGACAATTGCAGTCAGCATGTCCAAACTCTCTCCTAAAAGAGGAATCTGTGTTCCAAAGTTCTTAAAGGTAACCCTTTCCATTTTTTCTAACCCCCATCTGCTTCCCTCTTTCCTTCCCTGTTTTTTTTTTTCCTTCCTCCCTCCATCCCTCCTTCTTTCTTCCTCTCTTCCACAAATACACGAACACTTACTTGTTGGCAGGCACTGTGCTGGTTGCCTGTCCTTCAGCAGGAATGGAGAATAGGGACCCTCACAGAGCTTACAGTCTAGCGCTTGAAAGTCTCTGGAAATAATTCCTGTTGAATACCTCCAGTAACAGGATGCTCACTGCCTGAGGAGACAGCTTTTGTGTGGGTTAGTTCTCCCTTATTTAAACTGAATTCTACCTCTGTGGAATGCTTGTGCTGACCTCCGGCACTCTAGAGAACAAGTCTAACCCCATTTCCTATGTCACCGCCCTGGAAACATGGGAAAATAAACATGGTAGGCTCAGAAAATATTTTTACTCTCCAGTTCCCACTTGCGAAAAGGAAGCTGATTCTCCGTGAAGTTAAATTCCTCAAGGGCATGAGGTCAGAGCCAGGGTGGGCTATGATCTGGGTGCTTGGGCCCAGTTCCCAGCCCACCTGGAGCAGAGGGAAGCTGAGTGGTGGAGACTCACGAAGGGGTGCAGGCGAAAGTGTGCAGGTGGCGAAGGAGATGAGCCCAAGTGAAGGGGGTCTGTCAGTGTGGAGTGAGGGGGTTATGTGAGGCATGCTCTGGCCGTCTGCCCGGGACAAGCCTGAGCTCCCGGGTTTCTGGTCTGATTCACAGCTTCCTCTCTCCCCAAAGGAATCCCCTTTATAGCTCTCCAGGCCTGACCCCAGCATCCCTGTGAATGTCGGCTGACAGCTGCACGCAGTGCAGCTCTGGCCCCTGCACTGGGTGCCAGCTGGACGTGCTCGGCGGCCGGGGCCCCGGGAGCCACCTCTTGGGATGTCAGAGGAGCGCCGCAGCCGCCCTTCCGTCAGCAGGAAGCCCAGCCGCAAACACTTGGACAGGAAGCCCAGGCGCTGGCCAGCTGAGCGAGCTCTGGTTTCTTCTGCGTCTGAGGCTTTGGCCCAGTGTGGAGGAAGGCGAGCCAGGTGCTGCGGGCTGGCCAGTGGGCTCCCCCTTGGGCCCGGGATGTGGGTTCAAGGGTGTGAGCGGAAAAGCATCATCAAGGCTGGGCCAGAGGAGGTGCTTCCTGGAGGAAGGGTGAGGAAGCAGGGAACAGGGTGTCTAGCAGAGCTGGCCCAGCTGGCCGATGATCTGTAAACACCCCTTTGTGATGGTTCCAGACAAAATGTGTTCCCTGGGGTTCAGACCTCCAGCATCAACTCAGAACAGCTCCCATCTCCGGGCTACCTCCACCTCTGAAAAAATACACTATGATCTCTTGGGATGGGATGTCCACACATTCCCAGCTTGAAAATGACTCCTCTCAGGGAAGGACTCTTTTATAACCTACCAAGCTGCATTCGGAGTGAATTAATAAGGAATAGAGTATGCTCAGCCAGGGACAAAGACAATTTTGTATTCAGGAGTGACAGTTTTGCTTCTAAGTGCTACATGTGATTATCTTCAAGGCAGTCTATGTATGCATACAGCCACTTGAAGGCCCCCCAGGATTTACAAAACGCTTAAATTTTTCACAAATCACTCAGGGATTCCACACCCCCCTGCCACTTGCCTCTCACAACCTGTTAGGCCAGTAAGAGGAAGCTGGCATCTGGGGACTAGGAGGTAAGTAGATTGGCTTAAGTTTCCGTAGCTCAGCAACGGCAGAGCCAGCAGCACTGCCCTGACTTCTGCAGCTCTGGAAAGAGAACTTGGATGATTACTTTCCAAGTGCCTGAGCATCTCTTACCCTATCCTGGACTGTGTGCATTCAAGCACAGGTACCCTGGGGACGTGCTCCGGACTGGAGTCTGCTACAAATATCCCATTTCTTTCAAAATGGTTTTCAGTTTTGAAAACTTCCTCCTGGGTGAATCCTGCCTGTGGCTTTAGTCCCTCTTCTCAGGGTCCCCTCAGCTCTTTATTTGTGCCATTTTAATAATCTAGATTTTATCATAGTCTATGGCCTCTGTGATTCTGATTCTAGACCAGGGGTTGGCAACTTCTTCTGTAAAGGGCTAGATAGTAAATCCCTTAAGCTTTGTGGGCCATTTGGTTGCTGTTGTGCAAAAGCTGGTGCAAAAACAGCCACAGACAACATGTGAACAAATGGGTGTGGCTGTGTTCCAATAAAACTTTATTTACAAAAGCAGGCGATGGGCTGGATTTGGTGCCCAGACTGTAGTTGGCTGACCTCTGCTTTAGAACTCCTTGAAGAAGAAGACTCATTTGTTCTCATACAACCACAAACTCTCCCCCCATTCCCAGTACCCACTTGGAGATGACTATGTCTATGCTTTGTGCTTAATAGGAGTTCAATGTTAGTTTGATGAATGAATACATGAATGAGTGAGCTAGCAAACGACCCCGTTATAGAACTGGTTAGGTTTCAGTTCACATCCTCATCTAGAAGCAGTATGATATAGCTGAGTATAAGCTCATTGAGGGGAATTTGCAGGCCTGGTTTGAGCAGCAATTCTGTTATTTCCTAGCTGTGAAACTTGAACTTGTAACTGATTTTTTTTCTCAGTCATAGTTCCCAACTTGCCCATAGGAGATGGAGGGTGATACCCACCTCAAAGTATTGTTGTGGAATAAATCAAGAGCGCATAGAAAACTGGTGGCCCAGTGCTGGGCACACAGTAAGTGTGGGAGCAGGGTGGAAATTGCTCCTGGGAGGAAGTAGTACCACTGCTGAAAGCCACTTTGTGCTCAGGGTCAGCTTCCACATTGGGCCTCAGCATCCTCCTCTGACACACGCAGAGGATATTGTGAGAAAAAGTGGAGAGATATCCCTTAGCCTGGAAAAAGGAGGGTCATGTAGACCCAGGCAGTTTTGCAGAAGTCTCTCCATGTAGCTGTCCTGTAAGCATCCCAAACTCACTGTCCAAAACAGACAGCTCTCCCCTCTTCCTCCCAAGCTGCTCTTCCTCCTCCATTTTCCCAGACCCCAAGTCAGAACTCTGGAGGTCTTCTGCCGATCTTGCTCCCTCCTACACCAAGTCCTGCAGCCACCAAAGCAGCCACCGTCCCCGCCTCTCCATGCCCCTGCCTGGTTACAGTCTCTCACCTGGGCAATTGCAGTAGCAGCTTCCATTGGTTCCCAACTCCATCCGTTTAACCACTTTGCTATTAGGTTTATGCTTCAAAATTCAAATCTGGCCTAGTCCTGCTCAGCTTCTAAAGTCTTCAGTGCCTCTTCATCTGTAGGAGGCCAAAGTCCACTTCCTTAGCCAGCGGTCTTCTCCACTGGTCTCCGTTGGTCCCTTCAACCTCATCCCTTAGCATCCTTTGCTTGCCAGATGTCTGGCCTCACAGATGGACTTCACTCTCTGCCTTCTCCTCTCTAGCATTTTTTATTTTGTTGCCTGCTCCCTCCTCCTCCTGACACCCTAGAATCCACATCCTCTCTGAGATGTTACAAATCAGTTATTAAATAATATTGCTGGAGTTTTTAAACACAGTTTTTAAAGGTATGACACTCAGTTCCATTTAGAACTTAGCTCTGGGGAAATCTGTACCAATGGTATATTTATACATACATACATACATACATACATACATACATACATACATACATACATATATATATTTCAATTGAAAGGGAACTTATGTATCAGATGCCTTCTGTCTAGAAGCTTCCCTCGTGTATCCAGAGAAGAAATGCCCAGGCGTTGGGCTTATGGATTAATTCTCTAACAACAAACATGAGACTTTCAGTCTGATAGGATAATGCTGTGGCCATTGTGGATGCCATGTGATTAAACTGCTCTTCCAGAATTTCTCTGGTGTCATAGAGCAGAGGGCTCTTTCCAGCAGCAGAACCTCTGATAGAACTGTGTGTGACCAGTCGTGAATCCAACATGACAAGCAGCCTCCTACAACTTCAAAGCCTCTCGAGTTTGAATGAAGGATGATGAGGTCTCCATGCAATGGGAACCAGAAGGGTGAAAAACCACAGGGGTGTTCTCCTTGCCCTCCTGCTGATGGGTAATAGCAGCTCTCCTTGTCCTTGGAAAGGGCCCCAAGTGCGAACACTCAGGGTCAGTCCATATTGGCCCTCTCTGGCCCTGTCCACTCTAGCCCAACCTGGTCCCTGGTCTTACTTGCTGTCCATTCGGGACTTACTGAAATCCTCCTGCCTCTCTTTCTCCCCTGAGAGTCAGGAACCAGGACATGGTGCCCAACACAGTGTTGACTGGACTTTATCCCTACCCGTTTGCACACCAGAATAAAGTAGAGTGGTGGCTTTTCTGAAGCCACAAAGCTTTTTTTTTTTTTTTTTTTCTTTTAGGGAATGTATGAAGGCATAATTCTTCTCAGACATCAGCAGGGCCGAACACTTGGATGAATGCAGTGAAATGTTTTTCTTAAAAATAAGAAAAAGACATTTGCTTGTGCTTAAAATCTGCTATTACTAACCTCTCTGATATAAAAATTCCTGTTCAGTTTAGAAGTAATGAAATGTAATGGACGGAGAATGAAATGGAAAGATTTCCCTTAATCGGCTCATTTCTATCTTATAAAATGCTACTTTTTGATGCTAACTCACCTATACACTTGGGCTGTTAGGAAAACCATTGCTGGGTTGAATTTCTACAGTGCTTTGAATTGTTAGTAAGAATGTACTGTTAGAGGCATATCTTGGTTTTAGAAACTTGAAGTACTGAAACCTCAACTTGTTAAATAAACAAACGGATGCATTTGGGCATGGTAAAATAATCCACAACATTGAAAAGATGAATATCACGATGCATTTAAAATGTGATTAGATTTACTGAGGTTTAGTTAAACATTTTAAGTAAACCTTCTCTGGCATAGAACTTCTCAATATTGTATTGATTAGGATTAGGTTTGGGTTTAAGCAAGGTAGAAGTTTGTTTGTCTCTGGTGTAAAAGTTTAGATGGGTGGTCTGGGATTGACAAAAGCTCCCTAATATCAGAGACTTAGACTTGTTCATTTATTCATTCACTTAATCATCAAATATTTGTTAAGCACTAGTTAGGCACTGGCATTATAGAAGTAGAGGAAGGAAAAAGAAGACAAAAATCTCTGCCATCAGGGACTTTACATTTTGTTGTTCTATTGGGCATGGCCTTGACCTCATAGCCTGAGATGGCAACATCTCTGCATTCCAGGCAGCAGAAAGGAGGACTGAAGAAGAAGGCAAAGACTGCACCTATGTAACCTCTTAAGAAAGATTCCTGGGAGCCACAGGACTCTTTCCCCTACATTTCATGCAATGATTAGTCAGGTGATCCCCCCTAGCTGCAAGGGAAGCTGGGAAATGTAGTCTTTACCCCAGGTGACCACCATATGCCCAACTGAAAGTACACTATTAAGGAAGAAAGGTAGATGGCTAGTGACTAGGGCAGGGGACTACAGGTATCTCCCACAAATAAAACTTGTAATTAAAAAATACATTTAATTTAATTTGAAATCTTCAAATTACTATTTTTCCAACATGCACCAAATGTAAAAATTATTATTTCACTTTCTTTTGTTTTGTTACTAAGTCTTTAAAATCCAGGGTTGATTTTACACTTACATCACTTACATTCTCTGATTCAGTCACCTCACATCTCAATTCAGACCAGTCCATTGTCAGCATTCCATAGCCATGTTGGGTAGTTCAGTCCTGGAGCTCGGCAGCCTGAAGTGCAGTCCGGCAACACTGGGGAGCTTGTTAGAAATGCAGACCCTCAGGCCCCACCCCAGACTTACTAAATTAGAATCTGCATCTTAATAAGATCTCCAGGTGGCGTGGTGTGCACATCAAAGTATGACAGGCACTGTCCTATAATGCTTCTTCAGATGACAGTTTCCATTAGAATCTCATAAAAAGTCTAGAGAAAAGAGAAGCTACCCCCAGTGAACATTCTGGAATCAAGTGTGGAAACTTGTCAGACCCCATCTTTCCTTTTCCTGATCACATTAGACTGCTAGTTAGACCTTCCGTGGAGAGGCAATTTTAAAGAAGTTACATTTAAACAAATAAATTAATTTTGGTTAATTGACTAAGGGAGAGGCTTTAAAAATCAAACAACTAAAATGGTTGGGTTATGAATGGATTTAATTTTCAAGGCTATCCTTCAATGCCATGAGCACAGCTTTAAAATACATCAGGTTTCTCTGAAACTTGTTGCCTGATTTTTTCACAGCTTTATTGAGATACCATTCACATGCCATACAATTCACTGATTTCAGTTGCACAGATCAAGTTTTTTTGTATATTCACAGAGTTGGGCAACCATCACCAAAATCAATTTCAGAACATATTCATCCCCCTAAAAAAAAATCCTGCACCTGTTGGCAGTCACTCCCCATTTCCTGCTGGTCCTAGGCAACCCTAGTTCACTTTATGTCACTATCGATCTGCCTAGTCTGAACATTTCATATAAAGAAAGCATACTATATATGGTCTTTGGTGACTGGCTTCTTTCACTTAGCCTAATGTTTTCAAGGTTCATCTATATTATAGCATGTATCAGTACTTTATTCCTTTTTATGGCTGAATCATATTCCATGGTGTGTATATATCACATTTTGTTTATCCATTCATAAATTCGTAAGGTGTTAATACAAAAGCCAGAAAGAAGGGGAAAAACAGTAAGTAGGAACTCCAGGAAATAACTTCTACAGGGTTCAGAGTCACAGAGCATCAGAATAAAAAAGAACCTTAAAAATCACTCAGTGCTTTCTTTTCCTTATGGAAAGCCCAAGACCCAGGGTAGGAAAGCTGTTTGCCCAGGGCCCCTCAACATCAGGGGCCGAGCTGGGATGAGGCCCAGGTTGTCCCGACTCCAAGTCCTGTGCTGTTCTCTGCCACCACGTACGTCCAGGGCCTCGGGGCTCCTCTCTGGGGTGGCCGTGGAAGTGGTTGTCCTCGTAACAGCAGGGAGAGGAGCAAGTCTTTTATCTCAGTCTTGGGCTCGGTTTTAGAGAATTGATCTGGGTTCAGAGCCTCGAGGTGGATTTGGAATTCCTT
This sequence comes from Camelus ferus, assembly GCF_009834535.1. NCBI lineage: Eukaryota > Metazoa > Chordata > Mammalia > Artiodactyla > Camelidae > Camelus > Camelus ferus. The sequence goes on from NC_045696.1 coordinate 63,414,183, forward strand.
TTGGGGAACTGTTTAGAAGAGTTGGCAGTGGGAAGGTTGCCTGATGTTCTGGACCTCTATTGTACTTTCAGCCACATCTCTCAGTCATCAGAAAGAATAAACGAGAAACTCAAGAATCGAGTGCATCACAGCTGGGGCGGATCTCACTCCATCCACTCAGGCCTGAGTCTGAGGTGTAGAGAGTGTAAGTCTGTTTCCTTCCAGCCTGCATCATGGGAGGCAGGACCCTAGCGCTCACCTATTTGGGGATTCTTCTAAATGAGGAAGATTGGCTACTGGGTAGTCAGAAAACAACAGGTGTCCACGATTTGGTTATAAATCTGGTGTTCTCAAGTGAGGAAAAAACGGGAAGCTCTGTCCAACCAGACAATACCAGTGCTGGGCACTGACTCAAGGAGACAGCAGGGAGGTGTTTAAAAATAGACAGAACCTTTCTGGGGGCACTGTTCTGTTCTGTCTCTCAGACAAGTTGAGTGGAGGACCAGGGTCCAACGGAGGATGAGCTGGTGAGGGGTCAAGAAACCAGGTCTTATGAGGAATAGCAGAAGTCACGGGGGCTGTTTAACCCTGAGGCGAGCCAGACGCTGGGGATTAAGGAGTGTGTGCTCTCCTGTCTTCAAATATTAGAAGAGCTGTCAAGGGGGTGAGGTAGTCCAGAGGGCATGGCTAGAATCAGAAGTGGGAAATTATAAGGAGGTGGATATCAGCTTGATGTGGAGATGTTTCTAGCAACCAGAGGTGCCCAGCAAGTAACTAGGGTGATTCCAAAGGTGGGGACCTCTCCTCCCCTGGAAGTCTTCAAGCTGGGACACAGGACATCAGACATTCAGCCTCTAAGACTGCACTGTCCAGTACAGTAGCCACTAGCCACATGTGGGTTTTGAACAGAGAAATGATGATTTTTTTGGATAAACTGGCCCAGCCCAGAAGGCTGCCCCCTGCAGGCTACAGGTTCCTCTCCCAAACCCACCTGTCAGACAAATCCTCCTCCTCTGGGGAGAAGGGAGATGGGGGTTAGTGTTTCTCCCACTCCTCCCAGTGTAAGGAGGAGTGTAAGGATAAAGGTTAGCTTTACGTGGACTTACACCTCTGTAAATAGGCCAGTGTCCAGTGTGGGGAGATGAAGAGAGACCGGGGTTCAGGGCTGGACACATGGTGGGCCCACCTGTGTAAGCTGAGTCTTCCCACTGATGCTAGTAATGTCCACATGGGCACAAACCATGACCGTGCAGAGAGGCACATCACCTTTTTTAAAAAATTGAGCTATAGTCAGTTTACAATATTGTATCAATTTCTGGTGTGTAGCTCACTGTGTCAGTCTTGCATATGCATACATATATTCATTTTCATGTTCTTTTTCATCATAGGTTACTACAAGATACTGAATATAGTTCCCTGCGCTATGCATCCTCTTTTGAGTGCATGCAAAGTGCTCCACACACAGCAGCTATTGTGTGAATCCTCGACCCCCACACTGGCTGTGTTACCTATGACACTGAGCACTGGGTGTCGGCCTGGGCTTTTTCCTGTCTCTTACCCACTGGTCTCGTGTCTGAATTAGAGAACTGTGGGATTTCAGAGCCGTTAGAGCTCCCAGATACCATCTCGGCGTGTTGCAGATTAGGTAGCTGGTCTGCAAGAGGGGAAGTGAGGGGGCAGCTAGGAAGAGGGGGTTGTGTGTGACACGTGTCCCTTCTCCACCCGCCCCCACCCGTCACCACTGCTTCCTAGACCTCATAATTCAGGAAGGCCGTCTGTCTGACCAAAAGGCAGGAAGTCCGCCAGCCCACTCCCATCCCGGTGGCGGCTGGTTCTATTCTCAGTCTGTCAGGGACCACACACCCTGGGGCGTGTGATACGAGCCTGGACTGCTCACTTCAGTCCTAGGATCCACCACATTCAGTCCATCTTTTAGTTGTTTATGTTTTCCTCACATTTTCTATCTCCGTGACAACCTCAGGTCACCTCAGGTTCCAATGGAGATCTTCCTGACCCAGCATCTGGGAAGAGATAAGGAGGTTTTTTTGCAATTCTTTTTGTTTTTTTCATACTTTTCCCATTTACTTTATTGTTCATTAACTGAAACATATTAAGTTTAATATTTTAATGCAGATCGATTTCAAACTCCAAGGATGTGATAATAAAAGAATTTATTTTTCTGAAAATATTTTAAAAACAACCTGTGATGTGGTCAGTAGAGTATATATTACAAAATCAATTTTAATCTTAGCACAGAATTAATTGAGACCAAGTGGCACCAGCTGTGAACCAGAAGTGTGATGTACTTGGTTGAATCCATGCCTCTGTATATTGCTATCTATCTATCTAATATCCTTTTCATATATGCAAAATGCTTTATAATCATTTTTTCTAGATAAATCTACTCCTTGGAGGATAATAGACATGACAAGAAGACTTTTTTATTGTTTGTAAACTTTTTTTGGAGGGGAGGGCAGGTAGTTAGGTTTATTTATTTGTAATGGAGATACTGGGGATTGCTAAGCACACAGTCTACCACTGAGCTTATACGCTCCCCCACAAGAGATGCTTTTTGTATGATGAGCAATATAGGCAGATGAGGTTGAGTTTGCTCATAGCTCATGTTCACAGCACAGATGAGGCAGTTTCAGAGCTGGAGCCAGAGACCTGGGTTCGTACCTCAGCTTCACCGCCACTGAGCTGGAGACCTCGGGCAAGGCTACCTCTCCTCCAGCCTGAGGGATCAGCTGAGCTGAGCCACATCACTGAGGGTGGCCCTGGGATTACAGGAAAGGTGCTGGCCCTTGTGCCCCGTGCCGCGGTGAACTGCTGGGGAGGCTCAGCCCCACCGCGTTGGCGCAGGTCACCCCCATGGTATGTGGGGGGGTATGCTTGCAAACAGGGCCCTCCTGCAGCAGGGCCGCCCATAACCTCTGTCCTGCGGTGCAGCTGGATGAGATCTCTCCCAAGTTGCAAGCTTCCGATACTTTTTAGCAAGGGGAAATATTTTGGATCCAATCACTCCAGGTTGGCCTTGCACTCTGTCTTATTTGCTGATTAAACAGCCTTTCTTTGGCACAAACTTTTGAAAGTTACCTCTTCAGTGGAGGCCTATCTTAAGGGGATAAGTTTTAGCATTGGAAATTCTCTCTTTCCATCTTTAGTTGGCTATTTGTCCTCATTTATTCCAGGACCTAAACTTCGGCCCAGTTTGTGACACCTAGGTATTTGTTTTAAGCAGTCAGCCTGGACTTCATCAAAATGGCAGTATTTTTAGGCAACCCTGTTGTAAGGCTAAGGTCTGGGATTTCAAAGAGTGTAAGCTTTAAGGCTCTGACCTATCTTCAGCAGGGTAAAGTTTGGCACTAAAAGCTGCCATCTTTATAGGGGATATTAAACAAATGGGGCTTTCTCCTAATGCAGCTGAAAGGGGCCAGCAGCTCCAATTCAATTCAAAGAGGACTCGGTGAGGGCCCAGTTGGGGCCCAGTGCCGTATTCAGCATCACGAGTCTCTGCTTTCTGCTGAGTGTCCACGTGCTCCTAGGACGGTGTTTGCTGAGCACTTACTGTCTGACCAGCTCCGTGTGAGTGCTGTGGGGCAGACCTAACACAGAGCATTACCACGGGAGTGCTGCTGTCTCCTTCCCAGCATCCTCAGCTTCATCCAGACGCTTCAGGCAGCTGGGCCTCAGTCCACCAGCAGAAGGGGCCTGGCCTTCATATTGCTACCACAATCCCCGCACCTGGACCCAGCTGACGTTTTGCTTTTTGTCCTCCAGTTCCCCTCGAGGACCAGAACTCTGTCCTGAGAGCCTACCCTTTTGAGCTGGGGCCCTGGCAGCTGGCTAATCTCTTGCCACCTTCTCGAATGCTCCCTGTGTTTTCAGCTGTGGTTTGACTCCAGTCTGGATGGCCTCCAGCTCTCATTGCACAGCCCAGCTTAGATGCTGTGTGTTGCCACTGTCCTGTTGGCCTTTGCAAACAGGCAAAATGGGTGCAAATTCATCATTTCTCAGCCCGCTCAACCTGCTTCCATTTATGTGGTCCTCCTCTGCAGGGAAGGGCACCTCCGCCGCTCAGCATCCAGCTAGAAACTTGATAATCAGCTTAAATCATTCCCTGCCCCACACCCCACCAGCATCCAGTTAAAGTTGTCTATCTCTCAAAGCTTTCTATTTCTCTCCATTCCCACTGCTACAATCTTAGTTCCACCACCTGTGTCTGTCTTGCTCACCATCGCAGTCTCAGCACCCAGCAGAGGACCTGTCAAGTGATTGCTCATAGTATTGAATCAGTGAATGAGAGAGTGATTGGACCGGCGTAGACCTTCCATGACGATCTCTCTAGTCTCTTCTCTCCCCGCACTCCAGCTTACCCTTTACCTGGCAACCGTCCTGAACTCCTCTTGGCTCCATGTACATCCACCTCTGCCGGAAGCCTTCTCTTGTTCTCCTGTCTGAATAAGATGGCTCCTCTGTGCTTCCGAGCACGCACGCCTAGCCTTTTCCTGCAGAGCCCATCTCCCACACACTGGCATCGCCTCTTTGTGTGTCCATTGTTCTCACCTGACACTAAGTTCCCGGAAACAGCACCTGTATTTTACTAGTCATTGCATTCCCAGCACTCCGCACACAGGAGGTGCTCCTTAAATATTTGTGGACTAAATGAACGTCTAGAAATGCCTGTTTCTCCACCTCATTCCTTGCCATCCTGATGTCTCCTTCAGTCCCTCACTCCATCCATCTGGGTTTTGCCACTGGGCACTCTGATGTGCAGTGCAGTCCATGAGCCTCGGGACCAGCTCCACTGGAAGTTTGTATCTGGGCCCTGGCATCGCCCGTCTCGGTTCTTGGCCCATATTGGAGCACTTTGTTCAGAACATCCTGACTTGCACAGTAGGATGTGCATCGCAGGTTTGACCTCCCGGGGTCTGTCCAGTACTCACGCCCTGGCCTTTTCTGACTAGGTCTCCTATAGTGTTTTGTGCTAGGCTGATCCCCTCACTGGGCTGTGAACCCCCAGGCAGGGGTGACATCTAATTCATGTCTGACCACCCTCCCCTACCCACCCCAGCAGCACCCAGAACAAGGACTTGTTTGTGCATGGTAGGTCCCCAGGAAAGGGCAGATGGTTTCCTTGGATGGATCAGAAACCAAAGGGATTCAAGGAGGAGGGGGGCTCTGGGAATTAGGAAGACTGGAGGGAAGTCCCGAAGGTGAGTGTGCCTGGAGAAAAGGGGAGACATTTCTCACCAAGAATGGGGGTGAAGGAGGAGATGGTGTGGCAGGAACAGCAGAGGAACCAGAGGTGTGGGAGGGAGGGGGAGGGGAGGGCAGAGCTGCGGGTCCCAGCGCCCTGCTGGACGTGCCCACGGCCCCGGGCGGGCAGCCAGCCAGGCTGTGGGCCCGCAGGGCTGCACCGAGGGAGCTGGCGGGCCGTGCGCTCCCCGGCCACAGGGGCCCTTGCTCTCCCCATGTGATATAAAGGGCCCCACACCCTTTTTTATCAAAGTAAGAATTAAGTCAGAGAAGTGCTTTCTGTCTCCTCTAGAAAGGATGTGAACCAAAGACTAGTTATCTTCACCGCTATCATCACCACCATCCCCTCGCCATTTCTCACATCTGTTTAGCCAGGTATTCACCTTTATTATCTCATTTTGATCATCACAGCTGCCATTATTTCTACCTCAGAGTTGAAGACACAGAAGTTCAGAGAGGTTGAAGGGCTAGCCCAAGGTCACACAGCCAGCCCTGTGGGTGGCGGTGGGGGTGGTGTGGATTGAGATTCGTGCTCTGGAATTCCTCTTAGTGTCAGCCTGGGCACAGCCCAAGTCTGTGCGTGTACAGGTGTCAGTGTGCCCATCCGATTTTCTCCATAGGCACCTGCGTTCTCCACGCCTCTGAACGTCTGGGAGTGCGTGGATGGTTCAGAGTGTGCCTCTGCAGGTGTGGGTGTGTGGGACTGTGTAGGGGCATCCTTGGGGGAACGGGCGTGTGCGAATGTGGCCTGGGCTTGTACGCGTGCGGGCACGCAGGCGCTCTCCCCCTTCTCAGATGTCTTGGCTGTAGGTTTGACAACTGAAACCCAGCTGCGCTCTGGCCGGGAAACATCCGCTGTGGAAACCTAGGAGGAGCTGACAGTCCCTAAAGAGGGGTTACACGTGCTGCCAGCAAGCGCTCCTGGCCCACTGCCTAATTCCCTGCAAATGCTCTTTAAATCTGTTTCTAATTTGGACTCTGCCTTCCCCTGCCTCCACCCACTCCTCCCCACCCTCCCAACTTGCCTCAAACCAGTCAAATTATGCTGAATAATGGCTGCAGAGGGGGGAGAGTGCTAAAGGTCACCAGTGGGCTGTTGGAGGGTGTAATAATGTCACATTTTAATTTACGCAGGGGATGGTGCGGGGATCAAAACCAATAAATTTGGGCTGCGCTCACAACGCTAGCCAAGGGTAACTCCTGTAGGCCATGCCACTTCCAGGGAAGAAATCACAAACCGTCACACCCCACAGTCCACTGTGCTGAGGAAAACCCATGTGTGTATGTACAGATGCAAAACGCGGCATTTTCTGTCTGCAAGGGGACTTGTATTTGGAGACCCGCAGCATCAGCAAGAATCTCTCCAGTTGTCAGGGTCTTACCCAGATGTTCTGGGTATTAAGATCCTAAAACAAAATATGTCTTCCATATATTTTGCAGTCCTGTGAAATATTCAACACCAGAATGACCCAGAACCATGGGAAAGTGTATACAAAGCGGAGTGAGAAGAGTGGAAAGCAGAGTTGTATGTACACATTGATGGCAGCTCTGAAAGCTTATTTACATGCAAGAAAGGTGGGGAGGGGGCTGCGAGGAGACATCTGTCGGAACTGTGTTTGTATTGTGGAGTTGCGGCTAGGATTTGAGGTTCAGTTGTTTTAATAATTAATGTGGACTTAAAGCAGGCATTCTCGGAAGGCAGAGCACTTGCTCTCCTGACCTTGTAGGGTCCCTTGTGGACCAATGGAGTCCAGAGACTGGAGGTCTAGAGATGGTTCTCACCTGGGCTATGTGGCCAGGTAGCTGGGAAAGCCAGGAGCAGGACCAAGCCCTGGGTTGCTGGTGTCTGGAGGCCTTGGCCAGGGAGGCCGTGATCGTGGTGTTCTGGGGAGAGCCCTGCCCCTCCCTCCACCGTCCTGAGAGTCTGCAACTGGCGTGTGTTCCAGGGGCTGCTGAGGGGGTCTGGCTTGCTGCCCATCCCTCAGCTGGCTCTGCAGCCGCGGGAAGGTGGGGTTTGCAGTCCTGGGGGCCACCGCCGGGAAACTGTGAGGCTGTCAAGACTCTGGAGCGCGCGCTGCTCCATCTGGTTGGAAAGGAAGTGAGGTAGGGGGAGCTGCTCAGGGTTGAATGACACCCTGAGGACTTCTGCACCTCTTTCCCTGCCACACATCAGACAGTGGCCACCAGGATGCCTTGGGAAGAAAGAAGTGAAGGGGGCCCACATGTCTGCCCTGCCCTGGTGTCTGTTTCCGGTTTCATCCCTCAAGGTGTTTCCCTTTCATGTCTTTTTCCTTTTTAAACGGTTGCCATCTATTCAGTTGTCTGTGATGCTAAGGACTTTGCATATGTCAAAGTCTCAATCCTCAGGTCACGCCTGCAAGGTAAGCGTGACAGAGATGGCAGACCTTCCTCCAGAAGTCCCTTCTTCCCGGAGTTCTTGCCGGGAAGTAGCTGCTCATCCGTGGATCGTATCTTTAACCCCCTTTATAGACAGCTGCAGCCCAACGACTGGGTTCTGACCAATGGATTGTGAGCAGAAGTGAGTTGCTTCACTTCAGAGCCTGGCCCATAAAAACCTCCCAGGAAGCTTTCTCTAAACTCTATCCCCTTCTGCCTGGATGGACTAGGGACAACCCCCAGGGTGACCTTGGAAACCACAGATTTAAAATCACGGAACATCTATCAGCCTGGGGATCTGAATGCCTGTGTGGAGAAAAACTGCCCAGCCAGTAGGCTCCCTGCCCAGTCGTGAGCACGAAGTAAACTTATATCCTCTTGTTTCCAAGCCATTATACTTTAGGGGATCTGTTTGTTATAGTAGTGAACCTACCCAAAGTAATTAATTAGGAATTTTCACTCCCATTTTACAGATGAGGAAACTGAGACTCAGAGAGGAAAATAAATTGCCCAAGGTCACATATTCAGTTCTAGCAGGGTCATGATGCATGTCTAGTTCTCTCCAGTTTCAAGGTCATGCTCTAGTCGTGTGAATTTCCCCAAGTGTGTTCCATGGAGTGCTAATTAACACAACCCCTTTCTCCAAAAAAAATTCCATGCTCAAATAAGTTTGGGAAATGCCAACTTGAACAGAGTCAAGAGACTTCTTCCTGCAGCTCTTTTCAGGGGGTTTGCATGCTAATGACCTCTAAGAGTCACTACAGTGGCATCTAGCATGCAGGGTGCAGGGGTTTCTAAATCTGAGACCTCAGGGCCTTTCCTCTACAGAGCTTCTTTGAGAACAGCAAGCCTGGAGCACACTCTGGGAGAGGCTGGACTCCGGTGTGCTGCTCGTTATGGGTTGAATTGTCTCCCCACCAAACTCCCCAAAAGAGACATTGAGGCCTTAACACTGCCTCAGAATGCGACCTTGTTTGGAAATAGGATCTTTGCAGATTTAACCAAGTTAAGATGAGGTCTTTGGGTGGGCCCTAATTCAGTATAACCAGTGTCCTTGTAAAAAGGGAATTTTGGACACAAAGACAGACAGGCACAGAGGAAAGACGATGTGAAGAGACACAGAGACACACCAGGAGAATGCCATGTAAGGACAGAGGATTGGAAAGATGCATCACTAAGCCAAGGAAGGCCAAGGATGGCCAGCAAACACTGGAAGTTAGCAGAGACAGGAAGGATTCTCTGTAGAGCTGTCCAAGGGATCGGGGCCCTGCCAACACCTTGATCTCAGACCTCTAGCCTCCAAAACTGTGAGAGAATAAATTTTTGCTGTCTTAAGACACCCAGTTTGTGGCACTTAGTCCTGGAAAAGGAATACTCTGCCTCGAGGTCCTGTCAAGACTGAGGTTTCTTTGCGATGTTACCTTACAGATAATCATCCAAATGGCCAACTGTGATGGCTTCAGTTTACTAAGACACAGATAGAGGGAGAGGGATATGGGAGGGACAAGGGCCCGCTAAGAGCTTCAGCTTCGGTGCCTGGCTCTGCATCCCACTTTGACTACTTGCCCTTTCTGTGCCCAGTTTGCTCTTTTGTAAGGTGGGGTTAGCACGGCTCACACTCACTTCATAGGGGGAGGGGAGGGTTAAATGAACTAACATACCTAAAACATCTAGACTAGAATCTGGCAGAGTGCTAGTGCCCAATCCTTTAAAATTATCCCGGCGGGATGGCATGGTAACTGCAGGGCAGGCCAACCTGTGTTTGAATCCAGACTCTGCTCTTCCCCAATGACGTTACCTGGAGCAGTTTGCTGAATCTTTCTGAGTCTTAGTCTCCCCATTTCTATGGTAGAGAAAGTCATGCCTGTTGTTAACAGAGGATCTTCAAAGAAGGTAAATCATAACCCTCAGACAGATAACAAATGAACACACGTGAGTGGTTTCAACTTACTGTTAACGAGTGGAGTGGGGAGATGTTACACTGGTTCAAAGAAGAATCCTAAAAACAGACACACGAGCAGGTCAGAAATCTTGAAATGCGTTTTCAAGTGGACACAGTGAACTGGGTTTTGCAGAGGGACAGAGTCTACCAAGCTGATTTGTGTGTCCAGAGTCAAGAATCCCTGTGTGTCCTTTGCTCCCCACAACTTACAGAGCTGCAGAAGGAACTCAGAGGCTGGAATTAGATAACCCGCAAGGGTGTGCTCTAAACAACACAGACTTTTCTCTTAGAGACACTCAGCAATCTTTTCTGCTTATTCCAGGTTTCCTTATGGTCTCTCACATATTTATAGGTATGGGACTAGAAAAAGATAGATGAATATGTGAAAGAAGCAAGTTGCTCAATAAAATATGATCCTATTTTCATAAAAACAAGCAAGCTATGTGTGTGTGTGTTGTGTGTGTATGTGTGCGCACACGGGTGGGTGTGTATATATAATGCTGATTAAACACAGACCCGCGTCAGGGAGAAGACACAGACTGCGAACGACGCCCGCCTCTGGAGGGCGGGATGGGGGACCGGGATGTGGATGGAGGCATCCACGGCTCACTTCCTAAATTTCTGTTTGAATAAAAAGCAGTACCTGCTTCACAGTATATTGTGAATGAGGAGTGTCTGAATGAGAAATGTGTTCTCCGTGCTTGGCGCAATGCCTTGCATTCAGTACATGGCGGGTTTTGTGATTAGTATTAACGAACATTCGTACTGCCCAGCATCCCCAGGCCTGTCCTCAGGAAGAAAACACTAAGAGGGGCACCCGCCCTGCTGCCCAAGGACCTCTCCTGAGAGGAGCTGGTTTGGAGTCCTGGGCTGGGGTTTGGGGACCCACTTGCACGGCCCTCGCCCCGCAGAGGCTTGGAAGGGGCTTCCTTCCTGAGTTACAGCCTGGGGGTGGCCCCCGTCTGCTGCGTTTCCTCAGCCCTGCTGGCATGCCATGTGACTTATGACAAAATTTTCTCTTAAATCAATGGGATTCTTTCTTGTTTTGGGAGACAATGGAGGTAACCTCATTAGTTTACCCTTTCTTCTGGCTTGTGTCTCTCATTGTGTGGCTGCGCAGGCCTGCCGTAGGATTTAAGCCACCTCTTTTCATGACATGTGTCTCTTCCTGTGAGACTTCCTAAAGCAACTTAGTGGCAAAAAGTAATGTGGTCCTCATAGTTCAGAACAGAAATGACAATGAACTGAACACATGGTTTTACAAAGTAAATATCTGCTTGCAAAATGTTTGGAAGTAATGTTAAAGTGCAATGTGCAAAATTTAAAATAAAGAATATTTATTAATATGCATAGTGAAACAAACAAACAAACAAAAAACAAACCGTATTTAGTCGTGACAAGCTCCTAGGCCACAGGAGGGGGCCTGGCTGGGCTGAGCCCCGAGCCCTCCTCCTGCCTAGGGTGGGGACTGAATCACGTGTCAGCTCCAGATGCATGCAGTTAGCATTCACCAGCAGGGGAAATGGGTGCTGGTCACAATGTGCAAAGAGACAAATTCAAGTTTTTGAGGATCTAATTTTAGCCTCAGACTCATCCCTAAAGGACAGCCTTGGTACAGTGGAGAGGACTTGGGATGGATCAGAACACCTGACCCTGGTGCAGGCTTGGCCATTAACTGCCTTCATCACCATGAACTGAGCCTCAGTTTTCCCACCTGTCCAATGGGAATAAGCCTAGGTTTTATCTCCAAGGGCTATTATGAAGCTCAAACGAAATGGTGTCTGTGAAAGTGCTTTGTGAGCAGTGAAGTTCTGTAGAGATGTAGTTTCGGTTGATGGCACGAGATACTTCAGAGTGTTTCATATGCTTTACTGATAGCAAATGTTTTATGGCACTTAACCAGAGCCAGGCCCTGCTGTAGGTGCTTAACAAGTATCTAGTCATTCAGTATTCACAGCGGTCCCAGGAGGAGTGTGCTATTATCCAACTCCCATTTGACAGATGAGAAAACAGAGGCAAAGAGAGGATAGTAACTCCACAAGCCTCCCCGTGGCAACAGGCCCACCTGGGCAGAACCTTTCCCCAGGGACCCGTCTCTTCACTAGACCCACAGACACAACTGGGTTCTCTTTTCCTTTTTATTGTTGAATGTTTCAACATACGTAAAGTAAAAAGAGTATTACAATAAAATCACAGGAACTCTCATTACCCAGCTTTATTAATTATTAATTCACGGCCAATTTCCTTCATTTTTATCCTCCTCTTTCCCTGATTTATTCTGAAACAAATCCCAGATATTATGTGTATATATTTCATTTTGTGTTTCCACAAAATATTCTTCCAAAAACATTTGTCATGAAACTTGTCACCTAAAATTTTTTAAGTCATATTATCAACTATTCAAAAAAATTGTTCATTTGAATTGGGATACAAAAAAAGTTCATATATGGGACTTGGTTGGTAGGTCCCTTAAGATTTTTGATACCTATGATTCCTCTTCCATTTTTTTTTTTTCGTTTATTGTAGTTGTTTGAAGGTGTTGTAGGTTGCTTGCCCTGTGGAATTCACCACAGGATGGATTTTGCTAAATGCACCTTTATGGTTTGCTTATGGTTATGGTCCCTCCGTTTCCTAGATTTTTCTGTAAACTGGTAGTCTCATCCAGAGGGCTGCTCTGATTCAGTCTTTTGGGGTTTTTTTGTTTTGTTTCATTTTGATTTGTTTTAGCAAGAACACTTCATGGGTAATATCCTTTTCCTCCTTCCAGTCCCCCAACTATTGGTCTCTATTCTGCTCAGCGTCTAGGTTGCCATCTGGAAAAAGTGTGTCCTGGGAGTGGGGACGCTGGGATCTAATGGGGGCAAAACTGAGAAAGAAATAGCTCAAGACAACGTCTAGAAAACTCAAGGTCTTTACCTGCATCCTCGTTTAGTTAGGAAGGCTCCCCTTCCTTGTAATAGTAGCTATCACTTCTTGAATGTTTACAAAATGCCAGGTGCTGTTTTAATTGTCTTTAATGTAAAAAACAATTTTATTCTTCTGAGCAACCCTGTGCAGTCAGCAGTAATAGTATTATCACTTAGCAAAGGGGAACCAGGCCCAGAAAGATTAAATCACCTGCCCCAGCTCTCACCACAGTGTTCGCCAGATAGTCCCGTCTCTGGGAGTCTTTGACTTTGGGACTCTCCGGGCCTGTATCATCAACATACTGTAAAATCCTGCAGTCTCACTCTGATTACCCTTCATGATCTCAAAATAGTGTGTCAACTGCAGGTTCCTCTTTTATCTTTTGGGGAGTTTGCCTCTGGGACAACTGCTCACATCCAGATTCCTCGTCTCAGGGTCCCCTTGTAGACATAAGAATCACACTCTCTTGTCTTCTCTTTGAAAGCTAGATTCAGGGAAATGGCCCCTCCACCTGCAGCCCTGGCCTTTCTCTTGATGCTAGAGGGCCACAGTGATGCCTTCCTTTAAAGGCAATCTGTTAGGCACCGTTTTTATTTTATTTTATTTTTTTTGACCATTTTGCAAAATACCCACTCCTCACCCCACATGATAAAACCTATTCACTCATCTGCTGGCCTTAGAGCTAGAGCTCTTGCTGCTCGCCCTGGGGCTGGGGCTAAACCACGAACCTCTCTGTCTCACCTGCAGAACTGGGATAATGATCTCTGCATTTTACAGGGCTGCTGCTTGCCTCAGGCTTCTCACCAGAAACGGGGAACCAATCGTATATCATGTGACAGCTTCAAGAACCAACCACAAAGTTTTACCGGGAGCCAAACCTCTCTGTTTGGGAAACACGAGGAGTGTAGGGCTAGGGTTGGGGCTGAGAAGCGGGTGTGGAGAGGGGGGAACAGCAGGCAATGGCAGGCCCAGCTACATAATTTGCAGCGTTTATTGCAGAATCCAGGATGTGGGGTCACTTGTTCAAAAATTATCCCGAATTTCAAGATGGTGACAACAGAAGATAAAATCAAACACGGGGCCTTTCCAAGTCAACCCTCATTGGTAGTTTGGGACCCTCCAAAACACTTGTAAATGATGTGATGTTTCTCATGTGAAATGAGGCCAGCTAGGCTGCTTGTATTATGTGCTGCCTCTTTTCATTGTGCCTCAGCTAACTCTGATCTGTGGAATATTCCAGACAGAGGAATAATGGGAATAAACAGAGAGTGTCCGGGGGAAAGTCCTGAGTGTCTGAAGACCACACCTTGGCAAAAATGGGATGGCTTAGCAGTGATTTCTGCCTCAGAGGGAGGGGGTGGGGGCAAGCAGAGTGTGGAAATGCACATCTGTTGACTTGGTGATACATACAAACCCTGGGAAGTAAAGCCCACAGTAGCCTCTTGGATTCAAGGTGCAGAGAAGGTAGGTGAGGAAGCCTGGCACAGCGCTGCGTTAGAGAAGTTTGGGAAACAGTGCCTTTGATTCTTCTTGAAAAACAGCAATGCAAGGAGTAACATTTGGTAGCTGTTTATTAACGTAGAAGAAACCTGGAAATATGAAATGACAGAAGGCCGAAGGGATTTCTTTGAGGAGAACCCACAGCAGAATGGAAGGCCCTGGGGCACCGGCCTTCCACTGCTCTTGTAGAGGAGAAGCTGGCTGCTCTATGGATGGGGCCGTATCCAGAAGTTGGGGGCAGGAATGTCTGGAGTTTGTGTACCAGGCAGTTTTTCCCCAGCTATCTCTGCAGGATGTAAGAGATACCGCCTTCAGAAACCCTAGGGATAAGAATCCACGTTGCATGACCCGGGGGGCACTCCTCACCTTCTAGTCTATCAGGGGATGGTCCTCCACGGTGTCTTTCCCACGCTCTGCAGTGGGGCAACACCCCACTGGCTGTCTGGGGCAGCTGAGCACCTCTCTCCTCCGAGGTGGAGACATTCTAGCAAGCAACAGCTTTCCCACTGGTGGTCAGTGTGGTCCCCCGTGGGACATGGCCATAGCCGACAAGGGACGTCCTATGTCCTTTTCTCTTTTCTGCTTCCCCCTGGGCACACCACTGAGTTCCCACTAGGGGATGAAACCAACTTAGAGCAAAGTCATCCCGACTCTAGAAAGCAAAACTTGGTCTTTCTGAAAAGGTACTGAATTAACTCGAACGCTCACTTAATCCTTAAATCTGGATATCTTTTCCGAGGGTGATTCACTATGACTCTCAGTCAGTGTTGAAGACTGCAGCGATCGAGAGCGCAGAACCTACAGCCAGACTGTGGGAGTTCAAATCCCACCACTGCCAGTACTGGCTGTGTGAACTTGAGCAAGTCTGTGCCTCAATTTCCTCATCTGCAAAATGGGGATAATATTATGGGTTGTAGGGGTAGTTATAGGAGTCAATACAAGAAAAATCCCTCTGTCATGTAGTAAATATTACTATTATTATTAAATGATAACTATGATTAAATAACTATATACAATTATTATTAAATAAAAAGTTGACCTTACTGGTTTCTCGATGGCACCAGTACCTTATGTGGAGTAATTTTTTGGTCTATGACTAAAACATCGAGTGTCACTACCTAAAAGCAGCTTCTTAAATTGGCTCAAAAGTCAGTATTCCTGTGTCCAGAGGAGCAGATTTTTTTTTTCTCACTTTGGAAGAAAAATGAAAAGGAAAGAAGCGATTTCTTCTGTGGAGCTGGATGCTTTCCAGAACCGTATGGCCATACTTTAAATTGATGAATGGCTGAATTGCTGGTGGAGACCCTGACAGGCAGGGACTGCTGGGATGTTAAAATAAAATGATAGAAAATGAAGACAATTCAGCTTGAGTTTCCACAGGGGCATTTGATCCGACCAGACTTCTTGCCAGAGCAAATGAGACCAGAGTGAGCTAACACCTGTAACAACATGCTTGTTGCCACTGCCTGAAGGGCAGCCACCGTGAGAGGGAAAAGGAAATAAATAGTTGGGGGAGGGCAGACAAAGGAGAGGTGCAGGCCTGGGGACCCGAGCGCTTCATGCCGCTTTTGAAATGACAGTGGATTTCTAAAAACTGAGCACAACTTAAAAGAGGAGAAGAAGAGGCTCCCAGCCTGTGAAGCTGATGCCCAGCCCCGGGTCCACCAGGTCTGAACTCCTCTGTGTCGGAGCTGTGTGCGGCCTATCAGAGGGGTAAAAGGAGGGGGAGGGGACACAAAGATAAGGAACACACAGCCCACGGTACCTGGGGCTCATGGCCCAGGACAAGGAAAACATGTGTGTAGGGTGCACTCTCACGGCCGTCTGCCAGGGTTGTGGGGTGGTCCTCCCAAACGCCTTAGGGGTAGGCAGACGATACCATCTCTACTTCAGCGATGAAGAAATCAGCTCTAAGGTAGAATGACTTGCCCAAGGGCATGAAGCTAATGAGGCAAAAAGTAAGTCAGCTAATGCTTATTGAGCCCTCACTACCTGCCGGGCACAGGGCCAGAGAGACACATCAGCGATGAACAAGGAGCTTGCATTCTGGTTGAGGGGAGACTTACACAAACAGACACAAGTAAATAAAAAAGAACTTCATGGGGTGGGATGAGGGATACAGCTTTACCTTGTGTATGGGCCAGGTAGCTGACCTGAGAGACAGAATCGAGATATCCGTACCATATGTTTCTTATTGGGAATTGGCTCACTAGATTATGGAGACCAGAGAGTCCCAAGATTTGTAGTCGGCAAGATGAAGACCCATGGAGCAGATGGTGTAGCTCCAGTCTGAGTCTGAAAGCCTGAGGACCAGGGGAGCCAGTGGTGTGAGTTCCTACCTGAAAGTTGGTAGGCTCCAAGTCCAAGAAGAACCAATGCTTCCATTCAAATCCAAAGGCCAGAAGAGACTGATATCCCAGCTGAAGCAGTCAGGGAGGAGGAAATTCCCTCTTATCTAAGGGAGGTCAGCCTTTTTGGTCTATTTAGGCCTTCCACGAGTGCATGAGGGCCACCCACGGCAGGGCAGGTACTCTGCTTTTCTCAGTCCACTGATTCAGATATGAATCTCATCCACACACTCACAGACACACCCAGAATAATGTTCCACCAAATATCTGGGCACCCTGTGGGCTAGTCTAGTTGACAAGGAAGAGCTTGGGGAAGAGCTTTTGAGATCGAGGGGTAACAAGTTCTAAAGTAAGAACACTCCCTAGAATTCCAGGAAGAACAGAAGGACCAGTGTGGCTGGAAGGTGAACAAGCAGATGATTAGTAGAAGAGGAAGCTGGAGACTAGGACAGGGCCACGTTGTGTGAAGTTTGTAGACCATGATTAGAAGTTTGGATTTTATTCTAAATAATGTGGGAAGGCACTGGAGTGATATTAAAAAGATCAAGGTGATGAAATGAAAATGGTGTGTGTGTGTGTGTGTGTGTGTGTGTGAGAGAGAGTGTGTGTGTGTGTGTGTGTGAGAGAGAGAGAGTGTGTGTGTGTGTGTGTGTGTGTGTGTGTGTTGGGGCAGGCAGACCAGTTGCAAGGTCAAGATGATGGCATGTTGAACTGGGTGGTGGCTGCAAAGGTGATGGTCAGAGGTTGGAGGTATTTTGAAAGTAGAGCCTGAAGGACTTGTTAGTGGATTGATTGTGAGATGTGAAGATAATAGATGAATCAAATATTACTTCTAGATTTTTGACCTTAGCAACTGGATGGATGGTGGTAACATTTATCAAGATGGGAGAATGTTAGCTGGGGCTTGGGGTGAGGAGTAGAGTTTAGAAGGCAAGCAGAAGTTTGAGTTTGTTAGGGGGGAGGGTGTAGCTCAGTGGTAGAGTGCATGCTTAGCATTCATGAGGTCCTGGGTTCAATTCCCAGTACCTCCATTCAAATAAATAAATAAACCTAATGACCTACCCCCCCACCTCGAATTTTTTTTCAAAGTTTGAGTTTGTTACCTCTGACTAGAACTCAGGCCTTCTAATCAGGACAGGTGTTCTTCCTAAAATGCTACAGTGTACATCTGTTGACTGCCAAAAAAAGGAACAATGTGAGAGTGGTGGGTTAAGTTTTATTTGGGGCAAAATGAGGACTATAGCCTGGGAGACAGCCTCTCCATTAGCTCTCAGGAACTGCTCTTAGTGAAGGTGGGTACATGCAATCAAGCACACGTTTTGGCAGAGGGTTGCTGCTAGTCATGAGGAGCAGATGTCTCTGTTAATGATTTTTAGTGCTTTTGTAGTTATGAGAAGATGCAAGAAATTGGGCTCATAAAATCTCCTGAAAATATCCAACTATCTGAAGACCTGTTCTGCCAGTTTTCCCCAGACCACAGAGTGCCTCATTCCTGATCTCCATCCTAAACTCCTTTCAGGGTGTGTTGAAGGTCAGCACCGGATGGTGAATGACAATTTTTAGTTGGCACATATATTCAAAATATATGTGTTGAGCACTTGTGTGCAAAGCTCTGTTCTTGATGCTGAGGAAACAGCACTAAGCAATCCAGACACAGCAGAACTAGCTACTCTTTCTTGAGGCTCTGTTGTGTGCTGGGCATTGTGCAGAATACAAAATGAACTGGATGCATCTCCATCTCACCAAATGCTTTCAACTTAATTGGGTAGTTCAGGCAGGTAGACAAATAATTAACAGTTGAAAGCCATAAATACATTTATCGAGTACCTGCTATGTATTCCAGGCACTATGCCAGCCACGCCACGTGCTGGGAGTACAAGGATGAATTAAGATGCTCGCCTGATCCCCAAAAGCTTACCTTCAAGAGAAAAGACAGACACCTTCCAATGGGGGAACGACTAAATGATTTTAACCCAATGTGGTCAATGCAGGACAGTGAGAATGAACAGGTATGCTTAGCAGAGGCCATTGTCCTGCAGGAGGGTGACCACCAAGAAGAGATGATAACTCAGATGAGCCCTGAAGGATGAGTCAGACCAAGAGAAGATGAAGGCATTCCCCGCTAAGGGACAGCACAAGAACAGAACGATGAGCTGCTGGAGAGTTTTCTGCAGAGAAGTGAATGGCTGGACTTGCATTTTGTAGATCAGTGGTGGTTGAAATGGGGGCAGGGGATGGTGGAGAGGGAGCTGGGAGGAGCGGCTAAGGATATCATCTAAGAGAAAAGATGGGAACTGAAATGAGGGACAGGAAGGGTTCGGCGTGGCGAGGGTTCTGTGATTCTGCAGACCTGGGTCATGAGGTCTGCTTTCACCAGGGAGGGGGTGTTGAGAAGTGCTGAAAGGGGAACTTGGAGGGAATCAGACCTAATGTAGATCAAGAGGCTAGCAGACAAGGTTCAAGGAGGGGCAATAACAACCTACAGGGACTTCCATTCCCTGGTTAGCATAAATGACATCACATTATCCTCGGGGCACTGTTGTGGGTTAGCACACAGTTTCAAAAGCAAGGAAATGAAGAGGCAGAGAGGTTGAGTGATGGGCCTGAGGTCAGACACTGCACAGTGGTGTGGGTTTTCCTCTTGTCCTGTGTCTCCCCTGCTGTAATGAGTGAGAATTGAGACAATGTCATCCCGAGAGAGACCCTTGGCTTTATACCTAAAGACTCCAAGGGGCAAGAACAACTGTGAGGCTGAGTTCCTCTTCCAGCCCAGCAGCCCTGCCTCCCCCACTCCCCTGAGATGGGTCTCCGCCTTCCCTGACCCCAGCAGGCCTGACAGCTGTCAAGCTCATCACCTCTGAGATCAGAAAGACTGAGAAGTAGACATTAGTGGCCGTGAGCTGAGGAAACTCACAGAAGAGCAATTAAAGCGGCGCATGGGGGGAAGCCTGCCTGTAATGGTTTGCAGCTGCAGCAAGCACTCGCCTCCCCCTTTGGGCTCTGCCCTGCTGCTGGGGCTGCCCGTCTGTATTTCACATCCTGACCAATTAGATCCCCATGTGTGCTGCAGGCGTGAAAAAATAGAAAGTGAATAATCCTTCATTCTCTGCATAGTGAGCAGCTTTGATCCTCTGGCGCGGGGGCCCTGTTCCATCAGAAAGTGCATCCCTTCTCAGTTTCCTTTTTTTTTTCTTTTTAACCCAGTTTCCTTGTCTCAAAATGACATTAACCTCCACCCAGAGACCTGTGAAATGACCACAATTCATCTTCAGACCCTTCTGATCAAAGCTGGGTTGGGTTTTTTGTCTCTCTTTTAAATTCTTGCTACGAGTCCTTCTTTTCTCACATTGGTTGGCTGCCAATGTTTCCAGGCTGAAATCAAAAGGAATAGTCTATTAATATCAGGCTTCTGCAACAAGGCCACCATTGTCTGCTTCATTTCAGAGTACCTATGGGCCTCTGGTGAGAGGGAGAGATGGTGAGCGTGTGTGTGCATGTGTGTATGTGTTCAGATAAGCAGTTTCAAAATAACCAGGAAAAGAGGGAGTCAGTAATCCTGGTTTCTTTCAAATGATAAATCTCAGTGACTCTAGTTATAGATTCAAATACTGATCACCTGTTTGATTTTGAAAGCATTATGTTCTTGGAAGCATGTTTGATAAGAAGACCTATTTTAATGCTATAAATAAGGTGGTGGTGAAGCTGGTGGTACAGGCGGTGAAGGAGGGGGTGGGGATGGTATTGGCGTTGGTGTGGAGGAGATGCAGGTAGAGCAGGCAGAGGGGTGTAGGAGGTGGGTGGTGGTAGTGGTGATGGTGCAGAAGAAATGGAGGAAGCAGTGGCTGTAGAGGTAGTGAAGGAGGAAGCAGAGGATGAGATGGAAGAGGGGGTTTGGTAGTAGAGGTGGAAGAGGTAATGGAGGGAGTGGAGGAAGAGGTGAAGGATGTGGGCATGGTGGTGGTGGAGGCAGTGGTGGTGAAGGAAGTGGAAGAGGAAGTAAAGGAGGGTGTGTGGGAGGTGACAGTGGTAGAGGGAGAGACGAAGGGTGAGCAGAGGTACTGAAAACAAGAACCAGCTGCTGTCCATGCTTCCTTCCCCCGTCCCAGCAGGTCCCACAGGCTGGGAAGACCCAAATCCTCTGTTTCACCCAGGGGTGTGCACGTCGTTTCCTCCCAGGTCATTGGGCAGATTTTGTCTGGTGGTCACTCCCAGCTGAGGCCTGTTTGGATAGCAGCTTTCCCTGGATCAGCATCTCGCAGATGTAGGTCCACGTCATCCAAGTTCATGACATACATCCCTTACAGTGTAACCCTTCTGGGAGTGGCGGGTAGAGTCGGGGGAAGGGGTACGTAGAGATCACCTGCATCACCCAGATCAAACATATTTAGCACTCTTGAGTGAATTGCATGACTCAGTAAGAAAAAAGAACTGGGGGTCCTGGGACCTGGGTCCTTGCCCTGCCTCTGACAGCTGTGTGGCCTCAGATGGGCCACTTTCCTCTCGGTTCCCCAGTCTCCCATTGTGTGACATGAGATCCTTGAATTTGAAGAGTTCTGCCAGCTCTGACACATTGCTTCTATTTTGGAGAAACTAAGGCGAACATTAGAGCTTTGCTTGAGTTCCATCCTGGCTTTTTGAAGATGGAGTTTTACTTTCTGTTTCTTCTGGTTGGGTCCTTTTCTGAAAATAGAGAAGAGTGGCCCTGAATTTAGCTTTGTCAGCCTTGGGTAAGTGGGTGGACCGCATCACCCAGTGCCCACTACCCTCAAGCCACTGCCAGAACCAAATTCAGATCAAAGTCAGACTGGTTCTTCCCACACCTACCTTAGAGGAAAGGTCACAAGTTCTGGTGAGAGGGCTCCAAAGTGGCTTGCTCTCACCTGTGAATGCACATTGCTAGAGATGAGAAATGCAAATCAGAGCCCTCGAATAAAGCCAAATTCACCCAGACTAGAGAGTAAGCCATTGACATTGACCTAGACAAGCTGGCAGAACCAGAGCAAGGGAGGGCCTGAGGCAGGAAGGGCAATTCAGAGTGGGATTCTCTGCTGGTGATCAAGAGTCAAGACAGTTGCTGGTGGTGAACTTTTCCACCAAAGGACAAAACTGTCCTTTTCAGGATGTGGTGGTGTGGCAGGAGCACTGGATTTTTATTCAAAGACTGGGCATTGCAACTTCGGAGACTTGGAGCCCGTCTCTTCTGCTCTCTAGACCGCAGTTTCCCCCTTTCCATTGTAACGGGACAGTGGTAATGCCGGGGCCCATGTAGCCCCGAGGGTAAGAGCACTTTGCAAACTGCTCAATATTCAATACGTGTTAAAGGATTTTTATTCCTATTCAGTCTCTTGACTTTGGACTTGACTTGATGGGGCAGATGGGAGGAAAGGTGAGCTGGGTGGGAGCTCTTCTAACACCCCTGAGCAGCCCGCGGCCATCGCTGATTTGATGACAGGTTTCTGACTGAGAGGGCACCTGTAATTGAAATGTTCTCAGAGGGGCACTGGCTCTGACCATATCTGAATGCCTCCAAGGGTGACATTAGCTGACTGAAGAGCCAGGCCTTGAAAGGAAGGGGCACCATCTCCTGAGTATTGACTGAATATCAGGCTGGGTGCCTTTCACAGATGATTGTGCTCAATTCTTTTTTTTTTAATTTTTAAAGAACATTTATTTTATTTTTTTGTACAATATATTTTATTTTATTTATTTGGGGGTGGTAATTAGATTTATTTATTTATTTTAATGGAGATAATGGGGATTAAACCCAGGACCTCGTGCATGCTAAGTGAGCACTCTGCCACGGACCTATACCCTCCCCTCTTGAGGTTAATTCTTATAAGGTAGAAATTATTGTCTTTATAGATGAGGAAACTGAGGCTTGGAGATTAATATATCCAAAGTCGTAGAACTAAATCTTAATTCAAGCTCAGATCTGTCTGCCCAGGTCTCCATCATACCACGTTGGCATCTTTCCAGAACAAGCTGAAATCTTCCTCTGGTTGGTTTGTAAACAAGGTGCTCACGGCCTGCCTGGCGCTGGGTCCCCAGAGTTGATCCTCTTTTCTGAAGGCCAGCTCCTGTGATCAGGATCAGCCACCAGGGAGGGTAAGAAAAACAGTGTGAGGGAAACCTTGAGTACTGTTTCCCAGCATTAATTCTTATACCCTCCAAAAGGAGAATCTAAAAATGTCCCCAAAAATAGCAAAGGGGAAAAAGAGCCTTCCTGAACAAATTCAGAGGGGAAGGAACTTTATTGTTCTTGGTTTTATTTCCTCGCGAGCAGGGACAGGATGGCTTAAAAGCTTTGTAAATGGCACCCAAATGGTGGCGTCTGGGTGGTTGGTGCCGGTTCAGGCACTCAGGATATGGCAACCATGGGATGCTGAGTGAAGGGGCACAGACCTCCCTTCCATCTCCTGGGTCCTGAGATAACTCACATTCAGAGCGACAATGGTACTGTGTGGAGTACTCGGTGGAGATGTGGTACAGGACAGGTGATGCTCGGGAGCTTCTGGTTAGATGGGGATGGAAGGAGAGATGAAGGAAATGGAGGCACACACTGCAGCATTGGTTGTTCCCTATTGTGGAAATGCTCCTCTGCCCTCTCTTTTCCATCTGGATCCTTCTCATCTTTCGGATCTTAGTTTAAACATCCCCTCCTCAGAGATACCTTCTCAGATGGTCAGGTCTGAAGGCTGTCTCTCATAGTGCACTGTCCTTCCCCATCAGAGGTGCACTAGTCACGATTTGTAGTGGTTTACCTGCCTCCACACCAGACGCTTAGACCCATGAAGACGGGCACCACCAAGATGGCCTGTTTCTTCACCATGTTTTCCTGAGTGCCCAGCACATGGCAGAATGAATGGAGAAGTGGAGTGGTTAGAATAAAGGGGTGTTTATGCTTGAAGGGGTGAGCTCCATGGGAAATCTAAGTATATGGAAGGAAGGGAAGATCCAACTTTAAGCAGTTTTAGGAATAAGGACATTTATTACAGCATCTAACAAGAAATCTCAGGGCAGGAGCTTCCAGAATTGGCCTCACAGCTGGAGGCTGCCCTTGTAGACAGTAGGATTAAGAAAGGACATATCCACAGGGAACTGTATTCAATATCTTGTAATAACCTATAATGAAAAAGAATATGAAAAAGAATATATATGTATAATAGAATCACTATGCTGTACACCAGAAGCTAACACAACATTGTAAATCAACTATGCTTCAATTTAAAAAAAAGAAAGAACAAACCTTTTCACTAATTAAAGGTTGGAATTGCAATTGTTCCCTGATTCATTGATGTAATGGTAAAACTTCATAGTTCAGAAATGCTAGGCCACTCAGTAGACATCTGCTATGAGATCTGCCCCACCTCCCTGCAGCTGAGAGATTAGACCTGGGGGCCCTTTTTTTGGAAGATTAAGTTAAAGAGATTCCTGTGCAGAAACCACTAGGGAGGGTCACCTATAAATGGTTGGGTAGTGAGACTTGAGGCCTTGGCCTAAATTTTCTAGTTAGATTTCAGAAATTCCTCAATTATTCTATATAAACCTTGGTTTGCACATCTGGTTGCTAACTTGGCATCTCCACGAGGCTGTTTAATAGACCTCGTGAACTTGCATCCAAAACCAATTCTTGGTTATCCACACCCCTGCAAAATTGCTTCTTACCCAATCTTCTCCATATTAGGAAATAAACCGTCATTCACCTATAATCAAGCCAAAATCCTGGGGTCATATTTGTTTCATCTCTTTCCTTCACACATCTAATCCATCAGTAATTCATGTCAGCTCTGTCTCCAATATATATCCCAAGTCCAGGTGCTTCTCACAGTTTCTGCTGCTACTGGCCTAGTCCTTGAACGTGCCTCTCTTGGGCTGGACCACTGCAGTAGCCTATGGGTTTGTCTCCTTGCTGCTGTTCTATGTGGCAGCCGAGTCTTTTTGGTCATTTGAAATGTGAAAGGATCGTATCACTCCCTAACTTAAAGCTTCCAATGGCTTTTTGATGCCAAAATTCAATCATCCTCCATGGCCTACAGGACTCTATGTGATCTGCCCTTCGCCCGCCTCACTGACTTCTCAAAGGCTTTGTTCACTACTCTCAGCAACTGGCCAGGTCCTCAGGACCATCACAATTGTTCCTTCTGAAATACTTTCCCCAAGAATTCTGCAGGCTGGCTTTTTCTTAGTATTCAGCCTTAACTTAAATATGTCCTTCCCACAGAAGTCTTCTCTAACTCCTGATCAGGAATAGCCCACACCTCCAGTCTCTAACTTTTCACTGTGTCTTATTTTCTTCATAGCACTGGTCACTATTTGAAGTTATTTTATTTATTGGTTTACCTTTATTATCCGTCTTCACAACAGAATATATGTGCCACAAAAGCTCAGTTTGCTTATTGCTGTACACCCTGTACTGGGATAGTGTCCATGTTATAGGTACTCAGTAAATAGCTGTTGAACAAGGACAAGTTTTAAAGTCTCTGAATCTCATATTAAAAACCAACATTTTTTGTGAGAAGAAAAGCTAATCTTTTTTTAGGTCTTGGGAAGACGGAGACACTCTCGGGGACAGAGGGTACCAAAAATATAGATAGGACAGGCCTAAGACAATATGGTAATGGAGGAGCTTAAGAGCATGAAGTGTGGGCAAGGATGGGTGCATGGACAGGTGGTCCAGGGTTTGGTCTTGGTCCATCCATGATAAATTTAGAGACTGAAGATGCTAGAGTCAAGGAGAAGAAAGTCATTCAAAGGTCTGCTTGGGGTCTTGGATTTTTTTCAACCAGGTTAGAAATCTCAGGCAAGTTGTTCAGCCCCTCTGGCCTTAGTCTCTCAGAGCATTGGGCTGGGTGGTCACTAAGGCCTTGGCCAACCGTCACTGCTCCATTGTTCATTCAGAAAGTAAGAACTGAACACCTACTGTGGCCCCAAAACTGTGCTGGATGCTGGGAATATAGCAAAGGACAAGGCCCAGTCCCTTCCTTCATGGAACTTCTAACATAGAAGACAGAGATTAGACAATAGTTACACAAATCAACATGTCATACAGATGGTTTTGGGAAGGGGAAGTGGAAGATGCAGTGAGAGTTTATAAACGAGTGCTTGTGCGGACTGTAAGGTCGGATAGACCTACTCCCAGAAAAGTTATATTTTCTCAATTGTAAAAATGTTCAAGCTTTGGGAGAGGGGACAGGGCAGCTCTGGGGAGAGTTTCCGGCTGAGTCCCTGACAGTGGGCTGTGCATTTGGGCAGATGTTTTCTCTGTTGCAGTGATGGATCCCGCAGTGTATGGCATGTGGGGTCCTCTTGGAGCCAGGAGGGTACACTCAGTGGGTCATCCCTTGGTTGAGGGTGAATGGGGAGAAGTTCACTGCAGTGTGAAGAGTGGTTTTCCTCTCTGCTGCAGATGGAGGTGGACCTTGGCGCTTTCTGCTCTTTATGCCGGCCCCTTGACCCCACCTGGGCCAAATCCCCACAGGCAGCAAACAGGAGTTGGTGGTGGAGGGACTGCTCATTCCTCCCTACTCAGTGTGTGGTGTGGTGGTAGGTACGACTCTTAGTACATACATTTGATCTTAAATCCTTCCTTACGCCCTCATCCTTTCAGGTGGAGGAAATAATCCCAGTCATTACTGGGCTGTCTCCTCCACGCTCCCCAACGGGTCCCAGGGGAGGCTGAGCACCCCCGAGCCCCAAAGAGCTGAGACTGCACGGACTTCAGGGGCTTCTCTCTGAGGCTGGAGAAAGTTCTCACCTCGAGGGGGAGGATATGGCTTGAGTGGTAGAGTGCATGCTTAGCAAACACAAGGTTCTGGGTTCAATCCCCAGTACCTCCTCTAAAAATAAACAAATAAGTAAACTTAATTACCTCCACCTCCCCTCCGATAGATAGATAGATAGATAGATAGATAGATAGATAGATAGATAGATAGATAGATAGATAGATAGATAGATACATAAATAAGTGAAAGTTCTCACCTCTCTTCTCTCCTATGCTGCTTTCAAAGGTCCCTCCAGGACACCTGGCATCTCTGTGCTTTGACTTCTACAAAAGACAGAAAGAGATTCAGTTTTTAGCCTTTGTTGATTGCTGCCCAACCTTGAAGCAGGACTGTCTGCTTGGAGGGCTTGTGGAAATTCAGGAAAAAGGCATACAAACTAATACTTTAAAAAATTGTCCTGCCATAAAACTGGAGCTCTAATCAGGAGAAATTGTATCTGTCTGAGTCCTGACTTTACGTGGGTAAATCACCACCACTTTAAGCCTCATTCCTCATCTGTTACTTAGGGAAAATCATAGTAGAGACTCTTAAATGGATTTGTTATGAGAATTAAATATATGCATTGCAAGCAAAATACTTAGCACAGTATGTGGCACACGGCAAGTACTCAATACATTTTAGCTTTGATTTTAATAATATATATGATATTAGTTATGGTTATAAAATATACGGTTATTATTCCCAGCTTGGTGATCATATATATAAGGGTTTTATGGAAGGTGGTCTTCCCCGTGCTGCTAAGCCCTTCCCACCTTCCTGACTGTGAACAGGGCTTGGCCAGCAGTGTTTCTCATGCTCCTTGAAGAACAGGTGCAAGTCAGGTCACGACTTCTCCCATCAACCTTCTTGTCAAACTGTAAAGAATGATGGTCTGTTCTCGGAGGTTCCTACTTACTGTGTGGCAGCTTCCGAATTATACCTCTCTCGTTCAGACAGATTTTTTTTCTTCCTTCTACTCTTTCTTCCCTTCCAAAATACTGCAAGTAAATATCATTTATATTGATTTTTTTTTAAACCTGCCCTCTGGGGAGCCCATTTCCATCCCCTGAAAGTCTGGGAGGCCAGCCTCCAATGGTATTTTCCCAAAGGCTGAGTCAAATCTTCATTTGTTATGGAAATATTAAATCTTTTTGAAAAACAGCCTCAAGTCTTTGGGACAAACGCTGACACGGGCTGTGTGCACATGCGGAGGACTGAAGGGCAAAGCCCGGAGGAGAGCAAGGCTTCTATCTGTTAGCTTGGGCGGAGGGAATGAGCCCCAGAAAGAAGGAAAGGAGGAAAGAGGAGGGTCCCAGGCCTGAGGGGAGACACAGAGTCAGAGATCCATGAGATGAGGACCTAAGAAAAATAAAACAAGGCCAGATTGTCTGTGTAGTTTTCTGATTGTTCAAACTAAGAATATATTTGATATGAGGAAAAGTGTATGTAAGGAAAATGGCCTTAATGAGTTGATTGCATCTTTCCAAATTGAAAGCCAGACCCAGGAAATTTCATTCAGGACCTAGACACATAGTAAGGCTGATTTCTTTCTGACTTTGAGTCATTCTGAATAGCTTGGATTTTCTGCGTGTATTTTGTATATTTTTAAGAAACGAGAAAAACCATTGATCTTATGGGTTCTGCTGATACAGTGTTTGAGGACTAGTGTTTATTTAGTGCCTCATATGTGTTAAATATTTAGTAGAGGCTTTATAAATGTGTCTGAGTCAGCCCTGAAGACGATACTGTGTGGAAGATTCTCCCTTCCTTCCTTCCTTCCTTCCTTCCTTCCTTCCTTCCTTCCTTCCTTCCTTCTTCCTTCCTTTCTTCCTTTTCTTCCTTTTTTCTTTCTTTCTTTCTTTCTTTCTTTCTTTCTTTCTTTCTTTCTTTCTTTCTTTCTTTCTTTCTTTCTTTCTTTCATGTATGTGCTTGAGCTGAAGTAGTGGAATGAGAAGTAAGCTTACTTTTTTGTAATTAACACCATGTTGGAAAGGGTTGCTAATGTTTAAACAAGGGAAATTCAAAGTGACTTTATAAATAGACGGTCAAAGGAAGTTTAATAGGAATAATTTTAAAACAATATAGCTTGGGAAAATAAAATCAACTCTAGCCATAGACTGTATTAGCTGGAACATAGGCAGTATTTTAAAAACTGTTTCTTAGAATGAACATGAACATGACACTTCAGTTCTGAGCTTGTTGTTTAACTGAAAAACCTAAAACCCACTGGAGGTTCTTAGACCAATAAGAAGTTTCTTCGGGGAGGCACCCAGTATGTTTCTTTTTTATGGATGTAGAAAATGAGGCTCGGAGAGGTTAGGTAGCTTGTCTAAAGTCATGTGACCTATAAGTACAGAAGCTGGGATTCAGACTGGGTCTGGGTCAGGCTTACTGTCCAGTCTAGTCCCCCTCTCCAATGTTGTACCTCCTCCTCCTGCTTCCATACTTCCTTTGTTCATGAAACTGATTCCTCAGGACCCCTCCCTTTTCCCAGGTACAGCTGCTCAAGGCACTAGGCCAGCGCATCCCAGGTGTACAACGAACATTTCTTCGCCTGACAGTCTCCCAGTAACATTGTTAATCCCTTGACCACATCATGATGTCTAACTTTAAAATTAAATTAGTCAACGTCTTTTTAGTTTTCATATTTATCAAAGTTTCACAGGCACGTAATTTGGAGAGTCAAATAGTTCTACGAGGGTTGCCGTTGACATGCTTGTGCTTCTGTCCTGATTTTTCAGCTTTAAGCATTGACTCTGGAATTCCCACTAGGAAAGGTGCGTTTTGCTCTTTCAGCCCCTGTTCTAGCCAGGCCCCCTCACATGCACACTCCTCTTCCAGTCCACATCCTTCCAAGATTGTCAAATGCGAATATAATTTATTCAAAACTCTGTGTTTACATTGTTAAAAAACCAAAATTTAACCCAGTAAATGTTAAAGATCTAGCTGGCTTTGTTCAACGATTCATGAATCAGGCACATCCAATCTAGCAGACAAAAAGGCATTCTGAGAGGTTGTGTAAAATGAAACACTTATAGGCAGAAGGGAGTAGAAACAGGAACCAGGAAGTCATACTAGGAAGGTTCCTTTCAGGGGTGGCGGGGGTCTGTCAGGCAATTCTTGATGGACTGGTTTCAGATTCCCTTTCTGGGAGAACCGAAACTGTAATTAAGTCTTGGTTTGGTGACATGGGGCTTAGCATAAGCAACTCCATTTGGGGCCTGTTGTCTTGTTTTTAACAACATTATGAAAATATAAATTATATTTTTAATGGAGCCCTTCGGTAGACTGTGATTACTTTTCCTTTCCTGGAGTTAGTAACTGTCTTCTTTTTTCATTTGCTTTGTTTCCTTGGTATTAAGCAATAATTAAAGTTCAGACTCTTTGCCAAAGATCTAAATCCCCTCCCCAGGTACTTGAATGATCAAGTCTTCTATCAAACTCAGCTTGGTTCAGGCCTCCCCCAGAGGGAGGTCTGCCCTGCAGTGGTCTGGGCGGGGCCTCCAGGCCCCGGGTCCTCCCGGGACCCCCTGCCGCGCCCTGGGGTTCCCTTCACTGCCCTGCTGGGCTGGAGTCCTGCTTCCTACATCCTGGTCTTCCTCTTTCTTGGTTTACTCTTGAATTTGTGAGGCCCTTACTTTCCAGTCACTTCATGAGAAAGGGGCCTGCAGCCATGCGTTTTTAATCTCAGCATCTCCAGCACTTGGCATCATAGTTGCTCCATAAATGTTTGTTAAACTGATGAAAGGATAAAAGAAGAAAGGAGGACAGGAAGACGTCAGCAGGGAAAAAGTTATCACACGTCTAAGTGAGAAAAGGGAAACAATAAATCCTGATAATCGGATGTTTAAATGACTGGCCTAAACGTTTCATTTATGATTTGCATAAGTAATAATGAAAGTTCACAGGACCAGCTGGATTTAGGGAACTCTTCTCATCTTTTCAAAAGCCAGTCTGGCACCGGCGAAAGCATATAGGCCGTGAATGAATTATCTAACCTTTTTGTGTCTCTGTTTTCTTGTCCATAAAAAATCGGGATGATTATACCTACGTAAACTGTTGTGTTGAGTGACAACTAATTGTTGCTGGGCACATTCACCAGTCATCTCATTAAAAGGACATGTAAATTAAATTAAATCAGACCTTTTGTATGCAAGACTACCTAGCTCGATGCCTAGCATTTGTAGCACTTGGTGAATGAAAATGGTTATTAAAAGCTTAGATTTGGGTTCAGATGTGGTGGTGAGATGCCCCTTCTAATCTTGGCTTTCACTGTGACTCACTGTGTGCCCTTCAGCAAGTCCCTCCCCATCTCTGAGCTTCAGTGCTTCCTTCAGTAGAGTGTGGATGGTGGCTCACCCCCACCCCACCTCTGTCATGCTATACTCTTGTTCTGTAAAACGTCCGTCCCGGAACTGGCTCCAGCCAGCTGCTGTGAGCACAGTTTGCAGATCGATGCTATCTCTGGCCCTGGCTCCCGCCTCCTCCAGGACTGGGGCTGTGGTGGGTGTCCTGAGGTTGACTAGAAAGAAGTAGTACCTTCTTCTGATGTGTAATGCCAGACAGATCCGGCCTTGGCTCCAGCCAACACCAGGGAAGTGGACTTCATCATAAAAGCCACCTTGTCAGTGTCAGTCTGGGGTGATTAATGACTCTTTAATCCCACAGCAGAATACCTGACAAAATAAGCTTGGGCCAAAAAGGCAGAACAAACCTAATTAGCCTGGTCGAGCCACTCACAAGGTGTGGGTTGCTAAGGATCCCAATGGCTTGGAAAGGAAGCCTCTCCCTTTAGGTCTGTGAAAGCGTCAAGTGGCCACAATGGGGAAGGGACTCCATTAAAAGGAGGGGGCCGGCCAATGAATAAACATGCAGGTTACCGTGTTGGTATTTCACTGAATGCCGTTCTGAAGTGGGGTGCTTGGGGCCTCGGAGGCCGGTGCCCCCGGTATTGTGCTGGGGGAGGGACTGGCCATTTGAAGTCAAGGTGAGGACATACTGGGGGCAGATGGAACCTGCTTTGTTTGTGAAAGAGTTTTTCTGCTATTTATGCTAATGAGTGGGAAACACTTCTCAAGCATTTCAGATGATTCTGTAATGAGGCCAGGCAGAATGTGCCAACATTGTTGGCCCGGGACGATTTTAAACTCCCACTCGCCACATTAGCAGCCCCTTTCTTTACATGAAGGCCCTTGGAGGGTGAAAGGGGACAATGAAGGAAGAGTGAAAACATCACAAAGAGACGCTTTTGTTTCGCGTTCCTTTGAACCCTCTCAAAAGCCCGGTTTCAAGGGGTGTGTTGGGCCTGCCTTTCAACGTTACTGAACCCAGAATCCCTGTTGTTTAGCAACATAGAAAGCTGACCTTAATTGACTCCACTTCTGAGCAGGCTTTGTAAATCACTCTGCCCCAGAGTGAAATTTCCTGATGGGGTCTGTATGTGATATAGACCATGTAGACACACGGTACCAGCATGCCAGTGAATACGCACGCCTTTGCGAGTGCCCAGTGATTTCCAGTTTACAGCCCACTTTACGTCGTTGTCCAGTTTAATTCTCACAAGCAACCTACCACCGGATGAGGAGTCGTTGCTCTTATTTTATAGAGAAGAGAACTGAGGCACAGAGAAGTTAGGTGACCTGCTCCGAATCCCACACTGAGTTAAAATCAGAGTTGTGAGCAGAACGGCGCTCTCCCTGGCTTCTTCCACTCTGGCACAGATATTCCTGGGATTGGAGAGCATGCATATGTGTGTGCCAGAGAGACATCTCCTGTGATGAGTTTCTCAAAAACATCATTTTTTGGAGAAAGAAGAGCATCACTAGATGATGGTGCCGTTTTGCATTCCTCCCCTAATTACTGGTCATGATAGCATTTCCTGGACCAGATTTCTCCTTTCCCTGTACCTTAGCTGTGCCCAGCTTATTTGTACCCCACTTTCCTTGCTCCTCCCCAAGTCACCCAGCTACAGACACGTGACTGTCCCGTAGTGCAGTACTGGACATCCCATCTTCCCTACGGGATGGCACTTTCCTGAGTCTTACCAGTTTTGTTAAGGGTGTTGTGAGGAAGGGGGTCCACACTGGAGCTCACCCAGAAGTTTGGCTACAGTTCAGGCCTGAGAAAAATGTGTACACTCTTAAAGCCACTGGACTAGTAATAATCAAAGTTGACTTTGGCTTCTGACTGGAGCCAGCTTCACTGGCATGTGACCTGTGCTTGGTTTTTTGCTCTGCTGCCATTGTGTTGACATGCTTAATAATTTTATCTTGGAGCTTCTGCTTTGTAAAGTGAAGTCCAAAGAGATGGTGGAGCAAGGGAGATGCAGGAAGCATGCTTGTCCACGGGGATTCCTTGCTCCCCATATTCACACAATACGCTCCATGCCCCAGGAGTCTGGAATCCCAGTGGCCCCACAATCAAGGGAGTTCGGTGACACTCAAAGCAAAGTAAGTGTGCTATGTCTGTAAGTGAGTAAGGGGGACGCCGGTGGCCCTGAGAGACCACACTTTCTGTTCCCAATCAGAATGGAACACATTCTGCAGAAAGAAGACAGCGATGTTCTAAGAGACATGACTGACCAGAGAATCCCATCGTATCTCTTTTTACTCATGGGACTTCCCCATAGTGGCCAAGCATTTACGCTGAAAATGACGACAGAAGGAGAGGGAGAGAGGGTGCTGCAGAGTTGCCTGTCCTTTCAGCAGCCTTCTCAGTAAGCCAGAGGCAGAGAGCTGCGGGAATGTGTGTGTATTTTGAAGTGAAATAGACAGCTGAGTTACTTTGGAGTGGCACTTCTGCTGTTCTAGTAAGAACAAAACACATGCACGCATGGGATACAAAGTCAAAATTCTTTCATTTCGGTGATTCTGCATAGGATTTAGAGGCTCTTCTGTTTGCATAAATCTGGAATTGTACAATCTACAGATAAACAGTAAAACTCATGCCAAAAATTTAAAAATGTAATTTTGCTCTACTTAGAATGACAGTAAACAGCAAGTCAAAACTACCGTGACAAGTTGAGAGCGAGCCCACAGAAGAAAGGAAAAGCTTTATATTTTAGAACCTCTAATGGCACCCTTTCCCCAACTTGTTGAACAAGGGGCTCTATACTTGCATTTTGCATTGGGTCCTTCAAATTATGTCGCCAGTTGTTTCCAACCAAAGACATACAGAAAGTGAATTTTAGGTGTTTTAAAAAATGTTCATGATATGATACTTTTATGTGGAATCTAAAAAAAAACATGATACAAATCTTATTTACAAACCAAAAATAGTCTCACAGACATAGAAAACCAACTATGGTTACCAAAGGGGAGAGAGAGATGAGGATAAATTAGGAGTCTGGGATTAACAGATACACAGTACTATATATAAAATAGATAAACAACAAGGACCTAAGGTATAGCACAGAGAACTATATTCAATTTCTTATAATAACATATAATGGAAAAGAATCATGAAAAAATATATATGTATATCTGAATCACTTTGCTGTACACCTGAAACTAACATTGTAAATCAACTACACTTCAATTAAAAAAATTTTTTTAAATGTTCTGTGATCACAGATCTCATGATTAACTCAAAAGGGCTGCTCTGTTAATGGTGCTGGGTGGGACTGTGGCATGTGCCGTGATGCTCTGTGGGCAGAGGGTGGTGTGGTGGGGGCCACTGTGGATGTGCTCCCTATGTGAACATGGATAAGAGGTTCCTCCCAAGCTGTGTTCTTAATCTGCAAACTAGTGATAACATGTGCTTTGTACATTGGTCAGGGGTTCCAGTAAAAGAGTAGATACAAAGATATTCTGAACAATTTAAAGTGTTGTGCTCAAAAATCAGTTGCATTTCTTTACACTAACAACGAATCAACAGAAAAAGAAAGAAACAATCCCCTTTAAAATAGCACCCAAAGTAATAAAATACCTAGGAATAAATCTAACCAAGGTGGTGAAAGAATTATACACAGAAAACTACAAACCATTGATGAAGGAAATTAAAGTAGACTTTAAAAAATGGAAAGATATCCTATGCTCTTGGATTGGAAGAATCAATATTGTTAAAATGGTCACACTGCCCAAGGCAATCTACAGATTTAATGCAATCCCTATCAAATTACCCAGGACATATTTCACAGAACTAGAACAAATCATAATAAAATTTATATGGAACCATCAAAGACCTAGAACTGCCAAAGCATTACTGAAGAGAAAGAAAGAGGCTGGAGGAATAACTCTCCCAGACTTCAGACAATACTATAGAGCTACAGTCATCAAGACAGCATGGTATTGGTACAAAAACAGACATACAGACCAATGGAACAGAATAGAGAGCCCAGAAATGAACCCACAAACTTTTGGTCAACTAATCTTTGACAAAGGAGGCAAGAATATACAATGGAATAAAGACAGTCTCTTCAGAAAATGGTGTTGGGAAAACTGGACAGCAGCATGTAAAGCAATGAAGCTAGAACCCTCCCTTACACCATACATAAAAATCAACTCAAGATGGATCAAAGACTTAAACATAAGACAAGATACAATAAACCTCCTAGGAGAAAATATAGGCAAAACATTATCTGACATACATCTCAAAAATGTTCTCCTAGAACAGTCTACTCAAGCTGTAGAAATAAAAGCAAGAATAAACAAATGGGACCTAATGAAAATTACAAGCTTCTGTACAGCAAAGGAAACCATAAGTAAAACAAAAAGACAACTTACAGAATGGGAGAAAATTTTTGCAAATGAAACTGACAAAGGCTTGATCTCCAGAATATATAAGCAGCTCATATGACTTAATAAGAAAAAAACAAACAACCCAATCCAAAAATGGGCAAAAGACCTAAATAAGCAATTCTCCAAGAAAGACATACAAATGATCAATAAGCACATGAAAAAATGCTCAATATCACTAATTATCAGAGAAATGCAAATCAAAACTACAATGAGGTATCACCTCACACCAGTCAGAATGGCCATCATTCAAAAATCCACAAATGACAAATGCTGGAGAGGCTGTGGAGAAAAGGGAACCCTCCTGCACTGCTGGTGGGAATGCAGTTTGGTGCAGCCACTGTGGAAAACAGTATGGAGATTCCTCAAAAGACTAGGAATAGACTTACCGTAGGACCCAGGAACCCTGCTCCTGGGCATATATCCAGAAGGAACCCTACTTCAAAATGACACCTACACCCCAATGTTCATAGAAGCACTATTTACAAGAGCCAAGTCATGGAGACAGCCTAAATGTCCATCAACAGATGAGTGGATAAAGAAGAGGTGGTATATTTATACAATGGAATACTATTCAGCCATAAAAACCGACAACATAACGCCATTTGCAGCAACATGGATGCTCCTGGAGAATGTCATTCTAAGTGAAGTAAGCCAGAAAGAGAAAGAAAAATACCATATGAGATCGCTCATATGTGGAATCTAAAACAAACAAAGCATAAATACAAAACAGAAATAGACTCATAGACATAGAATACAAACTTGTGGTTGCCAGTGGGGTGGGAGGTGGGAAGGGATAGACTGGGATTTCAAAATTGTAGAATAGATAAACAAGATTATACTGTACAGCACAGGGAAATATATACAAGATCTTACGGTAGCTCACAGAGAAAAAAATGTGACAATGAATATATATATGTTCATGTATAACTGAAAAATTGTGCTCTACACTGGAATTTGACACAGCATTGTACAATGATTATAAATCAATAAAAAAATAAAGTGTTGTGCATGTATAAAGAACTTTATAATTTTCAATACTGTTTAAAAACTGCAAAGCAGGACCCATGAACACTGCTGTCTTTGTTCCCTCTGATCTGCAAATTAATTTTAAATGAAATCCAAATTCACCTTTTCTTTTACGCAAATTTGTTAATAACTGTTTGGAAGAGAGTATGGAACTTCAATATATTCACATCTTTTTTACCCCTTTGTGGTTAATACAATATACACTGATGTTTTTAAAGGCAAGAGTGGTTTGGCTGAGGCAAGGAAGTTTTACTCTATAGAAAAAAAGCAAAAAAACAAAATATAAAGTAGTTTTTACAGTATTCTGTGATTACACAGCTGTCAAAACTGTGCGTAGAAAAATGACAAGGAAATAAACCAAAAGTCCAACAATTAGATCAATAAACAACTTGGTACAAGAGGACAAATGAGCCCTAATCACATAGGGCCCTATAACATGGTCTACTGTTTTTATCACACAGTTTGGGTAACTCCTGGATTCAAATAAGTTTGTCCGAATGTAACAGCTGCTCACAGGCCAAGTCTGATTGATCAAACCACTGAGACCACAGCAAATATGCTAATCATATCCCTCCAGTACCAGCATAATGAATAGTTCTCTGCCATATAGTGAGGACTTTACCATAAATGGCAGACTGATAGAGAAGAATAATGGTTTTACCGGGCACGAAAACATTCTGCCCTTGCGTCCCAAGGTGAAGCAGCAGATCCAAACTCTCAAATACTTGTTCCAAGTCCACACCAGCACAGCAGCTGACCGGTGAATTATGGTTTCATAGTTTATACCTCATTTTATTCTCCTTTTAGACCGCAAGCACTTTAAAGCCAGAGTCATCAAATTCATCTCTTTCTTCCCTGGCACGTGCCAGTGCACCTACAGGGCCTGGCACGTGGTAGGAGCTCAGAGATGTGAATTCAAGCATTTTGAGTTGACTTAAATGATGGTCAACACTCATTTTGCTGAGATAGCTATTCTTATTCATGAAGGACCCCAGGCTGGCCCAGATCAGTCCTGGTGGATGCCTCCTGCCCACCCGAGTGGGAGAAACAGGGGTACAACTTGTACTTTCCAGGGAAGATGTACAAACCAGAAACTGTCAAGTCCCAGAAATTCTTCCGTGTCTTGACTAAGACCACACTGTATGGCCTCAGGCTATCCTTGCTTTGCAGCCCTGTTTGAAATATACCCTTTGGTATATATGGAATATAATACCCTTTGACCCAGCAATGAAAACTTGTGCAAGGCTGTGAGTAGCAGCTGCATTAATAGCAGCCTCAAACTGGAAACTCTCCAATGTTCATCAGCAGGAGAATGGGCAAACAAAATGTGTTGTAGCCTTACTAGGAAATACTACTCAGCAATAAAAAGGAGCAAACGCTATGGGTGGATCTTAAATGCATGTCAAGTGGAAGAAGCCAGCCACAAGAGTCCATACTGTAGGATTCCATTTAAACGCAGTTCTAAACAGACACAACCAATCTAGAGGGATGGAAATCAGAACAGTGACTGCCTGGGGTGGGGGTGGGGTGGTTTGACTAGAAAAAGGGCAGAAGGAACCTCTCTCTGGGGTGATGAATGTATTCTCCATCCTGACTGGGCTGGTGCTTACATAGGTTCCATTTGTCAAAACTCATTGAACTGTACACTTAAAAATCTGCACATTGTATTGTTTGCTAAATTAACCTTCAATTACCCCCTCCCCCGACTCGAGTATTTGGGGCTGAAGCCTTTCCATGGCTGGCTGTCCCCAGGCTCAGATACTGGCAGGGGAAGTCGTGATTCCTGCAGCTGTGGCCACACTGCAGATTTCCTCACATTTGAGGGGGCAGCCCCAGCACGTGGCCCATTTCTCA
Organism: Camelus ferus; assembly: GCF_009834535.1. Classification (NCBI taxonomy): domain Eukaryota; kingdom Metazoa; phylum Chordata; class Mammalia; order Artiodactyla; family Camelidae; genus Camelus; species Camelus ferus. Next base: position 63,451,894 of record NC_045696.1, read on the forward strand.
TGCAGGCACTTTGCTGGCTCTTGGTGAATGCCTGTCTCTCCCGGGGCCCCTGGAAGATGCTCATCCTTCCTCCCTTTAGCAAATGTCTTCAGATCTCAAGTTTTCTCTGCGTTTTCTCTTCTCCAGGCTAATCCTCAGTTTTTCCATTCATGCTTCACTGAACATGGTTTCCAAATCCTTCCTCCCCAGCGTGTCCCTCCTCTGGATCCGGTCCAGCTGCCCAGGGCCCATTTAAACGATTCTCTGAATGCTCGTGCTGACAACTCGACTTCTACCTCCCAAGTGATTGCAGCGGGAGGAAGCAGGTTATGAGCCTTTGTCTGTATAACCCAACAGGTTAAATTTTTTTTAATGGGGGGGAAAAGAAATGAAAACGTGGCGGGTTTTTCACAAAGGCCCCTGTGAATGATTGACATACATTTAAGCAGACGACGTATTTGTGCGATGCCAGGGGGCTGATACATTAATAGATATAATTTGTAGGCTCCCAAGGAGAGGTTAAAGAGGAGAGCACAGATTCCTTTGAGCTGACTTGGTGCTTCCATGTCATCTGTCCCAGCCTTAATCAAGTTATCATATCAACCCAGTGTCTCCTGGACCCCAGCTCTCTGTCTGAATGAGGAAAAAATTTGCAGACAAATTTCTAGCAGCAGGAAGTTGGTGCTCTCCTGCGAGGCCGGATAAAAAGTACCTGTAACCTCTCCAGGCCTCCCTCCTGCTCCTGCTGGGAGTTCAGTTCAAGTGTTTCCCTTATTTGATTACGCCTCTCAGGCCTTGTCTGGTGTAGGTATCCAATTCGCTGCCGTGCCCACTGGCTCCCTACAAAGCAGAAAACATTAGAGTCACTCTTTTGTGAAATTATGGGGAAGCTGAGTGGGCCAAGCACTTGCGGTGTGTGTGTGTGTGTAGACACACAGATGTGTATAAAGAGAGGAATGCTGTTTGTTAGCAAATGTGGCAGTGATTTATATTCACTTCCTTTAGTCACAGAGCAACTGAGTGGCATCCCCAAATTCTCACCATAAAAAATAAAAGAGGTGAGAGAAAAAAATAACACTCCTGCTAAGTGCTATATATCATTACTATTTTTTTTATTGTTTGCAAAACTTTATAACATGCATAATTTACAATCAATGGACCAAATTCTCCTTTTATGAATTTCTTTTCTTTGTGACGATATAATTCAAATTATAGTGCTATATATTATTTTATCATTAAAGTATGAATTATGATGGTCTTTGTAACTGTTTTCACTCAAGACTATTACTGGACCGATGTTGATGTGTTGGTAGATTTGTGCATATCCATCTCTCCTACACATTAATTTATGGGTGGACGAAAAGAGTGTAGGTGATATGTGTTGTAAGTAGATCCCTACTCTACGTTACCTTTTATTTATTTATTTTTCTACACTACCTTTTAAAAATTGGTTTTCTTTTTAAAAAGTCACACAATCACTGAGAAACAAACAACCCTCCCCCCCCCAGCCCCCATCCACTGCTAAAACTTGGCAAGCTTTTGTATCCATTTCCGGAAATACCAACCTAATCAAAGGAAAATAATGGTAACACTTTTTAACTTCAGGTGCCCAAAACAGCTGAGAATCCGGCCTAAGAGAAGCATTTTCGGATCAGCCTGCAGCTTGGGACAGACGGGCCCTGGCGAGGAGCTGGTAGCGCTGAACACTCGGAGGGTGAAATTGGACTTGGCTGGCTAAGGTCAGTGCTGGGCTGGGAAAACGAGGAGTTAGCAACTACCCATTCATTCCTAAGGGAAAAAAAGGAAACACACCGTCCGAACTCAAGATGCCTATTGATTTATCCCCGTTAACAGGCGGGGCACTTGAGAAGCCAAGTCTTGGGGCTCGTTAGCGTCTTTATTGAGAGAAGACGGTCCCCGCGAGTTCCCACGGGGGCCGGGAGTCAGCGGGGCGCAGGGCGCAGGCTGGGAGAGGCGGCTTTTCTTAAAGGCCTTCACAAAGTCCGCTGGAATCTCAACGGTTAAAGAGAGCTCGCCGCACAAAGGGGCGCCCCGGCGGTAATCGAGAAATAAATTTGATTTTCTGAATTCTTTGGCAGCTGGTGACAAAGGGCCAGGTATGGCGCGCGGTGGGGGTGATCCGAGCCGAGGCGGCCGCCTGGCGGGGCGCACAAGCCCGGGGGCGGGGGGAGCACAAAGGCGGCGGCCGGCGTCACAAAGGCCGACCTGGGGCTCCACGCTGCCCGCCTGCCCTGGGGGCCAGTAACTGTGAGCAGCGCGGGGCACAGACTGGCCTCCGCGGAGCCCCTAAACCGGCTCAGGCCACCCTGCTGCTGGCCCAGGTGCTCAGGGGCTGATTCCCCGGCCACCAACTGCATCCTGGAACTCCCAGGGCCTTCTGCTGGGGCCACAAGCTCTTTAAGTGCTTAATCGGTTCATCAAGAAATGTCCACAAACCCCTTGCCTAATTCAGCCTTTTGCTACGATTTGGGAGGATCGCCAGAAACTCCTTGAAATTTCCCCAGATTCCTCCCGGCTCAATGGACTGGGCCCTCCCTTGTCTTTATTTATCAAGTTCTCTTTGGTCTGAGTCATGTCTGTCTGTCCCATCTGTAAGTTTCTTGAAGGGCAGCGGTGGATGTTACTCTTCCTTTGGTGACAAAGCCGAAGTGGGAAATCCCCGGGGAAATGTAGCTGCCAGGCATCTAACGGCAGGAATGAATGCTTCATTCATTCATTCATTATTTCAAAAACATTTCCTGAGCGCTGCTCACTGGTCCCCCAGCACTGTACTGATCTCAGTTTCCCCCTCCTCTGTCTCCTGTCACATCTTGCTCCTGAGTCAGCTACAGAAGCAGCACCTCCCAAACTCTCCTGGAACAGAGCGTCTGGCTCCCCCAACCAGCCGAGAGAGCCCTGCTGGTAAAAGCACAGACTGGCTTCTCCTCAGACTTGAAGATGTGTGTGGGCCAGATTTCCTCCGCACCACTCTGAACGTTCCAAAAGCCACTACCTCAGATGCTAGACAGACTTTGGTCTTGTTCCATTCGCGTCCAAAAGGAGGCCGTCCATAAGGCTGATTTTATTTGTAGAGGATGTCAGGATTCCAGAAAGGCAGGCTCGGGAAGGAACAAAATGTGTTAAACATACAGCTTGCTGAGGCTCTTTCATACTCTTTCTGAGCAAATCGGTACCTAAAAAGAAGCCCCGTGCCTTTAGCTGCTATTAAAATCCAAGTGGCTATTTTTTTTTTAATTGTAGAAATGGGACTCCCCTGCTAGATTAATTCCTCCCCAGGCTGAATTCCTTTTGGCTGATTCCTCTACTTGACCCTTTCTCAGAACCAGCACTAGCAAGTAATAATACCAGAGCCTCTTGTTGTGTGCGTGTGCCCTTAGACTCTGTCTCAGAGGCATCCTCTTTCCTGCTGGACCCGTTTTATTTCAGGTTAATCCCTAATTAGATTCAGTGTAAGGCGGGACCTGTGTGTGTGTGAACGTGGGCCTGTGCATGTGAGTAAGGTGCTTGCAATCAGCAGCACAAAGGCTGAGAATGAGGCATGATTAAATGAGTGTCTAAATATAGAACAAGTACCCTAGGAGTTCTCGGAAGATAAATCCTTCTCACCCCAGGCCAGGGACAGCAGCTTGCCATGTGTCCGTCTGTGTCATAGTGGAGTAGTGTGAGGCTGATAGCAGAGGAAGATAGTTATCATACTCTGGGAGGTCAGGTAAAGAAGGTTCCAACTGCTTCACTGTATTAGTTACCTATTACTACATAACAAATTACCACAAACTTAGTGGTGTAAAATAACACCCATTTGTTGTCCCACAGTTTCTGTGGGTTAGTTATGTGGGACAGCCTTGGCTGGGCCCCCTGTTTCAGGGGCTCTCACCAGGCTTTAATTCAGGAGTCAGCCGGGGCTGGGGTCGCATCTGCAGCGTGACTGGGGAGGCATCCACTTCCAAGCTCACAGGGTTGTGCACAGGATTCAGATCCTTGAGGGTTGTTGGACTGAGGTCCTTAGCTCCTTGAGGGCCATCAGCCAGAGGCCACCCTCACTTCCTTGCCCCATGGACCTCTCTATATGGCAGCTGACTCCATCAGAGCTAGCGAGGGAGACAGTACAGAGTCTGCTAGTAAGGTATCACCATCTTATGTAGTATAATCATGGGAGTGACATCCCACCATCTCTGCAGGATTCTGTTGGGCAGGAACAAGCCACAGGCCCCGCCCACACTTGAGTGGAAGGGATTACACAAGAGTGTGGATACCAGGAGGCATGGACCACAGGGGCCTCCTTAGAATCTGTCCACTACATTCATTTCAGCTGCAAATAAACCACGGCCCTAAGATGAGGATGTGCTCTGGTCACAGTCTCAGTGAGTTTGTCTAGTGGCTAGATGCTCATCCCGCTAGGATTTCTATTCTGTCTTGTGCACTTTTCTCTATAATACAGATTTAACATCTGTGAAGCCCCACGTTCTAGAAAGCAGGTGTGGTCTCTACACAGCAGTCTTTGCTGCCAGCTTAACACCTACTCCCCTGTCATCACTGTGGTCCCTCTCTAAGGAACTCAAGAACTGCAGTTTCTCTGGCCTCCACAAAATATTCCAAAACCAAAATGCTAGAAAGAATCCCCTTTCCAGATCAATTAAATGAGAAAATTTTGAGAATATCAGAGTTCCACCCTACTTCCACCCTACCCCAACTCCTTTTAACAGGTGAGAAAACTGAAGCCTAGAAAGAAGTCATTTATTCAAGCTCCCATGGACACAGTCGACATATATAAAGTATCAGAGAGAAGGTGCTGGCTTGAGCAAGCAACCATATGAGGAACTGGCCAGCAGGACAGCTGGAACCAGGATTCAGAGCACCCAGGGTGACTCCTGTCCCATCTCTCCACAGCAGCCAGCAGCCCCAGGTCCCCAGGCCCATCCAGGTCCAGAGACCAACAGGAAAACAATCAAATAACAGTCCAAATCCCAACAGGCCACGTTGCTTCTTGAGGGGGAAAAAAAATCTGCACATATTATAAATTCTGGACATGCAAAGGCTGCTTAAATAGCTGGTTCCCCAGGGACCACACATCACTGACAGCCAGAGCACAGTGTAATAGGACCCTCGCTTCATTCCTGTAATTTCAGCTGGATTACAGTTCCCACCACAAGCAGTGGAAGTTACATCTAATTTGACATGAAGAGAGAGAGAGAGAGAGACAGGGAGAGGGAGGTTGAGATTTTTTTTTCCGGGTCCAAGTCTTCGTCTCACCCCCTCTGTGCACTAGAGAGAAAAAGTAGTATCTTCTGACCTCTGGTCACTGCATTTGGCCAAACAGCCTCCCAGGAAGCTATGGACAAAATTTCCCTCCAACCTATACTCTTATCAGAGCGGCCCCTGGCTGCATTCTCCTTCCTTGGCCCTCAGAGGATAACAGGGGTGGGGCAGAGAGACAAATAAAACGGAGTATAATGAGTTCTTCGCCTATTCATCTTGAGTTTAGAAGCCCTGTGTTACCTCTTTGCTGGCTTCAGAGAGCTAAAATCACTCCCTTTGTTGGAGTAGTTCAGAGAACACAAAGAGGTAATAGCTCCTCGGACCAGCTCACTAAGTAGTTCTGATCCCACGCTACCTTTGGGTTTTATCTCCTGGGCCCAGATGGACTTTCTGAAGGTGCTTGTTTCCCGACAGAAAGCAAAATAGACTTCAGAAAAATAACCATCACATTGTTTGGGAAGAAATAAAGAGGGGACATTTATTTTAGCAAAAGATGGTCTCTCCTGGGGTGCATAACTAATTTGGTAGGAATGATTCTGTTTTAAATAGAATCCATGTAAGTGTTAGAATAACCTGGATTGATTTTCAGGGCCTTTTAGACTCTCGGACCTTACCGTTTTCTGAACGTGGACTGTCAGGGCTCCGTCCCTTTGCACATGCTGGTTGGTCTCTGCACCTGGAGTTGCTTCCACCTCTTCTTTCCTACAAACGTCTTACCCACCTGATAGGGTGCAGCTCCCTCCTCGGTAAAGCCTGCATGTGTCCTGGTTCCCCCCACTCCCCTCACTATGCACAGGTGGGGGCTTTCCTCTCTGGACGCTCGCAGCCCTTCTTCATAGCTCTGTCTGGATGCTGACAGCATTGGCCCTGGAGAGACTGATACAGCCTGAGAGGAAGGCTTTCGTCTTGTTCATTTTGTTTTCCTTTTTGTAGGACTTTTACACAGCTCACAGTGGCACATGTTTGATGGGTGGATGGACTGGTAAATTGCTCTGAGGCAAATTTCTTCGATTTGGTTATACTGAATCTTTGTTAGCAAATTGCCAGCTAGCACTACTGTGCATATAGAGCCAGAATTGAAATGATTCAGAGCTGCTATGTGCAGATATGAACTTTAAAGAAGACAAAGGCTTCCAGGTGGAAATACAGCACAAATGAGTTGGAAGCTTCTTGGATCAAAAGGAGATTAGGGCCCCCTATTCTCCCACATTCCTCATCGTTCTCTGCATTTCCTGAGCACTCAGTGGGTCCAGATGGTATGCTAGGGGCTTTACAGAGACAATCACAAAGTCCCTCTAAGGGCCTATGATGCTCATTTTACAGATGAGAAAACTGAGGCACAGAGATGAAGTAAGTTGCCCCGGGTCATCTACCTGGTGATGGAGGCAAGTGTTAGCCTGAGCTGTCGGACTCCAGCTCACAGCCTCTAAAGGATCACAGAAGCTTTGTCCCATGTGTGCACTGGCTGTGACTGAGGGTTTATGGCACACTGGTTCCTGCTCCTGGTGCTTCGAGTACTCAGATGAAAGCGATCGGGTCTGCGACATTGAAGTTCTCTAAGGAGGGGTGGAGGTGGGAGCTCAGACAAGCACACAAGTTACTGCAATGCAGGATGAAAGGAAAATGCCATTAGGAAGCATGACGTGTTGTGGGAAGAGATTACCTGGGGGTTGGATCAGGAAAGGCATCTTGCAGGAGGTGAGTCTTGAAGGGTGGGGAGAATATCAACAGATCTGTGGGGAGAGATCCAGAGAGAGGCTATGGAGGAAAGAACTGGGTGAGGGGTACAGGGGGCAGTGGGGGAGGCCAGGTACCAGCCAAGGGAAAGGAGGCTGGGAGGTGAGGCGGGGCCAGCACGTGGTGGTTCCAGCTCTCTGCTCGGAGGATGCAGCCAATCTGGTAAGCATTGCCAGGGGCTGGGTTAAGTGAGCAAGGAGAACCTGCAGTCCAGATGGATGAAGTACAGCCTAGTGGGGCTGAAGCTTCAAGTACTAACTTAATGTCTCTGTTATGGGAGTTCCAAACTTGTCTCTCCTTTCTGAAGTTTCTGTCTTCATCATTGGTTTCTACAAGTCTCTGCTCTGGCTCCCACCTCCCCTGCTTTATCCCCCCGCCGCCATGACCTTCCCATTTTAGTTTGAGAGTTCCATGGGAATGTTTTAGTACCCTTCATAGATTTTCAGGTGGCTAATAACTTGCTGAGAGCCTCCCTGTTCCAGCTCTGTGATTACCCTTTCAGCTGTCCCTCGCCCCCAGTAGCACTCAGCCATGGAGCCCCACGTTTTAAATATCACACAAATGGTCCTTTGGGCCTTTCCCAGCTTACATAAACGTTATTAAAATCCCATTGTCTATAAAACGAGTAGAAACTCACTCATGAAGATCCACTTAATGACTTTAAAATGAAGCGCTGTTCAAACCTGTAAGATGTTCACGTTCATAAGGGTCTCAAGTCTACCGTTCCAGTGGCAGGTCATCCTCCGTCTCTGCCTGAGTGTGTCCAGGGTCATGTTTACCCTCCAGCGAGGAGCCCTGATGCCATTCTTCCTTCCCAGTGTCACTAGCTGGGACGGGTCCAAATCCACTGGAGAAGCTGAGGCCACACCTCAGGAATTCTGCTCCCCTACTTCTCCTCCCGGCTCTGTGGTTTCTGCTCACTCATGCCTTCCACTCCTGGTGGCTTAAGGAGATTGTACAACAATCCAAACATTCTTTGAAGGAGCTGCCTTGCTTATTCATCTTTGGATCCACTGAGCATGGTGCCTGCACGCAGGAGTTATTCAGTAAGTGTTTATTGACTTGCTTCTTTCCAGTTCACCAGACTTCATGGCCTTGAACCCATTCCCCAGCACTCCTCTGGCTGTCTTGCCCACAGCTTTCTAGATCTTATTCCCCAACCGTAATCATGAACTTAGCTCCATTCTGAACTGCATCCCACTTATCATGTCCCTCTAAAGCTACCAAGCCTACAACTGGATTGGCATCATGGAGACAATGGGTTTTAAAATATTTTTCAACTCCAAAGTGCTATGCAAATGTAGAGAATACAAATAAAATGGTGAGTTTTAGATGAAAGACCATAATGGTTAAGAGTCGTGGCAGGACGGTGACGTTAGGCGTGACTTTAAAATGCACAGACTAGGTAAATGACCGTGAGGTGAGTTTAGGAGTCTTAGGAGGGTAATTCTCTTCTTGCTTAACAAATATTGACGAGCTACATCTTGTATATATTTAGTTGGAAAACAAAGTGGGTTTCTTTCAAGTAGTATACTTATGATTTCATTCTACCTACTTCTGTAGACTGTTGGAGAAACTTACAATAGGTTATCAGCCAGAAAAGGAGAAAGAATTTATTGATCGGCCCCAGCTTTAAAGCTCTGTGAGCACTTGCCCTCTCTCTCTCCACTTGTAAAATGAGGGGGTTGGAACAGATAGCCTGTAAAGTCCCTCCTGGCCCTGACTGTCTCTGGTTTACTGAGAAAGCCAACCCATTCCCTTTGATTCTTTACAGGGCTGAGTTCAGTTTCCATATGTCTTTTCCGGGCACACATCTCATCATTTGCCATTTTTTGCTTGTGTAGTTTTCCCCGACTAGACCGTGAGCCCTCCCGGGTCAGGAGGAGTGTCTTGTCCCGGAGTGCCATCCTGACACAGAGCCTGGCACGTAACAGATGCTCAGTGAATGTTGTCAAATGAAGAGGTCAGAGGTGCTGCTGACAGTTCTGTCTTCAGATGGTTGAAAGGCTGGGCTGATGAATGAAACTGAACACCTTATACTTGGGCAGGACTTTTACCAGGAGAAAAAGGTTTCAAATAGCCTGTCTGAAAGCGTTCTTTGGGGGCCCCTTCCCATGGTATCTAAAGTTGATGAGTAAGAGAAAGCTAAAAGGGTAGCACATCTCCCTTGGACATGATATTTTCACTTTGTAGTAGTTTTCTGCCTTCTTCTAAATTTAGCTGGTGTCTGTGTGGCCATGTCTGATCTCTGACAGCATTTTAACATCACAAGCAGCTCCGCAGGCTGAAGAAGAGCCTTCTGTGTACACCTGACCACTTGCTTGGGCGTGCCTGGGGTGCTGTGGTTGGGTGGTGCATCATTCCATCTGAGCTAAGATGATGTCAAGACATCATTTCTTAAGTGGAAAACTCAGTCATTCATCCAGGTGTTTTGTCTTCAAGGAATAGGTCTCCTGACCTTTGATAACATGCATATATATCAAGGTCCTTATCATGGAGTCCATGAATTTGAAGGGGGTCCAAAAATATACAAAATGTCAAGACTGTGCAAAGACAGCTGAGCTGGGGGACTGACTGACTGATCTCCATCCCAGCACAACGACTGCCGCGGTGTTAGCTTGATCACGCTCTTTTTTTAAGGGCACTTCACATTACTGTTGGATTTACTTTCCCTTGTGAAAACTGATTTCATTAACAGGGTCATTCAAATGGGAAACATTGTGGGAGGATGCTACAGTCGGGTAACAGTTAGCAAGACATCTCCTGCATCAGAGTCCCTGGGTCTCACCCCCTTCAGGCCTGGAAAGGATCCTAGACGGCACAGTTTCCAAGATCTGTTGGCTGCTGGAATCCTAGCCAAGGAAGTTCAATTTCTGAACAGATTCAGTGGGCAGAACGTACTCTGTAAACCTAAGTCAAGAGTCTGGAAAACGGCCGGACAAATAAATGCCTTGCTTGGCTGAGCAGATAGAATGAGAAGAAAAAATAAAGAGAAGATGAGGACTGAAGTAATTCAAAAAGTAAAATTCAGGGGCAGAGAAATAGAAAGAGGGGACATATTTTATAGGTCTAAAATGGAAGAAATGTCAACTTCAGAACAGAGAGACTTGTACAAGTGAGTTCAGTCCTCTGGTTATGTAAACAGGACAGCTAAGGCTCAGAGAAGGGCCAGGACTGCCCAAGGTCACACAGCTAGTTAGAGACATGCCTGAAATTGGAACCCAGGACTCCTGGCTCCAGTGCTGGTAACAGGACATCATAAAGTCATCCAAAACTTATTTTACTAAGATCATCTGTGTTTATTTAATAAAGCCAGAGAGTCAGGGAAGACAGAGCAATTTAATTAGTAATGATTCACCAGTTCTGTTGGCCTTCAATTCCTTTTCCCCTTTCTTTCTCTGAAGAGTGTTCATGAAGGTTTAGCTGTCCTCCCAGACCTCTGAAGCTTTGAGTCTTGCAAGAGGAAGATATTCCCATCTCATTCCCATGTCTCATGAGAGGAACCTACAAAAATACCTACCTGAGGTCTCACCAGAGCAGCCCCTCAGAGAATAAGATCTTATCCTTTTGATGCCTTTTTTTCCCAGTCTTTAAACATAAGACAGTGTGAACATTTCTTGGGTAGCATATGCCTCTTTATTGCACTGGGCGGTGGGTAATATTTTTGAAGAATTAACTGCTCTATTCTCGTTCCCTTCCCCCTCCATCTCCAGCAGACATATACACATCTGGGATTTCCTTCTGCCCCAGGCTCTTCCTCTCTGGTCCAAACAGCTGGGGTCCAAACAGTAATCCCATCACTCGCTGCTTCCAGGAAGGGTGTTGCAGACATGCTTGGAGCCAAGCGTCAATTCCTGCAGGTCACCCGGGAGTAGCAGTGGCCAAAGCTGGGAGAGTAACCAGAGTCAGCTTACAAAGGCTTTAAATGCTAAAGGAAAGTTTTTTTTTCTTGATCCTGTAGGCCTTGGGATGGCCAGAGGAAGTTTTTAAAGGGGAAGCACCATGATCAGATTGAGTGTTTTGAAAAGACTGTGGTTGCACTGTGGAAAATCGGAGCAGCAGACAGAGTTCAACAGTAGGGAGGCCAATGACCAATCTGTTGTGGTGGTCAGAGGGAGAGGTGCTGCTGGCTTGATCTTGGGCGGTTCCAGTAAGGATAAAAAGGAGATGGATTCAACAGGAAAAAAAAAAAAATAGAAGGGAGGATTGGAAGGATCTGGCTATGCTGAGCATAGAGACTGGAGGCATCCTTGAGGTTGAGGGGAGGAAGTGAGGGAGGGAAGTTGAGGAAAATGAAAATGCAGCTGGGGGCTACAGCACACCTAAGGGAGTATGGGGGGCAGACAGGCGTGGCAGGATGTGGTGCCGGGGGGCAGAAGGGAATGAGACGTTTGGCTCTGGGTGCATTTAAGGAAATTGTGGGACATGAAAGTGGAAACGCAGGTGTGGGATCAGGAGGGACTACAGCTGAACAGAGGCTAGCAAACCAGATGGTGATGACGCCATCGTGGACCTGAGGCTCTGATGAGTTTATGCCTAATGAATGTCCACCGTCCTAACCACAGGGTCTGCATCCTATGCACTGTCACTCTTAATCTTTCTAAAGCACAGCTCAGACCCAGTTACCCTACTGCTGCACACAGCCTTCAGTGACTTTTCAAATGCAAAGGGAAAGATTTCTTTCCAGGTCCTTCATGACCTGGCCTCACCCTGCTCTTCTCCAGTTATTACTTCTCCATGTAAATATTCCTACGTTTCTTAAAATTAAACTGTCTTTTCTTGACTCTTAATTCTCGTGCTCATTCTCTTCTGTCACTTGGAATGCTTTTTTTTATCTCTTCCTGCTGAAATTTTATCTATTCTTCCAAGAATCAAGTGAAATCTTTCCTGGCCACCCCTGTAAGTGGTCTTCGGGATTCTTATACCTCTTAGTTTAAATTGTGATAATACTTCTGCTGTGTGACACCCCTTCACCCACCACTGCCACCATCACATACCTTGTGACCCTCTGCAGCCCCCAAAACTTCCGCACTATGTGCCTCAAGGAAGGGGCACCTGTGCAGACTGCAGAGAGCTTCCGAGGGCAGACCCTGATGAATATGTTACAGAAACACCTCTCCCTCCTGAGCTGAGTGTCCTGTGGTGAAGGGGTCATGCCTTGTTGTATTCCCTAGAGCAGCTGTCATGGAGAGTTGTGAATGGGTCCAAAGGATGTGGCTGATTTGTGTTTTGGTCCTCAAGGAAGATTTGAGTGTTCTGCCCAGTAGAGAAATAAGAAATGGAGGACGTTGCGTTGTTGACCTCAGGGAGGCAGACTGTAGGTTCTGCTGCTTTTACTCACAAATAGGCCTCTTTGAACCCCAGTGACCAGGAGCAGATGTCCCTCAGATTTAAGATCCTCCTTAAAAATAATATTGCATTAAGAAGTAGAACAATAATTGTGTCAAAATGAGATCATGGACTTTCCCAGACTTATCTAAATCCCCACACTAAGTGTGGCCTCCCTGTTTTCTCGTGTGTGTGTGTGTGTGTGTGTGTGTGTGTGTTTTGTCAGTTCAAGGCCAGAAGGAGAACTGTCCTAAACTGGGAAATGGAGTTAAATGTGAGGAAAGAGGCCACTGCGTGGATAGCATTCCTGAGATGATGGGTTTGAAAAGTGGGTGTGCCAGAAATTTCCTGGAAAGTTTATTTTTGCTGAGTTTTAAGCCTGACTTCAGACCATTAGAGCTCTTGGATAATGCCAGTTTGTTGAAACATGTCGAGAGCCAGCTGTCCCTAGAAATGAGGTTCTCTCTTGCCAGCTGAGAGTTTTGTGGTCTGGCTCACCCATGTGCTTGAGTTAAGCCAGACCTTAACTTTTAAAGCAAATCGTAAGGTCAGAGAGATGCTGTACTGCCAGTTGGGCTGATAGGAGTTTATCTAGACCAGGGAGCTTGTGAAAACACAGCTCCTGACTCAGGTGGTCTGGAGGAGGGTGGGACTCTGCTAGTCCACCCATTAGGCTTTGAGGAGCTGCCTTCTGGAGGGTGTGGCTTCCTCTCAGTGCGGGAGGACCCGGTCTGACCCACCTCCATCAGGCAGTCCTTCCATTGGGGTTCAAAGTATTTTTTTTTTCTTTTAATTTCAAGGCTTCTAGAAAAACGAAAATGCCCTTGGGTTGGGATGGGGGTGCAGCAAAGGTCTCCACCTGAATTGGGTCAGGACATATGTCATTGCTATTTAAAATAAAATAAATCATAATAAGAACTAAACTTATTGAAACTCACCCTTTGCTGGGCTTTGCGTGTCACACTGACTCATCTAATCCTTACGATCACCTAATGAGGCAGGTCCTAGCGTGTCTTTCTTACGCATGAGGAAACGGAGGCACAAACATGTTAAGGTCCTTGCCCAACGTCAAACAGCTGGTGTGAAGCAGCACTGAGACAGGCTGCAGACATCGAGGCCCCAGGTCCTGAGGAGGAGGACACGGGAGGCTCCTGTACGTAGCAGAAGGGTCAGGTCCTGGAGGAGGGCGGGAGTGTGACAGGGCAGCCTTGCTAATCTCTTAGTATTTCCAGTGACAACGTGGCTACATATTTGGCCTAAAGTGGTATTGCTTTGTCCACATTAAACCATTCACCCTTGTCTTTATTTAGCATTTACTGAACACGCAGTGATGCGCCAGACCTTGCGCTAGGCGCTAGGGTGACACGCTGAATAAGCCACCTCCCTGCCTTCAAGGAGTGCAGTTTCCTCGAGGAGGCTAACTGCAGCAGTCAGGATGACAGAAAGAGAAACACACAACCACAGGCTGCTGCTGATCGCACTGCCGTTTTCATGACCCTGGGACAGACTCTTTCAAATGCTGAGGTTACAAAGCCTCTGCCCACAAACCCTTAACTCCCTGAAGAATTTCGCTGGTGCCTTTGTTGGTGCCTTCGTGGCATCTTGGTTGACCCCCTTTGCATATTCCTATGTCTCTGTCTTTGCTTATGTCTGCCTTCTAAAGTGCCTTTTAGCTCCTTCCCCCTTATCTAAATCCTACCCAAGGGACTGGCCACTTCCTCCATGAAAACTGAACAGATCCCCCAGCAGCACACACCACGTGGGCCTACACTCTTCTAGAGTGACCAGTTGTCCCAGTTTGCCTGGGACTGAAGCATTGCCTGGTGTATCGCATTTCCACTGCTGCATAACAAATTACCACAAACTCAGCAGCTTAGAACAGCACCCATATTAGCTTACAGCCCCCCAGGTAGAAGTCCTGGCAGGGCGTGTCTGGGTACTCTGCTCAGAGTGTCACTAAAGTCTGAATTTCAGGTGTCTGCCAGGCTGAATTCTCATCTGGAGGCTCTGGATAAAAATCCATATTCAAGCTCATTCAGATTGTTGACAGAATTCAGTTTCTTGCAGTGTGGGGCTGTGATCCCTACTTCTTTGCCAGTTGTCAACTGGAGGCTGTTCAGTTCCTAGATGTGGCCCATATTCTTTGCCATGTGGCCCCCCTCCATCTTCAAAGCCTCATTGGGTTGTCTTGCACTTTAAATCTTTCTGACGTCTTTGTCTCTGACCTCCAGACCTGCATTTCAAGGGCTCCTCTGATAAGGTCAAGCCCACCCAGCTAATCTCCCGATCTTACAGTCAATTTATTTACACCTGCAAAACTTTCTCACAGCAATACCTAAATGTAATGTCTGATTGAAGAACTGGGTGAAGCTGTGTGTACAGCAGGGGCTAGGAATCTGGGGAGGAGTCCTAGAATTCTGACCACTACCTCTGGGCAGATGAAAGACTCTTAGCGCCAAAACTGAGAAAGCCCCAGGCAAACTGAGGCTGCTGGTGATTCTGTTAATGAGTTCAGCAAAGGCCAGGCATTGGTTATTCTTCATTCTTCCTCACTTTTGACTCTACCCCACAGCTCTGCACGTAGCAAATTCTTGGTAAGATGTGCCACACTTGGGTGATAAGGCAACTGATGCTTTTCCACACGCCTCAGTGCCATGTAGCACCAGGACAGCGGGGCAAAGTGGCTGAGACTGTGAGCACCAAGTAGACAAACCTGGATTCAAATGCTCCTTGACTGTGATCTTTGACTAGATACCCAAACTCTTGGAGCCTCAGATATTTTCCTCTTATAGACTAGGGTTAGTAACAATGTCCTCCTATTAATGTTGCAAATGAAATCATGTACATGAAGCAAGAGACTCAAAGCTTGGTGTATAGTAGGTGCCCAGTGAAACCAGTTATTATTATTCTTACCAGACCAGAGCCAGTTACCTGCTGCCACCCAGGTGGTGCCTGCATGGCCATCAAGGTGCAGAGGGGAGGGCTGTTCGGCTGACCACTCACAGGCCTCTAGTGCCCGGAAAAACAGGAGGATTTCCCTGCAGTGATGTCCTGGCCAGCCTAGATAACTGAGCTCTACTCTGAAAATTCCTCTGGTAATTTAGTGCAAGAAACACATCTTCCTTCAATTTAAAACTTTTGGGTGGTACTGCGGTACAGATGTTAAATATTTGGGGTGTGTGACTCCAGAGGGTAAGGGGTGGGTTGGTAATTCTGAATCCTTTGAACATCTTAGTGGCCTCTTTGGATGAAAGGTGCATGTTGAATGTGGCATTTTATGAAATTAAAAGAAAATAATTTTCTGCTAAAACAGCTGTGGGGTCTCTGTAGACTGGAGAGATGTCTCAAAGCAGTCAGTGGACCTTAGGGCACAACGCCCTTTGGAAAACATCTGGAAACTGCACATCTCACTCCAACACAGCAAATCAAGGATAAAGTTGTTTATGAAGGAATTCCTCAGTTTCAGGGCATTTCCTTGCAAAAAAGAAAATCTTCTAGAGCAAACTCGTGCCATGAAGAGTGTGCTAAGGGGGTTTGATTGTTTTAATTAAAATAATTTCAGCTTTGAATGAGTCTTTACAAAACAACACACAGACACAAATAAAAGACATCCAAACATCCCCTTCCCCTCTTCCTCTTCCTAAAGCACACAGCTTTGGCTTTAAAGGGGGACTTACTGCCTTTGTCCTCGATCCAGCAAACCAGGTGGTCACACAATCGGCAAACCAATAACAATTACAGACATGACAATTTTCTACTTGGCTGCCACAAACAAACAGTGAGCAATGGGGCAGAGCAGGCTCTGAGGACCATCGGCAACGTGGAAAGAAAAGGAAGACAAATAGAGTTGGGTCCCAAGATTTAGACGAAGCCTCAGGCAGCTCCAGAGCTTAAAAAGAAAAAACCCAAACGTTCTTCCCTTCCTCCTCCTTCTGCACAAATGTTGCAATGAAGGATCCCTTAATACCTAAGCTTAGTGGAGCTTAGCGAACTGTTAACAGGCCCAAACAGGGGCCGCGGTGACCTCCACCATAAATCACTTTCGAGATAGAGACTCGCCTCCCTCCCGACCCTCCTACACTGCCTGCAGATGAGATTTAAGGAGTTGAAGTGGAGGGGAAATTTTTTTTAAAAATGGCCTTTTCCATTCTGTTTATTTATGTGGATTGGATTTCCCATCATGAGCAGAATTGTTTGAAATCTTCTGAAATCGGTGAGCTGTCCTGCTGTCTTTTTCCATGTCCTTTAAAAGGAAGCTCCATCCCCAATGACTTTGATGTAATTTATGGTAGCCTTTTTTCAGTGGTTGTCTCTGGGCAGGAAAGGACTCTGAGGTCATTTAAGTCCAGAGGTGACCTGACGTGGCTAGTTATCAGCACCAGCCTAGAGGTTCCCTGGAACCGCGGAATCAGAATGGGGGATTGGCCCACAAGGTGCATTTAAATGCCCCTGCCCCTCATCCCACCCCTGGTGAATCTGATACAGCTTCTTGGTGGGTGTACATCTGGGAACCACAGGAGGTGTAAATCGACTCCCACCCCATCCTCCTCAATGCAGAGAGGTGAAAACAGTTCTAGAAAGAGGTCCTGATCTGTTCAAGGTCATCTGATGAGTTAGTGGCAGGGGTCTCTTAACCGAGTCCAAGACTGTTTCCAAGGCCTGCCAATCCCCTGAATGGTTCTCCTGGTTGGCCCACAAAGACTGGGACATTCCCCAGCCGCTCTGTGTATGCAGTTCTTCCTCCAGGGCTGACAAATGGCCCCGTAGTGGCAGCAGTGCCAGCATACTTTGATTTTACAGAGAAGCGGCTGCCTCTGGCAACCACATTCACGTCACCAAAACCTCAAATGGAAGAAACTCAGTTTCTTGCCCAACTTACTCCATCTGGTTCAGTGTCCCGTGGGTCATTTCTTTGTCTGTGTATTTGTCCAAGATGGATCGTGACAGCTATATTTAAGATTCACAGTAGCAATGGTATCATTACTGGTGAAATCTTTCTTTCTCCCTTCCTTCCTTCCTTCCTTCCTTCCTTCCTTCCTTCCTTCCTTCCTTCCTTCCTTCCTTCCTTCCTTCCTTCGCCTTCCCTCCCTCCCTCCTTCATTCCATCTTTCCTTCTTTCCATCCTCTCTCTCTCTCAAAGAAGAGAAAGCAGCTATTCCTTTTAGCCACTAACCCTTGGGATAGTTTTATTCGCTAGAACTTGGTGAGCACCTACAGAGCTAAGCCGCAGAGTTGCAAGGCTGAGTGCAGACACCGCCTCTGTGCCCAGAAACCGCCTCCCTCCCTGTCCCTCTAGTCAGGGTGCTTATAAGAAGCACCCATTTAGGGTAGCTCTGTGCCCTGGATTTGGGCCTTCTTTTGTTACTAAAAAAGAAAAAAAAAACGTTGTATTAATCTGTCATCACTCTTCAGTTTGTCCCTGCAGTCTGTGGGGGTGGGGGCGGGGTGCCATTTTCAGTTCTGACATTCACAGGAAATAGTTTATTTATAATTTAGAAAACCAATGACCTTAGTACCGTTTCTTTTCTTCCTCTGCTTCCCTTTTTTTCTTTCTTCTTTTTCTTTTCTCCCCCTATCTTCCTCTCAGCCTGTTTCTTGTCTTCCTCTCCCTCCTCCTCCTCTTCCTCACCCCCGTAGAGCTGGCACACAGAAAGAGGAGGAGGAGGAGAGGAGGGCAGGAGTAGGGGAGGGGGAGCAGGAAAACGAGAAGCAGAAACTGGGAATGAATGAACACAAGAGTGTAACGGTGATGATTGCAGCCCTGGTTTGGGCACCTGAGTGGAGGTCCGGGATGGAGTGTTGCACAATTTGAATTGCTTAAGCAATGGGCTCTTCCAGGGAACTCCCTCCTGCCGCATTCTGTTTGATGTGGGAAGCTAAGTAAAGGTTACAGTTCATTTTGCAAAGAGAGTGACTTTGACGGTCTCTATACTGAGCCCAAATTCTCTTCTCCCCCTCTCACCGTGCAGTCTCAGAAGTGGCTTTTTATTCCTACACTGGATGGACCTCAGCTGCAGTTTGAGGAGTCTGAACAGACCTGTAACAGCCAAAATAACACCCACCAACTTCTACCCCAAACCCATTCCTTCTCCTACTGACTTTAAGCACTGCGGTTTCGTCCCCTGGGAGTCCTCCCACATTCAGTGCAGTGCTTGGCCATATTGCAGACTGAGGCAAAAGGAAAAACTCAGTAATATATATCCTGTCTTTATTTAAATTTTTCATATTTTATACATCATGAATGTTTTGCATTAATTCTTATTTTTAAAAACATGGCATTAAAATAGTATTTACTTGATTACTGAGTTTTCTGGCTCCCCCTTCAGTTTTGCACACCACTCTCCACTTTGCCTAAACCCCTCCCCACTCTCCAGTGCAATTCAGTTGATGACCAAGTTCTAAATCCTGCCAATTCCACCTTGTAACTTTGTCTGCAGGTCTCTCTGTCTCTCTGTCTGTCTCTCTCTCAGGTCTGCTGCCACCACTCCATAAGAGGCCACCATTGTTTCCAGCTAGTATACAGCAACAGCTTTCTAACTGGCCTTCCTGTTTCATCCACCCACGCTAGCAATCCTTTTTCTCCAGTGATTCCAGAGTGACTTCCTAAATACAAAGGTTTGACTTACATCTTCCTGTGTCTCCCTACTGCCAACCAAACAAAACCCATCCTTAGCTCGACACTGAAAGTCCTCTGGTGTTTTGCCTCAGTCTTCCCTCCGTCTTTACTTTTACTAATGTATGAAACCCCTGCTTCCCTTTTGCTTGGTTAGGGCGTATGGAACTTAGGTATAGAGAAAGTGTAACAATAGATCTCTTTAAAAAATATTTTATTTATTTTTATTTAAGTATAGTTGATTTACAGTGTTGTATTAGTTTCCAGTGTATAGTAAAGTGATTCAGTTATACATATATATTTATATATATTCTTTTTCATAGTAGTTTGTTACAGGATTTGAATATAGTTCCCTGTGCCACACAGTAGAACTTGTTGATTATTTTATATACAGTAGTTTGTATCTGCTAATCCCAAATTCATTTATTCCTCACCCCTCTTTCCCTTTGGTAGCCATCAGTTTGTTTTCTATGTCTGTGAGTCTTTCTGTTTTGTAAATAAGTTCATTTGTGTCATATTTTAGGTTCCACATGTAAGTGATATCATATTGTATTTGTTTTTCTCTGTCTGACTTACTTCACTTAGTATGATAATCTCTAGGTCCATCCATGTTGCAAATGGCATTATTTCATTCTTTTTTATGGCCGAGTAGTATTCCATTACGTGTGTGTGTGTGTGTGTGTGTGTGTGTGTGTGTGTGTATGTGTGCATATATATATGTATGTGTTTATATATATATATGTATATGTGTATGTGTTGTGTGTGTATATATATATACACTGCAACCTCTTTGTCCAGTCATCTGTTGATGGACACTTAGGTGGTTTCCATGTCTTGGCTATTGTAACTAGTGCTTCTATGAACATGGGGTTGTGTGTATCTTTTCAAATTAGAGTTTTCTCTGGACATATGCCCAGAAGTGGGATTGGTGGGTCATATGGTAAGTCTATTTTCAGTTTTTTGAGGAATCTCCATATAGTTTTCCATAACGGCTGCACCAACTACATTCCCACCAGCAGTGCAGGAAGGCTCCCTTTTCTCCACACCCTCTCCAGCAGTTGTTCTTGTAGACTGCTTCATGATGGTCATTCCAACTGGTATGAGATGATACCTCATTACAGTTTTGATTAACATTTCTCTAATAATTAGCCATGTTGAGTGTCTTTTCATGAGCCTTCACAATAGATCTCTTGAGAGGTATTTGTGAAAAAGTAGATCAGTGGTCAAATTAGTTCAGAACTGGTTTCTTATCCCCTCTTCTTGGTGTTACAAAATGATTATTAGCACATGAAAACCTCTGAGGAGACTAGCTAAAGAAACTTTTAATTGTAGTGCAATGTTCTCCTAATATTTGCGCACTGAATCTCTCTCTTTTTTGGAGGAGGGGAGCAGTGGGGAGGTAGTTAGGTTTACTTAGTTAGTTATTTTAATGGAGGTACTGGAGATTGAACCCAGGACCTCATACATGCTAGGCATGTGCTCTACCACTGAGCTATACCCTCCTCCTGAATCTCTTCTTAAAATTCAGATTAACCTTTTAAGAGGTATGTTTTGCAGAACAGTTTGATAAACATTGGTCTAATAGTGAAAACCTTTTGGGCAATCAACCTAAAAACCAGGGTTCTAGAATTGCTACTGGTATGGCATTTATCCCATTGTTCATGTTACATGCAATGAGTTCTGAGGAAACCAAATGAAGATAACATTCAAGTTTTGTCCCAAAGAATTCACTGGGAAGGTTTACAAACCAATATAGTAGGAGAAGTGATAGTGGTAGGGACAAAATAAAGAAATTCTGCTGGGGAATCAGAAGGACCCTTGAAAAAGAGAGATGTTTGAACTGGGTCTTGAAAGAGTAAGAGTTTACGGATGGACAAGGTGAAGAGATACTTTCCTAAGAGAAGGACCAGTGTATGTAAAGGGAACAAAAGGACATTATGTATCTTGGGAATGTATCTGTGGGAACATACAGCATGTGTTGGCATGAGGTTAGTGGTGGAGAAGAGTTTCTGGAGAGGGTGAGTCCCACACTTCACAATCAAGAAGGCACTACGTGAATGGTTCCCCCTTGAGCTGTGCACAACCTGCATGCCTGAACATGGTGACCCTGGAGTAAATGTTAGAGAGTTGGGCAAGACCATATCCTAGAGGGACATTAGAATCGAAACTTTAGTGAAAGACAGCCGTGCTTACCCAAGTAATATTGCTTTTTTTTTTAACTTTAAATCTATACAATATATGATTTTAAAATTTTAAACATTTGAATACAATATAAATTTAGAGTTAAAAACAAAAGCCCCACTCTTCCCCTTTCCCCTACCCTAAGCACAGTCTTACCCTCCTCACTCCACTCCCAGATGACATGTCTATCAGTGGTTTGGGTGTGTCCTCCCAGAATTTACATGCGTATATTGGTACACTTATGAATATGTTAATTAAGTCTTTTACTTAAGGGGGAACATCCTTTGCATGTTGTGCTGCACCTTGATCTTCTCACCTAACGATATAGTATGAAGAGCTTCCAATGTCAATACAAGTAGATATGCAACATCTTCTTTCTCATGGCTGCCACACTGGGTATTGTGGGTCCCCTCCACCCACTCACTCTGCCCCTTCCCCCTTGGGGGGCAGCCTTGGGATTTGGGTGGGGTTGGCCTCATCCCTAGTTGTAGGGGTGAGCCCTGGTTAGTGTTAGCCTCAGCAGTTAGCTTAGGATCACTCCAATCTCGGGGAGGGACAGGATCCCCGGGTGGCTGCAGGAAGAGCAGCACACCCCCCACCCCACCGAGCTCTGCAGTGTGCCGAGGTCAGACCCAGGAATGCTGTCTTCTGAAGTGTGTGGGCTCTGAGAGAAGCCAGCTGAGGATGAAGGGGCACATGGAGGAGAGTGAGCCAAGAGAAGAATAGAAACACTGAATCTGAAACCCTCCCTACATGTGGACTTTTCCAGTAAATAAGCCAATGAATTGCTGCGTAGTTTAAGATTGTTTTGGGGGGTCCTCGCTGAAATATCCACACAGTATGCCCTGGATGGACTACTGCTTAGCCAGCCTTCTAGTGTTGGGCTCTAAGATGACTTCTGTGGTGTTTTTATTTGTTGTTTGTTATTATAAATAAGGCTGCAATAAACATCTCTGTAGTGTTCTGTATATGTAAACTATGTTGCAGGAAAATAACTGAAGTGGAATTTCTGGGTCGAAGGGTATGCGTGCTTTTATTTGAATAGAAACTGTCAAATTATACCTTCAAAAGGACCTACCACCACCAGTAGAGTCTGGGGAGTGCAACATTTGCTGATCAACACAGATGCTTACCATCAGCCTGCAGTAGTGGAGCAGGGTCCTGGGGGTCCCAAGGGAGAGGACGGGGACCGGGTAGGCAGGGCACACTGAGGGGGCGCTGGTCAGTAACCCTTTACCAGCTGCCACGGAGCCATGTACTCAGTAGCACATGGGTCTCTTTGCCCGGTGCCGCACCAGCACAGAACGGCGATTGAAACTGTCCTAGCAATGTAGTAAGTCGTGATGTTTGGTGTGATAAGTTTCTCTTCATTGTTCTTTTTCAAAATTCTCTTGGGCTATTCTCTGACATTGTCCCTTCCAGACAGAGTCAGTGCAAAAGGCTCTGATACCTAGACCACCAGTTCCATCCTCTGCTGGAGAAGGAATGTCCTGTCCTCTCCTGAGGCAGGTCTTTGACAAGGCCTACTGGCCATTCGTTGGGTCTTTTTTTTTTTTTTTAAATTAACTAGTTAGAACTAAAAATAAAATGACAAAGTGGAATAAAAGTCTCAGAGAATGCTAGGAAACAATGATGGATTTTTCAGCCTTTTATGAAAGAGGACCCTTGGATCGGGAGAGGTGATGTGAATGGGGAAGGCCACGCTGAGGGTGGGTGGTGGGTGGGGAAACAGCGGTGGGACTTCCACCCGGAGCTGCTCCCCCCACCCCGCCCACCTGCCCCAGGCTAGATGGCCTCCATGTCTTGGCACGTCTCTGGGCAGGGCACAGCCCTCTACAGCTCCCAGAGCACGTCTCTGCTGATAGTTCGTGCTTCCTGGCTGCTCGCAGACCTAGTAAACAGAGATGAGGTCGCAGTGGAAGTGGGTCTGAGTCCTTGCAGTAAGTGCCCCCAACCCTTCTGGAGACAATATTTTTTAAAAGAAGGTGCCCCTTTACCCTGCCGTATTTTCTTCATGCTTCTACCATCACCTGGGACATTAGTTAGTTACTTCTATTTACCATCCGTCATGCCCTCCCTCCCCTAGAACAGGAGCACCATGCAGACAGGGACTTGTTTTATTTGTGATTGTATCCGCGTGCCTAGAACAATGCCTGGTGCATGCCAGCTGCTCAGCAAATGTTTGCCGAGTGACCGGGCGCTATGACTCTCATAGCTGGGTCAGGCTGCTGTAGCAGAATACCACCGAGTGGGAAGCTTAGAAGCAACAGCAGTTGACTCCTTCACAGTTCTGGAGGCTGGCTGTTTGAGATCAAGGCATCAACAGATTTGATATCTGGTGAGGGTTCGATTCCCAGTTCATAGATGGCTGTCTTCTCACTGTGTCCTCACCTAGAGGAAGGGACAAGGGAGCTCTCCCAGATCCCTTTTATTAAGGCACTAATCCTATTCACAAGAGCTCCACCCTTACGACCTAATCACCTCCCAAAGACTCCACCTCCTCATACCATCACACTGGGGGTTGGGTTTCAACATACGAATTTGGAGAGGACACAAACATTCAGACCGTATCAGTGACTAAGGAAGCCCTTGTAGGTTTGCTGCCTGTTTCTCCAGGGAGACGAAAAAGTTGACACGAGTCAGTGCCACAGCCCTGGAGGTGCAAATCAGGCTGGGCATGTGGAGACACATAGAGATTGAGGACACAGCCTCAGAAGTCTTGGTACCAGGGCACAATGACCTCAACCAAATAGCCCTAGGGCTTTTAAACAATTCTTTTCCATCATTCAATGGGTTTCTTTTCAAAACCTTCAAATGCTGAGGAGGAACAAAAATAGGGAGATTATTTATGATCTTTGGTCCTCTTTTTATTTTTTTTCAACCTTGAAGCTGAGTGAACAAAAACAATGGAGCTCACCCGAGAAGAATGTTGAAAGTCACATTTGGTGTTTCACCCAAGTTCATCCGGCTGTTTAGAAATGAAGGAGGAAATACATCATGGAGTAGTATTGACAAGTGTGGGTTTATTGAGAGTTCGGCCAAGTTCAGAGGATATTTGACATGCATGGCTTGCCGCCCTCTTCTCAGGACCAGGAGAAAAGATGCAAATATCTCATCACTTCACTAAGCCTTGGTCTCCTCATCTGTAAAATGGGATGACAAAAATCCACCTTGCTGAGTTTGAGGGTATGACGAGCTGGTGAGTATGAAGTGCCCTGTAAACCGTCAGATGTTGTACAAGTGCATGACTGTTTTCATGACGGAAGGGTTGGAATTCTCCATGGCAAAGACGACACATAGCAATGGCAGGATAATTTATTGAGATATCCATTTGGAATTTGTCCTCACTGTATTTTTTCCCCTCTCTTATTCTGGGTAAGAGACTTAGGACTCTGGGTTTCCTTGTTTCAGGACTCTTGGAGCCATAGGTTTGAAAACAGGATATCATTCTCTCTGCCTTTCTGTCCTGGCTTTAGAGAAGGTTGTGCTAACAGGAGGAGACGGGGGGTGGGGGGAAGCTGGGGAGCAGAAGGTGAGAGAAGGGGAGGGGAGAGGAGAGTGGGTGACAGGTCCTCCCAGACCTAAAAGAGAAGCAGTTTGGGATTCCAGGCCCTTATTCCCTTCCCTGCCGGGGCAGAGCCTCAGTGAGCCCAGGGACCCCCATTTTTTGCAGAGACCATGACCCGAGAGCAGGTGAGCTGCTGGCCTGTAGGGACCTTGGACTATGGAGACATCAGTAACCAGGGGCCCTTAGAGCTGCTCCACTTCCACACCTTGGGCCCTTCCATGAGCCCCAGTTGGGTGGTGCCGCTGCTGCTTCCGCGATGAGCCCCGTTCACTCATGACTGGGTTTCTCCACCAGCCTAGTGAACCGGACGCTCCTCATCAGAATTCATTTGTTTTTAGAAAAATCATGTGGCACATCTTTCATGCCTGTGTTTGTGGGATAAAACCCATTACCTGCTCCATATAGAATGCAATATCTAATAAATGCTCTTGGACAAAAGCTGTTCCGTAAATAGCAACACCTGCAAGAGACATATCCTGAGAGGACCGGTAGGAATCGGGAAATCACTGTCCTGTTTTACCTCTGGCACTAATAAGCTCTGTAACCTTCAGTAAATCGCCTCCTCCATCTGCGTCTCTACTGGTTAAATGAAGGGAGCTGGGCTAAATTCCTGGTCCATGTTCCTGCAAATTTAGAATGGATTTGGGTAACATGAAATAGTCAAGAAACTATATTCTTAATTAAAGACATAGCTTAGAAGCTGCTCTGGTGCTGTTCATTTCCACTTAAAAATAACTGACTTTTCGGAAAAGCAGTTTCTACAATTGCAGAAGACACGCGTAAGTGTGGCATTATGTTTGTTACCTGCTTAAACTATACTTGTGCACACACTTGTGGTCTGTGTCGGGACTTTGGTCATCATGGTAATGTGTACTTGGGATTTTCATTTTAAAAAGAAAAGCGCCTTTGAGAAAAACCAATCCTTCCATAACGGGCTCATCTTTCACCGGGGCTGGAACAGTGTAAACATGACCGCTGGAGGCTCCGTGTTTATGTTTTCTCAATGACTTCCAGATTAAATTTGCTGTGTTTACAAGATGGAGACACTTTTTCTAACCGCCAGCACTGCAAATTCAAACAGGGGTTGAGGGGGTGGCACCCAGCTGGGCCCTCTCTGCTTGAAGTTATCCTCTGTCTCTGACAACGGGTCCATGGATGCCCCGGTGGGACGCGCCCAGCCTAGCAGCCGCCTGTGGACACTGGCTTTTCATACTTCAATTAAATCAAGATATCAAGTTATTGTTACTGTTATTGTTGTTGTTGTTGTTATTTTCAACTTTAAGGCTCAGGTCTAGAAGTAAGATCCTGACTACAGAGGTAATTCCCATCCCCCACCATACTTGACAATTGCTTCACTTTTCCCTTTGTCTCCCTCAGTCCTTGCCTCATCAAGACCCAGTGACTCTCATTTTGAAGTTTCTCTTAATTCTCTTGAATCATGAACAGTGTTAACCTAATGCCTAGAAACCCCTGGGTGACCGTCAGGCTTGCAGGTCATCTGTTGAGGTACCCACAGCGTTCTGCAGAACTTCAAGCACAAAACCCTTGAATGTTTTACCTTGAAAAAATACCATATCCCTTTAAAACAACATTTCACTGAAACCCCTTTGTATTCGATGTTTAACGCTTATGAGGCATGGTACTTGGACCGTGGAGCTGGCGCCCCAGCTAGCTGTCACGATGTTCTAACCGGGGCTCTGTCAGTGGGCAGTGGGATGTCTTGGTTCCTCCGTCACTGCCTGCTGTTTTTTCCCGATTGGCTACTGCATGGAGAGGAAAACGTGGACTTGGCTTCCGGAGCCTGATTCACTGTCGCGAGCTGGGCCACCAGCAGCACTGCCTGTGTGACTGTGACGGAGTCTGGCTCTTCTGTCCTCTTGCCTCACAGAGATCAGCTGTGGTTCCATGGAACATGCCAGGCATGAAAGGATATGGTAAATGAAACACCATGGGAGCCAAAAGCTCTGTGACCATCGGACCCAAGGTCTTGGGAGAACTGGCTGAAGGGGATCAGGGGTACTGTCGGTTGCTATGCACCGGGAGATATTTGTAAAAACAAGTTTAAATATTTAAAAAAATCACTAACTTCCCTAAAACTCAACATGAGTTTTCTTGGACTCCACCATCACTGTGGCAAATTCCCTCCCTCCCTGAGTGTCCAGTGTCCTGTGTCAGCTGGAGGGACGGCCCTGGAAGTGTCTCAGGAGCTTTTCAGCCCCAGAGCGCTGCAGTTCTGTGCCCTGGTTCTCAGGCTGGGGTGTAGGGAGAGGTGATGGGATGAGAGGGGCGGAAGGGAGGATCTCTAGTTACACGTCTAGCGAAGATTTTTCAGGAAATAAATAAGCAAATGAAAACTTTATTACCAGGAAACTCATATCTAAATCAATTTTAGTGACCATCTTATTAGAAGTTTTGATTTCACTCAAAATATATATTCCTTGACCCACCCCCCGCCACACAGACCACACACACACATATAAGTGCATGCGTCATAAACATTCTCATTTCTGCTTTCTTTCTTTCCTTCCTTCCTTTCTTTCTTGTTTGATTGCAAGTGTCTTATTGTATACTATGTTTTAATTTTTTGAAAACTGAGTAAGTAAAAATATTCCATTTTTAAAAGTAAAAAAAATGACTTTCACAAGAAGTTGACTGTGGTCCTTTGTATTCTCAGTACCGTCATCTTGTTCCTGCAACTCACAGGGCAGGGAGCTCTGCTGGCTGTTAATCAAATAACATCTTGTCCTGGATCTAAAGGTGTTTTCGTAGTCCTAGCTCTGATGTTGATTGCTGTGTGACCTTGGGGCAGTCCCTTCCCCCCTCTGGACCGCAGCTGCCTCATTCGGAATGAAGGAGTGGCACCAGATAGTAGTATCTAAGTTACCTTCCAGATTTAAAGCTTTATAAAACCCAGCATATGAAACAATTAATAAATAAAATCCACCATCCCAAAACAGCGTTTAACTTATGAAACAGGATAATAAAGGTAAAACGGCTTGTATTTTAAAAATGAATTTAAAAAAATAGCTGCCTCATTTTAGAAATACTTTGATTTACATGTAGCATGTCAAATTCTCTTATACCTGTAATTGATAAAAATTTGTCTAGTTGGACATTTCAGTGATGATTCTTTATCCCTAGCAGCTGACCCTGCCACATCCATCAGAAAAAGTCTCAAGAAACACCCTTGTAATGTTCAGCTGAAATCTCTAATGGGTGTGATCAAACCAGGCTTAATATTCGTTTTTGGTGAACAGTTACTTTGAAAGCCTGTGTTGCTTTCTCATTATCATTTTATTTCTACCATTAGCCACATTTAAAAGTATAAATCACTACTAACGTCTATCAGAATGAAGGGTAACCCTCTCACTCAGAGCTGATCATCATCACAAGTGAAGAGGTGGGGCGCTGGGAGGAGGGAGCAGGGGTGGTGTGACCTTGGGTAAGTCACTTCCCTGTCTGGGCCTCAGTTTCCTCATACTGTAAATGTCCAGGTCACCCTGAAGGGCCCTTTGGTACTCATGTGCAAGGACGTTGTAATAATCTCAGCAAGTGCTGGGCTGTTGTGTGTAAGAAAATTAGCACTTAAGGCTTTTCAGATGGCTGTCCCCCTGAGTAGATGCTGGGGAGTGGTGGGCCAGTCCATAGAGTCCTTCAGCTCTAGTAGAGGAAAACAGCTCCTCAGACCCAAGAAAACCACCCAGGGAGAGAAATGGGTGGAGTCGGCAAAAGGCTTTATTTAGAAACCACCTCCCTCCCCTCAGCACCCTCCCTCCCCCACGTGCCTCCTGGTTGAATTACCTTGAGACCTGGTTTTCCTATTTGTGGTCCTCCAAGCACAGGGGCAAGTCTGTGATTTGGTGGCTCTCAGGCTCCCCAGGAACAGGTGAAAAGGCTCAAACTCCCTTTAATGCTCTAAGGAGGGGCTTTCAAACTTTTTGAGACACAGAAGTCTTTTTAAAACGTAAAATCGAAGGTGGAACCCAATATATAAAGCAAATAAAAGTGGTGTTTGGCCAGCATAAATGTTATTTTCTATGTCCAAATATATGACATTGTCAACTCAACTCAATTATGTTGTCTTAACGAACATAAAATTTTGAAATTGTAGGATAGGGGTGCCAGTTGCTGTCTTATCAGCCTCTGTATCGGATACATTTTGCATAATTTATTTTGTTACATCATTTCTGGGTTGCAAATCGGAACTTTTCTCTGAGAGTGGCTTTGCCAACCAACATGGACTGTCTGTGGGCAGCAGACGTGGAGAATTCTGGAAGCTTCATGCAGCCCTGCCTGGGGACATGGGGGAAATATGTTTTCCCCACATGGAGGCGGGGGAAAGGGTACATGGTGACCTGAAAGGTGCTGATATGTAAAGCCGTGTTTTAAAGCCAGGTTCTCAAGACTCACCGAGTCTCAATTACCTCCCTCTTGTGATTTTCCATTCCCTGGGTGGAGTCTTTTTTTTTTTTTTTTTAATGCTCCCGTCTCCCCTCAGCAGACTCCACACCTCATCTGGAAAGACAGCCGGGGCTACAGATTAGAGGAAGTCCAGCCCTTCCCTGAGACCACCGTGGAGGTGGCAGTGGTGGGCTTAAGACCACTCCAAAGAGAAGGCAAACCCTACATACACAATGAGGTTCCCTAGAGCTGCCTTCCCCCTCTGCCCCCTAGCCAGTCTCCTTCCTGTGCCAATTCTGGAGCCTCCGGGCTTTATTTTTAGTAATAAAGCCCGTATTTCCTTAACTCTCCAGTGTGTCAAGTGGTCTACGAGGCCCTGTGGGTTCACGGAGTTGAACAGACTCAGCACAGGCTCCCAGCGAACAGCAGTCATCTGAGATGTGAGCTCCTGGCCGCTTCACCTGCAAGAGAAGCTGGGCGCATGGTGTTCCTCAAATACTTTTTCAACATGGACCCTGCTTGTCTCAAAGATCTAATGATACTAATTTACTTTTAAAGTCCCAGTAAGATCTATGTCAACATTCACATTCTTCTGCCCCACCCCCACCCCACCTCTGCAGTGCGAGAAGGCGGCTCCGGGATGTCTGCTAATGATTGATGGCCCTGCTGTCTGTTTGTATTCCTTGGCCCATAGGTTTAGTTCCCAGATTGTTTCAAAATGGCCAGCAGCAGCAGTCAGCATGTGGTATCTCCGAAATCTTAGAGACACCAGATCACACACTTGTTAACATCACACAACTAAAGGAATTATTTCAAAAAACAATAGAATTCTCCGATATTTGTTGGTCAAGGCTGAAGACTTTACTCCTTGGGGAGTGAGGAAGAGCATCCCAGGGAAAGCAATTTTGCAGAGGAAAAAAATAAATAAATAAGGAAAATAAGGAGTAATGTCTTGCCTAAGCTCAGATACCAACAGCGGTGGGGGCTGAGAGGCACACTTTCCGTGTCCTCACACAGATGTCTCCTCCGCAGCCCCACTGAAAATCGGGCTGTCTCTTAGGTGAGGGGTTGGGACTTAGCAAGCGATGCGCTATCTCTGAGTCCACGGACTCTGGGGATTGTTAAAGGTGTTAACGGCGTGGAAGATGAGAAGAAGTCTGTGAACGATTTTCAGTATTTCAAAGAGCTTGACGGGAATTCCTCATTTGCCTGGATATGGGTTGTGGTCTCATCAAGATGCCCCCTTCCTTTGCTCTTGGCTGTCTGGTTATACCGGGGACTTCCTCCTGCAAACCAGAAGCTCTGCTGGGCCAAAGAGAATCATGATGAATGACCTGGGCTTTGACAGCAGACAGGCCTGGGGTCGAGCATGTGCCTGCCCACTTCCTAACCGGATGACTTTGATGGAGCGCCTTGATCTCTCTCAACCTCGATGTCCTCACCTGAAAATAAGGACAATCTTGCCTGTAAAGTAATGACAATAATCCTGCCCACCTCGCAGAGCTGTTGGGGTCAGTCCACAGTAAGCCCTCGATTAAAGGCAGCTGTTATTGTTAGTCGCTTCAGTTAATGAAAAATGAGAAACGGAATTATGATTTAATTAAAATAGCATACTGATAGGCAAAAACCTTTCAAAACTTGTACCTCAGAGGGGTTCTAGTGGATGAAAATTTGAGATCCTTTACACTTGGCGACTGTAGGTTTTTGATTTTCAGGGGGGCAGTGGAATGGACACGTGTGCATGATTAAAATCTAATTGCGGGGCTTTCATTTCATTCCCTTAGGCTGACTCTGCATATCTTCTGGCGTCATAAAACAAGCCCTGGACCACAGTGCAGGCCACATGCCCTGCAGTGACCTCTTTCTAAGCCACCTCTGTGTCCTCTGGATAGAAAACTGTTGATTGAAAAGGACAGGACAATACCTTCTGTCATGATGACTGCAGATTGCATTCAATCAGGACGGCATTCTGTTGATTCAAAAGAAACACACACACACACACACACACACACACACACACTTCCCAGCTGGTGACATCAGTGACCCGAGGAGAGTGGGGGGGATTTGAGGACAGTTTACCTGGGAAGGAAGGTTTCAGTCATACTACCACCCAGTGGTGGGTAGAAGTAACTTAGATAAGTGAAGCCTGTTCTAGGCTTTTGCCTAATTCTCAATAATCTTACTGCCACTCTTTGTTCTTAGAGGCCTTCCTTGATAATATGTGGCGACTCATGATTTTTCTTCTTTTAAAAAAATACACTGAACCTAAAACTGCTCTAAGAAATAAAGACTAATAAAAAAAAGGAGTATGTGTGTGTGTGTGTGTGTGTGTGTGTGTGTGTGTGTGTGCATGTGCTGCATTGAAAACAGTACCATAAAACCTAAAATTTGGTTCCCAACTTTTCTCCATGTTACTTGACTTGATGGCTAGAGCTCTGTACCTATTACTATAATTTCACTATCCATTGAGCCTAGATGGAAATTGCCTGCTAAATGCCAACCCCCTGCCCCTCTCTCCCAACACATACCCCTCCCGACCACTTATTTTGCAGTGAATACTCTTTGGAAGGTCTCCTTAGGTTTTCTTTTTCATCACACAAGGGTGTTGCCATGCATGACAAGGACTTTCTTCCTCCATTGGAAGACCTCAGCTTCACGACGAATGGGATAAATTCATTTTCTTTTCATATGACACTTGAAATATAATAGTTCATTGAAAGGGGGGGGGAGGAATCCATTTAGCTTTAATCTTGACTAAAATGAACGAAATGGAGATTAACAATTCAAAAATCAAGCTTGTTAATTAAAATTGACTGCAATTACACAACTTGCCCTGCAGCTCCCTAGGAGCCATTTCTCTCCTGCTTGATTATGATGATGAAAACTTACCCTTTACCGGGATAAAATGAAGTCATCTCGACCAGAGAGAAAAGTGCCTCAGAACTGACCGCATATGTATTTGTTTTTCTAGAACTTTTTTTTTAAGTCCCTGAAGTAATACATTCAGTGAAGTTATCCTCCAGCTCTAACTTTGCATTAATGCATGTTTGAATATGGAGGGAAGTTTCTCACATAATGAATCCAAATTTAATAAGCCAAATGCATTTAGATTTCTACAGGTGGGGACCTTCGGGGTTGTAAATACCTGACTAGGTACACAATTTCTAAAGAATTTGGATATTACTGAAGCCATACTTCAAATGCACTGTGCCTGTGGCTCATGGTTTATTAGATTTCCCCTCTCCCCACAGGAGATGAGTTTATTCTCACAGGCTTACTGCTGCACAGTCATGTGGATGTGATACTGTTTCTCAGCATAACATGGCCTTTTAGGAAGATTCCCCCAGAAAAATGAAGTGATTCTCAGAGAGACAGAGGAGTGGAGGAAACCAGAACTATGGGCTTTACTCTCTGGAATAATTCCAACTCTGCAACAGGAGCAAGCAAGGCTGCCCTAAGAGGCAAACTCCACGAGCTTCAGTGATTATGAGGAACCGTCTCCTACAGAGAGCTATCTGCCCCTGCCACGAACTTTTTTGCCCACCACTGACCTTAGGACAAACTGTTAGTATGAGAAAGAAAGGTCCTTTTATGTTTTAACCTCACCGCTTCTGAAACTGCCCTTCAGAAAGCTTACCTTTCCCGTTCTCTCTTTTCTTGGCAACACTAAAAAGTCCTTTGTAAACATCCTCCCGGAAAGTCTCTGTAGATCTGTCTGATAAACCTCGAAACGGAGAGAGTTTAAACTCCTGTCTGAGAACAGATTGGATGGAGAGCTTAAAAGATTATTCCCTTCAGAGAAGTAGCCGAACTCACCAAGCTTGAAAAGGTGTCAAGGAGAAATGGAAATGACAGTCCTGGTCTATCTATACAGAGCTTTTTTCTCTCCCCAGACCGAGCGTTCTTAGGAGCTTTGCTGATCAAGAGAAAGGCAGGCCCAGGCTTCTGATTCTCAATGTGCAAGACGGGCTGGGTGTAGCTCAGTGTAGAGCGCATGCTTAGCATGCAGGAGTTCCTGGGTTCAATCCCCAGTGCCTCCATTAAATAAATAAAGTAAAAATGATACTTAGTTTCTGGAAAAAAAAAAAAAAAAGGCTATACTTAAACAAATAAAATAAAAAACATACCTTTGCTTAATGAAAAAATGCCTGAAATTAGGAAAGCCAAGACAACGAAACATTAAGAGATGTGCTCAAAGTTAGTCAGAGCTAACATATAAATTGCTCCAACCAAACAGAAATAGCCCATTGAGTCAGAAATGCAAATTGTTTTCTTTTTAAAAAGAATTTGTTGATCACTCAAGCCTCATTTTTTTTTAATTGAAGTGTAGTCAGTTTACAATGTTGTGTCAATTTCTGGTGTACAGCATAGTGATTCAGTTTTTATATATATATACACACACACACACACACATATATTTGTTTTCACTATAGGTTACTACAAGATATTGAATATAGTTCCCTGTGCTATACAGTAGAAGCTTGTTGTTTATCTATTTTATATATAGCAGTTAGTATCTGCAAATCTTGAACTCCCAGTTTATCCCTTCCAGCCTCCTTTCCCCACTGGTAACTATGTTTGTTTTCTGTCTGTGAGTCTGTTTCTGTTTTGTAAATAAGTTCATTTGTGCCTTTTTTCTTTCTTGGATTCCACATATGAGTGAAATCATATGGTATTTTTCTTTCTCTTTCTGGCTTACTTCACTTAGAATAACGATCTCCAGGTCCATCCATGTGCTGCAAATGGCATTATTTTGTTATTTTTTAAGGCTCAGTAGTGTTCCATTGTATATATATACCACAGCTTCTTTATCCAGTCATCTGTTGATGGACATTTAGGTTGCTTCCATCTTGGCTATTGTAAATAGTGCTGCTATGAACACTGAGGTGCATGTATCTTTTCAAATTAGAGTCCCCTCCAGATATATCCCCAGGAGTGGGATTGCTGGATCATATATGGTAGTCTGTTTTTAGTTATTTGAGGAATCTCCATACTGTTTTCCATAATAGCTGCACCAAACTACATCCCACCAGCAGTGTAGGAGGGTTTCCTTTTCTCCACACCCTCTCTAGCATTTGTCATTTGTGGACTTTTTAATGCTCACCATTCTGACTGATGTGAGGTGCTACATCACTATAGTTTTGATTTGCATTTCTCTGATAGCAATGTTGAGCATTTTTTCATGTGCCTATTGGCCATTTGAATGTCTTCATTGGAGAATTGCTTGTTTAGGTCTTCTGCCCATTTTTGTATTGGGTTGTTTGGTTTTTTATTATTGACTTGTACTAGCTATTTATATACTCTGGAAATTAAGCCCTTGTCAGTCTCATCATTTGCAAATATTCTCCTATTCCATAGTTTGTCTTTTTGTTTTGCTTATGGTTTCTTTTGCTGTGCAAAAGCTTATACTTTTAATTAGGTCCCATTTGTTTATTTTTGCTTTTATTTCTATTGCCTGGGTAGACTACCCTAGGAGAACATTGCTAAGATTTATGTCAGAAAATGTTTTGCCTATGTTTTCTTCCAGGAGGTTTATAGTATCTTGTCTTATGTTTAAGTCTTTAAGCCATTTTGAGTTTATTTTTGTGTATAGTGTGAGGGAGTATTCTAACTTCATTGATTTACATGCTGCTGTCCAGTTTTCTCAACACCACTTGCCGAAGAGACTATCTTTTCTCCATTGTGTATTCTTGCCTCTTTTGTTGAAAATTATTGACCATAGGTGTGTGGGTTTATTTCTGGATTCTCTATTCTGTTCCATTGATCCATATGTGTGTTTTTATGCCAATACCATGCTGTTTTGATTACTGTAGCTCTGTAGTATTGTCTGAAATCTGGGAGGGTTATTCCTCCAGCTTCATTCTTTTTCTTCAGTATTGCTTTGGCAATTCTGGGTCTTTTGTGATTCCATATAAATTTTAGGATTATTTGTTCCAGTTTTGTGAAAAATGTCCCAGGTAACTTAATAGGGATCACATTAAATCTGTAGATTGCTTTGGGTAGTATAGCCATTTTAACGATATTAATCCTTCCAATCCAAAAGCATGGGATATCTTTCCATTTTTTAAATTCATCTTTAATTGTCTTAATCAACGTTTTGTAGTTCTCTGTATATAAGCCTTTTACTTCCTTGGTCAGATTTATTCCTAAGTATTTTATTTTTTTGGATGCAACTTTAAAAAGGATTGTTTCTTTACTTTCCTTTTCTGATATTTCATTGTTAATGTAAAGAAATGCAACTAATTTCTGTATGTTAATCTTATATCTTGCTATCTTGGCTAATTCTTTTATCAGCTCTCATAGTTTTTGTTTGGAGCTTTTAGGGTTTTCTATATATAGTATCATGTCATCCACATACAGTGTCAAGTCTCGTTTTTCAAATCCATCTATCTCTCCATCTTCCCATTCCTCCTCCATCACAGGCCAAAGGAAATATATTTGTCTATTGAAAAGATATTGATTTCCTCCCAGATTTAAGAGTCCTAAGGAACCACACTGAAAGAAAGGACAGGGACCCTGATGGGTTTCAGGGACAGCGCTCTCACTTCCTCTTGTCCTGCTCTTGTTTCTTCCTGTTAAAATGTATCTCATTGCATCATATTTGTGAACGGTGGGAGTTTTCTATCCTTGGGAGATATTGTCAGAAGGTAGGTGATATGGTTATTCCAAAGTAGGGGGGATTCCCACACTGGTTGGAAGTGGGACCAGAAACCCCCAAAGGCCCCTTCCAGCTCTAAGGCCCTGTGGAACAGTCCCTCAGTCTTATCCCAGGGGACTACTTGTGGTTCAGAAGCAACTGGTGCTAGTCTCAAGAAATCAAACTTAGAAGGATGAGGGTATAGCTCAGGGGCAGAACATGTGCGTAGCATAGACAAGATCCTGGGTTCAGTCCCCAGTATCTCCATTAAAAGAAAAATAGATTAAAAATCCTAACAACCTCCCCCCTCAAAAAAATTAAAAATCAAAAAAAAAAAAAAAAAAAAAGAAAAAAGAAATCAGACTTAGATATTTACCCTTCCTCCCACCCAGATGATCCAGCAGCCATTGTGGATGTTTAGCAGGGACAGCAGGACATTGTTAGGCCAGATTGTGGAGAATGCCAGACTCCAGGTTAAGACAAAGTGGACAAACCAAGGAAAACCCTTCTCTTCTTCCAGTGGTATCTCTTCAGTCATACCATGACTCTGACTCTTAGATTCTAAAAATGTCTATTTTTAAAAATTATGCTTTATTGAGGAATTTTTGACATAAAATAAACTCCACATATCTAAAGTGTACAATTTGGTAAGCTCTGACATGTGTAAGCTCAGGTACCATCACTGCAATCAAAATAGTGAGTATATCCATCACCCTCCAAAGTTTCCCCTTCTCCCTTGGTGAGCCCCCTCAGTCCTCTCCGGCCCCCTCTCTGCCCGCCTCACCCCGTCTCTAGGCAGCCACTGATTTGCCTATGCCACTGTAGATTAATTTGCATTTTTGTAGAATTTTATATGAATGGAATCCTAGAGGATGTACTCTTCCTTTTTCCGACTTCTTACACAGAATAATTACTTTGAGATTCATCCATGTTGTTGCATATGTCAACAATTCATTCCATTTTCTTGCTGAGTAGTAATCTATTGTATGGGTATACTATAATTTGTTTATCCATTTGTTTTTTGAGAGATATTTGTATTGTTTCCAATTTTTGGTAACTACAAATAAAGCTGCCTTGAATATTCATGGATAAGTCTTTGTAAGGACACATGCTTTCCTAGTTCTTGGTAAATACCTAGAAGTGGAATGGCTGGATCATATGTTTGGGAATATGTTTAAATTCTTAAAAAACCTGTTTTTCCAAAGTGGTTGTAACCATTTTACATTCTCCCTAGTTGGGTGTGAGAATTCTGGTTACTCCACACCTTTCGACATAGTCTTTTTAGTTTTTGACTGGTTTTAGTGGGCGTGGCATGGGGTCATATCTCATTGGATTTTAATTTGCATTTCCTGATGACTAAGAATATGCATCTTTTCATGTGCTTGGCTGCTGTCTGTATTCTTCTTGGATGAAGTGTCAACTCTTTTGCCCATTTTGTAATTGATTTGTTTGTTTTCTTATTATTGAGTTCTGAAATTTCTTTATGTACAATCTGAACACAGATCTCTTATCAGATCTGTGATTTGCAAATATTCTCTCCAAATTCTTTTTTTCTCCTTTTCCTCCAAAGCGGTTTTTTATTCTCAAAAGAGTGTCTTTTGAAGAGAAATTCTTAATTTTATTAAGAATTTATTAACTTTTGTAATGTACTATGCTTTTGGTGTTGCATCTAAGAAATCTTTGTCTGACCCTGGGTCCCAAGGATTTTCTCCTGTATTTCTTCTAGAAGTTTTATAGTTTTAGGTTTCTTGTTTAGATTTGGATCTATTTTGGGTTATTTCTTCAATATGGTGTGAAGTAGAGATCAAAGTTCTTTTTCTTTCTTTGCATTGTTCATTCAATTGTTCCAGCATGATTTGTTGAAAAGATCAACCTTTCTTCATTATATTGTTTTTGAATCTCTATCAAAACTCAAGTGACTCTATATGTGGGGTCTATTTCTGGACTCTCTGTTCCATTGATTTATTTGCCCATTGCTACACCAATATCATACTGTCTTGATTACTGAAGCTTTCAAATAAGTCTTGAAATCAGATAGCGTAATCTTCCAACTTTGTTCTTTTTCAGAAGTGTTTGGCTAATTCTAGTTCCTTTGCATCTTCAAATTGGACATAAATAGCCTGGTGTGGGGCATAACAGAAGGAAATCTAAACTTTCAACCACACTTATCAGTCCCTTAGGAAAAAGGATTCAGAGATAGATACCAGCACTCATTAATTATACCTCTATTTAGAAGTATAGTATATAAGTACCTTAAAGATAAATGTTTAAGTAACTTGAAAGAAAGGAGCAGAGGGAGGAAGTAAGACAAGCCTCATGGAAGAGATGAAATTTATTGATAGAACTTTGATAAGAAGGGTGTAGATAGAACATGAGTTAGCACCTACAGAGAATAATATAAATTGTGTTCAGCACAATTAGATTGTAAGACATGGAATCTAACTGAATTCCAATTAGATCGTAAGAAAAGGTGCATGAAGAAAGTGGCTTGTCTTCATACTGTGGAGAGTCCTGAAATAGAGGTTGACGAGTTTGTGCTTAATTCTCTAGGCAATGAGGTACCATGAAGATTTTTTTCTGAGAGAGGGTTTTTAGGAAGGAGAGGATTGTTATAGCAGTTGAACCAACAGCACTAATGTAAGCATCTCACACTCACATCCTTTTACAGGTCCACTCACATCTTACCTGCTCACTGCTGGAGTCAGGATGGGGAGGGAGGGAAGGAGGTGGGGCTAGGATTTGGGGGAGAGGCTGATGGGCAGCAGGGCTTCAATTTCAATGGAATGTTTTCATGGGCATCGCCTTTCCCTTCCGGGATGGGTGGATGAGTGGAGTTTCCTTGGGAGTGTTTTTCTTGGGCATTTTTATTGGGTTTCAACTAAAAACACAGGATATCGAGATGGATCTTCATGGTTTAGGTTGAATTGCAGTCCACCCCCAAACTTCCTTGAGGTTAGGTTTTATCCAACCCATCTGACCGTTCCAGTGCCTACCAAACAGATTTCTAGAATGCCGAAGCCAGAAAGGGCCTCCGAGAGCACCTGAACCACCCCTATCCTCTTACTCCCTCGGTTCTGTGAAGATATGAGAGTAAGACAGTAACTCAATTCCAAAAACACGAATCTGATCACACTGTTTACCTCTATGAAACCCTTCAATGGCAGCCTAAGATCTTTAGCTAGAGTGACCAGACATCCTGATTTGCCCAGAATGGCCCTAGTTCTTGCTTGTCGCCCTGGTGCAGTTATTCATAGTGACCGCCTTCACTCCCCAGAATGAACCAGCTTGGATGATAAATTATATGGTCCTCCTAAGCAATGCTTTCCAAGACACAGGCCCTGGTGTAGAGACAGGCATGGGGGTGGGGGGAGTCTCAGAGTTACTGTGGGGGTCTGTAAGCCCATCATGCTTATGTGTTTCTCAGTCAGCAGAGAAGATTAAGACTACTACATTTTAAAGGTCCAAGAAGAATGTTGAAGTTTCATACAGGAATCACTTGAAAATATTGGGACACAAGGACCTGCAGGATCCAGCCCTCCTTATCCAGCCTCCAGCCTCCGCTGCTCCTCTCCTAGTGCTCTGCCTCCCTCCTGGGGTCCAGCTCCAAGGGAGGGGCAATTCCTGGTGCCCCAACTCTTTCATGCTGGTTCAGGGCTCTGTGCTTTTGAATACGTTTTCCCTTTGCTGGAAGATCTTTGCCACCAGTGCCACCCTCCTTCCACCCACCTCCTCTCTTGACCAACTAATGAAATCCCATCCTTTCTTCAATGCTCAGAGCCTCCATGCCCCTGTCCCTGCCCCACCCTGCCCCCACCCCGGGGGCAGAGGTGGATGGAATCTCCCAGACTCTTCTGAGCCTTCTGGTGCCCGGCGTGCTCTGCTGTCCTGGTGGCTGTTAACACTCTGGATTGGCTCTACTTGTTTACATGCTTCTCTCTCTCCTGGACCTCGAGCAACTTGAAGTCACGGTGACTGGCACAAGGAGGGGAGATAGGCAGTGTTTGTCCAGTGCATTCGTTCAGTACGTATTCATTGAGTATTAACTTTATTCCAAGCACTACACTACTGCAGGGAAGCCAGTAGTGCACAAAGCAATGCCCTTGTTTCTGGGCATGACAGCCCCGTCAGTGAATGGATGTGGCGTGGCGTGCGCATGGGTACAGATGCGTGCATCGTGCGTGTGTGTACACGTGCATCTGTGATGGCAAGAGGTTTCCCAGAACCTCGGGTTCCTCTCAGGAAGCGAAAACACTTCACAACAAGTCAGTCTTTTTCCATGCAGCTTCTTTATGAATTAAGCAGCATACATTTCTGATCTATTTAAAAACAGGGAAAGGGAAGTCGGCAGAGACAAAAATAACTTTTGCAAGGTCGCTGAGTGACGTGGTTGGTCCCCTGGGAGAGAAGTCTTGTACCTTGGACCCGGCTTAGCCCAGGGTGAGGGGTGGTTGTGAGCCGGGCCTGCTCGTTCCCCTGGGAGCATCTGTGAGGCAGGCCATGGGGGTGCCTGTCACCAGACAGGGGCCCATCCCGGGAGCTGGTCCAAGGCCCCAGAGGCTGAGCAGAAGGCTGTGTGCTGTCTCTAGTCAGGAGGGCTCTGTTCTCAGGGGTTTATGTGTACAATTCCTGGTGTGGGGAGGAAGACTTACAGCTGGGGCTGGAGTACATACTAGGTCCCGAGGAGCTTGGCAAATGACAACGCAAACCACTGAAGAAGACAGAGAGGGAGAGTGGGAGGGGGCGGGATGAGGGATGGAAAAGAGAGAGAGATTGAGATATCGAGATTCTCAGCCTGAGTCCTGGACAGCTGTGGTGAGGGACCAGAGTCTAACTTTTTGCTCCCAGAATACCATAAATCTGCCTCATTCTCTCTCTCTCTCTCTCTCTCTCTCTCTCCCCCTCTCTCCCACAACCCCACTCTCTCACCCCAATTTATGTCTGCCTTTAAATAACCCTCCCCACCCCAACTCAGAGATTCTTTCTTCTCTGTTTCAAGGATTGCAACAACTTTGGGCAGCCCTGGGATCCCCGTTCAACACTGTCCTTTTCCGCCTTCACCACCTTTTTAATTACATTCAGGAACTCTCTTGAAGACGATGTGGTCTCCCACACGACAGAAGGCAAGGCGATAGCTCCACAGAGGAGTCCATGTCCCGGCCGGCTGGGCTGGGGGAGACCATGATCGCAGACGCCCAGGCCAGCCGCTCGGTCCACAGGAGGGAAGGGGACTCACCTCAGCTCCCTTGCGG
This sequence comes from Camelus ferus, assembly GCF_009834535.1. Classification (NCBI taxonomy): domain Eukaryota; kingdom Metazoa; phylum Chordata; class Mammalia; order Artiodactyla; family Camelidae; genus Camelus; species Camelus ferus. Next base: position 63,492,864 of record NC_045696.1, read on the forward strand.
TCAGTGTCCTCCAGCTCTGAGCCTCTATTAGATTCTATTAACAGCCCCTCCCAGCTCAAAGAAATAAGGAGCCACAGGGAGGGAACAGAGGGTCACCTGGAGGTAGAGGAATGCCAGCTGCTGTCAGGTCACCTGAACCGCAAAACCTAGTGACTCAGCCACTCTCTGGCCTTGCTAGGGGCTTCACCCCATCAAATCTTGTTCCCCCAGCACAACTTCCCTCTGCTGGGGGCCCAGTACGCCCACCACACTGCTGGCCATGCCCACACTTGCCCTTCCACTTCCTGGGATCACGTGCCTCCCCCTTGGGCCCATCAACACCCTAAATATCCTGGAGTGTAAAGAGGCCGAAAGACTGGAAATGACTCCCTGGAGGGAAAGGAAAGGTGTTCCTGTTAGCTGGGGAGGGAGGCGTGCGTGAAGGAGAGGCCATCTTGTTTCATTTTGGAAGGCTGAGTCTGAAGGGTGGTGGGACCCCGGGAACAGGAACTCCCCACTCAACCCCGGAAATCTGGAAGGAATCCAGGAAATGGATGTCCGCTGCAGGAGGGCCGGTGCACGGGGTCAGGGCCCTCCCCAGAGCCCAGGCCCGACACCAGGTTCCTGGGACCAGCCTGACAGCACCAGAGAGCCCAGTCTCCCGGGCCCTCTCCCTGCCTTCTCTTCTTCCCTTCCCACTTAGAAGTTCACCCCGGAGTGTGGCTGGGAGAGAGAGCGGGCCCTGATGTCACGCTCAATACCTTGTGGGTGCTAAACGTCGTTGTTGAATGAATAAATGATTAAAACATGAACCAAAGAGAGAGGGAGGCAAAGCAGGTAGAAACAGGTGTGGGCAGAGATCAGGGGGGATAAGGGTGGAGAAATGAACCATTGAAAGGGCATCTGTGTCTGGGGGCAGATAATGTAACTTGCAAGTCCTGGATCATAACCATCTAAGTGCACACCTCGTATAAATAGTTCCTTGGTTCACACTGTCCACACATACTGACCCTCACTCAGGGCGTAGGCTACTGGGAGGGTAATTCAGGGGACTGTGGTCTCAAAGTTGAAGGCCCCGTGGGACTGTATAATCCAATGCTCCCATTTTACAGATAAAGAAAGTAGAGTTAACTGAGGGCAAGTGACATTGCCAAGGTCACCGTGAGTTGGGGCAGGGCCTATCTCCAGGTCAGGTTCTGGCTCCACCTGGCCCTTCCAGGGGATTTAAAGAGGCAGCTTTTCCTGGGCAAGGACTGATTGATGGCAGTGACTCATTAGCACATGAAACCAGTCAGACCTGGCCTTTCTCTGCCCTCCCACACACCCAGCCCTGGAGCTTCTTCTAGCCTCTTCTCTACTTCTCCCACTGCTCTCACCTGCCAACTGCCTGGACTCCCCAGCCTTTAAAACAAGAAGCGCCCATTTTGCTCGAATTTCCTTAGGGGGCCCCTTTCTGAAAATTCTTTATTTATACCTAAATTCTCCAGAGATGGAGAGACCAGTGTCTCATTCATCTGTCTCTCCACCGTGACACAGTATGAGCGTATAGTAGGTGCTCAGTAAGAGTTTCGTGTTGAGAGGAAGTAGGAAAAGATGGAGACCAGAAGTCTAGGAAGTCTGGGGAGCCATGAGTTTTGTTTGTGGATTTTCTCAGAGAAGCCCTGGACCCCGTATTCTGACAAAGAGAAGGGCCTTTATGTGCCACTTAGACCAGCAAAAACTGCTGTTAGACCTTTATTTATACTCAAATACATGTAAAGGACAGAAGTAGACTCTCGGGGGGAGGGTATAGCTCAGTGGTAGAGTGTGTGTTTAGCATGTACGAGGTCCTGGGTTCCGTTCCCAGTACCTTCATCAGAAATAAATAAATAAACCTAATTACTGATACCTCCCCCCAAAAAATAAATATTTAAAAAAAATTAAAATTAAAAAAAAAAAGTAGGCTCTCAAACCAAATTAGGATGAAGCCAACTCAAATCAGTAGACAAGACTTAGGGAATGGGGACTCTGACTGACTTGTGAACCCCTGGCCTTTTAATATTAATTTCCAGAGATTTAAGTGCAAACATCTTTCAAAAGCAATTTATGACTCAATTCACATCCAGTCTGTTTCTGGGGTTAATATCTCACATCCATGAATAGTCAAGACTGGTTGTGTGGACATGTGGATATCATGTGAATTCTGGTTTTGATGGCTCTTTTGGAGTGGAGTCTGCAAAAATTGCATATTCAATTACATAAGTGTTTCAACCAAAGAGAAAAAGAAAAACATGAGGAATGGCCTTCAGCCATACTTCAAAGATGGCAGCTCAGTTGCTCTTATTAAGGTCATAACCGAAGTCAAGGACAGATTCCCAGCCTGGGCTTGTTCTATCCCATAGAGTTTCTTGTAATTTCAAGTGATGTCATAGCTTGCTCCAAATACAAATAAGTTTACTTTAGCTTAAATGTTTATACACACGCATCCCATGTGATACCTGATTGTGTACACTTACCATGCATCACTTTTGGTAGGAGTTGGCTTGTGGGATGAGGACTACCAAGAAATCAAGTAATAAGTAGGCAACTCATATCTAAATGATGCAGGTCACTGGAGTTGCCTTTAAAGAGAAAAAAAAGACAACTTTACAAAATAAAACTATTAAATAAGATTAAATTTTCCTCATACACAGAGGAAAATTACAAGAGGGATAATAAATGGAAACAAAATCTTGACAGCTCTCCATGTTTGATTACAATTGCTCCACAGTGTTTAAGGATGTTTTGAAAAATAAAATAACATGACTTTCATAACTTGTATAAGTCACTATTTCATGTGAGATGAAGTGGACCAAGCTACGGCCTGGGTTTTACTTGTGTTGCATAGGGGCAGTGGGAGCTATGGAAGATTCTAAGGGGAGAAGGGAGAAGAGGGATCTGTGTTTTAACAGAAACATCAGCAGTTTGGTGGAGGTAGAGTAAAGGCAAAAAGCCAATTCCGAGGATGTAGCAATAACCGATGTGCAAAATGTTGACGACACTTGAGCTGGATTAGAGATGATGGGACAGATGTGGTGGCATTGAGAGTGAATTGGCTCTATCATAGCACCTGCTTTTAGTTTCTTCATAGTATTTACCATGAGCTGAAGTTTTCTCCTTCGTTTATTTCTTTTCTTTTTTTATTATTTTCTCCACAGTGGGACGTGGACTCTCTGAGAGCCATGACCTGGCTTGTCTTGTTCGTTGCAGAGACTCTCCTGCCTGGAACAGTGCCTGGCACAGAATAGGCGCTGCGTGAATCCCTGGTGGATGACAAGCCAGCCTCAGGGAGAGCTGTTTTGTGGGCCAGTGACCCACACTGGTGCCAGATGCCATTTGCTTCGGGTACCGCATCCTGAGCTGCAGGTGACCTCACAAACTGTAGTGTCTCTTCTAAAGAAACCCCTCAGGTAATACGTGTTCATTTTGACCTACCACAAAACTGGAACGCAAAATACTGGCAGTCACAGACAAGAAAGAAAAGCCTGAACAAACTATATATGTCGAAATCCAGCAACTGCTTCACGGCTGGGGGACATTTTGCTTACAGAAACTGTAATGATTCTGTTGCAAACAGCTGCTCTGTATTGGTGGCTTTTCTGACGTGGCCTTTCCCACGGCTGGTGCTTTGGAACCCCTTACACCCTTATATGCTTTTACTCACTGTTTCTCTGGGTCACAGTGTGAGTCAGTCACCTATTAAAGAATGACTCTTTTTCAAATCAGCCACACAAATATGATCTTCAAAATCGGATACTTGTCTTACTTCTTACAGTTTAGGATTTATTTTCCCATTCTCTCGCTATCATTTTTGATTCTGAAAAATTTCTGGCAGTTCATTTTTGCTGAGGATCGTCAAGCTTTATGTGTTAAAAAAACAAAACTTGCCTTCGATTGCATCAATTCTTCTGTCACTTGGTAGAAAGGAGAAGGGAAGGGAGGGACCCGCAGTTCTGCTGTCCTGAGAGATTGAGTTACACGCGCTAAGGCGGCAAAGCAGGAGTGAGGAGAATGGATTTCCAGCTGCCCCCAATTGGCTCTGGTTATACATGCAGCCAAAGTGCATGGACCACTGAGACTGGATCTAGGTATATTTGCCCTTGGCAGTCAGCAGGGAGGTGTCCCCCCGCGACCTTAGAGACAGGCTGTAGATAGCACAGCTTAGTCCTGTCCATTTCTGCAGAGAAGGAGGGGAGTGTGGCACCACAGCCAGGGAGATGGCTTCCAGAGACCCACCTCTGTCACTCTCCAGCTGCCACCTTGGCCCAACCATCTACTTTCTTTGAGAAACATCATCCACATTCGCTATGAGGAAAACAGTTCTGGTCCTACTTACCTACATGCTTTTGGGATCAAAGGAGATGACGTTTTTGTAAAAGCATTTTGTGAACCTCAAAAGTATTATTCAAATGTGAATTGTTATTTTATTAATACCCTCCTTCTTACTATACTAGTAATATGTAACTTCCTGAATGATTTCTGTATGACAAGCACTGTCACATGCTGGGAGTATGGGGAAAATACGTTGTTTTTGCCCCCTAAACGTCCACAGTCTGGGCTGGGGAGACAGATAAACAGATAGGATAATCTAGGATCTGTGTAAAATGTTCCAGGGTGGGGGAAGGCAGGAGGGATGGGGAGGGGTCAGAGCAGGGATCTGGAGGCATCAGGATGGGATTCTGGAAGCAGGTAAATTGAGCAAAGTCTTGAAGGATGCGTGTGTAGGAGGTCCCTGGATGGAGAAGTGGAGGGGGAGGCTTCCCGCTCAGGGACGGTGTTTGCGGAGGGATGGAGGGCTTGTGGCACTGAAGCAGCTTTGTGCTAGGGGGAAACAGGGTTGGGATGCTGACTTCTTATAAGGAATAAGTGGGAGAGGAGGCCAAGGGCAAATCACACAGATTTCTCCAGTCTTGTAGGCAACAGGAAGCCTTTGGACGTTTTCTCTCGGAGATGTGGTTGTTCACATTTGTGACGGGTTGGAGGGAGGCAAGGCTGAATATGAGGCAATCCGTCTGGAGGAGATGAAAACAAAAAACTCGAATCTCCTGCCCAAAGGCAATGGCAAAGGGAGCTGCGATTCATACAACAGGGAAGCCGGAAGGTTCCTGGCACCCTGTGGGATGCTGGGAGGAGATGATGGGGGCGGGCAGGGGTGTTGGGTGTTGAGGAAGACACATTAAGCCTGGGAAGACAGGGGTAGGGGCACTTCAGAGATGGGGACTAGCATCACAAAATGAGGTGGAGACATACTGACTTTCATGTGGAGATGGCCTGTGGGCAGTTGGACTCATGGTTTGAAGCTCAGGAAACAATTCGGGATTTAAGATACCAAATTTGGTGTTCTTCATGTAGATGCCAGTCACTGCTGTGAGTGACAAGGGAAAAAGGACATGGACAGATTTTTCTTTCTTTTTTTTTTGATTGAAGTATACTCAGTTACAATGTGTCAATTTCTGGTATACAGCATAATGTTTCAGACATACATATACATACATATATTCGTTTTCATATTCTTTTTCATTATAGGTAACTACAAGATGTTGAATGTAGTTCCCTGTGCTATACAGAAGAAATTTTTAAAATCTATTTTTGTATATAGTAGGCAATATTTGCAAATCTCGAACTCCCAGTTTATGCCTTCCCACCCCCTGTCCCCCCCAGTAACCACAAGATTATTTACTGTGTCTGTGAGTCTGTTTCTGTTTTGCAGATAAGTTCATTTGTGTCTTCTTTTTTCTTTTTTTAGATTCCATATATGAGTGATATCATATAGTATTTTTCTTTCTCTTTTTGGCTTACTTCACTTAGAATGACAATCTCCAGGTCCAGCCATGTTGCTGCAAATGGCATTATTTTATTCTTTTTTATGACTGAGTAGTATTCCTTTGTATAAATATACCACAGCTTCTTTATCCAGTCATCTGTTGATGGACATTTAGGTTGTTTCCATGTGGACAGACTTTTCAGGGGCAGCGACCTTAATGAGGTGAATGGAGGGAAAGAATCCCATACTGGATGTTGGGAAATCACCAGAGAGGATGCAGGAAGTCAGGAGAAAGAGGTGCCACAGAGGCTGAGGGAGGAGGGAATTTCAAGGATGGAGTTGGCACATGGTCAAAACCTCATAAATGTAGACAGAGGAAAAGGACCAAAGAGGGAGCATCTGGTTTGTTCAGTGGGAGAGAGGCATTCAGAAGCCTGGCTGCACGGGTCACAGTGAGAGAGAAGTGAGGCAGTGGAGGCTTTGGGCGAAAGTCCGTGGTCCCTGGTGAGGAGAGGGGAGAGCAGTCACAGGTACAGAGAGGGGTGCAGGGTTGGGGAAGTTGGCTCTGAAAGACGGTAGAGAAACAAATGTGTTTATAGACTGAGGAAACAGGCAAAAAAAAAAAAGGTAAATGAGACTGAACATTCAGGAAGAAAAACAGATGCTCTGTGGGCCACTTCCCTGATGAAGGGGAAAGGGCCCCAGAGCATAGTCCCTGGGAGAGAAGGGGAGGATGGAGCACAGGTGGAGGTAAGCTTAAGGGGGGACTAGTCAGAAGGGGAGCCAATAAGGACCAAACTAAGGAGTAGGAGAGCTGGGTGGCACGAGGGACAGATTTTTATCTGAGGAAGGAAGAGCCATGATTGGTCAAGGGGATGGAAAGGCACAGAATGTGTCCTCACTTCCTAGTCTGTGGTACCCATACCTTCATCCCCCTACCCCGCTTCCCTCCCTACTCACACCTGGGCCAAACATCATGTCATCAATCCAGCAGGCTCAAGAGAAAGGTGGAATCAGGTAATGAAGGGGTTCATACCGAGGCTGCAGGTGGAGGGGCACTTGTTTAAAAGAGAAGAAATTTCCAGAGAGCGCAGTGGAAAGACTGAGGCACCCACTTGGATGAGGGACAGCAGAGTTGAGAACTGGACCCATGGCTGGAGGCTGTACACTCAGCATGAAAACTTGGCTTTTTAAAAATTAAGTTGAATTCAGCCCGACATCAGGTTAGAAACCAGTTGCTAGACCTCAAGACGATTGATTCTTTGAAATCCCCCTTCGATTTTCAAACCAGCTATGTGTGTAAATATGACTACAGCCTCAGGTCTTTGATATAGGAGCCGTGCGAATATTTGAAGCAAGAACATTTTACATTATCCTTTAGGAACCGCTCCCAGCATTGAACTGTTTCAAAATGTCTCTTCTTTGCGGAAACTCTCTGGTTTGAACTTAAAACTAAATCTCAAAGAGATTACAGTAAAGTAGTTCCCAGGTTCTCTAGATGATTGGCCATGATGCTCCCCAACTCCAAAACAAGAAAACAAAAGTAAAGTGAACGAGTCTTTGGTTTCAGAGATTTTTAGAGGCTGTTCTTCTCTGTAAGGCATGAGTGGCCAATTCCACAGTTATTTGGTATGTAGAGTTTTAAGGGAAATACCTATTTGATCCTTCAAGATTCTATTTGTATGAAAATAATCACATGGGTACTAATTATGGGACAGACACAGGAAAGAATAACCCTGTGTGTTCAAAGGTATTCCTTCTTGGAATGCCTTGCTTTACAGTTTGTATCTCATCCCTGACCCTAGGTATCTATTGTGGTATTCATGAAAATGAAGAAATGCCTTGAATACTTTTACTTACTTTTACTTTTAAATGTCATATATGGTACTTGCTTCTGAAACTTATTTGACATGGCATTTACCCTCTCCTGGCCCCCTTAAGAAATCATATTCCTGTTTTACATCTTGATGCCTTAGGGACAAATTTTATGGCAAACGGGAAAATCAGACAGAAGAGGAACGATGTAGCAGAAAACATGAAGTTTTGGATGGTGGTGTTTGTTAATCGAAGTGGTTTTCCTCTAGGTTGGAGTGTTCTCTCAGCTGGATTTATAAATGTCACGTCTCACATTGATGACTGAACTGGCAGAGTTAGTTTAACATGAAAACAGATCGCCTTCGTGAATAACAAAATAGTAAATTACACAGGGTGCTCCTTAAATAACATCACTTTCATTAAGTGATACTTGGAATTCTTAAAAAAAAAAAAGGAAATTACTGATCTCTGCTTCACAAAAGGCAAATTACAACTGGAGACACATCCAGACATAGAAAGAATAGCTGCAGTAAAGCCTTATTATTAATTGAGAGTCCAATTATTTACTTGGGCTGCAATCATGGCTCCTCTTATTCTTACTAGAAAGGAAGATTTATAGTATAAATAATATGGCCAGAGGTATGTTTAACCTGCTTAAGAGAATACATTCTTTAAATGACTTTAATGCATTAGTTTTATGAAGGTTAGTGCTTTTGTAAACTATGAATTCAGATTCACTACAAGTATTTGCCAAGGTTACTGCTTTTCCTATTGGGTACTTAAAATTCAGACTGACTTTACTAATTCACTCTGGTTTAACCAGACTAATTCAGTAAGTTTAGTTAATTCAGTAAATGTACTAGTAGAAAAACTTTAATTAGGAAAATATCTTTCCTAATTGGAAAGAGTCCTGATAACCAACAGATTACATTCTCTTTGCAGAAAAGAGTGAAAAGGGGAAGAAGAATGTTTTCTAGGATGAAGAGGGAGAGCGATGATACTTTTTAACTCTTGCTATTCTGTTTTCCAAGTAAGATAACAAGATATTACAGCAAAGGATGGGGTCTTAGCAGCAGATATGTGAGCAGATCCTGTCAGATGCAGTCTTCCTTTGATGGGTCACGCAGTGAACACAATTCTCTCGAACATAGCAGATCTCCAAGAACTCGACGTGTGGTCAATTTTCTTGCAATAGTGGAAGTACAGTGCCCATCCTTCAGGTCTGTTTCCACATCTTTAACTGCAGATGAAAAAACCTAGGTGTAAAATCATCCTAGGACCTTCGCTGAAATTTTTGAAATGTGCTCAATGTAGGTTCTTATAGCCACAGAGCAAGTGTCAAACTGTGGAGATGCACGGAAGCATGCTCTCCATGGAGGAGAGAATCACAGACTGTGGAGCTGAGAAGGACTTCCGAGACTTCCTGTCTAACCTGCCCCCCTTGTTGGTGAGAATACCGCAGCCCAGTGATGTAAGGGGACTTGTTCAGGATCTCACAGGTAGTGGTGAGTTTGGTACCAGGATTCCCTGACTTCCCACCCGTTCCTTGACCATATCAAGGTGACTGCTCATTCAGAAGATACTAGTATTACAAGACTGAGTAATCTAGAAATTAACCATTTCACAATAATTTTTCTTGGGTAGAATCTGACTCATTATTTACTCTGCTAGCAAATTCTATGGTCACAAAAATGTATACAAAGATTAATTATAATTTTGAGGACCAAAAATTACTTGTTATAATGTGTCACCTTCTTTTTGTACCATGCAGGTACACAACTCTTTTACAGCACTCAACATAGAGTCATTTAAAAAATTACAAACTTTTTTGTCCACTGGTCTGTCTGGTCTACTAGACTGTGAGTTTGATAGCTACAGAGATCATGCTTTTCTCCTCCCTTTATTTCCATGGTGCATGGTTCAATAATTGTCAAATGAATACATGAAATCCAGAACCTAGGGAAGGAGCAGTGGTGCTTTCACATGGGGCCTGAAATCACTGGGCAAAAGCCAGGGCTGGCTTTCCCATTTGGTGAACACCCCTCACTGTGGTTTAGGAATCATAATAGCTGACATGCATCGAGGGCTTATGTGCCGAGCACCGTTCTAAATGCTTTATGTGCATTTACTCATTTCATCCTCACAATCCTATGAAATACCACCCTGTGAGCCCAGCGTTGTAAACGAAGTTACAGAGAAGGTAAGTGATGTGCTTAGACTTACAACCTAAGCAACCTGAAGCCAGATCATGTGCTTTTAACCTCTGGGCTATTCTGCAGTCCAAGGACTGAAACAAGACATCTTGACCCTCTTTTTGACCTCTAAGTCAAATGTATGTATTTGAAAATTTCAATGTAACCATGGCGAACTTCCTGAAATTCCCCCAAACTGGACTTGCATATTTCCGTTTTCCTTCACCTCTCCAGTCCCATCTCTATGAACACATCTGTCACCTCTCCGCTTCAAGTGCCAACTCTCCGAAACCCTTCCCTAGTTTCCTCTCAAATCAGAATTAATCTCTCTGTTCTTAGGTGCCCTTTGTTGAAACTTCTTTTTTGGCACTTCCCACATCGTGCCGGGGATGAATCCCTTGGGGGTTCGTCTATCTCCCAGCTAAACCGAGAGCTCGGGGAGGGCAGGGGCTGGGTGGGACTTAGTGTTGTCTTTTCAGCGTTCGCTGCGCTCTCAGTAGGTGCTCGGGGTTTTCGGAGGCGAGCCTCATTTTTTAAGGAGTCCCGAGTTGCCGTCTGCCGGCTCTGTCTGTTTTGGGACGACGGTGTGGGCTGAGCCGCCCTTGCCCGGCCGCTCCCAGCTCCGGCCCCCCCTGCCCCGGCCAGGCCTGACGCTTGGCAGGGCTCCGCCGGCCGCGAGGGCCTCCGCTGCCCCGACACTGGCCTCGGCCCAGTTTCCCGGCTGCTAAATGCGGCCCGGAGCTACCGGGGGAACTGGAAAAACACTGGCAGGCGGCCCCACCCCCGGGCCCGGCGGGCCGGGCGGCCGCGTTTCTGCGGCTAAGGCCTGCTGCTTGGGAGGCGCTGGGGCCCCGGGCGGGGAAGCGGGGGAGGCGGCCGGGCGCGGGCGGCTGCCTGCCTGTCAGCGGGAGCGGGCGCGGGCTCGTGTGTCAGCGGCTCCCTCCTCCCTCTCCCCCGCCGCCGCCCGCCCGCCCGCCCGCCGGGCCTCCCGGCCTCCTGCCGCCGCCGCCGCCGCCCGCTCCCCCCGCGGCCTGGCAGGCTGCCGGCTGCACAGGCGGGGGTTCGCGCCGTTCTCACGACCTCTCAGGTTGCCTGAGCTCATCTGGGAGCTATTCATTTCCTGCCAGAAAGCAGCCGGGCCTGCTAAGCAAACCACCTTGGCCGCAGGGCCGCCAGGGCTGGCCCGGCGTGGCCGCCCCGGCCTGCTTCCCGCCCGGGCCGCGCGGGCCCCGGCGGCCTCCCTGGAACCCCCGGGCCGCCCCGGCGGGCGCGCGGCGGGGGCAGCTCGGCCGCCCATCTGGTTGCACTTAGGAGCCGGGGAGGAAGCTAGCAGCGGGTTGTTACCGGCCAAGGGGTGTGGGAAAAGTTAATTGACTTTAATGACAGGTTTCCCGGGACGGCGGTGACGATGAGGGGGTCCGGCTTAACCCCTAGGTCCCCACTCCAGCAACACGTGGGGCGCGCCTGCCAGTCGCGACAATTCACCGCTTAGAGACGGCTCCCGTCTAGGAGAGCCAGGAGAGCCCCCCCCTTCCAGTTCAGCGCCTTTCCCCCTCCGGATGCTGCCGGGGACGGCGGGGGGCCGGGGCCCCGAGGGTCTCCATTGAGAGGCTAATGCGCGCGGCGGCCGAGGCCGGCAGCCCGCATCCGGACGTGGAGCTGGGAGCTGCGTCTTATCTCCTGGAGCCATCGGCAACGCCCGGGGCGGGGGGTGGGGGGGTGGGAGAGGGGCTGCTGAGGCGCTGTAATTCGTTCAGGCCCGAGGGATTTGGGTGGGGGCAAGACTAAAGTCGTCTTTGTAGCTTCTCCTCTCCCCCAACTAATTACTCCAGAAACAGCCTGGGTGCAGGAGGGCACGAGGCCTTAGAAATAAGCCCACTCATTTTACGGACTTGGAAATGACCCAGAGAAGGGAAATGACTCATCCAAAGTGACACTGAGTTTGGTGGCATGGCTGGCACAAGAGCCTGAACATCCTCATTGAGGGGCCTAGGGTCTCTTCCCATTCTTCCCATATTGTACAGAAAAGCCTCCTCTGCTAGTCTAAACCCAAATTTCAGGGGAAAAAAGACCATTTTCAAACTACCAATTATTTTCAAATGAACAAATTTTTACTTCTTTTAAATTTATTACTCCCCCTATATGTGTATACCTCTGATATTAATAAAAATCTACTTTTTCAGTTCTTCCCCTTTAGCACAGGGAAAGACAGAGATTTAGTTTTAGGTTGGTGTAGTGATTGCACTGTGTGTGTGTGTGTGTGTGTGTGTGTGTGTGTGTGTTTTGTGTGTGTGAATTTTTGAGACCTTAAACGTACTTTGATAAAAATGAGACCCTGATGTCTCCATTATGTCTCCTGGGACACTTCCAGTGGGGCCAGAGGACACATTTACCAAATGAAGCATTTGAGCTTGGGTTGGATGTCTTAAAAGAGCAATTGTTGTTATGTTTGCATTTAAACAAAGAGGGAAATGGCAGAAAAACGATGTGATAAGGGTGTGTGTGTGTGTGTGTGTGTGTTTGTGTTTCTTTGAGGGAAAGGTGTGTTGGACTCTGTTCACATACACAAAATAAAACAAGTAGGAGCCAAAAATTTTCAAGTATCTTTTAAACCACCCATTCTGGGTCTGAAGCTGGGTGGAAGGTATTTGAGTCAGTAGAAAACTGACTGCTGTCTGCTAGATCATTCCTGTGATAGAGCGGCTCTCCACACTGGCCTGTGGGAAAGGCCAGCTAGGCGGGGGAGAGGTAAAGCTTTTGAAACAAGACAGAAAATCGTTGGCTTTATCTTTGTTAGGAAGGCTTCAAAGATTGATCTCTCCCGCCTCATCCTTCTCCTCCCAGAAGCCCTTCTAAAAGAAGGGGGGGGGGGTGAGCGGAGGCCGGCGGGAGGGGCCAGGGCAGGGAGGAGGACTGGCCGGCGGTGGGGGAGGAGGGCGCGCCCGCCAGACCCACAGCGCGGCTGATGTGTCTGGTCTCGCAGGGCTCGTGGTTTTCATTTCCCCAACACCTGGATGCAGTCAAACACCTGGCCAAATCTGACAAAATCTGACAAGCCTTTGTGATGGGATTTGGAAGAAATTCCCTGCAGATCCTGGCACAGTTTAAAGTTGTCCGCTTTGAGTTAGGACTTGTTAAGGAGGGTTATGTGAGCTGAAACCCGAGACAACCCTTTTGCTTCTATCTGGAGCCCACATCTTGCCTGGAAATGGGGCATGACCAAGCAAAGGGGTCGCTTGCTGTTTGTATTAAAAGGGGAAGATGGCCTGTGAGCTTGCCAGCACGGCCCCCACATGCTTTCTCTATTAGAGCCAAGCACAGAAACTTATCAAAAACATATGTCTGGTGTTAATCATCTGGAATCGGGGTCCACTTGGGAGTCTGACTAGCTGTTCCTTGGCAGAAGGAATCCGTTGACCTTCTCAGCTTGCTTGAAGAGGGTGCAGAGAGGGATTTCAGATTTTAGATGCTGGTACAAGGCAATGTCTAGCTGCACCTAAACATTGACCAATTAAAGGAAGATTCCCAACACTTGAAGGCTGGAGGTTGCAGCGATTAAGAGTGTTTTACTTGGATGTTGGTGAGCTACTCCAGGGCAGACATGCTGCAGGAGCCACCCGTAAATGTGCAGTGGGTAATAGGACCAGATGAAGTAACTTCATGAATTCAGCCCTGCTCAACCTCCTTCAGAGAGAACCAGGACTTAATGACTTACCCAAATGCAACTTAAAAAGTTTTTGAAATACTTTAAGAGATTGGCCACAAATTCATCAGGGAAGCCAATCAGATGGGTTCTCGCAAATTAAATGGAATTTAGTTCAAGGAGGGTTGGTGAAAGTTTTGATGGATTAAAAAAAAAAGTTCACTTAATAACAAAAGAGCCAATTCCTGAGTTCTCAGATTAGAAGTAATTCAAATTCTGCCAAGACCTTTTTTTATCCATTATGAAATAATCAATTCTAAGACATAGTAGCCTTCACTCTTTTTTCTTTTATTATATTTTCTCAAATAAACTTCCCCAGAGGAAGATATTTTAAGAGCATTTTCAGACATCTTTGGCATCACATAAAAAAGAAATCTCGTGTAAAAAACGAAATGTCATCTGAACTTTTATAATACAAAGGCGCAATCCAATATGAACATATAAAATATATACAAATATAGTGCATGGTCAGTCACTTAATACAGCTCTCTACAAAAAAGTAACTTTAGAAATTAAAAAACCCAAAATAACCACTTAATCACAAAAGTCCTCTCTTCTATCCCAGCGTCCAAGTTCCTGTTTAGTGTCCCGAAGGAAAAGAGGTGGGTTGATATTTAGGGAGAGGGGTGGCCTGACCCCTCAGTTCCGCCACGGCCTCCATACGGAGTCCGCCGTGAGCGAGGGGCCGCTGGAAGGCGACACTGCGTTGGGGCCCACAGAGGTCCCGCTGTTGCTGGTGTAGACTGGGATGACGGGGCCGCTGTGAGCGAAGGCCCCGTTGGGGATGAGGAAGGCAAACTGGCCGTCAGGAGCCGGCACCACCTGGAAGCCGCCGAACACCTTAGCCGCCTCTCCAGCTGGGCTGCCCAGCTTGCAGGGCGCGCCGCCGGGAGGGGGCGCCGCACCCCCGGGGATGGGCACGAGCGGCGGTGGAGGCGCGAACGGCGCGTGCTGCGGGCCGCCGGGTCCAGGCGGGGGCGGCGGCGGCGCCTGCAAGGCGGGGTGCGGCTGCCCCGGGTAGGTCATGGCGTTGATCTGGGTCATGCAGTTGGCCAGGTGGCCGAGTAGCCGGGTGCGCACCTCGGTGTTAACGCCCTCGCACGTGGACAGGAAGCGGGTCACCTCGTTCATGCATTCGCTGAAGCCGGCACGGTACTTCCCCAGCACGCTCGGGTCTGTGCTAAGGGCGGCTGTGGGCCAGAAGGAGACAGACGGGTCACCGAACGGCCCCGGCCCCAAGGCCACCGCCTCCGCCCTGGGAGGTCCTTGCAGCGCGCCTCCCTGACCAACCGCCCGCAGAACTGCCTCTGGCTACCGGGGTGGGTTTAGAAAAACCATCCGCCTCTCCACACTAGCTTGGCGACCTGAGCCAAGACTCTCCCTCTCTGTTCCGTGTCGCTCAATTTAAACCGATCTCAGCCCCAGATCTGCGTCCCTTCCGCCCCCGCGCGATGTGACCTTGGATAATGCCCTTCTCCCCTTCTCTACCATCCAAGCCTTATTTCCCCTTATGCAGTGGGGGAGGAGGGAGTGCTAAACCAGATGACCCCAGGCTCCACGCAGCTTAAAAACTGCCACGGTTCTGAGTCCTTTCGCCCCACCCGCTTCCCGCATTGCCAAGCAGCCCGTCGCCCTCGCCGCTACAACCTCTCTCCCTCCCTTTCCGGAACAGTAACAACTTGGAGTTGTGGCTATAAATAAGCCCCAGACCGTGGGAACACAAGAGTGAGCCAAGGCAGTAAAATGTAGCTGAATGCCTCTCACAACCACGGGCGGAAGTCTGGAAGAAATCACCGCGGGGCAGGACGGACGCCCGCAGAGGGGGACGCGGCGAGCCGCCCTCACCCGTCATCTGCGCCCGCTGCAGGTTCCGGAGGTGCTTCACTGTCATTTCCAGAATGTCCGCCTTCTCCAGCTTGGAATGCCGCGAGCTCTGCACAGAAGAGGAGGCAAAGGAGGAAAGTGAGAGCCCCCGCCAGCAGCCTTGGACTGCTGGGGGTCCCTCCCCCCGGCCCCGGACCCCGGCTAGAGCGGCCCAGCCCTCCCGCCTCCGAGAATGCAGTGCAGGCGGGGAAGATCCCGCCGGCGGGGGGTGGGGGTTTCATTCTTAATACCTGAGAAATAGTATTTAATTTTTTAACTAAAATAAAGCAGTATTACCCACTTACATCTTTTTTAAGAGCATCCAAAATCAGTGTTTTCAGCTGGCTTAGACTTTCATTTATCCTCGCTCTCCGTCTTTTCTCCATGATAGGCTTTGAAGACTGTAGAGGAGAAAAAAAAAAAAAAAAGTCCTGAGTTCCCAAGGGACCTGCCATTTCACCCTGGGATTTTAAGGGAGAAAAGAGCCCCCCAACCCCGACTTAATTTCTTGTGGCTGCAGAGAGATACAGGTACTGCCCTTACCTTTCTGTGTTCAGATGCTGTCTTTGGTTTATCCGGTGTCGTGTTGACACTGGCTGGGGTAGCAGCCACCGGGGACGAGGAATTTTTCTCCATTATATCAGCTGGCATTTTCTGTTTTGTTTTTTTTTTTAAATCCCTAGAGAATTTTATTTTTGGAGTTCACACAAAAATACTGTTTTGTTTGTGTCCCTTTTACCTGAGACTTTAGCAAAACTACTGAGCAAGTGCTGCGGGTTTATTATAATATCTTATGGCTACTTGGTGATCGGTAGCGCAATTCCAGGACCAAGGAGAGAGGTAGACGGGGGATTCCGCTGTTATCAGCACCAGCTCCGCATCCAGTGTGATCCCCAGGCCCTGGCGGCCTCTATATATATCTGGGACTGCACGCGAACGGCTCGTGTGAAACTTCCCAAACTTTCTTTCCCACAGTAACTTTCAGCCAATAGGAGGAGGAGACACGCGGCACCGCTCGTGGACCGCGCCCCCCCATTGGCCGCCAGGCACAAGGCCTGGCGGCCAATGGCGCGCGCCTGAGCCCGGGGCACCAGAGGCTACAACGTCAATCAAAAGGATTTTAACCCTTTGCCTCTCCCTGCTGGGGTTTGCTTTAGAGAGGATTTTCTCCTCCTCGGGTTTGCTCCACTCTAGTTTTTTTCTTTTGAGGCTAGGGTCTTTGCTTCTTATTTCCGTTCATGTGAGTAACAGAAGTGCTTTGACAGCTCTAATTTGGCAGAACTAATAAGAAGTTCATTTGAAATATATTTTTTAAAAAGCCATAGAAGTATAAGGATAAAATATTATAGTTGCAGTAGTTGAAAGAAAAGGGGGGAACGCGTGCAAGGGTGTGAGTTACGGAGACACCTAAGTGATTTCCCGCTCAGACCCAGAACATTGTCGGGGGGGTGGTGAAAGTCGGCCATGCAGAAATAGGACGAAAAATTCCTTTTTGTATGCAGAAAAGGAAAAAGTGCCTCCATCTTACATTTGCAGGTTTTTCTGAGCAAGGTGGTTTTTGATCCCTGCCCTCCCCGCCTACCACCCCGCCCCGCTCCCCTCGTTCTTCCCTCATTCCTCTTCAGGAGTTGGGGCCTTGGACCCCGCACTTCCCCAGGAAACAATCAGAATAATTTCCAACTGAGCAGAAAGGAAATGGAATTTCAAATGAAAGATGAACAAGGGGGGCTTTGATGGCAATGCCTCAGGGACGCGCGCGCGAGTCCTCGTCACCCTTTCCCTCCACCCGCCGGCTCTCGGTTCTGCTGCACTTTGAGGTGGCGGGCCGAGCGGTAGCCTCTCCCTCCTCGCCCCGCGAGCGACCCGGGCAGTCTCGGCACCCGGCGCGCACGGGCCCTTTAAGAGCTACACCAGCCGAGCTGCAGTTTGACATCAGCCGGCCGGCGAGGGCGCGCCTGGAGCCGGAGCACGTGCCAGGATGTTTTATTGCCGCCGCGGCTGCGGCTGGGCCGGGAGGATGTGTGTGTGTGCGTGCGTGTGTGAGTGTGTGTGCGCGCGCCCCGGGGGCAGGGAGGCGGGGGGCGGCGGCGGGCGGCGGAGCGCGGGGGCTGGTTCCTGGTCCCCGGGAGAAGCCAAGAAGGTAAATAGCAGCTGCTGTGCTCAAGCCTGGGAAAACCCCGCCCCCTGCGCCTGGCCCGGGCTCATTGGCGCGCGCTGCGTGTGGGGTGTGTGTGTGTGTGTGTGTGTGTCCGGGCCCCCCTCCTCCGGCCCCCGCCGGGCCAGGAATCCGAGGGGGCGGCGGGCTGGGAGCCGAGCCCCGGCGCTTACCACCCGCCCCCCACCTCCCTCGGGCCAAGGTCAGCCCTTCCGGGCGGGGAGCGCACGCCCAGGGGTGGGGAGTGGGGAATTATTCCAACCCCCCACTCCACCCCTGATTTCGGGCTTGGGGTTTTAACTCCGCCGAAAGCCTCACTAGCAACAGCCCGGGGGAGGGGTGCGGACCTTCTTGTTTGCTCCTTGCTCCGGCCCTCCCTCCCCCCGCGGGGCCCCCGGCGCCCGCCGCGGTCACGAGATGCCTGACCGCACTTAGGAAGCGGCCGGGTCAGTCTCCTGCCTCCGCTCGGCGGCTGCGGTTAAAGCGGCTTCGCGCCGCCCGCCCCTTCCCCGAGTCCAGGGCGGCCGGGCAGCTCCCCCTCGCTGTGCCCCGGAGGCCGCCGGCGGGCGGCCGGGAGGAGGCGGGCGGCGCGGGCGGCTGCGTGCTGCCGGCTGGCCGGGCCGCGCGCCGGGAGGAGCCGCCGCCGCCGCCGCCGGGTGCCACGTGGCGGGCGCCGGGCCGGGAGCGCCAGGGCTCTGGCGGCGGCCTCCCTGGGGGATTTGCCGCGCTGGGCGGGCGACACGCACTGCCCCGGCCGGCCGCCACGGCCGCCTCCCTCCCGCCCGCCTGCCCGGGTCGCCGGCCCCCGCGCTTCCACTCCCTCCGCCCTTCCCGCCGCCCTGGAGCTCGGCTCGCTGCTCGGGCGGCTCGGGGCAGCCTAGGAGCCGAGCGTCTTGTTTGATGTCGCACCCCGCCCTCCCAGCCCTTCTCCAGGCTTAGAGGCCGCCGGAGGCCTGGCATACATTTCTCAGTCACTTCATTCCTTCCTTCCTCTGAGCTCCCCACTGAGATAATGTTGTAAATGATTTCCCCAGATCTCGTCCCGGATGAGATGCAGCGGTTCCTGACTCTGGGTGACCTTGGGCGAGCCCCTCGTCTTCCTTTCATTATGGAACACACGCTCTGTGCCAGACACTGTGTTAAACCCTTGGATTACCACGATGAGAGATACAGTGGCAGCCTGCATGGGGTTTTACAGGTCAACTCTGGAGGCAGACAGACTCGAGTTTCTGATTGATGACCAGGCGTTCCTCTGTTATGCCATTCCCTTGGGGTTTGGGTGATGGCCGGAGAGATCAGGAGAACCTAAAAGAAATGCTGAACCACACCTGTGTGGGCAACACTGTTGCTGGTCTCTGGGGGATACAGGGATGGATACAATAGTTATTGTCCTCAGGAAGCCTATGGCATAGAGATACTGTACTCCTAAGGGTAGCTGACAGCATGCCTCCCCTCCCCCCCCCCCCTTTTGGTAGGTCCTAGGTTCAAGAGAGACGGTTATGTGTCTAGATAGAAATAAAATGCTGTGGACATTCAGCGTAATTGAATTACTCATAAATCGGGATATCCTGGAAAACTTCCTGAAGGAAGTGGCATGTGCTTTGTATCTTGAAAAATAGGTAGAATTGGGGCATTGGAAATGTGATGAGCCATGGGGCTGGGGAGGATGGCAGTACCAATGGCATTAAAAGCGTCCACTCTGGAACTTGAGGTCCTTATTCAGGGAACATGGTCTGGAGCCCAGGTGTGTGACAGGCAGGAGTGTCACACAGGGACTAGAGGAGGAGGCTGGAGGCCTGTCACAAGACCTGTAGCCATCTTGCTTTGGACTTACCGTGAGACAGTGGGGAGCTATGAAATGCTCTTAGGCAGAGAAGAGACATCAAGGTTCTCCTTTGGAAAGATGGCTCCCGCAAAAGCATGGAGAGTAGTTTGCAAGATTTGGAGGCAGAAGGCCCAGTTAGAAGGTTCAAGCCAGTAAAGGAGGTTCCTAGGTGACAGGTGTAGACAGACACTCACCCGGAAGCACCTGTCTAGAACCAGCTCACCTGGGCGTTGACTGCACATTGTCCAATAATCTGAGTTCTGCAGAAACCTGCCTACCCTTTAATGCAATGTTCCCCCACAACCTTGGAGTCTAACTAAGGAATCATTGTGACCCAGACCGTATTCACCTCCCAAGCCTCATTTCCATCTTCCAGAGCAGCCCCCAAATCTGCAGCCAAACCTGTACCTCATTGCAGGCGAAGTTTATTCACTCTCTCTCGCCCCTCAGGCTGCTCTCTGGGATTTTTTTGTGTTTTCTTAACACACTGCAGAGTGGGCTGTGCCCTATCATGTTCTGAAGAAATGATGAACAATGCTTCCTTTGTTGACCTGCAACCTGGGCCAGTAGGGTAGGACTTTTCTTTCTTATTTTAAACAGATGGAGAAGTGGTGATGACAGAAAATTGTCTGTTGCTTTGGGAAGATGTGGAGTTTTCCTGTGTGTTTGACATCCTCTTGGTGAAAGGTGAAGAACCTATGAAGTTACCCTGCTTTCTGCCATGCAAACTCTTCAAGCTTCTTAAAATGCTTCTGCTCAGCATCTGACTTTTTAAAAACTGCGTGAATACTCTGACCCAGATTCTTCCAAGGAGTGAAACCCTTCCCAGGGAAGCTTGTTAACCCTTTCCAGGGTCCCTCTGAATCTATAAGAGCCAGCAACTTCCTCCACTAAACTGCTATGACATTGGTGTCTGCTGTTAGGCCCTAATTAACTAGTCCGGTATACCACCCCCTGTCCCTTCTAGCCTAAGAGGCTTTGTTTGTTTGTTTGTTTCTGATTCTGTTGTCTCCTCAGGATTTGGCACCCTGAAGGTGCTTGGAGAATGTTGAATATAATCAAGTTATGGTCTCACTGCAGTACCTAAAACAGCCTCATTGGACTAATAGTTAATAAACAACTCATTTATTGCCACTTTAGGAGTGCTTAGACTGGTAGAATGAGCAAATGATTTAAATGCACACACACACACACACACACACACACAAACACAAACACATACACACAGGCACATTTTTAGATAGGGGTCTGTCAAAATTTTGCCATGAATTTGTGTCTGGCCCAAATAAAGACACAAACAAAAAACCAACCCATGAAACCACCAGCCCTCCATCCCAGCCATTCAAGAAGAAAGTTTCTTTGTAAATGTGCTCAGAGACTGTTTTTCAGCATTCTTATCCTGAGCAGTGAGACTAGCACCAAGAGGACACTCTCCTCACCTTCTCAAATGGGGGACTCAACTCCTAAACTCAAGAGAAGCCTTTTGAATTTGGAAAGCTCCTCCTAGAGAGAAACAGCCTTTATTTTTCAGTCTTCCTTCTCTCCCTGCCCCCCGCCCCACAAAAGCACAGAGAAAATTGAACACTGTTCATTAGTGGAGGTCACTTCTTTGATCCTCCTGTGAGACCGGCAAAACACAAGGAGTCTTTCCCACTGTATCACGCCCAATAAATACGACCAGGGCTGCTGTGCTTACCTCCTTGCCCCTTTCTGCCCTGTGAAGGGTGATTTTTCTCCATCTTATTGCATCACCTGTTTGCTTTAAACCATAAAACAAATAACTGCATCTCTGCTGAGACTCTCCTTTGTCTCTAGGTATCTGAATGGTTTGTGGGTTTGGTTTAAAGCTAAAGAAAGGAGAAAGAGCGAGAGAAGAAGAAAAAAGGTATTTTGCCTGAGGACTTGGAGCTTTTTTTTTTTTCTTCCCTTTTCCTCCGCTTGACTGACTTTCTCACACTCAGATTCCCTGCAGCCTGCCAGGGACGTGGTAGCTGCCCTGCCAAGAGCTATCCTGGGAGGGCTATTGAAAGAGCTTTGAGTGAGTACACACGGGGCAGATTTTCCCCTCCCCTCAATACCTGCTCCGCACCTGTACAGGGAGCAGTCCCACACATATCACCTGATCGCAGCCTTTTCAGAGACCGTGAGAAAAATAAAGCCCAGGATAGAAGAGACGTTTGTCGGCTCTGCAGGGCTGCAGCCAGCTCCCCGCAGTCCGAGTGCCCAGAAACAGCACATTCCCTGGCCGGGTGTGCACGTGTGTTTGCCCTCATGTGCTGGGTAGGAGCACCTGGAGACGGAGGGAAGCCAGACATCACCTGCACGCTGACTGCCTCGCTGCCTCCATTTTCCGGCATCAGCCTGACTGGTCGTTTTGTGATCCTTCACTAGAATCATTATTGTGGTTCTTCTAGATAACAGTCCGTACGTGCTCACTGCAGCGGAACTCATCACCAGGATTTCTGACCTTAAGGTTCATGGATAAACCCCCAGGGAGTCTCTAAAGCCCCTGAAATGGAGTTTAAAATTATGTCTCTATATGCGTACTTCACAGAACTTATTAAATACTTTTTGAGGGAACGAACGAATGCATTTCTCCTTGAGGAGAGGGTGCATAGCTTTCTGCAGAATCGCAAAGGTTTTTGTGACCTGAAAAGGTTGAGGAAGCTGATGCCGGCAATCTCTGTTTACAAGAGAGTAGATACTCTAAGGCCCAGAGAGGGCCAGGGACTGGCTCAAGGGCCTACAGCAACATAGGGCCAGAGTAGGGGCCAGAAGCCAGTTCGGAGTCCTTTCTACCACGCCACGGTGCAGAGGGCCCTAGGAAACTAAGGGTGGGGTTTATAGAGTTGTGATCACTACCCAAACTTGGATTTAAAATAGATCCTTTAATAATAAATATACCTTGAATTTATAGAGCCTTTCCCCCCCTTAATTTTGAGGTACTTGAGCTGCTCTGCACCCAGCATTTGGATGGAGAAAGGGATAGGGAAGAAAGCCAAGTGTCTGCCCATAGAAGAGGATTCAGGAATGCTTGGAGCAAGAGTCTTGGTTGCCATGCAGAGGCATTCGAAAGGACGGCAACTCTGCATTCCATCTTTGATAAAAATAAGTTGCTACATCTAAACAAAACTGCCTTGTTGGTTTCAAGCCAAGCTGGGACCGTGAACTGCAACCTGGGGGGTAAGGGTGGAAAACAGAAGCTTTCAACATTGGCTCACAGCAGCCTGTAATGCTTTCCACCACCCCAACCCCTCCTCGGAAAACTTGACTAGAGCCAGTGGGACCAAAGGAATATGCACTTTTCTAATGGGCTCTGAAAGAGGATAGTTGCCAAGAAAGCCTTTCCCAGTGGGGCGGGGGCAGGGCGCCGGGACCAGCTTAACTCCCACATTTGGCCGGGCCTCAGCAGCAGTGGTGGGCAGGCTCTGAATGTGCTCTCAGCTAACCTTTTACCCTCCGAGCTGTGAGGCAAGCCTGCAAGCCCAAGGATGAAGATGGGCATTCCTGAGGGATCTCACAGACGCTGACTTGCACCCTTGCATGTAAAAGGCTCACAGCTGTGCGAGGTCTGGTGCCTGTGGGGGTCTCTGGAAGGCTCAGGAAGGTGGGGTGAAGCCTTAGCCCCTTTAAACCCAGGACATACATTTGTCTGACGTGCTGATAGCTGCTCAAATTGTAGCATCAGATCACATTTCTAAAAAAATTAAAAATAAAAATGCAGCTAGTCCAAAAATTGTTTGGATAAAGCTTAGGGTCTGAAAATGATCTGGGATGAGTGCATATGGCATGTTTTAAATGAAGATAGCCATCATTGTTACCCTTGCTTATTATCAGCTTATAGAAGAGGGGTGGGGGAGGCAGAGGGAGAGACCTAAGAGGTGGCTGAGTGGGTCGTTCATTGAATGCATGGGAAAATTGAGCCCAGGAAGAAGGGACTAGCCCAAGGTGTGACAGCCTCCCTGGAGAGGGAAGAGTAAAGCCAGAATTAGATTCAGGTTTCCTGCCCACCAGTCCAGAAACCCGCCCCACTGTATCTGTATGAGCAGAACGTTTTGAAATACCATCTGCAAGTGACTAATATTACCACCAAAGATGGATTTTCCTGTTGAGAGCCAGAGCTGCCCGCTGGTGAGTGAGTGGGGCAGTGTGACAGAATGCCCAGCACACAGCGTGGTTGAATGCCAGGCTTGCTGCACTGTCGTTCCCTCTTGGATTTGCTCACCACCCTGTACCCCCCTGGAAAAGAAGGAATCTTGATTTTGGAGTTCCAGGAGACAGGAGGCCGCTCGCAGGGGCCACACAGACTAGCAGAGGAAGAGGTGAGAAAAATAATGGCTTTTCTAAGCGGTAGATAGGTGGTATTTACTTGTGAGAGAGATATTTTCATTTTAGATGTTAGGCTTAGGGAACAAGAGAAGACGGTCCAGGCAGCTGTGGGTTCTAAGCTGTGGTGGGGAGCTTCTGGTCTCTTTCATGGAGTTGGAGGGTACCTGCCATCCCACCTTATAGTCCTTGGCAGTGGACAGGGCACTTTCTGGTGCATTGCAGCATTTTGCCCTCACATACTGCCTTAAGATCCAGCTTAGAAGGATCTGGGTGGAAGGTCCAGGGACGAAGAGAGAGGATTCAAGTGGTCAATTTAGGAGACATTTGCCTGGACCATTAACTGTTAAGAGACACAGGATATAGGATAAACAAGCTTTCTGGAAAATAGTACCTTTAGAGAAACAGAGCAGGAAGCTTAGAGGCCACGAGAGAACCGACTTTTCTTCTCAGCCACTGGCAAGAATAAGATTAGGTACAAGAGTCTCAGTTGTCCAGAGGATGCATCTGTGGCAGGGAATGAGGAGGAAGGATGCTTTTCTGTGGCGGGAAGCCGGCGGGGGAGGTGAGGGGAAGGAATCCCATTTAAGCAGGATGACTGAGCAGGTTCTGGAAAGAACACTGAAAGGTGATGACCATCATCTCCCCTGGGCTGAGGCTGAGCTGCTTAGGGTAGCTCCAGTACCTTCTGAGCGGCTTCCCGGAAAATCTCAGGAAGTGAGACCCGGTCTGTGATTGAGAGCCTTTGGCAAACTATGGGACCTACACACTTTTCTTCACTAGTTAGTTCTGTTCTGTGCTGTTTGTATTGCTGTAGGCATACATAAGATCCCACAGACGGGAAAAAGTTGTGAGATTCTTTGGAGTGATGGCAGGGAACAGGAGCATTGGGGAGACTGCATCCTGCTCTGTAGCCCGTCTGAGGGTGGTGGTCCTGGAAAGGTGGTGGCAGGGTGACTCAGAACAAAAGGGGAGGCAAGCACATCAAATCCGGGTAGCACCAGGAAGAGGACCAAGGACACGGTTCACCTCCAGCTCCCTGACCACGTGGGCAAGCACTCCCATATTACAGTGCATTTTCCCCCTCAGCTCAACTCTGCATGAGACATTATGGAAGGCGGGGAGAAGGATGCTCCTTTGCAGGGTTGGGCTTCCACGGGCACCTTGATTAAAATCTGAGAGCCTGGAGGGTGAGCTCTGCTGTAATGGCTGGTGTGCAGCGGCACCCTCGTGGCCTAACTAATGGAGGTCTCTTGATAAAGTCCCGGAGCGAGGCTGGCTTCTGGAGGAAGTTGCCAAGCTGTGTGGATCTCATTCACATATCCTGCTGTGGCCTTTATCTTGCCAGGCTCCCACAGTCAAGGAGGGATTCAGTCTTCATATTCCAGTATTTGAGCTCCTTGTCCTGGGCAGCTATTCAACCCTCTACTCCCTCCTCACCTGCCCTCAAAGTTCTGGCCCCCGGGGACAGACCTGGACTTGGCATCTAGAACTACAAGTCATCTGGATGGAGGGCGGAGTCCCAGCTTGTCTTCTTTGTATGGAGTATGGATGGTAATCAGATAATACAGTCAGGGGTCAAAGCCGTCCAATTTCCAATGACCTGTTTAACTTAATTCCGGTCAGTGACTATCTGTGAGCACCTACTATGTGGTAGGCAGAATTACACCCCTATTTTGACAGTTACTTCCATCCCTGCCTGCTATTCAAATGCTTTTCATCTGTGCAGAGGGGCGACATCCCCCATTTATATTATAAAAATTTCCCCTTGACTCCCCACATCTTTCATCTCTATTTCTTCTCTGATAAAGAAATGAAGAAGTTCCTTATAGCATCTGGTACAATATCTTCCACAGAGTCGGCACCCCAAATATTTGGAGAATAAATGCATGAATGAACTTCAACTTTAAAAAAAAGTTTTACTGGCGATTCAACAGAGCCCCGAGAGGGTCAGTGTGTTTTTCCAAATTTTCCAGGGTTGCTGAATCAAAGGGGTGGATTTCCTTTGACTACTCCGGATCTCCACCTCTGGGCGGCAGGGACAACCCTGCAGACAGCTCTCCTCTGTTGCAATCAGGTGAATTGAGAGAAGTCTGCTGCTGTCCATGCTTTCCCAGGCCTATCTTTATGGATGGTTATTAAAGACACACCACCACATGGCAATACGAAAGTACAAAGCAATTCCCAGGGTAAGGTACGTGGGAAGGAGCGAGATACTGAGCTCCCAAACAATTCTCCTGCAATCGCAGTCTGCCATATCTACGTATAGTTAATAAGTAAGATTTAAGCAGGCAGGTTCCACCGCTGGGCAGCAGACGGAAAGGAAACAGGCCATGGGAGAGATCACTGGTCCTTCTGGAAAACTGGGAAAGAAAACGAGGAGGCTACCTGGGAAAGGTGAGTCTGGTGGGCAGTTATCTGGGAGATGCAGGAGCCTACACACAGTCCCTAGGAGGGACCACTGCTGACCCCTTCACCTGCCCTCATTCTCTTCATCCATGCCAGCGCCTCACGGAAGATTTTGTGTAACTGAGAAGTACATAGCAATCATGTCCAGACACCCTGGGTTAAATACGTGCAAATACAGCACACAAAAACACCTGTTTTTATAGTGCACCCCAACACACCTGTTGTTTTATGATGCTGAGTGATATTGATAAAAGGGGCTGTAAAGTCGAGGCGAAGTGGCCTCTTGTATTTAAATAGCACCTCCCTCTGTGAACTTCAGAGTTTTACAGCTGAGATTTGACTAACCTGGTGATTATTTCTGTTAGGAATGTGGAGTGCATGTCTCTGTATATGTGCAGGAAAAGCTACAGCAGAGGGGCTCAAAAGCAAAGGTCCTGGAGCCAGACTGCCCGGGTTCCTTCTCCAGTTCACCGACACTCTAGCCATGTGACATGACTGTTCTGTGCCTCATTTTACCTACCTGTTCAATGGGGAGATAGTCACAGTACTTACTTTATAGGATTGTTATAAGGACTTATACGCAATGTGCTTAGAACAGTACCTGGCGTATTGTGCATCCAGTGTAAATCCTCAGCTGCTTTTGTCGTTGCCATATGACATACAGGATACATACTCTCATTCATCTAAAAAATCTTCAGGAGGTGTTAATATTCTTAAAGAAATGGATGGACAACCCCTGTGATAAATTGGTCCACACATATTTGACAAACCAAAAGCTTCGGCCAGTCTTTTATGAATCACAGGCTGCGGGACCAGGAGACACCTAAAAAATTAGCCAACTCCTCCTTTTCCAAGGAGGAGGGTCTCTACCACCTAAGCACTCTGGCAGCAGCTTTGATTGTGGGCAGATGCAGACCTGGGTGTAGCCCGGCCTGGAATAATTAAAATGAGCCTCAGGAGAGTTCTGGCTGGAGGCAAGGGCATGAGCATGGGCCAGGCACACAGGATGTGGGGGCGACTCACCCCCCCTCCCCCACAACAGGAAGGAAGGGGCAGGGCTGCAGAGGGACACTTAATCTGAGAGAGTAAACACCGGCAGGCCCTCCCTGGATCCCAGTCACACTTACATGAGATAAGATGGGTGGGCAAGATGCACGTCTGAGAACTTTCCTGCTCTAGGAGCTTCTTGGAGATGACCATAGGACTTACGGTCTGAACTGGGACACTTGAGGGTGAAAGCTAATTCTATTAACAGTTATATCAGGACGACTGGCCTAAACTGGGACCCGCGCCATCCTAGTTCTGCAGGCCTCTGATGGCAGGTGCTGGATCGTTCATCTGTCTATTCAGGTATCTTTTTATCAGAGATGCTTCCTGAGAAGAAATAATATTTTTAAGTCACTGTGTTTTAGCATCCCTATGTCTGTGGAAGGTGACACCATTGATCTATCTTCCGTACTGGGAGGAGCCCCATTTTTGAACCTAGAGGATGTTCCTCAGTGTATATAAGAGAAGAGAGGGTCAGAGGAAGGGTTGTTTGACATAACTTGGTATCTTCTTTGACGGAGCAGGTGTGTCCCCAGTTCCCCCACCTGCAAGTTTGCACCCCGGCTACAGCTGCAGTGTAGCAATGTTGCTGGGACTCGTGCCCACCAGCCGACCCACAGTGGCTGAGAACTCTCATTTTTCTTGAGCACATGAATATGGAAAAACTGAGTGCGGCTATTTGAAATGTGGGCCGTTGTTGAATGACAGAAGGACAACTCCAAAGGAAAGAACACTTTTCTTACCTGAACTATTTGCCCTTTTAGCCTTGAATTTGACTAAGCCTTTAGTGGTAAACAAAAAACAACACCCCCCAAACCCCAAACCAAAAGCCAAACAAACAAACAAGAAACACATTTTTTTTTCTGAGTTGGTCAAACTCAAGGTTTCCCCTTCGTTAATTTCCTTAAAAAAAAAGACAAGAAGAAAAAGAAAAATGGCTCCCTCGCCTGAGTGTTCGTCTATGTGCCTATTTAATGATTAATAACACCTTGTGGGCTATTGTTTGATGTGGCCTGTGCTGGTTTGAACAGGAGAGTACTGATTCACTCTTCAGGCATTTATGAATCACAAGTGTTTACCCTGAGACAATAACTGAAAGGGGGAGATTAAAAAAAGAAAAACACCCAAATATGCTGAGTTCTTTGAGTGAAAACTGAAGATAACGTGGGCTCTCGGTCTTTGATACCCTGTGTGGGGCCCACTGCTTTCTCTCAAGGAATAAAGATTGTGGGGGAAGACCAAGACTGGGCCTTTTGAGTTTTATAGATTTCCCCCTTTCACTTGCTGATAGATTTGAGGCAGCTTTTCCCCTCGGTTCCCACGCCACGTGCCTTTGCTCTCCTCCCACCTGCCTGGTCACGCCAGGCCCGGGGTCTGCGAGGGGGTCTCTTTACGGGGCTTTGGGGGCCTTTCTCCAGTCTCACTTGCTGTCCGCTTCTGTTTTCACCTGGTGCTAGCGAGGCCTTGGCTGAGGAGAGGACGGAGACCTGCCTTCATTAAAGTGGGGCTGGAGGGCCGGAGAGAATGGATTCAAGTCAGACACCTGACAGGCCTTGCCGACTGACTGGGTCACGCTGGGGAAAGAGGACTCAGTAGATGACATGTGGGTCTGTCTCTTGGACGACCGTGTAGACCCTTCTTCCACAATCCCACTTTTAATAATGACCCCTAGACTTATTTTCTCTTCTTTCTGCCCCAAAGCCTATAGTTCAGTGAAAAATAACTGTCAGATTTGACCCTGACAACCCTTAAAATATTTTTTTTTATTTTGAGAGAATTGTGGACTTTTAGAAAAGTTGCAAAAGTCATACAGAGAGCTCCCTTAGACCCTTTAACTGATTCCCCCATGTTACCCCTCCATCATGATGACCTGGTTATCTTATATAACCATGGAACCATCATCAAAAAATAATCTTGGCTTGGGCAGCTGGTGATCGTTGGTCCTGGTGCTCTCCCTCCAAGCCAGAGGGAGGAGGGGCAGGTGGGAAAAGGGGTGGAGGGGGCCAGCCCCCGAGCTGTGATGACAGCAATGCCGAGATTGCAGTGGGATTTCATGGGGAGCTTTGTCATCCCCCCGCTCCTCCTGGGGCCTCTGAGGCTCACCTGCAAGGCAGGGCTCTCCATCTACCTTTCCCGTGGGAATTCATCGCAGCCAACAGAACCCCTGAACTCTGCTGGGCCGCTGCCAGCAACTCTCAAGCCTTTCCCCCTGCCGATTACAGTGACATGATGTCGTTTTTATTGAGGCAAGATTAGATTTTTTTTTTTTAAGTTTTCAAAAGTGTGGCTCACATGATCTCTAGTACTTTTCCTATTGCTAGAAGACCACAGAGCTGCCAATTTCAATTTGCTTCAGCTTTTATCACTAGAAGAAGCTTAAAAGAAAAAAGAAAGGGGAGAAAGGCCAGATGAAAATATTCCACTTGCCCCTGGCAGTTAGCTTGAGGGTGGCGGGGGACACACGCATAGTCTGCTGCCCTGTGTGGGACTAGTGTGATAGGAAGATGTCAGGAAACTGGAGTCGGGCCTGGCACCTGGACAGCACACTGTGTCCCAAGGGTTTTCATGCCATAGCCAGGGAAGGAACACACAACTGGGGTCATTCATGGAAGTTGGGAAAATATTAGGATGTTGAACTATTGGGAGATGGGTTAAATAAACCCATAGAAAAGTGTTTCTTCCTCTTAATTCTAATTTGAATAATTCCTTTCCTTGGAGGCAAGATTCATTCACTCATTCAACATATTTATCCAGCATCTACAATGTGCCTGGCTCTGCTGAGGATACAGGGTGATAAGGCAAAGTCTGTGTCTTTCAGTATTTTTTTTTTTAAAAACTGAAGAATGCTGATTTGCGTGATCATGGATTTTCAGGTGCTACCTCAGCCCTCAAAATAAGTGCTGTGATGGAAAATCGTGAAAAACGTGAGGTCCAATCACATTGTTTCGGCATCAAATAAGAGAATGAGGTCTGTAGGAGTAAAGGAGGTGCTGAGGAAATAAATGTCTCCCACTCCATGGGAGTCTTGGAGTAGAAACAGCGTTCACATGTCCCCACCACTGACAGCCCCTCGAGTCCCTGCTAGTCTGATGGTCACAACAGCCTGTGAAATAGGGAGGAGGAGAATTTACCACAGTTCCACCTGGCACTAGCAGGTACTTGGTGTTTGTTGAATGACTGTATGACTGTTGAGTAAACTCCCAATTTATAGGGGTGAGACAGGTTCAAGAGGAATGAAGACATTGGTCCCAGGTCACCAGGAATAAGGGGCAAAGCCTGGATCTGAACCCAGAGGTCTTGAAATCGCACATCAAGGCCTGTCATTACTCCTAAAGGTACCACTCTCTGGAGATTTCTCCAAATGACTGTCCTTCCTTTGACTGGCAGGAAAGTGAATCTGGACTCAACTTCCTCAAAGGTTGCAGTGAGTCTATGGGAGTCACTTCAATTGATGGAGGCCAAAGTGACCTCAGGTGTGGACAGGACACCTCCTGAGGAGAGCCTGCAGCCCTGGAAGCTTCTCTCAAGGCTGAATTGGCTGAGCTCAGAAACCTGGGCTTTGGGTTTTGGTCTTTGAGTATGGTTTTCTAAACTGTCCCAATTTGAATTGGACATATCCTTGGGGTTCATTTCCTTTTTGAAATCTAGGCATCTCCCCAACTCACTCTGTCTCTGTCAATTATGTGGATCAGAAAAAGCTAGATTCAGAGCAAACTTGTGAAGAAACAACCTTCCATTTGTGTGTCACGAGCCTTGATTTTTCCTCTCCAATGAAGGGATGGAGTGGGGTAAGTCCCGGGTGGCTTAGAAGGTGCCATCAGGGTTACAGGAAGAGGCAGCCTTATTGGAGCTGCAGTATCACTGGGCTGGAAGAGACCCAGAAAATCACTGAGTCCCTTCTCCTCCTACCTCCAGGGGAAGAGGACTAGAGCATGTGCCCAAGGGCTGGCACTGGTTATGTCCCTGCTAGGGGACAGGCAGAGGCCATAGGAAAGGAGAGTCTGTATGAATGAAAAAGGAGACCAAAGGGTGTGAAATTCTGTCTTCTTGTCCCCTTCACGCTGAGCACATGAGGTGGTGCATTTGAATCAGAGAAGGAGCTGAGTTCCAGTCCTGCTTCTGTCCTAAACTCATGCTGCTGAACATGGTACGCATTGCCACCTTCCTGGACCTCAGTTTCCCTGTCGGGTGTCTAATGGTTTTCAGACAATGCCTGGAGATGGCGCTGACCAGGCGGGGCTCTCCCCAGCCCTCTCGTCCTTCCACCAGAATGATCTGGCTTTTGCCTGTTCACACATTGTGTGTCCTTATAAGATTTTGTTCAAAGAAAATGTTCCATTGGTTTTGGGGCACGTTTGAAGCTATCAACTAAAATGCTCTCAAAAATCCTCTCCAGCTGGAGAATCTGATGATTCTTCCCTTATACCACCCTGGCTTTTGGACTTTGCCTCCTCTGACCTGGAGCACACTGGTTCTTTAACCACTTGTATGCTGGTTTTCCTCATCCCAAAGGCTCCTTGAAACCGAATTCTACAAAAGACTATGAGGATGTGGGAGCTGTTGTACAGGCTGCTGGGGGCAGCGTACCTGGTACTTAAACTGCTCACATTTCAGTGAGGCGTAGGCTTGAGGCAGGGAACGCAGAATTACAGTATTACCCTTGTGTTTTACTTCTCTTATTCACCACCAATAACTGGCACATTGTCTCATCCCTCTCACCCACAGCCAGCATGTGTAGGACCCTGGGTAGGTGTTTAGTGAATATTTGCTGGAAGGATTCATCAATAAATGGCCTGTTCCCCTCTTTGGAAGGAATCGCATTGTATCCGTTGCTAAGGGCCTTCCCAGGGCTGACTGGAGCTCTGTGGATGCTGTGGGCTCTGTGTTTTCCTTTTGTGAGCTGGGCTGATTATAGCTGTCGGTGGTCATCACCTGTCATCGGTTAAATTGTGTCCCCTAAAAAATAATGTGTTGAAGTCCTAACCCCTGGTACCTCAGCATGTGGCCTTCTTTGGAAACAAGGGCTGTTAGAGGTTGGTGGCTGATGTAATCAGTTGAAGTGAGGTCATACTGGAGTAGGGTGGGCCCTTAATCCAGTGACTGGTGTCCTTCTAAGAAGAGGAGAAACACAGAGGCAGAGATGCACAGAGAGAAGATGGCCATGTGACAATGGAGGCAGAGATTGCTGTGATGCCTTTAGAAGCCAAGACCACTAAGGAATGCTGGTCAACACCAGAGGGTCGGAGAGGCAAGCAGAGATTCTCCCCTGTAGGTTTCAGAGGGAACATGACCCTGCTGACACCTTGATCGGGACTTCCAGCCTCCAGAACTCTCACGAGACAATAAATTTCTGTTGTTGTAAGCCACTCATTTTGTGATACTTTGTTTTGCTAGTCCTGGGACACAAATATATCACCCTACCTCCTGATATTATACTTGAACAAAAAGAAAAACTACAACCCCTTTTTCCTTTAACCTCTAGGAAATGGTCACAGGAAAATATGTTTGGTTTGAACTTAGTTTTTTGAAGCATTAATTATAGTGTCTTGTCAAAATATTTCATATATTTATAAAGCTCTAAAACCTTTGTATATTAGGTCATATGTGTGGCATATATTGGGTAGTAAAATAAACAAATCACAAAGCAAACAACCTCCTCCCAAACAAATAATGACCCCCCTGCCACCACCTTTTCAAAAACAAATTTGCTCAAGTACTGGCCGCTCCGTTTGGCCTGAGAGTGTACGTTTGTTCAGTCCAGGGGTGAGTTTCACTTTCCCGTCTCGGAGCAGGGCAGGACTGTCTGGGTTAAGTGTGATGCAGGATAATCGTTCATGTCTCCGCAGAAATGATGCTACTTGCTTCTGAATATCTTTCCTGCGTTTTGTTTCATCCAGCCATCCTCCTAGGGGGGCAGGTTTCCAGCTCTGGCTTCTCCTCTGGGGCCCTAGATCAAGGAAGCCTGGCTCCTCCCCCTCCATCCCCAAGGAGATTCAGGAATTTGTGAGACCCACCTCATTTCTGGTTATTGAATAACCGGTGGGGCATTGAATGTCAGGGCTGAGAAAACAGAACGGCCTACCTGTTGGACCCAGTGACCTCATAGCCCCGGCTGTTCTCACGGTGTCAGCTTGCGCTGTCTGTCAGCGACTCTTTCATCGCGGGCTGCGCTTACGTCAGGCTCTTCTAATCACGGTCACCCTGCTTCCAACGTGGGTGGAGGACAGTGGCTTAAGGTTCTGATTAACCCTGGGGCAGTCTTGCCAAGGAGGAAGGGGAAAGGGGTCTTTTTTTTCCCCACCAGACTTAAGAAAGGAAGATGTGAATGGGGAAGGAATAAGTGGCTTACTGTGTTTTAATTCACAGTTCACCGTTAACCTCCCAACCTGCATTTCCAGCCCAAGGCTTCCCTCAGCAGTAGATGTGGAGAAGAGCAAACCATCAGCCTCCCATCCTCCCCCAAACCTGACCCGGCTGACGAGGCTTTCCTGCAGGGAAGATGCTGTCGGCACCGTCTCTCCGGCATGGGTACCATCGCAGCACCGCTGCAGAGCCCTTTGGTCCACAAGTCTTGAGTGTGGAAAACAATATTCTCTAGGCTCTAAAGGTGACCAGAGGGCTTCTTTTAGGTTGCATTTGTGGAACTACTTTTTGAAACTTTAGAGAAGCTCCTTTCTTTGGAAACCGTTTCCCCCGTCTTTTCTAAGGAAACCTTTTGCATAAGGAAGTTGGAAGATGTACGTACAATTCCGAGGACATCGCTGAGACGAATTGTTTCTGTTATCGGTTGCTCGGCACCTGCTTGGGGGAAGATAAACATTCTCTTTTGAGGCTTCTTTGGTCGAGGATCTGCTGTGGTTCTCACTTAAGTTGCCAGGTAATCTTCAGCTGAGGAGAGAAAGCCCCTCCAGCCTCCCACAGTTCTCCTTAGTTCTTAATAAAAACCAAGAGAAAGGGCAGCGAGGGGCAGGCTGCACAGCATTACATGGGATCTGCCCTTGTGCTCAGTGAGTCATCACATTTGGAGGAAATAAAAACTGAAAACTGGAGTCCCTTGCCATCCATTCATTCCTTCAATGGAAATCGACTGAGTTGACTGTGTGAGAGCTGGAGTTTGGGGTGAATGAGGCAGACGCAGCCCCTGCCCTCACGGCGTTTATGACGTAGGAGAGAAGAGAAACAGGTAGAGGATGGATGGCAGTGAAGTGTGGTGAGAGTTTTGCCAGTTCTTCCGTGGTTCCTTCGAGCCCTCAGGGATTGCATCTGGCCCCGGGCTGGAGGGCTCATTGGTATTTGAGATATCCTGTCCACTGAATTCGCAAGTATTTGTGGAACCCCTGTGATGTGTCGTGTTGGATGAATTATGTCCCAGACTCTGAGCTGATAACCTCAGAGGCTGATTTAATTTTAAAATGAACAAAATGTAAAACCTTGACCCAAGAAGCTCAGAGTTGAGTGAGGGAGTCAGACAAGTAAACAAATTGCATCAAGGCTGGGATCTTGGCTCAGTCAAGGGCACAGTCATGGTCTGTACAAGGTCACAGGGGAACGTGGGGGTGGGGTAGGGGGAGCAAGGGCAGAGTGGTCAGGGGGGCCCACTGAGCTGGACCTAGAAGCATATATAAGAGTTTTTCTTCTTTCAGTGCTTCTCAGTCAAGAAGTTCACTCATGTCTGTTTCATCATTCAGTCACTCAGTAATGGAGGACTGAGTACCTAAGATGTTCTTAGCGAACTGGCTAGACAAATCATTAGATCAACCAATCAAACCAACAACTTGTTGGTCCCCCGGCAGGTGACAAGATACAGTCAAGCCCTGGGAACTAAATAGAAGAAGAGACTGTCTCTTGCTCAGGGAGTCCACAGCTGAACTGAGATGCCCAAATGTGCCCAGTCACCTCCAAAACCCTGAGTTTAGGAAAAGGTCGGTCCTACGCACCAGCAACAGTGAGTTTCCTTCTGGGTAGAAGTGAGATGCCCCCTCACCCGGGTGAGGCAGCGAGCACAGCTCTTAGTTTTTGTAACAGAATGCCAGCTCTGCTGTCTGCCAGGCTGGTATCAAAAAGTAGCAGGATCAGAGGGCAGCTAATTACGTGTATCAACAATAATGTTCACTTAATTTTTTTCCAATTATCGTATGTGCTCATTCAAAAACAGAAAAATACAGAAAGGGAAAGAAAATTGCTCTCATCACTTGGTATTTTTCCTCCTTTTCTTTCATGATTTTACATGATTATAACTATTGTAATGCACCACTTTATAATCTACTTTTGTTATTTAACATGATAGCAACATAAATTTCATTTCGAATACCAGCATAATCTTTTATCAATGTACCATGATTTACTTAATAGATTTAAGCATATGACTTTTAACTTTCAAAAATTTACTTTCTTAAGACAAATTCCCAGAAGTGGAATTGCTAAATAGAGGAACATTACCAAGATTCTCAATACATATCGCCAAATTGTTTTCCAAAGTGTCATATCAATTTTTATTTCCACAGTATATGAGAGTTCATAAGTTTAATTCTAAATTGTCTGCTGTTTATCTCTTGCCAAAAACATAACTGAGATAATGAATGAAGCCCTGTCCTTGCATCTGATCGAGTCAACACAAATGAATAGATTTGAAATACATTAGTGCGGTTCCTTTACATTGAATTGTAAATTAATACATGCTCTTAACTTTTATTATGTGTTATTATAAAACAAAAAAGAACAGGCTCCTGCTCTCTGTCGCCCCGGGATTTCTGTGATAAGCCGCCTGCAGGGATCTTCTGCTAAACCACCCTTGACAACTCATCCATTGTGTCCCTTATATCAGGACACATCTCTCTTTACCTTCAGTCATATTTCCATTTTTTTTTAAATAAAATAATGATACGTAGGCTATTGGGAAGCTCATAGTTCACATTTGTGTTTGCTGGCAGTAAGGGCCCTAAGACCACCTCTCTGCTTTCGGGGTGATTGAGAACAGGTTCCAGGACCACCAGGTGAATGCACAGCAGAGTATCAGCTTCACTGACGGCAAAGGAAGCTTCCCAAACTGCAGGCTCTCTATGAATCTCTGTATCAGGGAATGGGGTGGGACTTCCTCCTCCCTCCCTGAGCCTGACTTTGGGACCTGCATGTTCTGCTAAGTACATGCTGAGTCTGCTTATTCAAGCTACTGCAAGGAAAAGATTATGGCCTACTTCTAGAAGGCCGGTGGAGTGGAAACAGCAGAAGAGTGGTGCCCATCCTGCTGGGTGGGGTGGGGGGAGGGGGGCGGAGAGTGAGGACAGATTCCCTGGGCAGGTGGCTGATCACAGCAATCCCAGGGCGACAGAGAGCAGGAGCCTGATGAGACCGAGGAGCCCAAGGCAGTGACTGCACCCCAGTGCCCCTGATCCAGTGACGACCTCCTGGTAAATGCTGCCCTCACCCAACTCATTAGCTACTCCTCCTCCCCGGGAGGACAGAGATGGGAAAGTCCCACTCCAACCTTCCCCTTTTGTGGGCTGATGAGTACAAGTCTCTCTTCTGCAGACAAGAGAAGGGAACATGAGGATTATGCCCAAGGGACGTAACTGGGGTAGCTAGCTTAACTTCGGTGTCTAACATAATCGTCCTTTTCTTCTCTCGTGGCATTGCTGATTTTTCCCTCCATTTGTATCTTGAGCTTGGCTGTTATAAGTGTATTTATTTTTTAATTGTAAGAAGCCAGACTTTTTGTTTTGTATGTAAGTAAACACCCGTAGGCTTGGAGTTCTATGGCTGACATGTGCAAGACACAGTGAACAAATCAAGGCATTTTATGGCTGAGGCCTTAAAAGTGAGAGTCAGTGGGAACTCGAGGTACCAGCATGATTTTTCGATGGGTGGCAGGGCTTGAATTGAGTTTGACCAGGTCTAAGAGTTGTGAGATCAAAGGCAGTGCTGGAGGTGAGACTAATCATGACTAGATATGAACAATTGTCATTCCTTTAGCCCTTTACAGTTTGTAAAGGACTTCAACATCCATTATCCTACTTAACCCTCATGCCAGCTCTACAATGTGGATTTTATCATCATCCCCATTTTACTCATGGGGAACTGGGCTCAGAGAGGTCAGATGGTGGACCTGGGACCCATAACTGGGTCTTCTGGCTCCAAATTTTGTCTTTACCTCTATACCCTGCCCTACACTGTCTGAGCTGGGTGAGGAGACCAACCTGATTAAAGGGGAAACTGGTGTTGAGGCCGAACCAGACAGAGAATCAGACAGTGCAGATTTCATGCAGAGGAAATAGGGAACCACTGAAGGCTTTTGAGCAGGAATATCTTATGATACAAGTGGTGTGATCCAGCAGTCAGGTAGCTAGTGTGCATGGAGGACTGGGAGGTGGAAAGAGGGAACATGGGAGTAGAGATGCTAGTGAGGGGGCTTCTGGAAGAAACCTGGGTCTCCAGATTACATTGTTAGGACCCAGGATCTTATTGGCTTCTTCTTGGAATTCATCACAGTCCATGGGAGAAGTGAAATGCTCCGTCATTCACCGTCTTTATAAATGAGCCATGTTATTTTCAGCCTTTCTGCTTCACCTCACCCCAGTGTCCTCTCTGTAGGCAGTTGTGGTAGAGCAATGCACTGACAGTGACCGTGAGTTGGAGCAAACATCGACTTGACTTTTACTGTAGTTAATGAATATTTACTAAGAACTAGTAATATCTGGCTGCTCCTCTGCAAGAGAGGCAGAAAGAATGGGTCTGAGGGCAGCTGGTTCAGCTCCGGGCTGCTAGGCGAGGGGGGGTTGGGGAGGAGAAGGGGGAGGTGGTCAGATGGGGCACAAAGAATGCAGGAGAAGATGACCGAGGCTGGCTCCTGTTCATGCCAGGAGGGTGAGGATCAGGTATGGGTCCCCCTGCAGCAGTGACTGGCACACTCTCAGGGTGGCTTTGCTCTGTGATCAAAGGGTGTCTCAGACAGCAGCCCCAGGCCCGGGAACTGCTCCTTTCTGCTCTGTGGGGACCGCGACAGGCCCTCTGAGACTGGCTGCTGCAGCTGGGTGAGTTGGTTTCCTCCCTTCCCCCACCCCACCCCACATCAGCTCCCTGGGGGCTGCAGTGGGGAGCCCCACCCTCCTAGGGGAAGTCTGTGCTGCGAGGTGCGACAGGACACCTGAGGCCAGCCCCACTGACTCACTGTGTGCCCCGGGGCAAGCTGTTTCTTCTCTTTGGTTCCTTCCTCTTTCAAAATGGGAGCAGCTCCTTGTGGTTCTGAAGATTTGAGGGTGATTATAGCTGAACTGCAACGTGTGCATGGACATGTGTGCGCGTCCGTGTGTGTGTACATGTATGACTTGCTGTTTAATAGGGTGCTAAGACAGCAGGGGGGCCTTCCTTCCCACCCCCCAGCCCCACACGTGTGGCTCTCATTACTGTCAGGAGGCCTTAAGTCGCCTCCTGGAGATGAGAAC
The DNA here is from genome assembly GCF_009834535.1 of Camelus ferus. NCBI lineage: Eukaryota > Metazoa > Chordata > Mammalia > Artiodactyla > Camelidae > Camelus > Camelus ferus. Next base: position 63,531,398 of record NC_045696.1, read on the forward strand.
AGACCCTTTAATTAGGCACCATTCCCAGAGCCAGAGAGGGACCAGCCTGGGCCTGGCTGCCCTGGCGTCACGGGGAGCAGGCCTGCGGGGCTGGGGGCAGGGAGGGGAGGCTGCGGCCGGGGCATCTGAAGGACTCAGCAGGTTTACACTTCGCTGACCCGATGGCTGAATGGGGCCCTGTCCACCCCCATGGGGGCCTGGAATCTTCAATTATGGCAATTACATCAACGGGTCGGAAGGGCAGCGCTTTCCACTGAAGAGGTTCAGGGCTTAAAAGAGAACTCCTGAAGCCACTGTTTTTTCTTTTTCTTTCTTTTAAAGGGATTGGGTTGATGGAAGAAGACCCCCATCCGCAGTCTAATTGGGCTGTGGGTGGAAAACAAAGACACGGCACATTTTGGGGGTAAAATCTGCCTAGCACGTGCTCCCCCGCCTCTGGACCTCTGGCTTTTCTCTCAGTCTTTGTGCTCCTGGTGCAAGTGCGTCTCCCTCGTCACCTTTTTGAGCTTGGACATGGTGCCTCCGTCTCTGAATCTACCCAGCATGCAGTGCAGTGGGCGGCCGTCAAGGCAGCACTGAACTGGGCTGGATTAGACCTTGGAGGAGGCACTTAGTCTCTCTGATCCTCGGTTTCTGTATCCGTATAATGGGCACAATGCTGTCTCTCCTTCCTCAAGTTTGAAAGACAACTCTGCCTCCTGCTATGTACTCAAGCTATTTGGGCATTTTCTCTCTCTCAGCCACCCTTTTAGGTCGGTAACACTCCAATGTGGCCCTTGCACCAGCAGCACAGGTGTCACCTGGGAGCTCGTTAGAAGCGAAGAATCTCAGGCTCCACCCCAGACCGGCTGAATCAGAACTTGCATTTTACCAAGCGCCCCGGAAAATTCGTGTGCACGTTAAAGTTGGAGAAGCGCTGCTCTAGACTGAAACTTGCACACAATAAACATGAGTTAAGTGAGTGAGTGGGAGTGAGCCTGTGACTTTGTTGTCATCTGTAAAATGGGGCTAATAATCTTTGTTCTTCCCATACGAGGACCAGATAGAGAAGTCATGTATCATCGTAAAGGCATTTTATCCAGTCACTCACGAATCCACTCAATAAACATTTGCTGAGCAGCTTTAAGGAAGATTTGGGGGTTTAGAAAATATGTTCTCTGCTTAGGAATAATTTGAAGTATTCTAAAAGCCTGCTCTTTAAAAGAGCTAAGTACAATAAAATGTGGTAAGTGTTGTCAAATAGCTATGCTCAAAATAGGGGATGGTAAGGGGGAACAATCAATTCTGATTGAAGTTCGGGGCTAGGCATCAGGAGAGTCTTCGCCCAGGTGTGTGAGCCATGTGGAGGAGGGAGAGAAGGTCCTTCTAGATGGAGGATTTGCGGTATGAAAGGGGGTCGGGGTTGGGGTGGCCATTAGTCCTCAGGTCTAACAAGTGACCAGAGTGGTAGGGTGTTTGCAAATGGCCCCGCGACTTGATGGGCGAGTGTGGACAGGAGGGGTCTTGCTGCTTGTTTCATTTCTTTGGGGCCCATCGACTGGTTTATTTCAGCTTCCAGTTCCAGGTGTGGCCACCGGCCTGAGAGTTATAGTCTTGCCTGCGCTGTCAACAGCCTAAGAGGAAGACACTTTTTTTTTGTTTTTGTTTTTCTTTTCATTCCTCATCTGCTCTAATAAGTGAGGTTTATTGCCAACACCAAGGTCCTACTTCCTAAGATTTTAACATAACCCTGAGTAGCCGGGTTTAGTTAAGGAAGGGAAGTAGGTTTCTAGATTTGTCACTTATTTTTATGACCCTGTTGGAAAGTCAAGTTGGCACCTGTGGTAACAGAATTGAGATGTCAGCGTGCTTAGGAAATGGCCAAAGCCTTCCTCCAGCACCACTGACACCTGTCACTACCCTGCTCCCCCACTGCCACCCCACTGTGTCTGCAGCAACAGAGGACACAGGCTCAGGGTGACATGGCCCTTGGCCAGTGGGCAGATGACAAAGGTACAGATACCACTGAGGCCCCGCAAGCAGAAACCCTGATATGCATGGAAGAGGCGGCTCCCACGTGATGCAGCCGAGGGCATGGGGGCCACGTATCTGGGCTCTGCCTGGTCATAGCCGGTGAGACCAGGAGTGAGTGTGGGGGACACCAGATGGCATGTGCAGAAGCAGGCATGGGGTGGAGTCTGCATTCTCCTGTAGGCCAGGAGCCTTTCAGCTTGACAGGAGGGTGGAGTTCTCACCAGCTTGTCCAGGCCTTCAGTGCACACACACCGACCGGCCCTGAACGCAACCATGCGATGGGGAGGGGTGGGGCCCCTGGGCTGGGCTCTGATGTGGTAGGAAAGCAGCCTGGTGGATGCTCAGGCCCCACTGCAGAGCTCTGAAGCTAAAGGCGAGGACTTTGTCTTGCTTGTGTGGGACAGCGCCCTTGGGTCCCAAGTTAATATTTAATCCAGCTTGCAAATAAAGGTTATCTGTCTCTGGCAAGGACATCGGGGCAAATGGCTTTCTGTACCAGTGCCCTTGATATTAGCGTTTGTTCTCTTTAGGCAAAGGAAATAGATCGAATCTTCCCTTTTCCCTCGTCTCTTGTAGTTCTCTGTTGGTGGAGATGGCCAGCTGTTAAAAAATACGACTCCAGGGGGTTTGCTGTTCAGGGTGGATCTTTCTGATAAACTTGGGCATAGCATAATGCAGAAATAGCCTGAGATGAGCAGCCAGGTGGGGCTGGGTTCAAATCTGGGGTCCTCCACTGATGAACTGTGGTGCTTAGGAAAGGACCTTCACCACTTCACGCCTCAGTTTCCCCACTGGTCCCGCACAAGTGACCTACCCTCCTTGCTGGGTCGTGAGGACTGAAGGACACAGCACAGTGACAGTTGCTGTGCTGGCTGGTGTACTTGGAACTTGGATGTGGCTCCGCCCCCAGTGGTCTAGAGATGGAAACTCAGAAGGCTTTCCATTCACGAAGACCATTGCAATGTCAGAGCTGGGGCAAGCAAAGGAACTCGTGTCAACCCTTCATCAGCCAGAAAAGGAAACTGCAGCCAGGAACGCCCCACCCTGCAGGGCCCTTGTGGCTGCCACGCCTGTCCTCAGACCCACACAAACACCGCAGGAGAGGGAGCCCCAGTGCCCTCAGGTTTCCTGGACCTATTCTTGTCACCCACCCTCCCTCCACCTGACCTGGCATTTGCTCTCCCAGCTCCAGTCGTCTTGCCTTTTGGACTTGATCCTTGCCAGTTCCTTGCTATGGCCTTGAGTCTGCTGGAAAGTGACACTCGGTGTATTACTGCTGCCGCCTCTGGTGCACACACCTCCCTTTGCAGAGGGGCCGGGAGTGCGGCTCTTCAGAGAATGCTCTCCTCTTCTCCTCGGTGCTGTGTTGGTTTCCGGGGTTGCATTTCCTCTCTCTCTCTCTCTCTCACTCCTTCTCTGTCATTGTTTATAGCTGTGGGGAGCAGTCATTCAGGATTTTGGGGGTGAACATGCCATATGCCTGCTTCTTCAAGCAGTAGGAATCAACAGGAGGAAAAAGGATGCTCTTAAAGCAACATGAAGGAATCAAAAGGGCTCCCCTTAGGTGCAGAGGGAAAATCCTGAGCAAGCTCCTCACGTCGACGACTGAATCTACCTCCTGTAGATGCTATGCGGTGTCCTGAAGCATTCATCTCCCTGCTCTGAACCTTAGTTTCCTTTTCTGTGAAATGGGGACAGTAATGATTCCCACCTAGGCAGCATCATCAAGTTGGTCTCTGGATGTGGAATTACTTGGTAAGCTTGCTGAGCCCCATACACTTGCCAGGGAGCTGCCAGGCCAGTTCTCAGCCCCTTTCTGGACTGAGGTCTGTGTATCTTCCACTGGGCCCTGGTTGTGCTTCCCAGCCCCCTACAGAGGCCCCTCCATTTCCAGGAGGGGAGAACCTCAGCTGTGGGTCCCATCTGCTCCCTGTCCTTAGGCTCTTCTCCCAGATGAGTGTGCCTTGTGCGTGGTGAGGAAGCTCAAGGGATTCTCAAGGGTTACTTTGCTAGGAGTCTCCAGATGGGATCTCCCATGGCAAAGATGCCTGAACTGAGGACCCTGGCTCCCATCACCCCAGTTAGAGGTAGCAGAGTAGTGTCCAAGGACACATGTGGGACCACATGGGTGACAATGCATCCCTAGGTAGGCAGGAAAAAATGTCATAAAGGGCAGCCTTTTGCCTCTTGCCTTGGCAGTAACCTGGCCACCAGTGGCATCTAGCATAAAGCATTTACACTCACCATAAAGAGGTTAGAAGAATTGTCACAAACTTCCCTTAGAGAAAGCAGCATTGGTCTGGAAGTAGTTACTAGTTCATTCCTTTGGTCATTTGATCAGACATTTGTCTGTGTGTTTCTTCAACCATGACATGTTTTATCAAGCACTTACTCTGTATCAGAGCTGTGCTGAGTCCTACATACCTTATGCCTTGTATTAGTCAGGATAAATTAGGTAATGCTGTGGTAACAAACAAGCCCCAAATCTTAGTGATTGGAAGCAACACAAGTTTATTTCTTACTGATGTTACATTCCCAATACAGCTTTCTGGGGAAGGGGCTGCTCATGGTTGCCAATCTGCTGGATGCTCCACCATCTGATGCCACGATTTCCTTTGAACTCCCTGCGGCAGGGGAAGTGAGCATGGAGAACTGTGCACCAGCTTCTAAGTGATTCTGTCTGAAAGTGATATGCACCACTTCTGCTCATATCCCATTGGCCAGAGGATGTCATACTGCCACACCTAACTTCAAGCACAGGGTAGAGAAGTGTAATCCTTCTCTGGGCTTTGAAGAGAAGAAATATGGAAATACTGCAAATGCTGTTATTTTCTACCACCTTGCTAACCCTCACCACAACTCTGGACATAGTTAGTATTCTGATTTTACATATGAAGAAATTGAGGATTAAAAGGGTTAAGCACCTCCTCCATATTTGCCCAGCAAGTTTGAAGGAGAAGGGGGATTTGAACTTGGGACCCTCTGGCTACAAAGCCTTTGCTGGTTTCTTTCTATCACCCTGCCATGTATACAAAATGCCTGTATCAACGGGTAGAAAACTTCAGCTAGTAAGCCAAAGAAGGATGGGTCCCATGCTGTGTGGTTTTAGAGGAGGGAGAGATCACTTGATCACTTCTGGTTGGAGAAATCCAGGAAGCTTTCACTGAGGAGGTGTCTTTTGCCTCCAGGTCTGAAGGAATAGGCCAGATGTGGACCTTCAGACATGTTCATTCTTTCAATTGATTATTTATTCTGTGCTATGCTCACATCTGGCAAATCTTTATAAAATCCATTTAGTTCACACTCTTAGCTTAGTTCACACTCTATCCTCACAAGAGAAGTCCTAGAGTGATGGGGGTGGGAGGGGAAGTCATTCTGAACTGGGTTTGATTGAAGGACGTTCCTGGAACAGACCTTGGGGAGAGATCTGATGCAGTGCGTCAATTAAGAACTGGATTTCACTGCAGATTTACTGCAGCCTCCCTGCCTCCCTCCCTTCATCCCTCCCTCTTGAGTCCTTAATGCCTGCTCTCTGCCTCCGGAAGGGCTGAGGGCTGGGGCAGCGGAGGAAGGAGCCAACTCTGACACAATTTTTGGCCTCCTGGGAGTCCAGTGTTTAATGATGGGAGGGATAAAGTTGCTGGGCCCCAGGGTCCCTGTGTTTGCCTAGAAACTCAAGAAGAAGCCTCCAGTGTGGGGCAGAGTGACCCCATCGTGGGGTGTGGGTAACTGGAGGAAAAGAAAATAAGCCAGCCATCCAGAGCAGGGGGAGAAGCTGCAGGGCGGCCAGAGGGGGAAGTCCCGGGCCTGCTGCTGAGAGGCACTGAATGAGTCAAGACCCGGCACTGCTCCCTGACTGCGGTGGGCAGCTGGGCCCTCGGGCTCACCCGGAGGCTGCCCACTGCACCTGGCCTTGCCCACAGCTGTGCCCCAGCGAGTGGCCCCCATCGCTGCCAGAACAGAACTCAACCGCTTCAGTGCGTTTCTTCTGCCTCTCACCCCCTGCTCAGGGAGAGCCTGTTTCAAGGACAGAACTCTGCCTGCATCAGGGATGGTCTGCGGAAACCAAGGAGGAGAGATGCTGATGACATCTCTGCACACACACTGAGGCTTGGCTGTGCTGGGTTCCCTTCTGAGACTCACGAGCTGCCAGCAAAGGCCCTGAGAGTATTCCTGCTCTGGAGAGACGGAAGTTCATTCCTGGTGCCCCTTCACTGAGTCTGCGTAGCTTCTACCTCTAGGTCTCTTTTCCCACCATCGAAGGACCTCAGGCTTGGAAGAATCTCAGAGGGTCTCTAGGCCAGTGGTTGCTAAAATGACTGATCTTCACCTGGGAAGCTTTTAAAAATATAGTTTGCCAGGCTCGGAGCCCAGATGTTCTGACTCAGTAGGTCTGAGACTGGTCCCTGTCCAGCTGTGGATTCTGCGTGTCCCATGCTCTGGGGCCCGGAGAGCACTTCCCCGGTTTGTGCTTGGCAACCAGTCTTTTCTTGTGAATTTATCGTTCTCATTAAGGGAATGGCTCTCCAAACCCGCTGAGAGGACCAACGCTATTGTGCTTCTGAATGCAGGGCTGCCCGGCCGGGAGAGGGTTTCTGCCCTGGCTCAGTTCCATTTCATCAAGAAGGAGCCCTTCCCTGGGGCGGGAGAGCAGCGGCATGTGTCAGCCACGGTTGCCTTGAGAAGCTTCCCCTGAGCAGTGTGGAGAGCCGGCCAGCCAGAGCTGCCCTCGCCAGGGCAGCACAGCTGACCCCCTAAGACCCTCCCTCCAAAAAACCCACACCCCAGGCCGCTGAAGAGCAGGCTGTCTTTTGGAGGAACTGAGACCCTGGGCATGTCTCTGGGAAAACACTTTGAATTTCATTTCTGATTGCCAAGAAGGGCTTAGCAAAAAGATGACAGTGATTTTGCTCCACATGCCAAGATATGCTCGTGCGGGCTCAATTGTGCTCTTTGTCACCGCTCTGGGAGAAGAGAGGGGACAGAGTTCCCTTCCCACACTGGAGCTGAGCAGGTTGAGCTCAGAAAGGGCATGGGGTTCTGAGGTATTCAGTCGTTAAGAGCCATGATGTATGGAAGGTGCCCTCAAATTGTTCAGAAAGAAATTGTGTGTGTGTGTGTGTGTGTGTGTGTTTGTGTGTGTGCGCGTGCGCGTGCACGCACAGAGAGAGAACAACTGATAAAGTAAATGGGGAGAAATGTAACCAGAGTGAATCATCTGGCTAAAAAACATACAGATGCTCTTGTATTGATTTTATTTTTACACTTTTTTGAAATTTTTAATTTATTTTCAAATAAAAATTTCTTTGAAAAGAGGATGCGGTTTATTTAAGAACACAGAGCAGATTAATAGTGGGACCCCTATCCATGTAAGCCTACAGGTCACATCTTATCTCTTTATTTATAAACTTCTTAGAGTCAAGTAAATGCCAGTTCGTGAGCCCACCTTCCGCAGCCACCTAGATGAGCTTGTGTGCCCCGATTTCGTGCAATTTTCCTTTCACATATGACAATAGATAGGAGTGGATTATTTTTAATTTAGTACCTATGTCTCCCACTGGACTGGAAGCTCCAAGAGGGCAGGGTCTCAGTGGTCTTGTTCCTGCTTTACCCCAAGGGTCTAGCACAGCGACTGAAAAAGAGGAGATGCCCAGCTATGTTTGTTGACAGGATGAATGAATGAGTGAATGAACGCTGGAGCATGGACTCCAGCTGTGCACATGGACTCACATGTGCACTCACAGGCTCCTGCTCTCTTTTCTTAGTTCCATCGCTCTGTGTCATATGCAGGCTGGAGATGCCAGGATCTAGAGGGCAGCTGGCAGGGTGGCATCATGCCTCTGGAAATGACATCTGGGAGTGAATTCCTTTGGGAAGAGAAGATGCCATCCCTTCCCAGCCAGCGCCGCCCTCCCCTCCCACCTCAGGCCATGAGCTCTTCCGGGGGAAGAGTGATGCTCTTGCAGCAGGTGGTGAAGGGATCCCAGAGACAGCGGTCTGGGAAAGGGGGCAGGGATGCGGAGTGGAAGCTGTTGCCTTTCCAGAAACAAAAGAGCCTTTTAAAATCACTTGATATCATGCCTTCCTGCACTGGGCCTTCGCCAAGCCTCCCTCTTCCTATTGTGGGGCAGCAGTAACACCAGAGACCTGTACTCGCCCCTCCTGATGCACCACATGGGGTAGGGGGACAAGAGCTGTGCTGGGCAGGCTCATGTGCTCCACGTGTGCCCATTAATTGAAGAGTTTTTATTTTAAGTTTTGAGTAAGTAGCACATCCACATATTCCAAAATTCAAACTGAAAACACACATGAGGCAAAAGTCCCCACCCATGTCTTCCACTCATCCGGTTCTCCCTTCTGATGTTTTTAGTTCTTATGAATCCTTCTACGGGTGGCCTGTGCATATCCAACCAACACATGTATCCCCATGCAGTGGTGGAATTCCATATGCACTGTTTGTATCTTGCCTTTTTCACTTAATGACATATCTTTGTGCTCTTTCCATAAGAATCCATAAAAGTATCTTTGGGCTTTTTCTTGGCTACATAGTATTCCACAGTACCAGTGTCCTGGGGAAGATGCCCCCCTAAACCCTGTATCTAAGGAGCCATGCTCCAGCCTTCCCCTGCCATGCTGTATGCATGAACCGCTCACTCCTGTCCCTGGATTGTACTGAGTAATGAGGGGCGATAGAGATGGGAGGGACCTTACACCTGTGCTGTTCAGGACAGTGAACCTGGCCCTATGTGGCTATTGAGCCCCTGATACATGGCCATCCAAATTGAGATGTGCTCTAAATGTCAAATACTCACTGGATTTTGAAGATTTAATTTTAAAAATGTGGAAGATCTTATGAATTATTTTCAGATGATTTCAAATGAAAATTATCGTTTTTGAATACATGGGGTAAACAAAATCTACCATTAAATTTCATCTTAAAGTATATTTTTTAAAATGTGGCTACTAGAATTTTAAAATGTATGTGCTCGCATTCACGGGCAGCGTATTTCACTGGACTAGATTTCCCTGGAGACTTGGAGCCCAGGGGAGAGCTGGGGATGGGAAGGAACTAAATAGATTAGGAGCGGGCAACGTAAAGGTAGAAACAGATGAGTAGCCTGTTGAAAGCTCCCAGGCTGGGGGTCAGGAGGACTGGGTCCCTGCCTGAGTCAGCGACTTCCTGGGAGACTCTAGGACCAGCATCCTTCCTTCCGGGTCTAGGTTTCCTCCTGTGTGCAAGACAGTGACAAGAATCTGAGAATGTTGCCTCCGGGAGGGCAGGAATCCCTCTAGGCTTCGTCCTCTGCTCTGTCTCCAGAGCTAGAATGGGGCGTGGCACAGGCTGGGTGCTTGCAGAATGAATGAATGAAAATAGGAGGTAAAATGGAAAATTTGAGTTTCCTTTCTAGGTAAGCGTTACACTCATCAAAGCATCAGGAGTCAGAGGCTCTAGAGATGGCAGGATGCTCGGACTCTGAAGCCAAGACTCAGGAGGCAGGAATGACAGAAGTAGGACCACCTCCAATTTCTTCACTCCTACCACCAGGAACCATCAGGAAGCAGGCTGTTACAAATGAGCATTTGCTCTTGGTAACGTCTGCTGCTGATGCCGCCTGGCCATGGCCCCCCTCCTGCTCCTGAGGGAGAATGGGCTCAGGAGGAACCCATTCAGAACCAAGGGCTCAGTGTTTTCCAAGCCTTTCAGTCAGAAGGGCCTTGCTCCGGCCTGAATCCCCAGGTGGAGGCCCTATCATCTCGCTGGGCCTCCCAGCCCCAGGCCACTGGCCTGGGGAAGCTGGAGTCCAGCCCCGGGGCGGTGAGGAGCCAGCCTCTAAATCACTCCTGCTAGGGTGGGAGGGCCGGGCCAGGCACGGAGGGGATTTTCCTAGATTATATTGAAAGAGTGACAATGGGGAGGGAGAGGAGCTGGGTTCCCACAGAGTGTCCGGTCACTCCTGCGGGGGGCTGTGGGAGCCGGGCCCGGCTGCCTTTTTCTCTCTGGGCAGCAGCACACACAGTTTTTAATAATTAAGTAACTTTAATTGTCCTGGGAAAGCAGAGCTCGCCTTGGGGCACGCTGCACAAACTCATAATTAATGTTACCAAGAGCGATTAGCAAAGGAGAACTGAGAAATGATTCACTTTTTAAAGAGCACCTCACTGTTAAGCCTTATTATCTGAAGTTTAGAACCTCATTTATCTGCTTTGAGGAAAAAAGAAAAAGAAAAAGAAAAAGAAAAAAAAAGACCCAAGACCCAGAAGTGAATGCATGTGAAATGAAAACTCCATGCCTTTGTAATCTGGTTTAAAAACATCAGATGGGAAAATGTTGCCATTTCTTGATTCCATTCTGGTGACAGAAGGAGAATTTAAGACAGAGGAATATAATTAAGGCATAATAACGCATTCATAAGAACTCAAGCTTTTGACTGCTGCCCCGGTTTGCTTAGAAATGACTTCATGTTAAGATTTCTTTTTTTTTTTTTTGGAATGGCTTTTTCTCTCTTTGGAATGGCTTTCTCTGAGGGACATACCAAATTTTGTGCAGTTTTCAATGATCATTCCTATGAAATAATACTAGTGGCGTGTTTGGCATGTCAGTGTTCAGTAGACATTGGATGAATTAATGAACGAGCGAGCACAATAATGTGAGATGGGCGGGCCCCATGGAGGAAACAGGGGAAATAATGGCAGCCATGATACAGCTGGGGTGAGATGGAGCTGGGAGATGCCTTGAAGGTCAGGAGTGGGTGTGAGAGAGACCAAGGGTGAAGGGCAGCTCAGAACGCTGGGCCCCAGGCGGCCCGTATGCAAAATAAGTGGTCCCTAAATGTACCAGATGGATGGCCCTCCACTGGGAAGGGTGTTTCCTCACGAAGTCCTCGTGTCCCCACAGCGCTGCCTAGCTTTCTTCTTCCACTCAGACAACGAATGTTTGTATCTGAGATGATGACTGTCCCACCCTTTCCAAGCATAATTGTGGGGCTTTCTTCCATTTAGTCCACTAACACTGACTAAATGCTTACTAGGCGCTGTTTTTCGTGGACACAGATGGATACAGCTGGCATGCAGGCAGGGTCTTTGGTTCTAAGTCTCCATAAATGGTTCCGTTCTCTCTGAGCCTCCATTGCCTCAGCCACAGGGTGGGAACAAGCGTCCGGGCTTCCCTGAGTTCCCTCCGGAGCACGTGGATGGCAGCTCCCTGGGAGCTGGAGAGATGACCTAGGAGCTCCTGCAGCACCTTTTCCGGGTAACTGTGGAGGAGTTTTCCTTCTGCTTTCTCTGCAGTCTCCATCCTTCCTCGAGGTACTGTTCTTGCCACACGCCCACCAGACAGGCTCAGCCGGCGGCCCCTCATCCCACCCCCCAGAGCAGGAGCTGGATTTGTCCCCCGCAGCCCCCTGTGAGGGTGCCTGGGCCTTTCCTGAGACTCTGCTGTCCCCTGGACATCAGTCATGCCCCACTGAGAGGCTGGTGGGTCAATGACAAGGTGGTGGCTGATTCAGCTCAAGGTGTGATTCCTCTTAGGGTCTCTCCAGTGACCAGACAACTTACCAGGAACGAAAGTTTCAGGGCATGGAGGAATGAAGCCATTCTCTTCCTGCTGCTGCCCCTTTGTGACCACAGGCTCTGAAAATAACTGGTATTATCAATGGTAACCACAGTCCTTCAACCTGTTCCAAACATTAGAAGTCATGAAGTGCTTTCCCATCCATGATCTCATTTGAGCCACACAAAAATTCCAGGAAGGAGATATAACTATTCCCATTTTGCAGATGAGGAAACTGAGGTTTCTGAGATTTCAGTTGACCAAGGAACTTGAGCCCAGGTTCTCAGACTCCTACCACTCTCCCATTGAGAAGCTGCCCACCATAATCCTAGTTCTTCCTTTTGGTTCTTAAGTACTGTGATCTATGTTCCTGTGTTTTTCCAAAATGTGATGTGTATATTTAATTATTATCTTGGAGCTCAGGAAAAAGCAGACTCATTTCTGTTCATTCACTCATCTTCCAATCATCAGTCTATTGTTTATTCAGCTTGAATTTCCTGAGAACCTACTATGTGTTATGGTTAATCAGGATCCCTGACTCCAAGTCCAAGGGTGAGGTGTGATTTTTAGATTTTTAAGTAGGTTGCATAGGCCCACAGTAAACAATCCAAGTTGTAAGAGAAAAAAAAAAAAAAAAGTAAGGCCCTCCTGTCTTGTTCATGATACTCTGTCTCCCTGGCCCTCTCCCAGGCACAACCACTGTTGCCAGTTTCTTGTGGGTCCTTCAGAGATAGTCCACACATATGCACACTCATGTGTGTGTGTTTCTCCTCTTCCAAAATGTAGCATACCATGGACTGTTTCTATATCTTGTTTCCTTGCTTATAAAACTGTATCAGGGAGATAGCTCCATATCAGAACATGGGGAGCCATGCCAATCTTTCTAAATGGCTGATTAGCAGTTCACATTATTTAACCTACATTTCATTTTTAAAACTATTTGCCTACTGATGGATATTTGGGTGGCTTCCATTATTTTGTCATTCACGCGTTTCCTTAACATTCAAGCCTTAATGTGAATCTTGGAGCAATTTTGGAGTTCAGTGGGAACAAGAGAATTGAGAGATGAGAGTTCTATCCAAAGTCTGTGTTAATTAGCTATTTAACTTTGGACAAGTGCCACTGCCTCCCTGGGCCTCAGTTTTACCATCTATCAAATGGGGACAGTGGGCTCTAGCATCCCTCCCAGCCTGTTTGTCTCCCCAAACCCCAGAAGTAGCAGAATGCCCCACAGAGGGTCAGCCAGTCTGGGGCTTTGGGTGGGATCCGTGGGGCTGAGTGACCTGGTGAGCCTCTCCTGTTGCTGATCTCAGTGATGCAATATTGAACTCAGGCAAGTGTGGCCTTGTTCTCCCTGGGACCCAGTGTGATTCAGGTCCTGTAGCGTGGTTTCTCCACCAGCAAATGAGCGGCGAGACACCTTTCTTGGCAATGGGCTTAACGAGGGTTCCGGGAATGTCTGATTACTCATCTGTTTTGCAACGGCAGCAAACTCCCGGCCAGAAGAGGAGGCAGCTAGCGTGGCTTCCTTCCTGAATTAATGACTAAAGCGTTATGAATGACTAATCAGTTCAGCACGGAGCAGAACTGGGTGGTCGAGTCGGGGCCGAGGGTGGCAGCGAGGCAGGTGGTGCAGATGGTGCCGGGTGTTGAGTGGGCTTTAACCCCCCCCCAGCCCTCCGCTTGAATGCCTCAGGGTCTCCATGCTGTCCTTCCAGGGGGGCAGTATTGGGGCCAGATGTCCCATCCAGACATCAGTCCCCACTGTCTCCTAGAGCCTGTCTGCCTGGGACATCATCGCTGTCAGCCGCCTGCAAACGTCCCCTCCAGCCTCACTTAGGTCCTGCAGAGGGAAATCTGGATGTTCACACAGAAATTCAGGAGTGACATCCAAAGTACACCATCTTATATGGTACACCTACTGTGTACCTCAGAAGGAATTTTGAAATTAATCTGTTACTGGGAGAAGACGTAAAGGGGGTGCGATTGTTCTTTTGGCCACACTTTTGGACAAGAGCCAAGAAAGGAGGACTTCTTTCCTGGCGAGTTTTCTTACCTCACTTAGCTCAGGCAGCTCATTATGGATTTGAGGATTAATGGGGACTGGAGGAAATATTTCTCCTTTAAAGCAAGTCTCTGGCTTCACAGTGCGTGCCCTTCACCCTCTTTCCCCCTTCAAGCTTCTTCTGTCAGGCCGGTCCTGGCCTAGCCCTCTGCTTTCCAGCAGTGATTAGATTATTACCCTCTGCAGTGGCTGGAGGGCATGCCTGGATGTCGCAGTGCAGCCCAAGGCCCAGGTGAGGCCTCTGCTCCTGGCCTCCCCTGGTCCCGGTCCCAGCAGTTCTGTGCAGGCTCCTTCCATCAGGGCACAGGTCCTGTGAGGTCTTCCCCGTCTTCTCCCAGGCCAGGTGGAGCTCTCCCCATTAGCCCTTCCTGGACTCCTTGGACAAGAGGTCCTTTCCTGCTGGCTCCTTCCCTTTGGCTTCATTTTGAAACTGTCCTCCTGACTGACACACAAGGTGTGGGCCTCAGCCTGTGCCATTCTGGGCTCAGGCCACAGGAAGTCTCTGAGCATCCTGTGTGTGTATGGGGAGGTGGGGGTCACCTGTCTCCAGCATCATGTGCTGGGTCCTGTCTCCCAGCCCTTCCACAGTTAACCAACTCATGGGGGTTTTCTAAATTTCCCGTTCTTCCCTCCGTATTGCCTTTCCAGGCCTTTGTGGGCCAACATGCTTTCTTGAAGTTGAAAGGAATCACCATGGAACTCAGGGTCCTGCTCAGCATAGATGTTCAATTGTTGAGCGGATGGTTCTTATCCTGGGCAATGCCACATTCCCTTTACCCTCAAAACTTTAAAATTGACTTTTGTTACATCTCCCTGGACCAGCTGCTCAGTCCTCAACCACTTTCTTGGGTACAACTTCACCTTCTTTGGGACAATGGCAGTAAAGCCCACCATGTCAGAAGGGCCTGGTTGCTTATAATTTCATCAGCTTCTTAACCTGGCAGAGAGGAGTTGGCCTTTGTGGAAATCATCTTCAACTAAAATCTCTAATAAATTTAGGATGAGTCACCCCACTCGGCCTTTTTCCAGGAATCCCCCTGAAGAATTCAATTTATATGCTCACAGTAGGCCAGGCCCAAATATGAGGTAAGATTTATCTTTTCTCTCTCCAGTTCAGAGCCTTTTCATATCTGAATAGCCCAAGTCCCAGTGTAAAATGTTCCAGGGAGTGCTCCCTGTCGCTCCCTGCTCTGCCAGTGCCTCTGGGTCTGGGCCTTGGGTTTCACCCCTTCCTCTAGTGCTGGTCCTGCCTGTCCCCTAGGCCTAGGGGAGCTCAGCCCCTGCTCCTCAGAGAAGAGATGATGCCTAAGGATGAAATATACACCAACGTGTATTTCCTGAGACTAGAGACTATGTACTGCCTACTTTAAGATTAAAGAGACATTTGACTAAGGAGATATATATTTTTTTCCTTTCTGTTCTCCACCCCACCCCCTTCTTTCTTGTACTTTTTACACCAAGACACTGAAATCACAAGGTATGGGTGGTATTTTTCTCTTTAGAAATCCTTTTTAAGGCAATTATGTCAAGAATGTTTTCATACTTTGGGTTGGATGGGGGGGAGGGGAGGCTTAATCCCCCCAGATGGGTATTTCTCTGAAAACAGACATGCAAATGTTGGGCTTGTCAAACCCTAAAATGTGTTCTTTCTTCTTGAGAATTATGGCATACTGCCTGCTGAGCCTGGGAGACCTGAGTGAAGGAGGGAGCCCTAGTGGTGCAGAAAGCAAGAGTGTGGGAAAGGGCGGGCAGCGGAGGCACGCGCCAGATAAGCAGGGCGCCCAGCGCCCTGTGCATCACGCCCCAACACTCCCCAGACCCTCGGGCTGCGTGAGGTTTGAGCTCGCCTTCCAGGAACTGGAGACCCGATTCGGGAAAAGCCTGATGCGCCTCGCTCTCGCGCACGCGCACCAATCGTTCACTATTGCTCTGCGGGTGGGAGGCTGGCCCGAGTCACCCCGGTGCTCTCCGGCCAGCTGACTGCAGCTCACACCTGCCAACCTGAGTGTAACAGTAGAGACTTAGGGAGAGATTGTCATGCCTAGGGTAGCCACCAAAGGCTTCAGGTGAGGAATCTTTCTAGATTCTCCTCCACTGAGAGACCTTGGGCTGGGAGGGGGACAGATTAGCAAATGCTTCCTGCTGGGCTTCTAAGTCATTGCAAAGAACCTCTAGAGGACTTGCTGCCACTAGATGATGATTTCACAGCTCCATGGGGGAGAGAGACAAGAAAACATGCATGCTAAAGCAGGGCAGCCCTGGCTGAATGCAAAAAGAGAGATGCACCCACCTCACTCCACCCCCCCCCCCACAAATACGGTTAAAACATTTATACCAGGTGAGAAAATGGCTTTAAAATATTTTACTGCATCTGTAGCTGTAAAGAAGAGCCGTTCTAATATTTTAGGTTTTGGTTTCTCACGCCCCAAGCCTTTGCCTAATGAAAGTAGGGAAACTGGGCATGAGGTGGCCTCCTCTTCATGGCAGGGGGTGGAGGGGGTGGGGGGCGGTGCTTGGGTTGGGCACAGGTCTCACTGAGGCTGCGGGAAGATGCCTAGAGTTGGCTGCTATCTGACCTATCTTTCTGGATTATTGTTTTGAGAATCAAATTAGGTCGTGGTTACGATTATATTTTCTATTGCATAAATAAGCAAGTAACTAAAGAGTAGTATCATTTCCTTGAGAGCTACAGCCCTGAAAGCCCTAGTGATGTCTTCAATTTGTTGAGCATCTACTATGTTCCAGGCAGTGTCTATATACGTTATAGCCAACTAGAATGGAAGCTGGATGGGGATGAGGACTTGGCCTTGTTCCCTTGTAGTCCCAGGGCCTACAAGAGTGGTGGTCACATAGTAATTCTTCAACAGATATTTCTTGGAGGTTGAAAAAGGAATTTCTAATCCCTAGCATATTGGCCCTGCTCTGCACACAAGGATGTGGAGCCTTGGAAAGATTGGGTTGCCTGCTCGAGGTCACACTGCTAGCTAATTACTGATTTGGGACAGGAGCTCAGTTCTTCTGTCCTTTCCCTGAAGCCCAGGCCTGCCTGGGACCCTCGGACCGTCTGTCTTCCGACTTTATTGGGCTCAGCTGTCCTTGGCAAAGCAGGCTCCTGTGCTAGGAAGATGTGAGATCCTAAGGACAGCTTCAGGAATAGGCAGGCTCCCCTCCTGGTTCCAAGGACCGGGCAGAGAGTCTCCCAAATTAACTTCATAAATGCCTTGAGCTCTTCCTTTGAGAAAGAAAGGAACCTGCCTCAGGTGGTTTAACCTGTGCCTTAGGACTCCAGGGACAGATATGGTAGAAGCAGACAGAGTCCTCCAAGGCTCTTCAGAGAACTCCTCCTTGCGCCCCTCCTACTGCAGCCATGGTAGAGCGACCAGGTGTGCAAAGGCTTTGAGCATCTGCATGGAGGTGCTCCAGCTGCAAATCATCCTGGGCCATCCCATGTACCTCTCACTTCCTGTCCAGGGACATTCTACTGTGTGGTACTGTCACTAACCGATGTGTATCCTGGAACAGCCTGGGACCACCCTTCTCCAATGAAGCACAGGAATCTGCAGGTAAATGCTTCCCTTTGGACTCTTAGGTGAGCCATTCTGAGATGCTTTTCACAGAGGTCTTTAGGAGTTTGCAAGGAATTAAGCATTTAGTTCCCAGGTACAAGCTTCCTCAGTCATGCATCCTTGTACTGGCTCTCCCCCCTTCCCTGGACCTCCCTTCTGCCCCCAGGAGGGATCGTTACCCAAATGAACACCTGTACGGGAACCTTTGTTTCCAGCCCTGCTTTCGGAGGAAACTGCTAAGACAACATGCCTGAACAGACAGGTGCTCCTCTCACATTTGCTCAAGAGTGTAGCCCTGCCCAGTCTCCCAGAGCTTTGGGGAGCTGGTGTCGGCAAGCAGTAGCGAGTGGCAGCAACTCCTTGGACTTGCAGAGCGCTGCACAGCTGTGGACGAGCCTGTCCTGGGGTCTTGGCTGAGGATGCTTCCTGGTCTAGTTAGAGCCAGATGAAGTCTGGGGACATCAAGGGCCCTGCTCATTTAGTTACCCAAGTCCCCTGACTCTGGTGGGCCTCCCTCAGAGCCTACCCCTGTCCCTATCATTCAGAACAGATGGTGTTCTGATGAACTTAATTACATCATTAGCAACTGGGCTACAAAAATGGGTGATTTGAGAGCGGCTGGGAAGCTGGGAGCCTCCTGGCCCCATGGCTGGGCAGCTGTTCCCAGGGCTGGCTGAGCATGCCTTTGCAGCGGGCTTCCTCCCATCCCCCACCCCAGGCTGCCCCTGTCAGGCCGATAGGCTAAGCTGCCCTCTCTGATCCCGAGGCTTTCCCACCAGCCATGCCCAGAACAGATGGAAACAGATCTCTTGGGTATCTCCAGCTGATGCAGATTTCACAGCGGGCGGAAGAAAGTGAGGGGGAGCAGATAAGCCACCCCTTCCCACGGCCACTTGGGAGGCCACACTGGTTGTTCAGCTGTCCACCCTCACTCCTTGTGAAAGGGGTGGGGCTTGAAATGGGGGATCTATTTCAGTGGAGGTGAGCCTCAATGCTCAGAATACAAAATACCCTAGTTCCTTATAGTTTTAAACCTGAGCTCCAAGGAGCCGTGGGGGCAGGGAACCCCTTAACCTTCACTGCTTCAGCCAGAGCAGAGTTTCTTTCCAGCCACAGTATAGCGCATGGCTGCATAAAAGCCGCTAGACTAGTCCCTAGCCCCCAAAGGCCCCCTCCCCCCACTTCCTGTCTTGTGGCCGCTGCTTTTTATTATCATCCCAATGTCCTTTCTGCACAGGCACATCCACTTTATTCCTCTAGGCCTAGCTCAGATGCCACTTTGCCCAGGAAGCCACCCCCTTCTGTCTCCTCCTGCCCCCAGTTTTAACAGTAATCCATCCCTATTTCCTCTGAAGTCTCTGGGGACTCTGTCTACATCACTCAGATTACACCAGTCACTTTATGCCTGCGATCATAATTACTACTGTGTTTAGTTCACTTCTCCCACTTTTTTGGCTCTATAGTCTCCACGAGAGGTGCTTGGTAAAATGTCATTTTCAGTTTGGTTGTGTTTTTTGTTGTTGTTTTTGTGTGTATTGGGGGGGGATTATTAGGTTTTTTAATGTATTTTTAAATGTTTTAGTGGCGGTACTGGGGATGGAACCCAGGACCTTTTGCATGCTAAGCACGCACTCTACCTCTGAGCTATACCCTCCCCCTGATTGGTTGTGTTTTTATTTTTAATGAGTGCACGTGAAAAAGCTGATGTCAAAAGCTGCTTTTCTCAAAGACCCTGTCTTAAGTCTGATCTGGCTGCTATAACAAAATACCGTAGACCTGGTGGCTTAAACGATAAACACTTATTTCTCATAATTCTGGAGACTGAGAAGTTCAAGATTAGAGTGCCCGCTGACTTGTCTCTGGCAAGAACCCTCTTCCTGGTTTCCAGGCTGCCGCCTTCTTGCTGTGCCCTCACATGCTGGAGAAAGGAGGGCTTTGGCTTCTCCATCTTATAGGACACTGATCCGAAGGCCCCACTTCCACGCACTGTCCTAACTGGAGATGACAGCTTCAGTGTAGGGAATTCTGAGGGACACAGACATTTTGTCCACAGTCTAGCTTGCAGACAACCTCTGAACTGAACATTGGGAATTCTGTTCAAAACAACCCTCTTTTGAGTATTTGCTGTGATAGGCATTGGGCCGGGAGTTGGAGGGAGGAATTTAATGATGGGTGAGACCCAGTTGCTGCTCTCTGGAAGCTCACAGACCAGTGGAGGTGCCGATGCACATTCAGACAACCACGCATCATCGTCAATGCTAGGATGGCTGGGGGTAGGGGGTAGGGATGGAGGTCAATGCGTGCCAGGGGCCACGGGAGGGAGAAGGGATATCCTACTGGGGGCTGTCTTTGGGTGGGCTCCATGACCACTAAAGCCCTAATGGATATATTTTTTTTTTTTTTGGTTTGGGGAGGTAACTAGGTTTATTTATTTATTTAAATAGAGGTACCGGGGTTGAACCCAGGACCTCATGCATGCTAGGCACATACTCTACCACTGAGCTATACCCTCCCTCTTAGTGGATTTTGAAAATACAGTCCCTAGTAGATGCCAAGTGAGAGTTAAGAAGCCTCTTCCTCCTTTCTGTTGGTTTGTTTATTGTCTTATTCAGGTTTTTTAAGGCTTTACAAGTCCCCAAATACTTGACATTTTGTAATATTTTGAGTGATGGAGATGGGCATAGACTGCACTGTCCAACAGGGTAGCTACCAGACACAGACGGCTATTTAAATTTGTTTAAGTTAACTAAATGCAATACAATGTAAAACTCAGTTTCTCAGTTATGTTATCTACATTTCAAGTGCCCGGTAGCCACGTGTGGCTAGTTGCTACCATATTGGACCGCACAGAATACAGCCGTTCTATCATCACTGAATGTTCTATGGATAGCCCTGGTACAGAAAGTGGCTTTTCAGCCACTAGCTTTTACTGTTCTATTTTTAAAGGGTTAGCTACTTTTTGCCTTCTCCTTCTGCCTTTCTTCTTAAGTGATCTCTCCCTTCCATCTCTTCCCATAATATTTTGAGGACTCAAGTTGTTATTGTTGACATTGATACCCTGTAAGTCTACATCTCACTTCCACTGTATTCATTCCACTGGACCAAATAGCTTTGCTTTTCTGTGCCTTGTTTTCCCTGGGCTGCTAATACTGTCCCTGTTGCCCCTCAAGCAGCTGTGAGAACAAATGCAGAAGGCTTTAAGCCTGCCAGAAGGAGTAGCCAAGAGGCCAAAGTACTAAGGATCTTTTTGTACCTGGGGAGAAGCTGCCCTTCCTCAGGATGGAGCACACTGACCTGGGACCCCCCTCGGTGGGGGTCAGGGGGCACTGCAAAGGGAGCCAGTTTGTCTGGGAGCCAGCTTTTCTTAAGTTGAGCTGGAATGCCTTAAAGCACAGCACCTAGCTGACAGACGGAGGGGACATCACGACAAGCTTCATCTGGGTTATAAACTTACTGCTACGGCAATGCGTAATTTATATTGTACTTTTCCTCCAGACAAGTGAATTCCCTCTTACATTTATTGTTATGTTTATGCTTTTGATATCCCAAGAGCGAAAGGGGGCATCTTTGATGTGACAGCCAATGTAACTTGCTGAGTGTTCTGTCGTCTGCTGGGAGCCCATGTGTAGGTAACACTCCTGCCACAGCATGCAAAGAATGTCACTCATTCTGGGGTATCAGTGACAGGATTTTCAGGGCAGTCACTACATGCACAAGCCCCTATGCCAAGGGACAGAGTTGGCTGACCAAAGAGGAAGACCTCAGTGGGCGACATCATATAGTCATTCCTTCCCTTGAACTTAACTGGTTGTGCGCCCTGTCACTGGGCTAGCGGTGGGCAGAGAGAGATGATAGAACCAGATTGTTGTCCTCCAGAGGAAAACCAGTTACCTCCAATTTAGTAAAGTGACGAGTCTTGCTGAAATAAAAACCAATTTTATGTGGATGTGATTGACTCAGGCTCCTGGCACTACTAGCATCTTTCTCCCCTTCCCGCTGTATCTTTAAATTTAGATATTGGCTTAATAAGTATCCACCGAACGCCTCCTGCATGCTGGGCCCTGGGCTTGGAGCTGAGGAGGATGCGGAGATCATCAGTGAGGGCCGTGGGTCCGGGAGCTCACAGGCCACGGTGGAGATGCCACTTGCATCAATATACAAAGCAGACTGTGATCAGCCGTCTAAGTGGGGCCCCACAGACAAGCCACTGGGCAAGAACACAGACTCACCGAAGAGCCGTCAGATCTGGCAAAGTAACTCTCCGGTGGGTTGGTACGACTTTCTCCAGTGTCCTCACTTGGGGCTCCCTATGGGTTTCAGCAGCCTGGGTAGCTGGAGTTTGACAGGCACAGGTAGGATGGCTCTCTCCCGCTCTCCCAGTATTCTGAGATTCCCTGTTTCCTTGGCAGGATCAGGGGATAGAAACCATTCATGACCTCAGTGAATGTCCGCCCTGGAAAAGGGTCCAAAGAGGCTTTAGTCCAATTTCCCTCATTTGGACAAACTGAGGCCCAAAGAAGGAACCTGCTCTCATTGGGAACCCATGAAGCAGAGCGGTGGTGCGGCCTGTCTCGGAGCCCTCGGGGTTGGCATTATTCCTCTGAAGGTATCTAAAGAAGAACAGAGCAAGGGGGTCCCCTGCTGCCTACAGCACAGAGATATCTGTCACGGGAACGAAGGGAAAACCCACAGTGAACAAGCTGTCTCTTCTTGTCTGCGCCATTTTCCCACGTCGGGAGCAGACCATGCTGAGAAATTTAGGTTTCTCCTTTCATGTTGCCTTTCACTGCACACTGGACAGAAGGCCTTTCTTTCCCCTCTTTCTTTGGCAGGATCCTGATGAAGCCTGTAGAAAAAGAATCTTTTAAGAACATATATATCTATCTATCGAGATACATTCAGGCCCTGACAGTGACACGAAACTGTAGTGCCTCTTAATTACCCAGGAAGTGACAAGGTCAAGAGGTGTCTGCAAGCTGCCTTGTGGTTCTGGGCATTGATTTCTCAGCATTGTCGCCGCTTCACAAGCTAAAGTGGGGGCCACGGCGCCTGGGCTTTGTCCACTGTTTGGATTTTCTTTCTTCCTCCCTCACTCTTTTTTTTTTTTTTTTTTTTTTTTAATTTGAAAAGAAACTTCTGGCATTTTGAGTATTGGTGGAAATGTATAAAAGCAGGATGCATTTCAGGTTGGCTGACCAGTCATGACTGCTGCCTGGGCGCTGGGGGGGGAGTCACCCCTCCACCCCAGGCCTCATTCTCCGGCTGCTCTCTCCCACTCTCTCCCTATTACTTTTGGACTTTCCAGGAGAAAATGTCAGAGAAGATTTTTACTGTCCATAAACAGCCACTGGCTTTATTTATGGTCTTAAGTTACGTCCTTAGTTCTTGCTGCAGAGTTTTGAGGCAGATAGTGGTCATTTTTAAAGGAGGGAGCCAAGGTTTACCAGCATGCTCATTGAGAAATTAAGTTAGAATAAAAAAACAGAACTGCAGGAGCTGGAAGCTTCAGGTCCAAGTTGTAGAATTTCCTGTGAAGTGTTGTTGAGTAGTATTTTGGGGCACAGTAGCCAGAGCCTTCTCTAGAGAAGTCAGAGAAATTAGTGCCCAGAGGCTTGCCTGAGTATTTCGTTCTTCATTAATTACTTCGAAGTACTTCGTTCTTCACTTTTATGGGAAGTGATTACATCGCCAGAGCAGAGGAATGGTAAATTCTTGGTCTGATAATCCAGGAGTTCTTCAAAACGCTGCCAAGTCCTAGTGGATGTTAGAAATTCCACGGAGAAGAAAAGTCAGAACCAACAGCATGCAGGTCTCCAGTTTTTCCTTTTTCATGTCCAAGAGGACCTCTCTGTGCAAACACAACTCTGAATTTTCTAGAACTCTCAGGAAGGAGTCAGAGGCATAGCATTTTCCTCTTCACTGTACAAAGGACACCTTGGAAACTTAAGGTCCCAAATCTACTGGTGTTAAATATAGAATCTATAATAAGAGAAAGCGTGCCTCTCTTCACGGCAGTCTTAGTTTTCCTCCCAAACCTTCCTGCTTTTCAGCAAGGTTTGAAACATCCCTAAAAATGTTTTAAAGGATAAAGGACAGAGTGAGGAGTTAGGGTTGGGAGTCCAGGCAAAGTCTTAGCCTCTCTTTCCCTCTCTAGACTGTGGTTTCCTCTTCAGAAAAATAAGCAGTTGGCCTGGTTGACCTGCCATTCAGCTGGGACCCAAAGAACAGAAACAAGAAATACATTGACATCTACTTCTGAATGCTAGTAGAAACTCATCAGGCTTCAGGTTAGGGACAAATTAAAATTTATCTGTCCCTTTGTCATCTGTAAACATTGACTGCAGAGGACTTGAAATCCAGACTGAATGAAATATTTCCAATGCCTCTCCCCAAGATCAGACATAGATTGTGGATAGATAGATGAGACATAGACATTGTTGAATAAATGTTGACTAAGTAAACACATTCACATAATGCAGACACCCAGGTATGAGGATGTCGTGTAACTCTAGGAAATGCTGCCAGCCTGTTATCTGTCTGCTCAACAATTCATAGACCTTCCACCCTTGCTTCCATCTGGGCATCCACCCACCTATCCACCGGTCAGCTTACCAGTCTGCCAGTCTGGCCATCTCATTCATTCACACTCTACATGGGAGACAGGTAAGTGTCATAACAAAGAGGTTTAGAAAAGTGCTGGGGGGCTCAGATAAAGGGAAGGATCCTTTCTACTGGAGACTTTAGAGAAGGCTTCGTGGAAGAGCTGGCATTTGAACTGAATTTTGAAGGATGTGGAGTGTGTGAGGAAGAAGGGGTATGGGGAAGATGGTAATGAGCGAAGACACAGAGATAGGAAAGTCCTGTGTTTGGGGCACATTGAGTAGTCAAGAAAGAAGGTCAAATAAGAAAGGAGACTAAAGAAACATTAACTTTGGGGACCAAAGCAATCAAGGAGAGTACCCAGCCGTTTCGGTGGACAGTGGAACCGGCCATTTTTACAGTAGAGAGAGTGCCCGTGAGAAGGAAGTGGAGGAGGTGGGAGGGGTGGGGAGCCAGAAGACAAGGACTAGCACGTTTTGTTATGGCAAAGGATGTGCAAATAAAATATGGAAAAGCAGAAGTAAACCCTGCATGCGTATTATATGAAGTTTTACAAGTGCCTTACATTCAGTCTCCAAGAGTTCTCGGAGTAACTTTTCATAAAACTTTGAAAAGTCAAGGAGACTGGGTTCGTAAGAGACTCATGAAGGAGTGGGAGGTAGGCGGGTGTGAAAGGAATTTCACTGTTTTTGTGTGTGAGACCAGAGCTCTTCCACCTTCTTGCACCTGGCCCTCTCATGCTATTTTTCTGGCATTGCTGACGTGGAAGCTTGAGTGGGTGGAGCCCGCTGCTGTGCCCTGAGCCAGATGGTTTTTCAGCCTGGGAAGCACCGTCTGGACTGCAGGCTGGAGGACCTGGGTTGGAATCCTGTCTTTGCACCTCATGCATGACCCGGAGTTGCACAAACTCTTTAAAATGGTATTATTGAAATGTTTATAGTAAGGATTAATTACAGTGACCTCTGGAAAGAGAAACCAGCTCCATACATTAAGCCCCTCAAATATGCTGGCTCTTTCACAAGTTATCTCATTTTATCCCTAAGATAGCTTCCTGAGGTAGGAATTATTCCCCTTCTTTGGCAAATAGGGTAATTGAGACCAGAGAGTCTGAGTAACATTCCCATGATCACACAGCTAGTTAAGTGGTGGCAGAACTAGGTTCCAAACTCAACACACTGGATGACAAGTTAGTCACCACTTTACGATGTTGGGGCTTCAGTTACTGTAGAACTCTTGAGACAGGGATTCCTGAGGGCTCTGAGCTATTACGTAATTAGTATGCATCTCTGTAATTGTATTTAAGTAGAAGAGGAGTGGAAGGTTGGGGGAGGGAGGGAACGCTAGAGGAAAATATGAGAGTGCTGAGAATGAAGAGGCACAGTAACTTCGCAAGTTCCTTAAACGAATTCCTCAAAAATGGGGGCAGGGGAGGAGTGGGGAAAGATAGGGCGCGCCGTTGGGGTGACTAGACCAGACGGCCTCGGCCCCAGTGTCCAGCCCACGCGCTGCCCTGTGGCGGGGGACCTAGTAACCACAGCGCACAGCAAAGCAAATACTTCTTTGTTAGTTTTGCTAAAAGAAAATAAGAGAAACATCATTTACTCCCTGAGGCGCCTGTGCTGAGCCAGCTGTTTTGCAGCCCCCATGCTGGGCTGCGGTCCTCTGCCTCTTACGGTACCTTGAGTATTCAAGGGAAGGGAAATCCAGGATTTTTAGCAGCAGTATCTTTTTCTTTTCTTTTTTTTTTTTTTTACGTTTTTTATTGATTTATAATCATTTTACAATGTTGTGTCAAATTCCAGTGTAGAGCACAATTTTTCAGTTATACAGTGAACATACATATATTCATTGTCACATTTTTTTCTCTGTGAGCTACCAGTATCTTTTTCTTATAAAGAGTGAAATGCTCAAATCTGAAGTGTTCTGTTTTGACGAATGCACATCAAGGCCTGGAACATTCCCATCACCCCAGAAAGTCTGCCTGGGGTCCTTCCTTCCTGGTCAATCCCTGTCTACCTCGGCAACCGCGGTCTGATTTCTATCACCCTTGGTTGGTTTTGACTCTTCTAGGGTTTCCTATAAATGCCATGATACCGGGTGTTTGGCTCACGTTTGCCTTCTTTCACATAGATTATTTTGAGATTCACTTGTGTTTTGGCATGTCCTGGTAGATCATTCATTTTTATCAGTAGTAGTATTCCATCATGTGAACACAGTGTAGCTTATTTATCTAGTTTCTTGTGGTGGGCATCTGGGTAGTTTCCAATTTTGGCCTATAATGAGAAAAGCTGCTACAGTCATTCTTATGGGACTTTCTGTAGACGGATGTTTGCATCTCCCTTAGGTAAATGCCTATGAGCAGAATTGCTGGGTCGGGGGGTAGTTGCGGTGGTGGGCTGGGGTGGGTTGGTACTGGCTCCGAGAGGCAATTATACTCATCTACTCCCAGCTTGGCTTCCAGTGATGTCATTGGCAACTTGAAATCAGCCACGGTGAGAGAATTTATACCAGGGAAATTAGCAGATGCTACAAATCAGGCTTGTTTTTCTTCTGGGGAGCCAGTTGTTAAACATTTACCAGTACACCACTGGGTAGATGTGTGTTTAACATTTTAAGAAACAATTAGCTTTTCAAAGTGGCTGAACCATTTAACATTCTTCCCAGAGATGTATGAGAATTCTGATTGCTCCATATCCTGTCCAACATCTGGTGCTGTCAGTTTTTAATTTCAGCCGTTTTGGTGCAGTGGTATCTCATTGTAGTCAGAATTTGCATTTTTCTGGTGACTGATGATGTTGAGGGCTTTCCCATGTGCTTATTGTGGCCATTTGTATGTCTTCGTTTGTAAAGTGTCTGTTTAGCCTTTGGTCATTTAAAAAAAACTGGATTATTTGTCTTCTTATTATTGAGTGGTGGGAATTCTTTCTATATTTTACATATAGGCCCTTTGTCAGATATTTGTTTTATGCATATTTTCTCCTAGTCT
Organism: Camelus ferus; assembly: GCF_009834535.1. Classification (NCBI taxonomy): domain Eukaryota; kingdom Metazoa; phylum Chordata; class Mammalia; order Artiodactyla; family Camelidae; genus Camelus; species Camelus ferus. The sequence goes on from NC_045696.1 coordinate 63,558,178, forward strand.
ATGGTTTGCCTGTTTATTTTCTTGATGGTATTTTTTTTTTGTGAGCAGATATTTGAAATTTTGATGACATACAATTTATCAAATTTTAACGTACAGTTTGTATTTTCTGTGTCTGCTCTAAGATATTCTCTTTTGCTCCCTCTGCCTGGAGTGTACTTCCCCATTGCTTCTGTCTGGAGAACCATTCATTTTTCAAGCCCCAACAAAAAGGGCACCTCTTTGGGAAATACTTTCTGGACTTCAACTAGCAGCATCCTCACCCCTGTACCCCCAAGTAGTTTGTACCTCTCTGATCATGCTATGATGCAACTGTCTCTTCATGGGTTTTTCTAGCCTTCCTGACTGGGAGCTCCAATTGGAGTCTGAGGGTCTTCTGGATTGTATTCTCCTTGGTATCTTCTCCTCCTCCTACTCTTCCGCCCTAGTCTCTTTTCTGATCTCCATCAGAAGCCGGTGTTTAGCTTATAGTAGGCTCACAGTGAATGCTAGCTGATTGAGTGAATTAACTCAAATGTACCCAGGACCTCATAAATCTCCATAGTTGACCTCTTGGTCCTTTGATGATGTTGTAAGGTTTGAGACCATATTGCTTGTGAATCCGAGGATGAAGCAGTTTATTTTGCAGAGCAAAAGTGCATTTGAAAAATTCTACCAGTTCTACCAAAGTCAGAGTTATTGAGAATCCTTGGTGAGAATCCATTGAGGAACCAGTGTGATTCTGCTCAGAGAAAGTCAAGGTTGGGCAGCTCTGTGTGCGTGTGTGTGCGCGCGATGGGGGGGGGGGGTGCCTGCATCTGAACTTTGAGAGAAAGTTGACAAAGCACTGGGCTGGTGGTTAGACAAACCTGGGGTTAAGCACATTTATAGCTATGTGACTTAAGGCAAGTGTTTCACTGCTTTTAGTGGGAGTGGATCTTGGCTAGAGATCGGCTGGCCCCCTCACTATAGACTAAAAGGTGGAGGATGGATGTGATGGAGAGCCCTCTGCCCACCCCTCCCCCACCAAAGACAGGCAGTTCCCACCTGAATCTAGAGGCAAGAGTGGTCCCACCCCTAGCAAGTCACTTCTCTCTAAATTGTTTTTTTTTTTTCCCATGGTAAACTGGGGAGGGTAGTAGAGGGACCTTATCCCCCTCCGCCCACCCTTCAGGGGCTTTTCAAGAGTGTATGTAGACAGTGGGAGTCAGGCCTTTGGAAATTGTGCTTAACTGCACAGGCACGTGGTGCCTGCATGCCAGGGGGTGGGGAGGTCCCTTTCTTTCCTTCCTTCGTTCACTCATTCATTTATTCATTCCACTTTTATTCAGCATCCGGGTGAGCCACGCATCGGAATTCAAAACAAAACAAAACCAACCCCAAAGGCCTCTGCAGTGGTGTCCAGCCCTGCAAGGGTTAAGCGGGCGGCGTGGGAGGCGGGAGAGCGCGCGGCGGGTGCCAAAGTCGGAACCTGCTCGGCAGCGGCTCCGGCGCTGCCTTGACTCGCGGCCAGGCCTGGCGCGGGCCGCCGGCTGTGGAATGTGTGAGCGCCATGTGTCACCGCCCCAGACTGTGGGAAAACGCTGCTCCGCTCACCTCCCAGCAGCTGCCCCGCGCCCGCCGGCCAGCCGAGCCGGGAAACGGGAGCCGCCTGCCGCGAGGGCCCCGGGGGCACTTCCGCGCGCCCGCCGCACCCACCGCTCCGCCCGCCCGCCTACTGCAGCCGCAGCGGCAGCCCAGCAGGGCCCTGTCCTTGCCTTTCAGATACTGGCTGTAAGATCTAGTCTCTCTCGGTTTAGTTAGGCTGGCCCTGTTAGACCCAGCAGTCGTCTGAGAGCAGGGCGTGGGGAATGAGGGCCAGGAGGGCTGTGGTTTGAGACACCACTGGGGGTGTCCATTGAGCACCTTCTCGGTGCCCCACTAGGCGCCGTGGGGTCATGCTCAGTGATCAGAACTCTGAGTTGGAGGCCCTGCTGTACCTGGGTCCCCCAAATCAGAAACAGCTTCCTTCAGGGCCAGAGGCTCTGAGCCACTCTGCGGGATCATGCCTCCTCTCTCCGTGCACCCACGACTCCAGCGCAGCGCCTGGTGTAAATGGGAACCACGCGGTACTCAGAAATCCCCCAGGCCAAGGCTGTCTAAGTCCAGCCACGCTGGGAAACTTAGACAAGTTCACCCTGCTGGGTGGCAACAAAACTACTTATAGAATCCAAGACTGGGGCCCCTTCTGCCACACCCCCAAAACTCCCTTCCTAGGCATCATGCCCTTCTCAGCAGCCAAGTGCCCTAATTGAGTTCCCTGCCTTAGAGAAGTTGGGAGTGGAGCACTCACATGTGGAGGGTGGGGGTAAACCGTGTGTGCTGGGACCCCAGCAGCTTTGCCCAAAGTCATCCTTACGCTGCTAGAGGTCCTACTCCTGTCACCTCACCATGTCTTCCTAGGGGTGCACTGCCTACAAGCCTTGGGCCCTGGTTAGTGAAACCTCCCCTGCATCCCAGTGCTACATCAGCATCTTTCAATGTCGGTACCCAGCTCCTGCTTGTCCTTCAATGTCTGGGCCCAAGGTCAGGGGACAACTGGTCCCTCTCCTGAACTCCTGAAATACTTGACACCTGTCCCTTCTTCTGGCATTTACAGCCACCTACAGTTTGTGATCTACATGTCTTCTCCTTTCTTCTATGATTGCTTAAGGATGGGGACTATGTTGCCCTCCTTTCTATATTAGCCACAAACCGTAGTTTGGAAGTTCTGCTTAATGGTGTCTCTTCTGTTTGTTGGCTGCACGATCTAGTGTAGGAATGCTTTTCCAATGCCATCTATCACTGGCTCACAATTTCACTTATTGGCTGTGTGACCTGGGCAAGTTATGCAATGCACTTCTTGAAGCCTCAGATTTCTCACCTGTAAGATGGAGACAAGTTCAATTGGTATTGGGTCTGAAGTGACTTGTGTAGTGGATGGCACACAACAGGAGCTCAATTTAAAGTACATATATACATATATATTTATATGAAATTGCTAAAATATTTAGTATGTGAATTCTTATCAGCATACACATAAAATATGCCGATACTAAATGACTAGTATTTTCAAGGACTATTTCAATATGGTACAACTATCTCTTTGTTAGCTAGCCTGGTGGTTGGGGAAACTCCTTGTTATCTCAGTGTGGGCCATCTGTTGTTTATTTTTGTGTATTTCCCCTTTCCCAGTGTCCTTTCGGGGGCCGCGGTGACAGAGTTGAGACTGGACATAGAGAAGCAAATGTCTCGGTGTAGGTAAGTGTGTGTGTCTAAACGTGTCTCACTGCCACACTGGACAGACTCCTGTCTTCTCAGGACCACTTTTCTTCCTCCCTCAGGGCATGACTTTTAACCAGATAGGCATCTCTTAAGCATCTGCTGTGTGCAATGCTTCATGCTGGGACTGTGGGTAATAGAGACCTGCATGTTCCTACCTGCAAAGAGCTTCTCTCCTCAGTGGAGGTGCAGAATGGGCACGCACGGGGGAAATTACTGACTCAGCAAGAGAGAGTGTCACAAATTTAGTGCTATCATGTGAGGGCAGGCGACAATGACACAGGGTTCCGAGGAAGGAGAGAGCGGTGATGGTGGGGGTATTGTCTACCAGGGCAGCCATAGCAAAATGCCATAGGCCGGTGAGAGGGAGGGGGAGCTTAAACAAGAAACAGTGATTTTCTCACAGTTTTAAAAGCCTGAAAGTCCCAGGTCAAGGTGCTGTTTTTTGTTGAGAGCTCTCTTTCTGGCTTGCAGATGGCCACCTTCTCACTGTGTCCTCACATGGCGGGGCCGGGGTGGGGCAGTCTTTTCTCATAAGGTTTTTCTCAGCTGTCTTTTTTTTTTTTAATTGAAGTATAGTTGATTTACAATGTTGTGTTACTTTCTAGTGTACAGCAAAGTGATTGAGTTATACATATATAGATTCTTCTTCAGATTCTTTTCCATTATAGATTATTACAAGATACTGAATATAGCTCCCTGTGCTATACAATAGGGCCTTGTTGTTTATCTGTTTTATATAAAGTAATATATATCTGTTAATCCCATACTCCTAATTTATCCCTCCCCCTCCTTCCCCTTTGGTAACCATAAGTTTGTTTTCTGTGTCTGTAAGTCTGTTTCTGTTTTGTAAATAAGTTCATTTGTATCATTTATTTATTTAAATAATATCTTTTATTATTATTTTTTAAATTTGGGGGGGGAGGTAATTAGGTTTATTTATTATTGGAAGTACTGGGGATTGAACCCAGGACCTTGTGCATGCTAAGCATGCACTCTACCACTGAACTACACCCTTTCTGCCTTGTATCATTTCTTTAGATTCCAGATATAAGTGATATCATATAATATTTTTGGGTGTCTTTTTTTAAAAGGACACCTATGCTGTTGGATTAGGGCCCTTCACTTATAACCTCATTTAACCTTAACTACTTCCTTAAAGTCCCTATCTCCAAATACAGTCCACATTAGGAGAATTAGAGTGTCAACATATGAATTTGGAGGCGGGGAGCACAATCCAGTCATAGCAGTGGGGAAAGGGTGTGACTCAGTCCAGAAGGAGAGCCCTCCTTGGTTAGGTGGGCAGAGGGCACATCTGGTGAAGGGAACAGCTTGGGCAGAAGTGCAGAGGAAGGGGCGAGCAGGCATGAGGAGCCTGGCATGGCTGGTACCAAAAGTGTGTGCCAGGCGGGAAATAAGTTTGAGAAACTTGGGGTGTGGCCAGATTATGGAAGGTTCTGAATGCTGGGTATTTGGAGGGTTTTTAAGCCTGAGTTTGTGCTTAACGTATCCTGGAAATAGGAGATGAAGAAGGTTTGGGAGTGGAGGTGTAAACGCTTATTAAAAGACATGACAACAATAAGGCTTTGAAAATGCTTCTTCTAGGCACCAGTTATAGGAAACCTAATCCTAGTTTTCAGATGAGGGCACCAAGGGTAAGAAAGGTCAAGTGACGAGACTAAGACCAACAGTGGGTTAGTGGGATGCCATGATCAGTGCTGGCACTTGGCTGGCTCCCCAGTAGACCCACCTTCCACTGTCCGCCTTGGTCCCTGGGTACCAGGTGGAGAGAGGGACTCAAGGAAGGTCCGTGGGCTGGGCTTGTGCCAAACTGATTAGAGGAGGGTGAGCGCAGGGGCAAAGGCAGCTGGAACCTCCAGCAGTGATCTAGATGAGAACCGCTACCCCCATCCCCCATCCCCCCGAGCGGGCTGGGCAGGACCAGCCCCCGTGAACCTGTGAGGGGGCAGTGGAGAGTGGGCTGGAATGGACTTTTGAGGACTGGGGAGGATTTGGATTAGGTGGGCAGGCAGGAAGAAGGGCGTTTTACATCTGCTGGGATATTTTGCTTGCTGTTATCATGGCCGTTGAAGATGACACTCTGAACCATGCATTTAGGTTAATGCTTTAAATAGTAACACACCAGATTTAACCAAAATCCAAACAATATGACAGTACAGACAGAAAGGCAGAAACATCTGGGAGATATTAAGTGCCTGGGAGCAGTGGTTTTTCTAAATCAAAATCCATGGGGCTGACTTCTAGGGAAACTCACCCTTCTTTAGATGAAGAAACTGAGGCTCAGAAAGAATAAAAGCTACCTCAAGCCACACGGTAAGTGGCAGAGCTGGTTGACCCCAGATCTGTCTGGCTCCAATGTCTGTCCTCTTTCCACCCACATGACGCTGACCCTGGGCCTGTTCGACACTTGGATATCAGGTATCCATGTGGTAACTATATTTTCCAAACCCCAAACAGGGACACATGGTTTGACAAGTGTGAAGGCACTTATCAGGACAAGAGGCTAGAATGTTTTAAATTAGGACCATCCGGGCAAATCCAGGTCATCTGGTCATCACAGCTATCCAGGGACTGCCCACGCCCTGGGCACGAGGCTGCCTGTTGCCATTTAATACTCTTCCCATCCTGAATGCCCAAGGTCTATTTTTCGTTTGAAGCATATGCCACAGACAAGTGAGAGACTTTTAAAAGGATCAAACAGCTGGAGAGAGAGTGCAGTGGACATTCTTTTTGGGCAGCCTAGGGAGGAGAGGGAGCAGAGAAGGGCAGGGAAGGGGCAGAGGGTCAGAAGAGTAACCCACAGGTTCCACATCCTAGGAGGTGTGAGGTGCTGTGAGCTGAGGGCGGATGAAGGCTGGAGGGTTTTTGTCCAGTATCAGCAATGTAGTACCCTCTTCTCCTCGCCCTCCCTCTTTCCCCGTCTCTTCCTGTTGCTCTTCTCTCTTTTTGAACTTCAGTCACTCCGCCCACTTGGAGAAGAAGGATGCTCAACTGTACCTGGTGCCCCTCGGGGGGGGGGGGGGAGGGGGCGGGGCAGGGGCTTCTGTGGCAGGGAGACAACGTACTAGCTGATTTACTAGCTAGTGATGTGATGCATCGAACCCTCTTCTGTGAAGTGGGCCCAGAGGGAAAACAGGTTACTATAGAACTCTGTGGGATCCTGTCCTGGAAACGGTAAAGAATTGGTCACGTGTGGTACTCAGTTTTGTATTCTGTGGGAGCTGGGGTCAATGTCCTGTTGATATTGTTAGAATCAAATGCCAGTCTTAGAGCATTCATCCGGAGAGGTGTGTGTTTGATGGTGTGTGTTTGACTCATTTAAGAAAGGAGAAGTGAGGTGGGAGGTGGTGTGGTATGTGTGCGCCCACGTGTGTGTTTGTGTGTGTGTGTGGAGAGAGAACCTGAGAGAGATATTTGGTATTCCCTAGGAATCGCATAATCTTACAGGCCTCAAAGAATGTATAACCCATCCTCTTTACTTTATACATGAGGATACGAACGTCCAGACAAAAAAGTTAATTTTCCAAGGTCAGCAGCTAGTCAGTGGTCACACTGGGCATAGCCCAGGTCTCCTGGTCCAAGTGTAATAAGGCTTCCCCTGTCAGGCTGTGTTCGGCCGTATTGTGCAAGCAGCCCTGGCAGCGGGGAGAGGAGATGTGATCTCTAGTGTCCTGGTCTCGCAGATTGATCGGGAAGACCATGATCCAACCAGAGAACAGCTCCAAACTGTGCTGCCCGATGTGGGACAAAGGGATAAAGCCCAGGGGCCTTTGAGAATTTAGGTGCAGTCACAGCCATCCAGGCTGGGATGGTTGGGAAAGCTGTGGAACCATTGGAATGATGTAGCATTTCCTTCAGTGATAAACTTTTGGCTCCAACTCTTGTCTACAGGTGGTTAGACTTTTTACTGGCATCTCTATTTTGAATTCAAATGTATCAGTACTTTGCTTTCCTTTAGAAGCCCATTAAATTATAAACTGATGGCTCCTAAAACCTCTCTACAAAGGGTTGAATGTCTGTGACAGAAAGAGAGAAGCTCACCAGTTAATATCTGCTTCTGCATAATCAGCCCAACACACTGAAGGAAGGCCACTGACTAAGTGCTTGGTAAAGCTACTTTGTCATTCTGGAGTTTTAACCTGCTGTGCGTTTTAAAGTGTCATTTTTGCAAAGCATTTCAAAGGTCTATCTAGTTCCTCTTGGGGAGAACCAATTATTCAGCAGTGTTTACTTGCCAGTGCAATGTGTTCTCATTGAATTTACTCATCCAGTTTTCCTTCTCATCTGGAAACGGCTGGGGAACCTCTGGAAGACGTTCATCTCTACCCTCTCCTTTGCATCTTCCTGTTCTTGCCCAGGGTCGGCCCCAAGGGATCTTTTGTTGGATTGACCTAATGATCAAAGCTGGTGGGATGTCCAAGTTACCCCCAATCAATCTTGAACCCCAAGCCTCGAGTTACCAGCAACTAGAGTTATCAGCTCTGAAGCTGCGGTCATCCTAATACCTCACATGCATTTTCACCATAAGCAGTGTCTCTTGAGGGCGGGTGACTTGAAGAGGGGGACTGACTCTTACTCATCTTGGTATCTTTATGTTTAGCCCAGTGCCTACTACATAGTAAATGCTCAGTAAATATTTATTGGATTAGGCAGAAATGAAACATATTTTGATTCGGCTACTTCTGTCCCCAAACTCAGACTACGTATCATTACATGGAAAGAGATTTAAAAAATCATTTCCTGCATTGGAAACTGCACTATTAGCTTCTTTTCTCAAGGTCAGCATTTCTGATCTGATCCCTGTAGTTCACACAAGAAGTGACAACTTCCTTGTTACTTCAAAGTCCCTTTCTCTTACCTAGGCTGATTTTTATTTTTATTTTTTTGAAAAATTTAAACCCAGACCCATCTTTCATCTATGCAGGACAATGTATCTGGGTTGACAAGATATTTTCCCCCAGTTTCATCATTTAAGCAAGTTTTAATCAGTTTGTACCTGCCTTGTTTTAGTCCTGAAATGATTTTTTTTTTGTGAACCCAGAGTTTATCACAGAAATTCATATTAAGAACATTTCTGCATCTTTCTAGCATTTTCATCTTCAGATTATTGGGATAAGATCTTCACAAGCACTGCGCCCCCCACCCTATTCATTCTTTGAATGGTAACTTTATTTAAGAACATGATCTTGGGCTGTATATTCATTCATGTGACTATTAATTGATCCAGATGAATATTACTGGGATGTAAACACTGTCGCTGGAAGGCAAGATCAAAGCCATTCCCTGTACAGAAATGTTACTCTGCCTTTTGCCAAGGGGAAACAGAGCGGTTTAACATGTAAGGCGATTTCACACATTTTTACATTGAGTAGAATCCTGTGTCCTTTTTGTAGGGTTGAGATTGTTTACAAGTAACAGGTAAAGGCCAAAGGTCCACAAAATCACCTGAAGTTCCTGTTTAAATGTCACTCCTACCAAAGATGTTTGGAGAAATTACTGTCCTGATCGCAGTATCAATTAATACCACCTACTCATATTTCATCCACTTGAACAATGTCACCAGAGGTTGGATGAAAAGACTACGTTTCCATTTGTGTGTGTGTGTGTATGTGTGTGTGTGTGTGTGTGTGTGTGTGTGATGTGGTGGTGGACTGCTGGGTTTTGTAGGTTCATGCAAAATAACGAGAAGAGCTTAAGCTTAATGAACAGTCAAACTATAACAGACCTTTTTTTTTTTTTTTAATGAAACAAACTCTCCAGGTTTCTTTTGTATATCAAGAAATCAGTAAATCTTTCCATAAAGAAAGTAAATCTTTTTTGATTTACCAGAATGTTTGGACTTTCCCTGGGTACTTGTCTTTGGATCACTTTTAGAGGGAGAGCTTTGGAAAGTTTGCCTCCCTCTAACAGATGCCGAATTAAGAGACTAATAGTACATAAAATAGCCATAAAAATGGCTCCAAGCTGATGACCTCTTATCCAGACTTCTATACTTGTGCCCCCTCCAGCTCAGGCCAGTCTCTTAGACCAGGTCTAAAATAAGTTGCTTCCAAAGAATTGGGTATTACCCTTGGGTTAAATAAATATTTTGTGTTATTTCTTTCACCTGGCCAATCAATTATTGGATCAGGTTGACCTAGAACCTTCTAGTTACTGTAATGCTCTTCTGCCTCAGCTCTTGAAGAATCATGTATTATCTCAACAACACACACACTCTTACAGCATTTTGAAGCTTTGGTGACACGTCTTAACTTATTCAAGCAAATTACACAAATAAAGTAAAAAGCTCACATCTGTTTCGAGATTGACTCTGGTAGCACTAGTATTATTGGGTTTTATAAAAAGGAATTCCAGTTACAGCAACTACATGTATAAAAGCATGACTGGGGTGGGTGAAATTGGAGTAGTTCACTAGGTTAGATCAATATTCAGTCCTGGCGGCACATTCATCTGGGGAGCTTTTGAAATATACCCAGGGGTCCACACGTCAGACCAATTAAATCAGAGTCTGGGGGTGTGGCCTGAGCATCTGTATTTTGAAAAGCTCCTCCAGACGATTCTGATGTGCAGCCAGTATTGAGAACCACAGTTGGGTAAGAGGAACCCGGGAATCAGGAATGCAGTGATTAACATGATGCCGTGTCCAAGAACAGGCTGGAGAGTCTGAACTTTTAATTTCGGATAAATCTTTAGATGTCTGTGCTTGATAGCACTTTAGAGAGACTGTCTCATTTTAGAGAGGGGGAACTGAGGCAGGGGGCTTATTAAGGTTGGATGACAAAATAATCTAGGCAGCACTAGCTCTAGAAACCAGTGCCTTTCACTGTATGCCTCTGCCCCTGAAAGTTATATTGGCAATTAAAAACTCAGATACACCTTTATGTTCCTAACCATCCATTTACTTAGAAATACTTAAACACTGGAAGTGGTTTATGGTGGTGAAAAGAGTACAGCTCTGCAGCTCTCTGAGCTGAGTGGCACGGACATAAAGGCCACCTCATTTATTAGCTACTGCTTCTCTTCTTTGAAGCTGTCTCCTCACCTGTAAAACAGAAATTAAGAATAACTCCTTCCCAATAATATCACAAATGAGAAGACAAGTCAAACACATAGTACGTGCCCTCGTATGTGCTTAGTAAATTAAATAGTAATTATGATTATTAACTGCATTAAAACATCTTGGAAATAGCTGCAGAAGGGATCAAAAGATGTCTTGGAGCTTCTTTGCATGAAATATCTTAATCTTGCAAAGGTTGTTTTGGGGTTCCATTGACTGAAAAACACAAATAAACCCCAACTGAACCACTTCTTACGAAGGAATGAATGGATTTCCAATCTGTATTTTCTTGTTTACAATGGAAAATACGCAATCCAAGGAAAACACAGGTGGTTAACTGTTCAGTGCCTTCTATTTTTATCATATGCAGAGGGCTCTAAGCATACAAATGCAAATATTTTAATAGAAAATGAAGACTAACTTCTCAAGGTTGACCAGCTTCAGGTTTCCTAGGGCAAATTTAGGTTTATCTCTTTCAGCCATTTCCAGAAAAAGAACTCCATATCCCATACAGACTGAATTCTGAAACAATTAACAACAACAAAAACTCATAATTAGCATTTTTTTAAAAAAAGAAACATTTCTTTTTCACTTAAGGGCCTTTTTGTTTGGTTTTGTTTTGCATCCCTTTTGTTTTGCAAAAAAGGGTATTTTCGTTGGCATTGGAAAGCCACCTCTGCGGGTTGTGTTTCTGTGAAATGAAGATGGGAAGAGACACCCGGCAGGTCCCGGGAGAAGCCTGCGCGCCCCCGCGTCCCCAGCCCTCGCCCGGGCTTGTGCGGACGAGTCTCGGGCGTGACCTCTGAGCAGCTGCGCCACCGGCTCAGCCCCGCGGCGGGAGAAACCCGAGCTCCCAACAAAACAGTTCCATCTTTGGCAAGTCTTCTGGTATTTAAGGCGCTGCCGGTGGGGAGAGAGGCCGCGTGCCTGGGAGGCTCTGGGAACTTGCAAGCTTTCGCCTCCCGGGTGTTACGTTTCTGAAGGGTCTGAGCATCTGCGGCGGAGCCTGCGGGGGATGGCGAGGTGGGGGGTTGGGGCGAACCCGGCCAAGGGATTTTCAAGGAGGTTGGAAGGAGCCTGTTTCCTCATCCTCCCTGGGGTGGGTCTCCGGCCTGGAGTTTTGTTTTGTTTTTTGTTTTTTTCTTTCCTGCAGATACTGTGTGGTCAACAAGGGCAGGGAAGATTTAAACCCTCATCGGAGGAAATCTGCCTTCCCTCCACCAAACTGATTGAGGTTGCCGCTTTATGAGCTGCCTCGACCTGCCTGAAGTACGGGAAAGCGAAGTTGGAATTGACCCCCTAAAATGCGTTCTTTCGGGGGTAGAAGTTTTGAGGTCCCATGATAGTAGTTCACATGTATTGAGCGCTTACTCTGTGCTAAGCACTTTAATGCAGTAACTCATTTAATCTTTGCAACGATCCAATGAATCCTAGGAAGTAGGAATTCTTATTATCCCTGCTTTACAGGCAACAAAACAGGCACAGAGAGGTTGAGCAGCTTCCTCAACTTCACACAGCTGGGAAGTGGTAGGGGTGGGATTTAAATTTAAGCAGTCTTACTCTAGAGCCTGTGCTTGTAACCGGTGTGCTCACCAGATGGGAGTTGCTGTGTTCTAGAATTCCTTCCCAGCACGCTGGATCTCAACAAGGTGGAGAGACGGACTCTGGGAAGTCTGGAAGTCAGGACTTTTCAAAACGTTCTGATTTCATCAGAAAGAGCTGGGGCCCGTAGGGGTGGTGTTTACGACACCCACGGGGAGTTGCGTGCGTGCTGCCTGTTTTGCACAGGTTGGTGGTTTGTTCATGCTTATTCTGTCATTCTCAGAAAGGGCTCTTGGCAATCTGACTTAAAGGAAAGGGGTAGAACAGGTAGTGATGGGAGTCAGTTGGCTAGAAATGTTTGTCTGAAAAAAGGAGAGGAGTGAGAGCGACATGCCACCTGGCAGCTCAGCCAGGACCTTACCTGAGAGTCAGGATGGGCCTGGTGTCACCCTCCCTGCCCCAGGAAGTTTGCCAGGCACTCAGAGCCCTCCTACTCTGAAGCCTGGGCCTGCCAGTCTAATTTACTGATGGACAAAGTTGTAGAGGAGTCAGAATTTGTTTCCCCACTGAGGACACCCCCTTTCCTGGTATGCAGGTATGAGGCGTGCAGTGAGTCATTAGAGGATATTTTCAGGGAGAAGGCAGGGAAAAGGCCAAGGTTCTAGGATGATTTGGGGGCTCATTTCTCTGGAGTGTGGAAGAGCTCGATGCATCACTTCCCTCATACACACACTACAGGAAGTTTACTTCCCACTGGTCCGAATGTCTCTCTAGGCTAATTCTTACTCTCAGATTCTGCCACCTTTGTGGTAACAGCCCCTCAGTCCCATTTTATACCAGCGGAAGTACAGCCACATATACCTTCAGTCGGGCAGGACGAGCCTTTCCCCCACTGGTGCACAGAGAACACAGCAGGAGTACAGAAAGTACATCCCCACCCACCTTCATAGGACAGTGATTAGGGCCCAGAGCTGTCCTGCAGCTGTAGCTGGGTCACCGGGACTATACCTGGGTGTTACCAGGCCAGCACTCTGGGTACAGTATTCCTTTAGATGGGGAACTATCTAAACTGGTGTGGTGGAACATGCATACCTCTCGTGGGTTCCTATACTGCTCTTCCGCTTACTTGCTGTGTGACCTTGGGCAAGTCACTTAACTTTTCGGTGCTTTGGTTTTGTCGTCGGCAAAATGGTGCTAATACTAATCATCTCAGAGGGTTGTTGTAATAAAGTGAGTTAATAAATGTAAAATGCCTGGCACATGGTAAGTCGCTTAATAGATATTAGCCTCTGCTTTTACTACCATTTCAACTATTATTATTAGGCAACTCTAGTGAGCTTACTCTGCCTCCCTGAATCTCATTGTCCTCAGATGTAAGATGGGGGTAATACTCTCTGTTTTACAGGATTGTTGTGAGAATTAAATAGTGTTAATTACTATTGTAAAGTTTGCAGTTTATGTGCCTGCTTTATCTCCCAGGGGATGACTTTATTTTCATATATGAGCAGGTTTCCTGTAAGAGCTTCAAAATACTGACCATAGCCAGTGAGGGTACTCAGACACTTTGCTTAACGTCAGCCGCGTCCCTTTTCCCAGCTGTAAAATGGTATGATAATAACCACCCCTAGGAATCTCAAGGACATTACGAGGGGAAAAATATACAATAATATACAAAGCATTTTGAGTGCCTCTGAAGAGAGACGCACATAAATGGAAGGTGGTATTAGGAGGTGGAGTAATCACTGGTTTCTCTCCCCCTCTTTTTATTTAATTAGAAGAAAACTAGTAATTAGGAAGCATGGTCTTGTTAAAGCCGTGGCCTGGGAAATCATTCTCTTGGCACCTAATCAGGGCTTGTGACACGGCAAGTTTCTGCAGAATGTGGGCAGCAGGGGACCTTCCCCCAGGCTCTGTGCTGGGTCTGCAGATTGGGAGGAATTTGCAGTTGGAGGGCCATGGCCTGGGGTGGCTGACGCACAGCCGGTCAGGGGAGCCTCTCTGGTCTCCTGTTCCCCGAGGAGGTCTCCCCCCGAGGTCCATAAGGAGACTCCACCCAGCTCAGGAGCCCGGATCCCTGGGGCCTGAAGTCACCCTTATCTGCAGGTTTCGGCTTGCTGCTGCTGTCCTGCATCCAAGCTTTTCCGCCACTGGGCCTCTTGGCCTGACCCCACGGGGGCAACCGCAGGGCTCAGAATGCTCCTCCCCTCTGGCCTTTCTGCTCTAGTTCAGTACCAGGAGGAAGAAATCTGCCTGCTCTCCTTAAAATGGGCCAGAGCAGAGTAGGTGATGGGGGCCTGTGTGGGTCCCCTCCCCGAGCCTGGGTTCCCCAGGCTTCCTCCGCTGGGAAGACTCCCTCCTCTCTGCAAGTCCTGGGCTGCCTGTTCTCCTGGACCCTGCTGAGAGGCTGCCTCTGACAGGAGGCCTTCCCCAGTCTTCCTGGTCGCCATTACCCTCTTCCTCTTCTGGACTCTGTCAGGTAGATCGTGGTTTGGGGGTTAGTCCTTAACTTATCTCCCCTTTGACTCTGAGCTGCTGGCAGGAAGGGAAGGAACAGAAATTGGAGAGGTGAAGTATAACCAGCCAGGTGCCACAGCCCAAAGGACGAGCAGAACTGACTGTGCTGATTTCCCCTTGTGGCATTGACAGAGCAAGTGGGAGGCTTTCTGCAAAACCCTGAGATGAGCAGTTCTTTTAACAAATTATGAATTATTTTAAATATATGGAAAATATTAAAATAGGCACTCATGTATCCACCACTCAGATTGCCAGGTGGTATTTTACCATATTTGCCTTAAATATCTTCTTATTTACTATTTTTTTAAATGAAACTTTTAGACATGGAAGCAACCTAAGTGTCCAGCGACAGATGAATGGATAAAGAAGATGTGGTATATATAGACAATGGAATACTACTCAGCCATGAAAAAGAATGAGATAATGCCATTTGCAGCAACGTGGATGGACCTGGAGATTATCATACTAAATGAAGGAAGTCAGACAGAGAAAGTAAAATACCATATGATATCACTTATATGTGGAATCTAAAAAATAGTACAAATGAACTTATTTGCAGAACAGAAACAGACTCACAGACATAGAAAACAAACTTACGGTTACCAAAGGGGAAAGGGGGCCAGGAGGGATAAATTGGGAGTATGGGATTAATAGATGCATACTACCATATATAAAATAGATGAACAACAAGGATTTACTGTCTATTACAGGGAACTATATTCATATCTTATAATAAATGATAATGGAAAAGAATTTTTAAAAGAATATAGATACATACATATATATTTATAATGAGATCACTTTGCTGTACACCTAAAACATGACGTTGTGAATCAGCTATACTTCAATTAAAAAAAAATCTTTTTAGGTACAGCTAAGGCTCTCCATCTCCATGGAGGACTCACTTTCCCTTCCCTCCTTGGGGTCAGCACTTCTCTTGATCATTCCATCAGGGGCCCTTTACCTGCATCCATGGATGGGATTTAGTAGATTGGTAGACTGCTGAATTGTATGTGAAATTACGTATGCACATCTTTTTCACACACATCACAGCTATTTAGGAGATCCTCTCAACTCCATCTTCTCGTGGTCTCCACTGCTACCACTGGTCAGAGCAGCATTATCTGCACTTGGACCATCTACTCCCTTTGACAGCTTCAGACATTTGAGTATTAGTCAGATCTTGTTACCCCTTTGCTCAAATCCTACTAAAGGCTCCTGATTTAACTCAGAATAAAAATCAAAGTCCTCACAGACCATGAGGCCCTAAGTGATGTGTGTCCCCCCAGCTCGTTCTCTGCCTCTCCGACCTTGTTTCCCACTGAGACTGCGCCTCTCCCTCTCTCCAGTCCAGCCACACTGCTCTTCTCACTCTTCCTCAGGCACACCAGCGTGGCTGTGCCCTCAGGCTGTGCTCTCTGGCTGCTACGCTCTTTTCTCCAGATACCCACATGGGGAAGCCTCTTACATTCTTCTGTTCTTTGCTAACATTTCACTTTTCAATGAGGATAACCTGGCATAAGCTATTTAAAAATAGAACCTCATACCTACCAACCACTCTCTTACCCTGCTTGAATTTTTCTTTTTCCATAGCAGATTATATATTTACTTACTTATTTACATTCATTATTTATTGCCTATCTCTTCCGGCTAGAATGTAAGCTCCATAAGAGTAGGAATTTTTGTCTATTTTTGCCCACTGATGTTTCTTTAGTCCCTGCAATAGTACCCAGCTCCATGAATATTTGTTCAGTGACTAAATAAATAAGTAGATAACTGAATATGAACATTTCTTGCTGGAAAGTCCAGAACTTTTCATCAGATTTTCAAAAAATGTCTATGACACAAAATAGAATAGGAACCATTGACGTAATAAATCATCAAAAAGTTTGCTGGAAATTTTTTGCCGGCCAGGTAGCCTGCTTAATGAATCAGAGGGTCATGAGAGATTTTCTCTTTCTCCAACTTGTATTTCCCTGGAGAGCTACTGCTAGCAGTTACTGGGACCTCTAACCCCAGGGCTGGTGGTGAGTCTCCCTGGATCCAGCCCTGGTCTGACCAAGGTGGAGAGCCAAGTGGGGCATTGGTGAAGAGTGTGGGCAGGATATCTGGCAGTGGGCCCGTTCCAGAGAAGCTGTAATTTTCTTTACTCCTTCTGTGTCTGGGGGGAGAGGGGCAGAGGTCGAATGTGGCCACAGCCTCCTGAACTTCCTTGGGGGAGCTAGGCAAGAAGCCCAGACCAACAGAAGCCACTTCCTGCCTTCCAAGCTCCAAGTCTAGGCAAGGAACAAGACCAGGAAATCTCATAGGAGCCTCAACCAGGGAGACAAGACATTGGCCTGTGATGCAGAGAGAGATAATAGGGGAGTGGGGGGAACCTGGAAAGCAAAAAGATACCGAAGGCCATCTGGAGGTGATAATGGGAGTGAATTGGAGGTGAGTCAGCCAGCTCTCAGAGCAGTTAAAAGACCAGTGGGTAATTGTGGGTGCAGCCAGCGGGTCACATACAGAAAATGAGGAACAAGTGGTTAATTGGGCCCACAAGCCCAGGATCCTGCCTGTAATTAGCAAATTGCAGGGCTTTGATATTTGCTTTGGTAACAACTTGTGTAGTAAATTGCAGGGAGGAAAACTGCACCCCCAGCCTGGGAGGTGACCCTGTGCTCTATGCTCCCCTAAACCATTTTCTCACAAACACTTATAGGCAGTGCGCACATGGCTATAACCCTAGCATTGAGAGGAGGGGCTATATACCTTTTTTGCAGGGTGACAATAGCCTGTGACACTTTTCTGTGTTTCGCTTTACCTCTTGCTTAAGTTTTTGCCAACTCAGGACTGAAGCTGAGCCTTGCCTCCTGGTGTTCACACCCTGATTCCTGTGTTTCCTTAAGCCACAGCCCCTGGCACAGAGCTCCTCTGACCAGGGATATAAACTAGGAGTGGCCATAGGGAATTTCCATGCAGGTACCCTAGTAGGGGATGGGGAGAGACAAGGAGTTCTGTTGCAGTATTGTTGAAATTTTGTCCATGTGGATGGCCTATGCTGGTCCCTGATCAGAGACTGGCCTTCACTGATTTCAGATCTGCATTTACCTCTGCAAGCTTCTGTGAAGTTCTAACTAAAGTGAAGACCAAAAGTATAGGAAAATTTGATTGGGATTTTTGTGGTAAAACTGCATCAGTTGCCACAGATGCAGAGACTGGTGAGCATAGGTAATCAATCAATATGTGAAAGTATCAGGAGATACGGGTTTGAATTTGGACTCTCTACTGACTCTTTGTTGGGTCTAATTGAGTTATTTAAATACATGTGTATCATCTCTGTCATTTATTGGTCTGTTTTTACTGACTGATTTTTCCCTTGGTTCTGGGTGACCGTGTTCCTGCTCCTTTATATGTCTAGTAATTTTTTATTAGATGGTAGACATTGTCAAGCTATATCATTAAGTATTTGGACTTTGCTGACTGGCATTTAATTAGTTTGTTAGACTTTGTTTGACTGGCAGTTAATTTACTCATGAAATGGTTTGGTTCCTTTGAGTCCTGTCTTTGAGCTTTGCTGTAACAGAGTCCAGAGTAACCTTCACTCCAGGAATGGTTCAGCCACTTGACTCAAATGTGACTCCTCTGGGTTCTCCATTGAATGCCCCAGGGGATCACCAAGGATTCTCCACTTTGACTGGTGCACAACCATTTCCCCACCTTGTGAGAGCTCTGGGTTGTTCAGCCTACTACTCCCTTACTACTCATTTCTTTTGCCTGGTCTTGTGGAGTTTCACTTTATACATACATGGACTAGTACTCGAAAGACTCAAGAGCCTGTCTCAGCAGACTTACGGTGCTCTTTGTCTGTGTGCCGCCCCTCCTTTCTGGAATTGTGATCCGCAACTGCTATCTACCTGAGTTTCCCTAATCTCTGGTCTCTGTCTTCTCTGCTTAGCAAAGCTTCCAGGCTGAGCTTGTGATTTCCACAAGGGAATTGCCTCCAAGCACAAATCCAGGGTTATTTTAAGGCTCACCTCATTGGTCCTTTCTCTTGAGGATCACAGTTTTGCACTGCCTCTTTCCCAGTGTCTGAAAGCAGTTGTAATTTTATCAAGACAATAAATTGATGTCTTCTTGAGTTAAAAAGAACTTGTTTTCCCAGTGCAAAAACAGAGCATAATAGTATTTTCTTCAAAAGTTAGTTAGAATACCTAAAATACATAATCAATCTGAAAGCATATAAAATGATGTATAAAATAAGCAATTAAACAAAGTAAGAACAGTTAATAAACACTAGTTCTATCCTTGTTTTCCTTTGATACCAATAGTATAAATGGGTTTAGTGTTTTCATGAAATTGTAGCATTTTAGAGCTGCAAGGGATTTACTTCAGAGATGGTGAGTTGATCCAAATGCCTCATTTTACAGATGAACAGATCGAGGCTTAAAGAGGGGAAGTGATTTTCCCAAGACCTCATGGCTAGTGAGCAGAAGAATGAGACTGGCACTTAGGTGTCCTGGCTTCCAGTCTATGAGGCGTCCATTCATTTAGCCTACATTTAGTGAATATTTACTAAATTCAGAGCACTCAACTAACTACTAGATTGCTTCTGTATAATGTCCTGGTTTGCAGAAGTATTTTGAAATTGATTTTAGAACGTGATAGTAGGGTCAATAAGTTAGCATGTAATTTTAGGCTTCTCAGGAGTGGGTAGATCTGACTGGCATCAACTGAAGCAGCCTCCATTGTCCACTGCAGAAATGTGAAATGCTGCCAGCAGCCTGCTTCCTTGGGATTTTCATTATGGTGCTTCAGACATATGGACATGTGAGGGAATTGCTGTGGTTTGATGGCTCTGTCAGCCACAGTTAGTAGGGAAATTAAGGGTTTACCCTGCATGCCACTGTGCCAGGGACTTAATGCAAAGATGGATAATAAAACTTCAAGGAAAGAGATCAGTAATTTGCAAAATGTGAAAAGAGCCCCACATAGGTATCAGGAGGCCTGGGCTCTAGACCTAGTTTGTTACTTCTCTTCTCTGGGCCTAGACTTTCCTAACTATACAATGAGTGCCGTAGACTGGATGACCTACAGCGTCCATTCCAGCTGCGGGAATCTCTACATCTGGAGCGCTACATCGAGCTATCTTTAGTGATGTGCCCGATACAGCCGGGGAGTGGTGAGGGGTGGGAGCTGAGCATGGCGGATGTGGGAAGGCGTTCTAAACCAAAGGGGCAGCGTGAGCGTATGAGACGATTGGCTCATACTATAAAATTTCAAAACATTATATAGAACTCCACTCTTCTCTCAGAACAATGCTCAGAGTTTTATAGACTCTGGTTTGCAAAACAATGGTAAAGTGGGCTAGTAGTTGATGAGATGGGAAATGTTGATCAGGAGGAGATCACAGAAAGCCTTAAACACTGGCTTAAGGGTTAGTGATTTATTCTGTAGGTTGTGGGGAATGATTGAAATTTCATGGGCAAAGGCTTATATGATTAGATCTGGGTTTCAGCTTTCTGGTTATGGTAAGGAGGATGGACTGGAGGGGGTTGAGACAGAAGGATGAGCCTGGAAGCTGACACAATAGCCCAGGTGTCAAAGGATGAAAGGATGAAGGACGAAAGAATGAGGAGAGTAAATGGTGGAAGAGCACTGAGGATGAAGACGTCTGGGACTCGTCTGCTGACACACGTGGGGGTGAGGGAGGAGCCCACGTTGCTTCAGTGTTCCAGCCCATGGGAGAAGTGGGTGGTGACTGGAGAGCCACCTCAGAGCCTGAGCAAAAGTAGAAAGGGGCTTAGGAAATAGACAAATCTGAGTGTCCATTTGATTCATTCTGAGTTTCTTCCACAGTAAAATAAGGATGAGTGCACCTATTCCTCGGAGTTTTCTAAGGACTGATGGATTCATATGTCTGACAGTGCCTAGGACATGTAAGTCCATCCATCCATCCATCCATTGGTTACATCTGTGCAAATATGGAGGGAAATAATTAGGACCAGAGCAAACATTTCAAGCTCATTTTGAGTAAACAGATCATGGCCGAGGTGGGGTCTTTGTGGGGTTGGACCATTCCACCACTCCCAGACACCAGGACGGACCACAGTTCAAGGCCAGGAAGTTGTTTTTTGGCAACAACAGGTTCCTTTCTTTCCCTTCCTTTCATTACCAACACCCTACTGCAGTCCACTTCTAGGTCTCTAATTCTAATGTAGTTACTTGACAAAAAAAAAAAAAAAAAAAAAAAAAAAAGGAAGCAGGAACACAAACATCAAACTGGTTCATGTATTTCCTTGTTGGCCTCCTCTAAGAACACACCTGTGCCAGGCACCTGCCCGTAGCTGTGTAAGAGACTGTTACTTGGGCTCTTCTCCATAACTGGCCAGTAACATCAGGATTGAAGCCCACGCGGTCACCTTGCCTTGGGGGATGCCGTCTTCGCCCACAGTGCCCCGTGTCACCTGAGATCACCCGCAGCTCTTCTGTGAGGTGAGCAACACCAGGCACTCTTCCTCGGGCTCCTGAGCCTCGCTCAAGTCACACCTTGCTCAAATCAGCCAAACCCTCCCGCACTGGCGTCCTCCCTTTTTCTCGGTTTCCAAAGGAGCCGTGCCCTGAGCAGGCAAAAGCCTTCACTCAGCGCTTTCACCAGGACTGCCGCGCTGCGTGTGGAGCTGTCCGCCAGCGCAGCAGAGCGGAAGCGGGGCGGGGAGCGCTGTCGGGAGAGCAGGGACTTCAGCGGTGCCAGATCCCTCCTTTCCCAGTTCCGTCTCTGCCCTAGGTCACAAATCCCCCAACAGGGCAGCTCCAGCTACACTTCTCGGATTTAGAGAAAGCCTGCAGGCTCTTACTTCCCTCTTTTGCTTCTGACCCAAACTGGATGTTGTATTTTACCATTCCCAACCACTGAAGGGTTGGGTCTGAGTCCCTTCGCCTTGAATCTGAGTTTGCTTGTGACTGCTTTGTACAAGTGGCCTGGCAGAAGTGACCCTTTGTGACTCCAAAGCTAGGTCATAAAAAGCCAGGGAGCTTCCACCTTGTTTCCTGGAGACTTTTGTTTTCTGATCAACAGTCCCTGCTGAACTCAGCCTTGCGACCGTGCCCACCCGTGAACCTGACGTGTAAGCGAAGCCATCTCAGACCCATCAGACCAGCCCATCCGCCAAACGAATTCCTCCAGGTAATTGTAGTTACACGTGGAACAGAATTGCTCAGCCAAGCCCTGCCCAGGTTCCTGAACCACAAAAACTGTCAGATAGAATACAGTGGTGGTTTTAATCTACTAAATTTGGGGATGGTTTGACACGCAGCAATAGATAACCAGAATGCTAAGTGTAAATAGAAGAAACTTTGCTGATGGCTTTTGATAAATTTAGGCTGATTTCATGTGATTTATGCCATCCACCTGTTCCTGACCACGATAATTCCATTTTGCTGAAAACTTGGATGAGGTTACCTCTGAACTAAGCCAGAACTTCACCTGGGTTCACGAACAGCATCCTGAACTGCTGCAGAGCTTTCAAGTACCCTGACTCTGGTTTGGTTGTCAGTTAACGTCCACTCTCCCCATGCCAGCACAGCCCCACACTCTGCCTTAATCCAGAAGATCTGCAGAGACGGCCACAAATTGGAAGTGTGTGGCTGCAAAAGCTGTTTTCTGTGCATCCAAGTAAATGACATTGACACATTTTCTCAGCATCTTCACATACAGAGAGGGTAGCTTCCCATTTCTTGGATTGCACCTGGCTTCACACGTGTAGTGCAGGATTTCCACATGGCTGTTTTTCTCCCGTTACCAGCATTCCTCTCCTTAAATCCCAGAGACCTTGATTTGGGGTAGGTTCCCAGTTTCCCTAGTGGGGTGAGTGTGGCAGTAGGGATGGGCTGTATTCCCATGGTCAAGTGACATGCTTATGTGTGCCCTTCTCACAGTGTGCTCACAGGACAGGCATGGACCTGGAGTTGGAAGGATGTGGGTTCAGACCTGAGCTCCAGCCGATGCTCGCTATGTGACCTTAGACAAGCTACTTAGTCTCTTTCAGTCTTAGTTTTCTCATGAGTCAAAAGGATACAGTTTTCACCAATTTTACAGGAAATAGGAAGCTGTCTTACTTGGGGTTTGGCCAGAAGCTTGACCGTGAGAGGAGGCTGTGAGTGTAAATGCTGTATTTGGTAGGTGGGGAGGGGCGAGGAGCGCAGGCAGAGGCGAGGGCAGAGGATGGGGAAAGGAAGGCAACCAGTCAGGGGTTCATTATCAAGCCGGTCACCACTGCGGGTGACTGCAGCTTCATTCCAACAGAGACGGTGTTGGAAAAGTGTAAAACACATGCCCTGAAAATCATTCTCCCCGGGGGGCGAGGGAGCTGGGGTATTTCAACACCAACTCCACTCAGTCTGCTGGCTGAAGGCTGTCCCCCACGGGGGCTAATTTCCCAGAGAGAGCCAGTGTCCAAGCTCAACTGGACTGCTCCGTTCTCGAAAAAGCCCTCAGGCCCAGAGACACAGATCCTGGAAGCTGGAAGTTTTCTGGAGCATACTGAAGCGATGAAGTCAGAAGGCCATAGGCAGTGCTATGATAGCATCAGTTAGAGAAGACTGAACGCGATGTGTGTGAAAGGCTGGAGTCCAGCAGGCCCCCCACACACGCCAGCTCGTTTCTCTTCTTCCCTTTCCTGATCTCCTTGGCCCACAGTGTCTTCTGTCTTCTCCTATCCTTACTGAGTGCCCAGGTCATTTGGAACTTCATTCATACTGTCTTACCCACCCGTAGCTTGTCCCTCAGATAAACAGTATGTGCATCAAGGGGCAGCTCCGCCCACTTCTTACACTTTGTTGCGTCTCCCCTAGTACCCAGCTTAGTAAGAAATACTAAGATGCTAAGTAGTGAATACTAGTCACATCACAGGGCAGACCACCTTGGCTGATAATGGGAAGGGCTTGTACAGGTCTGGTGGGGTGAGATTTGTAACAGTGACCTGACATATATAAAGTGATACTAACACAAGGGGCAATTCGTAATCCAGTGGCTTGTTCCTCTTTTGTTTGTGGTACCTCGATCATGAGGTTCAGGGGCAATAGTATGTGGAGGAGACAATGACTCTCAAAGTAAAGAAGAAAGAATATATTCTGGAAAAACAGTTTTCTAGTCCTGCTTTACTTTCTCCAATTATTGGGAAACAAATCCCCTGTTATCCTCCTCTTGGTTTGTGTGCAATACTTGTATTTAGACATTGGCGTTGGCCATGCAGTGTGTCAGTTTTGGGAGCAATGAACCATTTACTGCAGGCACTTTCTAATGATTTGTATGTTAATTTTCATAATAACTCTCTGGAGGAGAATTTGTTCTTTCCATTTTATAGATGAGAAAATTAAGGTACAGAGAGATACTGGGCAAGCTGCCCAAGGGCACACAGCTATTAAGTGGCAGAACCAGGATTTAACCAGCTTGCCTGTTCCAGTGGCCGTAATAATGAACACATGTACCACTTTGTCCTAGACTACTTGGGGACCAACATTGTGTTTGTGTCCTAAATCATTTTTCCCTTCCAGCTCCGAGGTTCAATAAAGCAAATTCTTACCCATGGTCACTTGGCAACTGGTACTGATAAGTCTAATATTGCTTTCTGTGTACTTTCTCTTGTATTGCTCATATGTCCGTTGTGATCAGAAGTTCACCAAAGTGCTTACCTGGATGGAGAGTGATTTCCCAGGATCATATTTGCTCTGAAGGATCTGATTCTTGGGGAGCAGAGGATGTAGGTAAGGGAGTCAGAGCCTCAGTGGGGAGTCAGGAGTCATGGGTTCCCATGTAGCTGGAGCCTCCCTGAGGGGATGATGAGATGGTCTGAGCTCAAGGTAAGGTGACCAACTGTCACGGTGTGTCCAGGACTGAGGGATTACATGGGACATGGGAGTTTTAGTGCTAAAACTAGGACCATCCTGGGGAAGTCAAGATGACTGGTCACCCTGACTCACATGCCAAAGTACTAAATGAGGAATTCGTTTTAACCAGAAAACAAGAAGGAAGAGCTCTACAGATTTTCAAGGTGCTAAGAAGAAAGCTTTCTAGATGTACCTCAAAGATCAAGTTTCTGAGGCTTAATGAGAAAGCTGTAGTGGAAAGAAATTTGAAATAGAAGACGCAGAGTCCTATCTATGAACTTGATACTGTGTGGCATAGGACATTATTCTAACCTCTCTGAGCCTCCACTTGCTCACCGGAGAAATGGAGAAGAGGGCCTCATCCTGTTTTAGTCACTGGGCCTATGGCTGCCATCAGCAATGACATATGGAGCTGAAAAGTTACTCATTTTCAGACACTTGCCACATTCCTTAATAGTCATATTGAGCCACAGAGAACAATCACAATGGAAAACAGTAAGTTCAGGTCATCTTGATGAGCAAATGGGAGGTCAGCCCTGTGGGGAAATCTAACATCTCTACACACAACTCTAATTTCACATAGAAAGTCATAGGATCCTGTCAGCTGGTAGATGAATCACACTCACCTGGTATCTGAGAATGTATCAATCCCTTGCAGGGTCTCCAAGATCCAAGATGCCCGGAAACTACATATTGATTAAAATGAAATAGGCAAGTCATTAGAACTCTCAGTCCCAAGAATCTGTAATGATTGGCTTGTCTCTTCCTCTCTGCCTCCCTCTGACATTGTTCCTGTGACCTAGACTCTGCTGTCACCTGCAGCCCACCTCCCTCTTTGCAGGGCACAGTGGCCCTATTTATTACTTAAGTGCCATGCATCGGCTGTGCTTCCTTCCTTGGGCTAATCTCTGCTGTGGTCTCGGCTCAAGTTAAGACTTGGCTCCTGACCCAGCCTCTCCCATCTGCTTTTTCCAGAATCACATCTATGGATGTGAAGCCTTGGAAGTTGGGGTCACATGATTTGGGTTTTACTAGATTTGTGTGTATCTGAGTCTCCTCTTTTGTGGGGTCCAGGGATTTGGCTGCTAAATGACTTGGAGAAGGTTGGAATGACTCTTGGGCAGCACACCGTGGGGCCTCCAGATTAGCAGCTCTTAAACATCTGCACGCACGACGTTTAATCACCTAATGTGCATGTGAAACTGTCGTTTCCCAGCTGATCCCCCAGCAGTTCTGATCCAGTCCATCACAAGAACATGAGATTAGTATTATTATTATTATTGCTGTATAGCTGATTTACAGTGTTGTGTTTCAGGTGTACAGCAAGGTGGTTCAGTTATACATACATATATATATATTCTTTTTCAGATTCTTTTCCATTATAGGTTATTACAAGATATTGAATATAGTTCCCTGTGAATATTGAATATGTGCTATATAGTAGGTCCTTGTTGCTTCTGACACACATGTTCTGTGAGTTACACGTTATAGAACTGTTGCTGGGAATTGAGGTGCTTTAGTGAAAGAGATATTCGGGCTAAGCTAGAAATATGTTATTACAAACTTTTACAGACTGAGGGTGTGATATTTAAAAAATAATTTAGCCTTTGGCGCTTTGCCTCGGGATGCTGTTGCTGACTGAGATAGTCATTGTTGAGAACTGAAACAAGTTTTGGGAATGTTTTTCATTCTCTGATTGTTGGATATTGGTGAAATGGAAAATTGACCCAAGATCTTGGACACCTTTGTGATTGTTATCTCCCCTCTCCTCCTGACATTCAGGAAAGTGAGGTGCAGAGATTACTGTACCCATTTTATAGATGGAGAGCGCGGCCAAGAAAAAACTCCATGACTGCATTATTTTCCTGTTTTTAAGCGTTTGTACGTACATTCCCTAGTTTGGCCCTCGCAGGAAATTCTGCAGGGAATATCATTGTCTCTGTTCTGCAGGGGAGGGAATCTAGGCTCCGAGAAGATACGGGACGCGCCCAGGTCACAGGGTGAATAAGTAGGGATGCCAGGACTGAACTTTCTGGTCTGGTTCCTGACATCATACTCTTTTCAGCACGTCCGGTGTCTCTTTAGAGGAGATGGCAGCACACCTGAGACTGGAGTCGAGAGTCTCCGAATATCGGGAAGCAGATGGTTTTTCCAGGCCTGTGGACACTTCCCCCAAGGTTTAAGATCCACTGTGACAGTTTTCTTGATCCTCCCTCACATCACTTCCTAAGCAGGGAAAAATGAAAAGGGACCAGTTCCCAGTGACTCGTCTCGGACTTCCAGGATCAAACAAGGACAGATGACAACTTAATGGAAAAGAAATGGAGATAAAAATAGGAGGTAAAACTGACAAATGGCCATGGATTCCCCCCGGCTGCATCCCTGCCTCCTGTCTACAGCTCTTTCTGTGTCTGGCACCTTTGTCTCACCCACTCCAGGGCACCCAGGGAGGCAGGGTGGTGAGCACGGACAGCTGTTGGGATTTATGGGGCTGGTGCAGCCCCTCTTCCCCTCCTCATGGTGGGGAGGGGAAGCCTGATCCATTTCCTCCTGGGTAAACATTTTCACAGGAAGCATTTATCAGATGGAGGGGAGGCAGCTCAGGGGTCTGGGATCAGTCAGCCAGGATCTGCTTCTCTCCACCTCTCCCTGGTGATGGCTGTGGCTTTTCTCCTGAACATTCACACTCTGTCTCTTGTTCTGGCTTCTCTTTACCAGCTGAGCTGAGGGAGAGGGGGCCCGATCCTGGGACACCCCAAGTCCACTCCACCCTTTAAAAAATTATAATTTTTTTAATTTTATTTTTTTGGGTGGAAGAGGTAATTTGGTTTATTTATGTATGTATTATTTATTTTTAACAGAGGTACAGGGGATTGAACCCAGGACCTTGTGCATTCTAAGCATGCGCTCTACCTACTGAGCAATACCCTCCCTTCTCCTCCCTCCTTTTTAATAAACAGGGTTTCTCTCAGCCTGGGTCCTGTCATGAAGCTGATTGCCCAGATCCTTCCAGAAGAAATGCTGATAAGGAAATGTCTGGAAAAGCCTCAAGCAGATAAAACTCCATTACTCCTCAGGTGCTGGGCTCTGCTGGCCTTGGACTCTGAAACCATCCCCCTTCCTCGGAGGGCGGACCCGCGACTTGCACTTGACTCTTCAGGTGGGGGAGGGCTGGCCATGCACCACTGATTCCAGGCCCTCTCCTGGATTTTCAGACTCTGGTTCCTTCAGCTTGCCTGCTTTTGCCTCATGGTGCTCACAACCTGTCATCTTTTCTTTTATGAGAACCAGTATGAAGTCGTAAAGAGCTGAATCTCAACTCCGCTGGCAAGTTACTGCATCTCCTGGTGCCCGGTTTCCTCATCTAGCATTTCTTTTTGTAAATTAACGGAGCACTGTCTCCGTCCTAGGCACTGGGCACGATGTTGGAGGAAAGTGTCACCTCCTTATAGGTTTGTGGTGAAGATTATATAAGGCGATTCAGTGCAACACCTAACAAGTGGTAGAATGAGTACTCATAGCTGTCAGCGAATACAGTTGTTCTCACTGTTGTTATTTCCATGTCTGTTGGAGAAGAGCGGGGTTTGAAAGGCCCTTGGTAGCCTCTGACCCTCGGGCCATCACAGAGAACCCTCTGCGCTTTCCACTGGGTCAGGGCTGCTGTCTTCCTAGACTTCTCTTTGGAACCACAGCCCATTCACTTACTCGGTATTTTAATCATTCAAAACAAAAATGCACGGAGTGTGTCCTTTGTGCTTCAAAGAGGAATTAGAAAGGCAGCAGCCACTAGGCTGGGGGTGTGTGTGCACAGAAGCCATCACGAGCTGCAGCTAAGTCAAAGATAGGAAGAAGCGAGGCTCCGGAAGGGCTGGTCAGTAGCACTCCTTCAGCGGAAGAGGAGGCAGTTTCCAGGTGGAGGTCTGAAGAAAGACTTCATGGAGGGGGTTCCATCTGGGCTCGGCTTTAAAGGAGGAGGAGATTGGTGAGTCCTGTAAAGATGGGAGCGTGCATGAGCTGTGAGACCTGTTCCCAAGGCAGAGGAAACCACTTCATCCTGAGAAGATGAAGCCTTTGGTCTCAGGGCTGTCAGTTAATTGTGAAGGCATTTTAAAACTTCCATTGGGTTGCCAATAACACTGGTGGGTCATTTCTTGATCACTTTTGGGTCAAAACTTCCATTGGATTGCCAATGATACTTACGGGTCATTTTTCACAAACATAATGTTGTTTGAATTTCACCAAACTGAGTGAGTCAGACAGAGCAAGAATTATGATGCCCACTTTCTGGATGAGGAAACTGTGACTCAGAGAGGCGAAGGGATTTGACTATTCCACGAAGGTGGCCAGTGGGAATGTGGTCACTGAACTCAGGTTTCTTGACTCCAAAGCCAGAGCACTTTTCGGGCATTCAGCTGCTACCTTCCTCCTGCTCCCCCATCCCACCTCTCTCAGGCTGGTTAAACTGGTCTTTGGAGGCAGAATAACTTTGAGCTAGTCCCTCAGCCTCAGCTGATGCTGCACCAGCACTTGCCAGGACTCTGCAAGAGCATCCTTAGAGGCCCCCCCTGCTCGCATCAGATGGCTTCCAGTCCATTTTCTCTAATTACATCTCCTGTGCAGAGCAACCTTTCTAAAGCCTGGATCTGGAAAACCTTCAGTCATTATCCTGCCCCTTACAGGACCAACCCACACTCTGTTACTCATTCTTCTAGGCCCTTCAGGATCCATCCTGCCCTCTGGGCCTCCTCAGACTCCTTCCTGGCTGGCTTCCTTTACGCTTCCTGTGTGTGAGATGCTCAATGTCGTGCAGTTCTCCAAATGCTCCAAGTAGTCCCCTCCTAGTTTTGTGCCTACATGGGCTCTGGAAGCCAGACTTCCTGCGTTTAGTACTCAGACCCACCATTTAAATAGCTGTGACTTTGAGAACAGTCTCCTCAATGGCACTATGCCTCAGCTTCCTTATCTATAAGATGAGGATAATAATGGTACCCATCATGTGAGGATGTCATGGAGACTCATTGACTTCATACATATGTAATGATTAGACCAAGGCGTGGTGCATAGTAGGTGCTTAATAGGTACTATTGTAGCTGTTCACTGTGCAGGAAACTTTTCCCAGGCTGGTGAGTTCCCTCCGCTGGGCTAGTTCTCTCAGGCTCCTTCCCATGTTGCCTCCTCCAGGAAGCCTGCCTTAACGGCCCGAGAGGAGTACCTCTCACCTGCTCTACTGTGCTCATCCTCCCACTGTAATTGCTGGCGTGAGTTGGCTTCCTCACCACAGTTACAGCTCCTTGAGGGAAAGTCTCGTTTTTGAGATCCGGGGCCACAGCTGAGTCACTGTGAAACTGAACATGCTCAGCATGGCCCTGACACACAGGAAGTCCTCGTGCCAGCCTGTGGAGGGAATGATCGGCATGTGGGACTGGGACTGAGGGCCTTGCTGGTGACACAGTCACTGACGTGTTGGGTGACTGACCAGAGACACCTCTCCACACCTTTGTTTCCCCAGAAACAGAATGGATGACTGGCCTCCCTGGTCTGACAGATGTCCCGAAGGTCACAGTACCTATAGGACCACACCGGTAACACCCTGGAAGGTACGACACGCTTTGGAAATGAAACAGTGAATGTCCTATCACAAAAACGTTAGCCTGTGAACCAGAGTGTATTTACCAAGAGGTCACAAAACTCCACAACAGGGCCCCTCCTCGCCCAGGCTCCTTCCAAGGCCCGGACTCCATGTTATACTTGGCACTTTGTATTCTTTTTCCTGCAGATAGTCCCCTAAACTGTACTAGCTTCAGGACCCCAAATCCCAGTGGTCTTAGAGTTCATCCCTCCCTGGTGAGTTCCCCATCTTTTCTGTCTCTGGGCAGAGTCAAGGAGGAGGACCCGGAGCGGGGCCCCTGTCACACTCTGCCCTCTCCTGGCTTCCCACACTCACCTGTACCTGGACTGCAGCTCTGGGAGTTGCCAGCATCCGTGCAGAGCCCCTCCCGTTGCCCACACCCACGTCTCCCTCCTCCCACGGGGCTTCTTAGGTCCTTAAAACCTCCCTGTGGGCTTGGCTGTGAACTCCACCCCACCCCTCCACATTCGGGCTGGCCTCTTAGAGTGCAGGCCTCCTTGGACTTTGGACATTCCAGCCCCTCCCTTCCAGGGCACGGCCTCCACCTCCATGAACCACAGCCCTGGTCAACATCCCCCACCCCAACCTTCACAGGCGGGCCGGCTGTCCCTTGATGAGTTCCCACTGCGGGTAGAGGGAGTGGGGGGATGGCAGGGCAGAGTTAGATGCATTCAAACCATTTCCTTCAGGAGGAAATGTCATTTTCATAAATACACTATTTGAAGGCTCCCTACCCACACCATACAGGGCACATTTCTCAATCCTGGTTGCCCTTTTGAGTGATTCAGAGAGCTTGAAAATATACTGGTGACCAAGGACCACTCCAGAGATTCTCTTCTAATTGGGGTGGGATGCAGCCCGGGTGCAAGGAATTTTTAAAGCTTCCCAGATGATTTTCACCTGTTGCCAAGATTGAGCATCACTGTTTTAGAGGCAGGAGGGTATAGCTCAAGTGGTAGAGCGCATGCCTAGCGTGCCTGAGGTACTGGGTTCAATCCCCAATACCTCCACTGAAAAATCAAATAAATAAATAAACTTAATTACCCCCTCCCCCGTTAAAAAAAAAAAAAAAGAATCACTGCTTTAGGGAACAAGCACGATCTGTCAATATGAAGGCAGACAGTGAGTTTGGGACAAAATGAGTTTGAGCGTGAGTAACATACATACCCACGCTTGCTAAACTTGCCTCCCTGATTTGACCTGCAAGAGACACACCGTGGTCTTCGGCTCCCTCCAGGCCCAAAGCTCTGTGTGGTGGGTGAGGCCACGCTGGCTCAGCCCATGCCCCAGCCCCAGGAGGGCAGGAGCTTTAAGGCAGAAGCAGGGATGTTTAGGGGAGTAGAGCCCAGTCTTCTTTACTTTGGCATGCCCCAGGCCTGAGTCAGAGGTCACGGGCTTGCTGGGAGCTCGGGACAAGGGCGCAGTGTTCGTCTTCCAGCCGAGCCCTGGGTGCCACCTCACACCTGCTCCTTCTCCTGGCTCCTCAGCTCCGAGAGTTGTACCATCATCGTCTGGGCCGCTTAGTTTCCACAGCTCACTCACCCTGGACTCTGATTCCACCTCCTTCCAAATCCAGTTGGTCACCACGTTCTCTGCACTGCTCCACGGTCATCATCTAGGTGCCCTTCTCCCCAGAGCCCCTTGCTGCTTCTACTAGAAGCCTCTGCTCTGGACTTCCTGTTTGTCTCTCTCCACATCAGATCAATGTTCCTGTCTTAGTGAGTCTCTCTCTCGCTCTCTCACACGCAGTCTGCAACTGATCTGAGAGCCATAACCTCCTGTGGTTTCCCTTGGCCTAGCCCAGTGGATCTTAAAGCATCCTCCGTGGACCATCAGCATCACCGGGGAACTTGTTAGAAGTATAAGTGCTTGGGCCCCGCCTGCAGACCCGCTGACTCAGCGCTCTGAGGGTGGGGCCCAGTAATCTGCTTTAAGCAGCCCTCCAGGCACTTCTGCTGTGTGGCCCTGACCATGCAGTCCAAGCTCCTGGGTGTGGCAGTCACGATCTCCCACACTCTAGTCCCAAGTTGATCTGTTTGTCCACTTCTCAACTCTTATATCTCTCATATCTTCCTGTGGGACTCTGCTCATACTGTTCCCTCCCTCGGAAAGCCTTTGACCACTTCCAAGTATCTAAATCCATTTCTCCTCCAAGATCCAGCTCAAACATCCTGTAATTTTGGCAGATCCCAAAGATTCCTCCTCCAGGAACATTCTTCCCTTCCCTGACCTCCACAGCATTATTTCTTTTCCTCCTCTCTCCCTCCCTCCCCTTTCTTTCTCTTTTTCTGAGTTTTACCTTTAAAGCAGGATTTCTTTGAATCATGATTATCAGAGTCACTCAAGGAACTTCAAAACATATATATGCCCAGGCCACACTCCAGAGAAATTAAATCAGAATTCCATGATGAAGCCTGTCATCATATATTTCAAAAGTTCCCCAGATAATTTTAATGTATACCTGAAATTAAGTCCCTCTTTCCTAAAATGACCAGAAGGAAAACCATGATAGGAAGAGAGGTGAATTCACAGTTCAGAGACCCAAATTCTGTTCAGTGCTCTGTCCCAACTGGCTGTTTAACTTTGAGCAGATCACGTGCCCTTTCTGAGCTTCTGTTTCCCAAATTGTTAAATGAGGCTTTATTTTAGATCAGTGGCTCCCAAAGTTGGTGGATGCCTGGATCCCATCCCTAGAGATTTCCATTTAATTGATATTAGGGTGGTGGGGCTGGATTCTACCTTGCAGCCAGGGTTGAGTACCACTCTCATAGATCTTGTCCAGGGGCCATGAAACTGGGTCTGATGGTTTACTTTTGGGAAGCAAGCATGCCTACCTCTTCAAATCCGTGGATTTCTCTGCCCCGGCTCCTATTAACCTTTCCTCCCCGAAGAATGAATGCACACCTGGTGTTGGTGATGGGGAATGAACACATGTCTGGTGTCAGTGAT
The DNA here is from genome assembly GCF_009834535.1 of Camelus ferus. Lineage (NCBI taxonomy): Eukaryota > Metazoa > Chordata > Mammalia > Artiodactyla > Camelidae > Camelus > Camelus ferus. The sequence continues at coordinate 63,591,036 of NC_045696.1, forward strand.
GAAAGGCACATGCGTTTCCTTGTCTGGTAGCAGGACAGCCAGGGACATTGGATCCTCCCGCAGGCGGACATGGTGGGTGTGTTTGGCCATCATGGCAGAAGGAAGATTAAGGATCAGATGAAAATCCTCACCAGAGGCCTGGCAGAGTGTCACTGAAGGGGCTTATTTTTCAGCAACCTCAAGGCCTTATGTGTCTCAGCTCCAAAAATCTTTGTCCCACCAGCACAGCCGGGAAGACAAGTTCCCCTTTACATCAGGTCACAGTTAAAGGCAGGTGTAAAAGGAGAACTCATAAGGAGCAAGAGACAGGATGCACCCAAGGCAGTTGAGGTCGAAACTGGATGAGAAGTCGGGCTCCAGCCTGAGGAAGGCAAAATGACCCAGCCTCGAGGGGAGGGGTGGAGGGGAGGAAACGGCCTGCTTATTTAAGGGGTGGGGGCGGGGAAGGGAAGTGAGTGCTTACATAAGCACCTCTCTGATGAAGGTGTTGCTGATCCCGGGAGATGCCCAGCAGTCATCCACAGTGGGCCCCTCTGTTTATCTGCACATCAGGCTGTTCCCCTGCAAAGGAAACCAGCCCAAGTGTGGGGGAACCCAGAGCAGGGACCTTCCACCTCAGGACCAGGAGAGTGGAAGAGTGAAGATGGGGGAGACACTCCCTGAGGTCTTCGTGCCCGCCCCCACCACCCCCACTTACAAGGAACCCTTTCTTACTCTGCTCTGTTTTTCCAGGCCCTTTCCCACAGTGATTCCCTCTCCTGAGAGATAGGCTGGTCCTGAGTCCTGCTGCTGCCAGAGGAGGGAGGGGCTGTGTTGTGCAGGAAGAGGCCTGAGTTGTTTTGTAGATGAGAAGACAGTCCTGGCAATGCGGTGTCTGGCCCAGGCCAGACCTGGGAGCCAGGGCAGAGGTCAGGCTGTCTGTCTGAGCTTGGAGCACTAGACCGTGCTTCCTGGTGACTTTACAGTCTAAGCTATTGAGGAAGAAAATGCACATGGAAAAGGAACTTTGTTTGGATCTCTGACGCTGGCTGGACCTGCTCTTCCTGCGGTGGGGGCCATAAGGATGTCACAGGGCAGTACGTGTGATGTGTTGTCCCCCACCCCCACCCCACCCCCTTCAAGGTGTCTGGTGAAGGCTGAGGAGGTTATTCCCTAAAGTTAAGACACCTGAGCTTGCTCCAGGCAAACTAAAAGTTTGGGGACTTGAATGTTGGTCAAATAGAGCTTTCTGGTCCCAAGGAGGGAGAGAAATCATAAAGGTCACCCACCCGGCAGGCTCAGCAGGGCTTTGGAAGCATCAACCCTCTGCAAGGCCATCATTTGCTTGCCTTACATAAAGATGGATCAGAGTGATCTGAATCCCACTTCCTTGGCAAGGGCTAGGGTGCGAGTGTGGAGGGGAGGGGGACTGTGAGCCACATCTGAGCTTTGGTGTGGCCCCAGCACTCCATGCAAATGGGAGAAGGCCTCGGGGGCATTTTTGGATCCCTATATTATAAAGTAGTTGGAGAACCCAAAGTTAGAAGGGAGCTTGGATCCATTTAGGATCTCTCTGCCTCCGATGGGCTGGCCTGCTGGTTTCCAGATGAGAAGACCGGGGCCCTGGAATGCATGGTGATTTGTTCTCCCCGGAGCTGTCCACAGTCAGGCCCAGAGCAAGCTTGCCACCCTCAGCCCCGGGCACTCTCCGTGGCTCCCTGCATCCTTCCTCCTCAAGACTTGACTCTGGACCCTTTGGCCTGCTCTGATATCCCTGCCCTCTGGGAGGGCCATCTCCAGCTGTGTGATTTTTGGCAAATCTCTTAACCACAGTGTCACTCAATCCAATGCAGTTGGGCAGCCAGGCATGACCCAGACTCCTGGGAACACAGCTGTGCCACCGATTAGCCCTTCTCTCCCAGCTCGTCCATGGCCTTGGAAAGAGGATCTGGTTGGGGAGAAAAGTTGGGGAGAGTTTGACCTGGCTTAGCAACACCCCATAAAGACTTGGCTTATGCAACCCCCCTGCCCCACCCCCACCCCCACCCAACCCTAGGAAGAATGTAAAGAAGAAACATCCTAAGTGGTGGGCCTTCACGAGATCTTCATTGGCTTCCTCCCACACTCATCCACAGGGTCGGTTTTAAGAAAAAAAAAGGGGGGGAGGGGTTTGGGCATATAGCTCAGTGGCAGGGTGTATGCTTAGCATGCAGTGAGGTCCTGGGTTCAGTCCCCAGTACCTCCATTAAATAAATAAATAAATAAATAAATAAATAAATAAATAAATAAATAAATAAATAAATAAATGTCTTTGAAAAAAAAGAAAGAAAGAAAGAAAAAAAAAAAAAACGAAAAGGAGGAAAAAGAATGAAAGGAGGCTAGATGTGGTGACTGCCTCCAGAGAGAATGGGCCAAGATGACTGCCAACTGCATCATTTAAGGCTGTCCCTGGAAATCCACAGAAGGACCTTCAGTTTAACATGTTTGGAAAAGGAGGAATGTTGTCCGAGGTCAAACAGCAGGGTGACAGTGGCAGGATCCAGAGATTCCCCAGCTCCTTCCTGCCTGTGGAGGGCTAAACTCCATCCTGTGGGCTGTTTGCGCAGGTGAAGATCAAGGGGGCATTTCTGATGGCAGCCTGCCGAGGGGAAGCATGGACCACATCCCTGCCTGGTACTGGGCTGATAATGAACTTCTCTGACTGATGGATTGCGCTACCTTGTGAGACCCTGTGGGAAGGCTAGGGGAAGCCCTCAGCCCTGAGATGTGGGTGCAATGCCAAGTCTCTTCAAGAGCCGCCTGAAGGGGGGCGACCAAGGAGGAGGGAGCATTCCCGTGGTTAGCTCTGTCACCTGAGGCTCCCTTGAGCATCTCAGAGACACCCCCTTTCAACAGTGGAGTTCAGGCAGGCAGGTGGGCAGAGCACCTGGGAACTGACAGGGCCACTGGGATGGCATTCATGCCTGGGAGAGGCCTGAAAGCCTATCGGAGAGAAAGGGCTGAGTCCGGTGAATGTGTGGAAGTGACGGGGCCATTCCGCTGGGTGGTCAGCATGGGGGCAGTTCCGGCAAGGGAGACAGGCCTCAGCTGTGGAGGAGGGGGCGCAGAGGGAAGACAGTAGCAGGCAGGGCTTCCCCTGCCCCGGCCCAACAAGTGACCAGTGCTGTCAGATCCTTGGAGCTTAGAGATAAGCAGGACAGGCTTAGCAGTCAGACAAGGTCCCAGCTTCCCCTCTTTCTGTTCTAGCTGTGTGAACGTGGGCAAATGACTTCACTCCTGTGAGCCTTAGTTTCCTTCTTAGTAGGATGCGGATTAGAATACCGTGCTCACAGCTCATCGTGAGAATTCAGAACCACCACACATGGCACATGTTTATCACAGGGCCTGCCGCTCAAAATACAGTGATTATTTTTCCTTTCAGGGATTGTTTCCAGACCCCCTGAAGCTGCTGGTTTACAGAATGGGAGTCTTTCTTGTGGCACCCAGGAGAGAGAGCACAGAGGGAGGGCAGAGGCTGGAGGGCCTTTCTGTGGGCCACCGCCTGCCTGTGCTGCTGTTTACTGTAGCTGGAGTACAGGGGCTGCGGCCCCCTCATCTCTTACAGATGAGTCCAGAGCACAAAGAGACCCTCCTCCTCCTTGGAGGTGGGCTAAAGATGAGGTCCCTCCATTCTCTGCTGTCTCATCCCCAAGTCCCTCTCACACTGTCACATTCCTTCAGGCTCCTCCCAGCTGGCCTCACAGTGTGGGAAGGGGCTCAGACGGCTAAAGGCAGGTCTGGCTCAGGCCTCGCCTGGCTGCGTGTGACCTCCCACTAGCCTCTGGGAGCTGCCAGGGTCTCAGCATCCCTGCCCGGAGCCAGTGTCCTCCGTGGGGATAGACCATTGCTGGATACCACCACGGTCCTCTGGCCTGATGTTTTGATGTGCACATCCTGGCTGGTAAGGAGGATTGGGGTCAGAAGGATTGAGGGAGGTGCAGGGCTAGTACTAGGAGTGTGTATGTGTGTGTGCATGTGTGTGTGTGTGTGTGTGTGTAGTGGGGGTGTGCGTAGAGATGGTGTGTGTGGCTCCCAAACACCTGGTGGGTCAGGACCTGCTGCCTCTACTTGCACTGCTCCTGTGAGGATGCCTTCGGGCTGAAGATGGCACCAGGGTCTGGTCACCAGGCTACAGTTAATTTAAAGGGGGTGGCGGGATCCATGGTAACCACGCTCTCAGTGGTTGTTTTTTAAGACAGGACTAAATCATGGGACCATTATGGTTGCATGAAAGCACTATGTTCTTTCTCATTTTAAGTCTTTGCTTCTCTCTGTGTGGAGCCCTATCCCCTCCCTCTTCTTTTGCTTCTTCCCCTCACTTTGCCTGTCTAATTTTATCCACTCATCACATCTTGGTCAGTTTTTCCAAGTTTGGACTCCAGAGTTGGACCAGATGGCCCAGGTCTATGCCTCTCAGCACCCTATACTTCCTCCAGGATTAATATTCACTATGTTACGTATTTTCTGTCTTCTTGAGTGGGCTGTAGACTTTCCCAAGGCAGGAAATGAATCTGTTTTAATCGCAAATCCAACTGCCTTAAATAATGAATATGTGTATTAGCTCTTGAAAATAAACATTCTCTCTCCATATATACATATATAACTGAATCACTATGCTGTACACCAGAAATTAACACAGCATTGTAAACCGACTATACTTCAATACAAAAATAAAATGCTACTAAATTAAAAAAAAGAAAAACATTCTAGAGGGTAGCCTCAACATCGCTTTAATTCAGTGACTTGGGCGTGTAACTGAGGATCTAGTTTCTATTGCTCCGTCTTCTCTGCCTTCTGCGTATCAGCTCCGTCCTAAGACAAGCCTCTATGCTGCTTACACAGTGTCTGTTAGAGCCCCCAGGAAACGAGCTTTCTTTCCATGGGCAGAGAAAGAAGGACAGTACAGATTGTTGCCTCCCGAACCATCAAATAAAAGTCCCGGGCTTTTGTCATTGAGTGATCTGAAGTCACATGCCTAGTCCTGAACCGTGGAGAGAGGAAGAGGATCACAATGACTGATTTTGATCCTGGAGCTAGGTTGGGGCCATTTGTACAAGACTGACGGTTATAAAGTAGGGGAAGGGTGTCCAGGAGATAAAGGACTGGTGGCAGGAAGATCCTGGAGAGAGCAAGTCCTAAAGGAGCTGGGTCCTGGACAAGCTGTTAGAGAAGAGCCTCAGACTCACGTGGACCGAGAGTGGAACCATTTCCATTCTTCTGAACTAGGGGAATTTGCAGCAAGGCAGGCGTTACTTTCACAATGAAAACCCAGTAGGGTCAAAGCTAGAATGCAGTGATCAAGGGGAAGACTGAATGGTGGGATGAGGCTGGAGATTCAGGGAGGGGCCAGATCGTGCAGAGCTTTGCAGGCCATTTTAAGATTTGAGAGATTGTGAGTAAGCAGAGCCTGTTTCCGCTGCTTCCCTTGAGAGAGCTATGAGGAAGGAGGCAGGCGCATCACCACTGCTGAAGCTTCCTTCTTTACTAAAAACAGTCTGGTTATAAGATGGTTGCTCACCTATCAAAAGCCCTTCTTGGTGACAACTGAAGATAAAATAGGGCGGCTGCCCAAATGTGTCTCCAGAATAATTGGCCAAGCCTTTGCTTTTCCAAGAAAAGCAATTGTTTAAGACTGTGCTCCTCAAACTGGGGTTCTTGGTCTCCTTTCGGGGCGGGGACCCTGCAAAATACATTAATTCACAGGATAAACTTGGTATATCTTCATGGGGTGTAAGGTCACTTTGTGGTAATTTGAAATATTTTTAGAGTAAAACAAAAACATATTATAGACTAGTGGGATCCAAATTCTGCATACATTTCTAAGATTAACCACAGGCCTTAGGGAATGTTTGGGCTTGAGTGCAGGTGGAGGGAGGGTGGAGGTGAGTGTATAGATAAACCTGGGCCCTTGCTGGCAAGCCTTTGGGGGTATGATTTCATTTTTTTTTTTTTTTTTCTGATTTGGGGTACTTGAGGGAGATATGAGAAACACTGGCTTCAAATGGCAGGGCCACCAATGCCTGTGCTTCAGGGCTGGGTGCCAACATCACTCCTTTATGATCCCTTAATATCACAGAGCCAGGTGGGGGGACAAGGCAAGTCCTCCCCCCACCACATATAACAAGAGCCTTCAGGGACTTGGCAAGGAAGGCGCCTTGGATTTATCCAAGACAGAAGAATATGCGTTAGAGTGAACTCTGCTTGAACGAGTTACCTTGAAGTGAGGTAGGTGCCCAAGTCTGCAGAATCACATCTGTGATGCCACCTGAACTCTTGGCTGTGACCCAAGGACAAAGCAGGGGTGGGGATGGGGCGCAGGCACGTCATAAACACTCTGCCTGTCATCCGCCTCCATGTGGTAAAGGTTATATTTGCTTGAAGTCATTGCCTTTGGTCTTTTCTTTCTCTCTCTCTTCTTTTCCAAGAATCTCAGTTCTTGGCAGCCTGGTTCCCCTCTCCCAGACCCCTCGCTGCCATCTGCATTTCTGTTGGACTGTAGTTGCTAAGCTTTTCGTCTTTGTGGTTTTTCTCTGACTGTCCAGTCAGATCAGGAGGGAAGTGTCTATTTGTGAGTTTTGGTCCTCGAGGGCTCTAAGGATGTGTAAGGATTTGGAATTCTTTGTCTCTCTTTTTTTTTTTTATGAAGAACTTTCTCCGTTCTTCCATGGGTATTTCTCAAATGATCAAGTCCTGCAGGTGACAAACCTCTTGATATCTTTGAGTATTTGAAATTTCCTGTGTGTGCCTGAGGAATGGCCTTCCCGGGAACGTGTTCTTGAAGTTCTTCAGGGTGGCCTCCCTCCCACAAAGTGAGACCTGTTCTACATGGGCCCCTGAGAGGAAGGAAATGTCAGGCAGGTGGAGTTATGAGAATTATAAGGAGGAAACAGTCAAAATGTCACTCTATAACTAATTCAAGTGTAATTGAAATTTAATAATGTACAGCAACCCGTTTTGCATTTATATCCCATCTTTCATCCGACTGTGGAAAATATTAAGCTTTTCAGTCCTCTGGTCTGGTTTTTGGGAAGAGTCCCGTCTGTGTTTTGTTTTGTTTTTTCCTCCTCCCCAACGCCAAGAAAGAGTAACTGACTTACTCAAGTTTGCACAATAGCTCCTCAGATTTGAGAGAAGTTGGTGTTGGTGTTATTTTCAGGCCCTGGGGACAGGAGACGGGGTTGGAAAACAAAGATGGCTTTTCTCTGGCCGAATGGTCATCCAATGAAATCCCTTCCTGATGGGCCAGCCCGATCAGGTGAGCACACTGATTTAGTTTAAAAAAAAAATATGAAAACAAAACAAGCCCAGTGTGACCTGTCCTTCTCACAAAGTGCCTGGTGCGAGGCGAGGGTGTGGCTTGGCCTTTGGCATCCGGGACCTCTGACTGGTGGTTTAGGAATTGGTCTGCTTTATTTTGTGAATACTGCCCAGCACTTGGAAGAATATATTTCAGGGTTTGAGGGAGGTCTTTGAAGGTGATGGTGTCCGAGCCTGGGGGTAACGTAAGTGCATGAGCAACGTCTATGAAGATGGGGTGGGGCGTGTTGTATTTTATGATCCAATCTGTCTTCTTCCCAATTAAACTGTGTCTGGGGAATAAATGACACGCTTCTGGAAGCTAAACTTAGATCAGTTATGAATCTTGCTTGACAACATTTATGGAGATTTTGATCTCCCTATGTGTCTGTTTATGTATTTATAATTTATATCTCACTTATTCCACTTGCGATTTTAGGATTCCTATAATACATATTTGAAATGAAAATCAAAGATCAAAAACAACAGAAAAGGAGAAGGAAGAATGTACTTCAAGTTGCAAATGATACAGTCGTTAGGATTGGCAGTAGCTTTAACTGTGTTAGCTAGAAAGCAACTGTATTGATTTCTGAAATAAATTTATGTCAAAGATCTGTATACAAGGTACTTTGAAAACTGTAATGACTATATTTTTAGCTGCACTTTTGCAACAGGTGCAGCTGTGTCTGTGTATCAGCGGGGTGTGTGTAGGGGGACTGGGACATCTCGGCAGACCCTCCCAGGAATCCCTTCTGTCCTCTGTCTCTCTGTGAGGACGGGGTGGTTAGGGTGGTTGGATGCAGGCAGGTGTCTCCATACAGTTGTGGGTTGCAGGCAATAAAAATGGCTTCAGAAGACAGAGGAGCAGAACCAGTCTTGATTACCTCCCGGTGTCCAGGCAGCAGGTGCTGGTGGGCAGTCCCTTTGGGGCTCAGCTGCTGGATGGACAACCTCTGACTCTTCTTTCCAGCATCACTGTGCTTGGGACAAAAATCCCAGGATTGAGTCCAAGTGGCAAAGCATGGGTCATGTGATAACTCCTTATTGGGGGATGTCAAGGAATTTTGACAGCCTCACCAAAACTGCATACAAGGAGGGCAGAGGACAGAGCCCTAACGGAGACTGGAATGCTGTTATCAAAGGACTTGCTTCCAGCAGGGAGCTCTAACTCCACCCCACATTGGCTTGGCTCAAAGAAATTTCCTAATTCAAAAATAAAGCTGCTTTTTTTTTTTTTTTTTTACTGTTTTCCATGATCTGAGCTTAGCCGAGTGATGTTTTCATGCTCAGCTGACCTGATGATTGTCCAATGATCAGTTTGAAAGCCAGCAGAGTATGGATTTTCTATCATCAAGTAAAGGGCCAGTTGGGCAGGGTCCTGGGGCTGCCATAGCTCAGTGCTGCAAACTGGGTGGCTCCACACAGCAGAAATTTATTCTCTCAGTTGTGGAGGCCAGAAGTCTGGCATCAAGGTGTCGGCAGGGCTGTGCTCCTCCGAAGGCTCCAGGGGAGAGCCCCTCCTTGCCTCTTCCGGCTTCTCTCCAGAACTGTGAAGAATCAGTTTCTATTGTTTCTAAGCCACCCGTCTGTGGTACTTCTGTTGTAGCAGCCCATGCGGAGTGAGAGAGAAAATCTGTACGATCTCGTCTTCCCTTATACATTTTAATTACATCTGCAAAGACCCTATTTCCAAACAAGGTCACTTTCCCAGATTTCGGATAGACATGCGTTTGAGGGGACATTATTCAACCCAGGCCAGGCAGAGAATGGCGCTGGCTCCTCGGAGTGGGTGATGAAGTCAACTTTAAATACAAAAAAAAAAAAAAAAAAACAAACCAAAAAACCTGGAATTCATTGTGAAGGAAGCTCCGGGACTTTTGTTTTCTGACTAAATGCCTTTGAAAAGTGCTCGGATTGTATAACTGGGCAAAACAGGTGCCATCAAGTTCTTGGACTAGTAAGTCAAGACTTAGCTTTTAGGGAGTCTAATACCGAGTCAGTTGAAGTAGCTTTGCCACGAAGGAAAAAAAATAGATTTTTCTTTGGTGAGTTCTGCAGGGCATTCCTGGACCTCAGTATGCCATTTGTCTCAGCGTGTTGTCCCCTGGCTTCAGGCCTATGTTTGTCTCCATTCAGCCCCTTCTCACCTTCCTTTTCCCAAATCTAGAACCGACAATCCCTTGAGTTACTTTAAGAGAAGAAAACAAGGGGCGTGGTCTCTAAGGGAGGTTGAGAAGGAGAACAGGAACTCGGAAACATGATGTGTTTGTCTCTCTCTCGGGCTTTTATGCTCCCTCGGGACTAAGTTACGGAGACGTGGTTCCCAGGCTGACCCACCGGCAGGGCCCGCAGAGAATTTGCTGGGTGTCAACTCAGGTATCTTTTCCTCATTTCATGTCACACAGCAGTCATAGGGAGAAATGCAGTTGGGCTTGATTTTAACATGGCTTTTAATTTTTCCTGATGCAGGTCTGGCTGGCAGGGCTAGGGGTGGTGTTCCGAGCCATGTGGACAAGGGCCAGTGGACCAGGGTCACTGAAAGCCATGCTAAAAGTGGACTTTATTCAGGAGGCTGCTCCCTCTCAAACTGGGCTCTCAGACCACCTACATCAGAATCCCTTGTGGGTGCGTGGTAAAAATGGAATTCCTGAGCTCCACCCACACCTTCCAAACCAAAATTCCGGGAGTGGCTCAGAAGTTTGCCCTTTTTTTGTCAGCACCCTGGGGGATTCTTGGGCAAACTAAAATTTGAGAGCTACTGCTGTAGATTATGTGGAGCCTGGAAGCAGACTTGGGTTTTAGCAAGAGTATTTTGATATTGTAGGAAGGGAATGAAGCTAGAAGGCTGTTTCAGAATCCAGCATTTTAGGAAACACATACTTATGCTTACTACATGCTATGCACTATTTTAGTTGCTCTAGAAACATAACAACCCTAGGAATAAGTTCTGTTATTACCTCCACATTCTGGAGGGGGAAACTGAGGCAGAGAAACTCGCCCAAGGTCATATAGCGGCGTGACGTCAGGGCACAGGTCTACAACTACTATGCTCTGCTGAGATGTAAGGATGCGGTCACTTACCGGCGGGGAACTCAAGGAAGGAGAATCACGTACAACCCAGAGGATGATGGAACCATTAACCAGAACTGAATGTGAAGATGTGCTGAGTTTTAGGTACTTCTGTGGCCAGTACCTCCCCTGTTACTGGTGAGCTCTTTGAAAGACAGGATACTGAAGTCACTCACAGCTTCCAAAACGGAGCACTTGTCAGACTGCACGGGCATGAGCCTCAAAACTAGGGGGTCAAGATTCTGGAATCAGCTCTGTCAATAAGCTGCTGTGTGGTGAGTTTCTCCATCAGTAAAATGCAAGTGCTGGACAGGTGATGTTTCTTCCTCTGTAACACGGGCAAGTCTGCAGGGTTTCGAAACTCCAGTGGGCGCCGTCCACTTGAATTTCTCAAAGATAATGTGAACACTGGTGCCTGGGATTGTACAGGATGGGATTATTAAAGAGGGGGATGACCGTACCTGCTGGGGAATTCAATGAGTTAATAATATTGGTAAAGCGTTTGGGTCACACCTGGGATATGCAAGTGTTGGTTCTTATTGTTATTATTATCTCTAAATTTCTTCCAGCTGGAATATCTAGTGCCTGAGATCCTTTGAAATAGAGAAAAATACCCCACCGCCACCAGAAATAGAGAAAGTGAATTTGAACTTGAAGGACAAGACAGTCTATAGGCAGACTATTTTCTCTCTTAAGTGGTTTGTTCCTTCTACCCGGTTATGTCTACTGAATTCCTTTGGCCCCCTCTCTAGCATCTTCTTCCCTGGAAACTCCCACGTCCAGGTGAGTGAGGAAAGCCCAGGTGTTGGCAGAGGCTGACTTGACCAGCACCTTCTCTGTCTGTCTCTGTCTCTATAGAGGATCCAAGTCATCTGTGGACAACACATTCCCTGGTGAAGGCTGCTTTGCCTAATGTTCAGGACTCACTGCTGAGATGTCTGAACATAGTTGCACGAAGTGTGGAGCAATAGTGTGGTGTTCTCAAACTACTTCTGCATAATGATTCGATAAGGAAATCTAGATGAAAGGAAATATTTTCTGCTCTTCCTAAACGTTAATCAAGCAAAACCCTTTCCTGAGGATGAGCTCATATATCAGTTTGGAAATGGTGTCTTCTGAGGAATTTCAAGAAATTCAGTTTCTTATTTTTCATTCATTCATTCATTCATTCCATCAACCAACTTTTATTGTTTATTGACTACATGCCAAGCATACATTACATGTCAATGACCCTGTGCACTATTTATGTAGATTTGGAGTCAGAAGACTGGTTTTAAAATCCTCTACAACCCACTAACTTTGCCAGCTCCTCAGGGTTCTATCCTGCCTCACAGGGACGTGGTTATGGTCCACTGACTTTGTATACATTATGGATGTCATATGTAAACAGATGTCAATATCAGGACACAAGAATGTGCTGGTGGGACAAACCTTAACTTTGTGGATAACCATGGAATTCTTGCTGACTAACACCACACTTAAATGACTTCTCTCACAGGAGAGAGCCTGTGTTATTGTAGTGGGAAAGCAGCCTTTAGGCCACTTGCTTTATCTCTGGGCATGAATTAAACCTTTAAAACCCTTTGGGAGAGCTGCGATGCTTCACTTCCTATACAATTTGCCAAGTCAGTAATCCTCTAAGGCCATGTGACTTCCAATATTTTTCACCAACCGGTCATCACCTCCCAATTTTTATACCTCAATGAATATTTCCTTATATCACATCATCATAATACACCTGCTAGTCTGCAGGAAAAAATCTTCCTTCTCACCTCCTCGAAAAGCCAGCGTGAAAGGAAAGAGACAAGGGTGGGTAACAGAACATTTCAGGTCTATTTGGGCATGGGCTTTGATGATTTGGCCAAAATTCTAGCTCATCAGTGGCAGAATAGGAGGAAGGTCAGTGTCCCTCTTGGGCTATTCTGCTTCTCAGTCATGCCCTTGGTTAGTCCATAAAGTATTGAGTTTGAAAAAGTGACATCTGACCACCCCATTCACAAGTCCCTAAGGCAGCTCTCGGAAGTGGTCAGAAGGCACTGGCCACTCTTGAGGACCTTGTGAAAATCTCAATTTCACACCCATTCTGCTCATTCGTGAAACCCTCAGACTTCTGTTTGGAGCATAACACAGGTCAATTTTCTGGACCACTATGGACCCAACCACTGTTTACATCTGTACTGCCTAGGACGGCAGCCACTAGCCACATGTGGATACTGAGCACCAGACATGGCATAGTCACCAGGGCCTGAAAACTTAATGCAAAAATAGGAGTGTAAAATATCTCATTAATAATTTCTAAATATTGATGACATATTAACATGATAATTTGAATATATTGATAAATAGATAAAGTACATTTTAAAATTAATTCTTGTTTTAAAAATATAGTTGACATTATGTTAGTTTCAGGTGTACCACATAGTGATTTGACATTTGCACCCATTATGAAATGATCACCACCATAAGTCTAGTAACTGTCTGTCTCCATGCATGGTTATTGTAATATTATTGCCCATATTCTTCATGCTGTACATTACATCCCCTTGGCTTATTTATTTTCTAACTGGAGATTTGGACCTCTTTACCCCCTTCCCCTATTTCATCCAAAGCCCCGCTCCTCTGCCCTCTGGCAACCACTCATTTGTCCTCTGTATCTATGAGCCTGTTTTCATTTTGTTTTGTTTGTTTTGTTTTTTAGATTCCACACGTAAATGAGATCATGCAGTCTTTGTCTTTCTCTGACTTAATTCACTGAGCATAATACCCTCTAGATCCATCCATGTTGTCACAAATGGCAAGATTTCATTTGTTTAATGGCTTCCTGCGACCATCTAGCTAGACCTCAAAGAGAGCCGTGAACGTTCCTCCCTCATGTTGCCTCTGTCTGACATCAGCGTGTTTTCCAGTCCCTTGTCCATAGTGTACACTCCTGTTTCCTCTTCTAGTGACAGTCCTCTTTGTTGTCTGACAGATGATGATGATTTAAGAAGCAGTAGCTTCAGAGAACCGGCGTTGTGGAAGTCTGAGAGAAGGGCTGACCCCAAGGTTTCATCCCCTCGTCCATGTAAAAGCACACCACATCTTTTTCTCTGTCTAAAATTCTTTCAATAAACTCATTTGAATGAAAGATAAAGTCATGAATATGAGATTCTGAACATGTTTATTGGTAAAAAGCATTTCATTTCCTAGAAAATTGATTTCTGTTAGCCAGTGGGGGTAAGGGTAACCCACAGATCAGAAAGGAGAACGCTGGGCCAGATGACCTTGAGAATGTCCTTCCAGCTCTAAGAGCAAGTCTGTAAATCCCTGTCCCAGGGTTTTATCCACTCTGGGTGGGAGCTATCTCAGGGCTGGAGAGAGCACATGCATCAGTTAGAGCTCGGGGAGGAAGCCTCATCTGCACAGACATTTGTCCTCTAGAAACAGAGTTAAGGTCAATTCCTTTGCCAAGAAGCAACAAACTGCCTTCTCAACTGGGTCAGTAGAATAGGAGTTAAAGGCCTCAAGTGAAATCAAGTCTCCTCGGAGAGACTTTCTGAACTTTCGGAACATGCGTCGATAAACTGGCCTGGACCCAGAATTCACTGAAGGGAGGAGAAACACGAAAGACTATGATAGACCTGAGGATTACGTTATTGGCTCTCCCTACAACAGCTGTCTGGCAAGTGTTACACTGCGTCTGAGATTATTTTAGAAACTTTGTCTTGAAGAAGCACACGTAGAAAGAACACCAGACAGATCTGCTTTCATTTTTTTTTTGTCACAGAATAAGAATTGGAAGGATGTCTGTACTTTTAGTGAGATCATCCCAGCGATGGTCTTGTGATTTTTTGAAACTTAAATCATGTCACATCTAATAAATTTACAGCCAGGTGTGGTTACGGCAATGAGTTGATACCAAGGGCTGCTGAGGTCTTCCTCCTCGTCTTCCTGTTCCTTTGCCTCATTATCATGGCAAATAGAATCTTCAAAAGATGTATAAAACCCGAGAATTTTGCCAAGTATCCTTACCCATTCTAAATGAAATACCTATTCAGTGGTAAAATGATAAATGATATCTGCTTTCCTAAATTTCTTTTCAGGCCTCATTTTCTGCCCAAATGTCGTATTTTCAGGACTTAGTGAAACAGACTATGCTAGAGAGAAAGAAAAGAAAGAAATGGTACCGTGAGGGGTGGAATAAGAATTACAGCAAGATGGTGATCAGAGTATAACAAAACTCAGTGTAGCTCCTGGGGTGTATACTTTTGGGGGGTGAGTGAGAAGCTGGTCTAGCATGAACCCCTCACCATGTTCTTGCTCACATCAGAATTCCAGGTGAAGGAGCCATTTGTCGATGTGTATCATTTACATCAATGGAGTGTCTGAACTCTTGACTTGTAAACACGCGACTCACAGCCATTACCTGCAGATGCCACCTGAGCGGTTCTAATGATGAAGTTTGGGGGTGTGTATGTGTGTGTGTTGGTTACTTTACACACTAATTATGGGGAGTTTTTGTGGCTAATCTGGAAATCAAACCATAATTTGTAACATGATTTCCACATTCTAAATAATAATTTATATAAGAACTTTTGGAACAGAGCAGGATAGTGAGTTGGGGACATCCTGTTCCGCTTGGAGAGAATGGAGGGTCAGTGCAGCTTCCTGTGGAATGCTGTGGAAACCTTCCACACATTCCCCAGACACGCCATTTCTTTGAAAAGAAGAACTGAAACAGCTAAGATGGACACATGTAGGGAACGCTGGTTGTCTGCAGACTTCATTTACTCTTCGCAAAGGAAATGGGTATGTGCTGACTGCATGTCTCCCCTTATTCACAGCCTGCCTTTGCTTTCTCTTCTGCCTTCTCTGGGTTATACTAAGCTAAATCATATGTTCACTAGGTGTTGTAGATTTCCTAAAGTCTGCAAGAAAAATAGACTTACTGATCGACCCAGACAATGATGAGTGCATTAAGACCACGAGGGAGGAAGGAAGGGAAGGAAGAAGGAAGGGAGGGCAAACCAGTCATTGGTAGACAAGAAGAGACATACCCTGCATGGTAATTCATTGGAAATTCATCATTTAGTGGAAGGCAGTAGAGACCAGGGGAGAATCCAACACAGGAAGGCATTGTTTTGTGTGGTGGCGAGCTGGTGCTGCTTTTATTCATCTTTATTCATCTGATGAGAACACATTCATTTCTGATGATTCCCCTTTTGAAGAAAACCAGCATTCATATTACAAAATTAAATTAAAAAAACACAAACCTTAAAGTGTTCTTTTAGATGGGAACCATCTTAATACCCTTCAGTGTTTTGTTTTTCAGAACTGTTTTTTTGTTGTTGTTGGCTGGGTCAAACTTAAAGGTAAAATGAAAGAGCCATTGCCAACTGTAAACGACTACCAATTATCAATTTAAACTAGGATAACAGGACCAGTTTATAGACATTGCATGCAAGTCTTTCCAGCCCTGCAGAAAGGCCACCTCAGCAGGCAGGTTACTGCCCTGCCCTGTGATACCTCCCTTGAGGGAAGGAGCCTATTTCCTGGAAGAAGTGATCAAAAAATGCTTAGTATTCACTACTTTGACTTGTTTGTATCTGAATTTCTTCATTAAATTTTTTAATTTTGCAATGATTCCGTACTTACACAAAAGTTGCAAAAAAAAATACCCCACCTTTTTTCTGGAGTCTGAATACTTTAGTGTGTAATTTCTACAAACAAGGAAATTCCCTTACATAATATAATGCAACCATCAAAACAAGGAAACTAACATTGACACATTGCTACCATCTAATCCTCAGATGCCACTCAAGTTTTGACAATCAAATAATGTTTGTTATAACAAAAGGACCCCATTCAGGCTTACCTGTTGCACGTAGCTGTCATGTTTCTTAAGTCCCTTCCTTCAGAATGGTGCCTTCATCTTTACCTGACTTGCATGGCTTTGATACTGTTGAATACCGCCTTCTGATTACTTTGTAGAGTGTCCCTCAGCTGGCATTTGTCTGATATTTCCTCTTGATTTGTCATTGTAAAATTACTTTTTCTCTTTGTAATTAGTAAGAGTTTTGTGTGGAAGTACTCTGAAACTCTGCAAATTTCTCATTTCTTAAACTTTCACCTACTAGTTTTAACATCTACTGAAGTTTCTCAGATGATTGACTTATTACTACGATGGTTGTTAAATGGTAATTTTTCAAATTCCATCATTTCTTCATTTATTGATTGGCATGTTACTGTAAGAAAAAGCTTCCTTGCCTCTTTTTCTTTGAGCAGGGACTTACAGATTTCTGTCTTAATGATTGCAATATATTACTGTCACTATTTATTTTGTTAAATAGATTGTTCCAGATTTGACCTGCAGGAGGGCTTCCCAGCTGACTTCTGTGTCTTTTTTTCATATATCCTCATCTTCCTTGGGAAGGCCGTGAGTCTTGTGAATGGTAGCTCTGCTGAGCTCGACAGAAAGGGGACTGTTCTTAGAGTCTGAAGACCTGAGCCGCAGTCTCCTTGGCTTCTTTCATTCCTAGCTGGGTATCCTTGGGAGAGTGGCTCTTCTGCTTGAAGGCTGTAAATGGGGGTAATCAATACCTATATTATGTGTAATATCTATGTGAGCTGAATTAAATCTGTATAAAAGGAAGCCTAATATTGATCTTATTAATCATGAAATGTAGTACTCATAAAAATTTCATTGCATTTGAAAACAATCTAGTTAGATTTTCCTGGGTCTGTATGAGGATTTTCCGAGAACATTGTAGAAAAATCAAACAAGTTACTTTTAGCCAATTACTTTCAAAAGCAAAAATTATAAAAGAGCCATGAAAAAAATTTTAAATAAAAATGATATTTGAGTGGGTGGGTATAGCTCACTGGTAGAGTACATGCTTAGCATGCATGAGGTCTTGTGTTCAATCCCCAGTATCTCCACTAGAAAAATTTCTTTGATGTGGGATGTATATGTATTTTAAGATGTTTAAAGTGATATGAGGTGGGAACCCCAAACTAGGAGAATTGAGGGCTTATGAAAGACTTAAGCCAGCTAGACCAGTGAGATAGTGAGCTGCTTGTTCCTGGGGTGGAAGGTGGGTAATATCACAGAGGCTGGACAGCCAGAGTTTTGTGGACCCAGAAGTGCCTTTCTGTGATTGTGAGCAGATGGTACCCCACTCTGGGCCTCAGGGTCCTCCATAAAACCAAAAATAAATATGCAAAAATTCTTTAACCTCTTAAACCTCTAAAAACTGTCTGAAGACGTTGGACTATGTGATCTCTCTCCATCCTCAAGACTCTAAAATGCTATGGACCATCCCCTGAGCTTTGATTCCAGGAGCTATTTATTTTGAGCATCAGTTTCTGCAGAGCCCATAATCAAGGATTCAACTTCTCTCACTGCTGCTGTCTTCCTCGGAGAGGAAATAGACGGGTTGGGCTTTGTGAGCTGGCATCTCCCCTCTTTAAACATAACCGAGGCCCCGCCCTAGGGACTGGGCAGAAAGAGAGGCTTTCCTCCTAATCCATTAGTATACTGGTTTGTAGTTCCTGCCCTTCAGTGTTATATCAAAGGGAGGACCTCATGAGAAAGGATATTTTGCTAAGGAGGAGTATTAGTTTCCCATGGTTGTCGTAACTAATTAGCACAAACTGGGTGGCTGAAAATAATGGTAATTTATTTTCTCACAGTTCTGGAGGCTAAAAGTCCAAACTCAAGATGTTAGCAGGGCTGGAGGCTCCGTGCAAAAGCTCTAGGGGAGAGTCTTCCCTTGCCTCTTTTAGCTTCCAGTGGCTCCCTGTGTTCTTTGGTTTGTGGCTGCATCACTCCTGGCTCTTAGCTGAGCGCTAGAGGGTTGGGTGATGGTGGATAGAGAGGGCACTGTGAACAGTGTCAGGGAGAGGGAAGGATGGAGAGAGTGAGGAGTGTGCACTTAACCCCTTCTGATCATCAGCAGCCCTGTAGGTTAGTGAGGGCCATTCTGAGCACCCATCTCTCTTCCTTGCCAAAGGAGAGTGCTGTATCAGTCATTTAGGCTTGATTCTGCTGCAGTCACAAACACTCCAAAATCTCAGTGGCTCACACAACAAACATTTCTTCGTGTACTCGCCTTAGGTCTCTGATAGGTTGACAGCAGGACCGCTCCAGGTCACCTTCATTTGGGGACCAGGCTGATGCTGATGGAGTGGTGGATTGGGAATATGGCTGGCCAGTCTTGTAGCAGAGAGATAAGAGTGTGTGATAAAAACCTTGAGCTGGTGCTTGAATCTACTGCCTGGAAGTGACGGTGCCATTCCTGCTCATTTCACTGGCCAGGACAAACCACATGGCCAAGTCTGATGTCGATGAGGAAGAGAAAGATCATCTCTTCCCAGGGAGGGGTGGTGAAAGTTTATGAGCCACAGTAAGGCAAGCCTCAGGTGCCATGGGAAGAGCCCTTCTATCTGCTGAAAAGCTGTGTAGCTTCCTCTACTGCTTCCCACATGGAAGACTGCTGCTCATCCAGGCTTTCTTGAAACGCTTAGTATTCAATTCTCCAAGGATTGTGCTGTCTGCATGTTTTGGCTGTACCCTACTCCCCTACTCTTTATCCTGTACTGTCCAGGACTCCCACCCCTCCTCATTCCCCACCTCCTAGGAAAAAAACATCGAGTTATAGTTTCATGCCATTCTCTGGGAGAAGAGCTCCTGTTGGGACTAGGCTTTCCAAACATAATCTACTCTGAGCGTCTCAAGCATAGTTATTTTCACAGCAGCCGTGGGAAGAACACTTTGCTCCTTCCTCTGTTTGCAGAGGCTCTCAGACTCTCGCCCTGAAGCCACAGATGGAATCATCCATGGATCCCAAGAGTCTTCAACTATTAAGGCAGAAGAAGCCTTAGACAGGTAGAGTGCAGCTTCCATGCACCCAGTGGTCCAGAGATGAACTGCCAGTGTTCTGTAAGTTCCCTAAATGGTAAGTAAAACTGTGTGAAAGTATATGTCCAGTGCATGTGTATTTTCTAGGGCCAGGAATCATAGCTTACACTGGATTCCCAAAGAATCTATGAATCCAGGAAGATTAAGGACCATGGAATCTAATCCATGCACCAAATGAACTGACTCTAAAGCATTACCTAACTTCATCAAAAGCCTTTTCCCTACACCTTGGTTTCGTTTCAGTGAATTAATTTCTCTACAATTACAACCCCATCTGGGAGAAAGGAAGACGCTTTGGAAAGTAACACTGACTTCTAAAGCCAGGAGGGTATCCTTTGGCGCATTCCTACCCCGGCAATTATTACCCTTTGAATGCCTGCAGAGCTCCCTCCAGCCTTCCCTTTGGTCTCCGTGGGGACTCATTATGTTTCTAAAAGGCAAGTAGGAAGCCTTACAGTGCTGGTTTACCAGAAGAATTTGTTTCGGGAATTTCAGACAGGGCAGCTTCTGTCTTGTAAGGAAATTTACATCCCATGAAGCTGAATAGGGAATGACTGGCAGATGATGGTAATAGGCTTCATCAGTATTACGTGTCTACCAGGCAAAGAACCAATATGTTTTAATAGTACAGGTTATTTATTCTCCTTTATTGAAAGTAGTTGGAGGTGACTGGTATTTCCTTTCTACAGATAAAGAAACTTTGGGTCAATGTTTTATTAGCCTCTCGGAGCAGAGATTCTTAACAGGGTCCTTGGATGGGGCTTCAGGGATCTGTGAACTCCTGAAATGATCTGCAGAGACAAGAAAGAATTTGTATATGCATTTGGGAGGGAAGGAGAGAGGGCAGGACGTGAGATTTTCGTCAAATTCTGCAAAGTTCTGAGACTGTAAAAGGTTCAAAACCACTACCCTAGGGAGTCTGTTCTTGTAAAATAATTGGCAGATTATTTCAATCTTGACGTTCAGCCCTATCTTTTTAAGTGAGTTCTCTTTCTTTCCTTGGTTACTGACCTTCACAACAGCAAACAAACTAGAAAGCAAGACCAGGAGGAGTCACATTAAGATATGTTTCCCTTACCTATCTCTCTTCTGGAAAGTTTAAAATCTTACTTCTACCCATGATCATCCCACATGTGTTGGAGTCCCAGTATGACAGAGTGGAAAGAAATCTTAAAAGTCTTCAGGACTCGTGGATGGGAAACTGAGGCTTAGAGTGGCGATCACACACATAATAAATCAGTGATCAAGTGAATGTTCATTCTGTTCTGAGAAATCAACTCCCATCTCAGCTGGGGACCTCTTGCCAATATTTTAAAACAAATGCCAGTTCCATATGACTCATTTTTCTTGACACTATGCAAATGAGGTAAATGAGACTGAGTGTCCTTCTGTCCAGAGAGCAGGAAGTGAAGCCTGTCTGGGGCCACACGTTCCCTTGGGACACGCTGTAGTGTCAGAAAGGAGTTCTGGAAGAAGCAGGCCTTTGTCCATTTCTGTTTCACAAGTGAGCCCCTCCTCCTGGCCAGGGCTGGAGAGGTGGCTCCCAACCCACTTCCCCTGAGAGTGTTAAACCAAAGCGCATCTCCTCAGGATGCCCATTAGGGTCGGCTCTCTCCAGAGCTGCCATCAGACCTCCTTTCCTCCTCAGCCTGGCTTCCCATCCAGGGAAATGTTGACTTTTCCTGCTTAGAGGTTCTGAGCCAAACAGTCCCTCCCAGGAGAAGCAGAACTACGGTCACAAGGCAGCTGAGACTTGGGGACCCAAGGAGAAGCGGGCCGATGTTGCTGGCGTGTGCTGGACTCTCTCTGTGGCTCTCTGCCTCACAGGCAGGCTGCACTCTAGCTGGAGGGACCCTGAGCCTCTCCAACCTCTGTGAGGGGTAAAGTCTTGTGTTAATCTCACTAACAAGCAGTCAGTCTCAGAACCTGGCTGTGCCCTTGTTTCTTCCCAGGGGACGTGACGGTGTTTCTTCAGAGGGACCCGTGATAAGACACCTTCAAAATGTAGTGATTCATAAGAAGGATGTTATTTCCTGCAGAGTAGGAAAGTTGGACGATCCTTTTACATATTATTTACTAGTTAGACAGATGAGGAAACCAGAAAGGGGCAGCTGCCTGAGGGCCCAGAGCCAGGAGGTAGCAGACCTGGGCAAGAGGCCTGGGTCTTGTGACTGAGCTGTGTGCTTGGGGCGGCTCTCCACCCGGCGTCTTTCTGTCTTCCCTCACACTCAGGGAGCTTCCTCTAACCTCAATCTCCAAACTGTACTGTGGGTTAACTGGTGGGGGAGGGGGGGCAAGTCAATATTCCAAGAACTAAAGAATGCAGATCAAAAGATCTGCCAAAGCATCTAAGGGACTTTCATCATCATCATCATCATCATCATCATCATCATCATTACTGAAGTATAGTTGATTTACAATGTTGTGTAAGTTTCAGATGTACAGCAAAGTGATTGGGTTTTATACCTATTCTTTTTCAGATTCTTTTCTGTTAGAGGTTACTACACGATACTGAATATAGTTTCCTGTGCTAGGACCTTCCTGTTTATCTGTTTTATATATAGTAGTGAGTGTATTTAATCCCAAATTCTGAATTTATCCCTCCCCTATCTAAGGGACTTTTGAACACATCATGGAAGTGGAGGGCTCCCCCCCTTCTTCAGCAGTCAGGATCGTGCGCAGACCCTGGCCTTCTGCCTCTAAGTTCGCTGGGTGCCAGGCCACGCCCAGAGCCCAGGGCTCCTATTAGGACTTGGCCACAGCAAGCTATCCATCCGCACACGTGTCCAGGGCCACTTTTTGGGGGGAAAAGTTCTCATCACCTGCCCCCCGGAGACTTGCAATCACGCCTCCCCACTCTCTCCCCCCCTGCCCAGCCCCTCTCGGGTTGTGCAGGAGCCAAAGGGGATTTGTGCAGAGGAGCCACAGGCACAGGTCCAAGCCCAGCCCAGACCCAGGAGCTTGACCTGAGACAAGAGGATAACCCAGGACAACACACTCAACTCCCCGGACGAGGAGGGGCGGTCCGGCAGCCAGAAAGAAAACGCCTGGGCTTTTTATTGAATCCATAAAACAGGAGGTGAGGGGGTTCTGGGTGGGGGAGGAACGCCTGCTGATTTATGGCGCTGGTCGGGAGAGGAGGAGAGCAGGGAGCTCTTTCCAGCTCGGCGGGCGGCGTGTGATTCATTTCCCCCGGGGCCGCGGGGCCGGCGGGCGGGCAGGCAGCCTCGGGCCGCCGCGCACCCCGCGCTCGTTTATTTACGGTGGTTTATCAGCCGCAGCGCGCGGCGATAAAGTTTATGAAAAGAGGCGGCGTCCCCGGCCGGCGGGCCGGCCCGCGCTCCTTTCCCACACTGATTAGGATCGAGCAGGGCTTTGGGAGCTGCAGTTAAGGATCTCGGGTGCCCGGAGCCGCGTCTCCCCCCTTCCCGCCCCGCCCGCCGGCTGCCCGGCTGCTGCCCTGCGTGGGCGCCGAGGTCAGG
This sequence comes from Camelus ferus, assembly GCF_009834535.1. Taxonomy (NCBI): domain Eukaryota; kingdom Metazoa; phylum Chordata; class Mammalia; order Artiodactyla; family Camelidae; genus Camelus; species Camelus ferus. Next base: position 63,613,800 of record NC_045696.1, read on the forward strand.
GTTGCGGCTGCGGCCGTTCCCGGGCGGGGGAGGGGAGAACCGCCCCGCGGGGCAGGGCGAGGGGGAGGACGAGCGCCCGGCCAGGCCTGGCTGCTGGAGAGGAAGAGAAAAAGGGTTCGCAGAAAAATGCGCAGTCCTCACGTTAAGAGGTGGAAGAGGGGAGATTGATAGGGTTTTATCTCCTCTGTGGCAAATTCTCATCCCCTACATTTACAGTTCTACGTTCCTTTCCATCATTTCACCTGCATTGCTTTTTTTTTTTTTTTTTTTTTTTTTTGCGTTTGGACTTTGCATGACCATATTTTGTTCGTTCCTTCGGAACATAGTAATTGAACACCTACCTTGCAGGATACCTCTAAGTACCCGGGAGAGCGGGGTGGGGATGGCGGAGGGTGCGATTCAGAGATGCAGAGCCGTGATCCTGGCCCTCAAGGTTCTCGTGTCCACAGGGACAGACAGTCCAGTGAAGAGTAACAGCGGCCTGGGGCTGTAAGCAGCAGACGCTGAGCAGGACTGTAAGGCGGGCTCTTTGCTAATGCTTTAGGGTCATTAACTTGCTTAATCTTCACAGCGACTTTAGGAGGGAGGTGCCATTCTTGCGCTATTTTACAGATGGTGAAACTAAGGCCCAGAGAGGCCAAGCGGCTTGCTTGAGATGACTCAGCAGTCAATGGCTGAGCCGGGATTTGAACGCAGGCAGAAAGGCGCCAGACCCTGGGCACTGGACCTCTAAATTTCCCTGATGCTCTGAAACAGACAGGGAGCAGTGGGAGTCCAGAAGCCAGGATGGCCAGTCCTGCCTGGGAAAATCAGAGTGGACTGTTGTCTGGGGGAAGGGGGACATTATGAGGGGTGGAGCCTTGAAGAGTAGGTTTTCACAAGACAGACATGGTGGCAAGAGGAAGGCAATTTTAAACAGAAAGAACTTCTGTGGTCCTGGGTTCTCCAGGCCCAGCTCCTTTCACCTTCCATTTTATATTCTTTCTCCAAGGAATGGGAAAGCGGTAGGGCAGAATCCTTATATTGTGTGAAAACAAGGTCACCTTCCCAGGCCACTTCCTTGGACTGGAAGACTCTATCTCAGCTGTTGAAATTTTACCAGCTGTCAAGTCTTAACAGTGTCACCTCCTCCTGAAAGCTTTCTGGGACTGCTGTCTCCCCACCAGTAACTGCAGGCAGTCCTTCCTTCTTGTGTCCTTTCTCACACTTGTCTGTATACAGTAAAGCTCTTGGATTTGGGCTCCATCTTTCTTTCTTACTAGACTGTGAGCTCCGTGAGGGCACTGGGATGTTGCTTCCCTCCTCACCTGCTTCTGCCCCAAGCGTGGTTTAATATCCTGTCCATAGGAGGTTCTTAATAACTGCATTTGGTGAAAACATGGGGGAAAGAGGAAAGGTTTCTGATCTCATAGGTGTCTCACTTACCCCTCGATGGATAATCAAGCAAGCTAAAAATGGAAATGATATATAGCCCTACTAGAGAAGGTTTGGACCAAGTCTGCCAAGAGAACACAAAGGTAGAGTCGCCCAAGCCCTGGAGTCCCTTAAAATCCCTCAGACTGGGAGTAGGATTAGTCCTGGGGTCTGGGCAAAGCAGGAAGTCTTGTTGCCCCAGTTATGGGGAAAGGGCTGTGAGGGCCCAGAGCCAGGAACTTCGTTGCATAATCCGTGTTGATTTCAGTGAGGCTCTCCATAGGGCCAATGGCATGGTGGTGGACATTTGACTCTGAAGGGTGAGGCATCAGCTATGGGCACCTGTCAGCACCACTGCTAAGGGGGTCAGGGCTGTGTCTTCTTCTTTGTTGTATTTTTGTTTGTTTAGAACTAACTTGTAAGAAATTTAATTGGAGAGCAACACAAGCACATGATTTAAAATTGAAGTGATTCAAAAGTTTATACAATGAAAATTCTGCCTCCAACATAGACTTTTTTAACTCATCCTCCCAGGGGTAACCATTAAGAGTTTCTTTTTCCAGAGATGCTATGTGCACATATATACAATACTTTTGTATTTTTTATCATGACTTGATGAGGTTATTGTGGACATAGTCAAGGCATTTGCAGGTAATGGTGATGCTGTTTTGGCTGTTGGTGCTCTGGAAAAGAGGTTTAAGTTTTGCTGAACTTGAGAACTAGTCTTGCACATTCTGAATGATATTTGGGAGTAGAAACCTGTAGGAACAAAACCTGCATAGCTCGAATACTATATGGAAAAAAAGAAGATCTGATCTGTGGGTTGTGGAAAAAGTACCCAAGGAGGCATGGCTGGCCACAGGACAGGAAATGTTAGGCCCTCTTAACAGCTCCCGGTGTGCTGTCAGTCAGGGTGGGTCATAAGGAGTATACCTGATGGAGATCAGTTTTTCACTGGGTAGATTATTTACTGGGTAGATTGTCATTAAGGTATTTATAAATGTTCTGTTACTCGTACTTTGCTCTGCACTGGGAGGAGGGAGAGTCACAGAGGTGAATAAGGTAACTTCTAGTTAAATAAGGAGGACCAAAATGCACTCATATGACATAAAAATAAAGGGCACCTTCAGTATACTTGCTGGTTGACAGAACTAGCATCATTTAATCTAGAGAAGAAAAGGACAAAAATTGACTTAATTATTTAGGTACATGGTAAAGTAAGCTGAGTGCCCCAGGGCCCAGCACCTGAGTGTGTGACTTCTTTGTGGCACTTTACCTAAGGCTGCAAGGGATATCCAGCCCTCTGCCCAGCCTCTCCAGGAGCCCTGGGCCTGCTCCTGCTGGCCAGTGCTGGGCACTCTGCATCCAGAGTTCTGGGGAATGAGGAAGAAGGGTCTTTGCCCCTCTCCCCTCTGTGTGATGTTCTAATAGCGTTGCCCCAAAGCTCTACCATCTGCACTCTGATTTCCGCAAAACTCCAACAAAATGGTATTTTCCATTTCTCCTTATGGTCCTGCTGCTCTGGATAAAACTCAGATATGAGTTAAAAGCACATTTAGCCAAGGGATACTCAGAATGAATTGCTTCCAATGAACAGGGCTGTCTTCCTGGGTCAACCCGGGCCTCTCAGGCCTCCTTTCCCGCAACACACTCCCTCCCAGGAGGCCCCTGGGCCCGTCGTGCAGTTGTCAGACAAGCCTGGGCACGTCTGACTCCTGCTCAGGTTCAGACTAGGACCTCGGCTTCCCCTACTCACAACTAAGGGCCCAGTTGTTTTGCTGAAAGATTTGCTCAATTGTTCTGTAACAGAGGCCAAACAAGAGACTGTGGATATGAACGGTGGCAGAAGAGGTTTTAGAGAACGAAAAGGGACCATTTCTTATATCCGTCTCCTTAAGGAAAAGCCTGCCATCTTTCTTGAATCGTTCAGGGATAGGCGTCCTAGTTCATTCGAAGCCAATCCCTTGATATTCCTGAATTGGACTGAGATGTCCTACCTGTAAAATCGAATAGTAGTGGCTTTTTCCCTAATTCAGGTAATGTAATTTTTCCATGTAAATTTTTTTCCATATGTTTTTCTCAAGTCTTAAACATTTAACACCTGCAGGCAACAAAACTAATGAACAAGTACTAAACAGATATGAATGGGAAAGCTTGAAAACCACCGATCATGCTGAGTTTTTTGCTTTTTCTCAAGAACACGTGCGTTTGTGGTTTTGTACTGCCTGCCCGTAATGCAGCTGTATTTTCTGCTGTTAAAATGGTTGCTAGTTCATGGATGGAATGAAACAGACTATTATTCCAGGGTGTTCCCGGAAGAGCCTCATGTTTCAGGAAAGCATACCGTGACTTTTCAACTTTTCATCCTCCACCACCTGAGTGCATTTGAGCATCACGATTGTCCACTCTTGAGTGTTAGTTTCTGTTCCTCCTCCATCCCTCCCCCACCTCTGCTGTTTCACATCGTGGCCCAGACTGACTCCCATCCTCTGCCAGGCTAAAGATAACCTCTCCATCTGGGATATCACCTACAGGCTAAATTTATTCTCAGGGGTGAGTTGGGGCTACCCTGTCCAGTGACTTCAGGCAGGCGTCAAAGCACCCACGGCTGTCTGTCATTGAAAGAGATGCAAAGAGCTTGGGAAGGGTCAGGTACCCCTAGGGAGAGATAGGGAGGGATAGGAGGGAAAGATGCAGAGGGAGATTGACAGGAAGCTGGCAAAGGGGCTTCAGAGAAAGGGTGACACACTGTGACTACAGCATAAGCTGAATTGGTCTGAAGGATTTGACTGCTCCCAGCAAAGATTCCTTTTCTGTCAGTTATAATGTTACTGTAATACAACCCGCAGAGGGAAAAGCCCGGTGCTAATCAGGGCTGGAGAATTCAGTGGACTTGATGTACAGAATGGGGTGTTTAGTTTTATGATGTGGCTATGGGTTACAGGAGAGACTAATAAAAGAACTCCATAAAATGTGGCTTGGAGCAATGAGGTTGTAGCCTCTGCCAGAGGGTCAGCTGGCTCAGAAGTGGTTTTCGTGCAGGGCTGATGTCTAGCTGGTATGCACTGCTACGGCCATTCCAGTTCTTAAACTATTGGAAGCCTCTGTACTGGTTGTTAAGTAGCTGCTGCTCTTAGCTTCCCAAGAGCTCCCTGCCACACTGGCTGCCCAGCCCCCACTCAAGCCTGCCCCAGGATCCAGCAAACAAATGCAGAGAGCTTGCAGATCCTGCTCTATGCATGCGCAACTCCCCCAACCCTCCTCTTCACCTCCTCCCCCCATCTCCAGCGCTACATTGTGATTTTTTTTTTTCCCCCGGAGTGGCTGGTGCCCATGCTGTATCTGTTGTTAAATACTGAAAATGTCATCTCTCCTCCAGTGCTGTCTTTCTGGTGATCTGGCCTGTCAGATACCCGTGGAAAGGACCAGGGACACAATTCCAGAAGACTAGCCTGCACTGATCCCAAGCCATTCCAGTGTGCCCAAAGGAGGCTTTCTTAAAGAGATGCCTGTCACTCTCCTGGTGGCTGTAAGGACACACCCAACCTTTCCCTCGAATCATATTTGACTGCCTCAAAGAAGAGTTTTAATAGGCACAGGCGTGACTTCAGGGTTGGAGAATATTTTTGGAAGAAAGAGACAAATTTGTATAAGGTTTCCCAGCCAGGAAATGCATTTGCCATAGAATGTGAATTAGAAGGCTACTTAGAAAAAAAAAAAAAAATAGAAGGCTGCTTAGAGGATATCTGGTCTCTCTTCCCAGCCAACACAGAGTCCTTCTATAGCAGCCCCCACAGGGAGTGACCTGCCCCTTCTAGGCCCCCTTGTCCCTTGACCCGGAATTCAGTCTGTTGAAAGAAGCCTCCTCTATAAACCAATAAAGCTGAAATCTTTCTAAACAAATCAAAGTGTGAGCTGAAATCCTTTTGTTGAGCTGAAATCTTCCCATATATCTCAAATTTTGGCACCTCCTTTAGATGGAATTGCGAGGCCCAAGATGTCCCTGCATCAAGGAGTGCCGTACTCTAACATGTCTTGTTTTGTCAAGTGAGCTGAGAGGTCATGCAATAATTAATTCATTTATTCTTTCAACCAATGTTCATTGAGAGGTCAGTGAGTGCCAGGCAATGCTCCTGGTGCTGGAGATTCAGCAGTTATCTGGAGATGATTCTGCTCTGAGAGATTGTCTAGTCCATTGGGGTCAGTACCAGGCAACCAGGGAGACCAGGGGAATCAAGGGTGGCTGAGCTTTGCTTCTGAACCCCATTCTTGGCCTGGGTCCAATCTAAGTGGGGACCATCCAAGATGACTCTGGGTAAGAAGCTTCTGTTTATGTCCTCCTTTGCCCCCACAGGTTACTCATAGTCTTTTGGGTCCACTGAGAACATGGAGTTCTCAGCATGGGCTCCCAGTGTACAGACATGGCGATGGAGAGGCCATGGCCCTCTGCACATTCTCTAAAAATGCTAGTAAGCATCCAACATTTTATAATGTATTTTGCTGAATTAACAATTGAACAGAATAATTCTTTTATCTTTCATTAATCAGAAATGGTAGACAATATGGATAAGAAAAAAGAAGCTAGTAAAAATTATTTATACATTCATCATCCAGAGACAACAATTTGGTGTTTGTCCATGCAAACTGTTTTTCTGGGTGTATTTCATATTTCTGTGGATGTGGCGATCTATATGCATATACATACGCATATATATGTGCTTTGCAATCTGCCTTTTTCACCCAGTTTCCCAGAGAGCACCATTTTAAAGTAAATCCAATTATTCAGAAATATTTAATTAAGGCACACAACTTTGAAGGACTTCCCCCAAGAAATCAGCAGAGAACAAAGAGTTTTATCGTCTTAGGAGTAAATTAGTCACTTGCCAGAGACAGCAGATCACATTGTCCTTTATTTATATTAAGATGTGGGATGGAGATTTCCACATGGTGGTGTCCAGGCTGCCCTTGACTCTCAGCTCCAACCCGGTTCTCCTGCTAAAGCAACGACGGGGAATGATGGAGGCGGAGCCTGGAGGAGCGAAGGGTACGTGTGGCTCTGTTTGAGGCTTGGTGAAGGGAGCCAAGGCAGGGCTTTCTCCCCTTTGAGCCAGGGTATGGAGAGCTTGGGGATGAGGCTCTAATTGTGGTGGTTCCTGGGTTACACCAGCACTCATCCCCTCCCTCTGATCCCAGGTTGCTGAGAATAAGCTCTACCCCAGGGAGACAATGGAACGGGGAACCTTCCTCCCTCCTGGTGCCTTGATTGAGACCACCTCCCTACATGCAGCTGCTCACAGAGCTGCGACTGTCACTTAAGGGATCCACAGAGCTGGCCCTGAAACTCAAAGAAGAGATAAAAGAAGGTAACTGTTCTCCTAAGAGCACTCCGTGGGCACAGAGAGGGAGGAGAACCCAGCAAATGGCTAGAATGACAGCCTGAGCAGAAGTGGCAAAGACCTTCAGACACAGCACAAAAGAAAAGAGAAAGACTTCCTGGAACTAAACATATTTTAAACTAAGCTACTAACTGGATGAATGAGAGCAGAACATGGACTTAGCAGATCAAATGCAAGAGCGCCCTAAACCCAGAACAAAGCAAAAACACAAAGAGATGGAAATCACGAGGGTAAAATCGGAGACTTGGAGGCTAGACCTGGGAGACCTAAGATGTCAATAATAGACATTCCAGGAGGAGGAGAAAAACAAACAGATGAGGGAGAGGGAATAATTAGACAAATGATAGATGATAAGTTCCCTGAGTGAAAAAGACTTGCATCTGAGGTTTAAAAAGCACTCACGGGGTCACTGGAACTGAAAGCCACACACCTAAGCCCATCCAGATAAAATTCTTGAACAGCAGGTGTACAGAGAACCTCTCGCCCCCCTCACTACAGAGAGGAAAACATTCATTACAAAGGAGAGGGAGAGAGATGGGTGTCACATTTCTCACTCATGATAATGGGAACTTGAAGATGTCTACAAAACACTAGAGCCAGTTTTTAAAATACTTCTTGCTGGTCAGGGGAAAAAGAAAAAAAGGCATCATCCAGATACCCAAGCGATGATCAGAGAAAAATACTCTAGAAAGAACTGTAAGCAAACGAAAAAAAAAAGAACTCAAGGCAGGAGAAGATGAAGAAGAGAGAATTTGGTGGGCAATTCAGCCTCTCAGTCTCTTTGACTCTTTATTTTTAAGGCAGTTGCAACAGAGGCCTTTGCTGAACCCAAAGGAAACTTTGGAGCTGGAGTTGTTCTGAGCTGAGGCTGAGTCTGACTTTTTCACCCCAGTAGTTGCACAGAGGGTGCCCTGGGGAAGGGAGCAGGCCTTGGGTGTGGCAGGTCCCTTTAGCTTCGGGCATTTCCTGGAGAGGGAGAGAGACTCAACTGTGAGTTGCCAGCAACTAACACTCCTTCAGCTGGGGGCTGAGAAGGGGGCTGGGGTGGGCCCGCAGCCCCCGGCATCCTCCACAATGCATGCGTGGCACCATTTATGAGAAATGATACATACACACTCATGCTGGGGAGTGTTTAACAGTCAGCTCTCCGGGAGGTAGGGGCTGGGGAGTGGGGTTCTGAGGTGCAGCCTCTGCTGATGCTTGTGGTAGAAATACTCTTAACATGGCTGATATCAGACTACCAATGTGATGTCCCTGCGGAGGGAGCTGGGACCAGATGCAAGCAACTGCCTCTTCGAGTTGGGGTCGGGCTCCTTTGCGCCCTGTGTCTGCTTGGGGTGGAGGTTTAAGGAAGCACGTGGGGAGGACAGGGCAGGAAGAGCAGTGTTCACAACACGTTATCTTACCTTAGTCCCTGACACCGGCGTTTTTCTCCTTGGGGCTCATTCTTCCTTTTTGGTCTCCTTTCTAACCCTTGACCCTTTGGTCCTCTGCCCATTCCCCCCCTTCACCCTGGCAGGTTGGTGTTCTTTGCAGGCAGTATTCAGGAAGTCATCTCAAGCCCCTGTTCATACTGAGGCCCACGTAGTTGTCAAAACGTGGGGCTGCTTCTCGGAGGTTGGTGATGAGCATCCAGGTGCGAGGTCGAGGAGGGGTGGGTGGGCCTTCTTCTGAAGGGGCAGTGGTACGTATTTTGCAGGACACATGGTCTCTGTTGCGGTAACCTGAAGGACGGTTTGCTGACTCCTGCTGTACGGATACCATCATCTCCTAAACCTCGGGGAAGTGTTAATTACAGCTATCTCACAGGGCCCCGAGGCTATAACCCCTGAACTCCAAACCAGCCAACTAGTTCAGGCTGACCAACACAGAGGAGGGATTTAGGCCCTGGGGGAGGATTTGTGGTTCAGCCATGTTCCCCAGGAATGTGTGTTAACTTCTTTTCCTCCAGGGTTAAATCAAATGAGGAAAAGAGAATGCTTGAATATAAAAACCAAACCGACAAACCCCCAAACCCCAAATCCCTCAAAACCCCAAAACCCAGTTCTACTAAAAACTCCTTGACTGATTAGGATCTTGTTAACTTTGGATTTGGGAAAACAGACCTGAGAAGGAGGCGGGTACTCACCACTGCGTTAGTTCTGAAGGAAGGTGTAGTAGGTAGATGAGCAGAGTGAACCAGGTCTGGCGGGCAGAGTCTGCAAAGGGCTAAGGAATTAAACCCGTCCTCAGCTTTCCAGCTAGTGCATTATTGGAGTGTTAGTATGAAATCCACGTGTTTTCTTTTTATGAAAAATGGATCATGTAGGACCTTTTCAGGCCAACAGTTGATGAATACCTCTAGCATGTTGGTGTAGATACTAAGCTATAGTTTTTCAAACATAGTTGGGGCAAGTCTCTTTTTTCCTGGCTTCAGGTTTTCCATCTTTGAATGAGTGTTCACGATGCCTTGGACAGACTTATGAATTGTTGTGACTTTGCATCCTATGGGTTCCTAAATTGCACCAAAACAATTAAGCCCCATAACTAAAAAGAAATTCCTTTGCTGTCTGATCACTCCTTGCCTTGTAACTTTGCAGTGTGAGAGCCCAGTTCTGTTTTGACTTTCCGTTTATCTTAGTGTGTGTGTGTGTGTATGTGTGTGTTGTGTGTGTGTGTGTGTGTGTTTACAGTTTGGCGTTGAGAGTTATTTTGTAGTAGAAGGTCCTTGCCTTATCATTACTTTGTTGACTTTTCCCTGGTAACCAGGAAGCTCAGAGCTGAATTTAGTGTCCCAGATGACCTCACCCTGGTTATACTGCAGTTATCTCTCAGTAATTCTCAATCTTTTCTGGTTCACGAGACTCCACGGGAATGTGATGGAAGCAAAGAGGAATCCCTCAGGAAGCATTCGTATATATGCAGAGAGCGGATTCTGATCACTCCCTGCGGAAATCTTCAACCACCCTATTTTATGTTTGATTTGTGTTACTTTCTGGTGTCCCAAACACTGATGCATGTGAGGTCTTCGAGACCCAGGGGAGGTGTTGACAAGTGTTGGAAGGGTTGGTTGGTTTGAATGCAAAGGGGAAGAGTAGTCAGTCAGTGCTTTTAGAGGAAGAGTGTTTCTCCAGGAGAGTTACCACAGCTGAGTCCAAGAGTATAGGGGAAAAGCACTAAGTTGAAGCCCTGGCTTTATCGCTAGCTAGTTCTGAACTTAAAGAGATCCTTTCACTTCAGTGAGCCTCAGTTTCCTTAAGTATAAGCTGAGAGCACTGCCCAGGATTGTGGGGAGATTAAGTGAGAGCGTCTGTGCTGGATGTGCTGGCTACACTGTAAAGTGCGGTGCAGATGACTGTTTCCTCGGGATCCTTCCTAATCAGCACTCAGTTAAACCATGACCAAAGCATGGACACGCAGAGACCATCACCTTGCCTTGCACAGCAAATGCCACTTGCTGACGACCCGGCAGTCCTGTGCCTCCAGTTTGGTCCTTCCCACTCCAGGAAGAAGGTGAACACTCAGGGAGGCTCTGCATGACTTGAAATGAGCATTTGAAACTGCCAGGCCAACGAGGCCCTGGGTCCTATCTCTGGGATGCCCGTGGGGAATGCCTGGATCTACTGCGGGTCATCCCCCTCCCTCCTCCACACTTGCAGTTAGCCCCTCCTTGGAGCTCCAATGCAAGGACCAGCCCCTCTACTGCCCCTTGCCTGACTGTGTTCTTTTCTCTTTTCCAGGCCTCAGGGGTGTTGTTCGCCTGATTCCAGTAGCACTAACTGCTTGTTCTGTTCACCTCTTACTAAAGTTAGAGTCTGTCGAGTATTTACTATGTGGAAGGCTTTGCTCTGATCATAATCCTATATTGCTTAATTCATTGTGTTCAGATTGTTCACCTCTATGTGTTGTACCCCTTAAGGAATGGGATCACGTGTGATACGTACATCCGCCCACCACCCAGCACGTGGAAGTCAAGAGCCAAATGTCCATGCTTAAGTCAGCTCACCCCCGGCTAGAACTCTGGTCTAACACAGTAGTGAGTCAAACACATAATTATAAAAGTTATGCATACCCAGTTTAAAAGGTTTGGAAATAAATAAAGTTTATGAATGAACTTTAGAAAAATTCTTTATTCTTTCAGTGCTTTCAGGAATCTGTATTACCTGGGGAAATTTTTACCTGTAATCCTACCATCCAGAAATAACATCTATTAATATTTTAGTATGTTTTATTTTAACCTTCTTTTATCTGTGTCTCTATTTATCTAATTAGGAACAATCTATGTGCAGAGTTTTACACTTCACGTTTTCCCAAGCCATTAAAAAATTTGAAAACATAATTTTGGGGGGCTGGGTAATAACAGCTCAGTGGTAGAGCTCATGCTTAGTTTAGCATGCAGGAGATCCTGGGTTCAATCCCTAGTACCTCCACTGAAAAAATATAGTGCTGTATAATATTCCACCATATTGATGAACCATCATTTATTTACTAATTTCCTTATTAGACATGTAAGTTGCTATCAAGTTGTCCACTATCACAAAAATTATTATGAGAGTTTTTTTTTTGTACATTGTCCACATGCCTACATCTTTGTTTATTTCCCTTTGATGTTTTTGTGGAATTTAAATTACTACTCAGAAAGTACAGAACTTCTAAAGCTATTGATTTGTACTACCAAATAGCTATCAGAAAAGTTTATATTTTCTATCCCATCAGCAGAGAAGAATGCCTGGTTTCTCATTCCTACACTAACAGTAATTATCCTTTTCAATCTTTACAGATTTGATTAGCCTAGATGAGTTTCAGTTTTGCTTTTTGGTATTTCTTTGATCATTAGTAAACTTAAACATTTTTATAACATTATATGAAACTTTATTTCTTCTCTGAATTATCTATTTGTGTTTTCGACCATTAAAAAATGGAAGTGTTGGTATTTTACCTATTGGTGTGCTACGGATGGAATATTAAAGGTTTTAAAAACCAGTTTAAAATCAACTGTATATTTTTTATGCTGCATCATCCGTGGCCACCTTAGAAGAAAGACCAGTTCCAGATGCAAAGGGCAGTTCTTTCGGTTATTTTGGGTTATTGGATCAATTCTCCTTTGCATAAAGAATGCACAAGAAAATGTGAGTGCAGTTTTTTCCCCTCAACACACTTGCTTTCCATTAAGTGGATCTTTTGTGCTGAATCAGATTTACGGACCCACCAAAGCAGAGGGTGCTGCTGGCAGAGGGAAGAGCCTGGTCTGGTGTTAATGCAAGAAGATCCCTGCGGTACAGTCTCAGGAAGTCAGACCATACGGAGAATTTTCTTTCTCTGCCTGCTTCCCTTCCTTGTCCCTTTCTTTTTAATTTTCATAATTGTAAGGTGTCAGGAATGGCTTGACTCGTTAGATGATATATATTTTCCAGAAAGTCTCTGTTCTTTACATTTTCCCTAGGTACTATAGATTCCTGAAAGCATCAAAAGAATAAAGAATTTTTTGAAGTCCATTCATAGGATTCACAAGAAGAATTTATCACAGAAACTTCAATTAATCTTTGGGGGAAAAAAAAAAAGGAGCAGGCTTCAACAACGCCCTTGAGATGGGCGTTAGCATTATCTTGATTTTACAGATGAGGCGTAGAGACGTTAAGCAATTTGCTCAAGGTCAACAGCCAGTAAAACAACAGCACCAAAACTTGGATCCAGTTCTGCTGATGCCAAAGTGCACGATCTGGTCTACACTACTTGGCTAGCCTAGTTAGTTACAGTTCTTAATTACCTGCGATCAGTAAGCTCTAGTTACAATCTTTACATGTGACCAGAAAGCCTGTAGCAGATCTATGAGGCAGGCCTTGCAGGGGATGGGTGTTGGGACATCAGCCCCAGTATGGGGCCATGGGGCTAGGTGAGTCAGCAGGTTTGTGAATGAGAGAGAATCTTTAACGGAGGCCAGAGTGACCATCTTCTGGGCAAAATGGCAGAAGGGGAAACTGGACACATTGGTATAGAAAAACAAAGGGATGGTTAGTGAAAGAATCAAGGTCGGTTTCCTCCCCCCTCAAAGACTTCGGGAGCCCCATGTTTGAGTCTGTTTCAGAATCATCGTGAAAAGCTGTGGAGGGCTGCAGAGGAAAAACAGTGGGTTCCAGGAAGATGGAAGTGAGCCCGGCAGGGCTCTACCAAGGTGTAGACACAAGGACCCACGAGCAGGGGACTGAGCTTCAGGCACAGTGATGGGGGAATGGATGCTTCTCTTGTCAGGTGTGTGATGAATTGTTCTGTTAATCAGGTTCACATCATAAATGCAAACGGTGCTCTCAAGAACTGGGACGTGGGCGAGGAGAAAGAATGCTTTCCGGCTGGGTGCAACAGACTCTCTAAGAGAGTGGCTTTCAGACTTCCTCGGAGTATGACTCACAGTGAGGAATACATTTTCTATCACAAGCCGGTGGCACATACATATATATGAAACTGGAGCAAAATTTAATGGTGCGATGCTCACCCTCACTATGCAAGATACATTCTGGTATTTTCTATCCCCTTCTATTTCATTTGAGCAAAAGAGCTGGCGCCTCTCACTAAATGAATTTCTCAATCCATGAAGGGTTCATGACTTCCTGAGTGAAAAATCACTGCTCTGGGTTGCACCGCGTTTCAACAAGCAGAACGGCCACAGAAGACATCCTTTGGCTCTTGGTGACCACAATCCACAGCATTGAAGTTGCATACAGAATTGTTTCCAAAGCAAAGAGATCAAAAAGAATGCTTTTTATTCTGGTTAACCTCTGTCCTTAGAGCCTGCAAAGAACTTCCGGTGCAGCGACTTGGGACTGTCCAGAGGGTGATTCTGTCAGAAGGGATTGGAAACTTGTTCTGAATATGTGCAGAAGTTTCCTGAGTCCCATTTAAGTCCAGCCGTGCTAAGCCTGAGACAGGCGTCATCACTCCCAAGCTTCCCAGGACCCCTTGGCTGTGCACACAAAGAGAACCCGGCTTTTCTTGTTTGGGCCTTTGCTCCTTCCTATTTGATTGAATTTGAAGAGGAACTGTTTGCCTTTGGCCGCACATCCTGAATCATAATCAGGATGCTGCTGGCACAGAAAACCTGCTCCCACCCTTGCCTGAAATAACTGAACGGGGAAGTAGAGTTCCTCTCCTCCCCAACCTTAAAGAAAGAGGCTCATAATTTATGGCGTGCTGGCAATACATCAAAAGTCCATTCAGTCACTTACAGTAAAATCAAGGAGGGCAGAACAATGAATATAAAGTGAGATTAAAACACCTCTTTAAAGGAACGCACTGTTCAGTGGACACCAGAATAACGATGCTTCCGTCTTTGTTAGCCAGAGTCCAGTGGCCTTCAGAGATGCTTCCTTGTCTGTAGGATATGAAAAAGGTATAAAGCCACACCCTCAGCTTTTGCAATTCTTCAACAAATGTGCTTTATGCAAACTATGTCAAGGACGGTGTTCCTAGGGTATACGAGTTCCCTAGGGCTGCTGTAACAAATTACTATAAACTTGGAGGCTTAAAACAACAGGAATTTCTTCCCTCCTAGTGGTGGAGGCCAAACGTCGGACATCAAGGCATTGTCAGGACCACATTCCCTTCGAAGGCTCTGGAGGAGAATCTTTCCTTGTGTCTTCCAGCTTCCGGTGGTCCAGGCGTTTCTTGGTCTGTGACCGCATCACTCCAATCTCTGCTTCCTGCTTCCTACGGCTTTCTCCTTCTTCTGACTGTCTCTCCTGTGTGTTTCTTATCAGGACACTTGTCATTGAATTTAGCTGATCAGTCCTTAGAATAATCCAGGCTGATATCATCTGGAGATCTTTGATTATCTTTGCAAAACCCCCTTTTTTCCCCCCCAAATAAGGTCGCATTTATAGGTACTGGTGGGGTTAGGATATGGTCATATCTTTTTGGGGGACCACTATTCAACCCACTATACAGAGGATACACTGTTGAAAAAGACAGGGTTGTTTTTCTCAAGGAGCTCAGTCTAGCGGGGGAGACACTATGAAGTAACAATGTCAAAAGAATAACCACAGGCAGAGCTCTGTTGCAAGGGCTGAGGGGATCTTGAAAGAGATTGCACTGGGAGTTGATGTGGAGGTTATAGTAGGGCAAGGATGGGTGTGCTTTTTTTTTTTTTTTTTAACTTTTGAACTTTGTAACTTTCTGGCATCTAGAAATCACTATAGAAAGCTATCAGGTTGAAAAAATAAGTCCAGTTGGAATGGAGAGGATTCATACTAGCCCAGCCAGATCTCTTGGGTCTGGCTGAGTTCAGCTAATCCTGCTAGAGGTCTGGGGGAGTTGGCAGGAAAATGAGGGGTGGCTGAAGCACATGAATTGGTTGGGAGTTTTGATGGCTACGCTGCTGGGAGGTGAGGAGCCGGACACCATGACATGGGTCATTGGCTTTCTCTGTGGTGGAGAATGAAAGGAGGAGGGTTTGTGTCTGCCGCCCATCCCCAGGTGAGAGCCCATGGGCCCCTGCGGGTAGGCTGAGGCAGCTGCCCTACGGAGGTCTCCTCCTTTGCTCCAAGGCCTTGGGCCTGGTGTCCTGGGGCAGGGCAGACTCCTGCCTCCAGACATGCGAGGGAAAAGACAGAATCCTTGTGCTCACTTCTCTTTTGGGGACAGTGTTTGTACAGTCTTCCCAGATTATCATCTGCAGGTCTTTACATTCTCCTAGGACTTCACCTTCTTGGTGATTGTTTATCGTATTAAAAAGTTTCTTGATAATAAATATTATGGAATTACTGCTAATACTCTTGGGTGTAGCATGCTTGTTGTTCTGAAGAAGAACACCTTTACTGTCAAAGGGCACAGGTGAAGTATTTACGGGGGATGTGTTAATCGTGTTTATAATTTTCAGTGTTTCGGTGAAAAGGTAGGTAAATAGACCTAATATCACAAAAATGGTAAGAACCGCTAAGTCTAGGCAGAAGTGATGTGGATGTTCACCGTTCTGTTCTTTCAACTTTTTTCTACATTTGAAATTATTCATAATAAAAATTTGGGGGGAGATTGGGAGAAGAAGATTCTTGAAGCAGAATTTCTTGACCTATGTTTCATGGGCTCTGGGTGGAGTGGTGAATGGGTGTCAGGGACCAGGAAGCTTCTAAATTTAATGTGTCAGCCTTTGTGGCGCATGTGTGTGTTTCTATCCTAATTAGGGTGAAAAGTTTATTGTTTGCAACTCTTCTCTGATTCTTGGATGGATCTATGACTCCTCTTCCTCAAGATTAGACACCATCGCTTAAACTTGAGATAAATGCATGGATACAAAGAGCCAAACAGTCTGTTGCTGATGTATCATTAATACTTTATTGCAAAAATTGAGTTAGTTTATAAATATAGATTATATACTTTTCTCTATTTTCATTAACTCATTTCTTGAGTTTTCTAATTAGTTCTTTTCATATTATAGTGGAATTCTTAGACTTTCTCACCAGTTTAAAATACTAATAGCTAATATGAACAAATCTGTTTTCCCTTGCACATGTTTAAAACTGAAATATAATTTTGGTATCTTTCTAGATTATGAAAATAACACAGACTCACTTTATACACTTTGTGAAATAAAGAAATGCATAAAGAAGGAAATAAAACCACCATCAACCCATGTTCCAGAGGTAACCACTATTACTATTTTGCTGTGTCTTGCTTTTGGTGTGTATGCACCTACGTGTCTGCTATATATATATATATGCAACAAGATTGAGTAAGGCTGAACGCACAGGTTTATATTATGCAAAAAAGAACATTTCAAAATTTAATTTTATTGTTTCCCCAATTTTCATAAAGAAACATTCAAGTAGATTTGTCCAGTCTTCATATTAAATATGGTTGTTCAAATTCATGTTTTTAGGTTTTAGTGAGGACAACTTTCCATTGAAATAGCTTATCTCTTCTTAGTACTTAGTACCTTGAGTAATATTATTTATGTTCAGTGCCTAGAGTCATAATTTATTTTTCCCCATTGAGTTGCCCCACTGAGATGGGTAAGAAAAAAAAATTTTTAAGTCCATACTGGTTGTTGAGGATGGAACCAAGGCACAGCTAACCCCAAACTGTCAGAAATCTGGGTGGTTGGGGTTGGCGGTGAGGAACTCTGAATAACCTCTGATTTGCATGTAGCTTGTTCGTACAGGTTTGATATTTCAGGAAATCAGAAGAGTGAAAAGAAAACACGCTACGGCTGCCTGCGTGAGCCCACTCCAGGAGGTTGCCTGACCTTCTGATCCACAGAGATGTCACAGGGGCAGAGGAGAGAAGAGGGGCCTGCAGAGGTTGACAGTGTGACACTTGCCCTCCTCTGACTTTCAGTGGCACTTGGTGAGGGCCTTAGCACATTTTGCTCTGAATCAGGGCTATTTGTTTACTCACGTTAATGTGTGTAAAGCCCCAACAAAGTGTCTGGTACTTAATAGATGCAAAACGAATACTAATCCCGCATGTCATATTAGACAGTGGGTTCTTGGGAGGCATTTGTATTGTTCATATTGTGCAGTAAATTAAAACACGGGGCTTGGATCCAGAAAAACCTGTTCAAGGTCTTGAGTTTGCCTCTTATTAGCACTGACTTTGGGAATCTTGCTTGATGCCTCTGAACCCATTTCTCACCTGCCAAATCAGGATGGTAATAGTTCCCATCTCTTTGGGCTATTGACAGGATTAAAGAAAAACATTCCTTTAATAAAGGCTAATGTTTATCCAGGTCTTACTACATTCAGAGCACTGTTTTAAGTGTGCTTTAGGTGTGACCGTCTTATTTAATTTCACATCACTCTGTGAGCTAGGCGCTAACATCCCCATTTTGCAGGTAAGAAAACTAAGACACAGAGAAGTTGACTAACGTGTCTAGGGTCACACAGCTATAAGATAGGTAAACTGGGATTTGAGCTGAAGAAATTAGTACTCTGTCTGGTATCTTTCCATACCACTATGCGCGACACCTTGCTGTGGTCCATTCCCTCGTTACGTGTGTGTGTGTGTGTGTGTAACTCCACGTCTGGGAAATACTCATTGAAAAGCATCTATGGGAGTGTCTTTCCAGGCTGCTAGTTAGAAGAGCACTAAATGTATTCCTATGCTCAATAAGAAAATGTGCTCAATTAGAAAATGTGCTCATCAGACACATTGTATGAGCCTGATGTTCAGTCCTTTAAAATAGTGGCTTTAAAACTCACATTGGAATAATCTCATGGGAAAGGTTGGTCTGGTGAAGATTTCTGCTGTTCCCTGTTCCAATCAGCTGCTGAGTTAGGCTGCTGCCAGACCGATGACTCTTCTCCCATATGCAAGAGGGTGAAGCGTGAGGGTGTTACCAGGAACGGAGACCTGGAAGAGCTTGCAGGGCTGGGCACCCCGCCGAGTCACACCCAAGTGGTGGGCGCTTGCCAGCTTCGGGGCTAAGCTATTGCCCCGGAGAGACTGGGCAGGGCGGGCAGCTCTTTGCTTGCTTCTCTTGTCTCCCAGGGCAACAGCCTGGAACTGACTGTGGTCACCCGTGGGAATGCTTCTCCTGAGTCAGCGGGGCCTGGGGTGCCCCAGGGTGTGGCTGTGTGTTCTTTTGGGCCCCTGCACAGATGGCTTTTATCTCAAAGGATGTCACTGCGCCATCACGGGTTGAGGGCTGCAGGACAAAAGTGGCTTGATAGGAGCCACTTTCTAAAAGTGTCCACTTTCAGAACTTTCCACGGGGCTGCTGCTATAGGCACAGTGCTTCATGTGGGAATGTTTTAAGCCAGTTAGTGCATGCCCATCAGAAAGTGACCAGAGACCTTGACTCTAGAAACAACTCTTTCTCTGATTTGTGCATTTGAGAAGATCACTGTCTCTCCTCTTGGTTTTATAATTTCCTCATCTGGAAAATTAAAATAACTCCTGCCCTCCCTGTATGACTGGATTATGCTGAGACCAGATGGGATGATGGATATAAAAGTGGTCACTAAGCGACCGGTGCTGCCAGAAAGCAGGGAGCCATTCCTTTTCCTACAGGTGAATCTTACCGCCCTGGCTCCTGGTTGTTCTCCCGTTTGAAGTCTCTGACCACGGCCAGCTTGGAGGGCTGGGGGTTGGTTTTCTTAAGAGAGGTGCTGGATTCCTGACCTGAGATGCCAGTGAGGATTTCTAGGAGGAAGGATGGTCTCAGGGAGCTGGTGTTGGAAGCTATGGGATCCAAGCACTCCTGTGCTGTCTGGGAGCCTCCGTCTGTTCCCGGCTTCAGTGGGTTGGGTTCCCACTTTATTAAGGAGGCAATGCAGGTTTTCTTAGTGCCTCTCAGTCTTCCGTGGCACTTTAGGGAACTCTTTTATTTTAGGGACACTTATTGGGGTGCTGGGCACCCTCAGAGTGAAGATTTCCTTGGGAGATGACCAGTTGCACTGACAGACAACTGAAGGTGGGGTGGGCCTGGCAAGGTTAAGTCTCAGCACTTAAGTACCAAAGAGGAGAGGGAGGAAGAGAGGAGGAGGAGAGGGGTAGTGCTAGCCCCATGGCAGCTAGGCTGGCTCTGATACCCTCACCATAAGTTTTTGGCAGGAACAACACAAACTTGCAGCTACTTTTTTGGGTGGGGGCACCCTCGTTCTTTGTGCATCAAGATGTAGCTGCTGCCCCGGAACAGTCTCCTGGTGGCTGTACAATGGCAGACACGAGTGAGGCCTGGCCCCCAGGGGGTCTGCACTCTGTTCCAACCAGACCATGTCCTCAGGACACTGACCAGGGTAGTGACTCGGAACTCACGTCATAGAAGGTGACGGGATGCTTGGTGTGGTGCATGAGACTTGTCTTCATAAACCTGAAGGAAGGTTCCTGGGGAAGGGTAGCCAACTCTGTTCACTCCCAACCTTCCTCCTCCTCCTCTCCTCCTCTCGAGGGGAAGAATGTGACTCACTGTAAGAAGGAACTTTCTGTAAGTCGAGATACCTGGATGTGGTGAAGCAAAAACTGACTGGCCCCATAAAGGGGTCCACATGAAGGGGTTTCAGAGACACAACAAGGTTGACCTTAATGGTCTCCCTTCAAGCCCTAAGAAGCTGTGATCTTAAGGACCGAGTTTGCAGACTTATGAACCTGACTGACACCACATTCACTCAACAATGCTCCAGAGCTTTCTCCATGCTGAGAATATCCTTTAGGACTGCTGTGTTGGACCTTTCAGCAGCGCAGTTAGCCTCTGAGGTGCTGTCAAGTCCCACCGCCCTCTGGTTTTGCTGGGAGGGGAGGATGACCTGCATTCATCACTCCGCATTCTGACTAGCCCCCCTTTTCATGTTTCCTGCTCCTTCTTTATTCCCAGTTTGTTGCTCTTGGCACCAGAATTTCTGTGGATTTGTTCATAACAGTTACCCTCTGCCTTGGGAAGCGTGTGGACTGTTTTAGGAATATTTTCACAAAGTCTTGGGCCATATTTTTATGACTGGAAATTAACCAGAGAAGTGGAAAAATGCCGGCTTGCTTATTCCGCTGCACGTCCTGAGGATGAATGCTTCTCGCCTCCCACTTCTGTTTTCTAGCTCCTTGGGCCATAGGGTCTTGGCTTGGGCCCATCCCTTCTGACAGGACTTTGAGGTTACTTGAAGCTCTGTGTTTTTGTTTTTTTTTAAATAAAGATATCTAACATTTATTGAAGTCATATACAGTGAGAGTCACTAACTCTTTTTTTGTATTTTTTTAACTGAAATATAGTTGATTTACAATGTTTCAGATGTACAGCAAAGTGATTCAGTTATACATATATATAAGTCTGTTCTTTTTCAGATTCTTTTCTATTATAGGTTATTACAAGATATTGAAAATAGTTCCCTATGCTATACAGTAGTCCCCTTGATGGTTATCTATTTTATATGTTAATCCCAAATTCCTAATTTATCCCTCCCCTCCTTTCCCCTTTGGTAACTGTAAGTTTGTTTTCTATGTCTGTGAGATTATTTCTATTTTTTAGGTAAGTTCATTTGTATCTTTTTTTAGATTCCACATATAAGTGATATCATATGATATGTGTCTTTCTCTGTCTGACTTTACTTCAGTTAGTATGATAATCTCTAGGTCCATCCATGTTATTGCAAATGGCATTATTTCATTCTTTTTTGTGGCTGAGTAGTATTCCACTGTATATATGTACCTCATCTTCTTTACTCAGTCATCTGTTGATGGACATTTAGGTTGCTTCCATGTCTTGGCTATTGTAAATAGCACTGCTGTGAACACTGGGGTACATGTATTTTTTTGAATTAGAGTTTTCTCTGGATATATGCCCAGGAGTGGAATTGCTGAATCATATGGTAAGTCTATTTTTAGTTTTTTAAGGAAGAAGCTCTGTATTTTTATTGTCAAGTCTTCTGATCCTCTTCTTGCCTCCCAGGTACCGTCTTTCTCCTTGACCTCCTTTTCCCCAGTCCAGTCCTTGCCTCTTCCCCATGCTTCATATTTCTTCCATCTTAGAAACTCCTTTGAGCTGAAGGTAACTGTCTGCGCCAATGTGTACATCTGCTTCCTGGAAGGACTCACAGAGATCATGGACTTTGGGTGGGCGTGAGGTGAATTGCTTTTAGTCCCCTTTAAAAGAGCTTTAAATAAAAAATAAAAAGGGCTTTAGCCATTCAGGCTACCATTTCTTTTGGGAAATGAGCTGACAGGGTGGTAGTCTCCAGCCAGCATCCTTTTGCTCAGCCATGGTTATGAAGTCCTGGTCCATTTCCAGATTTTAATCATTTTGATCATTCTTTTCAGATTCCAGCATAAAGGCATGTTTCTGGTGCCTTTTATTTTTCACATGTAAAATATTAAAGGCTGAGGAAAACTGTTTGAATCTTGACTGTAACTCTTCAGAGTTCTGTTTGTTACCCCATGACCCCACATTAAGTGGGCGTTGACTGCAGCAGGTGTTGGGGTCGGCAGCAAGACAAAGGAACCGGTGTGACAGCTTCCTGCCCTCAGGCACTCAGAGTCTAGTCACGGAGACTGCCTGAGGGCATGGATGTGGGTGCACCTGGAGTGGGCAAGCTTGAATTCTGCCTGACTGGAGGTGGTATAGGGGCAGCGGGGAAGGATGCTCAGCCGAAAAGGTGAAGTCTCAGGTGGGTCTTAAAGCACATGAGGAAAGTTTTGCTGGGAAGATAAGGATTTTATGGGCAAGGAATGGCATTGGAAAAGCAAAGGATTATGAGAAGAGTGGTATGTTTAGGGATCAGAGAGCAGCGGGTGTAAGTAGATGCAGGGGAGGCGGGTAGAGGCAGAGGGGAGGGGGCTAGACCAGGGAGTTGCCTTAGAGAGCACTCCTGAAGGGCCTTGGGCACCACGTGAAGAAGGTGGGACATTGGTGTTGGGGATCATTGATCTCTGACCCCCACCCAATCACCATGACCTTCTGTAGGGCTTTCCTGCCCACCAGCTCACTGTGAGATGCTCTGAAAGGCCTCTGTGAATTTGTGTGTTTCTGGCTACAAAATGAGAGACAAACAGGAGTAGCCGGAGACTGGCCACAAGGAGATGGCCTCAGAGGACTTTGTGATAATGCAGGTGAGACCCGTGGAGCGTCCATGAGACAAGCAGCCTCTGCCTCACCAACCGTGTGTCAATACAGCCCACCATGTCCAGTGACAGTGCTTCTTCTGGTACCCAAGCTGCCTCCAGCTTGCCTCCTAGCCTTGTGGTCACTCGTCACCTCCATTACCAGAACTCATCCTCTTGATTAGAGTGGCCCCTGACTGGGGCTGTGTCACCCACCCTCTCTCAGGCACTGCCCTCAGGACACACAGGCCAGAGACGTGGCAGGATGGATGAGGTGTAAGCTTCGTGCCCCTGAAGGAGGGAATGCTCACAGGAAAACAGAGCTTCTCTGTGTTTCAGCTGAGCATGGGTCGGGCTCACCATTTCCTTAATATCCATGCCGGCCTTGTGGGTTGTGGGGGGGCAGGGCCTGCCGACATTCATGTGAACTCAAAGGCTTCCTGCTCACGGCGTGGGATGGCTTCAGACGTGTTTCTGCAGGCCTTTTGGCTGCACCAGGGCAGGTTCTTGTATGACCTCACCCAGCTGAACATCTGCCAGAGTCAGCCTCAGGAGCCCCGGAAGCTCCCGGGTACACTGCCAGCTCCCATCGCCCGTCATCCCAGCCCTCCCGTCTATACCTTGCCTCCCAAGGTTTAGAGCAGTGTCTGTCCGCAGGGCCTCGGTGTGCAGTCCACGGAAGGTCTCACAGTGGTCAAAAACCTTTGGGAAAACTCTGGGGTGAACAATGCTAAGTGGTTTAGTTTACTGCAGCCCTTCTCAGGATCTCTAATGTGCTAATACATTTGGTCCTCCGTAACCTGTAGATACAGAGGGCAGTGCTGTTTTACACGAGGGACTTGAGCATCTGCAGATTTGGGTATCCACTGGCGTCCTGGAACTAATCTTGTGTGAATTCCAAGGGACGACTGTATTTATATTGTGAGTTTCCCGGAGTAGGTAGTAAGTGAACAGTCTGTTTCCCGCACTTACTTGGCCAAGGCACATCCTCATGCCCAACTTCTTGCCAGTGTAGAGGCTTTCCTTCTATGAAAGTGGAGCTCAGCTGGGGCTCAACTTTGGGGAGAAGGTTCTAAGAGCAGCAAAACTTTATCTCCTAGATTTTGGAGGGATTCCTAATTAGGGTAGCAACACCCCAGTTCGCCTCAGGCAGTCCGTTTTTCAATGTGTTGTCCCAGTATAGTTCGGATAAGACTCCTGATTTTTCCTCTCCACAGTGCCCCGTTTGAAGGGATGAATGACGTGGGCACCCTGGCCTTAGTCCACTGCAGAGCCCAGAGCCCCGCCACTTGCCCTTCTGGAGCCAAAGGGCAGCTGTTGTTAGACTTACTTCTGCTTCTGCTTATAACACAATCTGATGTCACCCTTTGACTCACAACTCGCTCTCTGACAACCTTTGATATTTGTCAGCGGGTCCCGAATTCTTTCCCCTTTATTCAGCCACCATATTCAGCCTGGCGAAATGCCTCACCTTCTCAAAAGTGGTTCTGCAAGGGAGGGCAATAGAAAATCAGAGCCCCTAAGAAATGCAGATCTTTTGTGCTGGGTGTCCCTTGGCAATGCACGCCTTCAGCCATGGCATTTCTGGGCCACCTCGGCCGTGAACTTTTGGGCTCTGTGTCTGCTGGTCTGGTGCTGAATTGTTTGTCTGTGTCCTTCTTTCTGCTCCTTCCCTTGTCTCCTTTTTACTCCTGCTACTGAAACAGCCTCCTTCCTGCTGTCAGATGCTCTGAAGGAAATGGTATTAGAAAACATCAAGAAACTGTCCTCATTTAGGGGATGAGAGAAATAAAAGGGAAAAGGCCATGCCAACAAGGCCAAGTAGCTCATGAATTTGGGAGGTCACAGAATTTATTGAGAACAACCAAAGAATGAGAAATGTGTGCTTTGTGAATCCAGCCCTGCCAGCCTCACAGCACCAAAGTGGAGAGTTCCATCACTGTCAGCATCTCCCGTGCCTGTTGCCTCTGTCAGCCTGGGTTCTTGATTCTTTTGAAGGGGCAATTCATGACCTATAAAATTGGATTTTAACTTTTGTTCATTTCTCTCTTTTTTAACATAATTTTGTGGACAAATTCATTGTCAAACTGTTAAGAATCTGGCATTCCAAAATTCTTTAGCTGGAGACAAAGTAGAAAGATGAGGATTTATTGAAGAAATGCTTTCCTTTTTATTTGATAAACTGAACAGTGAGAAGCATCTTTAATATTTGCAAAAGCCTCAAGAAAATCTCACCAGTTAGAAATACAAAAGGAAACTAGTCATCAAGTATTTGGGGTCTCTTTTTTACTCTGGGATGTTTTGAAATTTAAAACGCACGTACCTAAGTTTCATCTGGTTGTAAATGTCCCAAGCAATCGGCTTTCTTCATGTATATTTTGTTTAATGTTCTCAAAGATGTCTGGGACAGACTCTTAAACCCTTGTCTCTTTCTCAAAAAAGAAAAGAAAGAAAGAAAGAAAGAAAGAAAGAAAACAATTTTGTCTTTAAATTTAATCCTTTAAAAAATTTCTCAAGTAATGGATCTTAAAAATTAACTTCTCTTTTATAGTAACCACTTTGGCATTTTTTCCTCCTCCCCTGACCAACTGCATAGTTTTGCTTTGCCTTCTTTTGAGCATGTGGAGGAAGTATTTTTTTTTTGTCCTTAATTCTTTTGAAAGAATGGGGTTATTTGGCTTTAATACTGTCATCTAGGCTTTTCTTGTATGTGTGTGTTTATAGCAGTTTTTAATTGGCCTAAATACCATAGTTTTCAGCTCATCTGCCTGTTGTAGAGTCTTCATGACTTCCCTTGACCAAACCAAACTGAAAAAAAAAAAAAAAAAATCAAACCAGAGCCCACTCTCAAAAATACAACAAAACTGGCCCTCTGGTTCTCAGGCGATAACTAAGTTTACTTTCCTCCTATTTTTAAAAATATACTTATGCATATAAATATGTGTATATATTAGTATTTCATTTCAAATTTTATTTCACAAGATGCTTCAACCCTATTATGTAAATCCTGACTGCCAATTTTTAAAGAAATATTTGTACCTAGCCATTAAAATCAAAACTTGATTCCACAAGCTCCACCTTATCTTGTTGACTTTATTTTTTAAGAAAGAAGTCCATTTAATTAAAAAAAATCTTCTTTTCTTTCTTTTCTTCCCCCTCCCCTCCCCCACCCTTGCTATTGTCTCTTCAGACCAGGAAGTTTATATGTAAACAGAAGCCGTAATCAGACCCCTGACCTCCTCCTGGCTTTCAACCCAGTGTTTCCACAGAAGGATTAACCCCAAATACCAACTTGCTCTCAGAGGCGAAATTGTTCCCGAGGCGGGCATCACCAAAGGGTTTTCTTCTCTGGAGGCTTTCACATTCACCCTGCAAATAAGGTCTTCTCAAAGGGAGGCTTAAAGGCGGCCACTGGAAAGCAAATTGCTGGGCAGGCTGGAGCCGAGAGGGAGGCTGAGAATTCTCGGGGCTCTCAAGAGCCTGTCCTTTGCCCGCCGAGTAGTCATCACCTTCCCGATCCAGATCTATGGGTGTGATGGGAAAGGGCCAGTTTGCTTGGTCCACTAATGCATCACTCTGTGCGTGCGTGTGCGTGCATGCGTGCGAGTCAGTGTGAGTGCACAAGCCCCCATCTTTGGATTTACACACAGGATGTCCTGTGGATGGCTGGGTTCGGGGCAACTCAGGGATGTTGGCAGGGAGGGGATCATGGGGACAGGTGGGAATCAGGATTTCCTTCTGGGGAGGGGAGGGGGGCACATAAGCAACAGCCCTGCCCCTTGTCCAGAACCACAGCTGTGTGCCTACAAGGGGAAAGTTTGCAAGTCGTTCAGTTTTATTCTTCGTGGCAGGTCTCAGAATGTCCACTCAGGAGGGAACGCTTTGAACCAGGCATCAAGCTCTGGGCTGGATTCCAAGTCAGCTCTAAAAACAGTCAGAGCTCCCCTCTGGTCCCCTCCTCGCTGGGCAGAATGGCTGAGAGAGTGGGTTCTCATTTCAGCGTGGCCCCCCCACCGCAGGTCAGTTCCCTGCGTTGCCTGAACAGCCCTGCCCAAAGCCAAGACGCGGACAAGGCAGGACAAGGCGCTTTTCTTAGGGCAGAACATCTCCCCACTGGGACCCCCAACAATTTCTACCCGAGAGACAAAGTATCTTTCTTTTAAAGGCTCCATGCAGCATGTCCAGAAATTTCTTCCTGTTATTAAGAAGCTGTGTGGGGGTGGGGAAAGGGCCCGACGAGGCTACTTACTTAATAGCTCCTAACAGCTGTGGAAAGTTTGATGCCGCAGGAGCACCCAGACAGAAAATTAAAAACCTAATAAAGTCCTCAGTGTGGGGGCGCTGGCATCACGACAGCTTCCCTTCTCCAGACACCTAATAAAGAGACATTCCGGGACACTCACTCATAAGGGGAGTCTGCAGGGGTCACCGAGAACAGTGGAGGGCGAGCCATGGAAACATGGCAGTCACTCACGTCCCTGCAGGGAAGGTGCCTTCGCTTCTTCTCTTTTTCCCCCTCTTTGCTCTATTTTAAAAAAATGGCAGGGTGCTTAGGACCGAAAGAAAAACAAAACGAAACAACAAACAAACAAACAAAACTGACAAAAGAAGAAGGAATGGATTCCAGGAGCCCTGAATTTAGAAATCACACTGTTTCACCTTTCATGGACAGAATAAGCAGAAGGCTGCTGTCTGCCAGTTTAGGCGTTAGAGGGACGGGAGGTGAGATTGAGATTCGGTTTGGCCCCTGGAGGCAGTGGAGAAAGGAGGGTTGGAGGATTGCAGTTGATTCAGCTGGATTTTTAGCAGCACTGTCCTCAACATAGGTTTTCTCACGTGGGTTTTTCCACTGCTGTCACTTGGTCATTTGGGATCTGAGCTCCTTGGGGTCTGCTCGGTTGTGGGGTTGCTGGTTGAGACTTTGGGATTCAGGGACACTTCATGTTACTCTGTCTTGGTTCTCAAGTCAGTTTGCGTGAATGTGAAGAACAAAAAAAAAGGTCGACTCTGAACAAACAAGCCATCAGTCACTTGTGGAGATGTTCGGTAGAGGTGGTGGTACCAGCCATTTCACACAGATGATTGCACAAGTGCTGAAGGTAGAAGGGAGCAGCCCGTGGAGGAGAGGGTGAGGTCAGTCAGTCAGGGAAGACAAATAGCGTATGATCTCACTTACATGTGGAACCTAAAAAAAACAAACTCCGAAACAGAACAGATTGATAGTTGCCAGAGGCAGATTAGGGGTACGGGGTTGGGGCTCGAGGGGCTGGGGAGGAGAGTGAGTGAAAAAAATAGAAAAGAGAGTGAAAAGAAAGTTGGTTCCATTTCCTAATCTGATGTCGAATTCAGTTCAAGTGTTTGAGAGCATAGCTTGGATTAGCTCACTTTCTGCCCAGTATTCTGAGACCAGCAGCCAGCTGGCTCCTCCGGGTTACCCCTCCACAGCAGTGGTTACAACCGTGTAATGTTGCACTTGCTTTAGAAGAATACAGTTTCACGTTGTGCAAATTTGTGAAATGGCTTCTGCAAGCTGGCCTGGAGATAGTCCTTGCACAGATTTCCCCAGGGCCCCTGGTGCCACAAAAAGAGAATCCGAGACAAGAAACCCGGGCCCAGCCGTCACCAGCTCTGCCGCTAACAGGCCTGGGATGCTTGAACAGACCTCTTGTCCCCCGTGGGTCTTGGTTCCTTGTTCTCCAAGATGAAAGGGTGGAAAATGACTTCTGCGGCCCCTTCCCGCTCCCACACGCCGAGATGCTGTGATGTTAGAAGGCTGGTCTCTGCGCGGGCGTTCCTGGCTCTCCTGTGTCAGAAGGAGTGTTTTCCTTCTGGTTTTCGTTCACTTGTGGCTTGGCAGAGCAGAGTGCAGCCCTTGGGTGTGATGCAGGGCAGATCAGCGGTTATGTGAGTACAATGAAATACGGGTTTTTGAACCTCTCAAGTCCAGAAACTCTTTCTTGGTCTTTTCTGTTTCTTTGTTTTGTTTTGTTTTCTTTAAAAAAAAAAAAGGTTTTTCTCCCATGAATATAGTCCCACATTTAAGAAAAGAGCAATGCTGCCACTGGGGTGGGCCTGGGCTGGCTTCTTGTGGGAGGATTGCTCGGAGGGAGGCCTGGGGAGTTCTGGTTTATACTGGAAGGATCGAGCTCGGTGCTTCTGAAATTTCAAAGGGCGGAAGGATCATTTGAGGGCCTTGTCAAATCCAGATTCTGATTCGGAAGATTTGGGGGTGGGGCATAGGATTCTGCATTTCCCATGGGCTCCCGGGTGATGCTGTTGATACGGGTCCACTGGCTGCCCTGTTAGTAACAAGGCTAATTCATCCCAACTCAGACCTCCCCTGGGCTCTTCCAGAGACCAGCAGAATCCACAGGATGGGGACGCTGCACCCAGACCCTCCGTATTAGGGCTCCCAGACGGATAGGGCTCCCGATGTTAAGAGATAACTTTGCTGGTTCACTCTGGGCATTGGGCTGTCACAATCTGGCTGAGACTCCGTCTATGTGTTCGTCCTCCCTTTTGCCATCTGACATGTGGTTTCCTTTCTCTGTCTCTGTATCTGTCTCTCTCTCTTGTTTCCAGCATCAGGTGAAGAAAAATTGGACAGTGGGGTGAGGAAGAATGATGCATCAATTACTTAGAAAGCTACAGTATAGAATTAAATGAGCCCCACACTCTGGCTCATTAGCAACATTTTATTACTTAGCAAGTCTAGAACTAGTGCTTCAGCTAAATAAAGAAATGTAAATCATTTAATGCACCTTTCTTAATTGAGCTGCACACCAGGGCCACCTTCCTAATGGTATTACGGCACCAATTACCTCATTAGGAGAGAAGAGTTGCTTTGATGACAGGTTTTGGAAGTTAGAATGGCAGAGGGACGTCCTTCAGGGGGACTCATTCTGAGCTGGGCTGAGCTGAGTGATGATCAGGGGCTAGAAAGGCACATGGGGACCTGGGACTGAAGGCAGGATGAGGATCCCTGTGCACTCTGCCCTCAGGCTTGGGGACAAGATCTGGTTTCACTCTTTCAGGGTTGTTTGGTGCAGAATGTAAACCCCAGTGGTGCTTGTTCTTTGGTTTGTTTAAGATCCCCTGGGGAGGCCTGTTAGGAATTTGGTTTCCAGGATCCTACCTTGAAATTCTGGCCCAGGAAGTCTGGGCTGGGCTCCAGCCAAACCATGCTGTAGTAAGAACCTGGAAAGCCCCCAGCTCGCAGATACTATTTCTTTTGTAGAAATTGTAGCAAGGGTCCCTGTGACTTCACCCAAAAGTTGAGCATATGCAGTTCCTCCATCACCACAGGCTTTCATCTTTCCAAAGAACAGACCCAATGAGCTTGGCATGAGTTTGTTTCTTTAAACACAACACAGATAATTTTTCCTCTGTCAGGCGTGGTTTGTGTGGCTGAGTCGCAGGGCAAACTGGGTTTGACAATTAGCTTGGCTGCTAACTTGCTATGTGACATTGGGCAGGTCACTGTGCCCTTGGGGCTACAGTTTCCTCAACTCAAAATGGGCCTGGTCATTGGGAACAGTGAAGTGCATGGACATGTTATTGGCCAAGAAACGTCTTTTGGCAACCATTTCCTTCTCTGTAAGGCGAGAATCTTGCACTTGGGGATGAATTTGGGGAGACTGGGTAGCAAGTGGGCTTCTCTTTCTGGCAGCTTTTCATATTTTCCTTCCCTGTAGTAACAAGAACTCCAACCTCCAGATTTTGTGTAAATATTGAGTTTATAGCAATGATTTTGTAGAGTGTTCCAGTTTCCTGGTTTGATGATTAATGTGGTTTTCTCAGTGTGTTGTGCCTCCTCCAAAGGCTTCTCTTGCTAGTCCTGCGAACTAAACAAAAGCTAAATGCTATTTCTCTTTCCTTTCTATTGTCATATGGAAGTGGGAGCAGATGCATTCTGGGTAACCCTATAGGGCAGAAAAAACATCAGTGGAGAGACACGTAGGGAAGTGAAATTGGGTTTAGAATGTGGAGTTTCCTAGTAATTAGAATGACTCTCTGATCCAAAACCTTGGCTGGCTCTACATTGCCTACCACGCCATGCACAGACTTCTCTGTGTGGATTTTAGTGTCTCATTGCCTGGCTTTAGCAGGCTTACTAATCCTATATCCACTTCCGAAGTAACTTGAAAGAAACGTGAAGCTTTAACTCACATTTGTGACAGTCGTTCTCCAATCCAGATCCTGTTCTGCATTTCCAACTGTCTGCAAAGCATCTCCAATGGGCTCTCTGGTCACTACTGCAAACTCACAGTGTCCTCATGGACACCTATCAACTTTCCTTTAACCTCGCTGCTCTTCCCATCTCGTTTCTGTTTGTGGAAGCATGATCTGGCCTTAGGGAATGAAAACTGGCTTGAAAGATCTGAAACCTCCTCATTCTAGTATCTGTTCTAGTACTAGGACCCATTGCTTTGAAATATCTAGATATTAATAGTTATAAGAAATCTTTTCCAGTTCTTATAGCCCATACCACTTCTTCCTCCAGAATCAACAATGAAACCTCTCTAGATTTTATAGCTCATGGGCTTGGTTAGATCTTCCATACGGAGGAGTATGGTTTGTTAGCAGCACATGTGCAAATGGGGTTTCTTGACAGCATAAGCCAAATATAAATCCATGGTGTGTGATGCCAAAGAAGCTCACATACAGTACACTGTCATTAAGAAAAATGCAGCCTCTAGAACAAGCAGAGTTATTGTCCTGACTAACCCTGCACTGACTGAAACACACCCGGGGTGCTTCTTGACTATTGTATTGGTGTGTGTGTGTTACACACACATGTACAAGCTGTCAAAGGTGTTAACTTAAAGTCTTCTATTATTATTATGTTTCTATCAATTTCCTCCTAAATTTTTGAGAATTCTTGCTTTATTTATTTTTATTGTATATTACGTGGCATATAATGGGTCATGATAGTTGTTTTCTTTGTGTTCACTTTGTCAATATTAATCTAAATTTCACTTAAGCTTTTTGCTTTAAATTCTACTTGGATAAAAAACATTGTGATCCTGATTTCTTTATAAATTGTGCATTTGTGTGTGTGATGTATTTGCTAGTTTACCTTTTTTAATCTGATTCTTTTCTTTGTTTTAAGTATATATTTTGGGATAGCATATTGCTAGGTTTAGTTTTTCAAATAAAGGAGTTTAAGCCATTTACATTTATTGTCATAGTTACTGTGCTAGTTTTTACTTGACATAAGTCAAGCTGCTTATGCTCTAAATATTTCATCATGAATATTATTAACTAGGATTTAATATTGGCTTACAATTTTCCCCCTTGATGTAAAATTTACAAACAATGAAATGCAGAAATCTTAAGTGTATATTTATTGAATTTTGGCAAATGTATATCAAGTATTTTTTTCACATTACTTTATCTTTTAATAATTATTGTTTGTATTTTAAAAACTTTTATAATCATGCTTTAAAGTTATTTAGATGATATATTTAAATGATTTTAGTAATCACCGTGAGTTCCATTTCATCAGAACGTCTCCATTCTTTACTTTGATTCATCTCTCAATTGGCTGGTATGTAACTTAAGGACTTTTTTCAAGAAGGATGTGAGTGATATACTTCAAGAGCCTCTGAGTAGCTGAAAACTTTCTTATAGTTCCTTCAGATATGAGTGACAACTTGGATGAGTGTAGAATTCTTGACTGGCAACCTTTTGCACTCAAAACTGTAGATATTTCTCTACTGTCATCTGATGTTTAATATTATAGGGCTGTCTGAGGCTATCTGCCTGGATAATTTAAAAACTCTTCTATTGTTCTTGAACTTGAATGTATCCGGTAGTTGAAATCTTTGAGGTAATTTTGCCAGGTACTCAGATCTTTTGATCTGCAAATACAGTTTTATTCAGTTATGGCAGAGGGTGGTAGTGTTCTCCCAAATGCACATTTACCTTCTTAGTAACCTAATTCTTGATTTTCATATGGGCACGTAACTACTTGGAATAAAAACCATACTTCCCAGATGACCTTGAAGTTTAGTGTTTCTAGAAACTTCATTTCTGTAATTGGCAGCTAACTCTGATCCTTATGGTTAAATCAACTCAGGAAAGTTTTCTTCTTTTATATTTTTGGTTATTTTGTTTGTGGGATTTATTCTGTTCTCTTCTGTTTTTCCCAGGAACAGTTCTTATCTATGTTTGCTGTATTATCTGTTCTTTAAATCCAATAGTTTTTCTCTTATTATTTCAATCACTTTGTCTTTTTCCCTCCTTATTGCATGGCATTTTCGAGTTTCTCTCCTGTACCACTGATTTTGACTTTCTGCAGTGCCCATTCTACTCTTTCTTGCTTTTAATGAAAATTTAAATTAGCTACTGCTTTTTAAGTTTCCTTAACTCTCTTGTAAATTTCTGCCTCCTCTGAGCCAGCACCCTTTTCATTGTTGCCTCTGGTCCTCAAAACTTCACAGCTCAAGTGGGGAAGACAAGCAGGTTTGGTGGGGATCTCAGTCTCTCTACCACTTACTTCCTGGAGCCATTCCTGTTTCTTGGGAGGCAGAGTTGTGACCTGGCCTTCAGTGTCTTCCTTCCTCTGGTCCCATCCACACCAAGTTGAACAGGATGGCCCCAGGCTTTCCACCAAAGCCTTTCCGTACTTGTCCTGCCTCCCCACAAATCTTTTTCCCCACAAAGACTTTTTTTTTTTTAAGTCTTCTCTGGCTTATTTCAAAGGGGATCTGGTGTAGAAGAAATTAAACACTTAATTCTAATGTCTTTTTACACAGGAGTCTGTAAAAGACATTCTTGAAGGTCTTTCATGCTGTGACAGCATATATTGTATGCTATAAATGTGTTAAAAAGCACCCTGGTCTTTGTCGGTAGAGGAAGAGAGATGTAAAAGAACAGGACTCAAAGTCAGAAGACTTCGGGCTGAGCCCCAACTCAGCCACTGGTAAAGCCGTGGGATCCTGGTCATACACTCTTCAGTTTACTACTCACCTGTAAAATGAGAGGGATATCTTGGATTGAACGAGATAAAGTACAGTATTGGAAAGCATTTTTAAGTTCTTAAAAGCTAAAAAACTGTACAAAATGGTGTTCTTTTTCCTTTCACCTGTCATAGGCTGGGCTCATGGTATAGAAGATATTCCATAGGTCTTTGTTGGTTAGTTACTTGGAATGCATGTCCAGAAAATGCTGAAGAATACCTAAGGAGACAAAAGGGAGGGACAGTGTAATTAAATATATTATTACAGCCTTCTTTGATATTTACACTTGTAACCTGTGGAATTATCTGCCTGGAAAGGGCCAGATTTTATTAACCATTTCCACATTTTCTCTCTGATCCCTCCTGCTAATTTTCACTATCCATCCCCCCAACACTCAAAATTTATTGTAAAAAGGTGTTCTTTTAAAGATTTTTAAAAAGCAATGTAATTATCTACAGCTGTATCACTTTTAAAGTTGTTCCTTGGTAGTTTTTGGAGGCTTCAAAATATGTTTAATTTCCAAACCTTGTTGGAAATCACCCAATAAATTCAGGCATGGAGAGCATGGTCAGAGTACAGAGTGTGCGAGGAGATCGCACTGTGAGTTGTCCAGGATCGTTTATTATCGGCAGTCCAGCAGGGGCGTAACTCCTACTGGGAGGTCTTCTGCTCAGCTTCCCCAAATGGCTCCATTTCAACATCCAGCAGTGATGCTGTATTCTCAGAATTGGATTAGCTAAGCACTGGGCAAAGTAAAACCTACTAGAATGATCCAAAGGAAAGGTTTGCGCCTACGTCAACAGCATTAGTATGAAATAGGCTTCTGTTCATTAAAAATGGTAGGATTCATCCTCTAATTGAAAAATCCCATTCTTTGAAATGCAGGTGTACTTTCATATTATGTAGTTCAATTCTGTGTAGGTCGTTTTTGAGCCCTTGCTCAGTGCCAGACCCAAGGCTGTGGTGGGTGAAGTGATGAGAATGACCTGGCCTTGGTTTTGGGAGTTCACACATTTGTTGGGAGACAGAGGCAGATGTATCATCTCAGCCCAGATCAGATTGAGAAGTCAGAAATGCAAGCAAAATGCTGTTGGGTTAAAAAGGAAAATTTAGAGGTGCCTCTTGCTAGAGGAAGTATTAAAACTAGGCAGTCCTGCATTCATTTTTGACACGGATAATTATTGAATGCCAAGTTGGTTTCATGCCCTATACCATGAACACTCTGAGAGGGTCAATTTTAGATGTTTAATTATTTACAGAAGACTAAAGTTCAACAGGCAGAAAAGGGAAGGGAAGGCATTTCAGGGAGTAGGAGTTTAGTCGAGGCTTTGAGGCTACAGGGCATGCCCAAGAGACGAGAGGAGTCAGGTGTGGCAATGACGCAGGACGTGCGTATGGGAGTTGGGAGGCAGGGGCTGAAGTGAAGGTAAGGATGGAAGATGATCAGCGTAAAATCACAGAGGGCTCTGAATGCTCAGTAAAGGAATGTAGGTTTACTTTTAAAGCACATTTTTATAGATTGGGTCACTCTAAGTTTACCAGGATTTCTCCCTTTTCAGGGTAATGGTTGGAAGTTGCACTGGCTGGGAATCAGACCACACTGAATTTGAGCTGTGTCATTCACCAGATGAATGACTATGGGCAACCTACTTAACCTTTCTGACAGTTTTCTCATCTGTGAAATGGAGGTTGTACAGATTAAGTTAAGAGGTAGGTGACGGCTCAAGACATTTGAGCACCTTTACTAAATACTGAATAAAGGTTAGCATCTGCTCTTTCCCTCCCTTCCTTTCCTCCTTCTCCCGTCCCCTTCCCAGAGGAAGGCTTTGGTGAAGAACGCATTTCAGTACATCACTGAGTCCTCAAACTTGGTTACTAAGTTTTTTCTCAACTTTATTTCAGTGGTTCTCAAACCTGAGCAGCCATCACCTGGAGGGCGTGTTGAATCGGATGGCTGGGCCCAACCCCAGTGTTTCTGAATCAGCAGTCTGGCATGGGGCCTGAGAAATTGCATTTCTAACACCTTCCCAGATGTTGCTGCTGCTGCTGACCGCACTTTGAGGACCTCAGCTTTATCCTGTTTTGCCCTGGCACAGACCCTGTTATTTGCTTACTCAATAGCCATCCTCTAGTCCCTCCTGACAGGGAACTGAGTTGTTCTGGTAGCACAGAAAGATTCTTTGATTTCAGTGTTAGGTTTCTCAGTGCCAGAAGATGATGGTGACAGGTCTAAATTAATCATGGTAAGCTCTGTTCCCTGGACCATTGATTGATCTGCATGTGGGCAAGTCCCATATAGTATCTAAAAAGATGTGAGGCTCAATCTACCGGCAACGACTCACAAGGACGAGGGCTTCTGCCCCTTGTACCTTCTTCCTGAATGTGTACATACTGCTGCAGCTACACCAGCCATCTTGGGACCAAGAGATCACAAGCACGAGGAAGAAAAGCAGTTTGGCAGGGACGTTAGGGCAGAGATACAGAAAGAACCTGGATCCCCAAAGGCATCACTGAGCTACATGCCCTGGACTGCCTACCTCAGCTGGCTCTTATGTGAGAAGAATACACTCTCATCTGGTGAAGCCACCATAATCCACTCTTTTGCTACTTGTAGCCAAACACACTCCTAACTGATACAACCTGTTCTAGTTTTGCGATGTGGGTGGCATTGGTAATAGTGATCCCATTTTATAGATGAAGACACTGAGGTTCAGAAAAAGGAAGGTGGCATAATATGTAGTGATAGAGCTTAGATTCCAACTCAAGATTCCTTATTGAAAGTCCTTGGCATTTTCCCACTGACCTATAGCTCAGACATTCTGATTATCTCTTCCTATTGAGATACACACACACACACACACACAATTTTGTTTTCCCTTCTATTGAGGAATAAGAAATTGATAACTCCCTACTGTTCTGAGCTTGTGCCTCTGCTGTCAGCTATCTGACTTCTGATTGTCATATACTAAATGTTTAAGTCATTAATTCCTCCCGTACTTACATATATATGTAATATATAAAATCTTTGGACTTTGATTGATCTTTTTTGTGATGGACAACCATGCATTTGTTCAGATTTTGTTCTTTATGCATGGAAGAAACTTAAAAAACTTAAAAGACATAGTACTAAATGTTCTTTATGGAAAGAAGCAGTTCAAATTAGCTTTGTATCCTAACTTTTAGACAAGGGCTTCAGTTACACTCCTAAATTTTGGAAGACCTTGAAGTCCTAGTCAAACAAAAATTATAGAGCAATACTAGAAATCTTCCAGAAAACGCAATTGGACTGAGACTACTGTGTAAACCAATCCAAGTCTCTGACTTTGATATATTTCCTTAGCCCACACACCCATTCATCATACTTGGGCCCTCCCAGCTCTGCTACCTCAAGCTGTCAAGCTTATTGCAAATTTATTGAGGAGACCAGTCCCTCAAGCACACTAACACATATGTCTATTCCCCCATCGCCTGGTTAGGACAATGGGCTCACATCCCTCTGAACCCCTAGGGAAGACTGAAATCCCCCTTCTGACTAGCTCTTTGATCACAGCTGGATATTTATGGAGGAACCTAAATTAACTACCATCGTGAACAATATTCCCTTTAGTATATGGAGAAATGTTATTATTCAGCTCAGCTAAATTACCTTAAAGTAGTTCATTCATTCACTTGGCAAATTTTTATTGAATGTTATACGTGCTACCATGATATCAATGCCATCCGTTTATACAGTTACTTATACACAGTGTATAAAAGCACTTTCATAGCATTAGGGGCTGGGAACTGAGTTACAGCGGAGAGTAAAACCAGTGCCTATTGCTAAAATATACTTATTGTTCATGGAAGTATTTGTTAATATAGTCATGTGAACATGTACACATATGGTTTTGCTCTTTTTATTGCTGTTATATGTAAACACGGTTATGTGTATAGGTACATATATGCTATTGCTTGCATCTTATTACTGTTTTCTGGTTGGAGCTTTTGACCCCATATCTTATCATTTTCTTAGTGTTACTATGAGTAACAATGTAAGGAATTGATTTGATGTGCTGTCTTCCCATCTATTAAAGAAGAAGGGATGTTAAGTCCCTATCTATTCTGAGCTTTCCCTGTACCTCTGCTGTCAGCCACCTGGCTTCCAACTGTCTTTATTAATTGTTTAAGCAATAATTCCACCCAGATTTACTGAGCAGAGTCCACCTAAGTTTGGCACCTTGGAGCAGGTAGAGGTGAATATGCTTAGGACTCTGGGAGAAGAGACCCATCAAACAGCAAAAGAGAAAAATGTGCACAAATCACTGAAATATAACACAGCGATCAAATGATATTATAGGAAAAGAGCAAACAGGGAACCAAAGGTGAGAAAGAGGACTTCCGGCAGGAGAATCAAAGATTTCCTGGTGGTGGTGGTTGGATAGGTGTCGGGGTGGGGAGCCTCTGCACTAGAATGCTAAGGGTCCAGCAGGACTTGAGTACTTTGAATTGGAGGCTCTGGGCAAAAATGTGGTGAAAGCTCTCTTTACTCTGTGCCTGAGAGGGCAACAAGCCTACCTATGAGAGGCAGGTAATATTTATCAACCAGGTCAGGTCCGGTTACAGCAATGGAAAGGACCACCCCGAATATCGGGATTCACCTGGAATAGCTCTCGTACCAAACGTCTCTCTTGTTTGGTAGAGAAAAGGGTCGACCATCTCCTGTGCAGAGGTTTTAGTGAAATGGTTTGCACATTTGCTGGAAAGGGTTGACCCAGGAATGGGTTCTCAGGAATGGAAAAAAGCTGGATGAGCTGTCACTTGGAGAGATGCAGGTAGATTCTTGGCTTGGGAAGCTTTTGGGGGTGCATTTATATAATACTGTTCCTTTTGCGATAGCGCAAGGGAATGAGAGGAGCAGGATGAAGATGAGGAGGAGTGATCAGGCAGCAAAATAGTACTCGAGTAGCACTTGAAACCAGCACCTTTGAGTTATCCAGTGTACAGTGTGCGCTCCCATCCCGAGTTACAAGCAGCTGAATTGAATTAAACAACAATCCCTCCTTTGCTGCAACCTGGCCTGCCAAATTCTCAGCTGGCGTGAGTTTTTATAGCTGAGTTATAAACCCCCGAAAAGCGAGGCATATAATGGAAACATTGACATAATTTGAACTCCAAGGAGCGGCTTGTGCCACTCTAATTATCCTTACGTTCCATTGGCCCATTTCTCTCCTACCACTGGCAGGACCTGCCTAACGGTCCAGGGGGCTGGAGGGCTGAAGCTGGGCTTTGCTGGGATAATGAGACAGTGTCTGCTGGTGGGAAGCCCCTTGTTCCATACATACTAGCCCCTCCCATTTCCCTTCCTTTCCTTGTTCTCCCCCTGCACCGCCTCCCCCAACCCCCCCCCCCCAAAATAAAAGCAGAACAGTTCAGTTGGTTGTAAAAATTAATGAGTTCAGATACAGACTTGCCTTATTCCGGTCCAGCTGCGTAACCAGGGCGATTCCGACCAGCATTCTAGACGCTGACATCAGCTCCACACCCTGGTACAATGCTGCTCTGTTTGATCTCAGAAACAGATCAGGCTCCTGGGCTTTATACATCCTGCTTCCTCCCTTCGTAGACTCATTTTATTACCCACCAGGAGAACTCATCTCACTGCTCCCCCCTGGGCAGCTAATTCCAGCGGATCAGGCCCTACAGCTGACTCTTCTTTTACCAGCTGGACACTTTGATCCCCGGCACCCCCCATCCCCGCCCCCAGGCGTTGACAACTGGTGGAGGACGAGAGTGATAATGATTTCACCACCTTCTCTTTGCATGGGACTTCACGATTTTCGATGCAATTCCTCAATTTTGTCAAAGTGGCCCAGGACCACCCTGGGTGGTGGCGGTGGGACACCCATTTTAAAGATGAAGGAAGTCTGGGAGAGCCGGTGAGTGGTGCGAGCAGAAACAGATTACAGAGTCCTTGACTGCTAGTCCAGGCTCATTCCACGGACTCAAGGTGCTCACCCCTTGGGGCAGGCTCCAGACAAGGTAGGTTTAGTTTGTGTTGGTGAGCGGAGCTGGAAGAAAGCACTGTGGACCCACTTTTTGTCCGGCTAAAAGAGAGACACAGTGAGAGAGGCAGTGACAAATCCACCGTAGCCTTTTCAAAAGTGTATCATTAATTTGTCGCAGCCCTCCCCTTCTGGAGAATGCTGCTTCCTCATCTGCTGGCCCAAGAAGATTTATTTCCCAGGAGAACTAGACAGACCTTTTGCTTATAGTGGTTCCAGAAGCATCAACCCCAAAGATGTGTTGTAAGCAGTTTAGGAGATTCCAGGAGAAGATGCTACAACAATGACAAACCTCTTTAGAAATAAGACATAGGGGTATAAACCTTATTACAGGAAAAGCTGCATTCCGGAGCTTGGGTAAGTGCTTTAGCAAGGATAAATTGAGCAGAGAAGAGGAGCACAGAGGTCCGTATCAGTTTCCTGGGGACACCATCAAAAAAGTACGACCGACTGAATGGCTTAAACAGCAGACATGGTTCTCTCCCAGTTCTAGACGCGAGATGGTTGAAATCCGGATGTCAGCAGGGCCGTGCTCCCTCTGAGACTCTGGGTAGTATCCTTCCCTGACTCCTCCTAGTTCCCGTTGGTGGCTGGCAATCCTTGGCTTGCCTTGCAACACCCCCGTCTCGGTCACATCTGGCATTGTCCCTGTCTTCACATGGCATTTTCGTCTTCTTATAAGGACACAGGTTTTGGATTAGGGTCAACCTTAAGTTAAGATGAGATTGTAAAAGATTGCAGGCAGAGGCTGGGTCCTAATCCAATGACTAACGACTGTCCATCTAAGAAGAGAGCCTTGAGTTGATAACATCTGCAAAGATCCTACTTCTAAATAAGGTCAAGTTCACAGGGACCAGGAGCTAGGAAATGAGGAGAGAGATGGCAGTCCTTGCAGAGATGCTCTGGGAGCGTCACTTGGGGCTCCAGACTCCCCTCCATGGCTCTTCTCACTTGGCCACAAGAATGAGAGTCAGACAGCTTATCCAACCTGACAAGGACCCCATCTGGGAACCTGAGCTGGTTTGCAGGTTCCACAGCCTACATTCATTCCATTGTATCCTGTCTCATGTGGACTTAACTTTTGAAGGGTGCTGGGATCCTGGACCAATGAAGCCACTTCCCTGAAGCCTCCCAGGGCTCCTCAGCTGACCCGGAAGCACAGCTTCGAGGTCCCCACTCTGGGTCTCGTGCTCTGCCCTCTGGTTATGCCTCCACTTTATCATATAGCCTGGCTCCCTTTAAAGTTGCTTCAACTTGTATTTATCGTCATCTTCCATTGTTTCTGTTTTCCTGTGTCCCTTTAATTTGTAGAGGACATAAACTCAGCATGTTTAGTTTTTGAAATAGATTTGCTGTGCAGGTCTCATGGTTCTCCAGTGGCTTAAAATGTATAGTTTTGTGAATCTCTTTGTGCCAGTCTCAGTGTTCCCTGTGGGAAGCAGCAGGACACCAGGGAGGTCGTTGATTCAACTTTAGGGGTTATAACGCATTCCCGGGACCATACAGATGATATTCTGTCTCATTGTCCCTGAAGCTACTGAAATATGCCAGAAATGACCGTGTTTCAGCATCTAAGTGCCACGTTTCAGATTGCCTCTTATCCCCAGAAATGACTTCCATGAACAGCCATCAGTAAGCCACCGTAATGGTGCTGAAATGGGAACAGCATGGTCATTCCATCACTAAAGCCCCTCCCACTCTGAGACTGGACGCACACTGCTGTTTTCTGCCAGGGCTCTGATTTACGAGATGCTATATGAGTTCTGTGTTTAATATATGTGGCTGGCTGCCCTCGGTGCACACGACTTGCTGGAATTCTTTTTCACATGATTAGATGGATCACATTTATGTTATATATTTACTGTTTGGGTACACAGGAAATCCCAGCCTTGTACGGTATCAGTTAACTAACATACATACATATTGGAACGTGTCCCTACTCTCCACAGTTCCGTAGTAACGCTAAATGAGGACACGGGTCTGATCTGCATGAGTTTCAGTGAATAAGGTTCCAGCACAAAGCACAACTAGCTGTAGCTACTTCTAAGTAAAATTTGGATATAGAATGTGACTACAGCAGTTCTCATTTCTTAAACAGATAATGAGTGCCCACTGGGTCCAAAGTGCCAGGCTTGTCTGTGTACTGAAATACAACTGATAAACAGCCTCCACGCTGGAGCAAAACGGTGAAAGAGGTCAGATGACGAGCGGAAATGACTGAAGACAAAGACAGCTGCAAGGCATGAGATGAAGTGCGGGAACTCAGAGGGGCGTGGTCATTTTTTTTTTCTGGGTGCCAGAGAATCAGAGAAGTTAACACGTATGGAGGAGTTAACATTTGAATTGAGCCTTGAGAGAGGAGGGGATTTGGGAAGCACAGAGAAGGGAAATGGGAGGTGGACGTTCCAGGCTGAGCCAACAAGACGAGCAAAAGCACAGGGGAGAGAAATCCTGAATCCCAGAGCTGGGAACTTACAAATGATGCTCTCTGGATAACACTGTCCAAGGAACGAATCTCTGCTTCTAGAGCCTTCACACCAAAGGTGGGTGGTGATAACCAGGCACGTGTTAGGGAATCTCATGCTGCTGTCACCACCATGGATTTGTTTGATGCCCAGAACGAACTTGGAAAGGACAGAACCTGGGTGTCCCCATTTCACAGATGAGGAAACAGAGTCAAAAAGCAAAGTCTTCACAACTAGCAAGTAACTGAACAAGGAGAAGAAGGCAAGTTTTCAGAGATACAGTGCCCTCCTTTCTCTACTGGCCGCACTGAGGGGTCGATGCCCTGGACTGTTTTATGTGGTCTCTGCTAAGCTGTCCAGCTTTACACAATTCTGTTCATAAAAACATACTAGGTACTATATACTAATAATACTAATGCTATAGCTAATCCCTCCCTCAGGAAACACTCCTTGAGGGAAAACATCAGAAAATCACCCTCCACATCTAATGGCTTTGAGTTGCATTGCTTACTTATTTCTTCTATACTTGTACTTTGAAAATTAATATCAATTGGACTTTATGAAACTGTTCCCCACAGAATATTTTCAATTGTTTAAAAAAATAATAATCACACCCCCACTGACGGAGGCTTTCACTGTGGCGCCAAGCTGTTGTCCATTTTGGGTGGATTTTTCTTTTGTTTAGCCGGTAATTGCTGCAGGGCTGCTGTCCTGGGCTCCTCTCGGCCAGGGCGGATGTGTCCCCTAAAACAAATTGCCTCTAGTCCATGTCTGAACTCTTCCGTCCTCTCAAGTTTACCTCAAGCATCACAAAGAAGCCTCTCCATCAGTCACTTTCCAACAGATCAGCGCGGATTTAATCCCAATCAGAGGATCTGAGAGCCAGCAAGATGGGGCTGTCAGGAGGCCCACTCTGGCTGGTCTGAAGCCTCTGACTGAGTCAACACAATCTGAAAGGGCTGGGGAGCTTGAAAGTAAGCTGTAAATGATCCCATCTGTGATTCGTGGCTCTCAATTCCTCTGGGGGAGACCCAAGGGGGGAGGCACCAGAAGAGAAGTTCTCTTTGCTTTGAACAAAATCTCGTTACCCTTCTAGCATCTTCCTTGTTTGGGGTATTTTCCAAGTGAAAGTTCATGAGGGAGACACGAAAGCACGTTTTGCTAATATCCATCAAAGAGAGGGGCTTGGTTTCAAAGCACAGAAGAAATACAATAGTGCTGAAGCAAACTGCATGAAAAAGATCTTAATGGCCCCAAGGATCGAGAAGGAAACAGGGACTGGTGACTTAAAAAAATTTTTTTAAGCCTATCTTTATTTGGGACAAAATAAGTGAGTCCCAGGAAAATGAGTATCTCCTGGGCTTTCTCTTATTTACATAGGGCAGCCTGAACTAAACATTCTGGAATGTTTGTAAATGTTTGGGTTTCCTTTTCCATATTTTCTCCTGTTGGCACCAAACCTGAAGGGCTCAGAATTTCTCAAACACGGTTCTTACCCACAGTGATGACTATTATTAACATGTATTGATCTAGAGGATATACAGAAACAGGATTAAGTGCAGATCCGGAGCCCAGGGATTAGGTCTGGCTGGAGAGTAGAATGTAAACAGGGGATGTCTGAGCGTTGGGGAGCAGGGGGGGCTCATTAGAGGTCTGGGCTGGGGAACACGGTGGCTTTGTGTCTGTCCTTAAGCCAGGGAGTGGGTCTGCATGCTGGTGAGCATTAGCCGGGCTCCCTGGCTTGGTCATTGGTCCAAGGGCCAGAATGGCTGCTTCCTAGGGCTCTCCAGGGGGTGTTGGGCAGGTTCCAGGAAGACATGCCCTTCTGCAAGGAGCACTCAGGCCCGGGAGAGGATAGCTTTCTCGTCTGTCGAGCTTTTTGCTGAGGAAATCCCAGCTGGTCTCAGGCACCATCCTTTTGGGAGCAGGGTCGCCTCCATTTCAGAAAGACCTGTCTCCCTTGGCTGCCTATGGAAGGAATGGCTGTTCTCTGTATGTCAATCCTTGTGCATTGTGAACCAGCCACCCCCCAATCCCCCCAAAATACCTCTTTCAAAATAAGGCCTTGGGTGAACATAGCTGAGGAACTCTAACTCCCCAGGAGAAAATTCATCATAAGAAGTCAGGCTGCCATAAATTCATTTTTGAATAATTTCATTTTTGAATGAAATTTTGCCATACGCAGCCATAATATGCTAAATGAAACAGGTCAGAAAGAGAAAGACAAATACTGTATGATATCAGTTCTATGCAAAATGTAAGAAATACAACAAACTAGTGAATATAATAAAAAAGAAGCAGACTCACAGATACGAAGAACAAACTAGTGGTTACCAGTGGGGAGAGGGAAGCAGGGAGGGCAAGATGGGTACAGGGGAATAAGAGGTATAAACTATTACGTGTAAGATAAGCCACAAAGAT
Source organism: Camelus ferus (assembly GCF_009834535.1). NCBI lineage: Eukaryota > Metazoa > Chordata > Mammalia > Artiodactyla > Camelidae > Camelus > Camelus ferus. Next base: position 63,657,992 of record NC_045696.1, read on the forward strand.
GTATGGTACAACACGGGGAATATAGCCAATATTTTATAATAATGATAAATGGAGTATAACCTTTAAAACTGTGAATCACTGTGCGGAACACCTGTCATTTATATAATATTGTACATCAACTATACCTCAATTAAAAAGTAAAAGGATTCCGGCTGCAACCCTGTGCCATAAGAATCACTGAACCTGGGCTCCCAGCGGTGAGACAGGGACTGTGCCGCAAGCCGTCTGATGGGTCTCCTCTCCCACTGCTGGAGATGAATCTAGTCCATCTGGGACTCCCATCTTCGTAGGTTGGCTTGGGGGCGTCTTCTAGATCAGGGCTTCTCGGCCTCAGCACTGTCGATGTCCTCATCGGTAGCCAGGATGCAGGGGAAGCAGAGCTCGCCCTGGCACTAAGCGTATCCGGTGAGCGTCACAGGCTTTGGAATCAAAGGTATGGGTTCAAACCCAGCTTCAGTTGCTCAGTTTTCTAAGCTGTAAAATGGAGATAGTATCACCCATCTGAGAGAATACCAGTGAAGGGTGAATGTGGTGATATATATGTGTTTATATATACACATATATATGTGATCGCTTAGCACAGTGCCTGCACGCAGTTAAGTGCTAAGTAAATGGTGGGTTCCCCATTGCCTGTTGTGGGCGTCACAGAGAAGTGTGTGGACAGGGACATTAATATTTAGGAAGCACTTGCTCTGTGTTACACATCCTACGATTGTTTTCACTGGGTGTAGGAAGAATAGACTCTCCCCTCGCTGGGTATGGTACCAGCCGTTGACTTAAGGCGATGCAGATGCCTGGCATCTGAGCTGTGGGGGGAGGAAACGAATGCATGCATCCTTCTTCTAGATCGAATGCAAAAAGCCTGATATGTGCTCTTCTCCAGTGACTTCTTCATTTGTTCTTAACTGATGGTAAGTTTTGCAGCTGCAGTTATATGTAAAGTCTATAAAGAGAAAAGACTTGTTTTCTTTTATGCCCAGGCTTTGGATCTTACCGAGTTGCATATTCAGATTTGGTACCCATCCTTTTACTCCCAACCACGAACATTTCTTCACCATCCCCATCACTCAGAATTCAGGCTCCCAATGCCTGGGCAAGAAATCCCGAATTTTCCATTGAGCAACTCAGGTAAAGTGGGAATTGGTAGAAAAGGTAAGTGAGAAAACAGAGAAGAAGAGACAGGGAGAGAACCATTCTCTGGTCAAGTCAACAACTGTTCGGTAGGTGCATGCTGCCTGACAGCCACTGTGCTCGGTGCTGAGGTTATAAAGATGATCAAAACTCAGCCTCTGACCTCAAAAATGTCAGGGCTGCCACTTGTCCTAGGAGCTGGTTAAAATTTGCAAACATTCAACAGGTTGCAAACTTAAGATTTGGGCAGTTTTTGATGTATGTTATTCCTCAATAGAATTTTTTTTTTAAATAGCAGCCAACCAAGAAACATAAACCAGATCATTCTTAAAGAAGGTGTGGCGCGTGCGCATGCACACACACACACACACACACACACAAAATGGAATACTACTGAGCCATAAAAAGAATGAAATAATGCCATTTGCAGCAACATGGATGGACCTGGAGATTGTCATACCAAGTGAAGTAAATCAGACAGAGAAAGAGAAATACCATATAGTATCACTTATATGTGGAATCTAAAAAAATGACACAAACGAACTTATTTATAAAACTGAAACAGACTCACAGATGTAGAAAACAAACTATGGTTACCAGGGAGGAAAGGGAGGGCGCATTGAGGGATAAATTGGGAGTTCAGGATTTGCAGTTACTAACTAATGTATATAAATTAGATAAACAGCAAGGTCCTCCTGTATAGCACAGGGAACTATATTCAATACTTTGTAATAGCCTATAATGAAAAAGAGTATGAAACGGAATTTAGATACATGTGGATGACTGAATCACTATGCTGTACACCAAAAGCAAACATTGTAAACCGACTATACTTCAATCGAAAAAAACACACCATCATTCTAAGTGCTGGGTGCAGATGTGCCCAGGGCATTGTGGGAGAACGAGAAGAAGGTAGGATGTGTTCTGTGTGAGGGAAGGCTTCCTGGAGGGGCAGGTTGGGTTCCTGACAGAGGTTCCAAGTGAGCGAAGCTGTGGAGGAGAGAAACCATGTGGTGTGGGCAGGACACTCTGAGGAGCCCCGGCTTGCAGGAGCATAAACTGTGAGGCAGGAGCCAATGAGCACTGAGGTTGGAGAGGGAGGCAGGGACTTTGTCTGGGAGGTGGGCTTGAACTTGTGGGTGATGGAGAGTCCTGGGCAGGTTCCTGTCAAAGGAGGAAGTGGTCCGATATGCGTTGTAGACGTTAGTGTGAAGGCTGGCTCAAGACCAGGGGCAGGGAAGCCAGTTTTGAGGCCATTGCCATTTTCCAGATAAGAAATGGGTAAGAGTTTGAACTAAGATACAAGCTTTGATACATCATGCGGACGCAGACACAAGCACATAATACTTTCCAATTGAAGACTTTCATATGCTCTTTTACAGAAAAGCCCATTTGAGCTTGGTAGACACAAAGGTAGCATTGTTCAAGAGGAACTCATTTCTTGCTTATTTCTTTTTTTGGTAGCAGGAGATGTTGGGTGTGAGTTCAGTGCTCCTGTGTCAGCTCTAAGCAGCATGCATTTCAGGTCTTCCGCATTTTTGGTTTTGGAGACATTTGTGAGAAAGTAATTCTTCCATATCCTTTTGGGGGTTTACTTGCCACTTGTCTCTTCTCCGAAATATTTTCTGTTATCTGCTTTACTGGCGAGACTCTCGTCTGGGGAGTGAACACACTGTATTAGCTCATCTTTTCCACCGTTGGCTCCTCGCTTCTTTCCTCATCTCTTCTTGAAGAAGCACCCAAGCAGCAAAATGGGGAAGAGATTTTATTTCCTCTCTGTAACTGCCCCCCCCACCCCCCTCCACATTGACTAACATGTTTTCTCATGCCCTGTTCCTTTAAACTAGGAGACTGAAAGGTCTGCTCAGTCATTCCAGAACCGTGGCTGTGAGAGTGACACTGCTGGTGCCCTGGACTCGGGTGGGGAGCATAAGCTTGGAGCTGCGGACTCAGGATCGTTCTGGACACTTGCATTCCAGCTGGAGGAGAGTCGGGAGGTGGTGACCAGTACAGGTGATCGTCTAGCCAAACTCTTGGGCTTCAAAGGAATGTTGATTTCATTGTCTTCTAAAGGGGACGAGTAAATAACGAGATATTGTCTGACGTATTGCCCCAGCCAGAGTGTTTCCTGCTGCCGAGCGCTGGAAGACTTGTGTGAGCCACTCGTGAGGAGTGTGGCTCTGGGCAAGTGACTTCACCTCTGGAAGACCCACCTCCTCTTTATAGATCATGTAAAGGGGATAACAGAGCCTGTCGTTTTGCCCTTACAGGTTGTGTGACGTTGGTGGTGGAAGCATTTTGGACACTGAGAAATGCATTTTGGAAATAATGGCCTAGTAAGAGAATTTTATCCCGAACATTAACCAAAGCCCCACTGAAGCAGTTTTGATTGTAATAAACAATCAATTTTTAAAATATTTGACCTGTCTTGGTGGGAGAAGTTTGAAAATTCAACAGTATTTGAACTGTTGATTATTGGACTTTTTGGATTTTTTTTTTTTTTAACTTTGGCACACTGATCTATCTAAACCTGGTAGGGAGAAGTCTCCCCACGTTGTCTCTTGGAGAGACTCCCAACTGGCAACTATGGAGAAATAAAGAGAAAGTATGCAAAATGCTCCTTCAGTTGGGTGGGAGTACCTAATGATGTCTTGATTCTCCATAACAGAAAGACCTGTGACAGGTGTTTGCTGGTTTCCTTTGGTCTCTCAGCCTACTTATCTCTCTCTTTTCCTTTGCAGGGCTTTACAAGCTCATTTTCATGCCCAACAAGGTAGAAACTCACTGGAAAGTGGAAACTGAGACTTAGCACTATGAGAAGGGAGGCACTGGCTCAGTCCCAGCACCCAGGCTTGGATCTGGGCTGTCCCCTGCCCTCCCTGCAGGGGACTGGGTAGGTCTCTTTGCCTCTCTTGGGCTGAGCTTCTCATGCATGGATTGGTTAGGATCCTATGATGGTCATTTCCAGCACAGGGATTGTGCACTGTCCCAGTATATAGTCAATAATACCTTCTAGGGACTGGGGCCTGGCGCTGCTGAGGGACTGGGTTACTGGTCCTACAGGACAGGATTTCCTGCCCACTCATGGCAGTTATCAGGACTTAACGTTTCTGTGCCAAGTCCCTGGGGTTTTTTTTCCCCCTCCTTGACGGAGGCACTGGGGATTGAACCCAGGACTTCGTGCACGCCAAGCACGTGCTCTGCCACTGAGCTGTACCCTGTACCCGTCAAGTCCCTGGTTTCTGCTCCTTACCATGATGTGAGGATTGGACATGCCCCAGCATTGCTGGGTGGCTCCAGCTTCCCCAGGATGTAGGACCGTGCGGGGCACAGACAGATGCTGTATTTTCCTTCAGCTCCTGTTCTGGGGAGGCAGCAAGGGAAGAAGTTGGAGAGGGGAGTGGTCGCTCTGCACAGGGACGCAAGGCGAGGGTGGTGGGAAGAGGGTCCCTTGTCAAGTACCAGGCCACCGCTGAGACCTGTGGGGTGAGCATTACTCAGAGGGTGGGTCCAGGTTTCCACTTTAGAGCTGAAGTAAACTCTCCAGGCCCTGTTGTAGTTGGCTAATGGTGATCCCCAAACCACAGGCTCCAGAGATATGAGCCAGCGTTCCAGGAGAAGCCACCCACAGGGAGAAGGGAGGACAGAGGGAGACAAGCTGGCGCAGGGCCTGTGTGTTTGGAGCTGATTGTTTCAGATGGAGGGTGATTGTACCCTCCACCCCAGGGTTCATTGGTCAGACCTCAGGCAAAGTCCAGTCCACATCCACGGATGCTTACATGACATGGAGCCGAGCTAGCCCTCCCCAAAGTCAACATCCAGAGAACCAAGGGAGTCAGGGGGTTCCTTACAAGTTCTTCATTCCATTTTTTGTTTTTTTTTCCCCCAAGCTCAGAAAAACCAGCTCACCACTTAGGAGGCTGGGTTTGGATGTCTCTCCAAACCCCCGGTCAGATTGCTATCTTTCAACAAAAACACAGGGTTAGTTGAATTTTCTTCCAAATTTCATTTTAGACAATTATCTTGGCATGTTATCTGTAATATTTCCTTTGGAGGGTTCTTCCACACTGAAAAAAACGAATTCATCTTCTCCTGTGAATTAGCATATTGAGAAATAAAGCCTCAAATCAGTCAAGATGTATGAAGACTTGCGTGGCTCCCGAGCATGAGCTACGCTGACCATGGCGCTCATGGGGATGCAATAGCGAAGGAAGACCCTAGAAGAATGCAGGTCTGGACCCCCACTGGCAACCCACGAAATCTGAGAAGTCTTCCTTGAAAAGTCAGAGATTCAACCTCTTGCCTTAAGGTCAGGTCATACTTGAATCTTCAGACCCTTTCATCCTTCAGCACACACACACACACACATACATGCTTGCACACGCACACATGCACACAGAAAATACACATTGAATGCAATATTGCAACCTGCTGCCCTCCCCTGGAACTCACAGCAATTAGGAGTTGAATTCTCCAGTTGGCTGAGCTGGACTTAGAGTCCTAGCAAAAGGGACTCTTGAGAAGAAAAAAGGAATTCCACACTGGTGAGGTTAGGGCTGCGGTACTTAAAAGTGAGGTGGTTTCACGGAGACTGTTTAAGAAAGGGACGGGTCCTGATGCTCTTGGGAGACAGGGGGATTGGGTGAAAGGCAGGGGACCTGGTCCAGGAGCCTTGAAGATCGGAGCTAGTGCTCCGGTGGGGCTGGGACTGGGTTTACCTTCTGAGCATCCCCATCTGCTCTCTTACTCCAGCCAGTGTCCTAGGGTTGCTCTATTCTCCACTCATCTCTGAAAACCTTCCATCTTCCATGCAACTTCAAAGCCCCCTGGGAAAGCCAAGTTGCCAATTAAGCCTCTTTGAGGCAGGTTCTCATTCCTTCCCCCACTAATTGAAATGTTACTCCTTTTACTAGACCCCTAAACCACCCAAACGCAACGGTCTTCCTCATTTGCATTGTAACAACGTCCCTAATGTGCTTCCAAGAGCTTTCCGTGAAGGGAACCTTCTCTCCTCTCCTGGTATGAACGTTCAAAAGCAATTCAAGGCAAAGGCCTTCATTTCCATCCCTATACAGCTGCTCATTAGCTAAGGTGGAAGAAATTCCTTTTATTCTGGGTTCATTTCCCAGGATGATAATGTCTTGTTTGTCTCAGGCCACTGTTCCCAAACTAGGCCTTAATTGCTGATAGTAATTGAGTTAATACATATTTGCAGCCTGGTAAGGTGAAAGAAGGTCTCCTGCAGTTTTATTTGAGACATTTCATTTAACCTGCAATAAAGTCATTAACAAGTCGCTCAGTGTTAATGCTGTCTGGTCCTTTATCTTGTCTCTGGCCCTTGGGAAAGCTGGGCGAAGGCAGATGGCTTGGGTGTAGGATGAGTCTCAGGCTGGGTGGACTAGGGACCGGCAGACCTCACCTCCTCACCTCCAGGTTCTCTATTCAGAGAGGAGGGCCTCTCCTTGGGAAAGCAGAAAGCCTGGGGCAGCACTCCGCAGCTCTCTCAGGCAGCCAGCCAAGGAGCGCAGGCGGGGTGATGAAATCCCATCAAAGCCACAGGGCTGGGCCAGGCTCCTGAATTAGCTCCCACCAGTAACTCGAGCCCCAAATGGCCCACAGGCTGGGCACTGAGCCGAGGTGCCAGGCTGTGCAACAGCCTGGCCACTGGAGCCCGCCCAGAAAGAGGGACTGGAAACAGGGCAGGAGGAGGGATCAGGGGCCAAGGGCAGTGCCAGGGGAAGCCAGGGATTTTCCAAACCTTACCCTGGGAGACCCGATGGCTGCCTGTGAAGAGCCAGTCTTGTCCCATTCCCTCTCTCTCCTTCCCATAAACAGGAGGAGCCACCTCACCGTGGGGATTCCAGGCCTCTTCATTCCATCGGAGGGAAATTGGCTTACCAAAAATGCAACCGGCTTGAGTCGACCGTGAGTCTCACCGCCCCCGGAGTGCTGCTCCCAGGTGCCAGGCACTTCCTTCCTCTCCCCCTCGCCTTGCCTGGGCCTCTGGCTACTTTTCCTTCTGGTCCATCCCTGAGGGGTGGACCAGGCTGGCAGAAGCAGCTGGCATTCCCCAGAATCCGCGTTGCCGAGTGTTTCCTGGATGCTCACCTACATTTCCCAGCTCCCCTTGCAGCAGACACGGCGGGGACTTGGAAGTCACAAGGGCTAGCTCTGTGCTCTTCGCCCTGTCTGGCTGCCTGGAGTGGAGATGACCCTCGGGGCAACTTTCGAAGCCAGATGTTAAAAATGGTAGAGCCTCAGTCAGCTCAAATCTTAAATGATGGGTGGAGAGTAGCTGTCCCACCCACCCCATGTATGAACAGTGTCTATGGAGTGTAAACCGCTGTGCACTTTGTGGACTATTTGTTACAGCAGGGGATTTGCTACCCAGCCTGAGACATTCAGCACTAGGAACTGTGGGCGCTGTTGCCTTTGCCTAGACTGCTCATCCACTAGCGCCTCTCCCAAGCATCCCTGAAGACTCAGCTCAAATTCCAGCCCTTCTGTGTCTTCCCATGGGCAGAGGAAACACAAATGTAGCCTTATCTAGTCGCTCATCTATGGGCTCCAACAGAAGTCACCTTTGCCTACCTCTGGGCAGCCTGAGACAGGCAGGGATGTGGGACATGGCCAACCGACGGAGATTAGAAACTCAGCTTGAAGGCCTCCAAACAAAAGGTAGCTCCTCTGAGACTCTGATTTTTATAGTTCTTTGTTTCTGAAATTAGGCTCAAGAGCCTTGATGAAGAGAGTAAGTACTTAGCTGATTTCTCAGGAGATTCAGCAAGTTGGAGATGGATGAGCCCTTAGAAATCGTCTGCCCCCACCCTTTCCCCTACAGATGAAGAGCCAGAGGCCCCAGGTGGAAAGGCAGAAGCAGCGCCTGGGCCTCCTGACTCTCAGCCCGTGCTCCTTAATTGTCCTATTTAAGCAAAGCACATGACATGCTGTCACCAAGTCTCCCATTGCAGCCCCTGGGCCATGCTCAGAATTATTCATTCTTTTCAATTCTCTAAGACATGCCTGTCTTCAGCCCAGTCTTTTTCAGTGTCCTCAAATTCTGCTCCACGCTGCCTTCGTCCTCTCTGAGCATTTAACATCAAGGTTCTCTGTGCTGACTTCCAGTGTGAGCATGTAGGGCAGTGCCGACATTTCCAAGGTTAATTGCTCAATATCCCTCTGGGTGGATACGGCCAGTTCAGGGAACGTAGACCTGGTCCTTTGCTCTTTAGCAAGGGGTTGGGGCAGGCAGGAGATGTGGCATCACCAAGTCATTCTCTGCTTTTTGGTCTTGTCCTTCCTTTCGAGGGAGGAAGAGTCCTTGAGAAGGAATTCCAGCCCCGTTTTACAGAGAAGGGAACTGAGGCTCAGAGAGGTTTGGAGACTAGCTCAAGGCTCTGTAAGATGTCAAGGCTTTCTTCTGGTTCCCCCTCCTGTGTTCTTCTCACTGCAGAGCTCCCTATCAGAGTGAGAAGCTTCTCTTTTTTCCTTTCTAAGTCACAAAAGAAACTGACATCAGGGTACAGTTTGGGGGGATATTTTAGAATTTAAAACTCAGTGAATTTCTCTTATGATTTCCCAAAGCCCAGACTTATTTTCCAGTGCTAATTTCTTAGAGTTTCAGGGGCCTATTGGTTAAAACTTGACTTCTGACCTAACTTAGGAGTCGATGTAGGTTCCACAATGCAGGCCCATCCTGTCAGCACTTTTTCTGATTGTTGGAGCTGGTTCAAAACCCACGTTTCTGCCCTCACATCCTTCCTTTCAGGAAGCTGCAGGGGAATCAGAGTCCTCGATGCTTGGCTCAGGAATGGTGTTTAAGGTCATATGGTCCAAACCTCTCATTGTATTTTGGGGTGGGGGGGGTGCGGACCACAGGCCCAAGGTGAGCCGGTGGAAAGGTTGGCCTGGTGTCCTGACTTTTCAGCACAAAGTGCTTTGTAGAGAACACGTGCTAGGAATCCAGATTGATTAATGTCTCCATAAAGCAAAGAAGGCAAAGCATTTTCTTTAAATCCCATAGCCTGGAGGAAGAAGGAGGCAGTCTCCTTTGGGAAATATATTACATACCACTCTGTCTATGAAATTGCGTTTATGAAATTGTCATCTTTTGGGGATGTGATGACTCTTTTCCTCTGGGATGGTTCCCTGCAGCTTTCCGATTCATCTCTTCTGCTTTGTCTGCAGTTTTTTTTTTTTTTTTTTCAGCTTAGTGAGTGTGTATGTGGGGAGAGGGGAGGCGGTGTTACGGGTGGGGTGACTGTCACACAGACCCTGGAGCTGGAGAAGGTTTGACAAGGCTAGAGTTGGGGTGCCCAGCAATAGCCAGTCCATAGTAATTTATTAGATGTTTAGCATAATGAAGGAACATTGCTTCACATACGCATACTTGGTAATTCACTGGGTGCTTTGCCCGTTTGGTATCTTTTTAAATTGCTTTTAAAAAAAATCTTTGGAAAGCAGAGACTTGGAGAGGAAGAGATAACATGTTGGGGAATCTACAATACTCTAGGAAATGTGCTTCTGATTTTCACATATGTATGAGAAAACTCTTTCCATCCCTGATCACACCATGAGACAAGGGACCGTATCGTCATTGTTGTGGCCAGGACATCTGTGCTCAGAGCAGTGACTTGCCTGGGATCTCACAGCTAGGAAGTGGCCAAGGCAGGATTTGAATTCAGATCTCTATGGGTCAAAGCCACATTTCTTCCCACAACATCAGTCTGCCTCTCTGAGTGCATTGAACTGGTAACAAAAAGGAGCAATCTCCCCCACTCTGTAGTTTGAGGAAAGCGAGTCTAAGTCTCAGAGAGGCCAGAAATACCGTAGTCTCTAATCGTAAAGTTGGGACTAAAATTCCAAGCTGTGCCAAGTGGAATGGTATTATCCAAGGAACTGTCCCCACCTCAAGAGACCAGCCATCAGCTGGGGAATCATGTTTGATCCTTGTGTCCCAACAGGGAATGGTTCAGAATGAGCCCATGGGGAAAGGCTAGACTGGGTGGTGTGAAAGGTGAAGACTGAAGGATCTGAGATGCTGGACCTATTGTCTTGTCTATCAGTCTATTAAAACTGTCTTTGCCATAGACCGTGGATCTTCTTATACTATTTTTTAGAACCTCTTGTGATCTGGAAATAAGAAAACCCAAATCAATTTTAGATAAATATTTTGCAGTAATTGCCTTTACTTAACATGGGCAGGGCTCTCTCCCCTTGGAGAATGAAGCTGGAGCCAATGTAATCGCTGATCAGATCTTCTCCTCACAATGGTCTGAGTGGGCGCCTCTCCCCTCAATGTTACCTCCCAAAGGAACAGGGGATAAACACCCTTGTAAGAGAGTTGGTCTCATTTTGCGGACGTGAATTCAATGGCTCACAGCTCCATTCTACCCATCCTGGCTCCGGCTTAAGTTTTAAAAACTAATTCTCTCTGCATTAATCTGAAAAGATCCTTCAAACAAAAGCTCAACATCTGAGTCTATTTACCGAGTGTGCAGCTGTGTCAATTGGGCCAAGACAAAGCGAGGCTTCCTGGTCAGCCCACAATGGGCTGCAGGTAGTCCTGCAAACAGAGAAACACAAGGCAGGGTCCTTTCAGGAGCCAGCAACCCTCCTTCCAATAGGGAAGAGCCGGAGCTGAGGGGTCAAGGGAGGAGTGCCGCCCCACCCCCACCCCCACCGCCATCACACACACACACACACACACACACACACACAAAGTGCGGGCTGAAGGATGTGATCTGTAAGCCCATCAATTAGAGCTATTAAAAAGGTAATTAGCCCTCTTCCATGGAAACCAAGGGCAGAGATGTGAAAAGGGAAAATTCATTTCCAAGTGGTTACATTTTAATGTGACACGTACACTTTCTTAAGGGCGAGAGATGCAATTGTGGAGACTATCACTTGGTTGGTCATGATGGGAAGGTGATCTCAAGTCAATTTAAGAGCTATCTTAGAATAAAAATAACAACTATTTTTTATTATAAAAAAATTTTTTTTCTGCTATCAAATCAAACACTAGATTCAAGTCAAGTGGCCCGATGTGGGAGGCCAAGGAGGAGCTGAGAGTCATTTCCTTTCTAGTTTCCGCTCCCGAAGAGAATCGTGGCAGGAAATGAAATCTGAAAATGTCCACAACGAACAATTTGTCTTGGATTCTGATAAGTGTGAAATTTGGAATTGGTGTTTCTGTTCCCTCTCTTTTCAAACATGGGTGGGCATTTTCGTAATGAAGCCCAAAAGAGAAGAAAATGAAGACAGGAAAGACCTTTCTCATAATGAGATTTGAAGATACCCACTGAAACGGATCTAAAGTATACGGCTCTCTGTGCAACACCGTCCCAGTTCCCAATGAACCTAGTGCATACACATATTTACATTGTCTCTGTGTGTTTGCTCGCGTTCAAGTAAAGGATAATTTAATTTTGTTTTGTTTTTCTCCAGTGTCTGGTTCTCTTTCACTTCCCCTTCCCACTTTACTGAGGTAAGATGTACATGCAGCGAGAAGCACAGATCTTAAGTGTCCAACTGGGTGAATCACGTCTTGGTAATCCACACAACAACCAAGATATACAGCGATTTCCATCATTACAGGAGTTTCCTGCCCTGATGTGGTCAATAACCCACCCCCACTCAGGCAATCACTATTTTAATTTTTATTACTATTGATTAGTTTTGCCTGTTCTTGAATTCCATATGAATTAATTATATGGTAGCAATTCTTTTTGTGTGACATCTTTCACTCAAAATAGTATTTTTGAGATTCATCTGTGATGTTGATTGAGTGTATCAGTTCATTTTCTTTTATTTGTAAGTAGTATTCCATTGTGTGACAACACCACAATGTATCTATTCTTGTGTTAATGGACATTTGGGTTGTTTCCAGTTTTTGTTATGAAATAAACATTCTTGTGTAAGATCATTTGTAGGCATATGTTTTTATTTCTCTTGGGCAATTACCTAGGAGTGAAATTGCTGAATCATAGGTTAGGTGTATTTTTAACTTTATAAGAAACTAAGAAACTGCTAGTTTTCTAAAGTGGTTGTACCATCTTATGCTTCCAAAAGCAATGTATGAAAGTTTCAATAGCCCCATTTCCTTACGAACACTCCGTATTGTCAGTGTTTTTAACATTACCTATTCCAATGGATATGAAGTGGCAATCTCATTATGGTTTCAATTTGCATTTCTCTAACAACTAGCAAGTGATATCAAACACCTTTTCATGTGATTATTATCATCTGCATATCTTCTTTCATGAAGTTTCTGTTTAAGATTTTGCCCATTATTTACTGGCTTTTCTTATTATTAATTTGTAGATATTCTTTATACATTCTGGATATAATCTCTTCTAACATACAGGTATAGAAAATGTTTTCTTTGTCTCTGACTTCCACTTTCATTTTTTGAATAGCATCTTTTGATGAGTAAAATTTTATTTTGATGGAATCCAATTTTTCAATATTTTTCTTTTGTGACTAGAGCTTTCTCTGTCCCATCTAAGAAATCTTTGCCTAACCCAAGACTGCAAAGACATTTCTCTACACTTTCTTATAGCAGCTCTACAATTTTAGCTTTTGTGATTAATTCTACAATTCATCTCAAATTAATTTTGTGTGTATGGTGTGAGGTAAGGGTTGGGGCTCATTTTTCCCAAGTATTTATCCAGTAGTTCCAGCACTATTTGATGAAGACTTTCCTTTTTCCATTCAGCTGCTCTGATGCTTTTATCACAGATCAATTGACTATATGTGTGGCTCTATTTCTGAGCTCTCTGTTTATTGTCTTTTTTAATGTCAATACTACATTGCCTTGATTGTTGTAGATTTTTAACACATCTAGAAATCAGATATTGTGGGTTTTCTAATCTTTCTCTTCTTTTTAAAGATGATTTTGGTTATACTAGTCCTTTGCATTTTTATATACATTTTAGAATCAACTTGTCAATTTATACAAAAAAGTTTGTTGAGATTTTGACTGGGATTATGTTGACTCTATAGATCAAATTGAGGAGCAGGAGAAAAGGCTTAATATTAAGCCTTTCAATTAATGAATGTGGTATATCTTTCTATTTATTTGTTTTCTTTTTTCAATAATATTGTATAACTTTTAATATGGAGGTCTTGCACATCTTTATTCCTTAGTTCATGAATTTCAATGCTACTATAAATGGTATTGTGAAAATTTTATCTTCTAATTGTTGTTAGTATGCAAAAATGGAATTGATATTTGTCTATTTGACCTCATAGCTTGCTATGTTGCTAAATTCCCTAGTTAGTTCTATGAGTGGCTTTACAGGTCCTTTAGGATTTCTGATATGTGTTATTCATGTCATCTACAAATAAAAATAGTTTAATTTCATTCTTTCCAATCTTTCTTCTTTTTATCCCACCTTATTGCACTGGCCAGGATCTCCAGTAGAGTGCTGAAGGGAAGTGGTGACTAATGACATCCTTGCCTTGTTCCTGATCTTTGAGAGAAGGTGTTCCATAATCTACCATTAAGTATGATGTTAACTATGGTTTTCTCACAGCTGTCCTTTATGAGACGTTTTATTTCTAGTGTGCTGAGAGACTTTTAAAATCGTAAGTGACTATTGAACTTTGTCAAATGCCTTTTCATTTTTGAGATGATCATATGGTATTTTTCTATGATTCTCTTGATGTGGTGAATCAAATTGATTGCTTTTGGGGTGTTAAATCAACCATGCAGCCCTGAGATAAATCTTACTTAGTCATGATGTGTCATCCTTTTTTTTATATAATGTGGGATTTGATTTGCTAAGATCTGTCAAGCATTTTTGCATCTGTATTTATGAAGGATATTGATCTGTAGTTTTTACTTTCTGGTAATATTTTTGTCAGTATTATGATGGTGCGATGGTTAGTTTTATGTGTCAACTCGGCTAGACTATAGTACCCAGTTATTCAATCAAACACTAATCTAGGCATTGCTGTGAAGGTATTTTGTGGATGTGGTTAACATCTGCAATCAGTTGACTTTAAGTAAAGGAGATTACCCTTGATCACATGGGTGGGCCTTATCCAATCAGTTGAAGGCCTTAAGAGTAAACCAGTTTCCCAGAAAAGAAATTGTTTCAGGACTGCAGCATCAATTCCTGCCAGAGTTTCCAGCCTGCTGGCCTGCCTTACACAGCTTTGCACTTGCCATACCCCACAACTGCATAAGCCAAGAGCCAATTCCTTAAAATAAATCTTTACCTATCAACACATATAAAAATGAAATCTCAATCTTGTGAAGGCTTGTTTTAAGGATGTGGTAGGGTGGGTCTATTTCAGTTTTGTTCTGAGTATGGACCCTATTCTATGGCATGGTCCTTTCTCTGAAGGTGTAGAATTTCTGGAGTCTCACATGAATGGTGAGGTGCTCACCAAGATATCTCTTCACTCTGCTTGGCTGGAACTCCAAAGTCTTTCAGCATTGAGGACCTCTGGAGTCTCCATTCAGATTTTATCCCCATCTAATGAGTTCTCTGATAGGTCTAATAGAGTTTTGTCCTGTGCACTTATAGCCCTGATCTCAGCCAAGAAGCCAGAGGGCATCCCCAATATACACTTCTGGCAGCCTTCCTGCACAGCTACCTCTTTGCTGGTACCCTGCCCTACAAATTCCAGCTGCTTCAGCATCCCTGGTTTCTGCTTCCTCAACTGAGCGTGTTCACCTTACTCTTCTTGTGCCCCACCTCCCTGCACTATGATCTGGTAACTGTTCCCACGCAGAAAGCCAGGATGTATGTAGGGCTCACTTCATGTGTTTCTTTTCTCTCAGGGATTACAGTCCTGTTGTCTATTGCCCAATGCCTAAAACGAGCTACTTCACACATTTTGTCCTATTTAATGATTACCTATGGTAGGAAGGCATCTCCAATACCTGTTTACTCTATTATGGCCAAAAATGGAATTTCATCCATATACATATTTGTCAAACCATCCTCCAAATCAAGAACCTACCTATGAATCTAAAAAAAGAAGAAAAAAAAGAAAAAGAAAAAAAGAAAAAAAAGGACACTATGAACTCATCTACAAAACAGAAACAGACTTGCAGACATAGTAAGCAATCTTATGGTTACTGGGAAAAGGGGGTGGGAGGGGATAAATTTGGGAGTTTGAGATTTACAAATGTTAGCCACTACATATAAAAATAGATTTTAAAAAAGTTTATTTTGTATAGTATAGGGAACTAGGTTCAATATTTCATAATAACTTTTAATGGAAAAAAATATGAAAACAAATAAATGTATGTATATACATGACTGGGACATTGTGCTGTACACCAGAGATTGACGCATTGTAATTGACTGTACTTCAATAAAAAAAAATTGTTTTAATCTAAAACAAAAACAAAAACAAACCTACCTATGCCATCTTCTTCATCTCATGTGCTGAGCAAAAGGCAAAAATCACCGATGAGTTCAGAAAAATCACTGGGTGATTCTAATAACACTTGTCTTCCACCATCCTCAAAACACAAACATCATAGTTTCTGAAAATCCAAGCCAGTCCTTAGTAGTCCTTTGTCGGCCAGCATTTCTCAAACTGCTCTGAGGAATGCTGGCTCCATCAGCAGTTAAGTGGTAATCTGTAAATAAAGGATTCTCAGATCAAATACTTTGGGAGAAATGTTATGTCTGATTTTTTCTTCCAGGAGAGTCACATACATATTAACATATTTAAGACTCTGACAAGTCCTGTTGAAAAGTTGTCATTACTTCAGTGTTCCCCAAACTTAATTAATTAGTAGAACTCCTTCACCGAATAGTCATTAATATTGGAAATATGTGTTCTTTAGGTTCATGCATTACCTGACCTCTGATCTATTTTCCCCCAGTTTTTTGGAAAATAGTATTCAGAAGGGAAAAAGAGAGCTTTTAGGTTTGGCAAATCAGTTAACGTCAAGGCTGCTGATACGGTATATAAGCTGAGCATTTTTGATAGAGCCAGCAATCAAGCAGATAATACAAACCTCTCCAGGAAACTATGTGTTTGGATTATATACTTTTTGGATTATATATACATACTAAATATGCAAACAATGAGGTGTTATAGGAACAGGGACTTTTTGCTTTAAAGCTGATGGGCTTAGATCAGCATATTTATTTTTTAAAGACCCAGAAATCTGGAAGTATAATGCTAGCCTATAAAGTCTTACCCTCACTCATATTTCATATATTACTGTATATTTTTTTAGATAATAACCCACATAAATAAATTTTATTAGTCATTTATGAACCCCCCCAACATACTTTTGGAAACATTTTCCAGCTCAAACACCTTTTTAAAACCAAATGACATCATGTCTGTTGGGATATACTGTTCTATCCTGGAGATTGGGAACACTTCCCACCCCTCCATAAAGCAAAGGCCGCAAAGTTTATCATCATCCTCCCTAAAAGCAAGCACCTTGAAAATGTAAGCACAGTGAAACCCCAAAGCACAGCACTGAGGAAGTCAGCTAGGTTTACAAGCCTGTCCCTGGGGGAACTGTCTGTCCCACAGTCCCGGGAACTTCAGGGGCCCACGAAGGGTGAGCACAGGAAAGGACCCTTAGTTGCTCTGTGCCCCTGGGTGCTGAGAGAGGCTAACTGCATTCTTCTTGTCAGTGCCCTTTGCCCGCTCCATGTTCTGACCTGCAGGTAAAGGCAAAGTTGATACACTTGTTCATCCATTCAATCCATTCATTTATCAATTAAAAACTGAGTTACTGAATGCCAGTTCTGTACCAGGCATAATTGAATGTCAGTTACATTCCAGAGGTGCTGGGATGTAGTGGTGGACAAACCCAGTCCCTCCCATAACGGAGTTTACATTCTGGTGAGGAAGAGGAATGACCAATCAAGTCCCAGAGCGAGACATGCTGTGGGGAAAAGAATCATGTTAGGAGGCTGGACAGTGTTTGGAAGAAAACCGTGTTACACAGGGTAAATAGGAAGATTTTCTATGAGAGGTGACATTTACGCAGTGACATGAATGAGAGGACAAGACAAAGACACATTTAGGGGAAAAGATTTCCAGGCAGAGGGAACACTAAGTGCAAAGGCCCTGAGGTTGATTGAGGCTTTTAGTTGAGTGCAATGGCTCCTATACACTAACCGGATGCATCAGCTTCACCCAGAAAGCCTGAAAACAAACCACACTTCTGGGCTTCACAATCTCAGAGCTGGATTCAGGAACCAGAAGTGGGACCTGGGAACTGAGATTTTTTTATTTTTAAAAGATTCCTCCAAAGGTTTTGATGCCTTGCCCAGTTTAGGAAGCTGTCAACTAATCCAGTGACCTCATTTTACAGATGAAGACACTGAAGTCCAGAGAGGAGGAAAGATTTTGCCCCTGGTCACAGAATTAAACTGTGACGGAGGCAGGGCTGGAAACCATATTCCCACGCTCCCAACTGGTACTCTTCCCCATCACCCCGCCCTCTTATCCAGCCCACCTCCTCCCCAGCTCCTTCCCATCTGCCCCAACAGAAGAGCCAACAGAAATGCGTTTCCTCCAACAAGAGTTGTTGCTAATATTAATTATTACTAAGAACAATAGCTACCACATTTCGAATATTTACTTTATTTCAGGTACTGTTCTGAGCACTTTACATACATTAATTTACTTAATCTTCATGATAATCTTACGGGATTGATGTGTTTATTAGTCTCACTTTAGATGAAGAAACTGAGGGCGGAGAGGTTAAGTGACTTCCTGGAGGTCACACAGCTGGCAAACGGCTACCTGCCTGCAGAGTTGATGATCCTGGACTCACTGCCTTGTTGCTTCGCGCTGACCTGGGCAAGAGCTTGGGGCAGATGATTATCGCTCTTATTGATCTGCATCAACAGGAAACTTCAGTTGCCCTCCTGTGCCCATCCCAGTGACACCTGCCGTCCCGTTATGCAGGCAGCTGGGAGCACACCTGGAGCTGGTGTTTCACAGTCCAGGCTGTGCGGTACGTCCCTGTGGACGGCAACTGTGGTCTGAACATCATGAGTTACTTTCCAGAGACTCCCGGGGCTAAGGAGAAGGGTACTAGCTCAGGAGTAGAGTGCGTCCTTAGTGTGAATGAGGTCCTGGGTTCACTAAATACATAGCTGAATAAATGGTCGTTTGCTCCTTTATAAACAAAATGCACTTTATTCAAGGAGCTCCAAGATTTCAGCAACCACAGCCTCTCAGGTTGACAATACCAGATGCTTTGCCCCCACCTCTGCTTAGCGACAGCTCCAGGACCAGAAGGTCTGGGGTTGGCATCTCCTTAATCCTCACTCCAGCCAGTAACAGCAGACTCCGTGCTGGCCCTCCGGCACACTCCTGCCTCAGAGATTTGTACCTGCTGTTCCCACTGCCTGGAACCGTCTACCCCGGGTACTCCCATGACTTCACATCCTTCCTTTATCCAAATGTCCCCTTCCAGACAGACCCTCTCTACCTCTCTTCCCTTTCTCTCTTTTACCTTGTTTTATTTCCTTCCATAACACCTATCACTGCCTGTGAGTATGTGATTATTTATTGTCTAAGTTGCCTACTAATATGTAAGTTCCATAAAGGCAGAGATTCCTGTCTGTTTTTTTTTTTTTCGCCCCAGAACCTCAAACAGCACCTGACACTTAATACATTTTGGTGAAAGAATGAATGTACAAGCTTGGCTCGGAGTTTTTTTTTGGTCTTAAGGATTCCATATCACCTCCAACCTTTGCTCCACTGCAGTGGGCGTGTATGAACCAGACGGAGGTGTGAGAGGCAGACCTAATAAAATCACCTCCTACCTAAGAGCAGCTGTGCCCTACCTGGCCTGCTCGCCCCGGGCTGCCCCCGGTCAAACCTTGGCAGCTGCAGGGTGGGTACTCGCCCTCCCAGGGCTGCCACACGGTGCTATCTGCCATCCCCACCCAGGGGTCCTTGTGTGACTTCCCGGAGGATGGACACCCCATGGCCTTGCTTTGAATTC
Organism: Camelus ferus; assembly: GCF_009834535.1. Lineage (NCBI taxonomy): Eukaryota > Metazoa > Chordata > Mammalia > Artiodactyla > Camelidae > Camelus > Camelus ferus. The sequence goes on from NC_045696.1 coordinate 63,677,079, forward strand.
CTCTTCTTTGACTCAGAGGGGCTGGAGGAGCTAAGCAACAAAGGCTGTTTAAAATCGAGTCTTCCCGATTGTTTGACCTGGTAAATAGATAAACAAGAAAGGGGGGAAGAAAAGGGAGAAATGCAGAGGCTGGCCTGGGCACTCCAGCTGTGGGCCCCCGTGGGCCTGGCCGACAGGAGCCCAATTACTGCAGGGCCAGTGCACCTGTGAGGAGTTAATGAGAGGTGTGGGGGGTAGGCATGGGGGGGGCCGCAGGGGCTCCGATTAGGACCCCAGAGAGGCGGCCCGTGCCCCCCCCCCCCACAGGCCTAATGACCGATTAATCCCAGCAGGTTACATCTGGGCACAGCACTCCATCTCTTTCTCAGGAGGAAGAGGGAGTTATAGGTGGGCCTCCCACTTGGTTTCTTTAGGATTTTTAGATCCTGGAGCTGTTTCTGAATTTAATACTAAAAAGGGCATAAATTAACATATAGGTGGGGTGGGGGGTTTCCAGTGGGCGGTCTACTGAAGGAGGTCAGCAGGAATCTGCCGGAGAATCAGAGGCTGTCACAGAGCCCGAGTTCAATCCCCTCGCTTCTCAGAGGCAGAGCCTGAGACGCACGGCGGGCTTTTCAAGAGACCCTCAGGAGAGAGTGGCTTCTTGGGACAGGAAGAAACTGCTCGTCGGAGGGTCAGTGTAGGGGGTTCCGGGGCTGCATGATGGTGAGAAGCCTCTGGAACAGAATTCCGGCTCTGCTGCTGCTGAAGCTTCCTGTCCTCCCTGCTCCTTATCTGTGAAATGGGAGCAGTGCCAATGCCTGCTCCCAGGGCTGCTGCAAGGGCTAAACGCACCCAGAGGAAAGCCTGGGCCAAGACAGCCTGAAGCAAGGGCTAGATTCTATAATTATTTTGGTCTGCTTTTCCAGGGCCCCTTCCGCTGTCCCTCCTCGAGGTGAGGGTCAGACTCAGACTGCAGATGTGGGTGGATGGTGTCTGATGTCATTCATTTCAGCCTCACAGTGTCCTTCTGGGCGCCGGCTGTGACAGGCAACGTACATGTGCCAATGTGAGAAAGAGGCTGCACTCCTGAAGGGCCACTGGGAAGAGCCGCCGCTGCGAGTCAGGAGACACGACTTTGAGAGGCGGGTCTCCCTCGTGCCACACGTCACCTCAGCCAGCTGCTTCATCTTCCTCCATCTCTGTGTTTCCCTCCCTCAGGACTCGAGCAAGGATCAAATGACCCAAGTGCACACAGAGGGTCTCTGACTGCAGGGAAATGTTTGTGCTAAGGTGAGGTGACAGAGGGGCTGAAGTGGCCCCTCACTCAAAGGACCCCCAATTGCGCTCAGCCCGACGTGGGCTGTATGTTAATAATGCTGAGAGCGGGCAGCAGAGAAGACTCCTGGGTGGGTCTGCTGGACACCCACACCGGGGTCTGGGCGGGGCAATCTAGGCCAGAGCCCTCCTCCTGCCTTACAAACAATGCCACAGTCCAATACTCTGTCCTTTCTCTCCTCTGTGGCTTCCTGCTGAGTTTGCACCCTTATTTCTTTATAAAAGTTCAGGCCCTTGATTTCACTTGCTCCTGGCCTACTTCTGGCCCATGACATCTTCTGGCTCTGGGGGTACCCCTGTGTGCCTACTGTTGTCCCCGTGCACTGCCCCTGCTGGGTTGGCTGTGTATAGCCTGCACATGGTTTGCCTGTCTCTCTCTAGGGACCCTACTCCCATGGGCACATGTCATGGTCTGGGTACTCCCTCATCCATGCCACAGCTTAGCAGCTCCAAGCTCCTGGAGAACAGGGCTTCCCTGGCCCTTTATGGGAGCTCTGAGGGCCATGGGAGAGTGAATTACTTCCTTCCTGAGGCACGGATCAGTGTCTGTTACATTCAGTGATGTCCCACGCCCAATCCTATTTCTCAATCCTATCTTGCTTAACAAATTCCCCTTCTCTATAAAGTGTCTTGTTGATCTCAGAACCCATTCTCTGGGTGGCTGTAGAAGACAGCATGCCTTGGCTTCCTCCTGGAGAGGCTCCTTTCACTGGTGGTACCAGGCGCATGCTCACCATGTTATGGGTTTGGTCTTCAGGGCTGGAACTGCATTCTCATTTATGCCCACATGGCCTCTCCCACACAGCCCACTGATCTCAAGGCCTCCCGGGTGAAAGCACCGTTTGATGTCATCATTCCTCAGCTCAGATCCTTAGACAGCTCCCATTACTTTTGAAATCAAAGGCAAATTTCTCACCTTGGTAGTCAGGACCTCAGACCTAGCCCTCCAAACGCAACCTGCATTTGCCCCCAGTAAGTGCCTGTGGTTGCATCTCCAGTGAATTGCTCAGTGTTTTCCAGACCTTCCCCTCAATCTTCTCTGCCTTCATCCCCTTCCTTACATTGTTCCCTCTGTTTGGGACAACGTCCCCCAACAAAACAATGTTCAGGAGGAGCCTGGAAAGCTCCGGTTCCTCCGCCTGCTGGGATCACGTAGAGCTTTTAAGAACCATCTTGAGCTTTCAAGATACATCTTGAACATCATCTTGTTTACAAAATCTCTGACTAGACGAGGTCCCTTCATCCTTTCATCCTCTAGATGTCCATCCATACCCCTCCTTTGTTTTCCTCAACTTTTACAAGTGCTTCTGTAACTCCCTCATTCTTTCCCACCCCTGTGCCTGGAAGCTCTTTGAGGATGAGGTCTTGGTCTCCATTTCATTTCCTCTCCTGGGCTGTGCACATGGTGCTGTCCTGAGATTATAACCTAACTGAACAACTAGAGTATCAGGAGCAGCAACTCTGGAAACACAGGTGCCACCTCTAACCTTACAAGTCTTGTTTCTAATTTCTGTCTGGGTCCCACGGACCTTATAAAAAGGGTGCTTTGCTTTCAGCATCATTTGCTTGAGCTGCTGGAATCAAAAGCCAACACATCTCAATCACTTTAGACCTGAGAAGTCAAACTGCTGTTGCTTGCAAGTTAATGTCACTGTGGCTGTGCCTTGCAGGTGGGTCATTCAAAGGGGAGCCACACGTGGTTTTGCTCAGCTCTAGGGAGGCCAAACATGAGTTTCTTAAACTTTTCCAACCAATCCCTATTGAGGAAAAAAAGATAGAGATCGGGCTATTTGTTCAAACAATTTGATTAGCTAAAGCATGTTTTATAGTATCTGAAGGGTTGTTGAAAGAAGTTCCTGTCTCATCACTAAAGGTTGCATTCTTGAACTTGTGAAAGAAACTAGTTAATTAGCATGTCTTTATATCTCCCATACTTTTAGGTAGACTTATTTCCAGACATTTTCAGGATGCACTGGGGGAGGCTGTGATTAAGGAGTATTTTTTTTTTTTTTTTTTTGATGTGGTATGGAGGCTGAGTTTCTTGACAATGACTTGAAAAAGAGAATAAATTCTATTTTACATTAGTTGAATGTCTCTAATTGGGTCTTGAAGACCAAACAATTTCCCTCAAGACAGCTGGGCCTTTGGGTAGACCCAAACCAATTAACTCAAATTATATAATTTTCCTCCTACTCCTACCCTCAAAGCTTGACTTGCTTATTTAGTAAAGAGGAGGATTAGTGCAAGCACTAAGGAGTCCATCCTCCGGCGGCCTGGCACAATATCCTGAACTGAGTTCTGGGCCAGCCCGGAGCACCCTGGCTGGGAAGAAAGGAGAAAGGGGAGCTAAAGTCAAGCCGTCCCCTCGGAATGAGCCTCCTCTTTCTTGGGCTACAATGCAATTCAGCATAAATATATTACTGGATTACCAGGCAGCAGAAAGCAATCTAGCCTTTCAATGGAAACAAGCAATCTTTAGCCCTCCTAAACCTCTGAAAAAGTGCAGGAGCTAATTAACGCAACAAAACTCACGAGGTGATCAGAGTAGACCAGAGAAATGTGAATGGTTCTGGAGGAGTCTGAATAGGGGTTTATGTGTGTGTGTCTCTGTGTGTGTGTGTGTCTGTGTGTCTGTGTGTGTGGTTAAAGGGAGCAAAGAGCTGTCTTATGAATAGAGTTCATGTTTCTTCTCTTTCCGAGTGGTCTGTGAAGGCTGGGAGAAGCACTGGGCAAACGATAAAATGATACAACAATTCCAAATGTGCATTTTCCAAATTTTTAAATACCAATAATTTAAGAAAGTGGAAGAATCCTCGACACTTAATGACGCTACCACAAATATGCATTTTGTGATCCTTGTAACAAGATACTAAGTTTCTGATTTGATCGGTCTAAATGGAAATATAAATGAATTTAAAATAGTTAAGTTCTAATAAGAAAGGGAAATTAGTGGTATCTCAAGGCTGGCAGGGTTTTTTCAGGGAAGACCTTTTTGATGTTTTTTGGCCTGAGGAATCCCAGTTCATAAGTGCTGCCTTTTATATGCCAGAAAGGGGAGGCAAAGAGCCACCCCCCCCACCCCAAATGTTCTGAGCATATAAAATACGGCACTGAACTTACCCTAGTATTTTCTCACACCTTCTTTCCTGAGAAGACCCTGCCCTGGATACTGTTGGTTCCTTCAACTACTAGAATTGAACAGCTTCAGGGAACAGGCCTCCTTGCATTTCCAGATCCTAGGAGTTATCTTCCACATTTGACTTTTTGTTCATAATCTGTCAGAAAGGGCAATGGAATGAAATTAATGTTCTCTAGGAAGCTATACCTTCATCTCCTAAAGCTCTCATGGATAAAGTAGCATCTTGTCTTCTGTTGATGCCCCCGTCTCTCTATGATTTTCTAAAATCTATACGAGAGACCCTGGAGATAATGTTTATTGGTTTCCTTTAGAAGCTACTGACCGTCAGTATGAGATTCGGAGCTGGAGAATCACATCCCTTGGTCGTTTGGTCCATAGTACCTGTGACCAGTGCTTAGGCCTCCTGTGTTGACGGTCTGTTTTGGGGAGATGGGTTCTCAAATTTAGGGACCATAGCCCCAGGAAAAGCTACTCAGGTAAGACCCAGAATATGGATACCAATTAAAATAAAGATAATTGACTGTCGAGTTCAAATTCTGAAAAGAAGGTTGGAAATTATTTAGTCCACTCCATTATTTTAAAGATGGAGCCATGGAGGGGTGCCAAGGGTATAGCTCAGTGGTAGACTGCGTGCTTGGCTAACATAAGGTCCTGGGTTCAATCCCCAGTGCCTCTGTTAAGGGGGAAAAAATCATGGCCTCCCAGGAAGAAAGATGGCCAGTTCAGTCACATGGGGACCTGGTGGTACTGCCTGACCAGAACTGAGTTCTCCTGACCCAGTTAAAGAGTGGCCCCTGGCTATCAGTGCTGTTCACTTCCTAGTCACAGAAGCACCTCACTTATTCTGACTTTACAGCTTGCTGACGGACTCTGTGATTTACAGGTTGAGGTTTGACCCTACTACTGCAGGCTGGGCGGATTTGGCATCTGCGGTTGGGCTCTAAGGTGGAAAGCAGACAGGGCCCTCTCTTTGCTGCTCCTCTTCATTGGATGTAAAAGCAGGAGGTGTGTTCATTAACATAACGTTGCTGCTTCCATTTATAAGCCTTAGCTGGCCCTTCGCTTCGGGACTCTTCACTAAAATCGAAGTACCAGTTTGGTTTATTTTGAAAGTATCTTGAAAAGGAAAATGTTTGACCACTCCTCTCCTGGCTTTACCTCCATGTGCTGTGTGTAATGATCCAGAGAGAATCAATTGGACACTGCATTTTAAAGATAAGGATTGGGATTTTACTTCTGGGTAACCTGGTGACCCCAATCCATCTCTGTCTTACAAACCCTCTGAAGATTTGATGCTGCAGTCTGCAATTAAGTCCCAGCTCCCAAGAATGGCAACAGATGTTGCAATCCAAACACCTTTATTAACTATTTATCTTTAGATGTGTATCAACAATCTCTTGGCCAACAGAAACAGCAGACTGCTTCTTAAATGGAAAATCACACTCTTTCATCTTCAAGCTATTTCACTCTGTCATCTCTTATAGAAGATAAAAAAAGATATATTAGGAAGGTAGCCAATGATATTTAATTGCGCTTTAAAACTTTGCCTTTCTAAAAGTAGTTGTCACAAATCTGGTGAAAATATGGCTATTAAGTGATATACCCCGACTGTACAAAGCATCCGATGGTATTTAGGGTATGCAGAAAACATACCCAAAGTGAAGATTTCAATGTTTGATTTCTTTCTCTTTTTTTAACCTTATAACTTGCTGATTATATTTCATTTGCCAGACTTCGGCCCTGTTTGAGCCATGGTTTCAACATTTTAACAAATGATCCTTGCCACCCACTTGCCTTACAAGAAACTCATGAGGATTAGAAATGATGGTGCAGTGCTTTGAACGCTGAAGACGAAATACAAGGCCAAAATATGTTAAGCAGGACTCTGCATAATCCTTTGGCTTTGAACTCATCAAGGTTTTGTTCTAGAGCTGAACTCTCGCCTGGAGTTTATGAAGCTATTTCAGAGAGAGGAAAAGATAGTACTGTGGGATCAGAGAGGCTTCTGTTCACTGATTTAACTCCCTGGCTAACTGGGCTAGATTTCTCTCCCATGGGTAGGCAGACCGGCTTCAAGGGCAGGGGTGAATTCACAGGGAGGTTAACGCAGTTTAAGCTTCTCATCAGCACAGGCCCTTCCAAGGTGTTCTCACTGCCATCGGTCTTCATGAAATTTGCAAAAATCAGATATTTTAACCACAATTGGCTAAGATTGCCATTTCCACTCTGACCTCCCTCCCATGGCACCCTGCAGGGCTGCCAAGCGATGTTAAAGTGGCCCCTGAGCAGCTGTGCCCTCCAGCTAAGAGGACCTGAATTGAGGGTGCTGTAGTTTGGGCTTCGCAGGGTCTATTGATACCGTTTGCTGTCTCTCCTGTGTATAAAAAAGTTATTGCTAGACATTGAAGCAGGGTTGACTTCCAGGAATGCTACCTCCGCTTTGCTAAGGCACCTGCTGTCATGACACAGAGAGGGGACCAAAGGTCCCATCCAGGATTCAGCTAAACCTCGGAGGCCTATGGGTAACTGGAGGAGAAGCAAGGTTCACAGAGCGGAGCTAAAAGTAGGTCTTCTAATCATCACATGTATACAATTGTAAATGAGGATTCCATTTCAAAGATGCCCGGTAAAAGCAAAGTTCCCTCCTGTCCGGACTGTACTTAACAAGGCATTACTTATAATGATAAGTGTATTCATCATGTATTTTTTCTTTTAGAATGAAAACTGTGTGAAGTACAATTGATCACAATTCTGTGTCTATAGACTCAGACCTGTAGGAGAGCTACAAAAAGCAAGTATATCTCGTGAGAAATTGTGAGCTTTGTGCTTCACAATTTTCGATAATAAAGAAACAAACTCCAGTCAACCACACTAAAGAGCCTGCTGTCGCCCAGTTGTCTCCACTGAGCGTCATGTTACAGCAAAACCACTGTCCTATTAAGAGGCAATCAAAAAAACTTTAAAAGCATAGGTTAAAAAATACAGATACATAATTATATACATGATAAGCAGTTAATCATCCCAAATATAAAGTTGTCTTTAGGATTTTGAATATTTCCAGTACTTACCAGCTTTCTAAATAAACATTCATGTTTGTATCTAATTTTTTACTTGTGATTTTTTATATTCTTTTACTCACAAAAGGCCCTCAAAGTCCTATTTGGTTCAGCCCCTATATAGCTTGGATCTGCATAGGGCACGAGTTTCAGGCAGCAGAACTTAATTCTTCAAAGATGATTTAATTCAGGAGCCAATCACATCCATGCTCCTTGCTTCCCTCTGTCTCCCTCCACTAGGTTTCAGGAAATGAAGGCTTTCACATGAAGCTCTCTGCCTGAGATCACACGGCCATGTGTGGCAGAAACTGGACAAACCCATGTAGGAAGCAGAATGGATGTTGGGACCTCCTGGTCACAGAGATCAGCGGCGCAGGGGCTGATGAGAAGCCAACAGAGCCAGGTTGCAGTCTGGAAGGTCACTGGTTCATGTGTGACCTGGGATAATGAACTTCCCTCTTTGGGCCTCGCCATCCCCATTGATACAAGCCCAAAGGAGTTCCCTTCTTGTCATGGGTGGTTAGAGAAGGCCTCTGTGATAAAGCGAAATCTGAGCAGAGACACAAGGAAGTAAGAGAGTGAGTCACCTGGGTCTCTGGGTTTTCTCCGAAGAGGGGACAGCAACTCTTGAGACAAGAAAGCGCATGGCTTCTTGTAGGAACAGCAGAGGGCCGGTGTGCTCGAGCAGAGTGAGCGGGTGGGGAGAAGTAAGCATGAGGTCAGAGACTGAGAGAAGGCCATGGTCAGGGGGTTGAGTCTCAGGGAGATGGGGAGCTAATGAACACTGACATGACGTGACCTGACACTTACTTAGACTGTCACTCTGTTGCTGTGTGGAGTGAGGGTGGAGACCAGAGAGGAATCTCCTGCAGTCACCCAGGTGCTGCCTGGGGCAGGTGCCAGTGGGGAAGGTGCCACGATCACCTCCAATAAGAAGCACCAAGGCAGAAGCACCCGGAAAGCTGGAAAGAAGTGTGGGAAGGCGGTGCAAGCTGGGAAGATTGAGCCAGACATCACCAAGCAGAGACAGTGGGCAGAGGCAATGTCGGTTTTATAGGGGAAATGGTGTCAACAAAGACACACGTGAGAAAAACAAAGGCTGTGCAAGAACAGTGCCGTGAAATGACTGGGAGTGAGGGCTTTGGGCTCTGTGCCCTTAGACGATTTCTCACCTTCCATCCCTCGGAGTCCCTGCTGTCAAATGGGGACGTTATTGTCATTAGCAACAACATGGCGCTCATGTGGTGCTTTAGAGGCAACCGGTAAACAGTAGGTCTCACGGCCACAAGTGCAATTTTATTAAATGACAAAAAGCTCAGTGAGGCTGAAGCATAGGAATGTGATGGGCAGAAACCCGGGAAATCAGGCTGAGAAGGCTGGTTGAGGTCTGACAATGAGATGCCTTGGAGGGAGGCTACCTCGTCTGTTCAGGGACGGCTTCCCAGACTTGCTTGATGAGAAAAATCACCAGAAGTGCTTGTTGAAAGTGAGGTTCCCCTCCTGCCTGATATGGGGCCCAGGGAACAGGAGTTTAGCAGGAGTCCCTGGTCATTCTTATACAGGGGGTGCTGCTCAGGAAACTTTTTTATTTTTTTAACTTCAGGTTGTAATGGAAATGTCTTCAATGGCCAAGACGGGATGGATTCCTCTGCAAAAGCAACAATATATTTCATGCTTCTAGTTTTCCTAGCAACAGCAAGGAAGGTGATGGCACCGAGAGCTGGTGGAAGGAGAAAGTGTATGCGCGGGGACAGAAGGAATGCTCTGGCGACTTTTCCTGCCGCCAGCCTTCCCAGGAGAAGCTAAGCAAGGCAGCGGTGGAGCTTGTGTTCTCATCCTGGCTCCTATAGGCCCCATAAGTCACTGTGTGTCCTTGGGTTATTCTTGCCTCTTCTCAGAGCTGCAACTTCCTCCTCTGTTTGGAAAAAAAAAAAAGGAAAAAAAGAAAGAAAGAAAAAGGCTGGAGGGCTGAGTTGGGCAAACTCTAAAGTCCCTTCCAGCTCCAAGTTTATCTGTTTATCAAACAGCCTAATTGCAACGGCTACAGCCTGGAGACAGTCTTTGCAAACTTCTCTGTCAGACTCGAGGCTTTGGGGGTTACACAAAGGGCAACGAATACCCCTGCCATCAAGATAAGAGAAGGATCGCGTCCGAAGCGCTTTTCTCTCCGGAGGGTCGCAGGCATCTCTGCAGCGCACGCGCAGATCGCAGATCAGATGGGAGGGCCCCGGGACTTGTCTGATTTAACCCTTATCGCGCTGCAACACTTGGTGGGGCTGACGTGGAAGCGGTTAGACAGTTAGACGCTGCCAGTCTCACGTCTGCCCTGCAGTCCTGGGGCTGGGATAATGCTCAGGCCTTTCTCTGCCTGAAACAAATGAATCGGGTTTTTGTGTCCGCTGATTGGATGCCTTGTGATTCTGTGGTTTGAAAAGCAAAGAAATGAAATGCCTTTGATTTTAAATCAATCGCTTATGCACTCCAGGGCTCAGTTCCTTTAGCTTAAAGATTTTTGGTTCCCTAGAGGATATTTTTTTTTTCTTAATTACTGCCAAAAACTATCTTTAGATTTGATGATTCCACATTCTGATGGCATAACTTCTACTAAATCCTTTTCTTTTCCCTGGCTTGTTGTGGGATGACCTGACTTTTTAGGATTAGCTTAAAAAATAATAGCTTCTTCCTAGGTGAAAAGCTGCCTTTAGTTCCCTCTGTCTCTATTAAAAGCATCTTCACATTTTGAGGCAAACGGTGGTGACAGTGACTGCACTGAGACCCTCAACCACCCTTGGCACACACAGACCTGAGAGCTCCTGGACGTGTCTCTTCTAACCCTTATCACCTCACTAAACTTTAAGCTAAGTATATTCATGTAATTTCCATGAAAGATGCACAATGACCTCTTGATATATTTTCTGAAGGAAGGTGAGGGTGGGGGAATAAGTCTGTAATCACTTGCTCATTTAGTTTTTCAGTTCCAGATCCAGGGGTGTGGGGGAAAAACTGTAAAATCTCAGGAAACATACACCACCAAGAGGGTGGAGGGAGGAGTTTTGTGCAAGAGCTTGTAATATCATGACTGACTAACCAAGGAATGTTCCAGCATAACATTTTTATGAAAAAGGCTGAAGGGGGTAAGGTGGGTGGGAGTCGGTCCTAGGATCCAGACTGCTCCTGTCTGGCTGGTCTTCTCTGCCTTCCGCAGAGCCAGCTGGGAACCATTGTTCCTCACGTGGATGTGTTTCCCGTGCAGCCTCCTGGTAGAGCTCCCTGTGCCCTGACGAAGGCACTGGTCTCCCCACAGAACAGCAGGATTCACCTTCCTTCTCTATAGCCACCTGCTTTCTGGGATTCTGAGCCTGGGGCCAGGCCTGGGGGCTTTGAGGGACCCCCTTCCCCCGCCACTACCATGAAGCCGGGCCTCAGAGGGCAGGGTGTCAGGTTTTGAACACACCTTCCGTTGCCTCCACCTACCACACACTGTGTCCTCAACAGAGCCTCCATCCACGTGCCAGTCCAAAGAGGGGGGTCCTCTGCGTACCCCCTCAGGTGCTGAGGCCCACAGAGGTGGGGCTGGGAGGCTGGCTGCCTGAGGTCACTGAGCAGCTTGAAGTCATCTCACCCAGGAGCGTTTACGTGCAGTTTCTGTTTGACTGCAGCGAAGTTCTCATGACAAATATTTATTGAGGCCTCCAAAAAGCCCTGTGCTCGAACATTCCACCCCATAAAGAGCAGAAAGAAACATGGTTCTGTCCCAAGGCAACTGAGGGCCTCCAGCCATGGGTTCCTTCTCTGCTAGGAGACTGGAGGTATGCTTACCAGAGGCCTGAGACTCCCTTGACAAGGTAGCAGGGAGAGGGGTGGGGTGGTGAAGGCCAGCCTGAGGATATTGTAAAGCAGGTGACCTCTCTTGCCCTGCCCCTAGACCAGCTTTTCCAGGGCACAGAATTCTCGGTGGTGTCTGTTTGCTGGGCCCAGGCCTTTCCTTCCAGCTAACCTACAATGGACTGTCATGCGACAGTGGGTGAACACTAGCTCTGCCCTACTTGCTGGCTTCATTTCTCTTAAACCAAGACCAAACTCTGGGTGCTCTTGACTGCTTATTTCTTCTGCTTTGCACACTCCCTGCTGATCTGAATTTTGATCAAATACCTTCCATTCTCTCCCTGCCAGCCCCTACCCCCACTCCACTCCCCCAACAGAACCCACCCCTAGGCCTATAGCCCTCCCCACTCAGATACTCTGCCTCCCTCTCCTTCGGGCACCACTTGGCCCCCCCTATAGCCCAGCCAACTGTCTTCTCCAGAAACCCACCCTTACAGTGACCAGATTGGTTGGTGCTTCCCCAGGTCTGGCCAGCCCCAGCCTGGGGATGCTCTGGCCATGGCCCCAGGGGTTCAGGATACCATCATGGTATCATTTAATCATTGCAACAGTCTTCTCACTGGTCTGGCCCTCTGGGCTCCATCAGCAATACAAAAAGGGTTGATGACTAGGATTGTGTAGCCTGGAGAAGGGCACATTTTTGTGGATAGATGAGAGTCACTAGATAGCTGGAGTGCTTCTGGGTAGCTGAGAGGTTGAACTTGTTCTCCAGGACCCCAGTGAGTGGGGGTAGCCAGAACTGAGAGTAGCAGGTGTCCGGAGGCTGAGTTGACCTCACGGTAGGAAAACTTCCTAGTAGAGCTCTCAAAAAATAGAGGGGGCTTCCTGGTACCTCAGCAAGTAGTAAGTGTATCCAACAGGCTCCATGGACCACCATCAACCACTGGAGAGATTGGAAGAGTTTTAAGGGCACTTCCTGATTCAGTTCCCTATTGCTGTACAATAAAACATCCCAAACTTAGTGGCTTAAACAATAATGATTTATGATTTCTCATGATTCTCTTGGTTGGCTGAGCTCAGCTGGGCAGTCCTTCTGCCACTCTTGCCCTGACTCACCCATGTGACTGCAGTCCTTTGACAGCTTGGCTGGAATTGGAGGATCTAAGATGGCTCACTTCGCATGGCGCGCGCCTCCGTGCTGGATGTCAGTTGGGCCTCCTTGCTCTGTGTCTCTTATCATTCAATAGTCTCATCAAGGTTTCCTTCTGTGGTGTTGGGAGTGTTCCTGAGAATGGGAGCAGATGCAAATCTAGGCTGTAGAGTACAGACAATACTGCTTCTGCCACATCCTTTTTACCCAAAACAAGACCAGGTTTAAGAGATGGGAAAATAGACTCCATCATTTGATAGGAGGAGCTGCAAAGTACTTGTGACCATGTTTAATCCACCACACTTGCAAAATGGCCCCTGATTCTTCTGATTACCTTAAGATTCCATTAGCCCCTGCTAAGGGCCACATGGTACATTTCTATACTGGTGAAGAAGGGCTTTATGTGGACACTGGGTGCCTACTAAATATCCATTCCCCCCACTTCTTTTTTGGGGTGCTTATTCCATCACCACACAGTCTCATGCTATAGTGGAAACTGGCTTCATGCCCATTTTATTAGTAAGGCTGATAAGTCTAATGGATCATTAACTGGCCCAGGAATGCAGGGCACCAATAATCTTACGGCATTATCCTGCTCAGAGATTAGTCAAGAAGAGGCATGTACAGGCAATCCTCAGAGATATTGCAGGTTTGGTTCCAGATCACTGCAATAAAGTGAATATTGCAGTAAAGCAACTCACGCACATTTTTGATTTCTCAATCCATATAAAAGTCAAGTTTACATGATACTAGGTCTAAAAAAACACTGTACCTACTTTAATTTTAAAATACCTTACTTATAAGAAATGCTCACCATCACCTGACAGTGCAGGGTTGCCACAAAATCTTCAGTTTGTAAAGAAGAAGAAGAAGAAGAAGAAGGAGAAGAAGGAGAAGAAGGAGAAGAAGGAGAAGGAGAAGGAGAAGGAGAAGGAGAAGGAGAAGAAGAAGAAGAAGAAGAAGAAGAAGAAGAAGAAGAAGAAGAAGAAGAAGAAGAAGAAGAAGAAGAAGAAGAAGAAGAAGAAGAAGAAGACGACCAGTATCTGCGATGTGCAATAAAGCAAAGTGTAATAGACAAGATCTACCTGTAATTGAGTGCAGGCCAATGAGACACGTAAGAGGAAGTTTTCTAGAAACTTCTGGGAAGGGAGTTTCCTCATTTTTAAAAAAGAGCTACTGGAAAGGATAATTTCTCTTCTGTTGTATGCAGAACTGAGGCCTGAAACTGATGTCGTCTTGGCACCAAACTAAGGATGAAGCTCTCATAGAAAGGAGGGCAAAGACCAGGGAACCACACAGAAGGGGAGTGGGATCCCTGGTCCCTCCAGCCTCATCCCTGACCTCCACCTCCGGGCCTGTATCAGATCCATGAGCCAAGAGCTCCTCTTTATTAGTTAAGCCAGTTTGAATGGGGGTTTCTGTTCCTTGCAGTTAGAAGTATCCTAAGTGACTCAGAGCCTGAAATTGTGAGATGATCAAACTGGCCACTCCATTTGTAGGTTACAAATCAGATATTGGCTTTTAAAGAGAATAATAGCTAATGCATTTTTTGGTCTTGCTTTCCTAGAGAGTTGGTGAAATAGAAGATTCATTATGTCAGAATGAAATGGACAGTACCCTTGGGCATCATGTATTCAGCCACCTCACTCAACAGATAAGGAAACTGAGACTCGAAACACTTCAGTAGAAACAGGCTTCAGATGTTAGCATGGCCAGCATGCTCTCCACTGTACCCAAAACGGTGCAGTCATGCACACACACCCTGAAGCATGGGGACTGCCGTGATAAGCAGGCTCTAAATGTGAACTTCTGAACAGCCACCTTGGAAATCTGTTTGGCAGTTATTAAAAAATTAAGCATCCTACTATATATTAAATAGAAAAACAACAAGATCCTAGTGTTTAGCACAGAGAATTACATTCAGTGTCTTATAATAACCTATAATGAAAAAGAATATATGTACATATAACTGATTCACTTTGCTGTACACCAGAAGCTAACACATTGCAAATGAACTATGCTTCAATTAAAAAAAAATACAAAATTAAAAAAATTAAACATCTATTTACCTAATGGCCCACCAATTCCACTCCTAGGCATTTCCTCTAGAAGAATGAATTCATATGTGACTTCTAGAGGAATGTTCATGGCAGTTTTTATTCATCACAGCTAAAAACTGGATACATCTCGAATGTCTAACAGGTAAATGGATGAACAACAAACTATGGTGTTTGTGGTATATCCATTCAATAAAATACTACTCAGAGAGAAAGAAAAAAAGGAATAAACTACAGATGCATGCAACAACATGCAGAGATTTCAAAAACATACTGAGTCAAGGGAGCCAGACCCAACAGGGGACACGTGCTAGGATTCCATTTGTATGGAGTTCTAGAATAGCAACACCCATCTCTGGTGACAGAAATCAGACCAGTGGTTGGTGGCTTCGTGTCATGTGTTTGTATACACATGGGGATTGACTAGGAAGGGGCGCGAGGGACATTTCTGGGGGGATAAAAATGTTCTTTGACTGATGTGTCTTTTTTTTAAATTTTCTTTTAGTTTTTTCCTGAGGAAGGAGGTAACTAGGTCTATTTACGTATTTATTATTACTACTGTTTATTTAATGGAGGTACGGGGGATTGAACCCACGACCTCATGCATACTAAGCATGCACTCTACCACCGAGCTACACCCTCCTTCTCTAATCAGTGTGTCTTGATCAGTGTATGGGGCACGTGAGTGTATTCATTTCTCAAATCTGATCAAGCACTTAAGATCTGAGTATTTTCCTGTGTGTAACATTTTTTAAAATGTATTTCTAGCCACAGACAGGAAGGTAAAATATCAGCACTCTATCTGGCTAAGAAGAGAGGGTGTGCGCCAAGGAGGACTGTGAGGCTGCTGGAATGAGTTTGCAGTGGTGTCTCCTGGAATCCAGAGCCTGGGAAAGAGCTGTCTGTTCCTGCTGTGCTGATGGCTGGGCCAGCCAGCTTCCTGTGGAGGCTGCCAGCCCCTCGCTGTCAGGCTGGGCCCAACCACAGCTGCTGAAATAGCAGGTTGGGAGGGCCGTTTCCTCTCAGCCTTGCAGCCACATCACAGGGACCAGCCAGACCCCCTGGCCTGCTTCCCTTACCGCTGACTGCGCCCAGCAAAGGACCTTCCCTTTCCTCACTCTCACCCTTCTGGAGCCTTCCTGGGCCCAGGCTGCACTTGCCACTGTTCAAGCTTCACGGGTGAGAAACCCTGGCTCTCTGACATTCCAGGACTGCTGCACTGGGCCGTTACAGCAATCCTGTCTTTAACTTTTTTTCTTTTAACTGCCATTTGTGTTTTCTTACATATTTCCTGCCAGATTGTCAAATCAGGGGCTCTCCAGATGCCAACATCTGGTATTAAATTGCAAGTCTGGATAATCTTCTCAAGCCATGTTTTCTAAAAGCCAGGGAACTTCTTTTGTTCACATTATTCATCTGTTCAAATTGAATCATGTTATCCCATTGATTTCTCTACTGAAATAGATCTTTCAAGAGGTCAAGGCTATCCTGTTTAAGATCAGTCTAATGCTGGCATCAGGCCACAGGTTGCTTGGAGAATATGTGATCTGTTTTGCTTTTGTTCTCTTTTACTTTTCTATTTTTAAAAATTAATAAGTCACAAGTACATCCTTCACTGAATAAGCATTGAATGAATTCAGCTTTTCCCTTATTCTGAGGTTTATATTTTCAATGTAAAATGAAATCCCTAAGATGCCAGACATATGGTACCCAGACCAAGTCTGCTTGCCTGAATCTGGGGCTAGAGGTGGTTTTACAATGTTTTAGCCGCATGCAGCACGTGTTCCCCAGCTGGAGACGTGTGCCCAGGGTGGGGTGGACCCTCAGCCTCAAGTTTGCTTCCTTTTACATCTCCTATAATTGTAGACACCTCCATTTCTCTCCTGTAGATTCGGGAAACAGGGTTGCCCAGGCCCACACCTGGTCTGGGTGTAAGGGTAAGCCCCAACCCGAGAGACAGAGACACTGTCCGGGTCCTAGCGCTGTCACTCATTGGAAGGGCGATTCCTCTTCTTACGCCTTCGGCCAACTTGGGCTTTGGAAGGGATCAGCTGATTTCAGCCTCAGTGCCTTTTATGGGCCAGCTGAGGCGGGGCAGGGTGTTGGTGGGGAAATGGAAGAAACGTCCTAGGGAGTGGGCTCCTGGCCGCCTCCTGCTTCTACTGCAGTCAGAACAAGCTCTCTGGGCTCTGTCTCAGGTCTTGGACTTCCTTGTAAACTTGGGCAAAACAACAATAGTAACAAAACAATCTCTTTGGGGGCCATGTCTAGTATTGAATGACCCACAAGGCTGATATGTGAGGATTCATTGATCCTTCTTGGAGCTGAGCCATGGCGGGTAACCTGCCTGATGTCAGAGCCCCTTAGGAGGGGCTCCTGTCACCACCATGCAGGAGACCGGACGGCAGGGAGGAATCATGTGAGCTGTGCTGATTCAGTGTGTATACTCTCTGGTAAGTGTCCATCCCTCCCTCCCTCCCTCCCTTCCTCCTTCCTTCCTTCGCATCTTCCTTCTTTCCTTCCTTCCTTCCCTTCTTCTCTCTGAGCACCTCCTGGTGTTTGGCCTGCCTGCTCCAGACCTCTCAGTGGCAATTCACTCCTTTCACACCTTGAGCTGTTTCAAAGTGAGCCTGGAGGTTGAGGGTGCCCAGCCCCCGTCTACACACAGTTTCAGTGTGCAGAATCCTGCCTGGATTCTCCCACGAGCCCACCTGGGCCCATCTGTGGCTTCGTCAACCTACGAGGAGCCAGATTCGACTGCCCACTGGAGGGTTTTCAAGCCTCCGTGGCTGCCAGCTGTTCCCAAACTGCCTTCTGCCAGGCGTGCGAAGCGCTGAATCAGCAAAGACTGGGGGCCTGTAGAAGAAACTGGAGAAACGTGATTTTAAAAACACAGCACAGCCCCGCCACCAAACGAATGTTGAACAAAAGGTTAATTCCACGGATAAACAGCTCTCGGTGGTGCTTGACTGAGCAGCTGGTTCCCATTTCGTTATGCCACTCTGCCAGATGTTCCCCTCCATTAATACATTCTGCTCAAGCCAAGATGAAACGCAACACTGGAAGGCTGCAGGCACTGCGGGCAGCGCGGCGCGGCAACACGCGGAAACAGAGAAGTCTCTGCGTGTCCTGTGTGGGGCCGCTCTTTCCAGAGGAGCCGCCACGACTGGGGCCCCCGTGTCAGCTGTTTGTGCCTCGTGAGATGGTGACTGGCCCAGGATGTCTTTCAACAAAAATGTCAGAAGAGGGAGAGTCGCCTGATTTCCCAACCCTGATGTCCACTGACATAACCTGAGAGGTGGATGTGGACGGCATTCTCTGAGCTTCCTCCGCTTGGGGGTTCCCGACTCTGCCTCCCATGGTGTCTATCTTTCTTTGCACACAAAGTACATCAATTCCTCGATCAATCAGAACCTCCCATGTATCAGGCACTGATTGAATCCTATTTGAGTTAGTGACACGGCCTCCTGTGTTCCCTTAGGGCAAGACCACGACGGACTCATCTTTGTGGGTTCTATAAGTGATTAATTATACGTTCCTGTGATGAGTCATAGGCAGAGCATACTGTTTTAGTTTCCTGGCTGTCTGTCCCAGAGACACCAGCTCCTGTCTGGTCCTATTTGAACACTGGTGGGTGAGGATGTGGGCCTGGACGCTCTGCACTCCGCAGGCAGACAGAACAAAGCCGCTGCTCTAGAGGTGTTCTCCATCATGTTGAAAACTGTGTCCAATCTCATTGTCGGAAGCAGCAGGTAGCTGTGAAAGGCGGCGCAGGCCCCCATTGTGACCGCCTTGGCTGCAGGTGAAAGGTCACTTCGCAGGCAGGACTCTGACCCTTAACTTTTTTGTTGCGAGTGTCACAAGGTAAATTAATCAGATTTGTGGCATTAAGCTCTGCCAATATCTTTATCCTCTCAGCTTTTTCTTCAGCAAAACTCTCTCTCCGAGGGGAAAAATACTTTTTTTCTGAGGAAGTGGGAAAAGTGCTTTTTGTTTCTCTTTCACAGTTTTCCCTAAAAAGTGAAAATGGTTGGACACAGATGGATAAGGCCCAGCGATCAGCGCAGCCCTTCCTCCCTGGGCTAGCTGAATGAGACTTCTCGTAAGTGAAGGTGAATGTTCCCGGCACTTAATCAAATGCCCGGAGCCTGGGGACAATGAGGAGGGCAGGTTTTGCTGGTGGTGATAGATTTCTTGATTCTGGACGGAGCCCACTTCTTTGACCAGAGCAACCCAAGAAAACTCCAGTCAGGGAGACATTATCATTCTGGACATGGGGCTATGTCTGATCTGGGCCCGGCCCAGGGCAGTCCTGGTACCAGAGCAGTATTTTGGAGGGGCAGGGAGGTGGGAAGCGAGGGAGCAGAGAATCGCATAGCCCCCAAGTCAGAGGCTGGAAGCTGCCTCCCAGCAGGAGTGGGAGGGAGTCTGCTGATGGGGCAGGTGCTTTTTAGGCAGCCTAACAGGACAGCACCGATTTCCTGCTGCTAGAAATTTGTCTGCAAATTTTTTTCTCATTCAGGAGTGACGGGATCCAAGAGACATTGGCTAGATATGATAACTTGATTAAGTCTTCCACAGGAGACCCAGATGCCTGGGAACTGGCTGGAAGAGCATGTTCTCCCCTCTAAACTTTCACCAGGAGAGAACTGATGTGTTGCAGCTGGTAGATTTCATCCCCCTAAGCTTGAAAGGGTCAATGTTTTAGACTCAGAGCCCTCGAAAAGCTACAGTTGTGTTTTTGGTACAACTTCTTTGCAGAAAAAGAAAAGTCAAGTGACAAAGGATTTTTTCCCAACATTAATTTGCAACAGAAAATAAGGATTGGGTCACATTGAGTTGACAAGTGTTTCCTGAACACCTACAATGTGCTAAGCTCTGTTTTTGACACTGGAGATATAGCAGTGACTGCTTCAAGCAAAGTCTCTACTTTCATGAAGCTTACAGCCTAATTGGCAGAGACTGACAGTAAACAACTATATGAGTTTCCCATATGTCAGGGGGTTAAAATGCTATAAAGAACAATCCAACAGGGTCAGAGGATGCTGCGGTAGGGGTGATACTTTGGATAGACTGAGTGGATAGGAACATCCTCTCTGAAAAGATGGCACGAGCCTAGTGACCTGAATGAAGGGAGAGCACAGCCATATTGATAACTGGGGCAGGGCCTTCCTGCAAGTGGACTTAGCAGGTACGAGGCCCCGGGGTGGGCGTATGCTCAATGTGTTCAGGGAATATTCTTTTACAATCATGTTTCACTCAGGAACGCAAAAACAAACCCATTTAATGATTATAATAATAGTAACAACAGTAATAATAGTAAGACTTTTGTGGCCATGCCATTTTGAGGATTAAATTATTAAGTAGTGCTCATTACACATCACACAGCGTCTTTTCATAGTAAGAATTTAATAAATGTTAACTGCTTTTATAGTTATAATTATTGTTTACTAAGCATTTGGTAGTTATAATAATCCTATAAGGTAGGTGGGCAAAGACTATTAACACCATCTTGTAAATGAAGGATCTGAAGTCCACAGAAGGGAAATGATTTGCCCAAGGTCACCCTTGTGGGTTAGTGGCAGACAGAAGCAGCCTGAGTCCCTAATGCAGAGAGTCACCCAGGAAAGCTGATCTGTACTGGACTTCACCTGAGCAGAAAGTAAACTTTTATTGTATTAAGCCATTGAGATTTGGGGCTTATTTGTTACAGTGGCTAACATTACTTAACCTGACTAATACAATGGCTGTAAGGAGGGCAGGGGGACCAAGACCAAGACCCTCAAATAGCAAGCTCATGACTTTTGGAGGAAAAACTGTGGTACCCACAGAGAAGGCAGTAGAAGAAGTGAAGCCTTGCTTCTTGGGTTTTGTTTAGACTTTATTCTTCACAGGTTATTCTGATTTTTCATCATTCTTAAGCTGCATCATTTGTAATGGAAGACCTTACATGCTGCTGAGTCTTATTGTTTTGAAAACAGAAGGAAACTATTCAGGGATAGGTGGAGCAGGGAGTAACAGGGACTAGAGGAAAGATGAAGTGAAGAATAAATAAATATAGCTTTATCATATATGGTGTACTTCATGTATGATCCTTCATCTCACCTCCAGAATTTTCACTGGTCTCCATGGTCTCTGCTCAATCCCAGTCCCTGCCCCTCAGTTATACTGGACCCCAAACACGCCTCTATTTTCCCAGCATCACTTTGCTCTTACCAGTCCCTCTGCCCAGAATGCGTTCATCTACTTCTCCAGCAAATCCTTATGTATCTTTCAAAGCCAGTTTGAATGTCACCTCCTCCAGGAAGCCTTCCCTATTCCTTAGTCATAATCCAGCATTTCTTGCCCTGCACTCCCACAGACGATCCCTGTTGACTAGTGGCCATGTTTTGCCTTTTGCTCCACATGTAGGTGTACACACCTAGCTCCTGTGTGGGACGGCATGCTTCCCGAGGGCTGGCCTACGACCTCATTGCTTCCCAAACAGGTCAGAGGCAGGATTCTATTTGGAAAGAGATGAAATAAGATGATACTTTCCAGTTTTTTGAAAAGATCATTCTAAACGGCTGGGCAAGCATTCTGAGAAAACTGTCTTTGCCACTTGTTGGTATCACCTCTTCCCGGCATTGACCCCCTCCCACACACACATCTCCCACCGGGCCCCTCCGTTCTACAGGCAGACGGAGCGTGATGGTGTATTTTGCTGTTGCCTTTCTGTTGAAGTTCAAACTCCTCTTCTCCTCTCACCCCCATCAATTATTGAATGCTTAAAAAAAAAACCTACCCCAGCAGATGTGTGTGAGCTGTTTGATCTTGAGACTGAATAGGAACGAAAGTATTCGAGACTCAGATTATGGGGCAGGAGAGAAAAAAAAATCTGAACAGGAGCTCTGTGAAGGAGAGAGTTTAGCTTTGATCTTACTATTGAATTTTGCTAGTGGGGGTGTGTGTTTCTATCTATTTCTATTTATCTCTTTAGCTCCCAAATTCTGTGCTGTTGTCTGTCTTTTGTAATACTACAGAAGGGAGTTTTGTCTGGTTCTGTGCAACGCAATTTAAGTCATTTAAGGTAAGAATTTAATTTCTCTGGGAAATAAGGAGAGGATTGTAGCTTAATTTATGGATAGCTTTTCCTTTAAAGGATTCCAAAATAATTGGGGCCACTTTATCGCAAACCAAATGGAAAAGAGGCCTATTAACAAGCAGAGAGGCCGTGCTTCCAGACGATGAGGTCTGACTTTTTCGTTTAATTCCTAATTTGCACATCTTCCTCACTAAAGAAAGCCCAGACCTTAGAAAGCAGCCTGACCTTGGCAATCTAGAAGGAGGGAATTAAAGTCCATTTGTTTTGGGTTAAAATCTATTTTAAAGAAGTTTCCCATGAACAGGGCTGCTTCTTTTAAAAAAATTCGATGATTTTAAAAGTTAAGATAACTTAAGAAAATTTAAAAGGCACCTTCCCCTGATATGCTGCTAATACAGTATAATGATATTGGAGTGAAACATACAAGGGTTTTAGTTTTTCACCCAGCTTGTAGAATTGTGGAGTTTTAATGAGTTGTGGAGTAACAGGGAGTCCCTTCAATCACTAGCGATTTTGCCTCTTGATCTGAGGATTGCTGAAATGATTATTATAACCTTCCTTTCCTTGCATTAGTTCCTTATTTATTCATTTATTTAATCAATATTTATTGGACGTATAACGTGCCAGACACTTTGCTCATACACTTCTAATTTGTGGCGGGCATTAAACAACAAATGTTTATATGCACCTCAAGGCATAAGCCGGCAAGAATTCCCCAGTTAGGTACACAGAATCCTCCTGTACAGCTATCCTCAGCATTTGTTTTATTTAGCATTTCCTAGGTGTTTATTCAGCACCAGCCAAATATAAAGCTCAGCGTTAAGCTCGGGTGTGAACAGGGAGCTGCATCGCGTACAGACTGTGGTTTCTAAGTGGCTTGGGGGTTGGGAAGGGACACGCCAAAGTATCCCTAGGACGTGATGTGGGTGTGGGTGGTGCAGTGGGGGAAACACTCAGGGAAAGGGGATCCCTTGGGCCTGGGCGAGGCTGGAACTTGTCAGCTTCTAAATATCAAATTGGAATGCCAGCGTTCTCATGTGATGGGAGATGCTAGGAAAATGCTGTCCATGGGGTGTGACAGTTGTTAGGGAATCCTTCTTGGCCATGCCGAGAGAAGCGCTCACACTGCGGAGAGCACCTTTTGCCCAGAACTTAGGCTGCAGGACTATGAGATGTGGGTCACAATGTTCTTGAAGGTTCCAGGGAGGGTCAATTCCCTGTCAAATGAAGGCCCCTCTAGAGGAAAAACTGACAACCCCCCACCCCACCCCAAAAGGACTTTCCAAATCCCTGCATCTGCTGCTACTCTCTGCTGCCCCCGCACCCCTATGTCCCCTGCAACAGCTTCAGCACCACAAGGGTTGCTTCCCGTCGACTTTGTGGTGGGGTGTGTGGCCTCAGGGAATGAATAGTTACAGTAGGTGAACTACAGGGCCTGGGTCTCATTACTGAAATCAGCCTGGTGCAGGCACGAGTTGGCTGGCCCTCACAGACCCCGTCCTCACTTTACTCCACTGGTGTGGGGTGTAATTGACACTAAGCCCTCGGCCCTGCCTTATTTGGTATGGAAACAGTTCACAATTTTTCTTAGAGAAGTTTTAAATTTTCGTGGTGTTTTATGCCATTCTTGGCCAAGAGTATTTTAGGCATATAATTCTTGATAGTTTCTCTTTAGACTTGGCCAGCTAAAAATATATTTGACTATAAAATAACCATATGCGTTTTGTATTTCTAACCAGACATATCTGATTAAATGCTTAGGCATTAAACAACAACGTATAAAATGCCTACTATGTGCCTTACATAGCTATTATGTAAAAAGGAAACACATGTCACGGAGAAATACAAGTTTTCCTCCTATATTTATTTGTATTTATTTGTAAATTATGTGTACTATATATGCACCCAGAGCTATAAAACTTTATTTCTGATGGCATCTGGTAAAAACATTTACATTTTAATTTTCTAGTAAATTGAATAATAATAAAGACTTCTCTAGTGTAGTATTTGGTAGCGGCTTTGCAGTTGAACATGCCTGGCTCCCACACGGGCCCTGCCACACACTACCTACGTGACCAGGAACACGTCACTTAAATTCTTGTTTGTGTAACAGAAATCTCAGGCTTGTTTTGTGGATTCGGTGAGATGCCATTAAGTGTTCGGCATCATGCCTGTTATGTAATTGGTGCTCCTTAAGTGCTATCAGTTTTTCTACTTTTTAGGTAGCTTTCTAGTGACTCTCATTGCATTTCAATAGCTGTGATCAGTTTTTATCTTATGAGAGAAGTTGATATTTTCAGCATTTCTCCTTGTTTTTAAAAATCTTTCAAAATTGTTTATTTTTAATTAATTAATTAATTTTAATTGAAGTATAATTGGTCAACATTTCTCTTTAAGAACATCAAGGCCTGTAAGTGCTGACACACTGGCACTGTAAGGGTAGTCTCTAGGACATCCTGGCAAGAGTGGCTCTTTGGGGTCCCCAACTGTTAGGTTTCACACATCCATAGCCCAGATGCAGCTGACCGCCCTCCTTCAGTGGTCCCTGGCCCCCAACCCTGCCACCATCACACTGTTGTCCTAAGGGAGTGATGTCCTCTCTCACTGGATGCTCAGATTCCAGGCGTGTGTTGGAGAGGCCTGGACCCCCAGCAGAGCCCGCACCAGGTCCGCCCGCCTTCGCCGGGGCCATCCGTCACAGACACCTCTTTGAACCTGTGCCTCCCTCCCTCTCTCTCAGGAGCACGCAGTGCATCTGCCCTGGCCAGCCTCCTGGAGGTGGGCTTCTTGAAGTCATTACGTAAGGTCATTCTCTTTGGCCTTCACAACGACACCTAATCATACTGTAGTCTCCACTCTGTTTTTCCTAGCCTTTGAACTCCCCTAGCCTCTCTAAGAAAACTTTCACATTTCCTTTCATCTCCCTTAAAGTTTCCACATCTGGATTTCTCCTGCTCATGTCCAATCAAGCCAGCCAGCCTGCCTAGGGAGGCAGGGCGTATCTACTGCTTCGCCTATCGGCTCCAGCCACTCATGTCTAGGAAACACACCTCATTTTGCTTTGAGGAACCGTCCAGTACCCACTGCGTGCAGTGTTGGAGGGGCCCTGGAACAATCAGTCAGAAAGTCCCAGTTTCCATTGGCCAGGTCTTGGCATGTGACTGTACCTTAACCAATCAGATTCTCTCTTGCAAATTGCCATCTTGGATGGACAGGTCCAGCTTTGGAAAGCCACTGAAGGCTTAATCTCATCGGCAGCTCCCAATCCAGACTGTCCGTTAGTTCCTGCTACCTAGGGCCTGCCTCCGTTCCTGGCCATTCTGAGACTGACTCTTCTGATTCTGATTCTCTAAGTGGTCCTGTTTCTTCCACTAAATTCCTCTTGTCTTTAAAATAGTAAGATTCAATTTCTGTTCCTTGCAATTAAAGAATTCTGATCGAGTGGGCCAGTCTAAATATCTGCATTTCTAAAGCTCAGCTTTTATTATGATTATTCATGACTGACCCACAGTGGAATCCTCTAAAAGTCTTTTCTGTTTTGAAACAAAGTCTTTGGCAACTGTGTTTTAGAGTGAATTTCCTGTTCCCTTGAATAGAAATAGATTTTTTCTTAATCACATGGTAAAAAGTGGCTACAGGTGACGTGAGTGAGCCCAGGAGAGGCTGTTGTATCTAAACTGTGCCTTAAACCAGTGCTTCGCAAACATGATGGTCCCTGAGAATAAAGACAAGTCAGTGGAACAGCATGTTCCATTCTCAGTGCACAAAACCACAGGATTAATGATTTTTCTAGCAAAAGCAATCACGTTTATTAATGTCCCCTTGGAACTGTGACCTAAAACAATAAACTTAACCGTTAAGAAAGAAAAAAGAGTCACCTCCTGGAGAGTTTGTTAAAAACACCAATTCTTGGGAGCCACCCCCAGGGATTCTTGTCCAGTAGGTCTGGAGTGGGACCCTGGAATCAGAATGTCACACAAGCTCCCGGGTGATGCTAATCCTGCTGATCTAAGGACTGCATTTGGAACAGCAGGTCCTTAAATAGTCTCTTTTCCCCACACAAGAGAGACTTTGGAGCCCAGACTTTGGAAGATCCCCCTTGGCTTGTTAAAATGAAACTTCAAGAGACAAGATGAGAACAGCCTTTCCGTGAGAACTTTAGAGACGTCTGCGGCTCACTGACCTCACTGACCGGCTTTGTCCATTGAGCCCTGAGCAGGAAGAGACGATGGCTGGACTGGAGGGTGTGTCCAAGGGCAGGAGACCATCATGAGTCAGTCCGGCGCCCCTCAGAGCCTCACAGGCTGCTGGGCAGAATGTCCACGGCTGCTTCAGTGGAAAGTTTGGGGAAAATAAAAAAGCAAGTAATTGCTTAAGATTGGAGGAGATGCAAGAATACCCCTGGGACTGCTCAGCAGTGACCACAGCTAGAGCTGAGACCTGGAGCCGAGCCCACGCCTCCCCGTGTCTTCACAGGCCTTCACTCCCACCTCCAACACCCTCCTCACTTCTCTCTTCCAAACCATTTTCTTCCCCTTCCCCTTACCCTAGCTCTGAGTTTCCCTCTCCCCAGATGCCTCCCCTGACATCTTTATTCTATAGCCTACCAAGATCTACATACTGGGCTTTGAAATGTTTCGAATCCAGTTCTGATACTACCAACAGTCCTTCCCTCTATGCCCCTTATCGCATTTCGGGAGTGTTGTTTCTCTGTCTCATTTAATCTTCACATCAACCGTGTGAGTCCCATTACCCCAGTTTATAGATGAAGAAACACAGTCCGAGAAGTAGTTTGCTTTAAATAAACTACTTGGGGAAAATGAAAGGCAGATTTTGAACCCTGTTCTGTGTGACTCTAAAACCTGTGTCCCAAACCACTCTGCCATTCAGAATCAGTTCTGTGTGCGTGTCTTCCTGTACGCATCTTAGTGTTTGCTCTCCCTGTCTGATGGAAGCTTACCTAGGCAGGACCTGGGTGCTCTGGGAGAATATTCCCAGACTCACAGCCTGTGGCGTGCTTAGGGCCACATTTCTTTCCAGAGCAATCATTCAAGAAATATTGTTTACCACTTACGTGTTGTTGTTCTCTGACGGATGACATTTCTGAACATCGGCAGGGGGAGGCCCATTACTGGAAGTGGAAGCATTTTTTCCTACTTACCAATCAGCTGTGTTTTCCATTCATATCTATGAGACATTAAAAATCTGACTTCCAAGAGGAATAAAGAGCTCATTATTCATTATCATCTATTAAAAGTCTGTTTTGTGTAGACCATGAGGCTGGATTCTAGAAACAGCCACAGAGGACCCTGATTTGGGAGGCCGTGGACACAGGGTGTGCTGGGATGCAGAGCTGGGGGAGAGGAGGCTGGCAAGGGAGAGCAGGCAGGGAGCCAGTGGAACTAGGGCTGGAGGAAGTGTCCTGACAGTACTGGTCCCTGGGTTGAACTTGGTGCTGGATCTAAAAAATGTGTGGCAAACACAGCTGCCCACCTGGGAGGAATTTCCCGTGGTCGGGGCCGGGTGGTAGAGGGGCTTGAAGTTGGTGAGTGCCATCTTTGCTAATACAGGTGCTTGGTTCATTTAGCCCAGGAGCCCAGGCAGCAACTGAGGAAGCACAGGAAACATTCACTCATTCATTCACACATTCATTCACGCACTTGACAAATATTTATCTAGTACAGAACTTGTACTGAAAATTCAGTTATGAACAAGACAGGGCCTCTGCACCCATGGAGCTTGGAGGGGAGGCAGGCATTAAGTAGTATGACACAGGGGTGATTTGATTCCAGTTATGATCAATACCATGACAAGGGTGAACACAGTATTGCAAGAGGGTTCACGCACTGTGGCTAGACAGAGTGTTAGTGCTCCAAGCCAAAGGGTAGGAGTTCAAGACCAGGCTCCAAGCACAATGACCTCTGAGCCAGCAATTCATTTGGATCAAATGAGACAGGGCTTTTTGGAGGTCCAAACCCTGCTTAGCCCTTGAGGAATGAACCATCTAATTACAGAGACAGACCCTGGGCCTGTGTTAACAGAGTGCAGCGTGTTGAGTGAGCACTGGACTTAGAACCAGGAGAACTGGTGTCTCGTCCCAGTCATTGTTCCTGAATTGTACCTTGAGCAAATTGCCTAAAGTTCTGAGAGATTTAAACTCTTCAAGCTTTAGTCTCCTCATTTGTAAATGGGAGCAACACTTACTGCTCTGTTTGCTTTCTAGGATTTATGAATGAGAATGTGAAAGGGTTTGGTAAAAACAGGAGATCTTTTTTTTTTTATTTTATTGAGGTATAGTCAGTTTACAATGTTGTGTCAATTTCTGGTGTACATCACAATGCTTCAGTCATACATGAATATACAGATATTTGTTTTCATATTCTTTTTCACCATAAGCTACTACAAGATATCGAATATAGTTCC
Organism: Camelus ferus; assembly: GCF_009834535.1. Taxonomy (NCBI): domain Eukaryota; kingdom Metazoa; phylum Chordata; class Mammalia; order Artiodactyla; family Camelidae; genus Camelus; species Camelus ferus. Next base: position 63,705,130 of record NC_045696.1, read on the forward strand.
CTGTGCTATACAGAATAAACTTGTTTATCTATTTTATATATACGAGTCAGTATCTGCAAATCTCAAACTCTCAGTTTATCCCTTCCCACCCCTCTCTTCTCTGGTAGCCATAAGTTTGTTTTCTATATCTGTGAGTCTGTTTCTGTTTTATATATAAGTTCATTTGGCTTTTTTTTTAGATTCCACATATGAGTGATATCATATGGTATTTTTCTTTCTCTTTCTGGCTTATTTCACTTAGAATGACATTCTCCAGGGCCATCCATGTTGCTGCAAGTGGCATTATTTTATTCTTTTTTATGGCTAAGTAGTATTCCATTGTATAAATATACCACAACTTCTTTATCCAGTCATCTATCGATGGACATTTAGGTTGTTCCATGTCTTGGCTATTGTAAATAGTGCTGCTGTGAACACTGGGGAAAGCAGGAGATATTTATAACCATACAAACACACACACACACATACACACACACACATATGCGCACACACACACGCACACACACACACACACACACACACACACACCTTGAGCTTACTGAGCCCAGGATGTGTAGGGCCAAGTGCAGACTTCAGTGCTCATGAAGCCCTGGAAAGTTGGCTCTAGGCAATTCTTATGAGCAGTTTGCAGAGGGACGAGTTTGACACAAGGAAGAAGGAAGAGGCCTGATGTGGTCATTCCACCAAGGCTGGCATTTGTGGAGGCAGGTCACAAGGAGGGACCAGCCCTGAGGGGATGGCCAGAGGTATGTTTGGCAAAAGTCAGCAGCCTCAGTGTTGGGTAATGAAGGGTGAGAGAAATTGTATAGGACGGAAGGAAATAGCTGGGGAGGAACCTTGGAGCATGTGATCATCTCCTAGCTTATGTATGGTCCTACTTTTGTTAAACCTCACTTTAAACATTTAGATAAATCATGAATTTTTTTTTCCCAAAGAGGTTTAATTCTATCACAAAGAGAAGGGCCTGACTTTTCTACATATAAAATGTAAAGAGATCAGATGGGGTTGAGAATGTGGGCCACTTTTGAAGATAAATTAAGGTAGAATTTCTGTTTTATACCATTTAAATGTCTATTTTATACTATGTAAAAGGTGAATTTTAGATGGATTAAAGATCCACATGGGAAAGGTAATATTATAAAGCTATAAAAAAACCCACAGAATAAAAGGTTAAGAGAGTATATTTGTGACTCTGGGGTGGAGACTCTTAAAGAAGAATCCAGAAGCACAAATATCAGGGCAAAATATTGATGGTTTTGGCTACAGCAATTTTATTGTATTTTATTTTTAAATTTATTTTAATTTTTAATTTTTCTTTGGGGGGGATGAGGCAATTCAGTTTATTTTTATTTATTTATTTTAACGGAAGTACTGGGGATTGAACCCAGGACCTTGAGCATGCTAGGCATGCACTCTACCACCAAGCTATAGTCTCTCCTCCTACAGCAATTTTAAATTTTTGTGTTCAACAAAGGATACATTAGATGAAGATTAAAGAAGGACAACAGATGAAGAGAAGATGTTTGCAATGCCTTGAGCTAATGGGGTTAAATAGAATAAACAAGGAACTTCTGTAGACTAAAAAGAAAAAGATGGGAAATTCAGTGGAAAAATGGTCAAAGGCTATGTGTAAGCAAGTTGAACAGGGGAAATTTTAAGATGAACAAGTGCACAAAGAGTTGCCCAACCTCACTAATAATCAAAGAAATGCAAAGTAAAATCACAAAATTGTATTTATACTCACTAAATTTGCAAAAATGATAAATACTGGTAAAAATGTGAGGAAATAGGCACCCACAAGCATTGTGAGTCTGCCATTCCAGACAGCGAACTTCATGTACAGTATGTACTTAACTGGAAAAAGCAGGTGCTGCCTGGCCAGCTCTCGCTCCAGGAGTAAATGTCACAGAAGCGCCTGTGCAAGTCAGAGCTGTGTTGTTTGTGGTAGCAGGGAGTTGGCGATGATCTCAGAGACCATCTCTCAGGGAATGGATAAATGAAATCGGGTGGATACATGCCATGGAATATTATGCAGTCATCAGAAACAGTGAACTAGAAGTAGGACTCCAGACTGAGTAAATCTTAGCAAAATGGTTTTGAGTGAAAGAAAACAGAAAGACATATACAGTACAACAGCATTTATATAAATCAAAACCACAACAGAAGAAAATCATATTTTGCAAGGATGTATTCATATCCAAGGATTTACACAAAACACACTAAATTAAGTGCCTATGCAGCAGCAAGAAATGGGGATATATCAATCAGTGTCCAAATGGGAAAACAGAAAACGTGCTAGATATTTTAAACAGAGAGGATTAATTGATTGATTGATTATTTTAAAACAATTTTTATTTTATTTTTTTGGTAGGGGAGGTAATTAGGTTTGTTTGTTTGTTTATTTTATGGAGTTACTGGGGGTTGAACCCAGGACCTCGTGCCTGCTAAGCAGGCACTCTTACCACTGAGTTATACCCTTCCTCCCAAACAGGACTTAATACAGGGAATTGAGTACAAGGGTATTGGAAGGCAGATAGATGAGAAAGGGAACACAGAGGTAACTGAAAACTGATCACAGCTAAGGCTGGTGGAATGAAAGGGAAGAGATGGTGTTGTCAGACCTAGGAGTTCAAAGGCGGGAAGCCCTGGCTGCTGTGGTGCTCAGACCTCTGGGGTAGGGGCTCATCTGGTGCTGATGGCCAATGCTGGGAGTGTTGAAGGAGGCTGGGGATGGAGCTATGGCTCTCCTCTGCTCCTGGAGGAATGCTGACAGAAGCCAGAAAACTGAAAGACAGCTCTTCTGTTCCTCCTGCCTTTCTAACTCCAGCCTGTGTGTCCCATTGGCAGACACTGCCAGGAAGCCAGTTGACAAAGAGGTCTGGGAAATGAAGTTAGAGGTTAAGCCCCAGTATTACAGAGCAAAATATAAAATTATAGGCTTTGGCTCAGAGATATAAGAAATAAACAATGCAGTAAAAACAGCAAAATGTAATTAAAAATAGGAGACTTGTCTTGGACTACTGGTGCTGGTGCACTTATGAATGAAGAAATATGATTAACTCAATTCTGAAACTAGATCCAAAAATCCATAAAAAATAAGTGTTCAGGACAAGGACCTATGTGACATGGAGATGGTTTGGGGTCTGACTCACCATGTCACCTCGGCCAAGTCATTCAGTTTTCACGTATGCTAATCATTGGCCTAAATGTAATAGCAAACATTCTAGAACTTCTAGAAAGAAACACAGAAGAAATCTTAGTGATCTTAGATTTGACAAAGATTTCTTAAATTTGATACGATAAGTATGAACTGTAAAGTTTTTAAAAAGTAAACAGGACTTCATCAAAATAAAGACTTTTGCTGTTCAAAAAATACTACTAGAAAATTGAAAATGCAAGTGGAAGAGTATTTTTGCAGAATATATATCTGATAAAGGACTTATGTCTAGAATATAATAAAGAATTTTTCCAACTCATTGAGAAGAAGGCAAATAGCCTAATTTTTTAAATGGGCAAAAGATTTGAATAGACATTTTATCAAAGAAAATATTTGGATGGCAAGTAAGCACATGAAAAAATTGCTCAACATCACCAGTCACTAGGAAAATGCAAAATAAAACCATAGTGAAACATCCTTAGTCTCCCACCAGAATCGCTGGATCCTCAGTGCTGGTGAGGATCTGGAGCAACTGCGACACACACTCCTGATGGGAATGCAAAATGGTAGAACTGCTTTGGAAAACAGTTTGACAGCTTATTTTAAAGAGTTAAAAACATACCTCTCATGTGATTAAGACATTCTGTTCTTAGGTATTTTTCAAAGAAATAAAAGCGTATGTTCAGACAAACACTTGTACAAGAATGTTCATAGCAGCTTTATCTGTAATAGCCAAGAACTGGAAATAACGCAAATGTCCATCAGTGGATGATTGAATTAAAAATTGTGGGATAGTCATCCAACTGAATACTATAAAGAAGTAAAATAAAATGAACTATTTATACACATAACAGTATCAAGGAATCTCAAAATAATTATGCTGAGGGTAAGAAGCCAGACAAAAAGAGTACATACTGTATGATTCCATTTATATAAAATCGTAGAACATGCAAACTAATCTATGGTAACAGAAAGTGGATCAGTGATTGCCCAGAGACTCTGGGGTCGGGTAGAAGGGATGTGGGCAGAGGAGAGGAGGCAGGAATCACAAAGGAGCCCAAGGAAACTTCGAGGAGTAATAGACATGTTCATAATCTTTATTTCAGTGAGGGTTTCACATGTGCATATGTAGTTCACAACAAATCAAACTGTATGCTTTAAATGTGTGCAATTTATCATACATCAATTATACATCAATAAGACCAAAAACATAAAGTGCTCAGGGTGGGGAGTCATGTGATATGGGTGCTACTTCCAGTTCTGGGCCCAGTTACCACGTCATCTTGGCTGAGTTACTGAACCACATGGCTCTCTGGGTTTTCACCTGTGCTCTGGGCGCTTTGGATTAGATCACAGATAATAAATGCAAATACTCTCAGAAGCCAGGAAGGAAATACGAATGAATGACTTGGCCAGGTTCACCATGGAGAGGGGTGGGGACTCTGGCTGCACAGAGAGTGCGTGTCCTGTCCAGAGGGGGCAGCTGCTGATTACCTCTGGCCATTTGCTGTTTGGATGGAATGTGGGCAGTGTTACTTCAGATTTTTAAGAGAAACATGAAATCTCGATTTTTAAAATGAATAAAATTGTGCAGCCTGCACTTACACAGGTGCAGACAAGACCCAGCCCAAGACCCACCAGTTTGGGGTCTCTGCACTCAGTGACACCTGGGACGCTCTCACAGTCCATGACCAAGGCCCTCATCTCAACTGTCAGCCAGAGTCACTTTCCTAGTTCTTTTTCCCTAGACTTTACTAAGGAAACATCTCCACCAATGCCCTTGCATCCTGCCTGCCTTCCATCTGCCACTTGACCTAAATAACACCTTATCCCTTGGTAGACGTTGCACTCTGATTTTTTTCAGTTCATGGGGGAGAAACCCTGGGTAACTTTACAGAATTAGTTGTAAAGTTACCCCCCAAAACTGAAAGCAGGGACTTAAATAGATATCTTTATATACACAAGGGTTCATAGCAACATTATTTACAACAGCCCAAAGGTAGAAACAACCCAAATATCCAGCGACAGATGAATAGGTAAACAAGATGTGGTACAATACAATGGAATATTATTCAGACTTAAAAAATGAATGAATATGATATCACTTATATGTGGAATCTTAAAAAAAATAGACACAAATGAACTTACAAAAAAAAAAACAGACGCTAAAGGGCAAAAATTGTGTAATTCCAGTCGTATGACGTGCCTAGACTTCATAGAGACAGAGTCGAGTTTGTGGTTGCCAGGGGCTGGGGACAGGGGAAATGGGGAGTTAGTGTTTAATGAATACAGTGTTTCAGTTGGGGAAGATGAAAAAGTTCTGGAGAGGGACAGTGGTGATGGTTGCACGACAATGTGAATGTGCTTAATGACACTGAACTGTTCACTTGAAAATGGTTAAAATGGTAAATTTTATGTTATGTACATTTTACCATAATAGCAAAAAAAATTTAAAAGAAGCTAGACACTTGTTTGGCATTTTCAGATCGTGTGAGGCAAGGTGAGAGGCTCTTTTCAACACTCTGTGCTTAGGAACCACTGCCACTCCACCACCCCATGTGGCTTGCTGTCTCTGTGACTCCCTGCAGGGTTCCTCACACACCAGGGGGCCACTTGCAGGTCACGAAGGCTCACTGAGGCTCCGTCCATTTGGAGGAGTGAGTCTCAGTTCCAGCTGTACTTTGGGAGCTTTGAAAAATGCAGATGCCTGGGCCCCACCCTTCCAGAATCTGGTTCAATCACTGTGGCCATTGAGCCCCGGTCCCTGCATTTATTAAGAGCCTCCCTGGCCCCGGGTTGCTCTAGTGTACAGGCAGGGTTGGGAAGCTCCCAGAGAGAACTCTGTTTTGAAAAATCAGTAGGATGTTTTACAAATATAATAGATGAGTAACTCAAAGAACATATCAGGCAGAACGGAGCAGAGGCCTGGGGCAGGACAGCTCTGGGGAGGTGGGTTTGTCCTGGGAAGGGTCCTGCAGGGGTGGGCGGATCTGCAGGTGTGATTATCTGCACTCTGTAAAGAAGCAAGAAATGAGTAAGCCACACTGCTTGGTTTGGAGGAAGGGAAAAAAACAAGATTGGGATGAAGTAATAAAACACGAGACAAGAGGACCTAGAGCTCCAAGGTGAAGCGTTGGGTTTTTTCCTATTCCTGAGCAAACGCTCATAAATGGAGAACATTCACTTCTGCAGAGAAGTCTTGGATTTCCATCTCAGGTAATTCCATGGTGAGAAAAGTAATCCAGGTTCCTCTAAGCAGAAGTCTATCTACACCCCCCCCCCGCAATTCTCTGTCAAAAGAGACCAAACCCCAGTCTAAAGGCAGGATTTCATTCAGAATAGCATCTATACTTACAAAATCACTCGACCCAAAGTTTGGGTTATTTAATTTAGTGATTTGACCGAGTCAAGCAGTTTTTTGAGGGATCAGAGATAACAATCTAAAAAGAAAAATAGAGGACTAGCTAAAATTTGACTCTTCGGTTTTGTCATCCTAAATCTTTTATGAAACACAGTGGAGAATTAATTAATTGATCAATCTGGTCCCCTTTCCCTAAAAAATATTTCTCCAAATCATCTCCTGGAATTGGTAGGGAAATGGCTGTCATGTGACAGAGATCAAGTGAACCATCAAAACCCATCGGAACATAGTTTTTAAGAATCGAGGAACGAGAAAGAGGTTCTGGAGGGAACATGAGTCTTTATTTCATGGAAAGAGTTTCGTGGTACCAAGAAGCTGATTGAGCCTGTGAGAGTCTCAGTGCACGGGAAGGTCTTCCTCACCCGCAGGTCACCGCCCTGGCCGTCCCCTGTGCACAGGAGTCAAGGACTGAGGACAATCCTAACATCCAGGACGCTAGCTAACCTACACTGAGTGCTTGCTCTGATCTCTCCGGGCACTCGTCTATAAACCTAGTGTGTGTCCAGATTTCTAATCCTCAGGACCACCCAGTGAGATGGGGATTATTTTCATCACACCCATCCAAGGGTGAGGAGCCTGGGACAAGGAGCAGTTCAGTAATTCACCCAAGATCAACATATATTGCTGTGTTGGACTCAGACTAGCCTGGTTCAGAGCCTGAGTCCTTCACACGCCACGGTTATCCTGGAAGAAGGAAAGGAAGGTGGAAACAAAAGTGTTTATGAAGTGCCAGCTACTTCACACGTGGTTGTTTCATTTCACCCCCATGACACATCCTTTGTCCCATGTTATAGTCACAGAAGGGGGGAAACACAGAGTTAAGAGTTTAATGACTAGTGAGTGAGAGGTGGAGCTAGGATTGAACCTTAATTTATCTGACTGTAAACCAGTGCTTTTTCCACTAAACCATGAAATTTCAGAGTAGCGCCCATGCATGAAAGCACACTTAAGGCAGAAAGTCTCTTGCTTAGGTCTTCATCCTTACCTTTGTACAGTTCTAACAAGTTGGTTACCTGGTTTCCTGGCTCAAAGCCAGAAAGTATGTGAGGGGGTTGGAGGGAAAAGTATGGGTAGGTGGACTGCAGGGGAAATAAAGTTGACAGAGAAATAAATGTCCAAGAGAAAAGAATTATTAACCAAGCAGTGTCTTAGCTATCCATCTTTGATTTCTTTGAACAGATGTTTTGTGATAAAAGTTATATGACTTCTTTAAAGGAGTCAGAGGAAAGCGGTTGGATGACTTCATCAAGGTAGATTTGGTAAACTTTAAAAAATTCGCACAAAGAAAATCTTTACTTAAATTTAGAACACAAAATTAAGTACAATCAAGAACTCTTTTTTAAAAAGCCATTTTATACCATATGATATCACATATATGTGAAATCTAAAAGGCGGTGGGAAGGCATGAACTCGGAGTTCGAGAATTGCAGATACTCTAACTACTATATAGAAAATAGATAAACAACAAATTTCTGCTGTAGAGCACAGGGAACGATATTCAATGTCTTGTAGTAACCGGTAATGAAACAGAATATGAAAACGAATGTATGTATACATATATATGACTGAAATATTTCGCTGGACACCAGAAATTGACGCAACATTGTGAACTGACAATACTTCAATAAAAATTAATTAATTAATTAAAAGCCATTTGATTTGACTCTAGAGAATACTTTACCATTTTTCTAAACAGTGTAACATCCGTAAAATGATGATTCCAAGATTATGAAACACGCATCAGAAGGCGTGGGGAGCTCGGACGCAGTTGCAGGATGCAGCGCAGGTCTGTGCCCGGGCATGCCCTCCTTCCCCACCTGCCCTCCGCTCCTCTGCAGGGCCAGGGCAAGCTCTTTCCGGGCTCTTCTGAGAAGTCAGCCCTATTCCCTCTGCCGCACCCATCCCCACCCCGCAGTTCTCACACTCTGAGGGCTTCTGAGTGAAGAGTGTGCCTTAGAACACAGCTTGCTGGGCTCCTCCCCAGGAATTTCTGATTCAACAGTCTGGACCTGAGCATCTGTGTTTCTAACACGTTTCCAATGGATGCTGATGCTACTGGTTGGATGAGGCCACGTTGAGGACCACGGCTCTCTCCACTGCTGCCCTGGTCTCTTCACTTGTTTTACTTCCACTTTGGCCAAGCAATGTCTGTGTTTTCTCAGGAGTCTGTGAGCTTCTTGAAGGAAGGAGCTGGCTTTCTGGCCTGGGAGGAGGGGAATAGCAGGCTGCTGAGGGGCTGCTGGGTGAGGATGCCTGCTGAGCAGAGAGGACCCAGGGCTGAGGAGTCTGTGCAGTGAGAAGGCTTTAGTCACAGGTCTCTGAACTACATCCCAACCCAGACCCTGCTGGACTCACAGACTCAGTGGAAACTTAGGAACTGTAACTCAATGCAAAGAGCTAGTTTAAACAAGAAAGGCAGATGCAGCACTCCCTGGAACCCCTAAAACAGAGCATGATACAGGGACAGGTGTTTTTCTCTACTTACTCACAAACCACTCTTCTGGCCCCTCAAGGAATTCAGGCCATCACTAGCAATGCTTGACTGAGAGGACAGAGCCCAGGAGAGCAGGGCATCGTCCAGGGCCACATTGCCCAATATGGTAGCCATTAGCCACACATGGCTATGTAAATGTAAATTTAAATGAATTAGAATTTTAAAAAATTTTTAAATTCAGTCCATCATCACACCAGCCACCTTTCGAGGGCTCAGTAGTCACAGATGGCTAAATGGCCATCCCACTGGACAGGCAGCACAGATACGGAACATGTCCAGCACTGCAGAAAGTTCTGTTGGCTAGCCCTGCTGTCAGGGCTTGGACAATGATGGCAGTCTCCAGGGCAGGGCAAGGCTGCATGTTTGTGCCCCTCCCGCCACGTGCTACTGCTGCCCAAGATCGGCAGACTCTGCAGTGCCCCACAGATGGGTGCCTGAGAACAGATGCTCCTCTCTGCCTCCCCACTTTCCTACACTTCTTGGACAAGGACGTTAGTGCCCAGTGTGGCAGTGGCACCCATGACAGAGGGGCACTGGTGGGACTGAGAGTAGGATCGTCCCAGAGCAGGCTAAGCCACTCCCTGGGACTCCTTGCAGGCTGCTCAGGCCGAGCTGGGTCACAGCATCTCCACTGCCCTCGGGGTCAGCTGCTGCCTCGGCTGGCTCCTCCTGCAGCAGTTACTTTCCCTCCGCTCTCTCATAAACTGGGTGTGCGCCTTCACTTGTCATCACTCCTCTTTTAAAAACAGCCCACTCTGAGTTACAATTCAGGAATTTAAAAGGATGACAAATAGAACAGCAGAGTTGGTCTATCCAGGCCAAAGATAGCTTCTCTAAGACTTAGTATATTTTAACAAGAAGGTTTCCCAGACTTCCCTGGAGACATTGCCATGGGTGGATAAATCTCTCTCCATAGACGAGTTACAAGTTACGTGACTGTAGGTAGCTTAAATGTTCCTTTGTTGAATTCCTCCTTAACTCATCATAAAATGGAAAAACAGAATCTAATTTCCTTGGGGGAGGGGGCTAAAGGCTGAGGTAGGTGGGAGGGAGGGCACTCCAGGGGGTCTTTCAAGTTGCACTTGGGACTTGAATTGTAGCAGATGGTCCCTAGTTTGTCTCTGCCAACCCCTCACCCGTCTGTACTGCAGGGGTCTTAGCCGGTGGCTGGGTAACAAAGCAAGGACCACTGTAAATGGAACACACTGAGGGGAGAAGGAAGCAGTCTAAGAACAGAATGCTCATCCAGGTCATGGGGCTGGGTCCAGTTTGAGCCCAAGCAGTGTCCACGGCTAGAAATACACAGGATGTGTGGCAACAGGCGACCAGAAGTCTGTTCATGCGACGGGGCCTCAGCAGCCTCCTGGGAGAGCTCTCATTGTACGAGAGTCGGAACCGGAGCGTTGCAAGCTTGATTTGGTAGGCACCTGTTCTAAGCTGGAAGAGGGGAAAGACTCCCACTGGCACCATGGCATCTGTCACCCAGATTTGTCTCCAGCCCAGCTAGGGGGGATGGAATGAGCATGGCCACCCTTAGGAAATTATTTGGCTCCAAAACAAACAAAAACAAATAAACAAACTGCTGGGCCCAAGCAGCACAACTTGGGGATTTCTCTAAGCAGAGTGGTGATCAGAGAGGTTCTTTCACATGTTCCATCCTTAGAACCTCCCTCCTAACGCTGTGTCCAGTGAGGATAAACTTATTGATGAGCAGCATGTGATCTGAAGAGCATCCGGAAGGCTTATCAAACACTGACCCCCCCATATAGACACACACAGGAGTGTGTGCCTGTTAAAACACAAATTCATAAAAGACAATTTCACTAAATACTCAAGTTATTCTAGGTCAAATTATTTTGAACTTTTAAAACAGCGTTTTTTTCATTTTATTCTTAATTAATGTCATTATCTTTACAGTTCTGAGTCAGGCTTTCCTCTCCATTCTTGGGGTGTTTTATGTACTCCCGGGAGCATTTGAAAGGTGCAGCTGCCCCCAGTTTTACATCCACCCTGATCTTCTCTCCTGAACTGCAGCCGCAGACATCAAATTGCCTCCTGCACATGACCACGGTGATGTCTCTCAGGCCCCTCGCCTCCACAGACTGGATTCTGAGCCCATCCACCCCTTCCTCCTGACACCACCCCAGGCTGCTCCTCCTGCAACCCCATCCCCGTCAGAGAACAGCAGCAACCCCCATGCCCGCCCCAACCCCCTTCCCTGACTTCCACAGCAGTCAGTCCCTAGATCCTGCTGCTTTTACTTCCTGCGTAGATCTCAAATCTGTCCCTGGCCCTTGTCACCACTGCCAGCATCCCAGGTCCAGATACCATCATTTGTCACCTGAAATACTGCAAACTCCCTCCTGGCAGGTCGTCCCAGCTCCCACCTGGCCACCCTGCTTCCCCCACCCCCTTCAAACAACATTGAACTTTGAAACATGTAACCCTGAATATATCACATCCCTGTTGAAAACTCTAGTTGTTCACTATTGCCCTTAAGATAAAGCCTCAAATCCTTAGCACAGTTAATAAACAGCCCTCGAACATGGCCTCGGCCCCCTAGGGTGACCCAATCCCTGAATGTCGCACTGGAAGTCCTGGGTTCTTAGTTTCTGGCAAACCAGGCTGTTGCATTGCTTCTCTTCCTTCCCCAAGCCCCCAACCCCTCTACCCTACCCCGCAACCACAGCTATTTTCACCCCTTCTGAATTTCTGTCATGTAACGCTGTCTGTCACCTCGAGAACTTCACACTTGTAGTCCTGGGTCTCCTACTGAGAACACTCTGCCCCAGCCCCTTTGTCTTTTGAACTTTTAAACCCCCTCCCCACGGTGGGAAGGTGGGGTTGGTTAGATGACTGGAAGCGCCCCTTGTGACACCTAAATACATTATTGCCATCGCAGGACATCCGGATGCCTCCCTCCGTGACCGTGACCGTGACCGTGACCGTGACCGTAAGTGCTGCAGGAGGGGCTGCATCGTCTCTGCCCCTGTTGTCACCCCACATCAGGCACAAAATTACATTTTGGTTTCCCTCCTCTTCCATTACGTACATGCTAAAATCCAAAGCCTTTGCCCTGGAGCTTAAGGTGCTCTGTGATCTGACCCCTGCTGTCAATCACCTCCCTATCGCTGTGCAGGGTTCCTGCCGTTAGAGCATTGTGCACGCTCAGCCCTGCAATACTGTGACCAAGGAGCACTGGACATTGAATTCATTTTTATGTTCAGCAGAACACCTGCCAGAGTCTGGACAGAGCAGGTGCTCAGTGACAGTGTGTTGAGTGGAACAGACTAACTCCTGCTCCTGGCTGCATGGTCACTGTGGCCTGTCTGGCCCTGTCCATTGAGGGGCAGGCCTGGAACTGCCACCCTTTGTAACAGACACTAACACACAAAGGGGTGAGGTTAGTTCCTGTGCATAGGGTCCCGGAACTGGCTGACCTCAGTAATACTTCTTAGCGTGCTACTGATGCAACTAGGATTTTCTTAAATCAACACAGCAGTATGCCCAGGGTGTTTTCTACAAACTTTATTTGAAACATTTCAATGTCGGTTATTGATCACCCCCTGCCTCCACCCAAATGGTAACTGCTCAAAACCAGATCAAGAGGAGTGATGCTGACACCTCCCAGCCGTGGCTGCGCTCTGTTCTAGGCTGCATGCTGGGGTCTGGAGATGCCTTACAGAGGAGCTTACAGTCTAACGAGGGGGTAGAATGAGCTGGGAAACAACCCCACAGGGAAGTACCAGCAACACAGCAAGACAAGAGCACCACGGAGGGTCCTGTGTGATGCGGCAGGAGACCGAGGATCAAGTGGGAGGGCTTATGGAGGGTGCTGACCCACAGCAGGTGCTCAGCAAGTGGTGAGGCGTCTTAGTCTCACTGCCACGCGTCTGGCTGAGGGCACAGAGGAGTGAGGCCTCCGCCTGCACCTGGTTGCTATGCCTCCTCCCACCCCCTCCATCGCTCCAGCCAGATTTTCTATCAATGAGAAACACACCAAATTCTTTTCCACCTGAGGAGGGCAAAGCTCTTCCTGATGCCGGGAACCCTCTGTTCCTGGCTCTGGGCAAAGCTGGCTCCATCTCGTCCTTCCAGCCTCAGGGTAAATGCCGCCTCCCCCAAAAGGCCCTTCCTGATGGCCCCATCACTCCCAGAGTTATTGTCTATTACATCATACAGCCTATTTCCTTCTTGGCAATTACCAGAAACTGTAGTCATTTGGTTTCTTTCTTTGCTTTGTCTATTGTCCTGCTAGACTTCAAGCTCCGGAAAGAGAAGAGCCACTTCTGTGCGCCTCCACCATTGTGGCCCAGTCCCTGGAATGAGCTCGTTGTGTGATCAGCATGTGGTTGATCTGCCTCTGCCTGGGGGAGCTGGGAAGACCTCGCAGATAAAGGTGCATTTGACCAGGGCCTGGGAGAGGGATCAAGAGGTTACCCACCAGGAGGCTGCAAAGATGATGTGGCACCTGGCCTGCTTCTCAGTGGGAAGGGAGCACTGAGAAAGGAGATTTTATCATGACTAGCAGCTCTGTCCAGAAGACAGGTCACTGAGCCCAAACCAACGCTGGGCATTCAGAGTTACCCTGTGGGTGGGAGGGAAGGGCGGTGGGCTCTTCATCCCACTGTCAGATGCTGAGGGCTCAGGCCCCGCCTCTCCCCTGGGTTCTCTTAGCTAGCAGCCTTCCGACCTGGAATCAGCTTTTCACAGTGTGACCTGCCCACCGGGCCGGGGTGGGGAAGGGGATGAGCCTTATCGGGTGACCAAGCCCAGTTTTTAAACAATAGTGATGAAATCTAGAGGCATTACCATTCACTGGGCACCTGCTAAGCAGCAACCGCCGTGCTGGGTGTTTTACACACAAATGTCTGTTTAAGCCACAGCTGCTGCCCAAAGTTGGCATGATCTCCCCCATTTTCCAAGGCTGAAACTGGGATTCTAATAGGGTGAGTAGAGGTGGTAAATATATACAGTGGAATATAACTCAGCCATAAAAAAGAATGAAATAATGCCATTTGCAGCAACATGGATGGATCTAGAGATTATCATATTAAGTGAAGTAAGTCAGGCAGAGAAAGACAAACTTCATATGATATCACTGATATGTGGCTCTAAAAACAAAAGGATACAAATTCTATTTACAAACCAAAAACAGACTCACGGACATAGAAAACAAACTATGGTTACCAAAGGGGAAGGGGCAGGGAGGGGTAAATTAGGGGTTGGGGGTTAACAGACACATGTTACTATATATAAAATAGATAAACAATAAGGTCCTACTATATAGCACAGAGAACTACATTCAGTTTCTTGTAATAACATATAATGGAAAAGAATCTAGATACATGTATATATGTGTAACTGAATCACTTTGTTGTGCACCTGAAACTAACATTGTAAATCAACTACATGTCAATAAAAAACAAACAGACAAAAAAACCCAAGAAGGATGAGTAACATGTCCGAAGTCTCAGGCCTGGGAAGCTGTGGATGGAGTTGCAGATTCAGCTGCGTCTGACTGCAGCCAGTGCTCTGAATCACAATCTCCTCTGGCCAGAGTATCTCACAGGTGAATCGATTACTTAGGTTTGGCTGGGTCCCTTGGGGGTTGAGTCATCGTAAGTCAGGCAGCCTGAACCTGTTCCTCTCTGGGAAGCTGATACACACCTAATCCCTAAACTAACGCCACCGAGGGCGAGACTCTGGACTCTGGTAACCCCGTGATAGGGCTCTTATACCCTCCCCGACCCAGAGCCGGAGACTGCTTCTCCCCAGGGCAGGACTGGGGTACCTATTGCAGAAATCGCGCTTGGCTCTGCCCTGGAACGGGGTGGCTAAGAGCTCGGGTAGAGAGGTAGACGGATTGGTTTGAAATCCAACTCCTGATCTTAGCAGCCGTGTGACCCTGGCTGGAGCAAGTCTCCTTACCACTCTGAACATCAATCCTCACCTGCGAAACAAAGTCAAGAACAGTCTCCTGGTGTTGCTGTGAGAACCACATGAAAAAAAACCTCTGTAAGGTTCCAAGCACAGAATCTTGGCATACAGCAGGCCCTCACCCATCGGTGGCTTTTAATGTCATTGCAGTTGTTAACAGTCTTAAGGAGAGGTGTCTGAGATCGAGCGGGTTTGAATCCTGGTGCCATCCCTTTCTAGTGACTTTGGGCAAGGTATTGGACTTCTAAACTCCTCATCTTTAAACTGGATAATTTAGGAAGTTTGGAGAGGTGGGAGGCCAGTGCCCTCACCCTTAAATTAAAATCAGCTTCTGTTAAAGAATTGGGAAATGCCAGAGGTAGAGAATGACTCTTGCCACATATGGACAGCATCTGCCTGAATCCATGGGCTGCCAAGAGACGGCCCAGGACTTCTGGACCATCTGAATCTCATCAGGGCGTCCAGGGTGTGGTCTCCATAGTGTGGCTGCATCAGCTAGTCTGAAGCTTTTGACTAGTCTGTTGTTTTGGTTGGATCTAAAAGAAGATTGTCACAAGTATACTCAGCATGGGAGTTAGGAAAGAAAAGGCCACAGACAAAGGCCGCGTCCACACATGCTGCCCTGGGCGTGCCTGGCCTCAGGAGTTCAGACGTGTAGCCCAGGGCAGGCCACCTCGCTGTGGAAACAAGGGCTCTGGGTGATCAGAGCTCCCTGGCGTGGGTTCTAAACCTCTGGTTCTGCTTTTGTGCCCCCTACCTGCCTCACAGTGTTCACCTTCTCACCAGGAGAAAAGCTAAGATCGTTGGCACCTCAGGCTCTTGGTAACACGTCAGACCCTGAATGTGAGCAGATATGAATTAGTCCTGAAATGTGGACCCCCCTCTCTCTGAGGACATGGACAACACTGAGTTTCTGGGCCTGCCAGGCTGAGAACCCAATCCTGTCACATGGCGGCCCTACCAAGTTACAGCCACTCTGAGGCCCTTACGGAGGTGGCACATGACTGTCCCAGAGGGCACTCGTCTCCAAGTCACCTTTATCCATAATAATGCCACCCTCAGTGTTGTGCAAAGGATTAAATATCCATGTCTGGGCATATACTAGGTACTCAGCAAATGCAGATTCTTTCCTCATCTTCTGTAAACCCTATAACCAGCCTGGGTCAAGAGATTGTGATCATCTTAAGGCCTGGAACCCTGCCTCCTATTGCTCTGGTTTCTCTCCCTCACTCCCCCAGAAGTCCCTAGGACCTGACCTTGCCCTTGGTGGTCATCTTAGCCACACTGCAGGTTCTTGCCTTCCTGCTCTCTGCCCACACATCATTCATGCCCTCCAGGTGTTCCCTGAGCCACACAGCAGCAGCTACACAGTGGAGCAAAACAGGCCCGCAGAGTAGCACCCAGATTCTAGAGCTGCCTCCCACTCACTGAGGGACCTGGGCCTCCCCTTCCGCATTTGTGAAATGATGGAATTGGGCTAGCTGCTCACATGCTGTGCTCATATGAATGAATTATTCCATCCATCTGTTTATCCATCCATCATTCATCCACTCACCCATCCATCCATCCACCCATCCATCGCACACCCATCTCAGGCACCTTCTCAGTGCTCTGTTAGGGACTATTATAGGAAGAGAGTTGAATAGCTATGCCCCAGGCCTCTAGCCCCTCACACCACAGTGAAGGAGGCAGACCCCCTCACAATATGATGTACCCTAGGAGGGGACAAGCAGTGGGACAAGCTGGAGACCAGGGTCATGCTCTAAGTGAGTGTCCCCAGCCAGTGGTTCTGCAGAGTGAGGGTGCCCAGAGGTTGGTCCCTTTCCGAGAGAGATTCCTCCCCTCTCTGGACCATTAGTCAGCGCCCTGAAATGCCCGCCTCCCCGTGGCGGTCCCTCTTGTCCTCCTGCAGCGCAGCACAAAGGTCCTGTTGTGGGCTGCAGCCCAGGCTGCCTAGAGCCTCGGGCTGACTCACCCTCTTGCCATTTCCTCTGTGCGGCTCTCAGGCTCCTTGCTGGAAGCCATCATGTGCCTGGCTGCGGCTGCTGCGGGGCAGGCGGGGAGGCGGGGAGCCGGGCAGCGGGTGGGGAACTTCACCTGGTTGGTGGCCCACAGCCCCCCCACCGCATTCCCCCTTCTCCCCACCCGCCCCCCACCATCAGGCGCTGGCGGCGGCGGCGAAGGCAAAGTGCCTGCCTGGGGAGGCAGGGATGTCCCTGATCAGGGTTCCTCAGCTCCAGGTCCCCGGTCTCTAAACCAACACATCTTTATGAAAAGTGAAAATTGCCCAGAGAAGGGAAGTCCCGGGGTGGGGCTTGGGAAGCATCATGGGCTGCCGGCCTCCTGGCGGCTCTTTCGTCTCAGCCCAGAGGCCTTGAAGACAGCAGGATGCCTGTGCTGGAGGCATCCTCCCCGACCTGGCTCAGGGCTAGGGCTGGCGTGTGGCCAGAGGTGGCCGCCACTTAAGGAAGAGTGAAGAAAGCCAAAGAGCACGGACCAGAAACCTGAGACGTGTTCCTCCGCAGGTTCACTGCGTGACCTGCAGCAAGTGTTAGCAATGGAATTTCAGGCATTTCTCCCAGCAGGTTCTAAGTCCTGGCTCCTCAGACCCTTCCCGGTCTGGCTCCTGTCTCCTGCGCTGGCTCTGTTTCTGCCCATGCAGCCCTTAGCTTTCCCTTCTAGCCGCTCTAAACAGCTCGTTCTGCCGTGAGCACACCACGTTCTGCTCACCTCCAGGTTTTGCACAAGCTGTTCCTGCTGCAAGGGAAGCCCTCTCCATCCTCCTCGAGGACACCTGGTTAGTCCTGTCTTTCGGGAGTCAGCTCAGACATCATTTTCTGCAGGAAGCTTCTCCCTGGAGTCTGTCAGGTATAGATGCTCCCCCTCCGCACTCCTCCGAGAACATTTGCACAGACGTGTCAGAGTGCTCACCACCCCCAACTCTGCATCTCCAGCTTGTTTACATGAGGGAGAGCACTGAAGCAGTGAGTGAATGAATGAAGGGCTTGAGAAAAGATATGGCTTCACAACCCAGTCCCCTGTGGGCAGGTACTAAGGCAAACCTTATGGGAAGCCTAAGTCTAAGAAAATGGCTCTAATTCTGTCCTTATTCCTTTTACAATTTTTAGGCATCTCATGTGAAACTGCAGGTGCTAATGTGAGGTTATTGCCCTGGAAGGAGGAGGGATCCACCCAAGCCAGGGAAGTGCACCTGGCATCAGTATTTGGGGTTAAGGGCCACACACAATTTGTCATCCGGCCATGGAAACCAAAACGTGTGTGGCTGTAATGATGCTCCACCTCGGGCCATGTCAGCAGGCCGTTCCTGAGAGCTGCGCAGAAGGCATTGAGAATAAGCCCCACACACCCCTGCGGTTCTTTAGATCTGCAAAGCTTTCACCATCACTGGTCTGATGGGATCGGAGTAGGCAGGGTGATGATAATTATTGCCCCTGTTTTAGAGATGAACATATTAAGCTTTAGGAAAATTGAGTTTTGCTTAATATCCCAGACAGTAAGTGGGAGGAAAGAACCCAGGTCTTCCTTCAACAAATCCTCAGAGACCGTGGGTGTCAAGCACCATGAAAATGAAGGCACCAGGTTCTTGGCTCGTGGCACCAGGGAGCACCCAGGTTCATCAGGGAGACCCACGTGGAGCCTAACAAATGCTGCCGTCATGGTGGGTTCAAGGGTATATTGACGTCCAGAGGAGGGAGAGGTTTGTTCTGGCTGTGAAGTCAGGGAAGCCTTTACAGAAGAGGAGACTCTTAAATGGGGCATTGACAGGTGAGTAAGAGTCTTCTGGAAATAGAAGAACATAGGGAAGAGAACGCAGTGAGAAGAAACGCGCCACCACACGGCTCCCTGCTTCGGCACTGAAGTATTAGTCTTTCAATATTTAAGCCAGTAAAGACAGTAAGAGCACATGCGGTGGTTTATAAATCTGAAGGTCTCAGAAGTTGCTGTAAAGCACGATCTTCTGGGCCTCACCGAATCTCTGTGGCAAAGAACTGATCCTCATGTTCTTTGAGCAACTCTTCCAGAGGGATTTGGGAATCATCACCCATTGAAGAGGAAACTGGGATAGTAGTTGGAGAGGGATGAAAGGGGTCAATAGAGGGTTATTTTAAGATGGGAGATACTACAACATGTCTGGAATGATCCAGAAGAAAGGCCAAAACAGTGCCCAAGCGTCAACCTGCAGCATTGGTCTGAACCTGCTTTAACTGACATTCAGCGTCCTCTTCCAGCATCCTCTGTGTGACTTAGTGCGTTTATGCCTGGCTCCTTGGCTTCTCGCCTTCCATCTCCACTCTCTTCTTTCTCTCCAGTTCCCCATCGTCAACGCCAGCACCATCGCTGCTGATTACTGGGAGAGAAGACCAGAAATATCCATCTAGTCAGGCCTCCTCACTCCATTTGTGTGTCTCTTGGGAAGGAAGCACAGATACAAGTGTAAGGTTCTAAGGGGATTGGAGCCAATCTTCAAGAAGCCTCAGCTCCCACAGGCTCCAGAGTCCTGTATTCGGCAGCATTCAAGGGCCTCCTGTGAAACCACTGTGGTACAGCCAACTCATTGACTTGCAGGTCTACATTGAAGACCCATACTCTAGTCTCTGTATCCTTCGCTGCTTTTAGTAGACATTATTGTATTAAGTTCATTTAGGGATGGCAATCCATCCAACAGCCAGTTGTTGAAAAACAATGCAACCCTCCTCCAAACTCCTTTCTTGCTGAAAGGGCAGGACCTAGGAACTCATATTGGTATCATGTACCACAGCTCCTCATTGGCTGATTCGCCCAAGGATGGACACATGACATTAGGCTACCGTCTGGGCCAAGCCAAGCGGCTTCTTTTTTGAAATAATCTGAGCCAAGAGACAGAGACTCAAGTTAGGAGTATTCATGAACTGAAAGTCCTGAGATATCAGGTAGTAGCTAGTACTGTGTATGACCAACCAGGAGTCACAGCAAGCCTAAAATATGCAAGACAGTAAAAGAAGAGTCTTGCAGAGAGGCCCAGTCTGTGAGGAGTATGGAGTTGAATTAAAAAAAAAGAGAGAGAGAGATGAAGGTTCCTGTAGCTTTTAATGGACAGAGAAAGGAGACTTTTCTGTTCCCTTGTGGCCCAGCGTCACTCCCTCCCTGTCCTTGGAGGTCAATAATAGTCCCCTGTATCCTTTTAGGGACCACTCTTTTCATTTGAAATTGAGAGGGTATTTGATCCTTATTGCCAACATGTCCTAAGTAAGAAAGATACTAAAGCCTAAGAGTTAGTCTAGGTAAATTAATCCTTGGAATTCCTTGGTTCACTTCAATAAACATTCCATGAACAGCTTTCATGTGCCAACTTCGGGGGTTCTGAATAAAACTGAGACACATCATCTGTCCTAGAAGAGTCCTCAGACTGGAAAAATGTGTTCCCTCATTCCCAGAAGACAAGGTAGTTTAATATTAGCACCCTAAGAGAAGTGCAGATGGGAGACTGGAGGGGTGGACCACAGCTGGGCAAGCAGGAAGAACTTGATGGAAGAGGGCCTTCAAGGACAGGTGGAATTCAATATTGGAAAGAGGAAGGAGGAGTGGAAAGCACGATGTTCATGGAACATGGTACACTGAATGGTTTGGAAGAATTCTGTGGTTTAGAAGAACATTAGATGAGTCTGTGAGACAGGTTTGATTGTAATTACGAGGGGTCTTAAAGCCATGTGAAATTTGTTATCACAGACTCCTTAGAATGGGAAGATCTTGGATGTCATCTAGTCTAACTTGGGTGATTTATCCCTATCTCAGCCGCCATGACTGAGTGCATCCCAAGTGCTTATCTGAGACATTGTCATTTCAGTGGTAATGACTCAAACTACTCTTCTCTCTTCAACAACCTATAGTTCTTTCCAGAAGGGCCCGCTTGCTGTTGAGAAGGGTCTTAGAGATCAGGGAATTAGGAATTTTGCAGCACATGGTCTGAAACAGCAGTTTGTGAGGTTAAAAAATAAGGGAGGGACGTTCCCTGTGTGTCAGCATTAGGCACTGAGGTTTAGGTTTTGTAACACCTCATCTGCGAGGTAGATGTGACAACCCCTTTTCTGACGAGAGAATGGAAGCTCTAGGCAGGAGAAGAAAAGTTCTCCAGGTCTGACAGTTGCAAGAGGTGAAGCAGGAGTGTGACCCAGGTTTACGACAGTCATGTGTTTCTGTCTCTCGCTGCGCTTCCTTTAAGGCTAGACCAGCCTGATTTCAAGTAAATATCATTCACGAAGGAATTTCACAATGACCTTCACTTAAAACAATGACTGATGGCTGGAAGTGGATGGGTGGAGGACAAAGATTATAACAACAAAAGCTTCATTGCACGAGTTTAGCAAAGCTCTAAACCACACACACCAGAAGTCTACAGAGACATTTGGCAGAATGGTTATTTCTTTTTGAATAATTCCAGGACTCAATTTATAAGAAGCCTTGAGTCCCCAAATTCAAAATCAGTTGTCATCTTACAAATCCCTCTTGAGACCATACAGTGCTTCCAGCTTCCAGAAACAGCAGGTGCAATGGCTTCCATGAGTAATGTCATCACCTAGTACACGGGAGAAATAGAGGAAGGAACATATATGGATGGGGGACAGGAGAAGGAGGCAGCTTGAGATTCTTTCTGGGTCCTGTCCAGCTGGAACACTCTTGGAGTTAGAAGGGGGAAATGCTGGTAGCTTGGGGGTCCAGGAGCCTTAGGTGGAGGTCTGGGGGGCTGGGGAGGGGAGCTAGGGAGAGCATTGTAAGGAGACAGAAGTGATCTGGAGGCAAGGAAGTCCGGGACGGGCCGATGGCAGACGGAGGGACCAGATGGAAGAGCAGCTGAGGTCTGTGAGAAGGTGGGACCCAGCCGCCGTCTGAGCAGGCCAGAGTGCTTGGCACAGGCTTCCAAACTTCAGGGCGCATTAGACTCACATAGGAAGCTGATTAAAACTATGGTTCCTGGGGGAATCCCCAGAGACTGGGTCTGGGATGCGCTGGAAGTAGCATTTGTGACCGATTCCCCAGGTGATCCTAAACAGGCAGTTTTTGGTAGACACTGGCGACAGGATTTTCCTTCATGGACATCTGTTATCTGCTCTGTAAATTGAGAGGGTTGTCAAGGACATTTCCTACTGTCCCTGCCAACTCTGACTCTGGGCATCTCAAAGGCTCGCATGCCATCTCTTTGCCCACACTTGTAGGTCTCACTATCTCTCTCAACATAGTTGCTTTTTAATTTACAGGGCGGGCAGGTTGTCAGGTACCTGCTTAGCTCCTGGAAAAGCCTACAGCTAAAAGACTCTATCAACTCCATCTGCTCTGCCCATTTGGGTAAGAAGAAGGCAGTATCACATGTATTCACATGGGCATCCAAATGGAACAGAGTCCCTCTCTCTGGAGGCCAAGGCTTGGGGTCAGGACAAAACCACTTCCAGATCTCAGGTCACAGGATCACGCAGGATGGTTTATTGAAGGAAGAAAGCTTCAAGGACTCAAGGGAAATTAAACATGTATATTTCTCTGGCTATTACGCATGTACTTACCCTTGAAAAATAGTCCCCATGTCCTGCCTGGAAGAAAAGCCAGATTCTCAATGAATCTGTGTTCTGACGCACCCAGAGGACATGGGGTTTTCCACACAGCAAAGCCACATGAAAGGCTTCACAGCAGCCTGCGCTGTTCCTGCTACAGCTCCTTCAGGGCTGACTGGAGAGTCAGGGAGTCCTGTCTGGGAAAACAAGACAGGCTGAGCCTGAGACGTTGATTTCTAGTTCCAGGTTCTCCCTGAAATGTGAATGGGGGAATTTTCCACTTCTTGTCCTGATTCACCTTGGCAGAATCTTTGGAGTCCCGGACTAGGGCAGGGAAAGTCTCTTTCAGATGGGCATCCAGCCAGATTTGCACCCCAAATGAATAGTTCTCTCTGCTGTTCTGGTATCAGTTGTCTCCTTTTGGCCAGGAAGAGGCTCCATCCACCTGACTTCTGCTTTAGTCATTTGCTTTGGGAGGAATTGGGCCAGAATGTCAGGACAAGAGAATGCCACAGGGCCATGTGAGTCCTCACCACCGGATACGGATTAAGTGGGTGCTGTAGATCCATTTGTACTAACTGAATTACTAGGATACTTCACGTTCTATGCTAGCCTTTTGAGATTAGAAGGTAAATAGGACACAGTCCCTGTTCTTAAAAGTTTACAGTCTAGAGGTGGTGACGGCTGTGCAAATATCAGTCAGGGCCTGATAAAGATGACGAGAGGCAGAGAAATGGGGGATATAGGCTCTGGCTGGAAGGCATCAGGGAATGCTTCCTGGAGGGGGTGGCATTTTCACTGGGTCTTGAAGGATCAATGGGACTAAGAGGCGGTGGAAGGGATAGGGGAGGGGCTGTCAGAAAAAAGCACTGTGGTTAGAACATCCTGGTGCCTAGGGCTACAGTGAATAGTCTGGGGTCACGGGTAGATATGCAAAGAGAGGAGTTGGAAATGAGGCTGAAAGAAAAGGCAGGGCCAGGCCATGACGGGCATCCTAGGTCATGGTGAGGGTCTGGACGTGACAAGGCAGCAATGGACAGCCATTAAAGGACTCAGCACTCGGCTCTGGAGAGAGAGGAGTTGGATGAAGAGAGAACAGGTAGAAAGTTTTTGCAATAAACCAGATAAGGAATCATGTTGGCCAATGCTAGGCCATAGAAATTAAAAGTGAAGGACAGTATCAAAATATATTTTTGAAAAGAAAATAAATGGATTGTTTGGCCATGGGGAGATTGAGAGCTGAAAGATTCCCAAATATGTGCTGATCCCCAGTTCAGACAATGGTAGGGGGATGGTAGGATGGTTGGTGGTTACTCGCAAAGGCTCCAGAATCAGAGGACCTCTGTCCAACGCCTGGGATTTCAGCTTCCTGGATAGGAAACTGATCAACTTCTCTGCACCTCAGTTTCCTCTTCTGGGAAAGGGAATGAACAAATCGCACAGTAAATCTGTCAGCTATCACTGTATTGACAAGCTTAGCACTTTTTGGTATAAGTCATTCTCCAGGGTGCCTGAAGGCTTGTGACTTGGACTTTAAACAGGGTGCGCTGTGAAGAGGGGGGGCCTGGTGCATCGCTTTGCTCATGAGGGAGGGGCCCACTCCACCCATTCTTACTCTCCATCTGGTAACACATGTGACGATTCTGTTAAGTGATAAAATCTTGTCTGAAAAAAAAAAAACCTTCTTTTGAAAGTGAAAGGGTCTTAGAAAGTGTTGTTTCTTGGGCAGAAAATGAAATTTTTATGGAAAAAACCACTGCCAGAATGGCATTTGAGAATTTGAGGTTTCTCCAAAGACTCCTGCAATTCATCCTTTGCATTCTCACTGTAAAAGTTATCAGAGTGCTGTGATGTGTGGGGTTTTAAAAATCATTCAACAACATAAAAAGTCCATAAAACATACCAACAAAGCAAATCATTATAAAAGGAGTATTTGCATAACCACCACTGTTCAGGACAAGTAACAGAACATTGTCAGCACCCTGGAGCACCTTCCTTTCACACCTCTTCCCATCAAAAATAACTTTGTCTTGAATTTTAAGGCAACAATCTCCTTGCTTTTCTCTCCTCCCACCACCTAAATATGTACCTCTATTCCTGACCACCAAGATTCCATTCTGATTGTCTTTGACCTCCATACATGGACTCAGATGTACTTCTGTGCCTGGCTTCCCTTTCTCAACATTTGGGACAATACCACCCACGCTAGTGTGAGCCTGCCGTTTGAGTATTTTCACCACCTATAAAAGTACACCACAATGCACTCATCCATTTGACCTTTGATGGGCATTTGTGTCGTTCTTCTGGGGGACTAAATGGTGGGACTATTCTGAACGGTACTGCTAGGAATGTTCTTATCCATGTGGGTGCATTTGTTGGAATTTTCCTGAAAGTGGAATTGCTGGGTCATAAAAACTATGCATAGCTTCATCTTTAATAAATGCTTCTAAACAGTCTTCCAGAGTTAGTCTTCCAGTCTTCCCCAGCCTACCTATGCTTCCACCAGCAGCACCGAGAATTCTCACCTCTCTCCATGCTCACTCAAACCTGGTGTTGCCGATCTTTTTTATGTTTTATGACTGAAGGGGGTTTGAAGGGCATCCCACACAAATAACCAGAGGTTAGTGTGCTGCCAGATCAATTTCAGAGCTAAAGAGCTACAATATTTGTAAAGAAGTACAATAAGTTACTTTCTCAGGGAAAGGCCCATAACTTATGCTTTAACATGCAGAAGATGATTGTGAATCTCTGAATGGATTTATAGATGCAGGCTGCTGTGGGTGGGCTTCTGGTGCCAAGAGAGTGAGTTGTAAGGAGATGAAATGATATCTCAGAAAAATCTTTGAGATGGAAATAGAGGCAGGGATGGAAAGAATCAAGAATGCACAGAAGGGGGGAGGGTATAGCTCAGTGGTAGAGTGCGTGCCTAGCATGCACAAGGCCCTGGGTTCAATAATTTAAACATGTTTTAATATTTATTGTTAACTTAAATGAATATTATTGTTAACCCAACCAGGGCACAGAGAAAGAAGTGCACTTAAGTGAGCAGATCCCAAAATCTTATTGGCTGAGTTGACCCAGGAGCCTGTGGAAACATCTTAGACCAGACACCCAAAGGTGGACTTGGAGACAGTTTGGCAAAGACCTTATGCTCCTCCCAAGCCCGAAATGTGGCAATGTGGTACAGTTCTGGAATTAGATGGACGTGAGTGTGATCCGATTCCAGTGTTCACGAGACCCTTGGCAAACTGTTCAGTTCTCAGCCTCTTAATCAGTACAACTTGAGGGATTAAATCTATCAGGCAGAGCTATTATGGAAGTAAACACAATCATGTACGTAATAGGCAGTTTTACCAGTCTGGGTTTGATAAGAAATGCAGAACCACCAAGTCACCTACCAGGGACCACAAAGTAGTACTGATCCAGGAGTCTACAGAAAGCTCTGCATTTGATGGTGGCCTGAGGTTACTAAAGGTCAGTTGGAAATGCAGTTGGGAAAAAGTACTGGACATAAAGCAGAAGAGAGCAGGGTCAAACTGGAACTCACAAAGACAAAACTCAATTCATAATGGTCAGCTCGGATCTCATGGGAATTTGCCAGCCCATGGAATACACTTAGTCTTCATTATGTCCAATAGCAAGCTAGAGAATTTCCCCAAAGGGAGAATAATTACCTGCAGAGCATGGCATAGTTTTGCACTCAAATCCTGAAGATCTGTCCTATGACTTATTCATAGGGACCTGCTAAGGGTTCCATAAAGCTTCCTAAGCTGCCGCAAGACACTTCTAGCACAAACGGACCTGCCGACTCTTATATTGCATTCAGATGGTAGAGCAGCTTGCTCAGCAAGCTGGATCTGTTGCAAAGTCTTCTTAGTTTCTGGACCCAACTCAAAAGTGGTAGGCTTTCCAATTACTCAATAAATGAGTTAAAGTAAAATGACCACATGAAGTATATAGTTGCCTCCAAAATCCAGAGGCTCACTGGGCATTCTGCCACTTCCTCAGGGGTAAGAGAGGCCAGCTGCTTCGATTTCTCTTTCCCATTGGACAAAACATCTCAACATGCCCTCATCATTGGACTCTTTGGAATGTCACCAAGATAGCTGACCCCTGATGTTTTGTGAGTTTCATTTTCCTCCATCCACTTACATTTTTCATACCAAGGTATTCAGAGGAGCTGTCATCTCCTGCCCACCAGGACCAATCAGCATAGTAGATTGGAGATCAGCATACAGATGATTTCCTGTGGAACCAAGAGGCTGTCAGGGTCCCTGGGGTTGGTTATTAACAGTCGACTGAGGAGTTAATATAGCCCTTAGGCAGCACAGTGAAGGTATATTGCCAGCCCTGCTGGCTGAAAGCGAACTGCTCCTGGTGGTCTTTCTTAAGAGAAATAGACATAAAAGCATTTGCCAAATCAATCAAGTGTTGACAGTCTTCAGCAGAAGAACCACACCTGGAAAAGGAGTTTCAATGGGAGTTACCCTCAAATTAAGTTAATGATAATCCATTGTTATTCTCCTAGATCAGTTTATCAGGCCAAATAAGCTAGTTGGCTGGGGAGGTGGTGGGACCTCTGCATCTTTCATGCCCACGATGGTGACACCAATGTCTGCCTTACCTTCAAGAATGTGGTCTTCTTTACTTTAACCTTTTGCAAGTAGAAGTGATTCTACTGGCTTCCACTTGACCTTTCCTACCAGAAATGGCCCTTACTCCATGGATAAGGAAAGCAATGTGGTGAGTCTCCTTGTTGCTAAGTATGTCTATTCCTAAAACGAACAGTTCTGGAACTGGGGAAATAAGTACAGGGTATTCGGAGACACGCTGAGCCCACTGCGAGACGAACCCAGGCCAAAACTCCACTGATCACCTCACCTCCTTAAGCCCCTATTCTGACTGTGGACCATAGAGGCCTTTTCAGTCTCTTGAAATTGGTGCCAGTTCAGAGCCAATGCCCAGTAATTCCTGAAAGATGTGGTGATTTTCCTCTCACCAGTATGAAGCCTCACTGATAAATGTCCTCAGGTACCTCTGGGAAAACCTAGAAAAAAGATTTACTGTATAAATTTTGAGCTGAGTAATAGTTTCCTCCTTAGAGGATCCATCCTCTCTTTCATTCAAATGGTTATGAGACTGAGTCTGGGAATTGACTGAGGGGGCTATGATTTCCTACTGCAATCAAGTCACCTCTATTCAGCAGACCTAGAGTTTTTCAATGTATTCAAGTCAAATAAGACTTGAGTAGGCCACTCATCAATTCCAGTTTTCCAGACACTCTGATCAATTAGCCAAAGCCAAAGAGCTCTCCGCAGGTCACACCATTCTAATTAACGCTTTGGCTCTGCTGTCCATTATGATAACACCTCATCCCTGGGGATTAAGTTTTTTACACTTGGTTTCTGCCATCTGGGCATCCTATCGACTCCATGAATTTGTGGGGCCCACGTCCATAGCAGCTGCACCAAGGTCATTCCTGGTCTACAGTTATTAGCTACTACAGGTTTTTCAAAGATACTGGGACCTCCCTCCTGTAGTATGCATACCATGTTACAAGGCCTTGGACACCCCTGGTGACATAATTAGAAGGTGAGTAAGCAAGTCTCATGTAATAAATCTACTCCGGATTTCTGATTTCCTTAAGCCATTGGCTACCTCCTGCTACATTATATCAAGAAAGTTCTAGTATTTCAGTTGTACTAGGTGTAAGTCGCTATTGTGTCTAGGGTTTAGTTCAATGAACAAAGCCAACTATTAGAGCCACTCTAAGTTACTTGAAGTAACACACTGAATTCAGAATCTCTGCTCTTTGCCCCTCTATTGACATATTTGGCCTCATTTGGTACTAGGTTCCTTCCACCCTGATTCAACATTTGGAAGATCCCTTTCTAAACATGTTCCTCAGGTTTCTGTGACTATAAATTGGAAAAACTTGGCAATTCTTTTGCTGTAGATGACATTTTCACATGGATCACACTTTAATCTGTAACCCCCACGGCTGCTGGAACTTGAGTCCAGTCTGGAAGCAAAGAGCGGCGGAGGGGACAGATCCTAAGGAGGATTAGCAGTTTCCTGCAAGGACCTTAGGTCCTTGGTTCTGGCCCAGGTCCAGTGAAAGACTCCTTCAGAAAAAGGAAGACTGAGCTCTTCGGTTAGGAAGGAAGTGTTGCTACTTCTAGCAAAGGAGTCCGCAACATTCAGACGTTAAGCTCCCCCAGCCTCATCTGAATCTGCCCGTATGTCTCTTTCCCAGTGTTCAAGGTCCCATTCTTCCTAATCAATGTCCTAACTTTAATATAAGAGACCCTGTGAGGTCGTAATTTCAGTTTGCATCGTTTGCCCCAAGATTAGACTCTGGGTTTGATTTTGAGAAGTCTTGGCTCTATAGACATAGGAGGTATAGGTTTTCCTTAGCCAGACCTTGAGTCAGGGACTTGAAGCCCTAAGGTCATAATTTTCTTCCTCCAAGTTCTCTAACACACTTAGAAACTACCCAGCAATCCTTCTCTCCCCCTTGTTTTCACCAAAATGTTCTAGGACAGCAAATATTTGGTCATCCAAAGCCTTGCCTCCTCGAGGTACTTAATTACAGGTGTTACAGGTGATAATTTAGGTAGTGTTTGGCCACCGCCTACCATGAACCACCAGTGTCCTCTTTATCACTGGCTTCAGGATCGTTAATGTGTTTAAATACGATCAGACCAGAAAACCCATTCCAGAAATCAGTTCCAGAACCAATTCAGAGACCCCATTCTTGAGATTCTCTTGTTCAAGTTTCGATCAGAGAAGCAGAGCTGCTCTCGATGACACAAAATTAAGGATTTCTTATAGGGATTAGAAGTGACCCAATTGTGAGAGACGCCAAGGAGGTAAAGGTCCAGAAGAGAAAAGTTACTAACCAAGACAACTGGTGAGGAATTCTAGGGGAGACTCTTGCTCTGTGTCTCCTGGTGGTTGTGAAGTTGCCATAGGGTTAGCCAGTCTGAAGTGGGAGGGAGCGAGGACAATTCAGGCCCCATGCCTGTCTCTTACCACATCTGACCTGGACAATGTACAAAAGAAGCTTGCACCATCTGCCGTGGAGCTACACGCATGCGTGACGCAGGACTCAGCGGGAGCTGGACAGGCTGCAGAGTGGGCTCCTTCCCCATGCCAAGGTCAGCGACAACGCATGAGCGTGAGCTGTAGTGGCACCTGGGGTCCCGCACAGACCTTCAACTGAAATGATTGTTCCCTCACTCGGCCTTCCAAACCTCATGCCAATTGCTCTGTGGCCAGCTGGGAGGAGGGCCTTACACAGAACGGAGATCTGGGAAATGTTGGATCTTTGCAAGGCTGGTCCGGTATAAAACTACCCCAGGTCTACAATACTGTGTAGCTCTTATTGAAGGAGCTCAAGCTCTAACCTAAGGATCGGTATCTAGAGACAGATGTCAAGAGGGATTCGGGGAGAGAAGCCACAGAATAATTGGGATATGAATCAGCCTAAATGAAGACTGTAAGCTTTTACTCATAAAATCAGGGTCTGGAAAGCCAGAGGGAAGGGCAGGCTTTGCTCCAGACATTTCTGAATTTAACAATGATGATAACCCACCCCGCTCTTAGAGAGCATTTGATGGCTTGTGAAGTGGTTTCACATCTATCATTTCATTTTGGGTGAACTGACCTTCCACTTCATTTACTTATTCACTAAATACCTATTGAGCATCTGTTCTGTGCCAGGCACTGTGCGAGGCATTTTACACATGTTGCTCCCAGCACGATATCTCCTGTATATTTCACTACATCTCTGGGCCATCACGGCTTTGGGATGCGGAGATGAACAAGACCCTGTCCTTGCTCTCTTGAACAGAGGTCAGCAAACTCTGTAAAGAGACAGACAGTAAATATTTTTGGCTTTGTGGTCCATGTGGTCTCTGTTACAACTACTCAACTCTACAGTTATAGAGAAGAGTGGCCTTAGAATACAAAAATGAACGGATGTGACTGTGTTTCAACAAAGTTTTAGATACAAAAACAGGAGGTGGGACAGATTTTGCCTGTGCGCCATAGTTTGCTACCCCTGCACCGCAGGGTCACAGTGAGAGACTAAAGCAGACAGCTCAGGGTGAGGGCATGTGGTAGAGATGCGTACAGAGGACAGTGCAGGAAGAATGCACACGCGTCTGGGGAGCTTGGCAAGGCCTCCCTGCGGTCTTTCTAGAATCATGACCTCTGTGGTCTGTATTTCCAGGTCACTGCCATCCAAGAACCAGGAAATGGCTTGCAGACAAAGGCAAGGTGGAATCTTGACCTCATATTTAATCAGAGCGCACGTCTCCCTCCCGAGTTGACTGTCTTTCTATGAACAAGTGTCGGGTGGGGATTGTGATCTATTTTCTGCTTCCCTTCCTGTACTAATCAACACTAATACTTCTGGAAACCTAGAGTTCCATGTCCTATGGGCTTGGTGTGCCACCACCTTCAACCTCTTCTGACCCGGAGCTTGGAAATAATACTTCCTGGTAAGCACTCCCCAGTTCATACCCCCTAGGATGCCCTCTAGGGAACATCCTCGGGACGGATCTGGTTGGTTCCGGCTCTGCCCGAGGTATGAAATCATCCTTATGGTTGGATGTTACAAAGAGACAGACTTCACTCAGAACAAGGAAGAAGTCTCAAAAACAACAGAAACAGCCCCAAACGAATAATTCTGACCAGTGAGGGGTTTGAACAGTGGCTGGATGACCCTCTCCAAGAGGAGGACTCAGGAGACTTCCTGTCCTGCTCTCTTATAAACGAACTTTGTGACCTTGGACACATTTCTTGGCCTCTCTTAACTTGGTTTCATCATTTGAAAATGGAGATTACACATCTCTCCTTTGGCTGTTGTGAGAATTAAATGAGAATGACATCCAAATTCTTAGCATGCACCAGCCTGGCACACAGCTGATTCCAGACAGATTTAGAGGGACTCTGTCATCGAAAGGGGCGAGTAGAATAACTTCTGAGTTTTGAGGTTTACAGTCCTCTGATACAGACATCTAATGAGAATTGATGAAACAATTTCATGGAATCCCAGAGACAAAGGCATATGAGCTTAGAGGCTCTATGATTACCCTGAAACCAGATGTAGTGAAGGAACATTTATTCACACAAAAGAATGTTATTAGGAGAGGAAAATAATTGTAGAAATTTTATGCCTAATAGTTTTTCACGTGTATAATCTGTTTTGGTCAAAAGAGATTCCAACATTTCATGTTTTATATTTAATGCCTTATGTTTATGGTTCATATAATGTTTATGATTAATGTTTCCATTTCAACTGGAAGAAAGTTTTGCTTTTTAAATGTCTATATGAACAAAGCTTTCATTGAAGCTGGAGGAGGGGGAAAACTTTCCTTTTTTAAAAATTTTGCCTGCCACCTGTTTAAAATAGATTATTCCACGATCTGGTATGAGAAATAGGCATCCGTTTCCATCAAGTCCTCCACAAAATAAAAGCATCTGAATTTGTGGGCAGAGGGAAGTGCAACTTCTTGTTCTTAATGCGGATGGAAAGAATCCCAAGAGACCAGTGAAGCAAGAAATTATCAAAGCTGCGGTATTTACTCAGTAACTTTGTGCCAGTGCCCGGCAAGCTGCCACCGCGGCTGCCAAGCCCCAGCACCCTCGCTGACCGGTGCCGGGGGGCTAGCCGCCCTGGGATGGAGGAAGCAGGAAGTTTGCTGAACCCGGACAGAAGAAAAAGAACTCATTCTGGAGAGTCCCAGCAGGTGGGGGAGCCCCTTCACACAGTGAGCCTCTTTTGACCCAGAGCACATAGCACATACAATAGAGCTCTCTCAGGAGAGCGATTTTTTTTCTCCCCCTCCCCCTGGGTTTCTTCTTTGGCCCTCGGGATTTGTTCTAAACTGGCTCTCTGTGTGGCAGTCGTCTTGGCCTTTCTGGTTTTCTTTCCCTTTGGAACTCTCCGATCTTTCCATTGTGTGCCGTGTCCCTGTTAAAAGGCTGAGTCACTCTGCCTTGCAGCCTCCACACTCCCTCTTTGAATCAAGGTAACCTGGCAGGTGTTGGGTGGCTCAGTGGGGGAAAGGGCGCCTTTATTGGCCTGTCCCGGCCCCAGACCCCCTAGGGAGCATTGTGGAGGGTCACAGCTTTCAGGGGAGAAGCTGTCTGCAGAAGGCTGACAACAGCCACTCAGGCTAGATGACCTTTAAAGATCTTTTCCAGTTCTGAAATTTTTCAGATTCTGAAATGGTGCATGGTCCCCAGACAATGCCACTTGAGGAAGAGCAGAGGGAAGTGAAGATGTGTGTGACTCGGAGGAGACATCAGAGCTGCCTTGAAGATCCTTGGAATCTGGAAATGAAGAAGAGCGATTAGTTGTTTCCTGTGTGGCCTCAGAAGGTGGAAAGTTCGGCTGAAATTGTATCGCTGGATGAGTTTACAGCTCATATAGAAAAGGAGCCCTGACTTGGTATCTAGGGTCCCAGATATAAAGCCTGAAGACCTGGTTCCGAATCCTGACCCCTACTTACCATCTGTGTGACCCTGGCCTAGTGACCTTACCTTGCTGAGCCTCTGTTTTCTTATAGGTCAAATGGTGATGATAAGACTGGATTTGCTTCTAACATCCAGCTATTGTGAGAATCGAATAGCAGACAGGAAAGTGATTGTAAATTCTGAAGTTCCACAGATTTAATCTTATGGTCCAACCCCTTAATTTTATAGAGTAGGTAACCAAAGTCTAGGATGTTAAGAAACTCATGTGAGACCATACAATGTTGGTGTAAGGCAATAGCTGATAAGGCCTCAGGGTCCCTAGAAGCCCTGGGATGAAAGGCTCTTGGGGGGCCACAGGGCCATGATGCAGCCCCAACTTCCCAGTGGAGTCTCATCTCACTCTTAATTTTATTTTCTGATTATATATGTAGCATGTGCTCACTGTGTGTAACTTGCAGAGCATAAAAGGCATAAGGAAGAAAACTTTGAAACATTTCCCAAGATTCTGCTTAACTGTTGAAATTTTGCTATATACCTTTCCAGTCTTTTGGCTACGCATGTACATATTCTAACCTAATTGGGATAATATTTATGCGAAGTTTTGCATATTGATTCCTTTCTCACCTAACAGTTTGTTCTACATTTTGCCATTAAAATCCATTGCACCGTGTTTAATGCTCGCACAATCGTCTACCGGGCGGTTACACTGACTATCAAGGTTCTTTCCTGATTGTTTGTCACTATAAGCAACAGTGTTGAACATTCTTATACTGTGCGCTGTTAAGTGCTGCCCCACCATCAAGCATCTGTTCCCGGTAGACTTCTCCAGGTGACTCCGGCCACCCTCTGAAACTCTTGCGCCATGTCTTTTGTAGAGACTCACAAGTGTTAGTTTGTCCCAGGGTGTTCTAGGTTTACCCTGATGACTGTGTGGTGTAGAGCATGACACACAGCTGAGGCCCAGAGCCCTACTGAAAGTACTTTATATTACATTACAAAGTATTTACATTAAGTATTTATTTTTGCCCTGTGTTGTTCCCAGAGACACTTAAGGTATCTGAGTTTCACTTGTCTTTCCTGGTTCAAGTTTCAGATTAGACTTTGGTCCCCAAAGGTGCCTGCAAATAAACTTCCCCCTCCCACATCCACATCCTTGAGAAGTCCCCTCTTCTTGAATTCCCCGTGACTCACTTTGGGGCAATCGTGTGCAAGTAGAAATGACTGATGCTTCTTGACTTCCAAGGCAGGTCATTGGAAGTCTTGCAGTAGTGCCCTGGGTCTCTGGGAACGCTCGCTGTGAGGAAAGCCACTGCATGTAGGAAGTCCGGCTATCCTGAAATAGTCATGCTGTGAGGACTCCTAAACTAGCCACACGGAGGGGTCTGCCTAGCCAGGCCCAGGTCTTTCCGCCACCCCATTTGAGGCACCAAACATGTGAGTGCAGAAGCCATCTTGGACACCCAGCCCAGTCGAGTGTTCAGAGGATCCCAGTCCCGGCCTCCATCTGACTGTCATTCCAGACCCCAGTGGGAACCACACAGCAGCTGAGCCCAGTCACCCTGCAGACTATACCAGGTTTGCAGAATAAATGAAGAAAAGGACATGGCCTGGCTCAGCCTTGGGGAGCCCTGATCTACCGTGGGATCCACCTGAGTCAGTGACCTGCTGGGATTCAATACACAGGAACAAGGACCCTCACAGTGGACTGGCCCCTCTGCCAGGGGATGAGGTGATTCTGCCGACAGAGCAGGGAAGGATTTTCTGAAAGGATGACATTGAATTTGCATCTTGAAAACTGCCTAAGAGCTCACTGGCAGACACAGTGGAGGAGTGGGCACAACAAAGGGAGACCCATGTGCAAAGAGACAGTATCTCCTTTTTGAGGAAGAGCAGGTAATAAACCCAGTGGAAGAGGCAGGACCTGATGGTGACAGCCTCACATATTGGGTCATAAAACAGGAATTTGGTCTAGCCGAAAATGGGGGACCAGTAAAGGGCTTTTAGCAGGTAGGTTGCTGATGAGATTTGCTCTTAGAAAGACCCCTTTGGCTACCTTCTTTCCTTCAACAGATGTTCAGTTAGGATCTACTTGTTCACTGAGCCAGTAACGGTGTACAGCAGTGATGTCCAACAGAAATGTAATGTGAGCCACATGTCACTTTAAATTTCCCAGTAGCCATATTTAAAATAAGAAAGAGTAACAAGTGGAATTAATTTTATAATAATATATTTTATTTAATCCAGTAGTTCCAAAGTATTTTCATTTCAACAGGTAATCAATATTAAAAATGTTGAATTAACAGATACACATTACTATATATAAAATAGATAACCAACAAGGACCTACTGTACAGCACAGGGAACTACATTCAATTTCTTGTAATAACCTATAATGGAAAAGAATCTGAAAATAAATATATATATATGTATGTAGATGTATAACTGAATCACTTTGCTGTACACTTGAAACTAACATTGTAAAACAACTAATAAATAATAAAAAAAAATTGAGATATTTTACTTTATTTTATTGTAAGTTTTGAAATTGGTGTGTATTTGACACTCCTAATAGCACATCTCAACTTGGACTAGCTGCTGTGCTAAAGCTCAGCACAGACACTTGGCTATTGTGCTGGGCAGCGCAGCTCTAGATGCGAGGAACTCCGTGGAGAAAGAGGCAGGTGAGGTCTCTGCCCTCACAGAGCTTATTTTCCAGGGTTGAAGAGTAGAGGTTGAGAAGAAGACAGGGAACAGGTAAATCAGCAAGATTGCTGCAGATTAGTGACAAGCAGTGCAAAAAAATATGAAGAAAGTAGAGCAAAAACATTAAACTATGGGGGCTTGTGCCTGGCAAGCAGCTGGTGGTCAGGCAAGGTCTCGCCACGGACGTGACCCTGATGCGGACGCCTGAGTGACGGGGATGCCCGGTGTGCAGGGCTCTTGGGGCAGAGCCTGTGCAGAACTGGAGGGCCCCGTGGAGGGGGCACAGCCAGGCAGGAGGCTGCAGCCATAGTCCAGGGAGGGGCAGCCACACTCACAGCAAAGGCTGCAGCAGAGAGGGCTAGGAGGAGAGGTTGAACAGGGGAGGTATTTCGATGGTAGAATGTAGAGACTTTGTGAATATCAAGAGGTGCGGGAGAATGAGTCTGGGAGATGATCAGGATTTGGGCTTGGCTGATGGAAGAAGGCATGGAGGGGCTGCTGTTGTCTCCCCCTCCTCCCCCTGGGGTGAGTGGAGGAGTGAGAGACGCACCCACTCTGGGGCACGATGAGTCTGAGTTGTCTGTGGGATAGACGAACGGAGATGCTCAGTGTTAATTAAAGTTCATAGAACTGTCACACAATTGTTCTTCATGCCCCTCTAATCAGCCAGGAAAAAATCCCTGCTTTTCCTCCTCGCCCTTAATGGCATCTTGGACAGATGTCATCATTTTCAGTTAATTAAATCTCAGTCAAGTGAATGGAATAAAAACCACTGAATCGTACACTTTAAAATGCTTAAAATGGTGAATTTTATGTCAGATGAATTTTATCTAAAAAAAAAATTCAGTCAAACTTCCTTTAACTCATCAATCCCACATCTGGTTCAGTGTCCCCCACCCCCAGTGCTGGCTCTTGTGGAAGGATTTGTGCAGGGAAGGGGCAAGACCAGTTCTTCCCCTCCTCCTCTTCCTGTTCTGGGTCTCTCTCTCTTCTCTCTCTCTTTTTTTTTTTTCTGAATTGGAACGGGAAGGAGGGCCAAGGGAAGTGGAGGTCATTTTCTGGTCTCGTGAGTAGTAAGAAGGTATCCCCGGCCCCTCTCTGGTTCTTTGAGCTGCTGGTGGCCTCCACCAACATGACCATCTCTCCAGGAAGAGTGTGTTATTTTCAGCCTCACATTGGTCCCTTCTGGTACAGAGCACCCCTCAGACCAGGGCCCAGCTGGCAGCTTCCACCGCTCCCCTACTTCCTGTCTGTGAGGGGCTCCGTCACTGGGCAGCCCCCGTGGCTACAGCCCTCTCTCTGCTCTGTGCTTACTCACTGGGCCCAGCAGGAGCACAGCGACTCACATGCAGAAGCCGCAGGACACTGGGGGAGGTGTCCGTTTCTCTCTTTGCGGGCCCAGATTCCGCAGTCCTTCCTAAACCCTGTTGGTATCAGCCAGTCTGGCAAGGCCAGAAAGGAAGCAGGCACTGTCTCTATGCTCACACTGCACTGTCCGTTCCCCTCGCCTGAAGAACCCCAGTCTCTAAGAGAGATGCTTGTGGAGACCCCACCTCACTTGGACTTGGAGTTGGATACAGTCCCCTTCCCTCCCCACAGTACAGAAAAGGACAAGCCTGTCCCCTGGGACAAGGCCATTGGTGCACCCTTCCCCCTCGCCAGTCTTTTGACGAGAGAGAGGTTCAAGGGTGATGATTGTCAGTGGCACTGGTCTTGCCATCCCTTAGTAAGGCTACGGCAGGGTTCTCAACCCCAGCCACCCATTAGAATCACCCGAGGAAATTTTGCAAAACACCAGTTTTAAAATGGTTTGCTGTTATCCACAGAAGCTGAACACCTGGCTGTATCTGAGCACTTCTACTCCTAGACATACACTCCAGAGACATATGCGTGTGTGTGCCGAGAAACATACACAAGAAAATTTGTTGCAGCATTACTCGTAAGAGCTAAAAACTGCAAATAATCCACAGGTTTATCAAGAGTAGACTAGTGATGTACATTGTGTGGATAGCCAGACAATGGAACACTATGCAGCAATGAAAATTAATAACAGCTATCCAACCAACAGGTGACTCTTACAAAAAAGATTTAATCAGAGAACTCAGATACAAAGAATGCATACTCTACAGTTCTGTTTCTACAAGTGTCAGGAATAGTCAAAACAAATACACAGTGTTGGAAATCAGAAGAGTGTTCCTCTCCTGGGGAGGAGGGGCTGAAGCACATGTGGGAGGTTTTAGCTGGTAGCGCTATTTCCCCTCCATGTAGTAACACATGGGTATTCACTTTGTGAAAACTGGCCAAGATTTCTGTATAATTTTCTGATGTGTATTACTATTAATTTAAAAAGTTTATTTTAAAAATAACATGGACTCTGACTTCATTGGTTTACAGTGGAGCTCAGACTTCTCAGTGGGCTAAAAGTTTTCTAGGTGATTCTAATGTGGGATCAAGCTGGAGAAACACATGTGCCTGGTTATTGGTCCATTCACCCCACACACACACACCACCCCCTTTGGATGTGGAGAACGTGGGCTTGCTGTTTTTACACCCTGGCCAGTCCCTCTCAGCATCTGCTTACAGGATAGAGACTGAGGAGAGAGGTCAGGGTTGGAGGGGTGGAACCCTGAGTCACTGGATGCACATCAGCACCTGAGAGTGAAGGGGCTGGGGCATCGGTTAGAGATTGCTCAGAGCGATGGGAGTGATGGCTCCTGGGGGCCAGGTGGATGGGATAAGAAATGAACTAGGAGAGAACTATGGACTTAGAGAAAATGGGGGAACCAAAGACTTGGACATCTGAATGAAGTTTCATAACAGGTGCAACACAGGTCAAAGAGTGAGGCACTGGGAGAATGGGAGATGGTGGTAAGAGAATGGATTTGGAGGTTCAAAGGCCTGGAGAAGAGCAGAGCGGGAACATCGCTCCTGGCCTTGCTATCAGTGTGGCCTGTTCTCAGGGTGGCTCAGGTGAGATGCCTGGCTCTCAGGTAACCACATCCAGTTTGTAGTGTCCCACCAGCACAACCTCTGACCCTTTCCTAACCCTCTCACTGGCTTATCAAGGCAGCGCTCAGTCCCAAATGTGAGCTACAGGGTTGCCACCAGCCAGTGGGTCAAGCTTGGTAAATGGCTCACCTGATAGGATTCTGGGTGAAAAATGTGGAGATTGTGGTCAGATGAAAATCATTGCCAACAGTGCTCCATAGAGACCCTTGGAGTCCACCTGAAAGCAGGGCAGGTTGGGGAGACTGGAGAAGAGAGTTGTCGGCCCCACTCCCCTGGATTTAACCAGAAGGATGGGCTTTTGTTTTACACACTGGATTCAACAGCTAATAAAAGCTTGAAGACAGTGTACTTATCATTAAGATTCCTTCTAGTCTAAGGATCTGAACTTCCTCCATCTCCTCTGTTGGGCAACAAGTGAATTAGGGCTCCTGGCCCCACAGCTGGTTCCCCAGGGTTTATATCCTTCAGAAGCCATCCCAGCTCCGTCCTCTCCCCTCATCAACTCAGCTGCAGAAGCAAACGTGTGTGCATGTGCCCGGGAGGTGCCTGAAGACCAGTGCTCACAGAGAGCAGGGCCCCACACCAGGCGCTGCCCTGTGTCCAGCTCCCCGGGAGGGGCCTGCCTACTCTCACCCTTGCACAGAGCAAATGGGGAAGAAGATGTGATCATTGTAAGGACCTGCAACCGGAGGAACAAGTCTGGTCCTGGGAGCCGGACGGGGCTCCTCTTCACTGTAGAAAAGGAAGCAGGGCCAGGACTTAGCAGGGTGGCCCCACATGTCCCCAAATTGAGTGGGGAGGAAACATTTTGAATTGCCCTCAATAAAGGGTGCTGATATTTCAACTTCCCAAAGCAAAATTACGTCGTGGCCTTCTGAGGAAGGACGTCACCTGTTCACAGACCCACACGTGGAAAACTTTCCTATGTAGTATTTATTGCTCGGCTCCTTGGGTTTGAGACGCAGACACAGAGGCCCAGAAAGAAGTGACTTGCCCAGGGTCATAGAGCTAGTCAGGGGCTGAGTGTGTGATTGGTGGGAGGAACACAGTTATCTGGGGTCTGACAGGCCCACAGCTGACCTAGACTCTGCCGTGTGACCTCGGACAAATTCACTAACCTCATTTTCTCATCTGCGAAATGGGGGTAATAATACCTACCTGGCAAGGGTATCGGGAAGACTCAATGAGAAAATATATGAAAAATGCCTGGCACAAAATAGTTGCTTGCTGGCCAGAAGGTGTTATTCGAATCGTTTTGTGACTGTCTGTAAATGAACAGCTCCCTTCAGTGAGAAGGCCGAATCACAATGAAAGGGCTGTGCTGGTCACTGTCTGGGTGTCACTGGGTACTTGATGGAAAAACGGCCCTGGGGGGTGCTGTTTCTCTGGGGTTCATCTTAATGGTTCAGGAGAGCGAGCCTGCCTCCTTGTCCTTCGTGAAGTTTGCCATGGTGGCTTCTGTCCCAGCTGGAGCAGCCTCTGAATGAGCCACTGTGGAGCTGGCCATCACCTGTGGAAAGCCTGCGGCCAGTGACCAGACCATAACCTCTCATTCATTCATTCTTCATTCATTTAACAAATATTCGAGCACCTGCTTCATGTCAGTCAGTATTCTGGGTGCTGGGAACACAGCAGTGAACAAATAAACTCCCTGCCTTCAGGGAGCTGGCATTCTAGAGGATTCCAAATTTCAAAGGAATGTGATAACGGAGCGGATGCCAGGCTCTGAGGCCCTTCAGTTCACAGGCTCTTCCCTTAAATTGGCATAGACCCCCTCTCGCTCCCCTCCAGCAGCAGCTGTCTCTATTTCCTCCTCCATTGTCATGGTTCTCCTTCCTTAAACCAGTCCCCTTTAACTGAGGAAAATTAAAGCAAAACAACAATTGTGCTTGCAAGCAGGAAATAGGATACTTTGTTCAATGACAGAGAAATCAGATACATTAACGCTTTATAAATCTCTCCTCTAAAATGTGCCCCACACTAATCAAATGAAATTGCTCTTGCCTTGTGCATGTTGCCCCCGCTGAGCTGTTTTCTGAGCTTGGCTGGCCTGCATTGGAAGGGCCCCCTCCTCTCCCGGACCCCAGGTTTTTGGGGTGTGTCTTTTGTAGCAAACATGGCACCCCTGACCCCACCTCCTTTATCACTTGACTCTGGCCGTGAAAAGAAAGAGAAGAAAAGTCGGTTTGTTTAGTGGGAGCTCTTTTCTGAAGCCAACAGGGAGAACGAGACTTGAAACAAGAGGAGGCTGCATTTGGGGTCAATGGTTAACTAGTCCGATTAATAAATGCTAGGAGGAGGAAGTAGCCAGTGAGGAAAGAGGCAAGGAAAAAAAAAGTCTCCCTGGAGTTCAAAAGCCAACTAAAGTTTACCAAGATCTGTGACCTGTGGTGAAAATGTCCCCAGAGGCCAGCTCTCCTCTGACTCCCACCTGAAATGCTGCTGCCTTTCAAGAGGGCCCCAGACTCTGCTCTTGGGCTCGGCAGCCCCGGGTTGTGGCAGCACCATGCTGACCACATCGCACTGACTACACGGAGCTCACCAGAGCTTCCTTCCTGGGAACCACCGTCCTCTGTCCCCCCACACAGCTTCTGCCCAGTATTTAGCATCGGACAGAGAGCTTCAGGCCAGGTGAGAACTTTTGGCTGATGTGAATCAGGAGAGCTAGGCTGTCCTGGCCTCTGTCCTGACTTCCTCTGTGAGTTTTGGCAAATTGCCTGCCCTGTCTGTGCCTCAGTTTCCTTGCTGGTAAAGTGACACTGTCGGTCTAACGCAGTGGTTGGCAAACTTGTTCTGTTAAGGGTCGAATAGTAAATATTTCAGGCTTGTGGGCCACACACACGGTTGGTGTCTGTCTCAACTACTCAATCTCTGCCCTTCAGGGTGACACAAACAGTCTGCAAATGAATGGGTGTGGCCATGTCCCAATAAAACTTTATTTACAAAAACAGGCTGTAAACAAGCTTGGCCAGGAGGCTGCAGCTTGTGGAGCCCTGCCCTAGATCTCTAAGGAGCTCTGCAATGCACAGATATCACCTATCCCTGGGTTATTTTATGGAGAGAAAATTTGGGTCTAGAGATGCTAACTGACATTGCCCAAGCCACCAAGTATGTTAGTGGCAGAGCTGGAGCTAGAAGTTAAGTCCCCTTGCTCTAGTCCCCGGTGGCCCTCAATTCTTCCAAGGGAAAAGCACAGGCTGATTTTGGGGAACCGTTCCCCCGATGTCCCTGGGAGCAGGAGAATGGGAAGCAGTGCTCTCTGCCTATTTCAGTGAGGGCCCCAGACAGAATTCGATGAGACAAGGGCCACTACCTGGGGGTAGGGGAGGAGAGTGGATATTATGCTGTTCATTTTGAATCTGGGGGACTGTGGTTTTGGAGAGGGAAGTCCCTGCATATTCCGTGTCATAACCTCGTGCTTCCGAATCTGCACATGTTGACCTCCTTTTTACCCAGATGGTGCTGCAGGGAGGAAGGCCCCACCAGTGTGTGCTCTTCCTGTGTGTCTGAATGTTCCACCCGAGGGGGCTCCTCCCAGGAGATTGGCTCCTGAGCCTGCTCTTCCGTGGCTGGCCCAGCACGGCTGTTTATTGTTACGCTTCTGCGACACGCTTCCCTTCAACAGCCTCCCATAGATTTGTTTGGGACTTGCTGTTCCTTGGCTGAAGACCCGGAGGCTTTTACAATGTTAATCTGTTTTCCTCTTTGCCCCCAGCCTTTGCTCTCTAGAGGGGAGAGGCCATGGATAAGGTCCAGTGGGGTGGGGTGACACCTCCTTGTCTTGGAATCTCAAAAGCCCCACGGCCTAACCATCGTGATTCTCTTTCCCACACTCGGTTCTCCACCCTCCTTCATGGACCCCTCGACAGGACCCTGGCCATGGGATTGAGAGCAACAGTACTCCCCCACCACAACCACCACCACTCTGACTCCTCCAAGTGAGACAATGCGCCCATGTCCACATTCCTGGAGCTCCAAGGAGCAGCCCCAGTGCTGTTTGTTGTGATAAGATTTGGTAGCAAAATTTGCATGAAAGAAGTGAAGCTCAGGAACCGGTTTGCTACAGGGATTTTCTTGTCAGGTGAGGAAGTAAGACGTTCAGAATTGGCTTCAGCAGGAGTCTAGATTGGGGAGCTAGACTGGTTCTGGGCAGTCACCCATGGAGGCCTCCCCTGTGAAGGTCTGAGGTTCATGGTCAGCCTGCATCTTCTAGCTGCAGGATGCACTCAAGGTCATCTCTACCTGAAGTTATACACCTTCAGGCTAGTTTTGGAGGCTACTGAAGGTATGAATAGAGGATCCTGCATATTCAGAATACCTCAGCCCTCCCTCACATGTCCTGAGATGAAGGACAACGATCAGAGCCTGAGTTCTCTGGGTGGCTGCTTCTCCTGTCTTCTCACCCATCGTTCCCACACACATCGTCCCCTTCCTGCCAAATGCACTCACAGTGATCCCTGACCTGTTGCTGCTTTGCAGCACCTTGCCTTTGCTGACCATGTTACCCTCTGCTTTGAAAGCCATCCCTCTCCTGGGCTTCTCCCATTAGTCCTTCAGCTTCCAAGTCTTATAATTCTCACCATCTCCTTCTTTATACTCATGCCCCAGTGCCCTACAAGAAAGTTCTATTCTTCAAGGCAGGGACTCTATCCAGTTTATTACTATATCCCCATTTCCTCCTCTGATCTTTGGGGTAACTATTGAAGGAGTGAGCAGATGGGCGAGTAAGTGACCTTGCAAGGATTGACAGTTCATGGGACAGGTGACTAGTGGCCTCCCAAAAGAATGTCCAAGTACTAATTCCCAATACTGGGGGATATGGCTTTATTTGGAAATAGGGTCTCTGCAGGAACAATTAGATTAAAGATCTTGAAACGAGTTCATCCTGGATTTAGGGTAGTCTCTAAAGGAGGTAGAAAGAGGGAAACTACAGGGACACACAGAGGGGAAGGCCATGCGAAGACAGACAGGGATGGGAGTGATCCATCTACAAGCCAAGGAACCCCACGGATTGCCAGATGCCAGGAGAGGCTCATATAATGGATTTTCCCTCAGAGCTTCCAGAAGGAAGCCAACCCTGTTGACACCTTGATTTCAGACTTCTGGCTCCCAGAACTGCGAGAGAATAACTTTGTGTGGTTTTAAGCCACCAGCTGGTGGTGATTTGTTTCGCTAGCAATGGAAAACTAGCACAAGGAGAAAATGCTTCCCAACTAACTCTAAGAGGACAGTATTCTTCTGACACCAAAACCAGACAAAGACATTGCAAGAAAAGAAAACCATAGACCAATATCTCTTGTGAATCCAGACACAGAAATTCTCAATAAAATCCTAGCAGATCAAATCCAGCAACATAGATAAAGGATTATACGCCATGATTAAGGGAGACTTATTCCAGGAATGCAAGGTTTGTTTAAAGTCCAAAAAATGATTAATGTACTCTATCATCTCCATAGAATAAAAACCAAAAAAATACATGATTATCTCAGTAGATGCAGAAAAATCATTTAATAAAACTCAACACCCCCCATTCAGGGTCCAACATTCAACAAAGTAGGAATAGAAGTGCACGTCCTAAACTTCATAAAAGGTACCTATAAAAAAACTCACAGCTAACATCACACTTAATGTTGAAAGAATGACTGCTTCCCCCTAAGATCAGGAAGACAAGGATATCCGTTCTCGCCACTTCTATTCAGCATTGTACTAGATGTTCTAGCCAAGGCAATTAGACAAAAAAAATCAACATAAAAGGCATTGAGATTGGATATGAAGAAGTAAAACTATCTCTGTTTGCAGATGATATGATTTTATATAGAGAAAATAACTTTTTAAATTCACTACAAAATTAGAATTGATGCATGAGCTCAGCAAA
This sequence comes from Camelus ferus, assembly GCF_009834535.1. Classification (NCBI taxonomy): domain Eukaryota; kingdom Metazoa; phylum Chordata; class Mammalia; order Artiodactyla; family Camelidae; genus Camelus; species Camelus ferus. The sequence goes on from NC_045696.1 coordinate 63,749,758, forward strand.
ATGAAAATTTTAAAACAATTTAATTTATAATATAAAAAATGATAAGATACTTAGGAATAAATTTAACAAAAGAAATGCAAAATTTATACTTTGAAAATTATAAAAGAAAAAAAACTTTGTTGAAAGAAATTACAATCTAAATAAATGGAAAGGAATCCCATGTTTATGGATCAGAAGACTTAATATTTTTAAGATGACAGTATTCCCCAAACTGATCTACAGAGTCAGTGCACTCCATCACAATTCTAGCTGGATTCTTTGCAGAAATTGATAAACTGATTCTAAAATTCACATGGAAATTTGAGAGAATCAGAAGAGTCAAGGCGATCTTGAAAAAGAAAAGCAACACTGAAAGACACACATTTTCCAATTTCAAAGCCTACTACAGAAACTGCAGTAATCAAGACAGTATGGTACTGGTGTAAGAATAGACACAGATCTATGGGACAGAATTCAGAGTCGAGAAATAAACCTTCACACTTATGGTCAATTGATTTTTGACACATATGCTAAAACAATTCAAGAAGGAAAGAATAATATTTTCAACAAGTTGTGCTAGGACAACTAGATACACACATGTAAATGGATAAGTTGAACCCATGTGTCATATCATACACAAAAAATTAACTCAAAATGGATCAAAGACTTGAATCTGTAACACTCGAATCTGTAAAACAAAGACTTAAAACATGCAAATCTCTGAGAAGAAAACACGGGTAACTCTTCATGAGCTTGGATTAGGCAGTGGTTTCTTAGGTATGACACCAAAAACACACACAACAAAAGAAAAAATGGGTAAGTTGGATTTCATTAACATTAAAAACATTCTGTACTTCAAAGGACACCAACAAAAAAGTGCGAAGACAATCAAAAGAATGGGAGAAAATTTTGCAAATCAGATACCTGATAAGTGACTTGTACCTGGAATATACAAAGAACGTGGGCTTCTACTGCCTGCGACTGAGAACTCTGACGGATGCTGCCTTGTGTTGAGTTGGGGTATTTCTCTCCCAGAGCTGTCTTTGTTGATCTAGTTTTGCCTTCTGAAGCCATGCAGGAGTAGCCTGTTTCTCTTCCACATGACAGCCCTTCAGATATCTGTAGATAAACAGCAATTCCCTGAGACATCTCTGCTTCGGACCAAGTACTGACAACTCCTTCAGTCGTTCCTCATGTGATGTATGTATCAGTCAAAATTCTCAGTCTCAGGCAGTAGAAGCCCCTGTTAGCTGACTTAGGTAGAAAAGACATTGTTGTTAAGAGGAAATGGAGGAGGGGTGGTATAGCTCAGTGGTAGAGCACATGCTTACCATGCAGGAGGTTCTGGGTTCAAGTCCCAGTACCTCCACTAAAGAAAAAAATTTCTTAAAAAAAAAAAAAAAAAAAAGAGGAAATGGGGGGGGTGTTCACAGAATTGGCAGAAAAGTTGGAAATCATGCTTAAGAAATGGGTGAGACTAGTGCAATTCAGACAGCTGGAACCCTGAAGCTTGTCCAGAAGCATTCCAGGAGAGCACAGGAAATGCCAAATGGCGCCCACACCACCACAAAGGAGGGAGCAGTGGTCTTCCTAAACTGTGAATGTTGAATTACCCATGCAACAGAGGGAGCAGCATCCAGTCTCAAGAACTTGTTAGGAAAAATAGGTCATGGAATTTATTTAGACACAAATTTGCCTGTTAGGTCAGCCTGTCTTTCTCTAGAGCATCAGGTATAGACGGTATTATGGGTAAATGTTTGTGTCCCCCGAAATCCGTATGTTAAAGCTTTAACCTCCAGTTTGACTATATTTGGAGATAGGCCTGGGGGGAGGTGATAAAGGCTAAATGAGGTTATATGGCTGGGTCCCTCCTCTGATGGGACTGGTGACTTTGTAAGAAGAGGAAAAGACACCAGATCGCTCTGTCCCCACCCCTCTCCCATGGGAGAGCAGAACAAGAAGGCAGCCATCTGCAAGCCAGGAAGAGGGGCCTCACCAGAAATTGAATCTGCTGACATCTTGATCTCAGACTTCCCAGTCACCAGAACTGTGAGAAATAAATGCCTGCTGTTCAGGACAGCCAGTCTGTGGTATTTTGTTACGGCAGCCTGCGCTGACTTAGACAGCTGGGTTGATGGTGGTGATGTGTTTTCAACTACCTGAAATTTATACAAAAACCTGTAGCCCCTAGAGAGACCTGAAAGCAGACTCACAACCCAGGGCTTCCCATTCAAGCGCCAGATCTCTCACGATGGTGCTTTTGATGCGGTTTATTCCTGGAGCATCAGATGAAGAAGGGGAAGGAGAAGATGAGGAAGAAGAAGAAGGAGAAGGTGGGGGAGGAGGAGAGATCATTCAAGAAGACACGGGGCTGTAGCACTTTTAAGGGTCCTGTGGAGCAGTCCCAAGGCAGGCACCAGGCGGGCTATACAAGTTGCCTGGGAAGCTTTCTCAAAATACAGACTCCAGGCCGTACCCTCTGAGAGTCTGGGGAGGGGACCCAGCACTATGCATTTTGGACACGTGCCCCCGGAGGCAGGGCTGGACAGAGCCAGTCCGGGGAGCCCTGCTCCAGCCAAGTTCCCTGTTCTCCGGATGAGAGGCTGAAGAGGAAGACACTGAGCCCAAGGTCACCCATCTTTCTCCAGGTTCAGCCTGGATCAGAGCCTGGGGCTCTTGGCCTCTGGGTATTTGTCTGTCTCTCCTTTGTGCTGACATGTCCTACGTGAGTGAGGGGGCATTGGCTGAAGACAGCAGGTGATGCTTTATAAGCACAGAAATCTGCAATGAGAGCTAGGAGGTGAGGGGGCAGGAATTCTGGATCAGGGGACAGGGAGACATTTCTGGTCTCCTGATGACGGCTATCCTAGAGTGAGTCCTTAAAAAGATAACTAGAAGTGAAGAAGAAAATGGGAGTGGAAGGAGATTCCAGGAGAAGGGAAGGGCTCCAGTCCAAACCCGGCTGGTGGTGGGAAAGTGTAGGCAGAGCAAGTGAAGCGATGGCAGCCCCACGCGGCTGGACTGGCCCCACCCAGAGCAGAGGGCCTTTGCGATGCACGTGGACTTGAGGCTTGCCCACTAGGTTGGGGCCATAATATGCCTGTAAACTTAAAAACATCACTGAGCACATAGAGCTGGGCAATAAATGCCTCATAAAGTCATTTGATAACTTGCCCTGATTTCAAGACGTGAAGGAAAAATTGAGGGGTTGGTAAATCAGCAGAGAGAGATGGTTTCACAGGATATGTCATCCCTTTGGGAGCAAGGAGATTCTGCCCAGAAGGGACAAAGCCTACACTCCCCAATCCTACAGAGAAGGCACTTGCCTCACTCCCGCAGCCCCGCTGAGTTCACCCAGCTCCCTGGCAGCTGGAGAGAGAATTTGGCTCCTGTTGCTTTTTTAATGCACGTGGGGAGAGGTCAACAAAACACAGGTGGCAGGGAGCCTCCTGATGACTCAGGGCAGAGAATCCGGGTGTGACTGTCTGAGGGGCAGGTGAACAGAGCACTCCTTGGCCCACCTTATCAGCACTCAGCCATCAAGGCACAGGCGTTTCTAGAGGGCAGGCAGCTTGACAGGTGCCTGCCAAGTAGGCAGGGAGTCAGATAAGTGCAGCTCCAGGGAACGCCTGAGGCTGCCCCGGGCCCCACCCAGGATTCCACCCCACCCCCACCCCACCCCAGCTCCCAGCTCCTGGGGCTTGCGGAGGGCTCAGGCATCCTTTTAAAGCTACTATTTCAGCAGCACATCCTTCGTGTGCAAGTAACACGTGACAATTGTCGCATTAGGGTCTTGGAGGGTGTTGTGGGGAACGGATACCGAGCTGCCTCAAGCACCTTTCACCCTGAAGGGCAGGAATGGTCAGCACATGGACAAATCATATGTAGGAGGGGAGTGTTTGGGGTGCGGGAGAGGCAGGGGACAGTTCTGAAGAAGCTCCCATGTTCCAAGGAGGAGGCAGGCAGTTCTTTCTAGCTGGGGATCCTGAGAAGGCAGAGGGCAGGGTAGCATTTGAGCTGGGACTTGAGGGCACAGATTTGGAAGTGGTAGCTGCAAAAAACCCCACATTGGGGAAACGGCCTGAGGAAAGGCAGAGAGAGAGGACGGACATCCTAGGGCCCAGCCACCGCTTTCCTCCTCCTCCCGCAGTGCCCAGGAGGCAGAGCCCGGGAGCTTCTCTCAGCATCTCTGAGCATCTGTGCTGTTCAGATCACGGTTCCAGGTGCTGAGACTGTTTATAAGAGGAGGAGGAGTGGCTCAACCCCGCCTGGCAGGAGCACAAAAGCTTAGCTGCAAGAAGAAAACTCCGAAACAAGCTAAAGTGGTACCACTCCCTGCAGGACTCCGTCCCATCCCCGCAGGCTTGTCTCTCAGGAGCCCTGCCAGTACCTGCTCCCCCATCACACACAGCCCCCTGGGCTGAGCAGTGCTTGCCCTGCCTCCTGGCCTTTGCTCTGCTCTGTCTGCCTCTGGGGCACCCTTCTTCCTATGCTTAGTGTTCAGATCTGCCCATGGGGCCTGACTCAAATGTCACCCGCAGTGTGACCCAACTGTGCCGACCTTTATCCCCGACCAGGTGGGGTCGGGCACTCCTCTCCTGATCTCCCAGCACGTTGTGTGTCCTCCTCTCCTGCTTGTAACAGTTTGTGTGCTGACACTACATAGCCTCTCCCAGCACTAGACTGTGAGCGGCTTGAGGGTAGGGCTCTGTGTCCTTCCTGGGCTCTAGTAGGTGCTCAGGAAACCTCTTTGTTAGCACTGGATGCTTGGATATATGGAGCTCTAAAAACATGGAGGACAGACCTTATCATAAAGACTTGAAAGTATTTCAAAAGGTAAATTGGAAAGAAAGAAACTGTGGAGACTCGCGGTAGTGGGTGAAGAGCCCCCCCACCTTCGAGGAGAAGAGGTGAAGTATGCGTATCAGGAGTGAAAGGAGTTGGAGACAAGGGTTCAGGCTTGTGGACTCCCCTGGATGAAAGGGTCTTACAGGCTGCCTACACCCCGCTCTCATCTGGAAGCCCTCACCTTACCCCCAACCCAGACACAAGCCCCGACTAGATGCTGCTGGATGCTGGACAGAAGCCTGGAAAGTGAGGCAGAGAAACTTTGGCTCAGAGGCGTAGGAAGGCACTGATGGCTCTTGGAAAGTTCTCTGGTAGGAGGAAAATTGAATTTCAAAAATATAGCCTGGGTCATGCCACTTCTTGGCTTAAGATACTTCAGAAGTTTCCCATTTCTCTTAGCATACAGAAAAAAATGCCTTTGTGTGGTCCTCCAAACCCACAGTTTGCGTATGGAGCTCAGCCTGCCCTGAAGCAGCCACTGCGCTCTTCTTGCTCTTAGTCTTCCCTCCGTGCCCCCTGCCACAGGACATTTGCACAAGCAGTTACCACTACCTGGAACACTACTAACTGTGGGAGGAATGGCAGGAACCACAGGGGACGGTGCGGAATGAGCAGGAGAGTTGTAGAAACATGAAGAATAGATGGATATTACTATTAACACCAAGTTAAAGACTGTGCAGAGTGGAAAGAGGGAAGGAAAAGAAAAAGAAACTGACATTTATGAGGTTCCCCTGGAAGAGAGAATAACATTAAGGTCTGGCTGCTGGGTTCCAATCCCAGACCTAGTACCTGTTAGCTGCGTGGCCTTGGGGATGGTGGAGCCCCTTTCGGCCTTGGTGTCTGTAGAGATTCTCTTACAGATTAGCTGAGTTAGTGTATGCTAAGCACTCAGAACAGAGCCTGGCTCCTAGGAAGCAGACAGTAAATGCTAGCTGTAGTCAGCATCGCTGTAGACCAGGAATAATAACACCTATGGGCCACTTGGTATTATTTACCTCCTTGTTACAGACAAGGAAACTGAGGGTGGGAGAGGTTCAGGAGCCAGGATATGGACATTTCCAATGTCAAAGCCCACACAAGCTGTTTTCCCATTGCACCGTGCTAGAAGGGACCTGAAAGGCTCTCCCAGTACAAGCTTCTCATGATAAAAATGAGGAAGTGAAGACCTTAAAGGATAAAGTGACTTGACCCAGGCTCATAGTCTTAAGCCGAAAGCATTGAGAGGTCATCCCAGTAAAGATGTCCCACAGACAGCTGGGAATGCCAGACCACGGGAGAGGTAGAGCTGACTCCTTGGGATTGAGTGGAACCCCTCGGCTGGTTCTCAAAGCCCCAAACCATCTGCCCTGGCAGAAATTCACTGCCCTGCATGCTCCCCTAGGGTGCCTGGGCAGATGGTGAACTCTGGTTGCCAAGGAACGGGGTTAGGCAGTTCTGAAAAGGGCCGCGTCAGTGCCCTTGCTCTGGAGGCTTCCCACATCCTTGAGTAACCACTGCACAAAGGTGCTGGGCATGTGGCCAAGGGTGCGGCGGAGGCTGAGTTAGTAGTATACACTTGGTGCCCTCCCCAGCCAGGTTTCACTGCACGCTTATGACTAATGTGAACCCTTACTTAACATTCATGGTGTCCTTAAGGTCTCTAGTGAAAAGGTACAATTTTGCAGGAGTTGGAAGGGGCTAAGCTGGCCTGGAGAGAGGGGCCCTGCAAAATGGAAATACATGTGCCTGGCTACTTAGAGGGATGATGTATTAAGTGAATCTGTCAAAACTTGAAAGTGGATGGCAGTGGGACAGGTAATGAGCAGAGGGAGGCAAAGAGGTGTAAATAATCCGAGGTGAATGTGGGTCTTGTTGGCGTGGTCGATTTATGCCCTGTCTTCATAATGTCCCCTTTCATCTTGGGAACCTGAATTGCAAACATCTAGTCTAGACAGGAATTGATGGTGCTGCCTCTCGGCTCACATCGTTCAAGGTTTCTCAACCCCCCGGGACTCCTGAATCCTGATGGGAACAGCCCGCTCTGCCAGGGGACATGGCTGGGAACTCAAGGAGCCACGGGCATCGCCCTCACAGACCATTTCAGACTCAGTCACTTGGCTCAGAGGCGGCCCCGCGGAGGCGCACCACTCACTCTGGGGGCTGACGCCACCGTCCTCTCCATCTCCCCTAGTGGGAGACAAGCCCAATCATGCCTGCGACCCGGGGGTTGGCCCGTGTCTCTTCTTCTTTCCGTCTTTTCATGTGTGCCAGGGTTCTGGTTTCGGCGGCTTTCATCAGCGACTGAAACCACCCCCTCCCTGTCACTTCCCGGGGCCGCGGGCAGGCCCGGGAGTCTGGGCAACGGTAAACAAGGCAGCTGGAGGACCTCTCAAAGCCGCTGCCCTGCCCAGGCAGGCCCTGTCTCCTGGGTGGCCAGAGCCAGGGCCCAGGGGCCCCCTGCTGCAGGAAACAGAGTCTGACAGCCTTCACTCCTGAGCAAGGCCCCCTCTCCCACTGCCCTGGCTGTGGGTCCTGCCGACAGCCTGGGAACCTGGGGTGGCTGGGCTGGAGGAGAAGGTGGAGCAGGCCCGGGGCTGGAGCACCTGTAATGCAGCATGCGAACCTCAGTTGTCATAGAGCTATGGGCCCAAGAACTGGAAAACAGGCTAGAAAAGGTGAAAGGGATCCAGGGAACATGGACAGACTACGCAAACGACAAAGCACAAGGGCTCAGGAACCAGCTTGTCACTGTCTGTGAACAGCTGAGGATCCCTGACTCCTGCACTGTCCCCTGTTCTATGCTGCAGGGGCCAGTTTTGGAGGAGACAGAGCAGAGCACTAAACCAGCCGAAGAGCGCTGCCACTTACAGGCTGTGTGACCTTGACCAAGTTAGCGGGCGTCTCTGAGCCTCTGCTTCCTCATTTGCGAAAAGGGACAAACCCATCTCCCCAGGTTGTTGTAAAGTTTAAATGATGATATGGTTCATCATGTGCCTGGCACAAAGTAGGCCTTAAATACATGGTCACAGTTACCATCCCTGACCAAACACTGCTCACTCACTCCCTTTTAAATCTTACGCTCAGAAACCAGCTTCCCATATGCAAGCTCTGTCTTCTTTCTGAATGACGTCACCATATCCATAGCCTCAGGTGGGGTGTGTGTGTGTGTAGAAGAGAAAAAGAGAAAAACATCCTTTCAGCATAGTGAGCACATTTTCTGCATCCTACAGTATGTGCATATGTACACACACGCAGGCTCACATCCGCACACGCAGCCCTGCGGCGTGGACAGGGCACAGTTAGATCTTCCTCCTTCGAAAGGTGTCGATACTCACGTCAGAAAGATTAAGTGACATGAAAAAGTGACACAGCCAATGTTTCCATTTCTCCAAAAGAAACGACCAGGAGTCAACATTTCTTTAAGGTACTTTCCACACACACACACACACACACACACACACACACACACACACACATGAAATCTGATGAAGAGACATTGAAATCATATCTTTAGGGCCGTTTAAGTTGCTCTTAAAAGGTATCATCTGGCTATTTTGAAAAGGCAAGCTTCAAGTCTTTACCTCTAAGGAAATATGCTTCCCCTCACCCTGTGACTACTGTTGATCCTATCTCCAAATCCCCTGAACAGTTTCCTGGGGAAGTCAAGCCACAGAAGAGAACAGCTGTCACTCTGAAAAGAATTATTTTCTCCTGGAGACACCACTGGACCCCAGCAGTCCCTCCGGTGCTGTTCTGCCCTAGGTCACATGCAGCTTCGAGTCACGCTCACAGCAATGACGGATCCACTGGCCATGAAGCCCTCCCATGGGGACCGTGTTTCACATTCACAGTGTCTGTCATGCATCAGTGAATTTGTTCTTTTCAAAGCCCTGTGAGGTGGGCTGCGGGCAGGCTCAGGAACCCATTTCACAGGAGAGAAAGCTAGGGCACCAAGCGGTTCAGCGTCTTGCCTTAGGGCTGGGTTGAACAGGCCAAGTGTTGAACCACTGCTTCTGACCCGACCAGGGCTCTTTTCTCCGGACCACTGCACCTTTCAAAAGCGTTATGCTGAGAATTGTGGGTCTCCTTCACCTGCTGTTTTCTGGTATCACTGAAATGATCTTCCCCAAACAGATTTCCTCTCTGGAAGTTTTGCTCTCTGTTCCTCTGAGTAAAGGGACATGCTTTGAAGAAGGAATTTGAACATGAACAGTCATGTCTTGTAGACATTAGTGTTTATTTCTCTGTGATATTGTAGCTTCCTCTGGAAAAATCCAACCAACACATCCATTTCAAGTCCTGAGAAACTCTCCAATGTTGACCATGTGTCTGATTCCTGTGTGGTCAAAACAGTGATGTTTCTGAATGTCCGCAACTTATTTCCATGTTAAAATAATTCCATGCTCGGCTAAATTCCACTTACACACAAGTGTGCACCTGTTAAAATAGGTCATTTTTCACTGTTAATCTTCCAGATTCCATGGGGATGTGTGGGAACCTCAGACAAATGTGACCTAAATGTCACCAAGGGCATTGTTCTCCTCTGAGTGGTCCTGGTTGGCCCAGTCCCCTCGGTTCCCTCAGTCCCACGGATCTGTGAGAGGAAGGTCGCTTTCTGCTGAGAGCCTGGATCGGAATCAAAAGTTAGCCCTGAAGGTCCCCCCTCATGCGGCATGGCGTGGGCTTTTTGTCTTACCCCTGCGTTATATTTTAATTAGGTTTCTTGTAGATCTTTTCCACTGCTCTGGTGCGCTACAGTGTGCAAAGGCAGTAACTTTCCCCAGTGATCCCCATGAAGCTAAACGAAAAAGAAAGAAAGAAGGAAAGAAAGAAAAAAGACTTTCAGAGCAAAGAACTCTGGCATGTGAGGTTTTGTTCCTTTGGCAGAAGTAGAAGGTCATCTTTGCCACAACCTTTAAGTTTAAAACATAAATTCACAAAACAGCGCTTCTGATTCTGAAATTTACATCTTGGCAATGATTTTTTTTTTTCCTGCCTCAGATCTGGAGTGCTTCCAGAAACCCAAGGGCCCTAAATCAGTATCGGGGACTGCTTCCAACTTCTAAGAGTCTCTAGGGCTCCTTGCAAATGTGGAGCCTGGGGTCCAGAGAGACAGGTCTAAGGTCACCAGGGAAATTGATGGCAAATCCTTGAAGCCCCAGCCCCGTGGCTGACCTCAGACTCAGGACTTGTACTGGGACAGCCTCTCCCCTCTGTGAGTTGTGAGGACCTGCCTTGAACTGGTAATTTTCCTGGCAGTTTAGTTTGAAGAGAAAGTCAAGGTCTGGAGCCCAGAGCAGGGGAGGCCTTGTAGGCTACGTCAGACGAGCTGCAGAGCTCTGGGAAAGCATCCATCTTCTCGGGGAAGCACGTGTCAACGTCTTGCCTGTCCGCAGAGCCATTAACATACATATGAATCCTAAATTCAAGAATGGGCTTTCCAAACTGAGTTATTTAACTGAGAAGGGAAGATGTGGATACTACACTGCCCTTGAGGAAAGGAAGGTGAAGAGCCATGTTTCTAGAATAGAATCTGGCACAGAAACTGGCTCCTAGCAGGCCCTCCATAGACCTGCTTTAGCTGAAAGGACCTTTCACCTTCCTTTTACCACCTAGGGACTGACCATGTTGCTGATGATAACTGAGGACTTAAAAAAAAGAAAAATCGATCTGGTCAATTATATAGGTCATAATCCACGTAATTATGATCTTTTCTAAGGTTCCAGTCAGATCTCTTAATTCCATTCACTTGCACAAACAATTCCTTGACACCCACCCATTCCCCCAGGACGATAGTGGGTCCCTCGGGGAGACAGAGATGAAGGGGACACAGCCCTTTCTGCTGCTACTGCAGCTGAGTAAGCTTCTAGCCCGTGTCTATTTGCCAAGAGCACGGCGAACCAACTGAGAACAAAACAAAATGAGAAAAAAGTTGATCTGGGCTGATGACTGGACTTGGGAGGGTGAGGAGAACATCGAAGCTCTGAATCCCCAGGGAGCCAAGGGAAGTTTGCAGATGGCATGGTAACAGCAGGGCGGTTGCTGAGGGAACCTGAAACCATGTCACATGGAGAAGATTTGTAGGATGGAAGACCTTTGGCCTGGAGAAGAAAAGACTTGGGGACAAGAGAGCTGTTTCCACATACCTGAGAGAGCGCCATGGGGAAGACCCCCGAGGGCAGCGCATGCACTGTAGGGGATGCGTCCAGGGGACCTATTGTGGTTCCAAATTGAGATTCCTCCCTAGTGGGAGCTGTCCCGAGGTGGAACAGGATATACGGTAGAGAAGAACCCAGCACGGGGAGGAGGGAGAGGGTCTGATCCTTTAAGCTTCACTCTCTCTGAGCGCCTTGGATTCTTCCCCTCCTCCCGCTCTTACTTAATGAGCTGCTAACACCAACACCTGGGTTCTTACTCAAACACACCGAGGTGTGAATGGGGAGGCCTGGCACTGCAGGTGGGGAAATTAATAACCAACTCCCACAGGGGTCGCTGGAATGAGAGAAAAAGGAGGAAAGCAGAATCATTCTGCAGGTCTGAAGGTGGGATTTTGAATCTCCAACTTGCTCCAATGCTGATGCCTCCAGGAGCTGATAAACCACCCTTCAGCAGGATGGGGGGGGGGGTGTCTCTTGGCTGTGTCTTTACAAGGTGACAAGCAAGAGTGAAGAGGGCCGAGAATGGGGCAGCAGATCCCCTTCAGCTCCTCTAGTCCCCTTGCCCTTGACTCCAGGGGATGGAGATATTGAAACTTCACCGTCCAGGGCAGCGTGAGTACAGAGGCGCCACTCTATGGGGCGGGCCCAGCAAATCAGTCCCTCCCACACCCCAGCTTCTCCCAGTGGAGGGGGCATCCGCTGTTCAGATGGAGGGAATGGTACCAGTTCATCTCATTCATCCTGCCCATCCGTCCATACACATCCTTTTGGCGGGGGAGAAGTGGTTAAAAGTGTGTGTAGCTTTTTCCTGATATCACTAAGAAATAAATGAATTGCCATGATTCACTCAATCAGCAGGCATTTGCTGAGCCTCTGTCACAGTTTGGGGTTGTAAGGTGAAATATAAAGAAGACAGCTTCTCAGTCACGGAGGAGTAGAGAGGGGCCATAGAAGCCAAGGACGTCAACACAACTGGGGCCCTTGATGAATGTGTGGCTGGTAGCTCTGAGAACTTAGGAGGGACCCAGCTCAGTCTGGGGGTTTACAGGAGATTTCCTGGGAGAGATGCCATTTAACTTGACTCTTAAAAGAAGAAAAGAGAGAGTCAGAGAAAGAGAAGTAGGGAGGGTATTCTAATGAGGAAGATGACACAGGAAAGGTGCAGCAGCGTGGCCTGCATTATAAGTGATTATCCCTGCTGGTCTGCAAAGCAGTGCTACCCTTGGGAATCACTTGCTCCTGGGGGCAGTTAAAACAAAGGTATATAAGAGAAGGCCCATTAGAGGGGCTTTGGTGTCGGAGAGAAGGGGGCGGAGGGCCAGCTCTGGGGGCTGTGGCTGTCTCTGGGTGAGCAGAGGAGGGTGGTCTATGGAGCAGGCTGGAAACCATCAGGGAGGTTTGAAGGAACCAGAAAACTGTGGAACCACAGGTGTCTCCAGCAGAGGTGTCTGTGGGGTTTGGAGGGTTTTTCCTTTATTTTGAGTTGGTAGGTTTTACATAGTAAAGTTTTTTCTTTTTTTTACAACTTTATTGTGGTATAAATTACATACCATAAAACTCACTGATTTTAAGTGTATGGTTCCCTGAATTTTAGGAAATGGACACGGTTGTACAACCATGACCACACTCAAGTTTTAGAACACTTTCATCACTGCAGAAATGTCTCCTGTGCCCCTTTACAGTTAATCCCTGATCCCACAGCCAGCCCCTGACAACCAAAGATAAGCTTTAGTCATCAAAATTTGGCCATTTCTAGAAATCTCATACAAATAGGATCATAGAGTCTTCTGTGTCTCGCTTCTTTCTCTCAGCCTGTTTTTGAGACTACTCTGTGCTGTTGAGTATGTTGGTAATTCATCCCTTTCTCTGGTGAGTAGTATTCCACTATAGAAATGTCCTTTATTTTGTTTATCCATCCACCAGTTGAGGGTCATTTATGTCATTTCCCATTTGGGATTACTATGACTAATACAGCATTGGGAATTTACTAACAACACTTTAGGAGGACATATATTTTCACTTCTCTTGAGTAAATACTCAGAAGTCCAATTGCTGGGTTGCACAGTAAGCATGTGTTCATTTTTAAAAGAAATTATCAGATAGTTTTACAAAGAGGCTATACACTTTGCATTTCTACTAGCAACTTATGAAGGTTCCAGTTTCTCTACATCCTTCTCAAAATTTGCTATTGTCAGGTCTTTTGTTTTGTCCCCCCAACTATTTTGGTGGGCATAGGGTGGTATCTCATTGTGGTTTTAATTTGTTTTACCCCAATGACCAGGGATATTGAACATTTTATAATGTGCTTATAGACCATTCATAGTTTCCTTGGTGAAATATTAGTTCAAATATTTTGCCAATTAGTAAGTGGATTATTTGTCTTGTAACTGAGTATTGAGAGTTCTTTATATAATCTGAATATGTCTGATAGTTTGCAAATACTTTCTCCCAAACTGTGGTCTCCCTTTTCATTTTCACTCACAGAACAAATTGTAAAATTTTGATGAAGTTTAATGAATCAGTGCTCTCTTTTATGATTTGTACTTTTTGTGTCTTAAGAAATTTTTGCTTAACCCAATGTCATGAAGATTTTTTTCTATGTTTTCTTCTAGAAGTTTTACAGTTTATCTCTTATACTCAGGTCCATGATCCATTTTGAATTAATTTTTTGTATGGTGTGAAGAAAGGTCAAGGCTAATATCATTTTTTTAATGACTATCCAGTTACTTTAAGATCATTTATAAAGACTAATTGTTTCCTTATTGACTTGTGCTGGTGCCTTTAGAAAGCTCAATTGACCATATAAGTGAAAGTCTGTTTCTAGACTCTCAATTTTGTTCCATGCATCTGTATGTCCATTGTTATCCAATGCCACTCTGTGTTAATTGCTGTTGTTTAATAGTAAGTCATAAAATTATGTAGAATTAGTGTTCTAACTTTGTTCTTCTAAAAAATTGTTTTGTGGCAAAGGACTTGGATAGACATTTCTCCCAAAAAGATATATAATGGCCAATAGCATGTAAAAAAATGCTCGACATCAGAGAAATCCAAATCCAAACCACAGTGAGATGCCAGCTCACATCTATTGGGGTAGCTACTATCAAAACAAAACAAAACCAGAAAATAAGAATTGGCAAAGACGTAAAGAAACTTGTACACTGTCAGTGGGAATGTAAAATAGTCCAGCTTCTATGGAAAACAGGATGGCGGTTCCTCAAAAAATTAAAAATAGAACTACTATATGGCTCAGTAATTATATTTCTGGGCACATTCCCAAAAGAATTGAAAGCAGGATATTGAACAGACATTTGTACACCCATGTTCATAGCAGCATTATTCACAATAGCCAAAAGGTGTTTGCAACCCAAGTGACTATTAATGGAAGAATGGTTAAACAAAATGCAGTATGTACATATCATGAAATATTATTCAGACTTAAAAAGAAAGAAAAATCTGACAAAGTACAACATAGATGAATCTTAAAGACATGTTAAATGAAATAAGTCAGTCACATGAAGATAAAACACGATGATTCCACTTATAAGGAGGTACCTAGAGGAGTCACGTTCACAGAGACAGAAAGTAGAATGGTGGTTCCCGGGACCTAGGGGACGGGGGAGTGAGGGGTTGTCATTTGATGGGTATAGTGTTTTAGTCTTGCAAGATGAAAAGGGTTCTGGAGATTGGTTATACAATAATGTGAGTGCACTTATCACTACTGAAGTGTACACCTGGAGGATAGTTAAGATGGTAAATTTTGTTATGTGTTTGAGCACAGTTAAAAATAAAAAGTTTGTTTTGTTTAACTTAGGTCATTTGTATTCCAAATAAATTTTAGGATTAGCTTGTCAATTTCTACCCCCCCTCCCCAAACAAACCCGGCTGGAATTTTTAGTGAGATTTCACTGAATCTATAGATTAATTTAGGGAGAACTGCCTTCTCTTATTACCAATACTGAGACTTCCAAACCATAATCATATATATCTCTCTGTTTATTCAGGCCTTCAATTTCAGCACTGTTTTATAGTTTTCAGTGTATAGGCCTTAAATATCTCTAATAAATGTAATCTTAAGTATTTATATGCTGCTATGAATAGATATTTTGAAGTTTTATCCTTTGGGTTCGTCTTTGCTAGCATATAGAAGTATAATTGATTTCTACATATTGATTTCATAACGCGTGCCCTTGCTAAATTCATTTATTGGTTCTAAGAGGTTTTTTTTAGAAGTTTCCTTAGGATTTCCTACATACACAGTTACTTTGTTCACAAGAAGACAGTTTTACTTCTTTCCAGTACGTGTGGTTTTTTCCCCTTTTGGACCCTGCCGAACTGGCTAGGCCGTCCAGGCCAATGTTGAAGAGCAGGGGTGAGAGACGCTTTGAAAGTGGGATTATTTTCCTACACAAAAGTCACCTGTGGCCTCTGGGAGATCAGTGTCAGTAGAACAGCAGGGGTGTCACCTCTCACGAAGTGTGAATAAAAAAGAACAGAGAACGGTTAAGACACAGTCCCTATTCTCAAGGGGTCCCCAGAGTGTGTAAACAGCGGGGGTCCCTATACACCTTTCCCCTCCTTGGTGAGGCCATCCTAGACCCTCACCTCCTCTCACCTGGAGAGTTCCACAGCCTCGCACCTCTGCTCCCGAGTTTTCCTCTCCCTCCTCACTCCCCAGTCTATTCTCCTTCTAAAGAGGAAGCCAGACTGTATTACTGCTCTGCCGGAAACTCTCCCACAGCCTCTCGTGTCAGGTAGAAGGTACATCAGCTCCATACCACGGCTACGGGAGCTCTTCCTGGCTTGGCCCCCAGCCCGCTCTCTGGCCTCCCTTCCTTGCTCTGCTCTTGACACACCTGTCTTCCTTCTGCTCCTGGAACTTTGCTTTCTGACTGTTTCAATGTGGTCACAAGACTTGGGAGCTTGTTAGAAATGCAGAATCTCAGGCTTCACCCTGCCCCCCATCTGCTGAATCAGAATCTTCATTTTAGAAGATCCCCAGGGGCTTCCCGTGCACTCTGAGGCTTGCGAAGCACTGACCTGGAACCTCCCAGACTCTTTCTTATCATAATGATTCGCCTTGGCCATGCCCTCTGCCTGCGGTGCTCCTGTAACAGCTTGATCCCATTTCATTTGAGGGCCAGCTCCAACCTCAAGTCCTCAGAGAGGCTTTTCTGGAAAACCACATCTAAAGGAATTTCCCTACCCGCTTCATTCTCTATCTTCCTACCCGGCTTTATTTGTCTCTTCAGCCCTTTGCCTGTCTTATCTTCCACTGTAAACTCAGCACCAAGAACAGAGCCTGCACATGGCAGGATGAGAAATATTTTCTGAATGAATGAATGAAAAACTGAACATAAAGGAATACATACTAAGGTGGGATGTGATGTGTCATAAGAGGGCTTCAAAGTATTGCAGAAGCATGGAGGAGGGAGAGCTCAGTTTGGATGGGACTGAAGGAAGTTAGAGAAGATTTTGTGCAGGAGGTGGCCTTTGAGCTGAACCTCAAAAGATGGACAGGATTTCATCAAGTAGAGACAGCTGGGGGTCTCTGGGAAGAGAGGATGTGAGCAAAGATGTGGAGGGGAGCGAGCACCAGCTTGCCTAGGAGAGGAGACATTCCTGTGGCTGAAGCCAGATGGTAGAAAGATAGAGACTGTTGGGAGGGCCATGCTGTGAGTGAGGGAGGATTTAATGCCAGGCAAGGAGTTAAGATGTCATTCTACAGGCCCCAGATGCCACTGGACCTCATTACTTTAATCAAATAACCCTTAGTCCTAACAAACTTACTCTGGCAATCATTTTACAATAAATACATATATCAAATTATTATGCTGTACATCTGAAACTAATACAGTCAGTATTCTATGTCAATTCTATCTCAATACAAAAAGAGAAATAGAAAATATAAAGGAAAGTTAAGGGATTTAAGGAAAAGATACAGAAGGATCTTTCAGATACTATGAGTCCTAGGTGAAAAAAAAATTTTTAATGAAAAAGCAAGTCACTCCACTGTCTACTTTTTCCTTTCCTTAAAAAAAAAAAAGAAAGCAGGATGTTAGTGGAAAAATTGGTGAAAACTTTATAAGGTCTGTAATTTAATTAATAATATTGTACCAACGTTAATGTCCTGTTCTTAATCACTGTACAGGGCTTTATAGGGTTTTGTAAGATGTTCACGTTATGGGAGGCAGACGGAGGGCTGTAAGGAAGTTTTGTACTATTTTTATAACTTTTCTGTGTCTAAAATTAGTTCAACATAAAAACATTTTAAAGTTTAAAAAAATGCTCATTAGTCCAATCACACCTGTGTCTAAATCCAGAGTTCACACTTGGCATCAGAGCAAATTAGCAGTTGGAGTACAGGTGTGTATACACACACGCACAAATATTTGTGTAATTCAAACAGAGTGGGGGCTACCTTCTGCCTTGACTTCTGGCTGGTTTCAGGTCTGTGTGTTATGAATACATAAAGAAAATGTGATACATGGTTAATATATACATATATTAATATGTGTAAAATATACACACATATATCATATATACATATATATAACAAAACATTGCTCAACAAAGAAGGAAGTTTTGTCATTTGCAACAATATGGTTGCAAACTTCAGAGCGTTATGCTAAGTGAAGTAAGTCAGACTGAGAAAGACAAATACCATATGATCTCATTTATATGTGGAATCTAATAATCTAAACTCACAGGAACAGAGAGGAGAACGGTGGTTGCCAGGGATGGTGGGGTAGGGGAAATGGGACGACGTTGGTCAAAGGGTGCAAACTTCCACATGTTAAATGAGTAAGTTCTAGGGATCAAATGTACAGCATGGGGACTACAGTTAACAACACTGTATTGCATACTTTCCAGATTTACAAAGTAGACCTTAAGAGTTCTCACCACCCAAAAAGCAAAAAACAAACAAACAAAAACCACAGTCATTATGTGAGGTGATGGATGCATTAACTAACCTTACTTATTGCAGTACTCACTCATCTCATGTTATACACATAAATTAAGTCATCACTTTGTAGACCTCAAATTTGTACAATGTTATATGTCATTAAACCTGGAAAAAAATGAAAGATTTACATACGTTATTTTTAAAAAAAGATGTGCCCTGGGGTCCAGCAGCACTGGCATCACCTGGTAGCTGGTTTAAAATGGAGAATTCCAGACTGCATCCAAGGCCTACAGAAGAACTGGCCTTTTTAATAAGATGTCCGAGTGATTCTTACATACAAAAAAGTTTGAGAAGCACTGGCTTACACCATAAAAACACTTTCCTAAAGCAGGATTTAACTGTCTGGTGGAAAAAAAAAAAAAAACTATCATTTTTGGTGTGTGTCAATAATGAAAAATTAAAACCTAGTAATGGAAAAATGGAAGGACTTGCCCATGCAACTAGTAATTAACCAAATGGAAATACAACCTGGTTAAAGAGAGAGGAGAAAGGGAATTCAGCTCATAAAAAACAATTTGGGAGCTAAAATGAGCTTCTGGGACCAGTCAAACCATGCAGTGAATGGTCTCCTTTTTTCCATCTGACTGGTAGCTCCCTACTTTAGAACATAGACTGCTGAGGTGCAGATCTTGGCTGTCCTCATTGTCACTCCCCTCTCAGCAAACCACCCCATCCCCACAGCCACACATCTACTAGGTCAGTAAGCAAAGTAAAAAACACACCAAAGCCACAAAGCTTTGTGGGCACCAGGTCACATGCTGTATTCAGGCCCTGGCCCACCATCTTGGAAGTGCAGACTGTGAGTCATCACCGAGAACGAGGGCATGTAGATTTCAACACAGTGTAACTCCTCTGTTAGGAGAATGACCCGCTGCTCACATGCTTCCAGGGAGCAGAAGTCTCTAGGTATGGGAGGGTCCAGATCCATATATTCTGCACCGTCACTAGGGGCTCTCTTTTTCAGTGGTTTTTCAACAAAGTTTTGGTCCCTGGTGCCCAGTGTGGGCAGTGCTACCCTTGATCGCTCTCCTTCAATGGACCTTTCCTCCAGTCCTCCTAGAAGCAGAGCTCTGCAGGAGTGATGGCAGGAGCTTCTGATTCTGTGGCTTAAGAGCAGTGAATGTTGTCTAAAAAGAATCCCAATCTAAACAACAGATCGAAGTCTAAAATATATGTCACTGTAAGCAATACCACAGGTAGAGTGTCAGAGCTGAAAGAGACCTCATTTATTCCAACAGAACTTCATAACTGATCACCGATAGGAGAAGAATAGCCACGTGTATAAGAGCTCAAGTTTTGGCATCAGATTTCCTGACTTTGACTCTTGGCAGCTGTGTGATCTTGGATTCAATATTAACATTTCTGTTTCTTGGTTTGCTCATCTGTAAAACAGCAGTAGTGCTTGCTTCCCAGGGTTGTTCTGAGGGTTGAGTAGACTCACTGACCTAAAACACTTAGAGGAATGCCCAGCACAGAGTACACACTCAGTAAATGATCGCTATTGTAAGTCCTGAAGCTGCCGCTGGCATGGAATCTTAATAAGGGGTGGCCCCAGAGGCTTATGGGAGAAATGAGGGAGGAGGGGTCATGCAGACTGGAGGTGAGTATGGGTCGAGAAAGGCTTAAGGGGTGTGTTGAAGTCTAGGAGGAATGGGCAACCTCACGGACTCCGTGTTCCACCTCTTCATCTTGTTTTTTCGGCTACAGGGTACACGCTCACACGTGGACACACACGCGCTCACACGGAACACCCGTCAGGGGTTTGCAGCTGTCAGGGAGATAACATGGGGACAGCTGCCAGCAGCTGGGACCCAGCCCCAGCACTCACTCTGGCAGCTCCAGCTCCAGCTGTGAGGGAGGAGGAAGGCTGGAGCCAGAAATCAGCCTCCCCCCACCCATGAGAAAATCTCCCCAGATTAGGCAGCTGCCTGCTCTATCTCCTCCTCCCCCTCAATTCTCAGCTGGAGGATGGGAAGATGGATGGGAGGTGAGGAGCGGGAGGCCAGGAAACTGGCTCTGTTTATCCACATCTTCCTGGAGAGTAAGCAGGAGACCCCCCACCCCAGGATCCCAGCGTCTAGCCCTGCCTGCAGCTGCTCTGCTTGCGCATCGGGCGTCTGTCCTGCTACATGCGTCCTCGTCTGTGTGTGGGTGGTGGGCGGGGGAGATGCTGGCTGGACGCTGACAGCAGTCCTCTTGACCTTGGCTACTCATCTGAGTCTTCGGTGGAGCTTTGGCCTCGGCCCCACCCCAGAATGACTGAATCAGAGTCTCTAGGGGTAGGGCTTGGGCTCTGGTATTTTTTTTTTTTAAAGCTTCCTAGATGATTTTAATGAGTACTCAAGGTCAAGAACGACTGACAGATAAGGAAAAACGTCGCTCCCAAGAGTCATAAACCACAGACCTTCAGATCTGAAAGGGATCTTGGAAATTGTTCAGCCCAATACCCTTATTTTATTGATGGAGAAACGTAAGGGCTGGGTGGGAACCTGATAAAGTCGAGCCTCCAGTGTGACTGTGGCAGAGCTGGGAGAGAACTCACGTGTCCTGCTTCCAAGTCCAGGGTTGTTTTCATGGCACGGACCAGAGCAAAGTTGAAAAGTAACCCTTGAACACTTAGGCCTTGAAG
Source organism: Camelus ferus (assembly GCF_009834535.1). NCBI lineage: Eukaryota > Metazoa > Chordata > Mammalia > Artiodactyla > Camelidae > Camelus > Camelus ferus. Next base: position 63,770,315 of record NC_045696.1, read on the forward strand.
GACAGTGCTTGTTGTTGCCAAAAAAAAGGTGCATTTAAAAAGGACAAGACTAGGTACCTGTTCTCCAAGGGCGAGATGGAGGGGCAGACGTGTGCCACCTGAATGTCGCCATCTGGCCATGGGCAGATGGGCATTAGATGAAAGCTGGAATTTGCTGGTTCATTGGCCCCACCTGCTTAGTGGTAGCACTTAGAACTTGAGGCTGCTGCAATCCTACAATCCCCTCCTTAGGACTGGGCAGGAGGGGTCCTAGATTTTACAGGCCATGGGCATCTCCAAGGGGCAAGGAGTCCAACAGGCCAAGGGCATGCAGCCATCAGTAGCCTGTGCTCTCTTTCTAGACCTTACCCTGGGTACCTGGAACCCCTGAATCCCCTGCCAGAACACCACTAACCACTTCCAGGGCCTGCATGGGCCTTTCTTAGGTCTGTCCTCCTGTGTATCAGTCTTGCCACAAGTCTGTGCACCCCTGGTGCAGGGACTACCGAGGAATACACAGTCGGTGTGTGCACCCCTCAGCCCGGGCATAACCGAGGGAGACTTACAACCAAGGAACTCAGAAGAGAACTCAGCCATCTGGGCCAGGTGTCCAGTTTTCGGTACAGATCCCCTTGTGGACAGGGCTATTGCTGGGGGGAGGAAAATAAGGGGCCGGACACAGGTCAGGGGTAAGCTCCCTTTGTGCTACTAAATTCCAGTGCAAAAATCTCAGAATTTGAGAATTTCCAATTAAGACTTGGCCTTAGTGAGAAGATCTTTTAATTAATAGTTTAAGATGATTTTACAACTTTGAAAGAACAGGCATAAAGTGTATAGCTCTCCACTGGTGCTCTTACTCCGGGCCCTATGAATGTCAGAGGCAGGCCTGTAGCACACACTCTTCCTCTGTGCAGATTACAGAAAGGTGCCCCTTGCTCTGGACAAGTGAAATCCCCAGCAGAGCTACGGCTGAGGCCCCCTTGTCCAGTGCAAACCCAGCACAGCCTCGCCTGGCTGTTTCAGAAGAGAATCAAACTGAGCACTGTTAGTACAAGGAACAGTGTCAGGACAAGCCAAAGGGGAGGCCACAGTGGAATATTCTCAGTCCTTAAGGTCTCTCACACTGCCCTGGCCTGCAGCTTCCCTCCACAGAGAGCTGGCTCCTGAATTAGCACCACCCTGTCTTCATCGCAGAAACTTGCCCTGGAGTCACAGCACCCAGCGCGCCTTTCCTACAGCACAGCCGCTAGTCCACACAGATGCCTGGAGCCCACTGGTTTGCCTTTCTTCTGCCCCAGCCAGACGCTGTCTTGGTGCCGGCTCCACTGGCCCCACTCCACATCAAAGAGTCTCAGTGGCAGACGTACAATTGGCAGGCTGCAGGAACACAGTGGAGGAAGATTAATCTTGAGTGGAGGGATTGGGGAGCATGTCCTTGGTGAGGCTTCTGTACGTGGCTGACGGTTGAGCAGGCAGAGATAGTGGAAGGACATCCATGAGCCAAGCCGGGGAGGTGGGGAAATGTGGAGTGGTTGAGAAGAGCGTGCTGAGATCAGGTAGAGGGTGTGGAAAGAGCAGATGAGCAATGGGGGTGGGAGAGGTGAGGAAGGAGCAGGAAGGGGCGGGGTGGCAGACTGGAGGTGGTCTGGGCCTCTGTGATAAGCAGCTTAGATGGCTGGTCTGGTCCTCACACTTAAATTCTCAGCCAGACTCTCCATTGAGACTTAAAAGGCAGATACGTTTGCACTGTTGGTTATTTTTACCACCAGGTAAGTGTAGCCCAGGCATCTGAGGTCAATTCTCATCCAGGTAGGAGGCTGGACTTCCTCCCCAACGTGGGACCGGCTCGGAGTGGAGCCAATGCATGCTCAAGTACGAGCATCCATTTGGCTCTGCTCCAGCAGGTGGCTGACTGGGGACTGAGGACTCTGGGTTTTGTCCCCTACTGTCCCTCTGCAGCACGCTCATCTTTGTCCTACCCACTCATTCGTTCACTTGTTCACTTATTTATTTGTTCGTTTGTCATTCATCAGCCTCTGACTGAGGTCTTCCCCATGCTAGGTCACCAAGGAAGCCAAGGACAAATCAAAGAAGCAGCAGGCAAGGTCCAGGTCTGCAGAAGCTCCAGAAATTGCCACTGAGAGAATGAATTAGGCAGAATGTGTTCTGCTTGTCTCTCAGGCAGGTGATGGCTTTGTTTTTTCTTCCAGACTAAGGTGTGTAGCCTATGGATTCTTTCAGGAAAGTAGCCAGAATATCTTTAAAAGCCTGAGGCTAGAAGGGTGAGGCCCGGGGTCTGGAATGCAGTCTACCATGGCCAGGACACGGGCCCTTTTCTGAACTCCTCTCTGGATGCTTGTGTTTCCCTTTGCAGTGTACCTATGCAGAGCTCCTGTCTTCCTCAGTCGCCTCTTGCGTCTCGATGTAAAAACCCACATTCCCCCCGACCACTCCACCTGTGTCTGGCACCCAAACGAGGTGAGAAGTCAATGAACCTCAACCTGAAACACCCGAATGGAGCTCATCCTTTCCCACCGTGCCCTCTGACCTCACACCTCCACCCCCAAACACACATTCTGACACCTCCACCCCAGCCTGCGGGTGGCACTGGAAGAGGTTCAAGGTCGTGGCCGGGCCTTGATTTAAATGCAGATGTCTTCCTGCTCTGTTCCACACCAGAAAACAAAATCCTGGGTTTCATTCAAATGCTGGCTCACCTGAAGGAGTGCCCCGCCCCTGGGAGGCTACAACAGAGCAGACAAACAGGATTAACCCTTGTCCTCAGGTTGATCCGTGAGGGAGAATTGTCCACATCGGAGCATGCAGTCTCACTGGCCAACACCGGCCCCATGAAAGTTTCATTCAACCAGCCCCGACACACAGGCTACTTTGCAAAATGTGGCCCGTGTTTGCCTTCCCCCCTCACCTTGCAGAAGCATATGAAGGGCTCCCCAAGACTGCAGGAAGCAAGCCTAATCCTTTGCATGTCCAAAGGAAGTGCCCCCCCACCACAGCCAGAGGACCCTGAGCCGGCCAGGTGCACCCCCCACGCACCAGCAGCCTGGATTTGGTTTGGAACAGTGGAAGACGATTGAAGAAAAATGTTTCTAACTCTATAGAGGCCGCTGAGCTTCTGCCTCACATCCTCTGTGCCAGGTCCTACAATCTCTCATCTCAGACTCACAGTCTCCCCAGGTTGGTGTCACTGCTCTCATGCTGTGGATGAGGAGACAGAGGCTGAGAGAGGTTGAGTAACTCCCCGGGTCCTAGCGCGAGGAGGTAGCAGAGGCAGGATTCCAGCCAGATCACGCCAGGCGTCCCATCTCGCGATCTCTTCACCACAACATGGGCAATCATGGCAGAATCCACCATCCACCTAGTGTCCCCACCAAGTCTCCACCCCTATCTACAGTGTCTGTCCTTCCACAGCCCTGTCCTCTTCCTCGGGCATCAGCAATTACAAAATCTCTGCCTTCTTCGCACAAAGTGAACTCTTATTTGACAGGAAATGTGGATACAGTTCATTTGTCATCGTTGCATGCATAGACATCCCCAGTGCTAAGAGATCCCTAATCTCCTGTTTGTGGAAGAAGGAAAATGCAAACTACTTTTCTCCTAGGGAGGAGCAGGCTTCAGTGAGTAATTTTCCAAGGCTTGGCTATCTTAAGTAAGGGACATCTGATAGATACTTTGCCATCCTTTTCCTCCTTTAGTGAGCCCGGAGGTGTGTCAGAAGTGATTACAATTCTTTCTCTCTCTCTCTCTTTTTTTTTTTTTTTTTTTTTTTGACAGGAAAGCATGATTTCTTGGTGGGTGTGAGTAAAGAGGTACAATTCTTTAAATCAGTATTTTCTCATGGTGTCTCTGGGAAGAGACATCTTAAACTTGGAGATGGACTTCCAGATCCTGCAGTCCAGTCTTTCTCAGTTTACCAGAGAGGAAACTAGTGTCCAGTAAAGGAAGATGCCTTACCCAAAGGCATGGCTGGAGGTACAACTGCAAACTCTCAAGTCTGATGCCAAAGCCTCTTCCACAAACGCATGCGGCTGGCTGATGAGAGCACGTGTCACCACGACACCTGGCCTCACAGTGGTTCTGTGTCCTAGGTATCAGCATCTCGGGCGTAGGTGAAGAAACCGGGCCCAGGGAGCTGTTGTGAGTAGCGAATCAGAGTGATTATACTCCCACCCATTTCTCTGCCTTCTTTCCATCATGTATCTTGTAGTTTTAAGCCATCATTGATCTACAGAGCAAATGAGAATCTATCATATTTGAAAGAGAAAGAAAATGAACAGGTAAATAGGAGTGATTCTCAGTCCTTGCTCCTGACCTCAAGAGCCAGTATGGAAATATGTCTGTAAGTATCTACAGCCTGCTGGAGACCTCAGCTCACAGCCACAGATGTCTGTCTTCCTGCCCTCAGTCTCCTCGACCACCATGCACACGGCAGCGAGCACTGCAGTCCTTCCCTCAGGCTCAGCGCTGCCCTCACGGCTCCCAGGCCAGTGGCTGACATCACCCTCCTCACAGGAACCCCAGCCTAAAACCTTGGGGTCTCAGACGTGCAGAGTCCCTCCCACAACCACCACTTCCTGTCAGTTCTGGCCCACATATTCCCTCCTCCATGTTCCTTCTGTTACTCCTTTGGGACATTCCAGGTTTTGCTGGAATTATTGCAATCACCTCCTAATGAACCTTTCAACCTTCCCTCTGGCACCATCATCATCCTTGTGCCCGCACTCCCACCGTCACCAAATCTGTCCGCCACGTCGCTCCAAGAAAACCCCCTAAAACACTGATCTCTTCCTTTTGCCGCTTTGCCTCTTTGCCTCTTTAAAAATCCTTCATTGTATATTCTTGCCTCCTTGACAGGCATGTGCAGAATAGATAAACAAGATTATACTGTATAGCACGGGGAAATACATACAAGATCTTGTGGTAGCTCACGGAGAAAAAGAATGCTACAATGAATGTTCATGTATAACTGAAAAATTGTGTTCTGCACTGGAAATTGACACAACATTGTAAAATGACTATAACTCAATAAAAAAATGTTTTAAAAAAATCCTTCAATGACTTCCCATTGCCTCCAGAATAAAATTTAAATCCTGTGACAGTGGCAGTGGCTCCTCTGTGATAACTGCCCTGTCTTCCGTGTCGGGGTGGGAGCTCATTGGGGCAGGCGCTGTGGCTGGCACCTGGGAGGTATTCGGGAAACAGCTGAATAATAAGCAGAGAGAGAATCCACCAAGAGGCGGGAAGCCGCGTGCTCCACAGGAGAGGCAGATTGCGTGCCCCGGACTTTCCGCAAAGGAGATGAGAGGCGGGAGAGATGCAGACTGTTTTACGGCTCTGAGGGTGGAGTTAGGATTTAGACCGGCAGACAGAGAAGCAAGTGGGAGCGGGGCAGCTGGGGAGGAAGGAAGGAGAGGGAATTCCAATAAAGTAAAACAGGGGCAGGACAGGGACAGTGAAGGAATGCGGGTCAGTAAGGAGAAACGCCAGGCCGGAGGTAGGAGCAGACAAGGGTGAGCGGGGCAGACCCCGGTGGGGGCCTTGAGGCCAGACTGCGGGATGTGAACTTCTGTTTTCGCTGCATTAGGGCTGACGTTCGGGGATGGCGGGGAGGGGAAGGGCTGAAGGAAAGTGGTGACGGAATCAACGCCCACAAATTGAGAGGGTTGGTGTTTAATTTGGCTCTTGTTGACTTGAGTTTCAAAGGAATCCAAGTATCCCTTTTCCCCCCTTTATTTTTAAGACACTTAATTAAAGTGAACACTTGGGCCTTATAAATAAATGGTGAAGAATGAACCAGTTTTTGTTTTCATGGGAGGTTTAAATTGGCTTGTTTTGAATTTGTAGTCACCATCCACATCCATTTTTATCTCTAGAATTCTCCCTCAGATGTGGTCTCCGCTAAGGCAATCGTGTTGATGCCACCACCCTGGACAGCTAACACTGTCTCTGCTCCGTCCTGGGCAGGAGGCCCTTCAAATGGGGACAGTGCCTCTTTGAATAGTTAGTATGCTTTTAAGTGGACAGAGACAGAGGAGGAGTTCAAGCGAAATTTTTACATAGTTTGTTCTGCTATTAAGGGCAATTAAACCTTAACTCTCTTAATTCCTGGAAGAGACAGGCGGAGACAGTATGATTGAAGGGAAAGAGCCTGTCTGAGTTGGAGAATCAGGCTCGCCTCCCACAACCCTCTTTCTCTCTCGGAATTTTTCCACGTGATCTTAGGCAAGTCTCTCTCCCATCCCAGCCTCCGTTTCCCCATCTGTGGGAAGCAGGATCAGACAAGATACTCTTGAGCCCTTTCAAGCTCTGAAATGCCATGAATATCTGCACTGTTTCTCTTCTGACTTTGACTTTGCTGGGCTTGTTGGTGAGAGCATCAGAGAGCAGGAATCCCAGATGGAGAGAAGGAAGGACTATTTTAAGGAGACAGATGACTAAGAAAACCACTAGCAAGGAGAGGGAAAAAGTCCAAAGAGCGTTGGCCTTTGCACAGGCCTGACATTTTTATGGGGCTTTGCTGGCCTTGGACCACGAGCTGCCCACACACATACAGGGGCACCCCACAGCAGCCACTGAATGCTGCATTGTGGCACTGGGACCCACGGGCCAACCGCCGTTGTTTGCAGTCTCCGTTGAAGCAGGGGGAGCAACCGGCCCGGCTTGTCAACTCACATCATCGGGCTGGGCCTGCCTGGGTCCAGCAGGGAGACCTCCCAGGGAGACTGGGAGCAGAGGAAATCAGGTTGGAAATTCACTGACAACCCACACTTGACCCCACGGAAAGTGCTGGTTTGGGCTAGAAGGAAGGGCACAATTTAGGTTGGCCAGGCTGTCCTGTTCAATCAGACCATGGAAAGCCACAAGCATTGAGTTAAGCCTCCTAGCAAGGGCTGAGTCCTACGTGGTGAGATGTCCACCGTGGAGCGGGCCCAGGGCACACAATGACAAAAACATATGGCCTCTGTCCTTGCTGAACTGGGAGTCTAGTAGGAAGAGCAGACATGCCAACAATTTGTCACCATCTGCCTTGCTAAACGTCACACTTCAGATGGGTTAGGAGGAACACCGAAAATCTAGCAACTGATTCTGAGAGATGGTGGTGGGAGAGGAAAAGGGTCATGGAAAAGGGTCATATAAAAGGGGAAATGCCCTGAGTTTTGCAAGCTCTTTGAGAGTCACCCAGGTGGAAGAGAAGGGGTGGGCAGGAGCATTCCTGGCTGAATGCCCAGCAGGTGTGCAGACCTGGAAGTGTGAGAATATGGCCAGTTTGAAGAACTGCAAATAACTCTCAGATGCTAGTGGATAGTGGCAAGGAGGGCCTGGGACTTTTGCAGGGTGAATTGTGCCTCCTCAAAAAGTGTGTTGAAGTCCTAACTCCAGCTACTTATGAATGTGGTCTTCTTTAGAAACAGGGTCTTTGCAGACGTTATCAAGTTAAGACGAGGTCATAGCAGGGACGGGGTCCTAATTCAGTGACTGGTGTCCTTATAAGAAGAGGAAAATTTGGGCACAGGGACAATTTCATGCAAAGATAGAGACAGAGACTGGGGTGATGCATCGAAAAATCAAGGAACATCTAGGATTGCCAGCAGTCATCAGAAGCTAGGAGACAGGCGTGGGACAGATTCTCCCCCTGTATCTCAAAGAAGGAATCAACCCCGCCGACACCTTGATCTCAGACTTCTGGCCTCCAGAAGTGGGAGACAATACATTTCTATTGTTTTAAGCCACTCAGTTTGTGGTGATTTGTTATGGCAGCGCTAGGAAACTCATACTGTGGGCTTGTGAGCCACTCCGAGCTTCTACTTGTCAGTAGCCTATGATGTCCCTAACTTTACAGATGCTTCTCACGGAACTATCCCAATGACTTGAAAATTCCCATGCCCAGCTATCCAGGCATATATCCTTCTTATACCTGGTAACTGATGACAGTCTTTAATCAGAATGTGTGTCCTGATTTTCATGTCTTTTTTTTTTCTTTTGTTTTTTCTCTTTTTTTAAATTCAGAGTCATATTGTGTGAGGTTGTTACTGCCAAATGTTCTTGCCAGTTTTCCTGATTCACCATCTTTTCCTTGAGATTTCCAGAGTTAGACTGCTTGCAAAGTTTGACAAATGACCTTCGGCTCCTTGCAAACTCATGTGGAGTCCCACTGGACTATCTAGTTTGCAGACCTGCATTTCCAATGCTATCTCAGTACAGCAAATCTCCTCATGATATTTCTAGGGCAGGGCCCACCTCCCAAGCTTCCTTCGGATCCTGTAGAATGAAGGTCCCATCCAGGATGTCTGCTCCTTGTTGGTGGATGGGGAAACTAAAGTTGAGTAAGAGGCCCTTAAGAAGCTAGCAGTCTGTTGGAGGCTAGGCTTGGGAGAGGGCCATAAAGACCAAGTGGTTTTAGTACATCATGGTTACTGGCTCAGTAGATGGGTCCACGGGGTGCTTTAGAGCCCAGAAGAGAACGCATGATCTGCAATCCTCAAAGAGCTAGATGCACATTACCATCCTCATTTTAAAGGTGAAGAAACTGAGGTTTAAGAGGTGAACTAAGTAACTCACTCAAGGTCATTCAGCTAGCAAGTGACAGAACCACAGCTTGAACTTAGGCTGCCTGACCCCAAGATCACACACGGTGCCTCCACAAAACCAGGCTGACTGATGCCAAGGACTTGTTTTATTAAAGTAGGCACTTAAAAATATTCATCGTTTTTTTTCCCCCATATTGTTTTTGCCCTGTCAAAAACATTTAGTGAGAAGATAAAGATTAAAATCACTAAGGTTGCCAATAACCCAGTGAGTTCTGTTCTTAACTTGCTTGACCTTCCTGAGGGTTGACCTTACCTCCTTCTTGAAACTCTTTCTTCCCTTCCCTTCCCTTCCCTTCCCTTCCCTTCCCCTCCCTTCCATAATGTCATGTTGGGCTGGTGTATTTTCTTCCTCTTTGAATGTTTTTTTTCAACTTACTCTTTTTCTAACTCCTTCCTTAAGGCTCTGCCCTCCATCCATTTTTAATTTATCACCCTGCATACTATGTTCAGGAAAAGTCTGCCTGCTCCAATTATTTCAATTACATTCCTGGTCATGTTTTCCTCATTTGTTTCTTGTTGATTTCCACATCTCTGTATCTAACACTGACCCCTCTTCTGAGCCCCAGATTTACATACCCAGTGCTCTCACAACCACCTCCACGTGAAACCCTCACAAACACCTCAGAGTCACCGTCTGCATACCTGATGTCATTACCTTTTCCCCCAGGTGCCACCTCCTCTGCTCCATATCCCCCGGTTGGCCAAAACATCCTTCTTCTTTATCCTCCATCATTTGATCAATTCCTAAATTTTCTCCATTCTACCTCCTAAATATCTCTCAAATATGTCTGCATCAGCTATTCCCACAGTTACCACCTTGGGTCTGTCGCATCTTTTCTATCTGAATGATTATTTTTTAAAAATGTTTTTTGGTTGAAATAATTTTTAATTTATAAAAAAAAAAAGTTGCAAGGGTAGTACAGAGAGTTCCTGTATACCCTTCACCCAGCTTCCTTCATGTTAGCATCTTGCATAACCATGGTACAGTTATCAGAACAAAGATATTGACACTGTGTACTGAACGATTTTTATGGCTTCCGTGACAGATACTCCTGGTTGCCTGGTTGCCTATTTGCCTCCCCAGAATCTTTTTCCCCCTCTTACTAGCTGGAAATGGAAATGTGTCCACCTCCAGAGGATGGATCAAGATAGGTCCACTTTGACTAACTTCTGCTCACCCATCATCATCAGCTGACTCCCCTAGATCTGATGAAGTGATCCTCCCAGACGCTCCCCTAACAGCCTGCTCTTTGTCCACAAACACCGGGTTATAACTGTATTCGTCTGTCATTCCCAGCAGGCACTCAGTAATTATTTGTGATATGAATGGATGAATGAGACCAGGATGGCTGGAGCTATAAGCTTGCAGTTGGCCATCAGAAGGCTGTCCTCTATGAATCGAGGAGTTTGAACAACTATTGGGGACCCAGATTCCTTTAAAACACAGAGGCCAGTCCCAGTGCAGATGGACCCTAATGCTATTTCTGTCCTCACTCTGACCATCCTGGTGATGAAGGGCAGGGCTAAGCCTGGTGTCACAGCCTCCTTGAATGTCTTGTCTGGGAGAGAGGCTTGAATCCAATGGTTCCCAGACCTAGTTGGCTGACTCAGAGCTCCCAGGGATGGAGCCTGGCAATCTGCCTGTTTAACAAGCTTTCCAGGTGAGACAGTGCACTGCAGGAGCCTGGCTCCAGTCCAGCAACTGGAGTCTGGAAACCCCTTCTGTAGGCCAACCTGCTTATTTTACAGTGTTGAACAGTCTGATTATGAAGTTCTCTTCCAGGTCTGATTTTCTGATAGAGTATTCTTTTTCTCTCATTTCAAAATAAGCTGGTGAATCTAAATGTTTTGAATACGCATCATGGACATGCATATTATACTCCTGAAAATAGCTTTCAAAAGTCACATATGATAGCAAATAACTCCAGTTTATTAATCCTAACCTTTTTTATTCTAAACGTCATTTTTTTTTACAATGTAATATCAAAGATTTTGATTTTACAAATCTGCAGTAGTATTACATCAGGATCTGATGGATAAATTATATGCATTTGAATCTTAATTTAGCTTTGTAATCATAATCAATTTCCACCCTGGCTTTTGGGCACTGGTTAGCCTTTATTTCTACATATAGCATTTACTGATTTTTATTACTGGAATATAATATAGATTTTTGGTCCAAAATAGGTTAGTCCTAATGTTCACGCCTCTCTAGAATCATATATCTCTGTCTAAGTAAGCCAAATTGCAGTAGATTTTCCACTCTTTAAAATACCTAATATTCTGTAATGGTTTGGCTGGTTACTGGATGGAAACAGAAACACCATATGTCGTACCCTCTCCTCCCCTCTGCTCTCCCTCCTTAGACACAGAGAATGAAGTAAAATTCAGGAACAACACAGGCAGCCCCTCCTATGAGATCCGCACAGCTGTAGTGGATGCATGTGGGCTGGAGGGACAGCCGGGGTACAAGGGCTGACTGATCATCTCAGTACTCATGCGCCTCAGGTGAAAACAGCACAGCTTCCAAGTCTGCATCTTGTCAACAAAAGGCCCCGTTGCTGAGTGCAATCTGGGGTCGAGCAGGTGGCTAATCTCGGGAGGAGATTGAGTAAAGAAGACGTTACAGACAAGGGGCTTGCAGTCCAGTGGGGAAGAAGTTCTGGGAGTTCTAATGAACCCGGGAGTACACAGAACAATGATAAAATTTTAAAGTTTCCAGGTTAGTTTGAATTCTTCAAAGAAAAAGAACACTGAATGTTCAACATTCGGGGGAAATGATTTCATGGTCTGTGCTGGACATTTCTCATTCCTTCTTCTTCACTAGTAAGTATTCATTTTCAACATTTAAGAAATAATTATGCCTTCACAGCTAATCAGATGTGCATGGAAACGCTTTGGTCATCGTTTTCCCAGGCCTCTGCTATGACATCTGTTCTATCGCACAGCACTATAGGGAGAGAACTATGACTCTCTTAGCTCATTTCCACATCCCCTGCTTCCTGTGCCTGTGATTGGAGATGAAATGGACCATCCATTGAAGGACTGAAGTTCTTCTGACGTCTCTGGATAACAAAGGGGCAAGGAGATCCTTTCTGATGTTTCGGCTTTGGGAACTCAGATTTGAAACTTGCAGCCAACGTGTCCATCAGAGTTGGAACAAGTTCATTTCTCTCTTCCTTTCTCCCTTCCTTTCTCCCTTTCTTTCTCTCTCTCTCTTTTTCTTTCTTTCTTTCTTTCTTTCTTTCTTTCTTTCTTTCTTTCTTTCTTTCTTTCTTTCTTCCTTTCTTCCTTTCTTCCTTTCTTCCGTTCTTTTCTTCCTTTCTCCCTTCCTTTCTCTCTCTCTCTTTCACTCTCTCTCTCTCTCTTTCTTTCTTTCTTTCTTTCTTTCTTTCTTTCTTTCTCTTTCCCTTTCTTTCTTTCTTTCTCTCTTTCTTTCCCTTTCTTTCTTTCTTTCTCTCTTTCTTCTTTGTTGCTTCCTCTCTTTCTTTCTACTATACATATTGAGCATGTATTATGTACAAAAGCACTTGCCAGACTCTTTTTTAGTTGATTCAGAAGACAGATGCAGTAAAGTGCCTACTGACAGAGGTGTGTACAGAGTATTTTGAAGGTGCCTGGGCCATCCATGCTTTTGTCCAACAATTATTTACTGAACAGTTGCCATGCTGTGTCAGAGACAGAAGTTAAAGTAGAATGAATTCTGTTTTTAAAGACTTCACAGTCCAGTCATAACATCCTAATAGAAAGGGCTATGAAATAAGACAGATAATCTTGAATGACATAAAATGCTGATGGTCCATCTACACATTCTTTCATCTGCCGTCCATTCTCCAACAAGTATTTATTAAATATCCACTGCAAAGCCAGCTCTATTCTCAGCTTCAGGGATGCAACACTAAAAACAAAAACAAAAACAAACAAACAAAAGAACCAGCATACAAACCATAAACCAAAACCTTAATAAACAAAGTTAATTCTAATAGTGAAAAGTTCTATAAAGAGAATAAATGAAAGTCATGTGATAGAGTGTTCCAGATAGAGAGGTTATGGAAGGCCTTTTGGAGGCAGGGACATTTGAGCTGAGACTGAAGGCGTGTAAAGGAGCCAGCATGTGATTATAGGGGTGAAGATATAATTCCAGACAAAGGGAATAGCAAATGCAAAAGTCCTGGGGTAGAAATAAGTTTAGTGGGTTCAGAGAACAGAAAAAAGGCCAGAGTGACTGGAATGTAATTAGCAGAGGGTGGGGAGAGGAGGGGGGTGTGGAGTACCAGATGCAGAGATCTGAGAAAGCATAGACTGGATCACATTGTCTCTTATAGATCCAAAGACATTTGTGTCTTATTCTATGCACACTAAGAAGACTTTGAGGACTTTACTTTGGGAAGGATATATTCTGATTTATGCTGGTTTATCTTTTAGATTGCTCTGAACTTCTCAGTGATTCGTATAACAAGTATACAAAAAAGCAAACAAGAATAGATCCAAACAACACAATTGATATTTATATAATGTTCCACACACAATATGTGTAAAATATATATATTCTTTTCAGGTGAAAATAGAATGTTGACCAAGATGAAATATTTGCTGAGCTGTAAAACAAATCTCAATACTTTCTAATAATTGAAATCTTATAAAATGTCTTCCCTAAACCAATAAAACTAAATTACAAATCAACTGCAGTAAAATTTCTAGAAAATCACCCAAATATTTAGAAATTAAATAGCACACTTCTAAACATATGGGTCAAAAGAGGAATTACAAGAAAATCAGCGAATTTTTGAATTGATTGATAATGAAAATATAATATATCAAAATTAATGTTGTGCAACTAAAGGAATGCTTAAAGGGAAATTTATAGTTTGTACACCTATATTAAAAAGGAAGACAGGTTTAAAAATCAATGACCTAGATTTCTAGCTTAAGAAGCTAGAAAAAGAAGAAAGCATTAAATCTGATATTAAAGAAAAGAAATAAGAAGTATAAGAGTATAAAGCAATGAAATGAAAGACACCTCAAACAGAGAAAATTGACAAAGCCAAAAGTTGGTTCTTTGAAAAGATTAATAAAATTTACAATTCCTTATTAAGATTAATCAAGAAAAGAAAAAAGTAAACACAAATGACCCAATTTCAAGAATGAAAGAGGGGATATTCTATAAATCCTAAAGACATTAGAGGCTAATAAGGGAATATTATGAACTCTATGTTAATAAAGCCAGTAATCTAGATCAAGTGGACAAATTCTTTGAAAGACATAACTTACCAAGCTGACTCAGGATGAAACAGAAACTCTAAATAGTTCAACTTCTACTAAAGACATTCAATTCATAATCTTAGTCAAAAACATTTCCGCAAAGATGACTCCAGGCCCAGAGGGTTTCACTAGTGAGTTCTATCAAACATGTATGAAATTAATAGTAGCAACTTTATACAAACTCTTTTAGAAAAATAGATGTGAAGATTCCATTTCTCTATTCCATCTATGAGGCTAGAATACTCTTGATAGAAAAGCCTGACAGAGACATTTAGGAAAAGGAATACATCCGCTTTACTCCATAGATGAGGACCCTGAAGCTCAGAGAGGTGACACAGTTTGTCCCAAATCTCAGGATTTGGAAGACGCAGAGCTGCCCAGTTTTCCAAACCCAGAATTTCTCCACCATGCTGTTTCCAAGAAAGCAGCCCCTTTACGATCTGCAAATCACATCCTGTAGGCAACAAGGTAAGGCCACCTCGCCAGAAGTGGAGACCTGAGGACCACTCCCCCCCTTCACTACTCCCTGCTCCCACAAGAATGCACATGGGTGATTTTTGCATCCCTGACTGCCCATTCGAAACTGTGTTGTGACTCTTCCTACTTACAATGAAAGCTGTGTGAGGCCAACCATCTACGTGTGGTTATAGAAAAAAACCCTCCCATATTACATCTGGTTTTGCCATTTGCACCAATAATCCTGTCTAACCCATTATGTATTGCTTTGGGTAACAGATACGGCACAGAAGGAGTGCTTAAAAGTTTTAACAGGAAAGCAAGTCACTGCCAGAGAAGATAACAGCAGGATAAATAGCAGCAGAGTGACAGCAAAACTGCTCAGTTTTTATCTATGCCTAGGGTCGGGGACTATTTAAATTGAAACTTCAGTGCTATTAATTAATATTCAAATGACTAACATGTCCTGGATTTGATCCAGCATCAGAACTTGAAATAACTGCCTCTGTTCCTCTGTGACCTGGTAGTCTTGATTTCCTGGGTATGAATTTAGCAGTGGGCCACTGGCCAGGATGTGGGGAATTATTCCACAGTGTCTATTGTGATCGCTATGAATCTTCATCACCTAGTCTGGCTGGGAAACATGCTTAGGGCAGGCCGTCATCTCACAGCCTTGACATCTAATCTTGCTGTCTTGTCTAGCTGAGTCTATCTCTAAGTATCTCTCAGCTTGGCTTCCTCTCCTCTTTCCCCTCTGTCCTTGTCCTGGTCTTTTCCAAATTTAAACTCTCCAAACTGAATCCTCAAAGGACCCACCGTACCTCCTCCTGCACAGTCTTGCTCATCTCAGTTAAAGACCATCCCTTTCATCTTGTTGCACGGCCAAAACTTGGGGGTCATAGTGAACGCTCCCTTTTCTCTCTGCCCTACATCCAATCCAGGCAGCAAATCCTGTCGTCTCTATCTGCACAAGCAAGCCAGAATTCATACAGCTCACTGCCTCTGTGTCCTGCACCCTGAAGCAAATCTCCCTGATTTCTCGCCAGGATCATTGCGAGAGCCCCCTGGCTGGTCTCTCTGCTTCCTCCCTTGTTCTGCTACTATTCAAATAGCAGCCAGAGGACTCCTGTTAAAACCCAGAATCCAGATCACGTAACTCCTGTGTGCAAAATCTGTAACTGTCACCCTGCTCAGAGTAAAGGCAAATTTCATTACAGTGGCCTCAAAAGTCCTCCTCCATCTGGCCCTTCCCCAGCTTCCAATACCCATCTCTCCTCTCCTCCAGTGCTTCCTCCAGCCCAGCCACACTGGCTCCGTCCATGCTCTGGGCAAGATTCTGTCTCAGAACCTTGGTGCCTGCCACTCCCTCTGCCTGGAAGACTCTACCCCGATGGGTCTGCATCGCCCTGTTTCTTTTAGATTCCTTACCACTTATCATGTTGCTGACCACCCAACAATAATACCCTCTTCTCTCACCCTTCCTATCATTTCTTCCTGCTTCATTCTTTTCTAACAGAACACACATAACTATATGCTTATCTAGCAATTTTTTATTTATAGCCTGAATCCCTAAATTGAATGTAATCTCCTTTAGGTCTGATCTTTGTTCATTCTATTCACTGCGGTGTCTACAGTGCCCGATACATAATAGTCGTTTCATAAATATTTATTAAATGAGTGAATAAAGGAATATCTTCTCTAGCCTTGTCTTCCAGAGATCCCTCCCACTAAACACTAGCTTTTAAATGATGATGATGATGATAACGATAATAAATGTTTCTTGAAAAAAAACTTTGCTATACACAAAAGTTTAAAAAAACAGAGATAACTTAAATTAGGAGTACGGGATTAATAGATACACACTACTATATATAAAGTAGATAAACAACAAGGATTTACTGTATGGCACAAGGAAATACATTCAATATCTTGTAATAACCTATAATGGAAAAGAACTGGAAAAAAGAATATATATATATATATATACACACACACACACATATATGTATGTGTAACCAAATTTCTTTGGTTACACCTGAAGCTAACACCACATGGTAAATCAACAGCCCTTCAATAAAAATTCAATTAATTTTTAAAAACAGAGATAACTGTCATTAACAGATTTATATATACAACATATCGATTAAAACAAGCAAACCCAAAAAGAACATAGGCAAAGCATGTGCAAAATACATCAGCACAGAGTGAAAAAAGAGTTCATTGGATTCCAAGGTCTGTGAATTTATAACAACAATGGCTCCCTGGCCTCAACAGCTTCCCAGTGGTGATGTCACAGGCAAGAAACCAGATGTTGGGTTTATTGTTCAACACTTCATGGTGATATGGGTGGGGATGCGTTCAGCCATCCCCTCAAGGTCCTGCCTATTAAAGGTTCTGATCATTTGGCAAGAATAGGAAGCATTGCCTGAACTGCACAGTGCCTATTTGGACTCCTCATTAGGAGAGAGACTGCTCCAGTGCAAGTGCTTGCTCAGGCCCGGGATGTTTCCGGGGAAAGGAAATAGCTAAGTCTCCTCAGTGCCGTTTGCCTCTCCGTGTGTCTGAGATTGCCAGATGCCGCAGGACACAGGTGCATGGGATGGTCTCGCTTCCCAAGGCCTTGTTATCTTTCAAGCTGTGTTGGGACATCTCATGAATTCAAGATGCAGGTTTCTCCCCACTTAGAACTTCCTTCATGTCCCTCATAAAAGTGGAGTTTGTATCTGCAGACGACCTAAATGCGTCTTTCTGCCCCACCCATTATGCCCCATAGACACTCCTACAAGTCAGGCAGTCAGTCACTCCATTAGAGACAGGCAAGCCAGGCTCTCTAATGGTCCTGGTTGGCTTCATTTGCCTTGTAGCACCTCCTCTGCCCTCAGCATCCCCTTCCCTCACCCTCAGCCTCTAATCTACTGGTTCTCATAGTCGAACATGCATCAGAATCTCCTGGAGGGCTTCTTAGAGCACAGCTTCCTGGGACCCACCTCCACAGCTTCTAACTCACTAGCCCTGGGACGGGTCTGGAGGTTTCCCATGTCTATCCAGTCCCCCGGTGCTGCTGCTGCCGCTGCTCCAGGGGCCACGCTCTAAGACCCACTGTTTACTTCAACCCTATCCACACTCCCTCTTTTATCCACCTCCTCTCCATTCTCACCGCCACTGGCTTAGGGTCCTCACTGATTTCTCAGCTTTTAAACTTTAAACATAATATTTCAAAAAAGTGAAGTAACAGGCTCAAAGTCACACAGCTAGAAGGTGGTAGATCTGGGGTCCAACCTCATGACCCATGCAGCATAGAACAGAGATCCAACCCAACACCCTGCCAGAGGCCCTGGTGCCCAGAGGACAGGCCCTGCCCAGGGAAGAGGCAGGAGGAGGCTGGTGGGGCGGCCGGGACTGAGACCCAGCTCCCTTGATTCCTAACACTCTCTTCTTCCCATTTCCATTTAACTTCTCTCAGGAGCACCTCCTATGGGCCAATGTGAGAGCGTCCCTTCACGCAGTCAGACACATCTGAGTGTCTGCCATGTAGCAGGCACGGTCCCCATCACTAGGGACAC
Source organism: Camelus ferus (assembly GCF_009834535.1). Lineage (NCBI taxonomy): Eukaryota > Metazoa > Chordata > Mammalia > Artiodactyla > Camelidae > Camelus > Camelus ferus. The sequence continues at coordinate 63,788,181 of NC_045696.1, forward strand.
CACAGTCAGCAACGTTGGTCATTTGCCTGTCCTCATGAGCTCCTAGTCCAACGCAGGAGGTAGACATGGTCAAATAACTGTGCACAGAATTAAAGTTGACTGTTTTGGGGGAGTATAAAGGAGGGATTTGTGGTGCTCTCAGCACACATAAAAGGAGAATTTAATGTAGACAAGGGTGTGAAGGAAATTTTCCCCAGGGGAGTGACAAGCAGGTGCATGTCTAAAGGATGGCAGACGTTAACAATGCGAAGAGGGGAAGCAAAGGCATTTGGTGGGAGGAGCAGCCTGTACAAAGGTCCAGTGGTAAGAGGGACCCTGGTGGTTCCAAGGAAAGAAAAAAAAAATCAGTATAGCTAGAGCAAGAAGAGTCAAGGGCCAGGGAGACAGGGAGCCACCGGGTCGGCAAAGACCAATAGGGTGCATTGGGAGGTTTAAACTGTTAAGAACAATAGGAATGCACCATGGGGTATGAAGCAAGGAGAGATGGCATCATTAGATTCTCTTTTCTGAAAGATACAGATGGTTGTCATGTGGAGAAGGCGAAAGTCAATACAAGTTCTGTGTGACTATTAAGCGGACCCAGTTGGGATTCAAGTACGTCAATTTCCCTGGAAGCGAGCAGGGCCAGGATGAAATCTCCAATCTGTGGGAACTCAAGACACCAGCTGCTTGAAGGAAGCCAAACAGCATATTTTTTTAAATTATGGAAGCTCCCCAAACAGAAAAACGAATCTCATGTTCTAAACATAATCATTAAGCATCATCATATAAGACATTGCTAGCCTTCCCAAAGGAAAATACACTACCACGTGGCCACTGTGAACTTAAATTCATCTTGCCCAATTTTCCCAGAATTTGTGTATCCTGATGAAAATTTGAAATGTGTTCTGCTATTTACTGAGAACCCTGGGGAATACATTTCAACTAAATATCTTTCTTTAACAGCTCACAACATCGAGTCCTACGCATAACCCCCTGTTTGGAAAATCTAGATGGACGCAGGTACTCCTTTTTCGGATAGGAGCTGTTTCTTACCTCTGCCACTCCTTTGCTTACAGAGAAGCAATCTCCTCAGTGACCCCTGGCAAGCGGTGCCCCTCCATCTTGTGAATGAGATGCCAGTCTGACCTGTCATCTGTGTTTTGCTTCAGCCTGAGTTCTGGGAAGTGTTGCCTTTTCCCTTCCTGAACATTTGCTTTGAAAATAAAGAGAGGATGTTCATCTCTGTCAAGGGCCTCCCAGGGCGTTCCCGCCTGTCAGTCTTCCCCCTTGTCTTGGGAAAGTCCGTCAGGCAAGTGCGAGCTGGACTAACCACTCAGGTGACTGGACGTGGAAGTGGAGGAGCCCAGGGAGAAGCCTTCTGAAGACTCTTTCCCCCCTTTGTACCTAGGCAGTGATTTCAGCAAGGTGGCTTGTGTTTTCTAACACCCACACAGCAATTTAAGTGGATTTCAAAACTGTGCTCAAGGACACTGAGGTGCATTTAAAACCCCAGGGGCCTGGCACCTGGGTTCTGGGTCTGGCTTTGCCAGTGAGCAGCTCTGGACCTTGGATGAGTGTCTTGACTTCTCTGGCCTCTGGGTCCTCAACTGGGAAGTGGGGGAGGCGAATCGAAGTCATGGTTATCAACGTTTTCATTTTTCTTTTCAGTCTTTTTTATTATATCCTTACTGCTCTAGGTCTCCATGTTTGAAAGTTTTTTTTTTTTTTTACTTCTATGCACTCTGAACTCATTAAGCAACCTTTATTTTATTTCTCCTTTTTATTCATCAAAGCCCGCACTGGAGGCTCTGATCAAGCTGGCTGATTGATATTATTTTAGCCAAGTAAAACCTCATTGTAATGACATGTGGTTGCTTCTAGGATGTTCAAAATTTTGAAAATAGGCTGCAAATCCTTACCATAATATTCACAGACCCTTAAAATCCTAGAGATCCCAAATGGAGGAACAAATGGGGTAAAATGTCTTTAGAGAAGCCAACTGTGTCCAGTGTTCTGAAGCTTAGACCTGAGAAGGTAGAACCCCAAGTCCCTATCGTAGGGAAAAAAGCGTTACCGGGCGGGCTGAACTAGCCCAGGCTCAGGCTGTGAAGCCCTAGACAGACCGCCGTCTTTCTTCTCTGCTGAAGGAGAACCACTATGTGTCTCTGGATGACATCCATCCATGCCTCCCCTCCACTTCACCTTGCCAGTCGCCAGGCCTCTCCATCACCTACGCCCAAAACGGTGACCACCAAGCAGCTCATTCACCTTTTTGATGGCTCCATCTCCCAACCTCCACTACTTGTGCTTATTCTAGGCCTCAAAGGCAGACGGACTGGGTTCCTTTTCTCTCCCTACTTTATTGTTTTAATGCACTGGTTGGGCACCTACTCTTTCCCAGGCACACAGTAGATTTATAACACACGCTTGCTGAAGGTATGAATAAAGTAACCGGCGCAGGTATGAGTTAACTGGGTTGAACATGCCCACGCATTCTATGTCACTTAACTCTCTCAACAACCCTGTAAGGTGGCTGTATTCTTCCCATTTTACACCTGAGGAAACTAGATCTCAGAGTGTCTTGACTTCTCTTGTTCAGGGTCATAGCGCAAGAAGGTGGTGAAGGAGAACTTGAGCTCAGAACTTGAACTTTTGTCTGCATCCTTGGTTTCGGTACCATCATGGACCCCTGCTATTCCTTCCTCCAGCATTTCTGGATGAGCTGATCCTGTCTCTTCTCCCTCCCCATCACCAGCCCTCCCAGTTCATCAGTCCAGTCCTTAGCTGTCATCCTGCTCGCCATCAAACAAGGCACATCGGTGCTTCTCACTGTGAGGGCCTTGATCACTTCACTTCCCCTTCAGGACTTACTCCTTCTGGTCCTCTCCTCACCCCCATCCTAACACCTGTCTATCTTGCAAAAAGCTTGCCCCACCCCTAAAAGTCAACTGTAACACCAATTAGCTGGGCAATGTTGGGCAAGTCATATCCCAGTCAGGGTTCCTATTAGTAAGTGGAAGGATTTAACTTGGTGGCCCCTGCAGCTTTGACATATATCCCTCTGGTGAACCCCCCTTCTTTTTTCCCCTCCCTTTCTCAAGGCTGCCCTGTCCTTTGCTGAGCCCTCCCTTAGCTGAGAAGCCAGCACACTCTTCTTTCCCCAAACAACTTCTGGATTTCCAGCTCCTCAGAGGCTTGCTGAACCAGGTAGGCCGAGAGGGCCATTCTCAGCCTCTTGACTCTGGCCCAGAGCTCAAGTATCTCTCAACACTGGAGCCGCGGACTCCCAGAGTGTCACACAGTGTCGGGGTTAATGAGCACCCACCTGCTGCCACAGGCCTGACTGCGGTTCTCCATCCTTGGAAACTAGACACCATCCCTTTATCCATCCCTTCATCACTACATGATCACTTTGGTCAATTTCAGAACCCCAAGTTTCATCACATTTTCCCCCTTTTAGAACTAGGAAGTTCCTTTTAACTGATGGTTCAGTGTTATCCCCATCACCTATGCCCATTCCACAAATGAAGAACCAAGACCCCCACACCCCTGGGTGAAAGGTTACAGCCAAGAACATGAAGGACAGTAAAGGACAGGTGCCTTTTGGGGGAGGATTGATGGTGGAGATATTTGACTGAAAGCACTCCTTTCTCTCTCGAAGGATAGCCTGGAAAGGACCCACTGGGAAAACAGCCTCTCGTTATTAATCTTTTTGTCAATGACAAGCCCTGTGGCTTTCCTGCCCCTATGGGCACAATAGTTCAGTTGCTCAAAAACACAGTGCTGATGAGTGCACTATGGCTGCACTACGCTCGGAATGATGGCTCTGAGATACAGGCCACGGCTGTGCTTCTGGAAGAGAAACAGGAAGAGAAAACCTGCTAGACAAGCATTTCAGCCTAATATAAAGTACCTCCACGGTCACGTGCGCACCTACACGCACACTGTCCTGTCCCTTTGATTAAACTAATTTTATACCCATGATGTATTTTTAAAATTTTATTTATTTTTTATTTTTTAATTGAAGTTTAGTTGATTTACAATGTTGTGTTAGTTTCTGGTATACAGCATAGTGATTCAGTTATGCATCTATGCATTTTACATATATATATATATATTCTTTTTCATTATAGGTTATTACAAGCTATTGAATATAGTCCCCTGTGCTATACAGTGGGGCTTTTTTATTTATCTATTTTATATATAGTAGTTTGTATCTGCTAATCCCCAAACTCCTAATTTATCTCTCTTCCTTTCTCCCCTCTGCTAACCATAAGTTTGTTTCTATGTCTGTGAGTCTGTTTCTGTTTTGTAAATGTTTATTTGTGTCATTTTTTTAGATTCCACATATAAGTGATATCACATAATATTTGTCTTTCTTTGTCTGACTTAATTTAATATAATGATCTCTAGGTCCATCCCTGTTGCTGTAAATGGCATTACTTCATTCTTTTTATGGCTGAGTAGTATTCCTTATATATATATTTATATCACATCTTCTTCATCCAATCATCTGTTAATGGACATTTAAGCTCCTTCTATGTCTTGATTACTGTAAACAGTGCTGCTATGAACACTGGGGTGCATTGCATGATGCATTTTTAAAGAAGGGAAACAATATCCCAAGGCTAATGCTTGGGGACAGACCCTCCCCTTTCTTGCCTGGCTTGCCAGGGTGGTGCTAAATCAAGTCTAGGATTTGGAGTCAGAAGAAATGGGACTAGGATTCTGGCCTTAACCTTGACTCACTGTTCTACCTGGGAAAAGTCCTCTGTTACCCGACACATAAAATGGAAATGCTGCACAGTCATTCACAGTAGCATAGTAGGCATTAGAAAAATAAAGGCTGGCAAAGGTCTTTGCCAGTTATATGGTGCTGCTCAAATAGAAGTTATTAGTGCCAGGCTTTCATTCTAAGGATCCTTGAGGACATTCATGTGGGTGAGCCTGGTCACATGTGTGCACACACAGCTACCAGCTCACCTTCTCAAAGGTAGCCATGCCCACATTGCTTGTCTACACAGAGAGCCATGACAGCTTCCCCACACCAGCTGCCTGAGCTCCTTCACCAACATCTGTAACCTTCCAAGGACTGACCCCACTGACTAGCCTAACCAGTCAAACCAATCCTGTCCTGGTTACCCAACAAACTTTCTTCTTCCTACCTTCCCCCACTTAAAATGCCCTGACCCGCCTCCACAACCTCTGTCTCCTCTGCGCATCAGAAGCCTACCCATCCTTCTGGGCACAATTTTAATGCCACCACCTCCAGGAAGTCTTCCCTGATTGATCTCCCACCAACCCTCAACAGAAGTGGTTTCTTCTCCTCTGAACTCACCTCATCATCCTTCTCTTAGAGGGTCTATTTTCTGTTAGAGCTCATTGTGGGCACATTCTCTCCCCTTTACCAAAGTTGGAATTTCTCAAGATCAAGTTCTCTGTCCACCACCCTTCAACCCCACCCAGTACCCTGCACAATTCCCAGCACCAGCAAGGGCTTGGTGTCCCAGGAACAAATGAATGAACATACTTCTCCTTCCAAACACAAAATTCACCAGAAGTTGGACTGCTGAGTCCGTTCTTCTCTCCCCGGGTGTGGGTTTGAAAGGAATGCTGCATCTGGAACACAGACAGAAGACCTCAGGGACATCGGCATCCCTGGGAAGTGGGTAACACAGAGATGGAGGGTCAACTGGAACACAAAATCACATAACTCACAGGGCTGACAATTAATCACCAAGTAACCACAAAGTTTTTGTGGCACGACCTATTTTTAACAGGTAGTCCAAGTTATGGGGCATATCTAATAAAAATGATAGTAATCATGAACTGATTTAATTTTTATTGTTTTACACCTATTCTTCTAGGATATTCAAATATCCAACCCCAAAGGGAGGAGCTGGGAGTGGCAGCATAGGGGCGTTGAAAACATCCTAGTCTGGGAACGAAAGTCCTAGGCCAAGCTCTGCAACTAATTGGGTATGTGGACATGTCAGAAGAATGTCCTTTTGGGCCCCTTCTGTCCTCCTGTAAATCACAGTTAGAGCAGATGCTCCTGTGTGACCTTCAGATTAAGGAGGGTGTACAGTTTTCCCTCAGCCCCCAGTGCCTTCAGCCATTTCCCACTGGCTTCTAACAAAAGGCCCTCTAGCTTGACTGAACATTGGTCAGCTTCACAGTAGCACACTGTTGGCTGAAGCAAGGCTTCCTTGATGACAAGTGTGGAAGGGGAGCCCGGAGAAACAGGGAAGGCTGCTGTCAACTCAACCCAGGGAGGGTGTCGCCGTCCGTGGATGTCTTAGGCGGCTGAGTCCAAGTCAGGGCTCCTGGGTTGTGGTTCCTTGCTCTGCTGTCTTGTCTTTTGGAGGCTCAGCTTTGCCATAGAAAAATGAGGATAACACCTTTGAGCCAGGGGCGGGCGGTTGCGGATTAGCTGAGCTGGCCACCAACACCCACTGGCCATTGCCCAGAGCCCAGCGGTGAACAGCCATCTACAAGGGGTGGAAGAAAAACAGAGATGCCCCCACCCCTCCGCCACCCACACCCAGCGCAAACAGTGCTCACCCCTCACAAGCAAGTAATTAGATGTTCCCGGGGTGGCCAGTAAATTGCTAACTCCTCTTTTTGGGAGGCGGGAAAGAAAAAGATTGCTATTGAATCTTTCTTGATTTTTCTGTCTGTAGGTGAGTGTGTATTGAGAGAGAGAGAGATAGCGTGTGTGTGAGCACCGCCCCCTCCACCCTGTGACTTAACACAACTGAGTATTTACACACCAGATGATCCCTGCAGGAAAAGGCAAGTCCCCAGCTGCTGTGGAATTTTAAAAGATCTCCCTGGAATGCCCTTCTGGGATGTCTGGTTCTAATTGCCTCCGTCAGCCAGTGCTGGCGAGCTGGCAGAAGCAATGAGAGGTGAAATTAAACAGATTCCAGTTCACATCAGACCCCCAGCCCTGCCAGAGTCCCCCAAGGGCCGGAAAAGAAAACAAACGTGGCCACGGTGATGGGTGTGGTAGAAAGAACTCTAGACTGGAAATTGGAAGGCCCAGATTCTTGCTCCTGCGCTGTCACTAATGCCCTGCCCTGTGTGGTTTTGGACCCATCGCTTCCCTTCTCCCACCTCCAGTTTCCTCATTTGATAAATGAGTGGTGAGGACTGCTGGCTGGTCTCCAGGGCCCCTTCCTAGCCTCAGATTCAGGGACAGAAATGTCAAGCTCTCTTTGCTGGTCTTGGGGGAGCATTTTCTTCTGAACTTTAAAAATCAGATGCTCTGCATTTTTAGATCTTTAAGAAAAACAGGGGAAAGGGAGGGGATTTTGTTCCCACCCATTACAACCTAGTATTAGTCCCAGCCTGTCTTTCTCCTGGGTCAGGGATAGGGATGGCTGGAGACCAGCCAGAGAGGAGACAGAGATCCCACAGTTCCTTAGCGCCCCCTATAGGCCCAAAGGGCAGCCATGCTGAAACAGGAGTAGTCCAAGGAGCCCCTGCCCTCCAGCACCCCAGCCTCTTCTACTGCAAAGCCTCAGGTTTTAGAAGCAGACAGTTCAAATTGGCCCCTAGGTTGTGGGGAATTTTTCTATCTTTTTAGCCTATTTTTTTAAGACTCAGATTAAAGCCATTGAACTAACAGCCACTACAGGCTGGTTTCGAACACCCCGTGGGGCACCTAGGTTAGCGCACAGTGCGCTGGGGGTCACCGAGTACCAAGTCCTGAAGGCCTCTGGCTCACACTCTGCTTTCAGCTGCCCCCCCACCCCCCGCCAGCCCACTTGCCCCCTAACCCACAGCGGACGCCTGCACGTCTCCCATGACTAGGAGCTCACGATTTTCTGAGTCAGCCTGTGTCCATTAGGGATTTCGTATGGCTAGTAACAGAGTCCAAATCCGAAACTTGACTTTGTCGGATTGGGGGTTTATTTGCTCATCTAAGAGACTCCTGTAGAGAGCTGCCGTCCACAGAATCACTGGGAACCAGAGCTCCTTGCAGATTTTCCCTAGGTGATTCCTAAAGCATTACTTCCTCATGGGCTTCACAGACCAAGATGATGACTTAAATTCTAGCCAGGGGGGAAGAAGAGGGTGGGCCAGGGTCCCCAGGGTCCCTTCCCACTAGGTCAGTCCCCTTGAAATTCACCTAATGACCTGTGCTTGCATCTCAAGGGCCACTCCTGCTGCAGGGAGGTGCTGGGAAGGTGGTCTCATGGCCAGTTTGCATTCAGTTAGGATCTGTTACCAGGGGTGGAGGGAGAACGCACATCGAGTCAACGAGAGCTGGACAGGGGTACAGCCTGTGTGGGTGGAGAGAAGCTGTTCCTGGCTGAGAGGCTCTGCAGCGTTCTCCTACGGACACTAGTTTCCCTCTGCCGCAGAGGGGACAGGAGCCCTGCGCGGCCTCACCTGCGAGTGCTCACCGGATCCAGGAGAACTCTTCACCTCCCCACACAGCACCAGATTCCTGCCAAGTTGGTGGAGGGAGATGGTATCTGCCCGAACACTCTCACCCAAAGATGATGCCAGGCAAGTCAAACCTCCAACCTCCTCTGAGCCAGGCCTCTCTGGTACTTGCCCTAGGGAGAACTATGCCAGCTCACCCACAGGGACCTCATCCCAACTGCAGGCACACCCTCCGCAGAGCTTGCTGCCAGGTCTGGGACCAGTGGGAAGCTGACACTGGTGGCTTTGTTCTGGTCCCCAATCCTGCCCTGGAGGGAGATCTCCTGCCCACATTTAGATGTACCCTCCATTCCAGAGAGAGAGAGAGTTCACTGCTTTCTCCCCAGGTTTGTCCTGCTGGGAGCCAAAATCATTCATCAACTCAGAAAGCAAACCCTTACATGTTTAAATTTGGTATTTAAAATGGCAGACAAAGAATGTAGAACAAACAGAGACTGATTTGGCCCTGCAACTAACCTCTTAAGGAGCTAATTTTTAGTCTCTGGTCTCAGATGCTCCTGGTCCAGCAGGCTCGGAGAAGAGGCTCAGCGGGTGCTGCTGGCCCCCAGGCCACACACATTTTGCTGGATGTGATTTCCTCCTCCTCAGGAAGCCCACAGGCCTTTCCCTCGTCCTTGGACCACTGCAGGGCCACTTTGCAGTGAAGGAAACTGAGGCACAGAAAGGTTGTTGCTTATACTAGACCAAGAGGGGTGGGGGGAGACGAAGGAGTAAGCTCCGTTTGGGAACCACTTTCTAAATCTCCTCACTGGGGCGGTGGCGGCAGGTGGGGGTCCAGCGCTTCATATGGTCTCAACTGGCACTTCTTTTTTATTTCCATGACCATCTACGTAAGTCAGTAACCGCACCAACTGTTTGTGACCATAAACTGCATTCTCTTCATAGAGCATCATTTGAAGTGGGCTTCTGTTTTCACCATCCTTGCGCAACATGGCCTTAAAAATGCCTCTTCTCCTCTTCCTGTCACTTTCATCCGTTCCGTTCTCCCGTGAGACCGAATGTGTTGGAAGAGAGGCCCTTAACCATCCAATTAAAGGAGGATTTGCCTTTAAGATGGAGTTTCCAGGAATGAACCATGTTTAAAACCCACAACCACCTCTTTGGGAAGGCGAGGGAGAGAAATATTCAGCTTCAATTTGTGAAGAACCATTTATCATGAATACTGTAAAACTACGTCTGTGTTAGATCTTTTCTCCAGTATAACGAAGTTATTGCACATACATCATGGAAAGGTTCCTAGACTCCTGGCCTCTGCAGACAGCCCCCCAGAGGCCTGCTTTTCCATTTCTTAGAATATACTTAAGCAAAGATAGAGTATCATTTTGAGCACTTTGCTAGTTGGTATTTTTTCATATTTTTTGTGCTGTTTAATGCTGGGTTCTTAAAACCTTGGAGCACTTAAAATCCTAATAGCAGGTTGAATTATCACTGCTTTCCAGCCAGGGAAGCTAAAAGAAAGGTTAAAACAAAATGGTTAGGTGCAAGCTCTGTCTTTAGCTCAAGGGGGAAGCCCATAAGTCCCATGACTCCATCACACTGACTGCACGATTTTAACTGTGCATGTCTGTATACATTGAAATTATTATTGAGAAAACTCAGCCAAGTGTCTCCTTTCTCCAGAGCTCAACTGTAATGCCTCCAAAGTGCAAAATCAGAGTAGCTGAAATGGAGCAGCAGCTTGGTTTGAATAAGTCATTTCAATCCCTAGGTGATTCTCCTTATAAAGTAAGGGTCACATCCCCCAAAGTTCAGTGCAAAGTCTCTCGAATTCCTGGAAAATTTACCCGGGAAATATAAACAAGAATGTATCTGCAGTGATCTCAACATCTATATGACAATTATTTGTTTAATAAGAATTGACTGAGAGTTTCATCTTCATTGCATTTTGGGTGCTCAGGACAAGGGTTCAGGATTGACCTCTGGTCTCATAGAGCAGAAGAGGGTGAATTTAAACCCCAGTCTATAAACTGGAAGATATGAACATTCAGGAAAAAGAAAAGGTGTGGAAGAGAGGATATAGTATACTGATATTTGAATTTTCAGAAAAAGAAAAACGAATATGGATCTACATATACATATTTAGCTGTATTACAAGCATGATGGATGTATTTGGTAACGTCAGGTACAAGAAGAGGAGTAGTGGGTGGTTGGAATAAGAGAGAGGAGGGAGAATTTCTGCCTTCTACCTTTTGTACCTTTTGAATTTTAAACCATAAGAATGTATTACCTATTTACACTAGAAGAAATCGCATTTAATTAAAAACCTAATACTAGCTACATTCCAAGCAGCAGGGTCAGTGGCTCAGAGACCTGGGAGGAGGGAGCAGGACGAAGAGGCGCTGTCTCAGCCAGGCTGGCTGATGGTCTCGATGCCCATGGACTTCAGACTGGGCACCTCCTGCTACCAGCACCCACCCAGGGGCCAGGAGTCAAGGCTCATCTTACTCTTAAAAAAAGAAGAAAAAGAGGAGGAGGAGGAGGAGGAGGAGAAGTACATCAGTTGCCAGCTGGCGAGTAATGCTTTTCAAGCAAAGCAACAAGAATGCTTCTGTCCTCGTCTGGGGACCTGGCTGTGGAGGGATGCAGGCTAACCAGGGGGCATCCCAGAAGCTGGCCAAGAGAGACTGGGACGCACGAGCCAGGAGGGAGCATTAAGGACATCAGTGCATAGCCCGGGGATGAGAGGGTTTGTGGAGCCAGGACCCTGTCTCCAGCTGTGTGAAGGGAAGCCGGAAGCCAGGCAAGATGAGAGCCCATGCAGAATGTGTGCCATGGGCAAGCTGCCCACCTCTCTGAGCTGCCTTTCCTCATCTGTAACACCTCTAACGGCAGTACCCTGGGGTTTTCCTGGTCACGACATAATGCACACAGGATGTCTAGCACTGAGTAGGGACTCTGCAGAGGCGCCTGTGTCCTGTCTCTACCACATAATTTCCCATCCAAGCAAGTAGATCTGCCCTGGGTGGTTCCAGGGGGTGAAAGCTGCAGGAAAATGGACTTGGGCTCCTGTTAGGAAAAGACTTTCCTGCAGGCAGAACTGTGCCAGGAGAGAATGACTCTTGATGGGCAGCATTGCCATATGGTACTTCCCGGGGAGAAACCGAAGGTTCTACCTTTGCTGTCTCTGAGTTTCCAAAAGGAAGTGGGATCGGAGCCCCTGGGCCCTCCTTCGCCAGGCTCCTCTCTGTTCCTGTTCCTCCTCCAGCCAGCCTGCTCCCAGAAAGGCTCAATTAAGAAGGCATTTGCAGACCTCTCTGCGGCTGGCACCACCACATTTTTTAGATTCCCTCCTCCACTGCTGCAGGAGGTGGGCGTCTGTCTGTGTGCACGTGTCTCTCACCTACCTCAGGAGTCCTGTGACCCTGCCTAAAAGGGATTTTCTCCTTTGACCTCACCATTCCATCTGGTAGAGTTCTCTCCAGGCTCCAGTGAGGACCAGAAGTAAACAAAGTGAGTGTCTTCTTGGAGAGAAGGTTCTTCGCTGTGCCCTGGCTCTGCAGGACCCGTGAGCAGGGGCTGTTCTGGGCTCGTGGGGATTCTGGGATAAGTGGGGTCTCGCCCCTGGTCTAGGGTAACCGCAGTCAAACGGGGGTGACACATACTTAGGCAAGGAACTCTCACCGTGGGAGAGCTGGGATTGACGCTGCAGGGAGGCAGCGCCGGAGGCCCAGGGAGGCAGCTGGTGATTAATTCCAACACGAGGCACACAGGTCAGCGCTGGCTTCGCGCAGTAGGTGAGGTTGAAACCGGGGTTCAGGGATGAGTCAGAGATTGTGAGTGGGAGAGATGCCATGATTTCGAAGCTCTCATTAGCTTCATTTTTGGTCTGTGAATCCTTTTTGTTCTCTTGGGTTTTCACACCAGAGAAAGCACTTCCCTTACAGGGTGTGACCCGCCCTGGCTTCAGACACCCCTTGGGGTGGGGCCTTGCAGGAAAGACTTGTCTGGCTGCCAGAGCTGGAGCGGTCCGGCCCTGACCAGATCCACCCCCCTCAACCCCTGGGAGATGCAGCCCCCCCTTCCCTTTTCCCCTCTCCCCTCCAGTGCCCCGTCTGGGGAGACTTATACAAGTTCCAAATAGTAAATTTAAGTCCTTGGCAGCCCTCCCACAGATGACTCCCAAATTATCCCATTCCAAGGCTGGGGGTGGGGGAGGCCGGCAGATCAGTCCTGAGGCTGTGGCCGGGTGGTCTGAGAGCTCCGGGCGCCATCTGCTGGCGGAAGCGAGGAACCAGCTGGCAATGGCAGACGGGGGAGGGCAGGAAGGGATCAGTGAGGGGGACAAGCCTGGTCTCGCAGCTCTGGTAGTGAAGGCAGTTCAGTTTCACTGACATCGGACAGAAAAAGGGGGAGAAAGATCGCGTGTGTGTGCGTGCAAGTGTGTGAGCCCGAGTGAGTGCGGGTGTGGACTCCTCTATGGTGACTGCCCGCAGGCTGGGCTGTGGGTAATTTGGAAGGTGTGTTGGGATGGTGTGCATGCTTCTGTTATTGTTCCCTGGGGTGAGTATACGAGTCTGTCTCCAGAGGGAGAAGACAGTAAATAAGAAGGTAATCAGGCCCAGATGTATCCCTCCAAGGGAAGTTTCCAGATGTCCTCTCATTAATCCTCAGCCCAAACACGGGTGATGGGTGAGACTCTGTTGATTGTATTTTCAGCTGGGGAGAGTGAGACACACAATGTGATCACGGCCCAGAATGAGAGCACTGGTTTTGACTACAAGCATCACATGACCCAGGGATAAAGCCCCTGGAGGTCATTTAGTTCATCCTCACCATTTTGCAGACTAAGAGCCGTGAATTCAATGGTGGAAGAGGGAAAGAGAGACCCCATCAGATTCCCTTTCATGTCCTTCTGAACATGAGTTCTGATGGACAAATTCCTACCCTAACTCAGCCGGGTGTGTGTCCCAGAAGGATCCCAGGCAGCTGCTCCCTTGCCGTGCCCCACCTCTGCCTTACCTCTTCTCTATTTATATTCCTGAAGGAATTTCCTGACCCATAAATTCTGAGAGATTTATTATTTCCTGCGGCACCCTTTTGTTGGAAAATGTGGCTTTCCGGTTTCAGACTCAGAACCACATTGGGTTTCCAGCTCTCGAGTGGGAGCAGAATTTCTCCTGCATGATAGTGGGAAACATATCAGCTTTGCATCGGCCCCTGAGGGGCTATCAAGGACACGACTTACTTTTCCTGGCTCCCAGCTAATGCTGCTGGAACAACGAGATGAGAACATCCCCTCTGCGGGTTGTAAGAGCCACCAAAAGTCCCAGGAGAGCAGAAGGGCTGGGTTCCTTTGCTCATGTCACCTGGAAGAAGGAGGGGGGCTGTTTTTCTCCAAAACCACTCCCTCTGACTTCAGTCTTCCCTCCTCTACCATGAGGAAAAGCTCTTAAAACACAGCTCAGTTCAAAACCCTGCAGGCGACGCCTCCTTTTTGTCTGTAGTTAAGTCCAAACACCTTACAAGTTCTTCAAGCCCCTCAAGGAATGACCCTCACTTCCCTCCAGCACGTGGCTCTCTGGCTGTGTTTCCACACATGCACTGAGTTCCAGCCTCGTCGATGTCTTCCCTGTTTCTGGTCCTCCCCGCCACCCCCACCACGCGATTCTGCAACTACACCAGCCCTGCTGTCATGCCTTGCTTCCCTCAACCTCATGCCCTTCCCTCTACCTCCAAATGTTTAAATTATTTCTGTTTTCCAAAAGCCAATCAAAGGTCACTTTCTCCTGGAAGTCTTCAGGGATCTCCTCCCTCCAAAGGAAACAGAATGTCCTTTGAGTCTCCCAGGATGGACTGGGTTGGAACCTCTTCAGGATCTTGTAGGCTGCTTTATTCGGCAGCCCCTCACTCACATTGATGACTCCCCCTCTTAGATTCTGAATATCCTGAGAGGCAGGGGCAGCATCTCGTTCTTCTGCATCCTCCTCCTCACTCCTTCCCCCTACCCAGCACTGTTCCCAGCAGTGAGGATGTTTTGGGGGAAATTTGGAAACAGTATTCAGATGATCCAATATTTTGACTTTTCCAATCTCTGCTACCCTTCCTTAGGACAAATGAACCCAGAAGAGCAACATACTTAAGAGAAAACAGACAAACTCTTCACCACCATAATACTTCTCAGAAGAGAGCACGGCCCGAAGCCCTGGTGTACAGGCGGCAGCAGTGCTGTGGATGTCCCAGCTCCTTGCAGACTCCAGACTCAGGATCTGCAAGGAAGCCTCACTCCCTAGCTGAGGACCTCCTGTGAGAATGAAGTAACCTGAGCTCTCAGAATTCATACCTGGAGAGCTCCAGAAGGAAGTCTCCACTTGTAGCATCTTTCATAGGCACCTGGAGAGGGAAGGCGTTTTCACAGTACTGGTCTAGGGATGAAGGCGAGAGACAGGTGCTAGTCCCGCTTTGCTATAACCAACACTTAGACCTGAAGCAAGTTCCTTCCACGTCTATATAATATGGGGGCTGGCCTGGAACATCTTCAATGCCTTTGCGAGGCTAACACTTGGGAATTGTAAGGACCCACAGCAGGCAAGTGGCTCTTCATTCAGAAACCTTCACACATCTTGTCTGTACAGTTTTAAAATGAAGGCATGTAGATACCAAGGTTGTGTCGACATCAAACAGTTTTGGTCATCCAAAGTTTTCATGAAGAACCTCCAGCCAATAAATCATTTATTTCCTGACATTTTGAGGTGATTGATAGTTGCCATTGTGTATGTGTGGAAACTGAGGTGGGAAAAGAGTACATATATCCAGAGCCAAGATTTTATTTTCCTTAAATAAGTATAATTTTTTTTTATTCTAGGAGTGATGCACAGTCATTGTGAATAAATATTGGAAATATAGGAAAGTATAAAGAAGAAACAGCCCCCGCTAGAATCCTACCCACTAAGGACCTCTGTGAACGTGTTGGTGTATATCCTTCCAAACCTTTGTCTAGACACATTTATGGACATATTTTTGCAAAACTAGGATCATGTGAGAAGTCTTGTTTAGAAACCCTGGATTTTTGCATAGCAAAATATTGTGAGCATTTCCCCATGCTTACAATATTCTGTGGTGTTATTTTTTCCCTGGTTTCATAGTATCCCATTATGAATATATATATATATATAAAACATATAATATAATGATATGATATGTAATATAATATAATAATATTGTATTTTATTTAACCAGTCCCAGATGGCCTCATAAATACCTTTATTTGCATGCATTTGTCTAATTATCTTCTTAGGTTATGGTTCTTAAAATAGAATTGCTGGGCCAAAGGAAATGGACCTTTGGAAGATTTCCACTATTTCAAAGCTCTTCTGAACCGACCCCCTGGCTGTGGCTGAGCCACGCAGCCTGCCTCTGGCATTCCCAGCTTGCTGAATGATGGGATGTCAAAACCGGAAGGGACCTTAGGCAGGAAGATTTACAGATCATTGAACAGATGGGAAAGCCGAGGTCCACAAAGGGCAAGTGCCTTTCTGTAGTTCCCAAAGGACGCTGGCGGCAGAGTCAAGCAGAGTTCCGGCTCCCTGCCAGCGAGCATCTCTACTTAGAACCCAGATGTGGAAGGACATCAGCTTGGTGCAGGCTTCTCAGGGGTTCAAACGTATATGCAGCAAACCTGGACATTTACTGAGCTGGCATTTACACCAGAGACACATCTAGGCTCTATGCCTACCAAATAATAAACGTCACCAACTGCCCACAATCTCCACAAACAGAAATCTTCTCCAAGGGCTAAGATTTGGTTTTTCGTTCGAGGGGTGGGACAGAGAGGCTGAAAGATAGCTGCACAGGCTGAACCTCCCGTAAAATCGGGACTGGGGGAGACACTGTCATGCAAAGGCTTGAAGACTTGAGGGTTTAAATATTTTCATTAAGATGAAGGGCAAAGCCCATGTTTGCAGTCCCAGGGTGGGTGGGGTGAGCCCCCATCTTGGCTATGGGCTCTCAGGCACCTGAACCCGGAGGAGCCGTGGCCGCCCCAGGAAAGTCGCCCACGGCTCTGGAGAAAGCCTTCCGTGGGCAGGGGAGCCGAGGCGCCGGGGAGCCGGGGAGACCGCGCTTATGCTAACGAGGCACTAAATTAGTGCATTACACGCCTCATTTAGCAAGACTGTGCAAAATCTAAAAGTACTAATAAATTTTCCCTCTGGGGTCAAGAATCATAAAAGGATATATGATCGACCATTAATTAGCAAAGAAATTAAAGCTTGACGGCTTCTGTTCTATCCCTGCCTTCTTTCAAATGGCACAATTTGTTCAAAACGCTTTTGCGAAGCGGTCTTTTTCAGACAAGAAAAAAAAAGCTGCATCAACCAGGAGAGTGGCTTCCCATCCTCTGTGACTCTCAGGGTGACAGTACTTGCACAGAGCTGACTATTCTAGAAATGAGCCCTGGGTATTTTGTCAAGAGAGAAGGAGCTGGCCTTCTTCACTTACCTGTTTCTCCCGTTAGCTGTAGTATGAGATTTCTGTCTTATACTGGGGGCACCTTTTAGAAAAATGCATTCTTCTTTTGTTATTTGCACTCAAAAGTCAACCACTCTGAAGGCGCTCGAAGAATTTTGCCAGACACTGCAAAACAAAGCCTTCTGGGATGAAGGGAGGTGAGTCTTTTGCGTTTGCCAGTGACTCCCAAAGCTCTTAACAACCCATCCCTTCTTTTTTGTCCATTCCTCTTTTAGGATATGTATTTATGTATTACAGAAAGTAGGTATGGTTACCAAAGGAGAAAAGGCAGGGGGGGAGGGCTAAATTAGGTGTTTGGGATTACACACCACTACATTTAAAACAGATAAACAACAAGGTCCCACTGTATAGCACAGGGAACTATATTCAATACCATGTAATAACCTATAGTGAAAAAGAATATATATTATATATATGTATAACTGAATCACTATGCTGTACACCAGAAACTAACTCAACATTGTAAATCAACTATAATTCAATTGAAAAAGGAGAAAGAAGGGCATGGGTCTTTATACAGTTCTCAACTGAAAGTCTTAAACCTTCTGGAGTTCTCTCTGCCCGTTACTGCTACCCCAGCTTCAGTGCCCTCGTGTGTCCGCTGGGTCTAAGGATCTTGGTTATGAAACAGAAGGTGTCCTGAGAAACAGTATAAAGGTAACAGTTCCCCCTCCTCTCCTCTCCAGGCTTTGGCGTTGCTGGAGAGCAGGTGAGTGTCCCCAGAGAGCCAGGAAGGGCTGACCCTGAGGCTCCCAGTCATCACTAGAACCTCCAGGTGGCTGCAAGTAAGTTTAAACAAAAGCCGAAAGGAAGGTTCAGCTCATTTAAATCCTCGTGGGTTTTGTGTGCTTCGGTCATGGCTTTGGGGGTATAAATACACCCAGATGTTTTCAACTTTTTCCCTGTTGCATCTAATCACCAGAACAACTGGGGCTCCGTTCCTCTCTCCCCGCCCTGCAGGGACACAGAGAGAGTCTAATTAAAAGGGTTCTCTTTTGTTTCCCTAATAGCTCTCAGCCCTGGGGAGCCCAGAGCATTTGGGCAACAAGAGAGACCTTCATGTTTAAGGCCCCACACGTGGGCACGTCTGCACCAGACATTCAAACGCAGCTCAGTCCCCATAGGGAGTTGAGGGGCTAGAGGGGAAGATGCAGCAGGACCAGGTTTCTGGGGAGCATCTCCTGAGATAACTCTGGAGCAGGACGGTGAGCGGGAGTTGGAGAATGGAGCCCACCCAGCACGGTCTGTTTTTTAAAAGCAGGAGCTGCAGCTGGCCCGTCACTTATTGGGAAGGATCCTTCCTTCCTCCCCAGGGCCTTGGCTAGAGCACCCGTCCCTGGCCCCTTCTCTCCACCCTCCAGCCACTGCCCTGCAAGAGCGCTAATGGGTCTGTCCTCCAGCCTCTGCTGCTGGCTGGGGCCTCTGCCAGCCCAGCACACCCGGCCCCACGCCACTGTGCGAGAGGTCTTCCCAAGACTCAGACCGTGTCCCTCCCAGGCTTGCAGTCCATTCTTGGTTCTCCGTTGCTTCCAGAATAAAATGCAAAGCTGTGATCTCCTGGCCCGAGCCTCATCTTTCCCCAGTTACCCCTCCAATTGTCCTCCTGGGTTTTTTACTCCCTGTGCATCACCAGCCTTTGCCTTCTACTCACAAAGCTCTTCTCGCAGCCAGGCCTGAAGAAATCCAGCTCACCCTTCAAAACCAAATCAAGTGTCCTCTTCCTGGTGCAGCACCCCTGAGGCTCAGCAGGCAGGGTCATCTGTCACCCATTCTCTGTGTTCCACTCTGCTGAAATGATCTCTGTGTGTATTTCCTTCCCAGACCGTAAACTCCATGAAAGGAGGGTTATGTCTAATCCATCCTTGTGCCCCCTCTCCTGGTCACACTTCATGCAGAATACTTGCATTCCCTCTCTAAGTGTGGTACATGAAAGCACAGAAATCATTTTAGACTATTTCATAGGAATTTTCTGGGTCACTGAGGGTAATCCTTGGTCACTAGTCCTACTTTGCAGATCACTGCTAGTTAGATGTTAATGTCTAGCATCCAC
The DNA here is from genome assembly GCF_009834535.1 of Camelus ferus. Taxonomy (NCBI): domain Eukaryota; kingdom Metazoa; phylum Chordata; class Mammalia; order Artiodactyla; family Camelidae; genus Camelus; species Camelus ferus. The sequence continues at coordinate 63,807,136 of NC_045696.1, forward strand.
ACAGCTGTCCATGAGGATCCCAGCACTGCAGCATGGAGCTCAGCAAGGCGTGAGACCCCTCAAGCCCAGGGACACCACTAGAGCTAACATCCCCTCTCCCGACACACCTTGGCAGGGGACACCTTCAGGGCAGGCCTAAACTGGGGAGGGTCAATGAACACCCAGGCTTAGGATGGATGTGGGAAAAACATAAAGCCTGGACCCCAGCTCAGATCAATGGATTACAGTCTCTGGGGTGCGGTGCAGGCCTGAGTGTTTCTAAGCTCCCAAGGTGCAGTCAAAATTAAAAATCATCTCTTTAGTTCAAAATAGTAGAAACCTTGTGATCCACTTGTGGGATCTCGTGAACCTACCCAAAGCAGTCTTTCTTGGAGAGTTCTGTAAAATATCGCTACCTCCCTGTTGGAAGAAGTTAAACAGAGCTGGTACGAGTGGCTTCTCGTGATCCCAAACCAGCTGACTCCTTAGTCATAAAAAGGCAGGCAGAGGGATTAAGAAAAGCTCCTCCAGACTGGAACAATTCCAAACCACACAGGACTTGCGCTCCAAGGATTTCAGATAGCTTTTCTATGTGTTGCTTTCCTCATCTGCAAAATGGATTTAGCAATAATTCCTGCCACATCAGATCTTGTGAAGGTTGGAGCCGAGATGTGAAAGCATTCTGTAAACCATAAAGGGCGGGTGTTACTGGTTCTTTGGGTGCTATAATTATACATTTCTGAGTTTATGGGAAACAGGGCGTATGTCTTGTTCATTTGTACACCCTTCACACCAGACTCCCGTGCCTGATTCACATCCACCCTGGGTGTGCATTGAGTATGGGAATGAATGAGGGAGGTTAAGACTGACTGAGAAAATGAGTGAGGGCATGAACAAATGAACACTGGGGTTCTTATGTCCCCAGATCCATACACCAAAGCTCAGCAAGGCTGCGACCAAACTAGTCCCTCCCCTGCCTCCCAGCCTTCAGCCGACATGACTCACACGTGGAGCAACTCAACAGACAAGCAGACATCTGGGGGCCAGAACCACCAGCACACAAACCTCCCTGGACCAAATCCCAAAGCTTGGGAAATGTATGCAGCCTTCCAGTTTCCACTGTGTCTCATGCTTTTCCCTCCTACGATGCTGCTAACATCAGGCAGGGGCTGGCCATGGCCAAATGGCCAAGGACAGGGGTCAGGGCCAGGAGCATGAGGGAAAGGGTGGCCTCACCCAGGCTGCGTGAGCCTGAAGTGAGGACGCTGACCTCACTCACAGATCTGGCCCGCAGGATGGCCACCAAACACAGAGGCAAGGGGCGGGGCTGCAGGGGTCCCGGAGAAAGAACACTTGGACTTGGGACCAAAAGACCCAGATTCAAGTCTGGGGGCCACCACTCATCTGCCATGTGGCCTTGGGCAAGTCACCTAACCCTTTTGTCTAAAGGGGCTAATCACTCCTGTGTCACCGGATCATGAAGAGTAAATTTTAAAATTATTTCTGGAAACTCCTAGCCTGCATCAAGCTAGCTTTAATCATTCCTTCATTCATTCTTCAACAAAATTTATTTATGGCAACTTTCCAAGTCCCAGACGCTGTTCCAGGACACACGGCACTCCATAAATCCTTCCTCCCTTTCTTTTTCTACGAGGCGGGAGAAGGCTTGGGTGTTATTTGGTTTAAACATAAAGGCATGAACCAATGAAACGATCATTGTTTTTCCTGAGAGAGCTTCTCACCCCCGCACCCGAGAGGGAAGACAGAGCAGAGAGCTGTGCAAACAACACTTCTCACCACAGACAGAAAAGCACACACATCTTAAGATGATTTCTCTCGACAGCCTGGAAAAAGGCAAATCAAATTAAACCCTTGATTGGAGAAGCCCGCACTTGGCCAGAGGAGTGTCTGCGGGGCCAGATGTGTTCGACGGGGCCAGATGTGTCCGGCGGGGCCAGCAGGGCTGGGAGAATTCTGAGGGTGCTCCTCCATGGTCCACGTTATCTCCCATTTCCTTTGGGAGCCCAGGAGACACGGCCTTCCCAAAGCAGCCTCCGAGGTGGCCTGTGAAGCTTTTGTCCTTGGCAGCAGAGAAATTTCTGCTTCAGTGGTTCCAAACAAGGCTTGCATTAACTCCGGGCCTGTGAGGAGAGCACGTGCAACAAAACCCAACACCGTGTCCCAGCCCTCAGACAAGCACAGAAACAAACGGTGCAGGAATTTTTCAGAATAGAATCATCCGCTCAATGTCACTGCATACATTTACCTACCTCAGTGCCTATTCACGGCCCCCTTTAAAGGGCGATATCAATAGAGATGGATCAGACAACATCTCTATGGCAACACCTCCACTGAAGACTGATGGCAGCCACAAGGAGATGAGCGATGACCATTTTTTAAAAATATACACAAATACAACACTACTCACCCCGAAGGACCCCTTGGCTCCCGGCACAAGGGTTGTGTTTAAAACAACAGCGTAGGACCTATGACAAGACTAATTAGGGGCACACGGGGGGCATGCAAACTCAGGAAGGAGAGTTTGTATAAGGAATTAAGACCTGGGGCTTCAGGACACTGGAATTTGTCAACACAATCAACATTCTCTTTCCTGGAAACTCTCAATCTGAAGGACTTTACAAGGACCTTGTTTTAAAGGTCCAATGTGGGACAGGGAGTAAGAGATGGTCAAAATAAATAGTAGCCACCATGAGGTGCTTAACAGGCTACTAAACCTCACAGAAGGCTGGCTCCCTCTAACTGGGCCACGCGGTGACCCTCCTCTGAGCCTCTGCAAACCAGGATTCGTGAAAGGAGTGCCTTCAGGACCTCAGAGTGGGAAGCCGTGAAGGGCTTTGTGGTTCCAAAGGCCTGTGAGGGTGGAAAGCCTAAACCGCTACTATAGAGAGCACCCACCGCCATCACCACAACGGTGATAGCAACAGTAGCACTGATGACATGACGGAGGGGCACGGAGCTCACTTACAGGTACTTTCAGGAGGTCGTACACAGTGAACGCGTTAGAAAGAAACTGGGCATCGTCTCAGCAAAGCAATTTTTCCAACTGTCGGGAAACGAAAGCAAAGGAAAAATACCATTTTATCTTGCTTCCTGAGCAGTTGCTTTGTGTCACAGAAGAGAACGGAGGAGAGGAGCAAAGACTGAGGTCGGGAGGCTTGTCAGGGCGGATGGTCTCTGTTTCCATTTTCCCCACTTACTTTCCCCGTGACCTTAGGCGAGTCATTAACCTGGCTTGCCTCTCAAGCTCCTTCCATAAAACGAGAAGTACTTGCGGGTTGTGAGATGAAAGATTCCGCTGCGCGTGCAGAGTTTATGTACAGCGCCCTTTCTGCCCAACACGTGAAAGAAATTAGCTGCAGCGGGCGGGGCGTCAGGTGGAGGATGTGTGAGCCGCCGCTCAGCGTGACCCCAGTGTTTGGATTTCGGAGCTTTGAACAGCCTTGTGTTAAGAAACCTTGTCAGTGGAAAATGAACTGCGGCGGACTCTTTTTTCTTTTTCTTCCCCTTCTGTTCATTCTTTCTGAATGCACACTCCTTCTAGGCTGTTGCAAGATTTTGTACCATAATGCGTGTTCTAATTTTCAGGAGCCACAATAAAAACCTCTCTTCCTTTTTTCTTTTATTAAGCGAGACACTCTTGAAGTTAACACATACAAATTAGATCATTAAATCATTCCTTTTTCTAGGACCTATACTTCATATATCTCTTATAGAATTTTAAAATTCTTCTAACAGAGTTAAAATACATATTTTACATCTGAGATATAACAAATATTAATGTCACTAACTTACGTTGATTCTTCTGTTTATCTCATTAATATATAACCAATATATATTAGCTAGAATTTCTGCAAGGGCTACAAAAAGAGCCTGAATAAAGACTTACAACATTTAAATGTAAAAGAACAACACTATTAAGTTCAAAAGCGATTAATACAATTTTGCTTTCTCGATGAATTTTCATCTTACTTTCATTCCCTCTCCAGCACTTTCACAATAAATGCTTTAATAAACTGTATTTGTTTTAAATGGCTTACACTACATTTTATAAAACCATCATAGCTTTTTGCTCTTATAATATTACTTTTAAAAACTAAATCAAACTTTTCTTCATTTTCACTCAGTCGGCAATCAATGTCAGCCCAGCAGAAAGGGATATGTAACTGTGTGGCTCTTGTCCGTTGAGGATAAACACGTGCTGAAAGTCCTGTTTTTCAACTTGTGTTTCATTCATTGAACTGATGACAATTGTTGTTTCCACGGGGTTTAGCACTTCACCACATCAGCGGTACAGGACTGGGCTTGGCAAAATGATTGATTGAGATTCTGTTTATTTTTTTTTTTTTCTTCTGAGGGTATTTGTGGATTAAGAGGCAGTTCACAGCACAAGGAGGAGCTGCTGTGTACTCACCATGCTCTGCCACATTTGCTGCCCTGAGTAGGGTTTGAATTTGCAAATAGGCAGAACAGCCTTGGACCTGCTACCCTCCTAAGCAGAGGACCCAGAAAGAAGCAGCATCTCTTGTTCCTTGGGCCTGTGAGTGAAGAGGAGGATTCTGGGTCCTGCTCCCCGCTCCTTCTGCTGCCAAGAAGGAAACAGAGGGACCATCAGTTTCTGAGGTCACATCAAAGATGTCACAATGTACAGGCCCCACTGGGTCTCTGGGCACCACTCCATCTTCTTATAACCCTTTTGAAGTTCCAGGAGACCCCCATGAGCCCAGGAGCCATCAATTTATAAAGAAAATCACACAATGAAGTTAGCATCAAATGCTTCAGAAAGGCACTGCCTACTGATTAGGTAACAACTGGAGAGAAGTTCGTGAATTTGTTGATTTCAATATTGACCCTGCTTCAGAGTGTGTAGGGGTTTGTGTGTGTGGCGTGGGGTGGGGGTGGGGGGAATTCAACAGTAGGTGTATAATAGCCCTATCATGTCATCTCTTAGTATAGCCTCATCCAGATAACTGGGGGAGATTTTGCTGATCGTAAATCTCACTTTGCAGGTAGGAAGACTGAGGCCCAGAGGGGCTTGCTTCTCACCCAAGTTCATCTGGCAAGCCAGCCCAGAAGCCAGGTGTGCTGGCTCTGCACCAGGCTACATTCTGTGTTTGGATTAACTCCATCACCTCTGTCCCAGGCTGTATTAGATTCCTATGCTGCTGTTTTCACACCAAGGGATTGTGAGAAGGGTCATGGCCAATCTAAGCTTACTGAGATTTACAAAATCCATTTTTGCCCCTGGTAATATCCTGCTGACCGAGGCAGAGAGCTGTGAGGGTCATATGAATAATGGATGAGGAAGTGACTTGCAAAGTGATAGGTGATGTGCAATTAAGAAGCACAGTTTTCCCGCGCTTCCTAGGCCCCCTCACAAGGTTCCTGGCAGCCTCTCCCCATGCAGCTAATGCTGCTGACTCAGCTCTGCAGCCCGGGAGCCAGAAGCAGGGGCAGGCTGCGTGAGAGGGAGGATGGGGCGAGGCTGCATGGCCATTTGGGAACCAGAAACATTCTGATGAAGCCAGAAGGGGAAAAAAACAAAATAAAACAAAACACTGCTTTCTGTTTGTTCTCTTCCTAATTGCTAAATAATATCTACCACAGTTGTCCCCTCCCCCACGCCCCAGGGGCCCGGGAACGGGGTGGGGTGGGCTCAGGAGTGAGTAAGGGCCAGGATGCCGCTTGCACAGACTGCCAGGTGCACGAGGATGTTTTGGTACAGAGACACAGGAGCAGCTGGACCCCGATGGCCACACCACCGCCACGGCTTTGTTCTGAGAGCAGGCTAAGGCCTGGGGCCCAGTGGACAAGCCAGCCCAGCTCTCTACGCCCCTGCCCCGTGAGCTCCCAGATCCTGAGCTATCATCTCTTCTGTGTTTTAATAAGGAGCGCTTGCTGGGATGACCAGAACAAATCAGGAGACAAACGCAGCCACTGGAATAGAAATGGCTTAGAGTCTCAGAGGCCAGGCCAGCCCAGCAGGAAGCACCCTGGGTGGAGACCTGCATCCGTAACCGGCCTGCCGCGCGGGGAAGCCTGGACTCTGGCATCCTCTCTCGGGGCCTCTGTACGTAGAGACAATGCCTGTCCTGCCTCATTCCTGCAGCTGCTGGGGGGTCACTGGGAAAGGCAGTACCAGGAGTCATTAGGTGGGAGGATATTTTTACTGATCTCCAACAAGCATCAAATGAGTTCCTTCTGTGTGCCATATACTGTGAGGGCACAGGGGATACAGAGACAAATAGGACGGCTCCTGCCCTGGAAGAGCTTTAAGCCTGAGACATGAGCAGAGGCCAGTGCCTGTGTGGGGGCCGCAGTTCGCCAACAGAGGGGAAGCCCTCTGGGGCAGAGGTACGGGCTTTATTTCTCCAAACCCGCAGATGGGGTGCTTCCAGGGAGAGGGAGGGCAGCTCAGCGGGACTGGAGGAGTCGGGGAGGCCCGAGGGTGAGGGATGGCAGGCTGGCTCGTCCACCTGTTGTAGTGATTTTATTTCACATCCATATACAGGATCATTCTGAGAATTTCACTCATTTGATCCTTGAAAAATAGGTCCCATTGTTACCCCATCCCACGGATGAGGAGACGAAGGCACACAGAAGTTAAGATTCTTGCCCATCACACCATGAGCTAGAAAGGGGCAGAGAAGGGATTCCTCCCCAGGCTGTCTGGCTCCAAATGAGCTCTGTATAAATGCCTGTGTGTATCGTCAGAAAAATCACAGCAGGCTGGAGACAGTCTCACAGAAGGAAAAGAGATCTTGCTAGTTTCATTCTGTTGTTCTAGTTTTCCTTAAAAAAAAAAAATCAAATAAATAGTTTAAAAATAAGTTACCAACACTGAGGGTGTGGACAAGCTTGTGTTCAGCCTGAAAGCTGCGATTCTGTCCCTGGGTCCATCGTGGTGGCTTGGCCAGGGCCAAGGTGCAGATAGTGGCTTGCTGAGGTCCTCCTGGCCTCTTAGTTTTCCGCCCTTCTTCCTCAGCCCAGCTCTGTGATCTCCTTTCCCTCAGTCTCACCCTTCTTGGCCTCATCATCTCTTCAAACACCGAATTCTGCCTCAGTCCGGAGCATCTGGGTCTAGGCATTAACTTACAGAGGGATGCTCTTCGAGGCAGAGGCCTGGGTTTTAGCCTTGGTTCTCCCAAGGAAGGTTATTTATTTCAGCATCTCCTGCCAAAAGCAAAGGCAGGGAAGATCAGTCTCCTGGTCATCACTTGATCCAAGTGAAGAAGGTGAGCTGAAGGCCCAGGACAGAGTATGTAGCAGAGGAATGGTCCCAGCCAATGCAGCAGCCCCATTGCCTGGAGGGTGGCCCAGGGGCCCTTTGTTCATCTTCCTGCCAGGTCGGAAGCAGATTCACCCAGGGTCTGTAGAACAGAGCACCATTACTCTCTCCCCAGGGGAAAGGCTGGCCCCAGTGCAGAGATGGACTAGGCCATGACCGTGGGTGTCTGGTGCACTTCATGGAGTGACTTCTGGAAGGCACTCAGCATGCTCCCTCTCACCATAGGGAGCGCCGTGAAGCAGGTCAGGGTGCCCAGCTCTGCCGTGGGCACCACCTGACACTGGTACCACCCAGCCCCAAGCTGTGGCCAGAACCTGGCCAGCAGCCCAGAGACCTGGGACACAGCCACAGGCCACCACCATCTTTGGCCTGGATTGCCACCAGTTTTTCTTCTTTTGCAGCCCCATGGGGTCCAGAGCCGGGCCAGACACTTAGGGCATGGAGCTCCGTCTGCATGGAGCCTCTCACCCGTCATGGGCCAGTTCCATAACACACGCAAACGCAGGAGAAAGCCAGCCACCCCGAGAAATCAGCAGGAGAGGGAGGGGCGCTGACCAGCCACAGCAATTACGAAACCGAGTCTCCACTTTACTTGTTCTACCTTTGCCTCTGAAGACATCGGAGAGAATAAGGAGATGAGAAGACTCCACTCTCACGTTTGAAACTGGGAACAGAAGGTCAGATTTGAAAAAGCCAGGGCAACCCGGCATTGTTCCTTCAGAAATCCTCGGTCCTCTTGTGGACAAACAGGACTTCAAGGCCCCTGGCAGACAGAGATAGGGGAGCCATTCAGGGCTGCATCTCCATCCTGGCTCTCGAATGACGCTCCCTTCAGCCCTCACCGCAGGCCCATGGGCACCGGAGGCCTGGCTCCTGACGTTCCTGCATCCCCGCCCTCGGCAAGGCTCTGCTCTCCTGCCAGGGTTCTCTGTCCAGACTCCAGGGCTAACGTCATGAAGACACTACTTCTACTTTGACCTTGCTGAAGGCATTGCCTGCTGCTTGGCAGCTGTGAGCTTTTCGGTCCTCTCTGCAGAGGCCTCAGAGATGGGCCAGGCTGAGGCAGAGATTAGCCTTTACGCCATCAGGCTGCTTGGTGTCAAGATCACAGCCACGGAACCAGGTCCCACGCTGGGCTCTGAAGGAGCCCTGATGCTGGCTTGAGCCATGGGTCTTGGTACTTACAGAACAACTAGAAATCCAACAAGGCACAGCTCCGAAATCACCACCTCCGTGAACCCTCTTCCAGTCACCCAAACCACCAGCAGGGTCAAGTCTCTCTCTCTCTCTCTTTTCCCCCTGTGCCCTTTGAACTCTTGTGGCCCTTCTAAGTCTGCTTTGTATTAAAGTTAGGTGTTTGCTTGTCCAATTCTGACACCAATTCTAACGTGTGGGCTTTTCCCCCGACACCATCGAGCAATTCTCAGACACCAGCTGGATGGCCTACAATTCAACTCAAGTCTCATGTTGTCATCTCAGAGATAGCATCAGATCCCACAGGTTCAGGGCTCAACCCCACGAGAATGTCCCCACTTCAGATGCCAGTCTTAAGCCCAGGTTGTTACATATGCTTCTGACCAACTGGTTGTAACATAACAAAGGTCACTTTTATCACTCCTGTCACAGGAAATTCCAAGGGGCTTAGGAGCTCCATTCCAGGAACCGGGATGAAGACCAAATCTATATTTATTATAAATCACAACATCACAGCATATATGCCTCCCCCAAAGATTGTGAGCTCCTTGAGGTCTAGGCTCAGAGTAGACACTGAGTAAATATTAAATGATTAGGTTAGTAAAAGAACCAGTGCTGTAAATGCCACATTTTGCTGATCTTCTGGACACTTACGTGGGGAAAACCTCCTTTTCTTTATTCAACAAATTCGTATTGAGTCCTACAATATGTAAAGCATCATTCTCGGTTAGAGAAGGAAATGAAGCAAACTAAAATGCATATTCTCCTGGAATTTATAGTTTAGAAAAGAAGAACAAACAATCTGGGGGAGGAAAACACCAAGCAAAACAAGTGTGTAAAATAGGTAGACTGAGAGATGGCAACAACTGGTGGAGAAACAAGCGATGGAGAAAAATAAAGCAGGAAAGAGAGAGAAAGCTGGGGTAGGGGCAGGGCATGGGCTGGACTTTTCTCTGTGGAGGCCAGGGATGTCAATACTGAGAAAGTAGCATTTGAGAAAGTAGCATTTGAGAAAATACCTGAAAGACATGAGAGAGTGAGCCACATGGACATTGAGACAGAGGGAAGAGGATGTGCAAAGGCCCAGAGGTAGGAATGTGCCTGGCATTTTCAAGGAACATCCAGGAGTTCTGTGTAACTGGGGCAGAGTAGGTGAAAGAGACAGCAGTGGGTGATAAGACCAGAGAGATAATGAGGACACAGATCACGTAGGTCCTGGTGGGCATCATTAGTAGAATAGAAAGCCATTGAAGACGAGTTTTAAGAACAGTGTGATCCAATTTCAGTTTTAACAGGATTACTCAGGCTACTGTGTGGAGAGTTGACTGCAGTAGGTGGGGCAGTGCAGAAAGCTAGAAGGCTAGTTAGGAAGGTGTTGCAATAATCTGGGTGAACGTTAACAGTGAGTTGAGAGATGGTCACATCTTAACCTCCAGAACCCGTGAATCTTACTTTATACAAGAAAAGAGACTTTGCACATCTGATTAAGGACCTTGAGATGGGAAGATTATCCTGGATGAGCTAGGTGTGATCTCAGCGGTTCTTACAAGAGGAACACAGAGTCAGGGGAGAAGGTGATGTGTTTATGGAAGCGGAGATGAAAGTGATGTGTCCACAAGACGAGGGATGCCGACAGCATCTGGAAGTGGGAAGAAGCAAGGAGCAGATTCTCCCAGCAGCCTCCAGAAGGAACCAGCTTGGCTGACACTTTGGTTTTAGCCCCATAAGACTCATTTCAGACTTCTGACCTCCAGAGGTACGAGAGACTAGATTTGTGTCTGTAAGTCATGACATTTATAGTAATTCATTAGAGCAGCAAAGGGAAACGAATGCAGTTGGACATATAAAATCGAAAGCATATTGTTTAAAGCTATAGGAACAATGAGATGCCCAAGGGGACAATTACAGAGAGACAACAGAGATCCAAACATGGAGACCTGGAGCATCTGAACCACTTTGCTGTACACCCAAAACTAACACAACACTGTAAATCAACTATACTTCAATTAATTTTTTTTTTTTTTTACTTTGAGGAATCAAATTTGATGATGGGGTGGGCAAGCAAATTTTTATGATATCTAGCAGGTCAGGGAAGGAAAGAAATAGGGTGATAGTCCAAGGGGCATTTGAGATCCTATTTATGACAATGATCTAAAAGGCAAGGGAAAGTTGAGGATGCAGGAGAGGAAAATGCCTGGAGTAATGTCCTCGGGTAGATGAGACAGGTGGGATCCAGTTGTTCCAGCCCAGACTGCATAGACCTGGAGGGCCTCTCCTCTCTCTGCATTTGTGATCAACCCAACTCCACCCGCATCCTTAGGTCCTTGAAGCACCTTCCTGCCCCGACCCCACCAGGGATCACCCACTTCTGTGAGTCTCCAGCTGCTTGTCTCTAGCCCAATGAGCTTGCAGGCCAGTGGTGGTCCACCTGGGAGGCGGCAGAGTTGTTAGAAGAAAGGCCACTTGGTAGTCAAGGCCCTGCCTTACCTCTACCCACCTCTGAGAATCCCCTGCTGGAGAAAAGCCTGAGAATGTTCTGGAAAAACTCCACACTTTGACATGTTCTGAGAGTTGGTACATTCTGAAAAGCCCAGCTCCACCTAAGAAAGACACTTCAACATGTCTTTTATGGTCCAGCATGACAAACAGGCTGTCATCTTCCATTTTTCCCCTACTTTTAATGACATCAAGTTGTTAGTTTCCAGTTTCCTTAATTACACCCAGAATGTTTCCCCTGCATTTTATAAATTCCTTCCTATCAATGACATCCAGCATTCTTCACTGCCTCTCACCCCATATTAGGTGACGTCTCATGTAGGGGTTCGACAGCTGCTGGGTTCCCCTGTAAGAACGGCCTGTCAGTGAACACGCACATGTTCTTATGTTTTCATAATCGTATGCACTGTATATTTTAAGTTATGCATAGTCAATACCTCTGTGTTGGGTCTTGTTATATAACAAATGTAAGATGAATTAGGACAGTAAGATGACAATTTGTGATGTGCACAGTTACTATCAGTTTCATAGTGGTTCTATTTGCTATTGCTGTTTCTCCTTATGTGGGAGATGTGGTAAGAACGATTCTAGGAAAGATTTGTACAAATTTAAATGGACTTTATAGAAGACTATCTTTGAAAGAAACTTTAAGCTGGTAATGATATGTTCTCTAAACATTTTAAAGAACTTTTTGGGTTTTTATCCTCATCAAACACAACTCTCATCCTAGGATACAAATCATAGTCGTGAATAGTTTGTTTCTATCTTTATTGAATTTGTAGAGGATGCCCTATCATGAAAGAGAGCTGACTAGACTTTCCAGCAGGTCAGAGGGGAAACTGGAAGAAGAACCCTGAGGGGAGGGTGTAGCTCAGTGGTGGAGTGTATGCATGCTTAGCACACACAAGGTCCCGGGTTCCATCTCCAGTACCTCTATTAAAAAAAATAAAAATAAAAAAAAGAAAGTAAACCTCAACACAGGTACAATTTATTTTTTAAAAAAGAAAGAAAAAGAAGAATTAGAACCCTGATGTCCTAACCCTCAGTGGAAGCGCTGTGCAAAAAAGTACTTTTACGCACTTTGGAGTGGGGAGTGGGGAGTGGGGGCGGTGGCTTTTGTGACTGCAACAGCCTTTGCAGTTTTATCCGGGATGTTCATCATCACTAGACTTCTCGGGGCTGCAGGTTTAGGCTTTGGTATGCATATATTTCCACAAAAACTAGGAATCTTTTCTGCTTTTGAGAACATACAGAGAAGTCGGGACCCTGTAAATCTGCACAGTGGCAGTATGCATTTCTTTCAAGTGTGCTACTGCTTAGAGTAAGTTAAGACGGAATGGTAGAGGTGATCTCTTTTCAGCTCCCTTATTTCATACATGCTGGAACCAAGACGCAGAGAAGGGGAGGACTACCCGTAGCTCATGCAACAAGTCTGAAACAGCGTGTGTTCGGACCTTTAAACCCCTGGGCTGCTTCTGTCTCCATCCTCCCCTGACCCTCACTGCAGCCTTTCCTGATTGTAAACAGTCACTGAACTTTTGATCAAGGCCTCATGGCCCTGGGACTGTGCTGCCAAATTAAAAAAAAAAAAAAAAAGTCTTCTCTTCTGGCTCTCCCCAGTCACACCAGATCAGAAAATACCATGCTCTTACTTGGGAGTGTAAACCACTCAAGCTGAAACGCAGCCTTGTATATTGGCAGGGGTGGGTGGGGAGAGGGGTAGAGGGGGGAACAGATAAACAATAACCACCTGAACTAGAGATCGATGTCCTCTACAGGAAACTAGTCCTTGTGATGCTCTTTACTCACTGGGTGACCTTGACCAGTCCCACTGGTCCCTAGATCAAGTTTCACTGCCCACAAGATGAGACCTTTTGACAAATAGTCCTTAGTGCTCTGTGTCCAGGGCTCCTTCAGTCAAAGAATGTTCTGCCTTTGTTCTTGGTTTCTTCTTCCACCGTAACCAAGAGAAGACAAGATATTCTCTGGGCCACATGCAGAAACTTCAGTGCCCTGGGAGTTATTAAAATCCACACATGCTGAGCCCTCCCATAGAGAACAAGAAGTCTTTCCCTGATACACGCAACTGTCAGGGAGGGAGGGCTTTTATGGTTGTACAGTCTGGAGGCAAAATCCTATGTGTCACAAAAGCCCTTATGGAAAGGGCAGGCACCCTCATGCTCCGGTCTCAGTAGCAGCATCTTTGGATGGACCCTCCGCAAACAATGTCTGTTTTGAGTGAAACAGTAGCTCCTCATAGTCATCTCTGGCTAAGAGGTCTGTGTGTCTTGAAAGTTAAAAACCGTAGGTATTTAGGGACTAGTCCTTTCTCTTAATCCATAAGGCCCTTCTACTTGTATCCTTTTCGGTCTAATTCCACAGAGTTCTGTTCATTTGTAGATTCAGTCCTCTATTTATTCATTCAACAAATAATTCTTAGCTCCTGTACATACCAATCACTCTGCTAGACACCAGGGCTGCTGACAAGGATTTTGCCCCCGTGGAAAACGAAAAACTGGGGGAGACTGCAAAGAAGCAACACAGATATATGTGTGACTACAAACTGTTTAAAGTGCTCTGAAGTAAAAAAGAGCAAGGCAAACGTAATAGGTGTGACTAATCACGAGACAACAAGGAAGTGACATCTTACGCTGAGATAGGTCTTCACAAGGATATTCGGTGCCCATTGGTATCAGACAGATCTCATTTTTCTGTTAACCTGGAAAGAGGGATTCTGGCAGAGGGTGATGAGTGTAACAGAGCAATGGTTTCATGTGCTCTGACACCACTTTTACTTCCTAGATGTAGGAGAGAAAATTAGAAGACTAAGTCTGTCCAATGTGGAATTGCTTCCATTTGGGACTTTGTGGCCAGGAAAAAAATAATATACATATGCAATAAAGCAGCTAGTTATCTCTTTATTGTACATTTTGGCCAGTTTCTAGTTAATCCTCATAAACCTTCTCAGTTAAATCACTCAGTCAGCCAAGGCTGAGTGCCACATGACTTCTTGCTCTGAGCTAAGGGGACTTGTTGAAGAATATGTGATAGTTTAAGAGAAATTGGACCCTTTCACTCTGCAACATGTGGAGGGCTAATGTTGCAAAGATTAAAACCACATGGGGATTTCTGTTTCTGGCCACAACAGAGAAACTGGCACACAACTTATCTCCCTGCTTTAAACAACTACAAACAGGGACAAAACATATGAGGTAGATGTTTTCAGACACTGAACAACAGGCAGTTGGACACTGTGATTTTGGAGGAAGAGGGTCTTGTGGTCACCCCAGCTTTCTGCCCAGGGGACTTCCCTGTGACAGTGGAGACAGAGCCCAAGCTGAGTAGTGCTCTCTCACAGCAGAGGTGGCAGAGCTCAGAGCTCCAGGCTACAGAAGAGGCTGGAATTTATGGGGCAGGATATCAGAGAAGAAAAAGCTTCACAAAAACACAAGCCCTTGTAGTCTTCATGGGGACTGACTGTGAGTCTGTGGCTGAGAACTGAGCGGGACATACACAACTAAGAACCCAGAGACACCAGTGGTCCTGCAGCAGTGACAGACATTGGACTTCTGGCCCGAGAGGAGTGGAAACACTGTCTAAATTACCTTAAGGATTCAGCGGAGCCCTCAATGTCTATGCCTTCATAGTAAAAACCATGACCGAGAATTAGGGCGATGCGAAAATGAGGCTCAAAACCAAAACAGACTCTCCTCTCTCAACAAAGAAAAGAAACAGGCCTGACAGGACCAAAAAGATCTTCTAATTGTTTAACTGCCTTCCAAAACAAAATCCAATGCCCTTCAAAGGAAGATGTCATAATCTGGATTCCCTACATTTTATTATCCATATTGAGGATCATAGAATCAAACATTACCAGACACGTGAAGAAGTAGGAAAAAGCAACCCAGCCACAATCAAGAGGAAAAAAAATGAATTGATAGCAATGGACCCTGAGGTCATAGAGATGTTAGGATTAGCAGACAGATTTTACATTGAAAGCAGCTATTATTAATGTATTTGATGGCTTAAAGAAAAATATAGGAAATCTCAGCAGAGAAATGGAAATCATTAAAAAAGAATCAAGTGGAAATTCTGAAAATGAAAAGTCTAACGTGTAGGATAAAAAACTTTACTGGATGGCCTTAAGAGTAGATTGGAAACTACATGAGAAAGAGCTAATAAAATTGAAGATACATCAGTAGAAATTATCCAATTTGAAACAGATAAAAGAGGGTAAAAGAAACAGAAAAGGCCTCTGTGACCTGTGGGAAAATACCAGGCAGCTAACATATACATAATTAGAGTCCTGGAGGGTAGAATAAAGACATGAGGCTGAAAAAATAAATTGAAGAAAAAATACCTGGATCATTCCCTAAAGTTAGTGAAAAACATTAAAATACAAAAGCATTAAAATACAGATCCAAAATATTCTGTAAAAATGTTTGTTAAATATATGTAGAATCATATTTAGGCACACCATGATCAAAATGCTGAAAATAAATAATACAGAGGAGAAATCTTAAAAGTAGCTAAAGAACATAGGGACACATATACACGAGAAATGGTTAGATGAGTGACAGCTGAATTCTTCAGAAACCATGAAAGCCAAAGACAAGGAAAGAGATGTTTAAAGTGCAGAAGGGAAAAGATGAGATAAATCCAATTATCCCTGAAGTCTATAGCTGGCAAAAATATCAACATTAGAGACAAAATAAAGACATTTTCACCAAACAAAAGATGGGTGAATTTGCCATCAGCAGAAGTAGGCTGCAAAAAATATTAAAGTACTTCCTGCAGGAGGATAAAGATAACAGATAGAAATTCAGGTCTAAACAAATTAATGAAAAGTATCATACATAACCAATGTGTGGGTAAATATGAAAGACTATTTTTCTTGTTTTGTTTAATTATTTAAAAGATTACGGACTATTTAAACAAAAATATGGTGGTTATCATATATAGTAAAGTAAAATGTATATCAACTTTAGCACAAAGAATGGAAAGGGAAAAACTGAGGTATATTGATGTAAAATTCTGACCTTATATAAACTGAAAGTAGATTGTGATAAATGAAATGTATATACTGTATAATTTAGAAAAATTGCTAAAAATAGAATAAGTAGGTATAGACAATAGTGAATATAAAGTGTAATACAAAATTTAATAAATTTGATTCAAAAGAAGATAAGAAAAGGGAAAAAAGGAGTAAAGAAAAATGGGGACAATAGAAAATAAATAGCAAGGTGGTAGACTTAAATCCAACCAACTCAATAATTATATTAAATATAAATGGTCTAAATACACCACTTCAGAGTCAGAGCTTGTTGGAATAGAGTTTTTTTTTTTTTAAAAGGCAACATCCATCTACATACTGTCTACAAGATGTTCACTTTCAATATAAAGTAAAGATATACTATGAAAAACACCAAGTATAAGAAAGCTGAAGTGGCTATTTTGATATCAGAAAATGTAGACATTAAGACTAGGAAAATGATGGATGTTTTATAATGAGAAAAGAGTCAATTTATCAAGAAGATCTAACAATCCTAAATGTATATGCACATAAAAACAAAGCTTGGGGTGGGTGTAGGGTGGAGCTCAATGTAGAGCACATGCTTAGCATGCATGAGGTCCTGGGTTCAATCCCCAGTACTTCTACTAACAAAAACAAAAACAAAACAAACAAACAAGAAAAAAGAAAACAAACAAATACCCCCACAAAGCTTCAAAATACATGAAGCAAAACTGACAGAATTGAAAAAAGAAATAGACAAACTCAGCACCACTCTCTCAGTAATTAGAAGAACAAGTAGACAAAAAATTAGATAGGATGTAAGAAAATGTGAACAACATTTCACCAAATTGACCTAACCGCTGTTTATAGAACACCATACCCCAAAACAGAAAACACATTGTTTTCCCATTCATATGTAACATTCACCAAGATACATCATATTCTTGGCCATAAAACATGTTTCACTAAATTTAAAAGGTGTAAAATCATTCAGAATACATTATCTGACCACAATGGAAATAAGCTAGAAATCAATAACAAAAATATACCTGGAAATTTCCCAAATGTTTGAGAATTAAGCAACACAATTCTAAACAAGACAGGAATCACAGAAGAAACCAAAGGAGAAACGAAAAAATATTTTGATCTAAATGATATTTAAAAACACATGTCAAAATTTGTGAGGCTTCTGATTCCAGTCAGAACTCTCACTTCTGGTCAAGATGATTAACAAGAGCAAGAATTACTTTTACAGATAAAACAACTGAAAAACAGACAATATATATGAAACGATAGCACTCAAGACAATGCGCATGAGGTGAAGAACGGGGATCCCTGAGAGACAGGAAGCAAATGAGGTGGCCCTACAATGGCCACAGCTTACTGACTGGAGAAAGTTTCCAAGCCAAGACACAAGGAAAGAGAACCCAGGTAGAGCCCAGTGGTCTACCTGAGTTGAGGAGATGGAGGTGGGCATCCAATGCAGCTAGAGATCATGAGATAGAATACCAGAGAAGTAAGAGTTACATAAAAAGAGAGCTCTAGAGATTCTCAGAAGGTCCTCGTGAATCTTTAACTGAGTACTGGTCAGTTAATATGTGGAAAAACTACCTAAGGGGGAAGAATCTCCCAAAATAATGAGCGGGAACAGAACCCAGAGCACACACAAGGTTGGATCGTGTGTGTTCCCAAAAGCTAGAATGGAAAAACTCATGATTGTGAGCTTACCAGTTAGAATACAAAGAGAAGTCTGTGGTAAGGGTAAATCCGTAACTCATCCTGACCGGAAGTGAAAGACTACAGATACAAAAATGCCCAATACCCAACAAGATAAAATTCACAAGGTCTAACATTGTGAATTTCCTGCAGAGATGCAGGAAAGTACAAGCCATGATGAGCAAAAAATCCATGAATCAAAACTGGCCCAGAAATGACAGAGTATTAGTAAACAGAAACATCTCACATATATAATTAGTTGATGTTTGACAAAGGCATCAAGGCAAACCAATGGTGAAAGGGAAGTCTTTTTAACAAATAATGCTGGAATAACTGGACATCTTTATGGAAAAAATGAGCCCTGATCCCTATCTCACACAGTTCATAAAAATTACAGTTGTCCCTCAGTGTCTGCAGGGGATTGGTTCCAGGACCCCCACCCACACCCCCATGGACACCGAAATCTGAGTACCTTATATAAAATGATGCAGTGTTCGCATATAACCTACACACTTCCTCCCATATACTTTGTCATCTCTAGATTACTTATAATACCTAATACAATGTAAATGATATGTAAATAGTTGCCAGCACATGGCAAATTCGAGTTTTGCTCTTTGGAATTTTCTGTAACATTTTCTTTTCTAATATTTTTGATCCTGGTTGACTGAATCCATGGATTTGGAACCTGCAGATACGGAGAGCTGAATGTAATTCAAGATGGATCCTAGTTCTAAGTCTAAAAGCTAAAACTATAAAACTTCTAGGAACTAAAGTGGGGGAATATTTTTGAGGTTTGGGGTATGCAAAGATTTCTTTAAGATGACATTAAAGCCATGAAATTTAAAAATCAATAAACTGGACTTCATCAAAATTAAATATTTCTACTCATTAAAAGAATTAAAAAAGGAAAAAGAAAAGCAAGCCATAATCTGAAACAAAATATGTATAATAAAATGCCCCACCAGGGGAGAATAGGGAACCCTGCGCACTGTTGGTGAGAATGTAAATTAGTGCAGCTTCTATGGAAAACAGTACGGAGGCTCCTCCAAAGATTAAAAATAGAACTAGCATATGATCCAGCAATCCCACTTCTATGTGTTAATCCAAAGGAAACATAAACACTAACTCGAAATGTGCACTCCTATGTTTATTGCAGCATTATTTACAATAGCCAAGATATGGGAAAAACCTAAGTGTCTCTTGATAGATGAATAGATAAAGAAAAAATGCACACATATATATGAAGATGTAAAATGGAATGTTGTTCAATCATAAAAAAGAAGGAAATCCTGCCATTTGTGACAACATGCACGGATCCCTGAGAGCATTATAGTAAGTGAAATAAGTCAGGAATAGAAAGACAAATAACACGTAATCTCACTTCTGTGTGGAATCTAAAAAATAAACAAACAATAAAAACAAACTCATGTAGGCAGAGAACTGATTGGTGGTTGCAATGGGTGAAGGGGATCAGAAGATACAAATTTTACAAAAATTTTTATAAAATAAATAAGTCCTGGGGTTGTAATATACAGCATGGTGATGATAGTTAATAATAATGCATATTTCAAAGTTGCTGAAAGAGTAAATCTTACACGTCCTTATCACAAGGAAAAAATTATAACTATGTGTGGTGGTGGATGTTAACCAGACTTATTGTGGTGATTATTTCACAATATACATATATACCAAATCATTATGTTGCACACCTGAAACATAATGATTTATGTCAATTGTATCTCAATTAAAAAAAAAAGTCCCACTAAGAACTTGTATCCAGAACACATAAATAACGTCTACAAGTCAGTATTTTAAAAACCCTGAACAGTCCAATTGTTTTTTAAGATGGGCAAAAGACTTGAAAAGACGTTTCACAAAAGAAGACATCAATGGCCAACAAGCACATGAAAGGAGGCTCAACATCTTTAGTCATCAGAGAGATGCCCTCATAGTGCTTGAGGTCCTACAAGGGAGACAGACATTGAACAAGCAATTAAATGACATTTGATGGACAAAATGACATACCAAAACGACATACCAAAACAGCAGTGGCCTACCAAGGGGGTAGTTGCGGTGAGGACAGTCAATGCAGAGTACCATAAAGAGGTGGGCTGTCTGTAAAACTTTTAAAACAATAATGAAACCTACTAAAAGTTGCCTGACTTTCATTATGTGACAGCAATTCTAGACAATTATCAGTGCAAAAATATTCTTACCCCACCCACTTACCACTGATGGTACTTAAGCCGTTGTTAGATATATAATTTAGATCCCATGTCCCCTGAACATTAATCTTGACATATTTCCTCTTTAAATGTTTCCTGAATAAACAACAGGGTCCTACTGTATAGCACAGGGAACTATATTCAATGTCTTGTAATAAACTATAATGGAAAAGCATATGAAAAAGAATATATATGTATAACTAAGTCACTTTGCTGTACACCAGAAACTAACACAATGTTGTAAATTAACTATACTTTGATAAAAAGTAAATAAATAAAAAATAAAAGCTTCCTGGGGGCATAGCTAGAGTAGAGTGTGTGCTTCAAATGCATGAGGTCCTGCATTCATTCCCTGGTCCCTCCATTAAGTAAATAAATAAATAAAAATAGAAGCTTCCTGAAGTAGGAATTTTAAATGGTTGCGTGATACTCCTTTATAGTTTGTTAACCAATCCCCTCTTATTGAACACTGAAAGCGTTCCCAATTTTTCAGTCATACAAATGACATTGAGATACTACCTCTAGGCATAAATCTTTGACATTTTTTCAAGTTATTTCCTTAGGAGAGAAGCATCTCTTCTTGATGTTTGATGTGTATGAAATTCTTGGACAGTGAATTAATTAGCTGGAAATGTAGAAATGGGAGTGTATGTGCAAGGACCAGGCGGATGCCCCCTCCAGGGCTGAGAGAGGCAAAGACGGCGGGGCAGCAAGATGCGGAGCAACCCGGGAGAATGCCTGGAGGAAGAGGAACACAAGCAGGACTCTAAATGGCAGGCAGAGGCAGAAGGAGGCCACGCCTGCACCCAGCGCAGAGATGAGAAGTCCCTGGAGGCTGCCGTGCTCCTTGTGGCTGGCAGACTTTACCTGGTGTCTCAGATTCTTCATCTTTAAAAAGAACTTAGAAATAGTACCTAACTCTGTAACACTCTTCTGTGGCTTAAATTGGTTAATGCTTATAAAGCGCCTAGAACGTGATCTGGCACACTCGGAGTGCTATATACATGTTTGGTAAATAAAATAGAAGTAAGTGTGACTTCTGCGGGGAGCCTAAGACAGTGCCCAGGCAGGAAATCTGCACTGAAGAGCGCACAAAACAAAAGCCTTGCATCCCTGGTGCCTTGTGACTGGCAACCTTGCCCTGGAGTCAGCTCCCAACAGAGCAAATGCCGAGGCCCTTGGGGAGCCAGATGCGTTTTCTCTCTGACTCTGGCCTGCTCGCAAAGATAAGCTGGGAGAAAGGAAACACTGAAAGCGCAGCCTTCCCCCTCCATCAGCTCCTTGGGGGCACCAGTCACTGCTTATTAAGCAGTTTATGTCATTAAGCATCTCCCTGGGGACCTGGGGAACCACAGGACAGCGTAGATAATGAAGATCTATTGCATAAGCAGATAAAGTCCAATGGATGGAGACCTCCTCCCGCACTCCCTGGCCGCCCCCACCCCAGCAGTCCTGGCTGCTTTTCCTTAGTGGGGGTTCAACGTGGATTTAATTTTCTCACTCCTTGTGGGAAAAGGCATTGCTCCCAGCTTAAGGAGCCTCTCTGCATCTGTTCCCTGAGGCTGAGCATCTAGTTCCTCCAGGCAAAAGCTGGACTGCTCCCCTTGCCCTGGGGCGCTTCCGACCCACCTCACTTCCCTTTTTGTGCCTTGAGATCAAGTCTAGGGCCTGCTCTTGGGCCTTTCCAACTACGGGGAGCTCCCCTCAAAAATAAAAGCCTGATGCAAATTTAAAAAAATGTTTTTTTAATTTTTAAAAATTATTAGAAGTCCTGTGGAGGCCAGCCATGTTAAATTAAAAAAATAATTTAAAATTTTTAAATTAATTAATTAATTTAAAAAAATCTGGACGTTCTGTGAAGTGGAAGGCCGCTGAGAGGCCAGGCAGCACCTGGAGGCGGGGTGGGCTGGGTGAGGTCACGAGGGGAGGAACAGGCAGGAACATTCTGCCTGGGCCCCGGGGCCAGTGGAGCCCTGGGCACGCCTCACCAGGTGGTTTATTTTACTCCATCCATGGACCTCTCACTCTGATTGCGCTGGGTTTGTGTCATCAGGGAAGAGAAACAGGTGAAAAGACCCCTCTAATGTCTAGCACACGTTTCCCTGAGCCTTCTTGAATCAGTGTTTTGGAGTCTGTGTCCCGCTGTTCCACGTCCTTGGCCTCCTGTCTTGTCTGTCTGCTCCAGACCCTGCTTATCAGCTCATCCAAGCTAAATGAGTTTCACGTATGCCACCTGAACCTCACATGCCCTCCAGTCCAAATATGGGACTTTAAAAATCTTCCCCAACACACAGGTCCCGCCATGTCTGTGTTTATTCCATTCTTGTACCCCTCACCCCATCTCACTGCATCCCACCTCTGTGTTTACTCTTAGAACTCTTAGAACCTGACGACTACACAAGATATTGCATCATAGTCACCCTGAGTTTACTTTCACAGAAAAAGTGCCCACAAGTCTCCATGGTTTAGAATAATAGCGTTAACCTGACTATTTGCCTGAAGCAGAGCATTAGGAAAAGCATCTTTCTCTTAACCTGGTGAACCATCTAGTTCCGAGGCAGAGATGAAATCAGAAATACTACAGCTGGAAAAGAGTTCACACACCAAAACCAGCACGGTGCTAAAAATGGGATGGGGGGAAATGAACAGCACATGGATTATCTGGTTGAGAGAAGCACCCAGCATATGGGAATCAGAGGACTTTGAAGGGTAGCGGTACAGAATTAAATTAAAACACTGGAACTGCTATTCTGAGGAATTTGTCTTTAATTCAGTATTTCTCTACCTGAGCATTTTTTGCATTTTTGAAAAATAATTCTTTGTTTTAGGGGGCTATACTGTGCCTTGTAGGATACTTAGCAGAATTCCTGGTCTGTACCCACTAGATGCTGGAAATACCTTCCCCAGTGTGACAAAAAAATTTTCAGTGTGGAAACTGGTACTTATACCCCACAAGAAAGATAAGATTAGCCACTGGGATGAGGGAAATAAAATATTAGAACTTCTATATATTTTTAGTTGATTATAAAAAATCAAAATATTATAAAAATTTAATTATAAAAAATATAAATATAAAATATTTAACTTTTATTAACATTAATGATGTCTTCATCCAAGATATGTCAGTGAGATGCACATAACTTGGACAGGTAGACAGGAACCTCCTCATTTGTTCTGTCCCTCTGGGCTTATCACAAAGTGTTCCAGTTCATATGTGTACAAATAGGTGAATTTAGTAATTATTTTAAATGGCAGATGGTAACAATAAAGGCCAAACAGGGTATCCCATGGCAAGGCACTTAAAATTGAGGCACAATTTTTCTCTTACAAAAAGAGAAATTATTCCAAATTTGCTGCTCTTCCCTGTGATAGGTGGTATGGGGGTAGTAGATATTTTCCATACATGCATAATCCATCCGTTCAAAGAAAAGGTGATGTTTTACAATGAATGGAAATGTAACTACTTTTAAAAAGAAACTTGTGCTAAGGCACTTGTGGCAAAGAGCTAGAGAACTTGAAAATCCCTCCTGAAATAGAACATATTCTGTATAAAATACAAACAGGCACACTTTTAGATTCAGGACTGACTGAGCTGAAAGTAAGGAAAACCACCAGATTTTCACGGTGGGATGCAGAGCCTAAACATACTGAGGGCGGGCCAGGGGACTTAAGCGTCTGTGGATCTGGGGAATCTGTGGTCAGTGCCGGAACCAAATACTCCTGCAAATACTGAGGGATGACTGTACTGTCAAAAAGGCCCAGGCGTTTGTGGAAAAAGACCAAATAGAATTCTAAATATGAGGAAATACAATTATTGTAATTAAAAACTAAATGGATAAGAAAAAAAAAACCAGGTGGACATTAAACATGAAATAAGGCACACTGCAGAAATAATTAGTGAGCTGGAAGATAGATCAAAAGGAATATGCAGAATATGTATTTTTTGGAGTCAACCGAAAAACAAAGTGCTAAAAGAAAATAATTGTCAACCAAGAATTGTAAACCTAACTAAAATATTATTCAACAAAAAGAACTGAAAACATTTTCAAATGAAAACTGAGAAATTTTGCGATAAACAGAACAGTTACTAATGGAACCTCTAAAAAAGAAGTGCTTCAGAGGACGAAGACAATCCTGCCGGGAAGCTCTGAGCTTCAAGAAGGAATGATTTTCCGTTTAGAACAAGGATTTCCTTATTATTAGTTGGTTGCTAATAACTACTATTAGTTCCTAATTATTAAAGGTTTATATACAAATTTGTGTTACTTTGACCATTTAACCGCAGTGCAAGAATTTAAAAATAACTGTCATATGTTAAAGACTTTTCTGCCACTTATTCATAATAAAATTTTAGACCTTTTAAAAAAAAGGAGGAAAAGAAAGAAAAAAGGCCAAAAAAACCCAAACAAGCAAACACAAGCAAATACCATTTAGAAGAAAATGTTTATTTGGAAATACAAACATACAGATTGGGAAGGAAGAAATAAAATTGTCTTTGTTCACAGATAGCGTAATTGTCTGCATAGAAAATCCAAAAGAATAGACCAGGAAAACAAAACAAAACAAAACCTCAAAGCAAAAACGACTGATTAGTAATAACAGCAAGATTAACAGATACAATACTCAAAAGGCAATAGCTTTCCTATACACCAGCAGTGAACAGTAAGGTAAAAATTTATGTTTACACAGAAACCTGCACACTAATGTTTACAGCAGCCTTATTTATAATTGCCAGAACTTGGAAGCAACCAAGGTGTCCTTCAATAGGTGAATGGATAAACAAACTGTCGTACACCCAAGCTGTTGTATACAATGGAATGTTATTCAGTGATCAAAAGAAGTGAGCTAGCAAGCTGTGAAAAGACATGATGGAACCTTGAGTGGGTATTGCTAAGTGAAAAAAAACCAGTCTGAAAATGCTACATATTGTGTGATTCTAATTATCTGACACTCTGGAAAAGGCAAAACTTTGAAGACAGTGAAAAAAAAAGTGGTTTCCAGGGGTTTGGAGGAGGCAGGAAGGTATGAATAAATGGAGCACAGGGAATTTTTAGGGCAGTGAAACTGTTCTGTATAATACTATAATGATGGATATGTGATGTTATGCACTTTTCAAAACCTATAGCACTGAGAACACAAAGAGTGAACCCTAAACTAAGGATATTGGCTAATAGTGTATCAATATTGGTTCATTACTTGTAACAAACAGACCCCATCTCAAGTTAGACGTTCATCTAACGTTAGAGGTTAATAGGGGAGACTGTGCAAGGTGGGAGGGGTTCACCAGGGGGTGAATGGGAACACTTTGTGCTTCCTGCCCGATTTTTCTGTAAACTTAAAACTGCTCTTTAAAAACCCTCTATTAATTCAAATAACTATTAGAACTAACGTGTTCAGCAAGATTCCAGGATACAGGATCAACATATAAAAATCAACATACAGTGTCTCAACATACAAAGTATTTCTTTAGCAGCAATGAACAATCTGAAAATTCATCACTATAGCCGTAATTCAATCCCTCAAGAGTCACACGCGACTAGCAGCCATTCTGTGGGCCAGCACCGCATAGAACTTTGCCATCACTGTAGAAAATTCTACTGCCCAGCACCGCCCTAGCACAAAACAAGGGCTCTGTCTCCTCACCTCACAAATGGGGATAGTTTCCATCTCTCAGGTTGCTGTGACTGTTAAATAAAATGGTGTTTGAAACAGAGTAAGTGTTCGAGAAGTGGTGGTCTCGTGCTTAATAAACAGGAGGTCAGCCGTGTTGGTTGTTTGAAAGCCCCGGTGATGCTCAGTGTTACCACTAACTCTGTTACCTTGGACAGATCATTTCACCTCCTTTCAACTCAGCGCCCTTGTCTGAAAAACACAAGAGTTGGACCAGATGCTGTGATCAATTCTGACATTCAAAAAGCCTATTAATCAAAGAATCTTTCAATGATAAGTGATTAAAAAATGTTTTCACTCTATCTCCTTCACAAATCATGTAAAATGTAGAGAAAAGGAACCAGGGGAAATTTTTTTTTTCTCATTTTCACAAAAGGTCCTAGAATTCTTGGCAAAATTTAACAATTAAAAATGATTCACTTTTTCGATACATTGAGGAAGGAAGAAAGAAAGGGCAGGAGGTGGGGTTGGAGGGGCGGAGAAAGCATATAAATTTACAGGTTGACTCAACCTGTTCCAGCTGGCAGCTGGCGTGGTGGGGCTGGGGACACTTGACCTCGATTTATCTTCTGCACAAAGCGGGAGGGAAGGGCTTCCTGCCATCCTTTGTCATCAAGCAGGCCAAGCCTGGCTAATGGGAACTGTCACCTGGGCCTTTCCAGGTCAGAAACGAAGAACAGCAATTAACTTCTCTCAGAGGCCAGCAGCCCTGAGCTGGCCCTGCTAGGCCAGGTAGCTAAATCATTAAAGACACAGTTCTTTTCAGTGATAAATTGTGCAGGCGCGTGAAACCCGCTGCTGGCCATTAATCTGGGCTAATCAGGTTGAAAGCTGGGTTGTTTTATTTGGTAATTAACGGGTTATGTGAAAAACATGATCCATGGCCTGGGGTGTGTCTATAGAGCGCTGCCCGGGCAGAGAGAATGGAGGACCATGGGGATTCTCTGGAGAGCCACTCAGCCTTATGCAATTACAGCCATTGGCAAATGCTGAAAAATGACCCTGGGTTCGTATTGACACCCAGGAAAGAAACATTCCTGCCAACAGCGCAGGCGGAGTCTTGAAGGCTGATAATTGCTCTCTCCCCTCTGCCCCTACCTGCTGCCGACTAAACCAGCCCCAAGGTTTCAGAGATGCCCGGTGATGCTGCAGGCACACACCGCTCCCTGTGGCTGTGGACAGCCTGTGTTCCAAAGGGGGCAGGATGGAGGGTGGCGCCCTTTGTAGAAATGCAGGTCCCAAAAGGAAGAGGAGGAAGGTGAGGGTGGGAGAAGTGAATAGTTCTGGCTTGACACCTTGGCATCTGGTGCTCCGAGAAGGCCAAGAAGGAACGACCACTTGGCAACTGGATGGATGGATCTGGAGCTCAGGACCTGTGCTAGAGGTCTGGGCTGGAGCTGTGAGCCTAGAGGAGCACGGTCATCCAGGAGAGGGTGCATCGGGAGCAAAGAGCAGGAGGCCCAGGGCCCCGGGCATGGTCCAGCGGGAAGTCAGTGCCCACCTATAGCCCAGTCCCCCTCGCTTGATTCTGCTGCTGCTCTTCTTACTTGATTCCCTCCTCTACTCCTGCTGCTCATCGAGTCACCAGAGGCCAAGTCCTGCCTATTCCACCTGCTCAGTTGCCCTCCACTCTGTTCTCCTTCCCCACGGCCTGCCTCCTTGACAGCATCCTGGCATCTCTGTTGCAGAATCTGAAGCAGTAGCTGCTTTCAGGTCTGCCCACTTCCATTCTTCCAAACCAGATGGAGTCAGAGACTCCTCTGACTGAGTCTCCCTGTGGAGCCAGGGTGATCTTTCTAAACTGCAAGTTGGCCTAAAACCCTTGAGATGCTCGAGTCATGTCAAGATCAAATCAAATCCTTTACCTGGTGGCCAAGGTCTGGCGTGGTATCAGGGTTCCGGTATCACAGTATCGTGGTACTGTTGCCCGTCCAGCCCTGTCTCCAGCCACTTCCCCTCCCTTCACCCTCTGTGACCCAGCCACCCAGCACACACTTCTTCAGATGTGCCAGGCGCACGAATCTGCAAATCTGTGTCCTCCTCTCAGAAACCTTTTCCCCGCCCACCTCCACCTTAGCTCCTACTCAACCTCTGGGTGTCAACTGGAACATCCCGTCTTCTAGGATAACTCACCTGGCCCCTCAAGCTGGATTTGGAGACTTGTGGGTGCCATGCCCCGGGGCTTTCAGGGCACCCACCACTTCATGGTCAATGTCTGCTTCTCTGTCCCTCCAGGCCCTGGGAAAGCAAGGACACACCCATAGTGCTGTTTATTCTGTTGCACTTCCAGCTCCTAAAATGGTTCCTGACATAGTAGGCACTCGATAAAGTCTGTTGCGTGAATGGTTAAAAACATTCTTTGAATCATAAGGCCTTTTGAAGGGCATTGAGATACAACCCTCACTGTACAAATAAGGAAACTGACCCCGGAGAAGGCCAATAATGTACTGAGTCATGTGGCAAACTCATGGCAGATCAAAAAGGGATCGTGGGTGTCCTGGCCCAGCCCAGGGGGCTCTCCAGCAAACTCCACCACCTTTCAGTTCACATCTGCCACTGCTTTCTCTTTGGAAGATTTACTATTTAAATTCCTTGTGGAAGGCCCTCGACCTTTTGATCAATTTAAGCAATTTCTCCAGACGAGCAGCCTGTAAGTGGGGATAGCTGACATGGCCACATAACATTGACGACTAAGAAAAATCCAAGGAGGATTCTTGAAAGTCTATGATAACCTTCTAGGATTCTCTAGGGGCAGGTCTGTTGACAAGTAAGAGAGAGTGTTTTGGAACCAGAAATTTTACACCTGGGTTTAAATTCTGGTTCTGCCATTCATTAGCTATGTAATTTAGGGCAATTTACTGGACCTCTCTGTGCCCTATTTTTTAATGAGGATAATAATAACACTGACCTAATCAATTATTGCTAATAACAAGTGAGGAGCTAATAACGGCAGATGATGTTTATTAAGGGCCAGATACTATGCTAAATGCTTAGTATGTCTTATTGCAATCTCTAGTGCATCTGTATCTTATATGTCTTACCTTACATCGTATCTCAGTATCCACCTAGAACAACATACTATGATTACCCCCATTCCATAGATGAAAAAAGCACCACACAGAGAGGTTCAGTAAACTGCCCAAGGTCACACAGTCAGTAAGTGGAGAAGCCAGGACCAGCTCACTTCTACCCACTGCCCTCAGTTTCCTGTGCAGCCCAGTGCCTGACCCACGGCTCCGCTTACGCTTCCTGCTGTGAGTAGAGGCAGCACCGGAAGCAACCATTGAAATTGCATTTTGTCCGGGGCTTGGTTCAGAGTTGCTGCTCAATAAATGGTAGCTTGTAGGTCAATAAATTGACCACGAAGAGGTTGGTTCCCCCAGAGCCCAGTGCTGTGGCACGCACAGGAAGGCTCTGAGACCACCTTGAGGGGCCAGGCAAGTTGTCCTAGGAGAGAGGACATTCCGGTTGACACCCCAAAGCTATCAACCTGAAGAGTCTGTGCCCGGGAATCTGTTTTCTATTTTTTCTACCCTTTCTTTAAAAGGGGTCGAGGAGCCCTTGGGAGGAAATCCAACCAGCAGGAATGGGTCCTCACAGAGCTGTGGAAAGATGTGCAGGCCATTAGAGCTGTGGCCCTGGCTGGTTTCCAGTCCGTTAGCTGTCAAGGCAAGATGTGCCAGGCCCCCAGGCTCATCTCCTTCCAGGCCTGAGGCCTGGTGGAGTACCAGGCCAAAATGCCACAGGGGCAGCTGACCTAGCCCCTACAGGACTGTGAAAGCCTGGGGGCTTCTGTTACACCAAGACTGGGCCCTGGATGTCAGCTGAAAGACACGCACCCTGATGGGCCCCGTCCCTCCTAGGCCAGCCGTGCAACACAGGGGACATTCCTGCTGTCTCCTTCCTCCAGGGGAAGCCTCTCATCCCTCAAAGACATGCGTCTTTTTTGGACTGATTGCCTGGCTGAGCAAGGGCAAGAATCAGCCAGTTAGGTCCAACTTCACAGGAGCACCAAGGGTGCCATTCCTTGGAAACATGGGGAGTTACTGAACCCCAGAGATGGAAGGGTGCTTGCTTGGAGATCTCCTATAAAGGTAGGTGCTATGGTATCAAGACTGAGACCCTGGGCTCTGGAGGCACACTGCCGAGGTTTGAGCCCCAGCTCTGCTTCATATCAGCTCTGCAACCTTGGGCATCATTTCTTAATTTCCCAGTGCCTCATTTTCCCATCTGTACTAACAGGAATAATAAGGGTACCTACTCCATAGGGTTCTGTGAATGTTACATGAGAGAACCCACGTAGAGTCCCACTGACCCTTGAACAACTGCAGGTTTGAACTGCACGGGTCCACTTATACGTGGATATTTTTCAATAGTCGACACTGCAGTACAACACAGTCCCCGGTTGGTTGACGATGCAGAGGAAGTGCATATGTGGAGGGCAGACGATAAATTATACAGATTAACACCCAAGGTTGTTCAAGGGTCATCTGTATTTAGAATGGTGCTTGGGGTATAGCAATTGTTCTTGTTCCTGCTCCCAGGGCAGAAATCCTGACTATGACTAATGTAAGGCCAGTGTCCACTTGATCACTTCTAGTGACAGGAAGCTCATTACTTTCCAAGGCTCTTCTATTGTTGCCAGACCACTCTGAGTACTGGGTGGTCCTTCCTTCCCTATGCGACAACTAAAAAGCGCACATAGGAAGCCTATAGATACTGGAGTGAAAGATATCCAAGATATATTCAGTGATAAAGACCAAGCTGCAGAGTAATACATGTATAAATAGGACTTGCCTGCTTAGCCCTGAAACAGCTCAGTGACTGATGGTCAATATTGGCCCCTCTCTCTGGGTGATTAGCCTCCCATGGTTTTAGGCAGCAGGGCAGGCTGGTGGGTAATAGAGGAGGGTTCAGATGGGGAGGTTCTGCTGATTAAATCACATAGCCACCTGCTAATCCAGTCTCAGATAGAGTCACCCCAGACCTTGACAAAAGGAAACTCACTGGCCACAGAGGTGGTTTAGGTCATTTTTAAATGAAGCTCAATATCCAGGATTAATGGGAATTCTTGGATCTGTCACTTAAAAAATTTCTTAAACTCCCAAGAGTTGGCCAAACATCTCTTACGCAAAACATAATGCATGTCCATCAGGGCAATCCCAAAGCATCTTCTCTTTCAGAGCCCTCCAAGGGTCTCACTGTTCACCTCAGGTGATGACCCACACCCAGCCACTGCACCTGTTCCCTACCCAGCTATGGGGGGAGTCAGATTTCCTCTCTGCAACTACTAAACCTGCCAGAGGCTTGGAATAGTATTAAGTAACCACTTCATTAGCATAAAGAGAAAGCTCACCTTGTCTGCTAGCATCACTTTGCCAGAGAAGATTCTGTGGGTAAATGGAAGTTTGCAGACCTGGGCCACATGACTATGCAAACCTTCACTGTATTCATTATTTTATTCCATCTTACAATAAACCCACATGGGAGGTCTATTTGATCCCCATTTTACAGATGAGGACACTGAGGTGAGGGCAGGGGAGAGGCACCTATGTGCAGAGGTGGGCTTACACCCAAGTCTCCCAGCTCCTCACTGCGTGTTCTTTCTGGTCCCACTGGCCTTTAGGAACTTCCTCCTTTCCTCCTATCTTTGTTCCTAAACCAGTTCCACTGCCTTCTTCAGTCTACCATCCTTCGTTACCTTGGGGAAGAGAAGTCTTCTTTTAGGAGAAGGGAGAGAAAAGGAAAGTGTGAATGAACAGAAAACTGCTGGAAGCCCAGGGAGCAGCAGCGAATACAAACATGAGCTTGTTCGTCCTGTGAAAGCCCTAGATTATCCAGGCTGCGTCCAAGGGTGTAACTGAGAGTAAAGCCAAGGTCCTCCTGCTGGCTGTGAACTGGCCACTCTGCTCCAGGCTTAACAGAAACCTGCTGATGCGGCTCGGGGGTGTGATTGAAGAGGAGGATATAGAGACCGTCAGGCTTGCCATGGCCTGAAGTGCTCACCCGGAGGCCACACGGGAGCTTTAGAGCCCTTGAGCCATACTTTGAAGCCGGGCAGGGAAGCAGCCAGATCAAGGATGCAAAGTCACCACCATCGTGGCTGCCTCACTCAGCAGCATCAGTTATAATGAGACAGAGAGGGTCACCCCCAGACAGACCCCGCCTACACTTGGCCGGCCTGGCCCGGGCCCTCAGCATCTAGGAAAGTGAGGCAAGGCTGATCTGGGCACCCGCTCTGTGCCGGTTGGGACTGTACTGCAGTCCCCACCCTGGGCTTGCGCTGGAGGGGGCCTGCTGCCCAAGGTGGACCTGCAGCCATGTGGGGATGTGGCCTCCGCCAGCACCAAGGGACCCTGGACAGGGAGATGCCCGGACGGTGCCATCTTACACTGTGGCTGATGTGGACCCCCAAAGGGGACCTGTGTCTCCTCTGGGGCATTCCTCAAGTGGCCGACAGCCCTGGGCCAACCTGAGAACAGGGGAAGTACCTGCCCCGCAGGCTAAACTTCCAAACTTACAATATCGGCACAATGGGCAACCCAGGGGTCTGAGCGGGGCGCTGGAGCCTCTCCAAGGTCAGCTCTTCCTGCAAGGAGAAGATGAAGGGGGAGAGGGTTCCAATTCATCTTCCTTCTGAGTAGGGTTTCTTTCAGGGCCTTTGTTTCCACATCTGTAGAGTAAGGGACTGCAGGAACTTTCCAGTCTCTCTGGCTCTGCTCTCCTGTGACTCTGTAAACCCTACGCCTTGACTTCTGAAAGCCTGTGTCTCCAGACACAGTGGCTCCGGGTGGAACCACATGAGATTTTATCCCAGAGAGAGGCCGCTGCTTACCAAGGACTCCCCACATCAAAAATAAAGAAAATATTCTGTTTTCCTGTGACAGCCTAGGGTGTGTCTTTATGGCCCCAAGTTCAGCTGCACTCAGTTACCAGGTTAACATAAGAAGTTAGGTAAGAGTTCCTACTTCCTGCCTGTAATTCAGCCAAAGAGTGGCCTGGAGGATCCCCAGAGATTCCTTTAGGTCTGAAAGCGCCCATTTTCGGTCTCAGGGCCAGATATCTTTCTGTTTCCCAGATTCCAGCAGCTGAGAAATGTCTTTTTTTTTTTTTTAAGGATCTTCATAAGCTTTTAAAAATACATGAGAAGATGCATATGTAAGGGTGCACACACATCCGTACACATCTGCTCAGCAAAATGTGTCTGGTGCCCTCGGCATAAGCCCAGTGCTGGAGGCCAGGTCCCCTCCTGGGGTACACAGATGAGACATGTCAGCAGAAAGTGACATCAGGATGTGCTCCGAGCCTCGATCCTCTGGGCATTTGGAATCACATTTGAACACGGGAGACATAGGCTGAAAGTGGAAAACTCATGTGCCCTATTCACAGGGCTTCAGGGCAGGTCACAGAGACCCCGCTGGCAGCCGGGAGAGTCTCCCCTCCCACTGACCCGCCTGGCCCCTCACTCACTGCTCTGATCACGTGCAGCTCCCTGGGGACCCCATTGTTTGCACTGGATGAGCCAGGGTTCACTGGGGAAACCCGTCCCTGGGAATGGAAAGGGACACTTCAACCGTGGAGTTGGACTTTTGTGTTAATACAACTGTGTTCTGTCTGGGAGTTTTGTCTTTTTCCAAGTAACACCACACAGAGTACCCTAAGAATGCCCCAGGCCGCGGCAGACAGACACATCGCTTCTTTTTATTCCCTCAGTCAGGGGGAAAGAGTGAGAAAGGGAAAAGAAAGGGAAGAGAGGAGAAAGAAGCCCCCGGGAGCCCCTTCTGGGTCCTTCCCATCAGCCACGTGGGTTTGCACAATTAAATCTCAATAGCTCCTTCCAGGGCTTTGTGGGGCCCCTGACTACTGGCACTTGGAGTGAGTCTCCACCCACCCTCCACCCGCCCGCCCGCAGCCCGCCTGCAGGTCTCTCCCCAGCGGCTCCCTCCGGTGGCACCTAGCCCAACCGGCTCCTCTGGAGGAGTGGGTGGTGTTCCCAGTGACAGGGGTGTCCACGCCAGGCACGAAGCAGCCTGGGCTCCAGCTGGGAAAAACTTCCCGTCCCTGGAGAGTGCAAAAAGCTGGCCACTGGCGTCGCTGGCCTTTTATGTGGCTGCAAAGAGAGTTCATCCTGAGTGTAGGCTGGTTTACAGCAGGAGCAGGGAAATGGTTTGTTCTGGAGTTTTTCCTATTAAGATTCCATCAGGAATTGTGTGCATTCAAAATCACCCCATATTTTCTGTTTTTAAAAAGTACCCTACACTTTCCAGGTACCAGATAATAAAACTAAGGGTGTAGAATGCAATACAAGGTGTCTATTTTGAATCTGAAGCTATGGTATCCAACAAGCCTTACTTAGCCTTAGTTTGGGAAGAAAGAGAATTCAATTAGAAGAAGGAATGCAGATAATCAGGATGAAGAGGAGAACAAGGGGCTTCTCTGGAATGGGTTCCCCCACTTCCCCCCTCTGCTTCCATCCGTCCTCTCCCCGTCCTTTCCTTTGCAACTTCTCCCCCTTCTCTGAATCTGTCGTTCCCTCCCTCAAGCTCTCTCAAGTCCCGCTGCCTTCACAGAGCATTTTGGGGTTCTGTCCCTGCCCCTCTGATGGCACCTCTGCATCACCACAGCCAATGCCATGTTTAAATCCCTTTTCTTCCAACAAAGTGGAGGTGCCAATGTGGCTTACCCACCAAGTACCAGGACTGCTTGCTCCTTGAGGGCAGGGGTGGTGTCTCAGATACCCTTAAAATCCCTCTGGGGGTACGACGTACATCTCATTTAATGCCACTTCATCTTTACGGCAATCCTTTAAAAGGGTTACAATCCCATTTATTAAAGGTGGGAACTGGGACTCAAAAAGTTTAGTAACTTGCCCAAGGTTCTACAATGAGACACGATGGACCCAAATTACTATGCTGTGGACTCCTTCAGAGTGGGTTGCATAGTGTTTACTGTCATCACCCCTGCCCTGCCTACGCTTTGCAGTTTTGAGTATTTGCTGAATGAATGACTGAAACAAGATTCTTCCAACTCCCAAGCTTAAATGCACCCTGAGCCTCTGTTGCCTTGTCTGGAAATAACATGAAACAGACGGGTTTGGCGGGAGGTTAAAATGGATCCCAGCAATATTTGGTAAACACAGGGGTACGTAAGCCATCTGCCTCCCAGAATCCCCCAAATCCTGGACTGCAGACAGTGCTTCAGTTTTCCTCTTATAGAGGCCTGGTCTTCAGAGCTCAGCTCACTTCCCATGAGGGCGCATTTGTGGGTCCGATCTGATTCTTAAAGCTAGCACCGTCACCTGCCACCAGGCAAATGGGCAAACCTTCCAGGAGAAGCAGAACAAATCCCCTTTATTTCTACTGCATCTGAAACCTGCTGGCTTCTCCGGGCCACCACCCCAGCCCGACCACACCTCCCAGCTCCCCCGCTGTCCTTTGTCAGGGAACTCAGAGGAAAGGAAAGGTTAACCGAAAGGGGACGTTTTTGTTGCCAGAGTAAGCTAGTGGCAGGGCGGCCAGCTCAGCCTTCCTGGCTGAAGTCTCAGCTGCTGTGGCCACACAGAGCAAGCCTTGTTCTTTCATGAAAGTTCTAGTCCCAGTTTTGTTCCAGGGTTGTGGAGTCTTCAGCAGGGCCTTTGTGGCCCAAAAATCCTTCCAGATAATAGGGCCACCCTCCCCCTCCAAGAGCTTTCTCCACCCCGCAGGGGGAGAGCCCAGGCTCACAGGCCACGTGGCGGCGAAGCACCTGGGGACGTGGAAAGTCCCAGGAGGCCTGGGAGAAAAGAAGGGCTTGGGACTGCGTTTTGCCAGGCTCCTTTCAGGCTAAGTCACAGCCTGGATGGAAGGCTGGCTCCAGCTCTGCCAGGTGGGGCCCACATCAGCCACATCCTCTTGGGAACAAGCCGGGAGACCTAGACCTGGCTGAGCTGTCTCACCCGGAAGCTGGCTTTTCCTGCTAGGTGCAGCTAGTGACCCCTCTTGATCCAGAGTGCCAAGACTGTTCATGACCAAACACAGAGAGTTCAATGGGGAAGGTAAGGGTGGAGAAAGGGTGAAACTTTCCTGAGCATTTACCAAATACCAGGCACTGCAAGAAGCACTTTAATAATAATTTATATTTACTAAGCACCTACGATGTCTCAGGCATTCTGCTAAGCATTTTATCTGTATTATTTCATTCCATGTTCATAATCATCTTATAAGGAAGGTAGGAATATTATCATTCTCACTTTATAGATGAGAATGTGAGGTTCAGAGATGTTAAGGGACTTGCTTAAGCTCCCGAAGTTTGTAAGTGCTGAGCTAGGATTTAAGTGTGGGATTTGAATCCACGTCTGTGCAACAGAGAAGCCTATATTCTTTGTTTTTTTACTGAGGATTAACTGATGTACAACATACTGCACATATTTAGTGTGTCCCAGGGATAGGTTTCAGCATATGGGAAACCATCACCACAGTCAAGATAGTGAACGTACTCATCAGCCTAAAATTTCCCTCATGCCCTTTATAGCACCTTCATCCTGTCTCCAATCAACCACAGATCTACCACTTTATAGTAGCTGGCACTTTCTAGAATGTATGGTTCTAGGAACCATACAGTATGTCCTCTTTTTTTTAAATCTGTCTTCTTTCACATAGCATAATCATTTTGAGAGTCACCCATGTAGCATTCATGTCCATTCCTTTTCACTGCAGAGTAGTATTTCATTTGTATGGATCTACCATAGTGTATTTATCTATTTCTATGTTGATGGACATTTGGGTGATATCCAGTTTCTGGATGTCAGAAATAAAATATCTAGGAACATCTATGTACAAATTTCTGTATAGATACAGGCTTTCATTTCTTTTGGATAGACACCCATATTTTTAATCAGGTTATTTGAGTTCTTATGATTGAGTTTTGAGAGTTCTTTATATATTCTGAATACAAGTCCTTTATCAGATACATGATTTGCAAATATTTTCTCCTAGTCTGTGGCTTGTTTTTTTCATTCTCTTAACAGTGTCTTTTAAAGAGCTGAACTTTTTAATTTTAATGATGTATAATTGATCAACTTCTTTTATGGATGATTCTTTAGTTGTGGTATCTAAGAAGTGTTTGCCTAACTCAGGGTTGCAATGTTTCTTTCCTTTGTTTTCTTTTAGAAGTTTTATAGTTACAGTCTTTACACTTAGGTCTATAATTCATTTCATGATAATTTATGTATATCATGAATTGAAAGTTTTTTTTTTTGCACTTTCATTTGCTTTAGCACCATTTATTGAAAAAAATATTTATGAATTACATTGAAAACTTTGTCAAAAATCAGGTGTCCATATGTTCATGAGTTTATTTCTGTAGTTTCTATTCTGTTCCATTAATCTATTTATCTGTCTTTATGCCACTATCACACTGTCCTAATTGCTCCAACTTTACAATAAATTTTGAAATCAAGTATTGTTAATCTTGTTTGGGATTATTTTTCTTTGCAAAGCTGTTTTGGCTTTCTAGGTCCTTTGTACCACTGCCACATGAATTTTAGGATCAGTCTGTTAATTTCTACTAAGAAATCTGCTGGGATATTGATGAAATGCATATCCTTAATTACATGCTAATAATATTTAAATTTTACCAAAAAGTCTTTGAGTGTGGCATTATTTTTTACTACTTTGTAGATGAAGAAACCAAGATTCATTCTGGTTACAAAGTCTCCTCAGTGATAGAGTACAAATTTGAACCCAAGCCTGCTATAATTCTTGCTACCACTACACCACTGTGCTTGAATCAGCTGGCTGGGTCATATATGGTGTCCCAGCCTTCAGCAGGCACTCCCCATTGGAACAGTTTTGGGTTGTATTTAATACGTAAGCCATCATTTGATGTTTATTTGATTGCAAAATAGACCTTCAGAAACATACTCTTCATGTTCTCTTTGGCCCTCACTTTATCCTCATTTCTTCTGTGAATGGGAAAATGCACACTCTCATCTATGTGCATAACACCTCCCCTCTAAGTTTCCTAGTCGGTATTATAATGAGAACTTGCCAGATTGGTTTATGAATGTTCAAATATTAATCTCCTTAAAAAGCTTGTCACTCTTGAGTTCAAAAACAATGACTCCCCAATGGTTACTAAAATCAAGTTGACTCGTGGAGGCATGGATGTTTAGAGCAGAAAGAGACCTTAGAGGTCATGTATACCAAACAGTGGAGAAGCAATGTTCAACTCTGTTGTTTCAGATGTGAGAGCTGATTATCAAGGAAAGGAAGTGACCTTGTGATGCAAGAACTCTGTAACCCCACCACTGTTAGGATTTCTGGCTTTGATTTTGTTTGGTTTTGTGCTTTATGTTAGGATTTCAACTGCAATCTGGTTTAATGTTTTGGCTGCTAAAAATGTAAAAGACTCATGCTGATATTCAGAGCTCTCCTCACTGCATTCCAGCTCACTCTCTGTCACCATATGCCAGGCAACTTGTGCCCACACCAACAGGGCCCTTCCTGATCTCTGCTGCCCTCTGCCAGTGATGGACTCTTTTTTTTCTATCTGCATCTATTTCTTCCTGATATACCTTCACTCCCCATCATCTGAGGCTGATCTCAAATGTCACCTCTTCCATGAAGCCTTCTCTGATTCCCCCAACTGCATGCTCCAGTTCTCTACCACACCCCCAAATTCCCATCACCCTGGGTCTGAGATGAAAAATACACTGGATGGGATAAACAGCAAGTAGGTGACTACAGAAGAGAAGATTTTAAAAAATAATAATAAAAAATTTTATAATGTGTTTTAAAAAAGAAGAGACAATTGGCAAATTTGATGTCATAGCAACAGAAACAGAAAGTGAAGTCCAGAGATAAGAAAAGAAGAGGAAAAAATGAACAGATCACCAGTGAGCTGTGGGACAGCTCCAGGGGACCTAATACACATGTAGCAGGTGTCACAGAAAAGGAGG
Source organism: Camelus ferus (assembly GCF_009834535.1). NCBI lineage: Eukaryota > Metazoa > Chordata > Mammalia > Artiodactyla > Camelidae > Camelus > Camelus ferus. The sequence goes on from NC_045696.1 coordinate 63,845,676, forward strand.
GGGTGCCCAGCAAAATACTGAATAAATAATGGCTGCAGTTTTTCTAAACGTAATTAAAACAAACAAACAACTCACAGATCCAAGAAGACCAACAATGTCCCAGCACAAGAAACATGAAGGAAAGTACAATGTGTATCCTAATCGAATTGCTTAAAATCAGTGGTAAAAAGAAAATTTTAAAAGTAATTAAAGGAAAAAGGCACAGCATGTACAAAGGAACAAAGAGTAGAATTGTGACAGACTTTGCACTGAAAACAGCGCCACTCAGAAGACAGGGCAGCAACATCGTTAAAGTTCTGAAAGGGAAAACCAAATTAGGAATTCATTATCCAACGAAAAAAACTTTGAAAAAATGAAAATGAGATAAAGACTTCCTCAGACATAAAAGCTGAACGGGCTCAGCAGCAGCAGACCTACACGATCAGAAATATTAAGGGAAATCCATTAAAAATGACGCCAGACGGAAATCTGGATCTGGAAAGGAATGGAGAGCACCGGAAATGGCAACAACATGAGTCCATGCGTATGATCTTTCTCATTATTACCAGGCCCTTTCAAAGATCACTTTTAAAAGGACAATTGCCTGTTTAAAGCAAATATAATAACAATGTATTGGGGACTTTATAACATAGGTTGAAGCAAAATGTAAGATGGCAATCCACTATAAACTTTCTTAACCAGGATCACGGTTAAGGGCTTATCACACCGAAGGTGAAATACAGCATTTCACTTTTTGAAGGCTGTCCGTCAATGCAGCTCAAATGCCACCACCTCCACAAAGGCCACCTAGGTTGACGGGCCATCTTTGGCCGGTCTTCCTACAGCACTGTATATCCCCGTTCAGAGTGCTGGTTCTCTAAAGTTACTTCTTGCTTGTGATCTGGGACTATCACTCCCTTCCTCATGTTCAGTCCCTAACAAACTGTGTGAGACTCTTGAGCTGAGGGCGCACATCTTGTTCACCTCTGTCTCCCCAAACAGGGCCCGGCCCAGGGCCAGGCCAGGAGTCAGAACCGAATGGAAGAGAATCCTGCAACTGGAGCCAGCTCCTCCCACAGAGCTGCCCAAAGATGCAAACCCATGGTTGGTTCTTCACCTCTGTGAGTGAAGAAGTTGAACCCCCAGCTCTGGCACACTTTCTGTAAGCCATTTCCCACTCCCTTCTCCCCAACTCCCCGCTCCCCACCTCCCCCACCACACACACACACAGACACACACACACACAGACACACACACACACACACACACACACACACGAGGCTTTAGGAATATAAAAAGGAATGGGACATCTGTCACCCAGCAGAGCATATTTAGAGGGAAGTTTTTACCCTTCCTCTCTCCATGTGCCTGGGCAGTTATCAGATAGGAGAATGGACCAGATTCAGGGCTGGAGCCAACCAGGTTCATCCCGGTGGTGAGAAGAGAACCCCGAACTAACCTGTCTTCTGATGTGTCTGGAGGGCAACACTGAAGGAGGAGGTACAGTGAGGCATCATGGGCATGCAGCCTTCTCCTTCTTAGAACATACCCCTGAGCCTGTGGACAGGGGTGGACAGGGGTCATAGATCGTCCTCCTGTGGGCAGCCCATCTGCCCCCTTAGTGGAGCCAGGGGGTCGCGTGTTGGCATTGGAAGGGCCCCAAGAGACTCAGACCAACTCGGTCCTTTAACGGCGTCAGCCCTGATGCCAGCACACTGAGAGGGGCGTGCTCAAACTGGGCAGGGCTGAGATCCCTGCGCAGGCTGCACTGTAACCATGCCCTGCTGGACAAACATACGGTACTTTGGCTTCAAATGCCAAGGGAAAGTTTCAAAAGCACGAGGCTTAAAACAGGTGAAAGTACCTTATGTGAGAAGTCCGGAGAGGACAGTGGTCACCCTTGCAGGAGGGGGTCCCGGGAGGGGGCACAGATGGCATGGAATGCCGGGAGTGCTCTGGTTCCTGACTTGCTGGACACAAGGGTGTGGTCGTTTTCATCAAATGGGACAGATGACATGTGTACATTTCACTTCAATAAAAACGTATTTTTAGCCAATGAACTGAAAAGAGAGCGAAGAGGAGGCATGTGCCCCAGATGCTGTGCTGGGCAGTGGGGCCCCAGCACACGGGAGAGGGTGGGTGTGTCCCACACCCCCAGCTGTGCCCCAGGAAGGGGGCTGGAGGGCCAGTCGCCTGCGCCTGTTGGCAGAGCAAACAGCTGGGCCTCTGAGCACACTGTCTCCTCTGTGTACACAGGGTGTTAGGCCGGGCTCCACAGAGCCGCACTTCATGGTGACAAAGACAACAATGCCACCATCTCGTAACTGTCAACAGCGCTGCCGCGCTCAAGTCTTTGTTCCAATATTTGCGGAGCCGGAAGGGCCAGGTCGCCTTTGCAATATTGACTTAGATTCATCACTCACCAGAAAAAGCGGAGGGCCCGGGCCTGCCGGCTCTTGGCCCCGGCCTTTAGGAAGTGTGTGGCCTTAGGCAGAACGTGTGCGGGTCTTGGAAAACCACCTCTGTGTGGCAGTTTTCACTATTCTCTTCCCCATGGACCTGGGACTCAGGAGACACGAGTTTCCAGACTGCTGATAGAGGTTGCCTGAATTCCTCTAAATCCAACCGGCAAGACTTGCAGAGGTACCTGGATAAAATGAAGCATGAAGTCCACATCTTGAACCGAAGTTTTCAGAAAACATTGGAAAGTTTTCATGAGGACGTTTTCTTTGTTTATAGGAGAAGGAATTGTTTTTCTCCCGAACTGGGTTAAACTCTATAAATGCCAAACGTGTCAGCCTCCAATTCAGGGTTTTACTGCTCCGACTTATTTCTGAGTGAGATGCTGGGCCACTGACAAATATGAGAGACAGCTTTCCAGAAACTCCTGTTGCCAGGGGAAGCCCCTGAGCCCCTCTGTGGCCCCCAGGCCTGAGTGCCTGGCAGTGCCCTCTGACCTCGGGGCTCCCGGCCTTGCTGTCAGCCTGCGTCAGCTGGACAAATGAGAGCCTGGAAACACTGCCCTGGGGGCTCTGCTCTCCACGAGGGGCCGACCCCTCCCTGCAGGTGCCCGGTCCCCAGGGCGGCCTGCTGTCCGGTCAGGTGGCAAGAAGCTCAGACGTCTCTGCTGTCTGAGAGCATTTCTCTTCCCCCCATTTTGTCAGAAGAGCTCTGAGGAGGCTCCATGCCCTGCCCTCTCTCCGCCTGCAGGGCCCACACATCCAATGAGGCCTCCAGTAACCATTAATTTAGCCAATTTCCGGGGCCACACTGTCCCCCCGGGGGCCCCACTTTGGTGGGCAGCAGCGGAACAAGGCCCCCTGCTGTTTCCCTTCCCTTTTAATTACACAAGGACAAGCTTCCTTGGGCGGACTTTGGGAGGCCAGCCCCGGGCCAGCCTGGCTGCCCTCCACAAAACAATGCACACATGTTCCAGAGAATTCCCTCCTTGCCTAATCCGGGCTGGGAAGAAAAGGGCTTTTCTTCTTCTTGTCAAAGGGGGTCTTCGATGCTAAGATACCATTTTGTGTCTCAAGTCATGTCACGGGACTTCTGCCTCGGCCTTGCTGCCTGCTCTTTAGAAATGAAAGACACAGTCCGTGCTCCACCTCAAGACAAGTGCCCCCCTCCTGGCCCCCCTGAAAATACTGGGGGTCGGGGGCCAAGAGAAGCGCGGAAATCTCCCGACTCCCACTGTTCCTTTCTCATCCCAGCAACCTCGGCTTTCTGGACTATTTGCCCAAAGGATGAGTAGGGAGGGCTGGGCCTCACCTGCTGATCTCACGGGTCATGAATATTCTTATAATCCCCTGGAAAGAAGGGTCCTTTCATTAGAGAAGCAGATTCCTCCTGGCGACCTGGGGGCTGGCCACCGCTCCCACGCACCGGCCTGCCTCCTCTCTGGGTGCTGGCTGGCTTCTCCAGATGTTCACAAGGCATGGCTGTGCTGCTCTCCTTCTCCAAGCCACATCCCTATTCTACACACGCATTAAAGGAGATAACGACAAAGAAGTTACAGATGTGCAATCTGGTCCTCGGTACACAGAGGAGAACAAACTTCCTGCCACTGGCAGCTGCATAAGTTATATAAGTTACATAAGTTTACGTTGTACTTCATCTGGTGAAAGGATTGGAGGTAGCTTTTGGGAAAACTCTGAAAATTCAGATGAAGAAATCAAAGACAAGTTTTGGGGGGAAGGGAAATAGCAAAATGAAACCACGGCGGGCTAACACAGACATGTATGTTTCCATTTGTGAGAATTTAGCTTCGGGCTTCCTAGCAGCCAAAGGAAAGGGAGAAAAGTGGCTGCCAGAAGGTCAGGGCATACCGGGCGCTCTGTTCTCCCTGACACAGAGACCCGAGACTCTCCGCATGAATGCTGAGTCCTCCAATAAACAAAAACACCGTGTACTGTGTTAAAAATGTCATCCCTGATGTTACAGTTTCCTTAAGTCATGTATTAAAACGGCTTAACTTGCAACTCACACACCAACAATCACTGACATTCGCTAGACCCTCTTCTAACACTTGCCATTGTATTTAAAATATACCCTGAATTCAAGCAAGGAAACTAAGCAATAATTCTCACGGGGACTGCATTGCTTCAGATATTTTGAACAAAGGCGCTGATCCTGTAGCTAAGCCTCCCAGTGCAAAGCTTTAATCTCTTAGAAATTACTGTGTACCCCAAAGTTTTTGTTTACATGGGTTTATGCCTATTGATCTTTAATGTTTGATATAATACTTGATATTATTTTAATATTGATAAATTAGAAATGGATATTTCTAATAAATTAGAAATTGAAACTGAGAAATATTCAAAATATTTACTCAATTAATTTTTTAAAATAAAATGGTTTCATGTTAACATAAGTTACATCTCTAATGAAAAACAAAAGAATCTAGCAACAAGAGTAACTTTTTAGAATGGCCATCATTAAAAAGTTCACAAACAATAAATGCTGGAGAGGGTGTGGATAAAAGGGAACCCTCCTACCCCGTGGGTGGGAATGTAATTCGGTGCAGCCACTATGGAGGACGCTATGGCGATCCCTTAAAAAACTGAAAATAGAACTATGATATAACCTAGCAATCCAACTCTTCGGCATGTATCTGGAGAAAACTCTTAATTTGAAAAGATACGTGTGCACCCCAGTGTTCATAGCAGCACTATTTACAATAGCCAAGATGTGGAAGCAACCCAAGTGCTCAGCAACAGATAAAGAGGTGGTAAATACATATATACACACACAATGGTATACTACTCAGCCATTAAAAAGAATGAAATATTGCCATTTGCAGCAACATGGATGGACCTAGAGATTATCATACTAAGTGAAGTAAGTCAGACAAAGACAAATATCATCTGATATCACTTATTTGTGGAATCTTAAAAAATGATACAAATGAACTTATTTACAAAACAGAGACTCAGATACAGAAAACAAACTTATGGTTACCAAAGAGGAAAAGAGGGGGCGGGATAAATTAGGAATTTGGGATTAATAGATAAAAGCTACCATATATAAAATAGATAAATAAGATCCTACTGTATAGCATAAGGAGCTACATCCACTATCTTATAATTACCTATAATGAAAAAGAATATGAAAAATAATATATATATAACTGAATCACTATGCTGTACACCAGAAACTAACACAACGTTGTAGATTAACTATATGTCATTTTTAAAAAGTAGCTTTTAAAAAAATTTTTTGCAATTCTCTTTAATGTCTGGCTAGACAGAAGATAAACAGATTCTTATACCTTTTTCTATATTCAATTTGTTGCAATATGTTGTTTTGGTTGAAGGAGATGAAGACAAGCTGGCCTCATGCAGTGATGGGATGAGAAAAGAAGAAAGGATGAGGCTTTCCAGGGGATAGCACATCTCCTCTGACACTAAACCAACGCCTGATGTGCCAATGAGCACATACTCTCTGACATGAAATTCCTCAATCTACCTCCTGCTTAGAGAGGACCTTTCCCCAGGCCTGATTTGTTCCCGTCATGCACTTAGCCATCCAGAAAATATTGGTTTCCTTGGGTATGCAGATCTTCCAACTGACATCTTTTTACAATATCAAAAAAATCTCATTCATAAATACCGTCCTCCACCTCATCAGAAGAATACGGAGATGTTGTCAAGCTCGTTATGTTTTTCCAAATGCTCATTCTTGCTTAAAGGTGTAAGTTTCACCATGGGCAACCAGCACTACAGAGGCGTCTTCCTGGAAGTGGCAGGGTCACTCCTACTTTGCAGAAAACGTCTGCCTCGTGAGTCAGTTTGAATGACTGTAGTTTATTAGTCATTCTGTTAAGCAAAATGGTGTTCCTTGAAAAAAAAAATTAGAGTTTAGGACAGAAATCAAATAATGGCACAAGTGCTTTCCCTCAAGATGACCATCATATTTTGGGTGATAAAGGAATTTCTGTGATCCTCCTAATTTGTCACACAGACTATTTAAAGACATGTACTTAAGGGTTGAGATTTAATAAAAATTCAAAATCAGTAAATTACATTAATAATATAGCAATACAAATTAATAAAATAAGTGAATCATTTTTATTGTTTCATCCAGCCATTCTTTGAGTAAAACTAGCTTTGTGGTTTGTTTGTCTGTCTGTTTGAAGCTGTGGTGCGTGGTGGTGGAAACGGCCCAGTGCCCATTAGGACAGGTGCTGTCGCTGCCTTGATGCACACTCAGCGGTGTTACCTACTGCTGCCTTTGCAGAGCTGGTGAATGTCAACATAGTGAGACGGGGAAATAAAATATTGGTGCTGTTATAAAATCGTGTTTTATGATCGCCCTGTGACCACTGAAAGGGTCTGGGGTACACGGACCACCCTTATCAATTGCTGGTGTGAGGAAGACTTGGCATCTAAGACAGAAGTTACTCAGGAGAGACCCTCCAGGGTCCAAAAATGAAAAGCTGAGGATTTCCCCCTGAAAGTGTTTTCTATTTTGAGTACAGCTCTGAGAGCTACAGGACTTAGAAATGCATCCTGTGCTGCAGAGATAAGTGTTTCAGAAATTTAGTGCTAGAATCAAATTATTCGATTAAGGATGGCTAAATGCTTAAGATGAACAAGTAACTGGGGGGAGGGTATAGCTCAGTGGTAGAATGTGTGCTTACCATGCACGAGGCCCTGGTGTCAATCCTCAGTACCTCCATTTAAACCAATAAATAAATAAACCTAATTACCTTCCCCCCAAAACAAAACAAAACAAATAAACCAATAACAATATTACTCATTTCATCACATTGGCTATCTTATCTACCATACTTATTATTTTAAAGGCTCAATGAGATGATAGCTCTGAAAGCAATATGCCAGTTCAGGGCAGTATTATTTAGACAAGGCAGTTTTATGTAAAAATGGAACCAAAGCTTTTACAAGTGGCAGCGTTAGAAGGACCTCTAGTGAACATCCAATCAAACCTTCTTATTTTATCAATGAGGAAACTAAAGACGCAATGGGTTTTCCAAATTATAGTAAACCCTGGTTATAGGTCCAGTTTTTTGCCAATTGGAGTGAAAAGTTAAGTACTTACATTATATAGCAAATGAAAAAAGAGATCACACTCATATACTCACGAACACACAAACTTGAGTAAACAGAGAGTAGTAAACATTAATACTTAACTCAGTGTCTATATACTTTATGTTTTATAGACATGAACAACTCACTCATTTAAACAGTTTTTCAGTATTTGTTATGTGCCAGATGCTGTGTGAAGTGCTGGGCATAAGAAGATCTAGAACACTTAGTGCCTGGCCCCTAAAGACCTCTCCGTCTCGGGAAGGCACGTGTGAGTAAGTCAGCAGTCCCAGGGCTCCGTGCTGTGTCAGGACAGGCATATGCGTGGGGCACTAATGAAAACACAGCTAGCTCAGGGGGGAGTCGGGGGAGGAAGGATGGAAGGGGTCCCGGAAGTTTCCCAGAGGAGGTGATGCAGGATCAGGGTCCCCTCAGGTGGGTGAGGGTTATCAGGACAAGGAGGACATTGCAGATGGAAGGGTGTGTGTGTGGGAAGGCGGAGTGACTGAGCAGGTCTGTGGCTCTAGATACGGATGTGGGATGGGGGGATGTGGGAGTTGCTGTTGGAGAACTGGGCAGACCCCATACCCTGAGGGGCTATGGGCTAAAGGTTCTGAACTTTACCTGAAACTTATCTGGAGACAGTTTTAATCAAATGATCACATTCTTTCTGGCAAGAGGATGGAGGATGCATAAGAGAGAACTGAAAGTGAAGGCGTGTGGTGGTAACGGAGGTGAGCTGTGTGACCATCTGAGGTGTGCAGAGACAGGAGGAGGGGAAGAGATAGAAAAATAAAAATTGTAAAAAGTGGGGGCAGGAAGAAGGTAGGTCAGTAGTAGAGCACATGCTTAGCATGCACGAGGTCCTGGGTTCAATCCCCAATACCTCTATTAAAAAGTAAATAAATAAATAAACCCAATTACCTCCTCCCACAAAAAAACAAAACAAAACAAAAAGAAACTTAAAAAAGGAACTGTAGAAATTGGTGATTGGTTTGTTGTTGGTGTCCGGGACTGGGAGAGTCCCAGGCGTCCTGTCCAGTGTAGCTGCCGCTGTGCCTGCCACCAAGATAGTGAAATCTGGGGACTGGGATGGTTTAATGGAGAAAGGGCTGCATTTTGGACAGTTTGAGTGTCAGATGTCTGGACATCTGGGGGCCATGTAAGTAGGCAGCTGGAGCTGGGGTCGGGGGCATGGGGAGAGGAACAGGATGGGGCTGGAGTGTTGAGAGTCACAAGCAGATGTGGCTGGAGGTCGACCAGCCAGGTGGAATGTAAGACTGAGAAAAGTGATGCCAAGTGACTTTTCCAGGAAAGGCCCACCCTCGGGAAGGTCAGCAGATAGTACTGAAAATCAGCAGCCACTTTGTTATTAGAAGGAAAACCAGGAGAAAGTACAGAAGTCAAAGAAGTAAGAGCTTACAGAGAGAGAGAGAGAAGCAATGTCACAAAGTATTAAATGGCCTTAATGGATCAAGCAAATTAAGTATAGAAGCATTCGGGGCCACTGGCGGCCTGGGGGTCACGGGGGCCTCAGTGAGCGGCAGTGGTGGAGACAGCGACAATGTGGAGGACGGGGGCCCAGCTGATAAAGAAAGTGCCGGCTTGGAGTGAGCTGGAGAATGGGACCCTCTCTCTTCCAAGGAGCTTGGCTGAGAATAAAGGAAAGACGGTGCGTAGTTCACAGATACATAAAGTTTACTGAAGATACCAATTTATTTTTAGATCCTGAGTTTCAAGGGCATTTTAAAAGTTCATTTGCCTTATTTCCAGATAACTATACCCAGAGTATCCAGAAGACAGTAAGTTAAACTGGTGGTATAAAATGAGAACAAAGGAAAACCCATTTAAATTAGACAACTGTAAAAATAGCTAATGCAAACAACCATACCGAATGGCCTGGTAGCAGGGCTACTGGGACAGAGGGAGCCAGCCCCCTTTGCTGCCTGCCATGGACATGACTGTACTCTGCCCTCTCAGGCAGGCAGTCTATAATCTCTTCAAAAACCACCTTGGTTTCAGGCCTTGGCCCTCCCCTCTGCTAGTGCATATTAAGCTCTTGAGCCTCCTGCCCCCCGCCCCGGCAGCAGGGGCAGCTTCATGAGCCGTCTCCTTGGCAGTCAGGGGCATCCCAAGACGGGGCTGCCTGATTCCCAAGGACTTGAGTGTGGTGAGGTGCTCCAGTGAGCCCTAGAAATAGAAAAATGTTCTATTTGCAAACATTCCCCACCAAGCAGGGACTCTTATCTACAGCTCCCAAATGCCTGCCTTCTGAGCTCACAGCCTCTCCGACTTCTCCGACATCCTTTGCCAACAGCAGCTTCTTCCCCAGGCTTCCCACTGAGCAATGCTGGCGGTTTCTAGTGAAGATTTGCGGCACAGTGCACAGTGGTTAAGTGCACAGTCTAGGAGCCAGCTTGCCAGGGTGGAAATCCCGACTTGGCCACTTATGAGCTAAGCAAACTCTGACAACTAGAGCAACTCAGAAGCTCCATTTTTTCATCTGTAAAAGGGGAAAATAGCATCACCTATCGCTCAGGACTATGGAAACCAGCAGCATTCATACAGGTTACATAAACTTACAATAGTGCCTGAGACATAGTAAGCGCTCAGTAAACGTTAGTATCATTATTTAGAAGGATTTAGGCGAGGAACATCTTTTGTAGCCAGATTGGAGGCAAATATGATGCTTTTCACTTAGAAGAGAATGTAATGTGGAAAACGTCCTGACTTAGTTGAATCAGGACACGTTTTCCCTTGGTTTCAGGAGAACATTTTTAGATGCCAAGTTTAATCAGTGACAGAAGCTTTAGGCTATCTGGGCTGGCAGAGACCTTTGGGACCATCCTGGAGGAGGAAGTGGCTCTAATAAGGTCACTTACCACGTGGGCACAGAGTGTGATTACAAGCACGCTTCTTTGGCTTCACAGCCTGTGCTCTGCCTTTGCTGTTCTGCTTAATAAATGCACAGGTTCACACCCTGAATGTGTGTGCTTGTCACGACCTTCCCCTTCTCAACAGCGGCCTTCTTCCTGGTAGAATTTCTCCAAGTAAAATTCTTTTTCTGGAACCAGAGATGAACTCTTGGTTACAAATCCAGGATGAACAGGCATGCACGCATGCACAAACACGAGCACGCTTGAGTGTGGTAGACAACAGACCCTCTCTTGTGATAAAGCACCCTTTAGTGAGATGATTTTATTCCAGCTGTGCGACTAATATAAATTACCGAAACTCTGGGCTATCTCCTTCTCAGTAAACCTTAAAAATGAATGTGCTCTTAATACTCTGAATTCACTTAAACTGTGAAAAACTTGGCATGCCAAGCGTCATTTTCCTCACCTGAGGTTCACCAGTGTGAGTTTCAGAACTTGAAAAAGTTGGCTGTTTAGAACCAAAGGCTTTTATTTATAAGTATGTGCATCTTATTCAATCAGGGTTTTCCCATGACTTGCCCATCGATGGTGCTGGAAGCGGTGCATCCAATTCTCCCTTTGTGAACATACACGTTTTGCGAAGCAGCTCACAGCATGAACAGGAGCCACCATCTCAGGAGAGTTGAGGAGGTGAGGGAAGGGGCTGTGAGCGCACCGTCAGCCCATTCCATACCTGCCCCTTTTCCAGGCTCTGTACTCAGACCTACCTGGGATCCTAGAAAGACTTGGCCAACGAGCCAGCCTTGGGCCTTCAGGCAGCCTCTCTGAGCCAGAGTTGACCTGCAGGTGCACAGTGATGATGCCTGCCTTCGGAAGCTATAAGAATAAGTAAGGTAATAGAAAGTGCCTGCAATACAGTTGGCATGTAATAAATGAGCTCTTCCCTTCAGTCCAGCCTCATCATAAATGACGCTCTCTCTATGCATCTAAACCAAGCTAAAAATCTATGCATCTCTAAGAATGACCAGAAATCATATTATTTTCACAAGACCTAGTAGTATTGTCACTCAAATCCACTGAGGCCAGAAGTGAACAGAAAGTTGCAGTTTAAATCAGAGGTTTCAAATGGCCTGGGTGGGCAGCACGTTGTAGATATTTCTGTCTGACTCACACAGTCTAAGATTCTTAACATTAGCTGCCGACATTTAAAAAGAGGCAGGTTTCACGTGACTCTCCAGATCCCTTACTTCTTTTACAAAAACTCCTGGCTTTGGAGCCCTTCGGTTTATGGCCCCTGATTTAATTCTTCATGGAACAGAAACAGTACCAGCCTAGGAGTCAGGAGGCAAGGGCTCTAGTTCTGTTGAACGAATTGAGCAAATTGCTTCTTCTCTCTGGGCCTCGTTTCTTTTCTTTTTTTCTTTTTTTGCCAAACAAGAGCTCTTGTGGTTCTAAAACTGTAATTCACTTTCCAGATAAGCACAGTAAGTCCGAGGGTAAAAAAATGATGTAACTCCTCCAGGAACCACGCTGTACTCTGTGCAGTTAGCCAGGTGGTAGAAGGTTTTAAAAACATTTCAGAGTGTGTATACATCACTGGTTACACAAAAGATTATCCAAACTCGAGGCATCAGTATAAAAGCCATGGTAGCTCAGAAAGAGGAAGCTGTTTTTTAAAGGAAGGAGTGCCCCGTCTCGTCCGCGTGGGAAGATGGACGCTGCCCAGGACCAGATGCTCAACAGGCAGACAGGCCGCATATCCATCTGCTCTGGAAGTTTCCCTATTTCCACATTCTCATCTTGTAGTTTTGAGGTTGAGCATGCCACGCCTCAGCCGTGGAGGCTTTCTGCTCGGGTGGCTTCAGACAAAGTTACCATTAACTCCCCAACCTGCAAGAAAATTATTTGACACAAAGGATTCCAAAATGTCCTCCTCTCCCCCTACAAGCCTGCAAACAAATGGTACAGGAATGAGGTCAGAAAGGAATCCGCCGCGTACCGGCCCCTGAATTCATTTACCTACCTCAGAGCCCATTCAGAGGGAGGGGTGGGCCCGGGAACAAGAGCCCCTCGGAGGCCAAGCGGAGTTTGGGGGTCGAGCAGCCACATTACAAGACCTGACAGGCCTTTGCCAGCCTTCAGCTTCTTTGTGTCTCTCACATAATAGAGAAACACAAACTGAGCAGCACACGATCTGTGGTTACACCCTCGGACAGAGCACACTCTTTGCAAATGCTAATAGTATTGTAGCATCCTGTCACCCGGGAACACAAAAAAGGATGTTGATTTTCACATGAACCAGAACAGGCCCATTGTACACAAGTTTGTGACCAACTTGTAGTATCTGCACATCAAAAGCCCAGCCAATTGTAGGGTACACAGCTGGCGAACCACACCGACGGGGCGCCTGTCCCAGAGAACCAGATCCCAATACCTCATCCACCGCTGTGCAGTGACAAAACAGTACTTTTGACATGAATGGGCCCATGGTCTCGCGATCCTGCTTCAGCTATGACCAGAGCAATTAGTGTAATTCGCAAGAATGTAAATGTTGCAGATATTTAGAAAGAGAAATCTGAATGTATGAAAATGGGAGTGGCTAAGTGCTCCCACTGAGAGCCTCCAACACAGTAGACGCAGCAAAGGGCAGGGATGTTCAACCAGGTGCTCATACTAGAGGGGATCTGACACGTGAAAAGAGAAACTCCTGAGAATGTTGGCAGGGAAGTGCTGTCTATTTCCATTCTAACGGTCCTGGGACAGGAGAAACTCTCAGGGCAAGAAAATGGAAGAATATGATATTCCTGAAACTCAACTTCAGTCGAAATTATAAAGGCTTCTGCTAATAGCTTTCCTTTCAAGTGTTAAATTTATTAGAAACAAAAAGGCAGTCAAAATTTGGGAAAATTAAATATTCAGTCAAGGTTTTGAAAACTAGGGTAAAAATAATAATGTATCTTAACAGTTGGGGTAACTCAGAAAGAGTCAGAGAAACTTAATAGGTAAAAAGGGGAAATTAACATGATTAACATGCTGAAAAGTTGCAGAGGACTCATTTTTACTCCTAAGACTTACAGCCCGGATAGACATGAGATTAGACCCCCCAGTCTCCGTATGGCCTTGCCCCACAGGACCCTGTAGGGAACCACACCTCTACTGGTTCCTCCACCCTGGTGATGCAACAACAGCCTTTATATATAGCGAGGGAAAACCATCCTGGGCCATTTCCGTAAAGTTAGCTCAAACTACACTTTCTAGGTGTATCAGTGCCCTAATATACTCAATCTTATAAATAGGCTCATTTTCTTCAAAGTATTTTTGAGAGAGCGTATTTTGGAAAGTGCATAGGTTTATAACCAGATTTGTTTTCAAATTTAGACGTTGCTGTTCACGCCAATGACCTTGGTTACTTCAAACTTCTCTGAGCCTATTTCCTAATCTATAAAATGGAACTGCTACTGCCTGTGATAATGAATGCATGACACAAGCCATAGTGATTCCTTTGCTCTAAATTTGAGTTCTTTTCTTCAAAATTTTAAGGGAAGTCAAAAAGTTTTCATAGGATCACTCCTTGGCAAGATAGGATACTGACCATTAAAAAGGCTTCAGGGGGGTTTCTAGATAGATTCCCCAAAAGCTCATGGCCAGTGACAGTGCACTTCTTTGCTGTGTTCTCAGTGCCGCTAAGACCTTTATACAAGCCCTCAGTTAGGGTGGTACCACCCCTGCAAGGGCCGCAGACTGCGCGTCTATGCATCTCCTCTCCCAACACACATCGGGCATCTCCTCCTGCTAGTGTCGCTCATGGCAGCGGGGAGGCAGGTGTGTGCTGCGTTCTTAAGGCATAGGTAAGGTGACTTCTGGTTTCACTATCTAGAAATTGAGTGTAGAAAAAAATTATATATATATTTAGCATACAAAGGGATTGGCTGTGTACCACTTGGAGCGTCATTGACTGCAAGTGTGAGAATTTTTGATTTAAGCCCTCCAGCAAACACATTTCTTTACAGAGAAACAGTAAGTATTGCATTTTGTTAATGATGCATGACTATTTCTGTGTTAAGATGGATGGAAAAGATTGAAAACAAAAATAGAACACAAACTAAGGGAGCAGAGAAATGAATAGGCTCATTCCTTAAGGGATAAATTAATTTCAGCATTAATTTATCCCTGGCAGCTGATGCAAACAAACAGTTGACGTCTTGAGCTCTCTGACAGAAGGGAAGCACCGGGAAACTTTGCTGGTGCTGAATTATCCAGTAATCCTTACTTTAATGAACTCAAGTGACTAGAGAGATATGTCATTAGATTTTACCTTTGCAAAAAAGATACTGTGTATTTTCTTCAAATAGGTGCATCACATCATATTTGTCTGTGAAAGCTAAGGGCATTTTAGATAAATTAAGAAGTGGATAAAAGTAAGTAGTCCCAGCAGTACTGCTTTCTGATGATTTGGCCCAATTCCCAGAAAAACTTCAGCAAAGCAAGAAGATGGAGTTAACTTATTCCCCACATACTTTCTTACAAATGTTAGAGGCCTCACAAACTTTTGGCCAAGTGTTAGATCATGACCATATTATTTGATAAGTAGATACAATTCTAAGTTAAAACCCCATGTTGTTGCTACGATTTAGTTTCTCCAAGAGTAAGGAGCAGAACGGACAATTCTTTGAACTCTAAGCAGCGTCACTAGTCGTCTTCACACAACTGTACGCCATGCCTCGGTGGAGGCTTGCTGGCAATGTCACTGCATGTTGACTGGGTGGGCTTCAGGGGGGCCTCCGGCCTACTTTTTTTGTTTTTTTTTTAAATGACTTTTTGCATTCCCTCAAATAATCGGATGGGGACCAGCCTACACCTGGGTTATTTAATTAAAGACAAAACAAAACCAATAATGAAGGGACAACTGATTTAAAACCATTTAAAAGCTGTAGTTACCCCCTCGTCAATGACTTGATCCCAAATGAACCTTAACACTGCTCTTACAGAATGTGAATAAAGCTCACAAGACTTTCAGAGGGTGATCATATACGCTCCCCCATTTTACACTCTCATTTTAAAATACACATTTAATCCAGTGCCTTACAATGCACGTTTTTCTTACCCTTATTTTATAAAATTTTCTTCTTTGGGCTGAAGATCACTCACATTTAAACTTTCCTGGCACTATCCTGCTTTTTCATCTTTGACAATTTTTGTAGAACCTGTCTTAATTTTTCTACATCTATCAACTTAGTCTGAGATGTGCAGAAATTATGACTTAGTTATCACAAATTGGGTATTTTATTGTTTAAATTTTATTTAAACAATAATTATTTTAAAACACGTTTTGTAATATAATTATACATCTGATTATTTACAAGCACATGGTAGCTACCTCACTTTGACAAAGATACTACTTCATCATTTGAAAATATTAGAAGAAAACATAAATTACCCTATTAAATCTTCAGGAAGTAAACTCTTCAAACTTTCTGGCTCCATGAATATTTTGAACTTGAATTGCACAAAGGATGAAAACAATTTAAAATGCACCTACTTTTGGGGCTTCACATGAGGATTGGTTTGTTAGTGCTGATAACAGTGAAATAACTGCTAAAATGACTGAAACATATTCTGTTACAAAACTTCTAAAGGAATTCAAAGACTGCCTCGCCATTTATTCACCAGAAATAAATCACACTCCAGACCCTGTGTACCCCTTATGGAAGCAATCGTGATTTTGAGTCTTTTCCTAGTTTTGACTCTAGCCAACCACATGAATCCTGGAGAAGGCATTCTTATGCTCTGCCGTATTTCACACATCTAATGATCACCAAATCTTTTATGTATCATTTATGAACAAAGTTCTGGGAGGAATTATAAGGAACGGGAGTTCATAATCACAGGGTAGATGGAATTAAGTGATCTTCCAGTTCTAATACTTAATGATGACTTTTTAGTAAGCCTCATATATGACTGAACATGTTACCATCATTAATGACAATGATGGTCCTGGCAGCAAATGCAATTAGAAAATTTTTTTTAATAAATTCTACCAAAGAAAATAGCAAAATGTATTGACGAGTATCAAGACATGGAAAAGAGCATTGTTAGACCACAAATTACAACTGTGAAACATGAGGCATGTGAAATTCAAGCGTTCAGAGAAGAGCCACATTAAGAGGCTTGTTAGACCATGGATTTGGTTATACCGTGGGGTCAAACTATTACCCTAGGTGCACAGGTTTCTTTCTCTCTCCCTCATTAAAATAGAGACCACTTAAAAGATGCTCTCCAATAACAGAATTATAACATGATTTAAGTATCTTTAATTACTCATCTACACAGATGACCTTAGATCAAGCACAGGCAAAATATAAACTGCAGTTACATCTACAAGTAGTGTGAAGGTTTTTAAAAATAATACACAGTTCATTCATAGTGCACAAGTAAAAACAAGAATAAGTTTTAAATATTTAAACACAAAGCCATGATTATTCAAAAGGTAAGCTTATTTGCGAGCACATTTCCATTCTGCTAAAGTACCTGAAACTATAGCATATATCAGCTTAGAGAACTGAAATTAAAAAAAAATTTCTCTGATCCCCTTTATCAAAAACTAAAATACCACATTTCTTTTTGCAGATAAATACATTTAAAATAAATAAAAATAAAATCGACTAGTTAAGGAATTTAACTTTTAAACCTACACTCTGTATCTTATCGTATGTAAAATTCTCAGATTATACGATTAGGAAGTACCACTTTCTGCAATATTCCCTACTCATTTTTACACTATTCATTTCCATCCAGAGGCAACTTGTGGGAAGGAGTCTGCTGTTGTAAAGCCTGGAAAGGTGGGATGATACAAATAAAAGAGAACATAAATAAGCCACTTGGGAAGGCTGGTTGCTCCACTTACAACTATAGCTCAGCTGAACTATAGTTTAACCATGAAGCTGTAAGAACTGCTTGTTTCCTATCATGCATTATCATTCATAAACTGATTTTTAAAATTGATGCCCTGATCCAGTAAATTCTAGATAGAATCTATTTACAGTTACTCAGTCTTCCATACAGAGCTCTGTTCACTCTATTCTTTGCAGATTCTGACATGAAAAACAAATGATTCCTGGTCTAGTTAGAATTTAACTTCTGTATATTGAATTTGTTTTCATTTGTTACAGTTGCATACTTCTGTATAGTGATTTGTTTACAACGGAATCATCTGTAATTTCTGAACTACAGACACAAAACACAGGGTTTACTGTTGAGAATCTGAATTTAATTTTTTTTCTTTTAATAACATCTGCATTTAATAAATACTTCACTTTCAGTGGGGCAGGGGTGGAGAGGCTTGGCATGCTTAGTCTGAGACAGCCATAAAGGGAAAAAAATATTAATCTATGAAAGAAGTCATATTACTGAGGGGGATGGGGAATATCTGGACTCTAATATGGGATTTCTAATAGTATTTTTTTATCATCTATTTATATATTTAAATTACAAATACTGATCTCAAAGAAATGGATACCCGACCACCCCTTTCTTAAATTTATACAAAGGGTTGTGATAAGTACTGACTTAACATCAGCCTTTTGCCTGGGGGGAATCTGTAGGAATACAGCTCAGGGCACTTGCCCCTGTCCATAGCTCTCAGAAAGAAATACAGTCCTATTCCTTCTTCTTTAGAAATAGATCTGTAGTTGTAAAGTGGTTGTGTTTCATAATTGCAAAATATTAATTAATAATGCATGATGTCGGCTTCAGTGAGGGTGTTTGCCCACCGGCCAGCACTGGTTAGAGGGAATTAACCAGTGATGTCATCTCCTAACCTTTGTACACAATCCTGGGGCGCTCCACCCCCTTCCTATTTCCCCCTCCCAGGTCTAAAGGACACAGGAAATGTTCTCGACCACTCAGCTACCAAACAAAGTATATTGCTACTAGCTGCTTAAAAGTGGATCTACTTTTCTGATCAAAAAAACTATGTCCTGAACTCTCAGTTTCTGAAATATTTTGTGATATCCTTCAATGATATGACTGATATAACTTGCATATTAAGTGTCAGATATTAAGAGAGATCACAATAAAGAATATATATTGATGGTAAATTAAAAAAAAAAAGGTGTGGCAAGGGAACTGTTACCAAAACATAATTCGAAGAAAACTTGAAATTAAACTGGAAAATAAAAACTGTCACACAATGGGCATTTTTATTAGAATAAAAAAGGCTTAATGAAATGGCAGCAAAGAGCAGAGTTAAATGAAAATGACATTTAAAGTCAAAAATGACTTTGCTTTAAAGTCCTTTAGCCAATAAAAAATATTTATGTAAAAAACATGAAATGATGTGAGGATATTATTGTAATTGAACTGCAATGAATTAAACTTTATATTTCCTTTAAATCTTCAGCACAGAGGAGGATGGTCAACATTATTCTAACTGCTGAAATAATTTCTATTTAAAAATTCAGTCTTATGAAAGAAAGCTTTTTCCTGAGGGCTAGTTGAAATGTTTGACAACAGTCTAAACAAAATTAGTCAGTTGATTATTCTTAATCTTTCCTATCCTGTGTCACAATCCAATAACTCTGTCAACAGGTGAAAAAACACTGTTAACAGAAAGCCTAGCTCAATTGTACAACAGCCAAATGAATGAATTTCAAATGGACAGAGAACAAAAACACCAACTGAATCAAACAGGTAAGCTGCTACTGACTTAGCCTGGGAAGGCAACTTTCTAAGCTGTCAATGAAGAACTGAAATCTCTTTTGCTGAATATACATGGAATTACTGTAGCCCAAATCGATGTATTTGAGGGTTTCTCTGTTAACTTGCTTTGTTTTACGTGATAAATAAATAAACTGAGTTATCACAGTCAAATAGTTTCTGGGCATAGAACATTATAGATACAGACAACAACTCAGCGGGCTACCATCATCTTATATACAATTTTTGATAGCCTTTAGAAAACTGCTGTTAAGTTTTATTTCAATACACCTAGCATTCTTTTTCTGGAAAAGAAAGTGACATCAAGTAACATCAGCTAGTGAGTTAGTTGAACTAGTGTCACCACAAATGAGACAACAAGCAGGAGAGCAAGTTTCTTATCTTCAAGGACTGAGCCTAATGGCCACACCGCTTAAATTATCCCAATTTGTCACTTCGGTACAATAAAACAGAATGTTAATGTCATTTCCACTGTTCTTCCATTCAAAAGGCAGCTGATGTTTCAAGCGCCTCTAACACATATAAATTATTTTTTCCCATGACTTTATTTTATGTTTAGAAAGGTGGAAGAGCAGATGAAAAAAAGGCAGGACAAAAGACTTTGGAGTTTTCTTTCTTCAGATGTATGCAGAGGTAATTATGAGTAGGATTCTGTGAAAATAAACAGAATTTTTATTGATTAAATTTAGGTCTGGGGAGACAAATGTAAAGTTTCAAAGTAAATTTTACTATTGCATGATCATAAAAACATTGAAGCTTAACTGTCTAAGTTTGCTAGCTTTATTAAATTCAAAATAGCCACCATAACAATATAACATAACTTTATCAAACATGTGTATGAATCAAAAAATACTAGAATTCATTTCTTATACAAAGTTAAAAACATTAAAATTGGTTGATAGAAAGATTTTACATATGGCTATGTTGGGTATAAGCATCTTCAGCAAGTATCAGAAATATCAGATAGTTACTCAAAACTATCAGGTTGAGGAACTCCATGCATCTTAAAACTGTCATCAAGAAACTATTCCTTAAAGATATTTGGTAACTTTTTTTAAGTGGTCAGAAGGAAGCAAGGTGACCATTTGGCCAGAATGATTCTTTTCAATGGATTTGCAAGGTACAGCATAGATCACCTGTCCAGTTCATAGATATATGTAGCAGTTCAGAGCTGTAAGTCCTGAGGGCTGGGAAGAGTAGATACAGACAAGAAATCAAGGAAGTGGGGACTGTCTTCCTATACACAACCTGGCTCTGAGGACTGCCCCGCCTGCAGTTGGGACAGACACTCTGGCAGGAAAAGGTATGTTCCTGGCAGCAACGGTAACTCCCAATGTCACACTGACCAGCTTAGGGAAACAACACTATTTTGTAAAGCACTGGTTGGCTTTGGGCTTCCTTATTTCATGAAAAGACAGAAACGTATTTTATATTTTTAATAGAATTTCTGTGAATTTCCCTGCCAAAAAACCACATTTGTAAACAAAAATATCAAGTAAACTCTGGTGCTGAAGAAGAGAATCTCCAAATCAAGAAGACTCTCAAAATGTTTCTAACATTAACTACTGATAATAAATATGATGATGAGGAAGATACCATAACTTCATGGTTTTAAAAGAAAATTTTCATCACTGGAGTTGTATAAAACATTTACAAATGCAGACATTTAAAAACACTGCATTATTTTTGGCCTGTGGTAAAGATGATTGATACTCAGTTTCTAGACATATTTTTGTATATATCTCTACATCTGTCTTAACTTATGAAAGAGACAAAACAAAGTAACAAAGCATCACTCTAAATAAAGCTTTCTGGCTCATTCCTCTCATTCACTGCTGGTGTACGGTTCTGAATGATGCTTGTCTGAGCTGTGCTTCCCTTTCTGGCTTACTTTCTCCAACATACTGCCCCTACAGTAGAGGAAAGGACGTCGTCTGGTTTAAGGACTTCTGAACTGAATGCAGCAAGGGAGAGAATCTGTCACGTTTCTATTCTTTTCAGTTCTGTGTTGCAGGCTGCCTACAGGGTAAGGCTCACAGATAAAGTAATTAATTAAATATTTTAAATAAATGACAAGGTCTTAATTATAGCATTTTCCCTTTCTCAATTTCTTCAATAAAAGCAAAAGACTTACTAATTATAATTCTTCAGGAGTAATTTACAATTAACTATGCTACTAAGGGAAGTCTTTAAATATGCAGTTATTTTACTGGGAACAGCTTATAATGCCAGACTACAGAATTAGACAAGAGCCCATACATTCTGAAGAGTCCTAAAACCTACAGCTATCTAAGTTACTTTAAACAGAAAAATGGTTTATTTGAATGTTTTTAAACATAAGAGAATAAGATTAAGAGCAATTATTAAAAATTTTAGTCAAGCCAAATATAAAGCTTTGCAAGTTAACATACACATTATTATCCACTGAATACAAATAATGAGGACTAAAATAATGAAAGTTACAATTCAATTCTTCACACACAGAAAATCTATGAGCCACCTGCATATTATGAAATATCTTAGCTTTGTTCACCTTTGTTCTGTTCAACACGAGTTCTAGAAGATACTTTTAGTTTAGCCACAAGGCAATCAAGTTATTCAAAGGGACAGTATACATATGAAACTTAGACTCTAGTGTCAGAGATTTCTTCTTTTTAAACTATTTACTTACATTAAAATTATTATTAAGGAGCAAGTAGGATATGGTTAAGTAGGATGATAAACTATTATAGTAAGTTTAAAATATAAATTTTGTGTTTAGCCAGTACCAATGTAGTAATAGGACTTTTACTCACTTATTACAATTTATTTCTCCTGATGGAGAGCTTCAATAAAAGCATCAAGTTTTTCTTGAATTTCCCTAACTTTCTCTGTGGAGATAAAAAGAGATAATAAATTAGTTAAAAACTAATTTATTTTCAAAGGCATCACTAATCACAGGAGATGAAGGGTCTGGGATACTTTACTTTGGAAAAGGGGGGAAATTACCTCAGTGCCACACACCATCTTATACCCAAATCAAGTTCAAATGGATTGTAGCAGTATCTCTTCACAATTTTTTGGAAAGGGGAGGAGGATGGAGGTTTGTGACAGATCCCCTTGAGAATCTAATAAAAGTTATGGATCCTTACACAGAAAAATCAAGTAGATATATATATATATAAAATTATGTATAGAATTTTAAAGAGTTCTCAGATTCTCGAGCTAACCAAGGACTCATGGTTAGCAATATCTGGAGCAGAGAAAAATATAAAATAATAAAACCACTTTTTAAAATTAGAAGAGAATACATAAAAAATAATTAAAAATTAAAAAACCCCAAAAGATATAGAAAACAGACTTATGGTTACTGGGTCGGGGGGGAGGGTATGGGAAAGGATAAATTGGGAGCTCGAGATTTGCAGATACTACATACAATATATAAAATAAATAAATAAGTTTCTTCTGTACAGCACAGGGAACTATATTCAATATCTTGTAGTAACTTATAATGAAAAAGAGTATATGTAAGACTGAAATATTATGCTGTACACTAGAAACTGACACAAGATTGTAAACTGACTATACTTCAATTAAAAAAAAAAAAGAATACAGGTGAGTACATAACTGGTCTTCAATTGGGAAATGACTTTCTAGGCATAAAGTAATGAGAAAAGTTACCTATGGAAAAAATAAAACCATGAAAAGGGCAAAAACACTTTAAAAAATAAAAATGTGCTTTTCTAGCTGTGAATGAAGAAAGGAAAGTTTAAAAACACCAGAGCCCATGAAGACAAATTTACATTATTTTATTTGATTTTGGGTTTTCATATTTATAGATGTTCAATTTCTCTCTGAAATACAAAAATTTTCTTCAAAATGCAAACTAATCACAAGACTTGTCAATCTCCTAGTGCTAAAAACAGAAAAAGCCACAATTTATTTACTTCATTGATAACTTAATCATTCAACTCTCATTTTAAAACACAGGTTATATTAAGCACAGTAACTAATATTTTTGTCCTGTTAACATAATTTAACATGTTAGTGAAAATTATCAATTAAAGTGAAGTGACTAGTTCAAACCTGGTGATTTAGAGGCAAAACTGTAAAGCACTCTAGAGAAAAACCATATAAGATGCATTAATATTCAACATTTATATCTTTTACAGTCAAAAATAAATAACCTTCAATTGAAGATATAAGTATCCCTTTTTACGAGTGAGCCAGCATTTGTGGTAAGTAGCCAATAAAAAGGGAAACTGTCCTTTTTATAAATTCTTATTAGCATGCAGGAACTTAACAAAGCCTACGATGGTTGCATATAAAGACCATAATGGCATCATCTTCTTTTCCCAGTAATTTAGCACTTCCAATTCTTGGTATTAGTCTGAGACTAACACACACCGAAAAAAGCAGGGGAGGAGGGGACCCCTATTGTTTTAATCAAACTATTTACTGAGAAAATCTGATAACAGTTATCACAAAGACAGCATTAACTCCTTCTATATAAAAATTTAAGCTAGAGAAACTAGAAAAAATAATTCCAATCCATGTCTTGGAAATTCAGTCTGCACTTTTTGGTAGTCCGTATTTTCTTTTTTTTTTTTTTTTACCAGCAGTCAAACCAGTAAACATACTTCTTTTCTCAAAGGAAAGCCACATTATTATATTTAAAATTAATCCATCTAGTTGCTTAGAAATAGCTTCACTTATTTTCTTTACTAAATATTTAGAGAGTTCTAGATATTACAGCTCATCAGTTGAAGAATTTTTAAAGGGGGCAGGATTAAGAGAAAAAGAATTTTTATAATTGTTTCTCGTAGAATTTTAGAAATGAATGGGGTTTTTAAAAAATCATCTAGCTTAAACAGCACAAGACATGAAAATCAAAAACAAGTGTTTAGAGCCTTAGCAGCTCTCTAAACTCTACACTGAGAACTATTTCTACTTGGGAAAATGGTACTGTATGAAGAAAGGAAATCCCGTTCTATCTGCTCCACGATCTGAGTAAAATCAGGCAGGACCAGATCTATCCAGCTTTTTGCCCTGTCAGTGACCTCCATGCTCAGCTGGACAGACTGTCTGTGAGTGGGTGGGACAGTAGCGTCACTCACAACAGACTGTTCAGAGCAAGATCTACTTGTATTGAAAGAGACCAAGGGCCACTCTGATGCAGGTGTTTGAATCTGAATCAAATTCAAATTCTTCTAAAATTTGAGACAAACAATGGTTTTCATATAGATGAAAGCTTAAAAAATGAATTTTAATATAAAAAACAAAAAATTAGCCTTTCCCTTTAAAAAGCTATTTTTACACAGTATTTTATGATCAGAGTAATTGTGATAAATGTATCCTTTTAATACTAAATTTAAAAACTAATTTCTTCACTGGTTCCCTCACTTACACCATGGGCTTAATGGAGTAACATGGGGACACACGTGATACCTCACCTTTGAGAATAATTCCTTGCTTACTGTCTACTTATTGTAAGTCTGTAAGTGGCTACTACGTTTTGGGTGATTACAGATCCCACATTTTATTTGGTTCTCACATAACCCTGCAGGTATCACTGCCAAAGATGAGGACATTAAGCCTGGAGAGTCAGCCTTGTCCACATTCCTCCAATTTAGAAACACATATTAGACCTGTTACTGTACAGATTCTACATGTAGCCAAAAAAGTGTTTATTATTTCAAGTGTGCTTGTTATATGTTTCACCTTTTATGTGAAATAAGACATTCTGATAAAAATTAGGGAATGAAATTGTTATCGAAACACCTCCTAAGTAGTTATGTTTCCAGGAATGTCTAAAAAATGTGTAATATGCTACCATACTCAGAGGAACATTATTACTGTTTGAGGAGACCAGACCTCTCTACATTTGGAGAAAATCTTAAGAGAATCATGTAAGAGCATGCAACTGGACCCAAAAGGCTCAGCGTCTTCAGCGTCTACAACACCTGACTCACTATGCACGCTCAATAAATACCTGATAAATGAAGTTCCCAAAAACATGGCACAGACGAGAAGGGCTATAGGCTATCAAGAAGGAAAACAAACAAACAAACAAACAAACAAACACGTGACAGGCTTTCTGGATGTTACGCCAGGACCCCAAGAGCTAGGGCAGGCTGGGAACAGGAGGCAGGGTACACACTGACAACAAAGACTAAGGGAAGCCGGCGGGTCACCTGAACCACGTAAGCAACATGGGACAGAGAATACACAGGTCTCACAACACAGTACGCGGTGAGGGCGGGGGTGAGGGTAGGGGAAACAACTTCGACTTAATTTTTGCACCTTATTTAAGAAGGGTAAAACATGCTGACTACACAAGCACACAGCTTTGGAGAGTAAACTGATTCCATGCTTTACAAGGAAGTTATATTATAAATATTAAGCAGCATAATTTTCCATATTTGATTTCACTCATTTTAAGTTCTGATGTAAGTTTCCAGCACTGTCTTGTGTATTAACTATGCCATCTGGCTGCACATAAAACTGAATTATGCATAAAAATCAAGTTGGAATGTTAGCAATTAAAACTTTCTACTTTCTGATCCTTCCAAATTAATGTCTCAGTATTACAGTGTTTTCAAATCCTCAAATCTAACTGTATTTAATTTATTCACCATTAGAAATTACTTCCCCACAGAATGTGTACAGATTAGCATGCTAATTATAAAGCAAACTCTTTTTTCTATTAAAATTCTGTATTAAATATTTATAGCTAGAGAACTCATAAATTTGTGAATTACCTGATAAACTAAACCAGCTCAGGAAGGGATTAACAAACTGCTATTTCTGTTACACCGAAATAGCCAGCTCTACATGTAGTGAATACTGAGTCTACTTTCCATTCACCCAATGTTTACTTAAAAGATGAACAATTTCAAACATCAATTCATTGTGTTTCTTGATTGAGTCATGAATATTCCCATAATCCCCGACTCATAAACCGTCAGTCTGAATGAAGTTCCTTCTCTTTTTTCTTTTCTTCAGATGACTTGACACCCATTCATGTTCTGTGTCTCTTTATCTCCACACGAAATGATACTGCTACTCTCATTTTCTTTTTGAGTCTTCTGATACTTGCTCTAAAAGTCTCAAATATAGACTAATCTGTAATTAGGTTCTGAATACACTGTGAGTACCAAAAGGCCAAAGCCGGGAGAAGGTTCACTTCAGTGGTTAATAACAGTTTAGAACAGGAACAAAGAATCACACACAAAACACTACCACATGCACTGAAATCAACCTTTTAAAACTTTTGATGTTTTTCAAGAAAGCATAAAGAAAACGAGCTGCAAACTTGCTAATGGCAGTGTGCTTTAAACAAACCACAAATCCAAAGACCCAAATGCACCTCAACAGAACTGTTTTATAACATGCTGAGCACACATTTTATACAAAGCTTGAGGACACCTTGCAGGTGAGATTTTGCTATACAAAGCTGTTCACTAAAGGACTGAACATTAAAGGAACACTTCTTACATCATACATATTGTTTCTAACAGGCCTGCTTTTCTTTAGACAATTATACTCTGCTCTTTAGAAATTCAGTATTTAAAGGAATCGTCTTAGGGAAAGAAGAAAACAAACAAAAAAGGGTGAACAAGAGACTAGGTTCAGAGTCTCAAAACTATAGTCAAGATCTTAGATTGAGCACAAGAAAAAATGTATACCTTTTACAGTTGAAAGGAAGAACCAAAGAGATTAGAGTCAAAGATACATAGCTAAATCTAACACTTAGCTTCTGAACCTTGTCCTGTAGCTTTTTTCCTATAAATAGGTATGATTACTTCTAACCAGACTTATTAATGAAGACCAACAGTATACTTCTGCTTGTTACAGAAGAAGGAGGCATCATCTCCTATGTCCTGAAAAGCTGTTTGAGACTAAGACAGTAATTTCAAAGCTGTGTGGGGTCCCAGACTTCTGTGGGTCTGTGTAAAGGTGGTAATAAGAGTTCTCTGGGTTATTTCCAATTGTTTCAAAATTTCAAATGGAAATTTTTGTTTGGGCTAGAATTATATCTATTCTTGTTAACGTTTATTTAGGCTGATTAGAAGATATAATTGTAATTCCATGTTTCAAATTAAAAATGTAAGTATATTGTAGCCAGATCTTATAAAACATGGGCTTCACAGGAGTATACAATATTAAAGGAGTGCTTGATGAAAAAAATTGTTAGGAATCCCTGGTCTAATGCCCCTAGTAATCAATTGGGTATGATTTTTATAAAGATGAGAACATATTAACAGCTATATGGTAACATGATCTGGAGAACTAAGTGTCTAGTCCCAGCTTTGCCTTATGACTGTACACAAGTCACAGTCCTAGTTTATTTATAAAACGAGGAAATCTGTTCCCCAAAATTCAAAGCCCATATTACTTTAAAACTTAGGACTGAAATGTTCTATTCTAACTGATCGTGTTTTAACTGCATCTTTAAAAACTTGTTAATGGTCTTTTGCTTGTTCCTTAGTATCCTTTTATGTGATGTTAAGCTCCTTGTTAAAAATGCAACCACAAATGATAAAATTATTCTCACAGGGTTACATAATTCATTTTAGAAAGATCAGTTTTACAATGTTTCTTCCAGGAATCAATGCGGGACTGCTTGTATGAATTACCTACTTACCAAAAAGTCTGTCATTTAAAGTCACTCAGGCCAGCACAGAACTTGCTATATAATCGATGTCCATGAATATTCATTCTTTGTTCATTCATTTATCGTTGAGTGATCTAACTTAACCAATACCCAACCCAAACATTCAAGATGAGCATTTAAAAATTTGCTATTACAGACCCTAAAACAATGTGATTCAGAAAGAAAGCTTCTACACGAGGGTCTGTGAAGTAAGTTATAATTTATATCTGTTGAATGTGTAAACAGCTCAAAGTGACTTGTGGATACATTTAGCTTTTATTTTTTTTTTAACTCTTTTAAATGTAAGCATTTCTATTGGGCTCCCTTTGGCTAATACAGTCAAAACATCTTTAAAAAAATACTTTCTTGGTATTTTGAAGCCTATTCTCTAAAAGACTTCAGTGTGGATGATCAGAGTAGCAGCCTAATACTTAAGCATTTATATTGGTTAGGCCCTTAAACTTTCATAAATGGATGGCAACCCTCATTTCAGCTCAGTTATTAATTTTTATGTGCTTGTCAATAAAGAATAGCACCATTCCAGGTGCTTGTCAATGTTAATCAGTGTGAAACTGTGAACTTTCTGCTGCTTGATACTTCTTCTAAAAGACTCAGCTGCAAGAAGAAATCACACTTATGGACAACAGTATAGGGGCTATGTAATTCATCTATTTCTTTAGGTATCATATAATTTGTCTTTAGATAAGCCAAACCAAACAGCCATGCATTTGGACTGCATCATTTTGACTTTGCCAGAATTGCTTATGTTATTGGCCTACACTGAGGAGCATCACAGTAAGAGTCCCATGAAATTCATGATTATGTGTAGTCATTTGATTTACTATATCATAGACTCAGTGTTTGTGAGGACGCATGACATTTCTCTCAGGTGTGTGTACTGGGAACAACTATATTTCAACTAAGCCACTGCTGTGCTGTTGTCTGACAACATGTAGCCACTATAATCATGCAATCAACTTTGTTTTCCATTCTGCATCAGCTGCTGAATCCAACTCCCTGTGAAACTGAGTCCCCCTAAAACCAAGTTCCCCTGCACAGTTTATGATTAACCTCTATCTAAAACTGTATCCCCTTTCTTGACCCATCCCTGTTCCCCTCAGGATTGAGGAATATCAAAGAAAAGGGGGGAATGAAACTGAGCAGGGCCCTGTGGGGCCCTCCCAGGTACAAGGCCCTTGTGTTCCCCACTTCTTGTTTGACCTTTCCTGAGTCCCAAAGAGTAGGGTCAAGGAGTCAGTGATTAGAACAACAGAGTCACATGACTCCTAGTTCCCCCTGAAGGGATGCAGATAACAATCTGATGCATTTCTTTGGGTTGTTCTGCAGAAATTAAGACCCCCACCTGATGGAGGATGGTGACCATTGACTCAACACAAGCCCGTAGACCCCAGAAGGGCTGGAACCAGAAGGCTGATGACTGAAATTCCTGAAACATTATCCTGTTACCTCACCACCAACCAATCAGAAGAATGTCCACCAGCTGATCAGGCACCCTGACCCTCAACCCTAATGGCTGCCTTTAAAAACCCTTCCTTGAAAGTCATCTGGGAGTTCAGGTCTTTTGAGCATGAGCTACCTGTTCTCCTTGCTTAGGGTCCTGCAATAAATGCTGTACCTTCCTTCACCACAAACCTCTACCAGTTGATTGACTTTGCTGTACATAGGGCAAGTGGACCAGAGTTCGGTTTGGTAACATTATTAGGAAGTTCAGGGCTAAACCTGCAGCTTACTTAGAGTAAAGTACACGGAACCCTTAAGTACCAATTTTATCCCAAGTTTCATGCTGTTTCACTTGCCTGGACTTTTTCTCTTCCCTTCCATCCAGCTTTTCCACCTAAGTATTTTACCTTTTGAACAGGGTAGATCTTTGTAAACTGCCTCAAATTGTTTTTGTGATAAGGCAGGGAATTTATAAACAAATAACCTAGTTTGTAGAAGATATACCACTAGGTAGCTGATTAATACAATACACTATAATATTCTAAAATGGTCTTTCTATACTGGTAATGTTTTTTAAATCACTAATTTAAGAACACTTTAGGGGAGACAACATTTATCACATTTAACCTTCTATGAATAATCTCTGCATGGGAGGGAAAAAATTATCTGTATTTTGGCTCAATTCTTGGAAAACTCGGTGATATAAATATCTATACTTAAACTCTATATTTTCAGCAATAGAAAAAATCATATTTTTTATGGAATTCATGATCATCTTCTTTAAAGTTAGATTCCACTGTAAGATTATAATTACCTCTGTGAATTATTTTATTCTACATCCAATACATAAAATGTTCCACATTCATTACATCTATCAACTCAAATTACAATGAAAAAACTACTTAGAAGTTATTTTATATGCTAACTCATTAATGATAGGCTGATTTTTCTAAAAAAAAAAAAATACACAATTTCAAAATGAATACATTTTTCCCCCACAGAAAAACCTAAATATCAATAAAATTTAAAAGCTATGATATAGGTCATTAATTGGGAAAGCTAAAAAAGTATTAACCTTATCACCAGTAAAATATTCAGTCCCAAACAACTGAGAAGGCTTTAAAATAACACATCATTTTTTCTTTTCTATTTTCCTCTTATTCTTAAAAACATATTTTATTCTGAATTTTGTTAGGAGGGAAGTTGAAACATTTTAAGAAAAGGAAAACCACCCAAGCAGCTCTTAAAGAGGCAGGACATCATTTATCACCTGCAAAGACAGATTTATAAGAAGAGGGCCCATTCTGTTCCTTTAAGACTGCAAAACAGATGGGAAGTGAATGGACAGTCAATGGGACAAGAAAACACATGGGAGGTGCTGCTGTATGTATGTTCCCAGCATAAGAAAGAGGTCAAGATTGTAACTGCATGACTGGGTCCTGGAAAGGGTCTTTCTTCAAGCTGTTACAAAGACAAACGCTGTTCCTCATCCTGCTGTCAAACTGTTATAAATATTGGTTTGTCAAAAGACCTTCAGTGCTGAAGCTCTCAAAAGGAGGCGTAACAGACGAATGAATCATGAGAATGATTCTTAAACAGTCAGCTCATTAATGTAATTTCAAAAGTAAAAGAAAATAATACAAGAACTGAAGATGTAATTCTGATTTATGAACAAACTAAAAGTTTATGGGAAAATTATGGAATTAAAAATTGTAGGCTTTAATAAAGTTATGAATTAAGTGTGATGAAAAACAAAAATGAAATACAATTACAGCTCAAATATGATGATGTATTAGGACAAAGTATTATTAAACTTATCACCCACAGAACTAATATGCATTTGTGTTTTGTTAAAGCTGATTTCATAGATTTTCAGTTATTTCTCACAACAACCCACAATTTCTCACAATATCAACCCTGTTGATACTGATAAAGAGGTATCAATACTGATATTGGTTCCATAAGTTAGAATAAGGCTCAAAGAAATAAAATAACTTCAGAATTAATTTCATGTATTCACTAATTTAGAAAAACCCCTTTAAATTATAAGTCACAATTTCTTTTTTTATAGAAAAGGAATAATCATAAAATTGAAATAGCAATAAGAATGCATATATTTATAAGCCTATGTTATCTTTTTTGAAGAATGAAACCATTACATGTCTTCAAGAGACAAATTTATTGATGCAGATTCTAAATTAATTAATTCGCTAAGAGAGTAGGCCCTAAAACTAACAGATTGGAAATAATATAAAAAAGGAAGCCAAATTATATGAATTTTGTTATCTATGGCCGCCCACAAGCACAAACTCAAAGACTAAAGATGAACAGAATCCCACATAAATCTAAAAAGATACTATCTCTAACACAAGTTCTTAGCCCCAGCTTTGCCATAAATATTTATGTAACTGGCTAAATCATTCTCCTCAATGAACATCAATTTCCCCATCTGAACAATGGGGATAATAACTTACAAGCCTCATAAGCCTTTACAAGGCAAACATAACAAACTCTGTAAAGTGCAAAACTCTATATAAATTTAAGGCACATATACAGAGTTCCAAGCAGGATTTGGATTCCAAAGTACTAAATGACGCAGTTATATGAGAATACTTTCTATTCCCGAATGCTCGCCTGGCTTACTCACTGCCTTATTGATTGTCAGCAATCTCAAAACAAAACAAAACCAATTTCAGGGGAAGTGAGAATGAAAGATTACAAAGTTAAGAAGACAGTGGATGGCTTAAAGTAGAGGCAACAGCCTAAACATTCAAAGGTTTTCCTGTGTAAAAGAGAAGCATGATCAAAAGTAGTTAGAGTGCATGGAAGACTCAATCCAGTAGTTTAAGATAGGAGCGACCTGAGCATTTCTGAAGAAAGGAGAGACATAATGAAGGCACAGGCACACACAAAAAGTGCCAGGGTCCTGAATAGAGGTGGGGATTAACTTTAAAAGCAGAGTGATTTTTAGTACATGTTTCGCTACAATATAGCCTGACCTATTTAAAGTAATGGATACCATAGGTTTTATTTTTACTAATGCTGCTTATTCATCTCAGTGAACCTTTTTGAAATAACTTTGTATGAAGAAAAGGAAGAGAAATTTAGCCTTCTCTGATAGATGAGAAACCAGAAATAGGAGCAATGACAACAAATTGAGGAGGAAGCCAATCCAAGATCTCTTCATGAAAAAATATGTCCCAGAAATGCGACAGAAATTACATGCCTAAGATAACATAAAATTTTTGTTAGAATACAATGTTACACTGGTTATCTCTGGGCAGTGGCAACTGTTTAAGAAATTTTGCCACCTATATTTCCTAAATTTCCACAATGCATATGGACTAGTTCCATGATAAACAAGATTAAAACACAAACGCCTAAAGTTCTGGCAGCGCAGTATGTGAAGCCAGGTACACATGACTCAGAATATGAAACAGTGACAATAAAAGGAGAGGCCAAAAAAGACTTAAACTCCTTGGCCAGAAAAAAGATCTACCTGAAGTGAATATATAAATAGCAAACTTCATTCTACAACTCAAAATACTAAAACTAAGGAACAGATGAAGAGCTCTTCTAAGAGAAATTAAAACGGACTATTTCCATACGCAGTAGGTAACAATAAAGCAGAGAAAATCTATTATCTTAAACGGGCTGTACAAGCTTAAAAACTTCACTAGTTCAAGAAAGATTTCAGTTCATCCACAGATGACAGATTTATGAAGGACAGTTACTGGAAATGAGAAGAATTCAAAGTGAATTCCAACCATGAAGGATGATGCAATGATGAGCAATCACTATGTGGCCCCATGAAATGT
Source organism: Camelus ferus (assembly GCF_009834535.1). NCBI lineage: Eukaryota > Metazoa > Chordata > Mammalia > Artiodactyla > Camelidae > Camelus > Camelus ferus. Next base: position 63,878,707 of record NC_045696.1, read on the forward strand.
CTCCTGGTGTCACAATCAGCAACAGGTTATTTGGGAAAATACTCAGTCACTTTTAAGAGTGTCATATCAGGAATTAGCTTTATTGTTTCTATGAACACAGTAATTAAGAATATGAAATTTTTAAGGTAATTTTTTTAGGGTTTATTTATTGCTTACTTGATTTATTGACTGAAGTACAGTCAATTATGAGGTAATTATGGATTCTGCTCATTTGGGAAAACAGTTTAGAAATATATAAAAAGGCAAATAATAAATAAATAAATAATTCCTTTTGCCTTTATTAACCCCTCTCTCCAACTATTCTGAGAATATTACTTCACAGAAGTTACCAGTTCAATGTGCATCAATTTGTCCTTCAAGATAGTTCTGTTTTTAAAAAATTTTATTCATATCTTGCTTAATTTTATTTTTTAATATAGTTTCACAGGCCAGTGGATTTGTTCTGTGATTAGATTTAATTTTCAATGACTAGATTCCATGTTTTCCATCTTCGAATAGAGAGAATAGCTAAAACATAATTAAAAAACAAAACAAAGTTCAATCCCAAACATCAAGATATTATTTCATTCTAAACTCTCAGTGAGGGAGTGGTAAGCATTAATAAGAAGAAAAAAAACCCCTTAATTTCTAGCTTTAAATATGTGCATTGGCTTTTTTGTACATAAGAATACACACATCAAAATAACACACAAACAGAATCTACTTTAAAATGATAAAAATTCAATCCATAAATTATTGAAGAGCACTTTTTTATCTTTTTTCTCACTTTTAATCAGTTAAAATGTGAATTTTAAGAAAAAAGAATATACTTGCTAGTAAAGCCCTGAGTATCAGTAGCCTCTGTAAGATTACAGAAAAGTAAATAGCCTTTTAATCTTGAAACAATTTATCAATATCCTTCAATGTTTTCTTTAAAAAAACAGTCTTAAGGCATGAAAAATGTGCTGGATTCCAAAAGCCCCATTTTGAGGCTGAATTTTCTCATCAATAACCCAGAAAGCACAGCACTCAGACTTATCATGTGGAATTCTGCGTGTAAATAACTGCTTCTCTAACAGAGGACTCTCCCTGAGGATTACTTTATTCTTTGTGTCAACCCCTACTCTCTCTCTCTCTCCCTTTTTTTTGGCTACAACACAAAGGCAGAGTCTACTTCATCTATGTAGACTCAAGGTAAAAATAATCCTTCACTCTCTTCCTTATCTGCTTTGTCAATTTCACCTTGCTATGAAAAATATTTCACAAAAACACAATTTAAAAATTCAATCACTTTTACTGTGAGATGCTTTTAAAGACCTCAAACACTGATAACATAAAACAGAAAGAAGTTATTTATTCTGTAGTGAAGGAGAGAAACATTCTAATCTTCATTTTTCAAATATATTCATTTCTACTAACCATTACAAAAGGTACATGAATGTCAAAGAGAATAAAAATATTCCAGTCAACTTCAAAATACCTTACAAACATTAAAAAAAAAAAAATAAGAGTTTCGGTGAATTGGGTGGCAGTTAGGATTAGCAGTTAGGACACCACTGGTGACCGAAAAAGAAGTGGTTCTGCTAGGGATGAAAGCTAGACCACAAGGGGAGAATGCAGCAATTGCAAACTACTCTGCAAGAGAAATGAGGTGGGAGCTTCCTGGCATGACAGAGCGGAAGAATGATTCCTTAGGATGAGAAAGCCTCCTTCTCCCTTTTTTTTTTTAAGTCATGAGAAGGGGGCTAAAGAAGAGTCTGTATTAAGACGTCATAATCAAACATTCAGTGAACACATATAATACATGACACATGAAGTGTGGTGAATTTATGAAAGAATCAAATCACTCTGGCAGAACAGATCAATCACAATAGACACGAAAAACATTTTTTTTCCTGAATTGGTTATTTTGGCTGATCTGCAGTTGTCTATAGTGGGAAGCCTGCCTTCTACTCAATTAAACAACACTGGCAGTACCTGAGCAAGATTTCTAACCACTGAAGGAAGGTAAATAAGCAGGGAGTAGGAAAAACACTAGTTGAGGACCAAGAGATAATGATGCAGAAGAAGCACAGTGAGAGACATTAAAAAAAGAGACAAAGGGAAAAGACTGCTGAGAAATGTGCTGGAGGCTGGGAGAGATGAGAATGCAGTACTGAGGTTCTATAATTATTGGTCAAAGAAACAATAACAGTATTTCGCTATAAAAGATGCCACAGGGCTTACGGTTTTCACAGTTGCCTAGGTACCTAGAATTCGACAACTCATTGCTCCCCTCTCCTCCTTTTAATCTCTTTAAAATTCACTTTCTTTGCTTATGTCTACAGAAACAAAATGAACATGCTACTATAAATATAGCTTAAAGAACACATTTTCAACAGTCACATTAGGTATCAGACTACAAAAAGAAGATTCATGTCAATTTTATTTCAACTGATAAAATGACAGGTTGTACCGCTGTAAACAAGGAAGAACTCTCTAGAGTACTGGTTCGGGGACAGGAGAGTCAGGGCACTGGTGCATGGCAAGAGTCAGCCTGGAGGTTGGTCAAAATATGCATGCCCGAGCTCTACCTCTGGAAAAAGAGTTTTCTCCCTTTTCTATAATTTTAAGTTCCAGATGCTGACTATAATAATCTTTTTAGGATAATTTTCAGTCTTGCACTACTTCATGGCCACTATTTTCATCCATAAGGCCCTCAGGGATTCTGCAGGTATGGCAGAAGGCTAGGAATATGGAGTAACCACTGAAAATTAAATTCAAGAGTATCTCGGTATCTTTCTTTTCTAAACGAAGAACAAAATTCTTGCTGAAGTTTCCATCTAGATATTTTCTGACTACTTTTTATCCCCATTTTAATGTGGCATGAAGACATTTCTTAAATATCTTTATTAGAATAATATTCTAGAGCTAATGAAAGCCTCTTCTGATAGTGAAACAGCTAAGGTGCATTTCTCTTCCACCTCAGCGTTTAAAGTGGCAGTTTTGCATCATTCTGCTGCTGCTCCCTCTTTATCACTGTAATTTCAAAAATGCACTAGGTACATTAATTATGAAAAATAAAGTTTTCATTATAAAAAGAATTTCTATTACTATCTGGCAGCTCAGAGAAAAAAGAAATTTCTATCTGTTGTCTATATTTCTTAAGTTTTTTGCATCAAAACCGAATCTCCTGCACACTAAGATACAAAGCTTGTATTTTTACTCCATCGTAATTATCAAGAGAAAGTACAGGATGGAGGACAAGAGGAGACTGGGAAAGTGAGGAGACACAAAGAGGATCCCCACCAGCATTGTGTGTGCTCCCAAGAGAAACAAACTTTACGTTTCAAGAAACAATTGCTTGCTGTCTGGGAGATGCTCAGGCATCAAACAATAAAGAACAGTCAACAGAGGCAAGAGGCCGAGCACGCTGCTGCGACTCCTGCTCTAATCCCCGGAGCTCCAGTAAAAGGGCCAGCTGTTGCCACCTCGCGTAGGGAGTCAGCAGAGCAAATTAATCACGGGAGAAAAAAGCTGCGGATATTGGAAAATTCTAATTTACCAGCCTCTTTAAGCTACACTTGTTTTTTTCAAAACATTCAGGACATCAAACTATATTGTTAAAATAAGCCTGTGCAATGGTAGCCCAAGTAAAGGAGTTTACCACTGTTTTCACAATCCATTAGTAAATGAGCTATAAAGATGAAACATTCAGTTTTGACTGAAGCTTGTCTTCCCTTTATGTAAAGTACAAGAAATATGAAGAAATACACTAAAGCTTATTATAAAACATTTCAACACTCTCAGACTAGCTCAACAAAAAGCCTCAACTTAGGGTAAGTCTTTATGCTCAATTAAAGATTCTGTATCTGTGATAGCTGGACCTTAAGTCTCTAAGCACAAACACACCACACTGAAAAGTTGTATCTGAATTTTGGGCAACTTGGATACTACTTATCTGCAGTGGAATTGAGCTGAGTTTAGTTTGAGACATGCTTACAAGCCGTATAAAAAAATTAACTTCCTTCAATCTGTTTAGTGCCTTCGTTTACACTTTAGTGTCCTCTTACACAGATGTTCTAATTCTATCAAAGTCTTCATATTGTTTGAAAGTTTAAGCCACGAAGCTTTTTGTAGTGTAGGAAGTACACAGGATGGTAATGATCACGACCATCATCATGACCATGACTAATATGTATGTCTTTCTGACCCACTCAGAAAGGACACTGTTAACTACAGAAGCTTCCAAATAAAAAGGACCATTTTATGTAATTATATTTTCCAATGGCTTGGAGGTTTTCCTCAAATTAGTTGTTAAAAGACCCAGGCTCAAATCTTGGCTTTACCACTTACTGTGTATGTGTTTCTTAGGCCCCCTTTCCTTTGTCTATAAAATAAGGAAAATGTCCCTATAAGAAGGCACGTTAAAAACAGAGCCTACTATCTGGCATAGGAAATGTATTCAATATTAACTCACATTCATAAATAGTTTCAAGTTCTGATACAAAAATGAAAAGGAATTTACTGCAAAATAAAGAGAGAAAAATCTAAATGATGGGTAATATCCCTTTAATTCCTGGGTATCAATGACTCTTGATTATGTACAAAGAGAATGAAAAGTGTAATTGGGCTTTAGTGAACAAGAGTTAAAAAAGAAACCTAAGCTCTAAATCCTATGCATCTGATATCAAGGTTCAAAAACTCACAATAACCTAGTTAACTGTTGATACAATATTTATAGAGCAAACAAGAAAAGAATCTCATGCTGTACTGATGAAACTCAGTTTAGCAACATTACCAGCAAATTCTCCCAGTGTCCAGATACTCAGTTTCTGGGCTGGATGAAGAACAAATTCCAAAAAAAGTCTGTGAGATGTAAGCACTATTACTTGTTTTATATAATGACAATCATAAAATAGATTTTATAAATCATAAATAGATCATAATTGAAAGAAAAACTTTGAACTGAGCTATAATGTACCAATTTTTCCCTCTCTAAAGAAAGCATTTTAAAATTGCAGTCTGTTTCAATAAATAGATTGGACACATTATTAAAAAATCATGCTGGGAATCCAAATAGATTTTTACCTAAATTAATACTATATTTAAATAGCTATAAAAATCCTTTGAAATAAAATTCACTACAAAATCAAAAGATTTCATCAAGGTTAGAGTGGACAAATGTAAACACTGGACAATTCTAAGTATGACTGGACACTGCAAAAAAGGAATTAAGATGGAGAGATTAGCTATGTATCTCATTAAACTGTCCAGGAGGCAAACCAGTCTTTCAACATCTTCAGAGACCATGTTTTCAAAAGTCTCAATTTCTCTAAATTATTTTCTCATGATCTCTGATCCATTATCAGCTATAAAAACAAAATTAAATCTTTTTTACCCTTTTCTCAGACTTAGGGAACAGCTGTAAGAATATTACAAAGAACATACTTTTTCATGAATCATTTATAGTCATTATGTCCTGTAAGCCCAAATATCCTACTGTGTAATAGCTACAAATAAGGATATTTTCCTAAATAATCCCTATCTAACAAAGCTTAAATATTCACATTGAAGTATTAATAAATACCATGTAACCCTCAGATCCCATTCAGGTTTCACCGGCTATCCCATTAATGCCCTCTAGAGCAAAAAGATCTAGTTCAAGACCACACGTTGTATTTAGTTTTCATGTTCTTTAGTCTCCCTCAGCCTGGAACAGTTCCTCAGTCTTCCTCTGTCTCTCATAATCTTGATACACTTAAGGCTTACAGGCCAATTATTTTGTAGAGTGTGCTTTAATTGGGGCTTTTCTGATATATCTATGATCAGATTTAAGTTATACATCTTTGGCAATTAAATGGTAGAAGTGATGCCAGGTTCGTCTCACTGCGTCCTCACTGCACACAGCTCTGATTTGACCATTACTGACCACTTGATTAAGATGGTTAGTGCTAGGCTTCTCCACTGTAAAGCTATTCTTTTTTCCTTTTTAATTATTTTGTGTGGAGATATTTTGTGTGATTATATAAACATCCCACTCCTCATCACTGATTTTATTCATTTATTTATATAATTATCAGTTAATAGTCTTGTTTTATTCAGTGGGCTATAATTTATAACTGTCATTATTTATCTTGATGCCCAAATTGTCCTAGTTTTGGCTAGGAGGAGCCTCTGCACACTGGCTTCTGTATTTGGTTGACATGTCTCCATCATCCTTCAACTACTTCCTTACTTTCTACATCCTAAGATGTCCCAGGTTCATCCTGACCTTTTCCTGCTCAACCTGTGGAATCCACCACATCTCCAGAGTCTTGGTTCCTTGTATGACTCCTCTCCCATGAGTCTACTAGGACAGAAACTAATTTCATGGCTTGATTTCAATAGTGAACATGGTGTATCTTCTCCAGAATATGAGAGAACACTGTACTATTTCATATCTTAAAGGACAACCAATTGATGAATCTCCAAAGTAAGGTGGTAAAATGATTTAAACTTGGGCAAGTTTAAGACTGGCAAAAAGTACGATGCATCAAACTTCTACCAATCTCTACAATACTCTACCCTGTACTAGTTTTGAAATTGTAGTAAAACTCTGACTGCCTCACTTTCTCTAAACTCCATTAACCAACACAGCATATTCTAATTGAATATGTTATACTAGGAACCTTGGTCTGTGTAATACAGTAGTAGCTATTAACTTTGAAAGTTTTCTGGCTGAAAGTGTCCATGACCATATTCCCAAGTGTTAGACTGAAGATAAACAGTAAGGAAAAGGTACTCTCAAGATTCTTTTTCAACTAGTGGACAAAGTCATGGCTCATCTCCTTCAGTGTGACTGATGAAGCTGAGTCACTGGTCAAACACTTGCTTCCAAGGACATTATTTGGAACATTAACACGAACCTAATTTCACACACACACACACACACACACACACACTGGTAAATCATTTCAAGCATTTCAAGGGAGTCATATGATTACTTTCTCAGGAAAACCAACAGGAGAACATAAGACTTGGCTTGGCAGTGCACAAATCTGTGTTAGCAGTACACTTCCTTTAAATAATCAAATTGGGAGTGGAAAGTGATGAGGTCACACAATGCCCTATTATAGAACATGAGAAAAGACATATCATTCTTTAATCACTTAAAAATGTATATGCTGGTAAAACACATGAAGTATTTCACTGTCTAATAACTATCCTATGAAGGATACAAAAGAAATATATCTGCATGCATTGTGACACTGACACATCTCTTCCTGTAACTGTATTAATTTAGCATAAAATTACGAACTAGGAACTTCCAAACAGCTTTTTGAACCAATTCTCCTCACTACCCTGTGAAATAACTATTATAGTAGTCATTTTTACAAACAAAGCAGCTAAGGCTTCTTTGGGAGATACCCTGCTTAGTACATGGTAGCCTAGATTTAAACAGACCTCTTAGGAGTCTTATACTTCCAAAGCAGCATGAAAAAACTAAAATGATAGCAAGAGAAGATGGAAATAAAAGTTGTAGAAAAAAAGGAAAAGAGAAAGAACTAAGAAGCTGAGATAAGCACGGAGGAGGGGAGAGAAGGAGGGGACAAGCCGTGGGGGAGAACACACGGCTTGGGCACAGAGAGAAGATGGGGAAACGCTGCCTGGTCTCTCCTGGATCGTCTAGTGACGGTATTGCAGGGATAAGTATTCAGCTTACAAACTGTTTTCAGATTTGAAGAACTGCTTTCTATTGAGCACATACTATCTTTTTTGGACATCCAAAAACTCAAAGATAATAAATTTAAGCGTACATTGAAAGGAAAAAATTACTGTTTCATGAAGCTGAAATAAGGGAAATTTCTAACAAGGTAAAGTAACTAGTAAATTTTAGTATGCAGCCCAAACATCTTAAAGCTAAAAATTCACCAGCATTCAAGAAAGAACCAAACATTGCTCCTCTGTCTCCTCCACCCACTTCCCCCCCCAAAAAAAAGAAAAAGCAAAAGACACAGTGACAAAGTGACTAATAAGGCCAGACAGGTTGAGGGGCAAGAGTGGGGAGCATATCAACCAGATATAGGTGTAAAGAGGGCACTCACAGGGGGTGCTGGTGGCCTGCCCGGTAGTGAAGAGAGGATCCATGTAGGAGGGCAGTCAGTGCAGGGTGTTGAAGCACAAGCAGGATGAAAATGGTGTCTCTATAAAAGCATGGTCTGGCTTGGGGTGAGGAAGAGCCCTTGTGTGGGGTGAGGAAGGATGGGAGAGATGGCTGGCACAGGGTCACAGCATGAGCTCAGTAAAAAGAATTCTGTGAAGAAGGGCAACCTGGCACGGGATGTCAGAGCCTAGCTGAGGTGGAAAGGGTGTCAACACAGGGTGAGGCAGGCACTGTGGCGGGGGCCTGGAGTTGGGTGATAAGAACACTGGGTGAGAAGGATATTTATGCAATGAAGAGGACAGTGACAAATTTGGTTACACATAAGAGGATTGATCAAAATAAGTCAATATATTAAGGACACTTAGAGCCAGATTTCTCATCAGAAAAAGAAGTTACAAATATGGAAAAGGGAAAATCAGAATGAACTCTGTATTATTAGATTAAACTGCAAAGTACTGGTGTCAACTTATGGTTTTCAATATAGATATATACACAGGTGTAAATATGTGTAAATGCACGCAGGCAACGTACCTGTTCCCTAGCCCCACTGAGCGGGGGCACTCTAGCATCAATGAACTTATCTAGTTCCCAGCTCTTGATTTCTAAACATCATTCTTCAAAAAGGAAAGCTCGGTCAGGGAAAGTACGAGATGTGTACGAAACACCTTGTCATACGGAAGGACAATATTAGGACAACAGGTGAAACCAGGATGGAGTCTGAAAATCAGATGTAGTAATTTATCAGTGTTAACATCCTGACTTTGATGGTTGCTAGGAGAAAGTCCTTGTTTCTTAAAAACACACATTAACGTACTGTAAACTGATGGAGCTTCAAGTCAGCAACTTTCAAACAGCTCAGAGGGAAAAAGTTCTTTGTATACACTTTTCTATAAGCTTGAGATGAAATGGAGAAATAAATGGACATGGGGAAGGTGAAAAGGCAGTGAGGTGGCAGGCAGGGAGAACTACTTACTGAGGTCTTCGGCAAGCTGAACTCGTTTACCAGTTAGCAACTTAACCTTCTTCTCACTGTCTTCAGCAAAATCTTCCAATACTTCCTTAACATTTTTCTCTAATCGCCTGACTGTTGAAAGCAGATTAAAAAAACACGAGAAGCATCATGTTTATGAATGCACAAGAATGATACAATTAATGATAATCGAGAGTACGTTTTTGTTTTCTCATCACACTAAATCTGTTGTTAAGTTCAGACTTCTCACAGGGAGAAGCCTACCTGTTATGCAGTACTTCCATCAGCATGACACTAGTATGTATTCTCAGAGAAAGTCCTATTTTTAAAGGAATGCTTTAATGAAAGCACAGATTTCCCAAAAAACCTAAGTGATGCTTAGGTGTCCTTTCCTAACAGAGTTTTCATGTAATGAAGAAGGACTCTTGGTACATTTTATCTCCCATCTTTTTCAATTATGATTTATTTTCAGTCATATTTTAAGGGCAAATTAAAATTCTTGGTTTTTCTCATAAATCTACTTTTCAGGAAGTATTCTGGCATCCTTTTATTTAAAAGGAATGTTATTACTATTATTTTTGATGACAAATTAGAAAGTGGTCCCTCTGCGGCTTACCTTCAGTGTTTGTAAGTTGCTGTCGTAAAGTGTTTGCGGTGATAGCAAGCATGCGCTGTATTCGCCAAAAGAGGACAACATCATTGCACTCCAACTGAAATATTAGGTAAGTAAGATTACCAGGTGCAAATTTAAAAATGACAACCACAATCACAATCACATACAACCACTACAGTTAGTACCTATAGCCTAAGCTTTAATTTAAAAAAAAATCAGATTTACCTAATACATATATTCCTACTAGACGTAACCTACCAATTTTTTTCTACACAGGATCTATGAAATTCTGCTTGATTTGAGTTTTATCTTCCCCACAGCTATAGAGCTCTGTTTTGGTTCCAATGACAAAGCAAGTAAACTTTAGAAGTAGAGAATTTCATTACATTGTATACAAATAGAAGTTCACAGAATATACCCTTAATTTCTATTTAGTTTCAACTACCAATCATGTTATCTTAAATTTGTCCTTAGGTTAACTTTTTGAGTGTGCACTCAAGCCATTTTTGAAATTCAGTAGCATATGAAATTAAATTAATAAAATTTTTAAAAAGATGCTTTTTCTCTGGGTGAGGAGTAAAATAGGGGTAGAGGATTAAGAGGTACAAACTACTATGTATAAAATAGATAAGCTAGAAGGATGTATTGTACAGCACAGGAAACACAGCCAATATTTTATAATAAGTGGGGTATAATCTATGAAAATACTGAATCACTATGTTATATACCTGAAACTAATATGACATTGTAAATCAACTTTACTTCAATTAAAAAAAAAACTGTCATGTTCCTTTTTGAAAGAAAGAAAGCTTATTCTATACAGAGAGGTCTTTCCAACAATTAAAATTATGCAAAAAATGTGTATAATATAATTTAAACACAATTTTCTTTTAAGCTGCTGAAGTCTCAAGATCACTAATTAACAAGGCTTTTTCAGAAGGATATTTTAAAAAGCATTTCTGCTTGAAAGAAAATGCTCAAAATACATTAGTCTATCGCCACCTAGAGGTTACTTTGCAAAATGTGACATTAAGCTTTGTACAATCAGCCATTCCAAGAACTGTATACATTTCTTTTAAAGAATTATTTAAAGTAAGATTCCCATGATATAAAGAAAGAATTACAATATGGGAAAAGAGCATGATAAAAATGTATTACATTATGATTTCTACTATGCAAACAGATAGTTATTTTATATACATACACACAGCCATGTAGAGTTAAACAGATATATATAAAAATGTCAACTAAAATTACTTCTAGGTCAGGGGATTATAAGTTACTCTTTCTTTTTGCATTTTTTAAACATTTATTTATTCCATTTATTTTCCACAATGGGAATTTATTATTTTCTAACATAAAAAATTGTTTAAAAAAAAATCTTAAAAGTAGTTTAGAGCCTATTAATAGCACACAGTCTCAAAGGTACTGTGATGATATGCACGTAAAATGCAGTTACTACCAGAGTGATAAACATCTTTGGAAAAAAATGAGTTAGATTACTCTATAAATCACACATACTTTTTTTTTGAAGATCAAAAGACTTAAAATTAATGCTAAACCTCAAGCTTACTTTTAAGCAATTAAATAACTATCATTAAAAAAAAATTTCCTGTTTTTGGAAACCTTACCTCAGAATCTACAAAATGCCTCTGGTAGTAATAAAAGCCTCTTCGACAAAGATTACAATGGTTTAGGGCTGTTTTTAAGAAATGTCTTCTATAAACTTGGTGCCAAGTATCCTTAATCTAAAATTGGAAAAAAAAAAAAAAAAAAAAAAGGAAAGACCAAAGAGTTACTGTACAATCTCCGGGTTCATGAAACACATTCTGAAAAGTCATACAAAAAGTTTCTTTATAAAAGAGTTAATTAAAACCAATGGCAATATTGTTATTCTGCCAAACTTTTTTATCCATTAAAACTTGCAGTGTTTCTAACGAGCATTATTACTAATCACCTTGTAGAGTTGAGAAGGCGGGGATTCTCTTTCCCTGGTTAGAGGTAAGGTGCCCAAAGTAAAAAGAGGTTGTAATACTCATCTAAGGTCAGAGTTAGACTAGAAAGCTGGTCTCAGACCATGTCCATCAACCCAACAAATTATTAAAATTTGATTATTAAAATTCATTGTTACCACAGCAGTACAACCCCCACCACTTTACTACTATACAGTCTGTTAGTGTGTTTGAAGGTGTTTCACACCGTTGTCTTTTTTTGATCATGACAATGTTAAGAAAGTAGAACAAGTATCATCAACAGTACTTGACAGATGAGAAAAGGGGGCTGAGAGAGATTATACCAATTACTAAAGGCAGTATTACTAGCTAATGGAATGGAACTGCACTAGGACTGACACCTCCTGACATCTGATCCATCCACTATTCCTGTCACAGCACTGCACTACCTATTTTATAGCTTCATAAGCGGTGAGCATAGATTCTCTCGGAAGAAACCTGGTATCTTCCTGCTCACAGAAAGTGAGATATACAGCCAATCCACATCCTAAGATACGGGCAAACTCCCTCCTATTGTATTTACTCACAAAGTTTAAAAGCATCCAGCCGAACTTACTGTTAGTGAGAGCTAGGACCAATGTGGATAAATTAAATCTATATTCAACTAATAACTGCATCTAATCATTAGTTTTAATTTCATTTTCAATTCATAAACAATGAGATGTATTTTAACTGTTTCTTTTCACCAATTTTCTTTCCTTGTTCTGACCTCTGGTGGAATTTTAAGTAAGTATACTCATTTCTCAAGTACCGAAATATAAATGGTAAATAATTCTTAAAAGAATTTATGCATGGCTCTGAAATTTCTTATATAATTGTTCTCCCCACTAGAATTACTCTTCTAAATGGGTTTCACGTAAGCTAACTTTAGTACACTAATATCAAAATGAAGTTTTGATCCCTTATACCCTAACTAGGGAATACAGGCTCAGAAACAACTGCTTTGTTAAAATGTTCTCCAAATAAACATCATGAAGGTAAGCAAAAAGCAGTCTAAACTATAATTACTTTTATCCTGTTTATTGTAAACATGGAAAATGAGATGGAGCCCCAAATCATTAGCCAAATTACTCATACCTAAGGTATATCTGATTGAAAAAACATATATATAAATGAGCCAAATTTATGCACAATGTTTATTTTGTAATCTGAAACAACATAGCGTGGTGCAGAGATCTGGGTCTCACCCACCCTGGCCAGAAGTAACTGCTGAACCTGCCCAGATGCTTCACTTTTCTACGTCTCAAGTTCCCCATTTACAAATTAAAGCGTTACAGTTAAAAAAGCAATACTGAGAATAAAATTTCTACTCTTTCCACACTCAAAATGACAGAGTTCATATTGTTAGCAAAAGTACACATGACCACAGTCAAGTTAAGCACTTCAATATCTCAGGAACATATGAGAAGTAGTGACATTTTACTACAAGAAACAAAGATGAAGGAAGCACGTTCATGCTTCTCAGCAATGATTATTACCAAGCTTGGATCTACGTCTACTCCTCGGGACTCGAGGTTCTTCCGGACTGTAGTTATCTCATCACTGGCAAGGTAAGCTGGGTGCTCCTCATTACATTTCAACATCTTCTCCAATTCATTCTTGGTTTCATTGTGAACACACTTTAAAATGTTTAAAAGAGGACTGTGTTTAGATAGTTCATGATTTGGCACAATTATAAAAGCAGTCTCAATTTTTAATAAATATATTGCTTTTTCACAACAGGTGACAGCAGCTCTATCACAACAATCAGGAAAGGCCAGTGTACCCTGGCTGATGAATGCAGAACAACATGGACGTACGAGGGGCCAAGCGGGGGGGGGGATTAGCTCTTTTGTTGTATTTTACTTTTGCTGAGATGTTTCACTGTCGAAGACATCAGGCACCTGACTACGCACTTCCTTTCTTGAACTTAGGGTGTGATTTCAATCTAGGAAAAAGTACCCTGCACACACAGGAAGAGGTTATTTTCTATAAATGCCACTTATGTAAGAACCGATGACTGTAAGGACTTATACTTGTTGACATGTTCTTTTCTTGATATATTCAATATAAAATTCATAGTTTGATTTTTTTTAGAAAGTTTTTTCATTAAAAACTATTCTTTACTTCTGTGAGGTGCCCATCATTCTTAATTCACTTCCAGTCTCTATGATTATTTACAATATCTTCACCAAATGAGGAAAACACATACACATTAGTGATAGGTTTGAAAGCAAGATTCTTGTAGTGTCAAATTAAGTTTATCTTTTAATTTTTCCATCCTTCTTTCAAGATCGCATGGTAAAGAAACTAGCTTTGAAATGACTGATTAAGATACTACCACAGCACTTTGCCCTAAACTCTACCAAGCTATGGAATCTGAGTATTTATATAAACCCTTAAAACACAAATAAATGGCTTATAAATAGAACTACTAAATAATATTCTCTGAAAACATGACATAAGAAATTTAATAAAGAGAAATGTCACTGTTTCCTTAAACATTTGCTATTTGGCCAGAGACAGGAAGGAAATCTCTAAAGCGACAGTCTCCCAATCTTCCTGTCCTGTTTCACTCCCACCTGTCCCACCGCACTCGGTGTTTAGGAGAACAACACTCTCCCATCTATCCTGACCAAGATGTCCATTACTAGCAGCTCAGACAAGGTGAGAAGGGTTCAAAGGAAGGATTTTCTTAGAAAATAAAGGAAAAAGTAACCACACAAAAGCACAAAACAGTTTTCAGAACATGGATTTCTCATCTTTAACACAGGACAATCTTAAGTTTCTTTTCCTGCTAAATCCCGCTAACTCAAAAAGTAAAGGAACTGTCAGCTATGTAAATTCGCGGTGTGAGACCTAGGGATATCCTCAGCCCCTCAGAGAATCCTCTAGATACTACCAGTGGTTTTCAACTGGGAGTAGGAGGGTTAGAGAGTTAGAGAAGGAGAACTTGATTCAGTGAGTCTGACAAGAGACTGTTTTGAAAGAGAAAACAAAACAAACATATGCAAACCCCTCCCTCAGTGATTCTCCCGCCCCTCCCTCCACACTCCAAACCACCGCCTCTGCTCTAGTCAGCCTGGCTCTAACGCCTGCTGCCCTGAAACCCTGGGAGGAGCAGCTCTTCTCTGAAGGGCTTCCATGTTCCTCTTCTAGGCTACAGATCGTTGCACTGACCTTAAAACAAACTCCCCTGCTTCTCTTGAAGGGATCCCCTATGGGTTCAAGTTCCTGAGAAAAGTAACTTACAACCAGGAATCATTTCTCTCTGAGAGCGTCTGGCCTAAGCATATTTACTACTAGTTGCGGAGGCAAGTTCTGCCGTCATTGATTGTTCTAGACCTAATAGGCCTAATTTCACTAAGCCTTAAGAGTCAGACACCATTTTTCTTTGGAGTTTATCTGTCCTATACCAGTTCCTTCTAATCAATGCCTCTTCTTGTCTCAAAGTCAGAAATATCTGATGGATCTCCAAAAATTTTTTTTTCTGAAAGACTGGCTCCTTGCAGCCCATGTGTAGGGCAGAGATAATTGATGCACTCTGCACACAGGCAGGACCCAACCACTACCTCTGCCCACTTCTTTAGCTTCTCTTCAGTCTCTTAATGACTCATTTTTTCACAAAAATCATATCAGAAAAAGAGAGAAGAGGAAGGCTGTCCCCTCACAAATTAAGACAAACTGGGACTCACATCTGACAGAAGCTTATGAAACAAGAAATACATAAAACTAGAAAAAAATAGGGTGTTTGTTAGACAATTAACTCTCTATTTAAAATGAAAATAAAACAAAAAGAAATAAAGAAGAAAATAGGAATGATATGTAATTTGGTAATTTTTCATTCTCTTTATCTGCTCTCTCTCAATATTTCCGTATCTTGGTCTCTTTTCTCTAATGGATTCAAGGAAGGAAGAAAGGACAGTGAATTGGATGCTAACTCTTCTTATTCATTACTTCCTTCATTTAGGGATTTTGATTCTACACTCTCTTTACACTATTCTATTTGAGGAATTAATGTAAAAAACAGTTACTGGTGTAAGAATCAATGCTAGATGGGAAAAGAAGCCATAACAATAAAGAAAGAACAAAAAGCAGGTGGAATTTTAATGATTACACATTTTCCTTCTATTTACTCATTTGTAAAGTTACTAATACTTGCCTTTACCACTTTGTTTTTATAAAGTGCTCATTAAATGTTAATAAACATTAATAAATAAGTGAATGAATTCTATAATTCTACCTCTGTCTGAATTTTTACTACTTACTTTGTGAACATAGGAGCAAAAAATGCAAAAGAATAAAATAATCCGAATATACTATAGAAATATCCAGAGATAATATTAATAGAATAAGATAAAAAAGTCATTGTATCTTTTATTCTAATCACATTCTTTCCACATCTTCTGAAATCCTTGTCATTTTTTTTTTTTGTTGTTCATAACCTTAACCTTCATTTTACCTCAAATAGGACAATGAAATGAACAAAGTAATCAACCACAAAGGGGCATATTTCATCTCCCTTTTCTTTTAATAACACAGCTATCTCGTTTGTTTCGAACTTTCTTTTGTGGTTTACTGTTTATTCTAAAGATTTATTATATTTTAGAAAGGCTGACATAAAGCATCTGAAATAACTAAGTTTGGTCTAAGGCATACAAAGGTTGTATCTTAATGCCTGAATTAAAATGATGAGGATTTGTTTGCTTTTACCTGTTCTTGGGTTCGATTCTTCCAGTACAACCATCTCTTTTTCCAATCTGGACCCACCATATTTTCAATTGCATTTTCGGCTAGAAAAATTTTTTAAAAATTAATTCATCATGAATTTTATCACTTACCAAGAACATAAATGATAACTAATGCTGTCTTGCTTTCGTAACTGTTTCAAAATGCTATATCAATACAAAGTCAGCTGAAATTTTTAAAAACTGTATTATTGAAATGTAAATGTATAAGAATCATGTATGTTTAGAATCTATGAAAAATACAATTGCTTATAAAGTTCCCATAAGTACAGTAGCAAACACTAAAATAGTCTGAATCACAGCTTTTAGAATATGAGCACATATAGCATGTGTCCAATTCAATAATATTTAAGAATAGTTTATAAGCAGTTGACTGAAAAATTCCACAAATAATATTTAACTAGAATATTTATGACCAAGACCCTGAAATGGAATTTTTTTTTTTAAACCAATGTTCACTAAGGTTAATGACTCTGTCTCCACTGGGAATACTCAAAACTCAATAACCCATGTCCCTACTTACTATCCTTGAGACGAGCCTGAAGAGCCTCTTCCATAAAATAAATAGCTGCATCCCACTGCTGCTTATCAGATATGGACCGGTCTTCCAACGCATTGTGTTGAATAACCCGCTGAAATAACAAGGAAAGAAAAACCTCTATTTTAACTTACCATTTTAGTAATTTTTATTCAAACTGACAGCTTAGCAAATATCCAAAAATAACAGATGTATCTACAACAACATAAAAGTATGTCCCTCCCACACAAATGTAGGAGGTCTTATTATCTGTCTGCTTATCACCTTTTTGTCTAAAAAATAAATAGTGGAGATTTTCTCCTAGCCCAAATTAAATGAATTCACTATCTATAAGACAGTCAGGTGTGGGTGGGTGGGTGGGTGTGTGTGTGTGTGTGTCTGTAGAATTTCATACTTAACTACATAAAATTATACCCTAGAACCTTGATATTCAGGAGCTAGGGATTCAGATCATGTCTACTGTTCCCTTTTGCCATTATGACCTGTGTTAGCATTTTCAAAAAAAAGAGAAGAGGAAAAAAAAGCAATAACCATTATCTGACTGTGAACAGCAATGAAAAATGTAATGGAAGGAAGCTTAAAAGGTCTAGACAACCATAAGTAAATGTTAGTTATTTATTATAAGAAAATTGGTCTCCAAATGTTATAAATATCGAACAAATGAATGAAAATGGCACCATTCTCTCAGAAATCTTAAAGCATTTGACAAGAATGAATAATGTTTTCAAATATGAAGACAAACATTTCTTCAAAAAAATTATAATTACCATCAGCCTATAGTGAGATACGCATTTTCCTAGAAAACTACTCAATCTTATCTTTCAACAGGATCTCTCATAACTGCGCAGAGCAGGTGCTTAATAAGGTTTGATTATGGTGATGAGAACATTCTACGTAACAAAAGATTTATCAGGTAGTAGAGGTCAGGAGCCAGGTTTTGTAATTAGAGTGGGGCTCATATCCCAGCTTTGTCAATAACAGTAACAGAACTGCTTAAGAACTAAATAAAATAATGCTTACAAAATACATAGCAGAGTTTCTGGCACCTCGTAAGCACTCAATATATGGTAGTTAGCATTACGATTTTAGAATTCTAACATTTTATGACTCAACTCCGCTGAAAACCAATTCATCTAATTCCCACTGTTACCAATGAGAAGCAGCTATCCATAGTTTAGGCCCATGTAAATTTGGTGGAAGTTTATAGAAAACTGTTTACTTTGAGGTCTGACTTTTTTTTTGAAATGATAGCCAAGAAAGAAATAGCAGAGGATGATTTTAGAAGGGCAGAGAAATGTCAAAGGGCCTATTACATTTCATAAACCTATTTCTTTCCTTCATTATTTTCAATTCAGAAGATAATTTAGCCATATAAAAAGTCTATAAAGGAATATCAATTTGAGAAATTATATAAAAATATGAGGCTGACACCCTAATATACAAACGACATACTAAGCTGTCCTCTGCAAAATCATTCCACTTGTGGCGTTTAATACTTTCTTCCTTAACAGCCTCTTTAAGTTTATCAAATATGTCATCATGCTCTTTTCCTTTTGGTTCTGTCATGAAGCGGGAAAATTCTTCTTGTAGGGTCTCCCAAGCAACCTAGAATTATTAAAAAGAAAAAAACTGTATTTATACTGCATACTTTTATTTAACGTGTAACAAGAAAAATAAGCACGTGAATGTAAGCCAAACAGATGTGACAGATCAGTTTATCAGAAGTGATAAATCAGTGTACCAGAAAACACATGTGATGTATAACTGAATCACTATGCTGTACACCAGAAATTAACACAACATTGTAAACTGACTATACTTCAATTAAAAAAAAAACACATATAAAATCATGTTTTTAAAAAAAAAGTAGCAAATATAAACTCTGGCCTAAAGGGCTCATATTGGTAGCTGGCGGGATAGATTTGGCCTCCTGACATGTTTTGCTACACATACACAGTGTCTTTAATTTTTAAAAATTAGTAACCAATATTTAAAACCTGAGAGACTTTATATAAAATCTGCGTTTCCAGCCTCTTCCGAACTATCTAGCAGCACTGGGCCCATGTTTTCCTGCACAGCACCACCCACTGGAGCCCAACAGGAGCTGCCCCTCCCGAGAAGGTCCGCACCCCATGGTGGCCGCCAGACTCAGGTCATCCAAACATCTGAGTTTGCCTGCTTCTGCCACACTGTAACAAGTTGCAAATTTCTTAATGATTTAATCTCTCACATCTCTGCCTTTATACAAATAGATGAAGTAATGTGTCAATACTTTTAAACATAGTTGAGTATTACTCAGCCTTGCATTACTGCTAACTCCCAACTATCTGATAGTGTCGAAAGCAATTAAGAACTAAACCTACTTAGGATTAAGTGGATTAGTTAATGCTGTGTTTTTTATTTGCCCCTTCTCATTTTAAACATTAAGAAATTATGGCATAAAGAAAGGTGACTGTCCAAGAACACAGGGAAGTATTAAAATTAGTTTCTTGACCCTCAGCAGGTTCATGTCTTTCTACCACACCTAGGGGAGGGAGAAAGCAGCAGGAGACAAAGTCACTTGCCATTTTTGCGATCACTTCCACTGCTCGAACCTTAGGATGTGAAAATATGATGCTATCATGGGACAGGGCCCAGAAAAATGTCAGGGCCAGTGGTGAGGAGTGCTGGTGACATGGTGGTGGCAGCTCTCTAATTACTTCAGGGGTAAATGTGTCAAGAACTGACCAGGGGTCAGCAACATGCAGCTTAGGTAGAACAGCTGTTAAGAGTTCTTAGAAAAAGAGGCTTGAGGGAATTGAGATCAGAGGTGAAGAAGCAAGGACGGGAG
Organism: Camelus ferus; assembly: GCF_009834535.1. NCBI lineage: Eukaryota > Metazoa > Chordata > Mammalia > Artiodactyla > Camelidae > Camelus > Camelus ferus. The sequence continues at coordinate 63,898,501 of NC_045696.1, forward strand.
CAGAACAGGAAAGGGGTGAAAAACACCTGAATAATTAGACACTGACATTTTGTTTCTAAGGTAGGTATGAACAACAAAATTATTTTTAATGTGGATTCTTATTTTGTGAGCAACCTCACACAGAAGTACAGGACACACTGACTCTTATCCACAACAACCAGTCTTCAGAGTGATTTGAGAGGCAAGATCAACCTGGATGATGATGATCATCATCATAACAGCAGCTGACATTCACTGAGTGGTTACTATGGACCAGGTACTGTCAAAGTATTTTACATATGTTAACCCCTTGTAACAATCTGTGCCATAGGCAACAATTTTGTCCCTATTTTATAGATGAGGAAACAAGAAGCATATTAAGCAAATAGCCCAACGATAGCATACACTTATGAACAAGATACACGGGTAACAGAAATGCATTCTCTAAGGGACTTTCTTAAAATTCTTAGTCTAACCTGGTAGGGTCCTAACTAAGAAAATAATTATTTAAGTAAAATTGAGCCCTGCAGAAAAACCAACAAATGAATTGTTTCATCCATTAGCCATTCTCCTTATGGAATCTCTATCTGCAGAGGAAGTTCAAACAAATTTTGCTGGTTTTGTTAAAAGCTACCTTTGGAAGGACAACCAATACCCTCAGACCAATACCATATCAATTAGTAAATTTTGTTTTTTTAACAGTCGTAACTGGTAACAGCATTACGGTTAATCCCAGCACAGATATTAGGAAAAGAATAAAAGGAGCATAAGGACCAAAAAGAAAGATAGTGACTGCGATGGGAATAAAACCTAAAATTCACAGCTCCTACTCCCTTCAGATAATGCTTCTTACCCATTTAATTAAATTATATCCTAACCTCGACTGCTTTATTAGGAAGCTGCTTATCGGTCCACTGTTTAAGTTTGATATCCACTGTAGTATTAAAAGTCCCTGAATTCATGGTCTGTGCAGCTGGAAGATAGATGTTTTCAATCACATGAGTTGATACTCTTTCCCACAAAGACTGCTGAAGGATTTCCTCCCTGAAATTAAAAAAGAAAAGTTCCAAGAACACTACATTCAAATATAACATTGTTTTTATAAACAGCTTTATTGAAGCATCATTAACTCACAATAAATTGCATATACTTAAAATTTTGATGAAAGTACACACCTGTACATCACCACAATAAAGATAATGAACTTATGCATCATCCTCAAAAGTTGTAGCCATTGGATCTGTTTTTTGTCACTACAGATTAGCTAATGTTTTCTAGAATTCATACAACATGTACTCTTATTTCGTCTGATTTCTTTCACTCAACGTAATTATTTTGAGATTCACCCATGCTACTGTGTATATTAATACTTCACTTCTTGTTTCGTGAGTAATAGTCCATTGCATGAATCTGTTTATTTATTCACCTGCTGATGGACATTTGGGTTGTTTATGGTTGTTGGCTATCATCAGTAAAGCTGCTATGAGCATTCATGTACAGGTCTTTGTGTGATACATGCTCTTAATCCTCTTAGGCAAATATCTAGGAGTGGAATGGCTGGATCATATGGTAATTATATATTTAACTTTTTAAGATACTGCCAAACTGTTTTCCAAATTGGCTGAACGATTTTATACTCCTACCACAGAGTATCAGAGTTCTAGATCTTCCACATCTTGCCAACATTTGGTATGATTAGCTGTGTTCATTTTAGTCATTCTAATAGGTTTATAGTGGTATCTCGTTATGGTTTTAATTTGCATTTCCCTAATGACTAATAATTCCAAGCAAATTTTCATGTGCTATTTACCTAATATTAATACACACTTTATACACGTTGACTGTGAAGTGGAGTCCAAGACTGTAAACTTCTTGGTACGATTTTAATAATTTATCAGACCACAGCACAAAGCACAGAGATGCTAACAGATATTGCTAGGTAAAACTGTGCAACACTGCATGATAATATAAAAGATGCAAAATCAAGTTGAAAATACTACCTTAGAGGACATCTTACAAGAATACAGTTCTCTAAATAGAAAAAAGACAACTATTTCAATCAAGAAAAAAAGAAATCTCAAGAAAATATTTATTTGGCTTCTCCCAAACTAATCTCTACTGCAACATAATACTACAACACACAAAAACACCCTGTTTATCAAGTGATCAGTCTTAAGAGTAACCTCCACCTTTTGGGATGTAGCCACAAAGCTCAGGGTAGCAGAAACACCTCTTCTATCCAAAAGCCAAACTGCACTTTCCTTGGGTGAGAGGAGTCAACATTCCCTCATAGATAAGATTGCTTGTACTCACCCAACGTTTTGTGTAAAATTAAGTCTACTGAGTCAATGAGCTTAGCTGCTGGCTTTCCCTTGCTAATTTTCAGTGTCTTTTTCCCTGACAACCAGGAAGTGGAAGAGTATGGGAGGGAGGACAAAACAGGTGAAGATACAGAGGTACAAACATCCAATTATAAAATAAGTCATGGTGATGTAATACCAACATGAATAATATGGCCAATAATATTGTAATAATTTTGTATCAGGACAGATGGTATCTAGACATCTTGCCATGATTGTTCCATAATACATGCACATGTCAAATCACTATGTAGTATACTGAAACTAACATAATACTGTATGTCAACTATGTTTCAATAAGAACAAATGGAAGGAAGAAAGGAAGGAAGGAAGGAAGGGAGGGAGGGAGGAAAGGAGAGAAGGAAGAAAGGAAGGAAGAAAGAGTATGAGAATAGGATACACCACTGAGGACAAGAAGGATCAAGTCAATGGTATTAATGACAGATAATGGGATAATTTTAAGAACAAGATGGAAGGAAAGAAGCTTATCAGGGCCATCCGTTCAGATACAATTTTCAAAAAGATGAACAAAAGATCAGGATCCAGCCTCTGACCACTATGGCCTTTTGCTGCTCCTGCCTCAGAACACACATGGTCTGTTACCTCTTCCTAGGAGTCCGTGGGACAGGAATCCACAATTCAGACTCCCCTTCAAGGAGATCATAACAAAACCCCAGACCACCAAATCCTGACAAGCCTTAAGTAACTTTCTCAAAGGAGGCTGCAGCTTCCCAATCCACCACAGGCAGCTGCTGTCACCTATCCTTACCCGGGCTCACTCACCCTTTCATCACCAAGCTGCTGTCCTCTGTCCAGGCTCCCCTGCTTCCCTCCATCACAATAACTTTTCTTGTGCCCTCAGTATGTTATGAAACCCTGTTCCATAACAAACAACGATTTTACACTCTCACTCTTTCTCCGCTCCTTGCATCTTTAATCCTCTCCTGACTCTCCCTTACAGGCAGTCACTGTCCTTGAATCCTGATGCCTGAAAGCAAGAATTAGTTGAACGTGCTTCAGAGTTAGGAAGTGGAAGCTATGTTCTCCTCACCCGACAATCTCTCTTCCAGACCATTTGTCCTCAACTTACAGCAGCCGATTTCCCCAGTATGTGTTCTACGTGATTGTGGACTTCTTCCCTATCCTAACCTAAGTTTTGCCATCATCCAGGGATAAATTCCACTAATACACAAAATACAATTGCCATTATAGTTCTATTTATTACCTTCTTTTTCTCCCAAACCTTACCTACCTCCTTTTTAATTAAATTTTTTCAAAACGGAATTTTTTCTTTTAAAGTGGAAAACTTACTCCATGTAACAATTTCAACCAACACAGAAAAAGTAAAAAATCCTCCATAATTTCTCTTTCACTAGATGACATCAAGTCACAGCTTAATTTATCATTAGAAAGTTAATGCCTACATTACTATTTGTGTGTATTTACACAGGTGGATAATTACACATACTGTTTAATAAATACAATAAAAAAGTATATTGTTCATAGTTTTCCATGTCAACAACCTATTATTTTTCAATGGGTCCGCAGTAATACACTCCATGGATAAATCAACTATTATATAATTCCAAATAGAAACATAAGTGTTAATTTTTTTAACACTTAAAAACAAAACCATGGTGAAGATTCTTATGCGTTCATCTTTTGTCAAAAATATCTTCATTTCCATAGAGTTCTAGCAGCATAATTACTGGATACAGATGTACTCAGTGCTTAACTAACTCCTCTTCTACATTACCTGCCAATCACTAAATCCTGTCAATTCTATCCTCTAGGTAACCTCTCAAATATCTCAAAACTGTCTCCCCTTCTCCATCTGCACAACCACAGTTCAAGTTCAAACCACCATTGCTTCTCATCTTGATTATTTCAACAGCCAGCTGTCTCCTTGCTCAGTTTTCCCTGCCTGTATTCCACTTTCCTTACTACAAAGATCCTTCTGAAATGCAAATGTGACTTAAAACTCTTCATTGACCCTTACTGCTCATGGGATAAATCCCAAGCTTCTGAACATGACATGTAAAGCCCTTAATCATCTATTCCTGGTTTATATCCACTATTTCATCCCCTCCTCTTGCCTCCTTCTATGCTGAAGCCATAGGTAACTATTCAGTTACCTATGCCACCTTTCTTGGTCTCTGCAATATTCTGGTCACTGCCTTTTACCCAGCACCTATTCACTCTTTAAATCTCAGATTATGATATAAGAAATCTGAGGGCACTTAACTGTGCATTCCTATTTTCCTTTCATTCTTCTAACTTCAACAAAATAAACTTAATACTTTATCAAAAATTGTATGCATAGCACAATATTATTTTTTTAAAGTGTATTTCTACAAGTCCAGCCAGCTATCCTTCTAAATGACATGGAAAAAAAGATCTGACTATAATGGTGGTCACATAGTGTTAATGATGTATCATTATCTCCTGCTTAGTGTCCACAATCAACTCCTAATGAGCAAGTGTATTGTGTGAAAATGTTGAGCCTATTTCTCACTATAATGAAGCATATGTCAAATCTAAACCTCCCATAACCTTCTAAAAATATAACTGAAGTATTGTAGAATGACAAAATGCCTGTAACACTGTTTTCATATCACCAACTACAGATCAAACAGTCCTGTCACTTAAATAATTATAAACATCTTAGGCATGCATCCTAAAATGTCACATAAGGCATTATGCAGCAAAAAGATACTACATAAGACATCAACTATGTCATAAAAATAAAACATTTTGGATACAATGCAGTTGAAATCAATGTGGCTCAAACAGCTAAAATTAGGACCTGCTATTTTGATCTATGTATTAAGTGATAGAGTCTGGGAGGAAAAAAAAAAAGTGGGGCGTTGGGGGGCGGGTAGGAAAGTGATGAAAAGATCCAGCAGCTTAAAGAATAAATCTCTGGCAGCCAGACATCCTAGTTCTCTTCCCTTGCCTTTTCAATAGCCAATCTGGTAACATAGGTTTCTTAACCCCTCACAGTTCCCTTCAGTCATCCATGTGTTAGGTAAATTAAATTTATCTTTAAGGCTCACTTGAGTGTATGCATACTTTGACTTCAGACTTGCTCTGTCCAAAGAAAACTAACCATTTCCACCTGATAATGCCAAATTCTCCCATAAAGAGCATTATTGTTACAGTTTACAAATCACTTTTTCTGTACATTATCCTTATACAACCTAGTAAGTAGTATTACATTCATTCTGTGTGTGTGTGTGTGTACATATACATACACACACACAACATATATATACATCTCTTGCAGACTTCAAATGCTGGTTGATTTTCAGAAAACCACAGAACTAGCTTAAAATACAAATAATAACAAAGATAACAAGTTGCTTTGTGTATGTGTATATATGATTAGTCAATCAACAAATACAGGTAAGACCAGAATTCCTTTTGGATAAGGAGAAGAGATTAAAACAGGAAAATTTTAACCACTTGAAGAGAGAAAAGGGTTCACCACTGAGGAAAAGTTAAGGAAACTAGTGACACTCAACAGAAATCTAAGGACTGGACACTACTGTCTCCAGTCAATTTTGATAACCTTCAACTGAGCAAACAGAAGAGTTACAGAAAATATTTATAGTGAATGGTAATAAGGATAGTTCTGCTTTAAGAAAAATAAATTCTTAAAATATTACATATTTCATTAGACATTTTATGTACAAGGAATTTGATAATTAAAATATGATTATAAAACTTTCAGTGCTATTTATATATAGCATGCTTGAGGTACATGGAACCTATTTTGGTTAGTGTGCTATTCCAACAAATTAAGGAATGCCAATATTTACATAAAACAGGTGGAAGGTGATAGCTTGCCTTAAAAGCAATTTTTGCATGAGTATTTTTCAAAAGGATGCATTTACTTGCTATTTAAAAAAAATCTTAAATAGAATTCAATTTCAAATGTAATCTGTACAAAACATATCAGGCAGATCTTACCAAAAGCACCAGTGTTCTTATGCAGATATGAGAATTTGAAAACAATACGGTCTTCTCTTTAACAAATCAATTTTCACTGTAGATTTGTTCTCTATGTGTAATTCAACTAGAGCAACCACTTTTGACAGACTGATATTTATCTAAATCACAATTTGATAAAACTTTTACCTAAATGATTTTACAGAAATAAAAATTATGTATTTATTAAGTATAAAGTAAAGAAAAGCCTAAGACAAATCAAGACTTAAAAAGAGCATGGAGAATGCTATCTTTCAGAATGTCTCTTCTCAGAGATATTTAATAAGTGCAAAATTTATTACAGTTAAAATATTTGATTGGTTACTGATTAGATTTTACAGGAAGACATACTTCTCTGCTCTTGCCTGTTTACTAAGTGTTTGGGGGGATAAGTGAAGGCTACAATAAATCACTGCTTTATTGATCTAAATTTTAGTATTCCATTATAATTTATATAGTAAAGTCTTTGAGAAAAGGTCAAATACTCACCAATGTTTTGGTGTAACCTGGCTCAGACTGATAACTTCATCGAGGATTTCATTTTTAGCTTTTTCAAATAGTTCATTCTAGGCAATACAGATACATGTAAGATTCTCATAAGTTAGTCAATTTGCCGCGCCATGTTTTTCAGACATTAACTAAAAGGAAGGCCTCTGACAGGATTCTGGCTGGGCTTAGGTTTGAAGCATGCATGACCAGCAAGTAACGCTCCTCTCTTCCAGTCTCTTTTTTAGGAATGTCAATATTCAGGTTAAGACAAAGAAACTGACACAAACATCTATCTTATTCAGCTAATTCTGAATACAGTTTTTCACGTAACATTTGTTCAGTTAAGTTTTTCACATGACAAATGTTATGTGATAAAGTTATCAATACATATTAATTTACTGTATTAGTAATAGTAAGTTGATGTTGTGTTTTACAATTGATGGCATTTTAAGATCAAGGAAAACCAATACATAAGTCCCACTAACAGAGTATATTTCTCCATAGGAAACAGAGAGAAGGTAAAAAAGATGTTGCACAATTTTTAAAAGTTTACATTAAATATGTTAATGTGATAAAACTCTTAAAGAATATTCTTCACCTTCTCAGAGAACATTTTTAAACACTTGTTTTGACAGCCTATGATTACTAATTCTTTTATTATTATGTAACAAATAATTTAAATTATTGTAGAAGTGACAACTGCTCCTGGAAATGCAACCTTGCTGTCCTGAATCAGTAATCGTGGTCAAAACCAAAACAATTTCGATTACCAGATTTTGCTTTACATAAATTTTGTTACAGCACAATATTAAACTAGGTATATACAAAATACACAAGGTACACAAAGATTACCCGGTCAAGTTCTCGCAGGCGAGGATAGTTATTCTTCCACTCCGTTTCAAGGTTAAAACGTGTTGCTGAGGAAGAAGGAAAGATGCTCAAGTTTGGGGATTCTCTTCCATTCCAGATGCAGTAGTTAAAGACTACCTCACAAATCTTCTGTATTGACTCAATTTCTGAGTGTGACCCTGTAAGTTCCTGAGTACCCTGGGCTCTTAATATCTGAATTGCATTACTGCAACAGTTTTCCAGACTAATCTCCTTGACTTTAGTCTCTCCATTTTCAAGCCACAAAGCACATAGCTGAAGCAATTTGGACAGTTGCTAAGAACGTGGACTCTGAAGTCACATCACCAAGATTCAAATCCTGGGTCTATTATCTATTACTGTTTGATGCTGGGTATGTTACTTAGGTAAGTTATTCTGTGCCTCAGTTTGTTCTTCTGTAAAATGGGAATTATATTTACAAGGTTGGTGAGGGACTCAATGGGATAAAAGGGTAGAATTTCCTGATGAGAAAAGGGAAGGAAGGTATACTCTCATCAAATGAAACTATGGAAGCAAGCAAAGCCTTGGGACAGGAAAGTGTGGGATTCAGGAACTAGTACAATGGAGCTGAAGCACATTAGCTGCTCTGCTTCCCAACACATTTCCTCTCTTCCCTCTCAAAAGGGGGACCCTGAGTTCTCCATAGTTTACTAGGCTCTTTCTCCTAAACTCTACTGCAAACTTCGTAATGTGCTCCTAGCAATGTCTCTTCTGGAAGGGAAAATCCTGCTCCTGTACAACTGAAAATCATATTTTTCCATTTCCCACATACTGTCTTACTGTAAATAAACTAAAAAGCAACTGTTAAAGAGAGTAAAGAATCTGATGGATGCCTAAGATTATCAGCTAATAAAATATCTAAATTTGACAGCTTACTTTAAAACCCAACTTACCCTTGAAACTATCAGCCTGTTGTTCAACTGACTCTCGTACCATTTTCCAAAAGCAGTCTGACACAGCAAGGCTTAAATTTCTTGTAGTCACCTGGTGTGCCTTTAGCATGCTTGTTCTATAAAAAATAGCCAGAGCAAAAGTATATTGAAGTGGTAGAAAGCACAATACTAACATCAGGTTTGAGAATGTGCTTGTTATAATGAGAACAGCCCTACTTAATCACGTTATACTAGGGATGGCCAATAAACCTTCTGTGATGAAGAAAGTATTCTGTATCTGTGCTGTCCAATATGGTAGCCACTAGCCACATGGGGATATTGAGCCCTTGAAATGTGTGGCTAGTGTAACTGAGGAGCTGGTTTTAATTTTATTTAATGTTAACTAATTTAAAGTTAAACAACCACACAAGGCTAGTGACCACTGTATCGGACAGCACAGTTCTACACACTTGCCAGCTCCCACCCCAACAGACAATACTCAAGACTGTGTAAGAGGACTACCCTGATTTACTATACTAACACAGAGGCAAACACACTTTTCCAGTTCAAAAGACTCTCTACATGTCATAACGTTTTAAAATTCAGTTGCCCTTTAGCCTTTCCTTTTTGCTTTTCTGTCAGTATCTCATTTCCTGTTATTTTCTGTCAATACCTATTTAAGAACATCCCTTTGACATCCCCAACTCCAACTTCCCCCAATACTGTAAAAGAAATATATATGTGTATTTAAAAATATAAGCGATTAAAAAAATCACTTTATAGTGACCTTTGGGGGGGGGCCCTCTGTGCTGTCTTTCAGTGCCCACATGCTAAGGGCCAGCCTATCCTGTCAGCACGTTTTGTACTGTGACAAACTGCTCCCAATTCAGCAGCTTAAGGACTTGCTTATTAGATACAGATCACTATTTGGGAGAAATTATGGAAATTCATGTTAAGCTAACAGCTATAAAACAAACTTTTAAATGAAAACAGTTTAAGCTACTCACTCACCATAAATTCTTTAAATATCGAAACAAAATACCTACTTTAGGAGTTTTGAATTCTGAAAAAATTCTTCTTCATAGTCTCTTATAGCTTCAATGCTTTCAGAGCTGTTTCCTAGGGACAGATGATGGTAAAGTTCTCCTAAGAAAATTAATCTTTACTATTTAAAAATAACAAAAAACTATAATAATCCATCTTTGCATACCTTTTCCTGTTACAACAGCAAAATAACCTAGAGCTTTCATTGGGAAGAGTTTTCCTTCAATTATCTGCTGAATCTATTTTTAAAAGTGGGAAAAATAAATGTGAGATGTAGGTTTACATAATTTTTAAAGCATAATATACTATTTAGAAAGCAAATTTAATGGTGCTGAACATGTATATGTTTAGTTAAAGATATAAGGATGTACAAAAGTATTGAAATGTATTTCAATTGCTATTTGAGGAAAGAATTAAATACATTTAATTTTCTTATATTAAAAATGTCATATGAAAACATAAGTACCAAAATTAGAACTTGGAATGATATACAGTGTCAGGCCTTAGTTTGAGCTTCTGCTCTGCTACTTACTAGGTATGTGGCCTTAAGTAAGTTACTTAACTTTTTCAAAATGGTAGTTGAAAAGATGATAAGATAATATGAGACTTAACATAGTGCCACAAGCACTCAATAAATGGTCCTTGTTATTCTTTCCCCATACTCTTCTCCAAATATCTAAATTCTAACAAAGTTGGATGTTTTAAACTCTCTCTTTAAAAAAAAAAAAGGATCTATTGGTTCTCAACTCTTTTAGGGTTAAAAATCCTTTTCTAACTGTAATAAAAACTGCAGACTCTGTCTCCATAAAATTGCCCATGTGCACAGAGATCATTTACACACAATATAAAAGAGTTCCTACCCCCCAAAGTCCACTCAGATCAATACTGAGGTAAGAATCCCTCCTCTGAGATAAGATACATCCCTAAGCTACTGCTGAATCTTTGGTATAAAAAAAGACTGATATAAGCTTCAACTGTACTTCAAAGGAAATTCAAACTTACTATCCCAGAGAAGAGGAGAAAAAAAAAAAATGAAAGGAATGACAAGAGATGAGGAGGCACAGAAACGTGCTTCTCCCTCACCTCTCCCCTTCTCTGTATCAGGACCAATGCTGCAATGGCAGGTCTTACCCTTAAAAATCAGGCAAAGCTAAGGTCACAAGGCTGTGCAGAAAAAAGCTGACATAGCAGACCTGAGACTGCTGTCCTCAGAAAGGCCTGCTTGTCCTCGGCTGGCAACTGGGAACATAACTGGTAAACAATTCCCTACATTGATATAGAACTTTCCCTAAATAACAGTGGCTCATTGTGCAATAAGTGTGGTTTATGTTGAACATCTGCTTTCCTCTGGGCGTCTGGAATTTTGGTACTTGAGGGTGCCCACGTGACCAGCCCCCAAGGAAAACCTTAGGTGCCGAGTCTCTAACGGGTAACTTGTTGCTGGAGGGATTAAACATTTCCTGCGTGGCTCTACTGGGAAAGGACTCTTGGAAACTTGGGCCTGGTTTCCTTCAGATATCATCTCTTGCGCCTTTTTCTTTTGTGATTTTGTTTTGTATCCTATCATTGTAATCAAACCTTAGGTGCACGTGTAACTATGTGCTGAGTCCTGTGAGTCCTATGAGTCCTTCGAGAGAATCAGTAAACCAAGGGGTAGTCTGTCTTGGAAACCAGTTACTACAGAGGCATAGTCCCACAAAGCTTCAGATGGGAAAAAGAGAAATTCTAAGCAGTAGCACAAGGGATGGGCACTTACACATCTGAAGTTGTTATTCTACGGGGGACAAAGATATCATAATAACAAGAGATGACAGCAACATTTACATAACACTGTTGTGCCAAGCACTGTTTCAACCACTTTACAACAAATATTAAGCTCAATAAACCTCCATAACCTATGAAGCACTACCATTCATATCTTCATTTCCAACAGATGAAGCCTAAAGCACTGAAAAAGTTAAATAACTTACTCAAAGTTACACAGCTAGCAAAGAGTAGAGCAGAATGGAAGCCAAGCAATCTGGCTATAGACTGCGCACTCTGGCCCACTACCCTATGCCTTTACAATTAAGTAGAGAGCATGCCCTAAGACAAGACTTTCACTCTAATAAAACTAACAATACAATGTTACCTTGAAATAGAACTCTTTCCTTGTTAAGGGAAGAGGAGAGAAAAGGACACTGAACACCATGTATAGAAGTCAGAGAATCTCACAAATGAAAATGACCCTAGAGATCAACTAGACTAATAGGTTGGGTTCTGCATCGCCTGGATGCAGAAAAGTAACACGATTTGCCCAAGGACATGTAGCCAGTTGCTAGTAGAGCATGGATAAGAATGCCGAGCCCTGATACCCACCCCAATGCCTCTCTATTATGAAAATCTGCTACACAGTCTTTGATCAGTTAGGAAAGGTAATGTTTCTCTAAAAAAACAATGAATAATTTAAAAATTTTAAGAATAAAATAAGATCCAAAAGGAATCTAAACTGTCACTAGTTTTATACTAATTTACAAACATCAACTTAAGCTTTTTAAACTAAAACAGAAAATACTGCAAATGAGGTTAATGACTCAGCATATAAAATTCCTTAGAGTAAGCAACATTGGCAGTTTTAAGTATTTGAAGCAAACTAATTATAATTGTGGAATTTCATTTATACTTCAAAATTGCACTTAAGTAATTTACTATAACTTTATAATACTTTGCTTTTAATGAGAACCAAGAAAAAAAATCCCATACAATTTGTGTATCATAAGTTTTTTTTAAAAAAACAAACAGACCAGCCCAACCAGTCCCTGTCATAGCTGGAGCTTGTGCAAAGAACCCATCCTGCACAATAAAGAACTTGCTCTCACCCTGCTTGGACTAGTCACATTCTTCTCTGCCAGGTCTACTTTGGTCAAAACAAATATCGTCCTTCTTCCATGAGGGTCCATTTGACTGACCAAGTCAGTAACAATGCTGCGTTCAGCATCCACAGACCCATCTGAATAAAAAAAAAAGAAAAATGACACTGTAGTAGTTACAAAATGGGTTTTAAAAAGTCAACAAGCTATAACCTTGTTATAGTAAGAAAATTTTTAATATTTTACTTTAGTTATGAAAAGAAATTCTAGCCAATAAAAATTCCTATGATGCCTACACAGTGAAATGTATCGCTATATTACCAACTTTAATTCTAGTCACTAATAAAATGAAGAAGTAAGAGGACAGGACAAAACATATTTATTTTCTATGTTTATGTAACATGCATATTTAAAGCAAAGCTTGGATTGCTAAATAAGGAAGAACATGAGTGATATTAAAAATCTTTCGATAAAATTTACCTTGAATACATAATATGATGGCATTAGGATTCTGCATATAAGCTTTGCTGATACTGAAAATAGTTTCCTTTGTGTCAGGAGCCATGCCTGATGTCACAGTCTTGAAGAAAAAAGGTTTTAAATGTCATTATAAATGCCTTCCACAATAGGAATAAGATAAAACACACGTTGTGTATATACTTACATTAATCACACCTGGTAAGTCAACAAGCACCATTCTCTGTAGTCCAGGGCCTTTTACATTTAAGGATATGGTCTATTCAGAGGGTAAAAAAAACCAAAAAAACAAAAAAATATTTTGGGAGGAAGCTTGTTAAGAATTTTTTGGTGACACAAATTCTGAAACTTCTATACCTCATCCATTCAGATATGCGACTCAGAAAAGTTAAAGTATTTCTGATCTTAAGAGTAATTATCCTAGAAAATTACCCACAAAATACGTTATTTGGAATAAAAAAAGAACAACTAATGAAGCTTCTTGGAATAGCTGCAGTCTAAACATCAATAGCAATGTCATTATTTCAAATGATAAACCTTGGCTTTCCATAAAACATTGTTGAAATGAATAGTAACACTTACCTCAGAACTAACAGTACAGCCTTCTTTCACATTTTTCCTCATTCGGAGTTCAATTTCATGTCTTAATGCTGCAAGCTATCAATGGAAAACAACAAAATCCTAAGAAAATCTTCAGTTAGCAAATACTCCATTTAGTTGCCTTTTATGAGCTGACATAGGTTATAAAGTTACACATATATTAAGCTGCATATGAATTCTACTTACATCTTCCTCTTTGGTAAGATCAAACTCCCGAGAACTATCTTTAAACAAGGCCACGTGGTGAGGGCCTTCACTCAGAGTCACCTGAAATTAACAGAAAATTGAGAAGACTGTATTTACAACTCCTATGAATTCTCACTGCATTTACTTTGTCTAGACTGGACCACTGCATCACACAAATCCAGAGGTCCCTTTATATTACATGTCAGGAGCACTCCAGGGGCTGTCAACATGACAATGCAGAGACTACAGAATTCTGTATCCACACTGTCCAAACATCTGTCACATGCGTTATAATCTCCCAACAAGACTGCTGGCTACTTTACATTTTTCATGACCCAAAACGCTGCTGCCTCTCTCATTTCCCAGTCAACGTGACACACAGTATCAAGCACAAAATCATTAATCTCAAACTTGAAAAACTAAAAGAAAATCTTGCATTTCACTTCAAAGGTAAATTTAGGTAGGTAAAGGGCAATTCATTTACCCAACATCGATTTATTGAGGGCTAACTGTGGCAGACGTAGCAGGGGAAACGTGAAGAATTGATTGTTCCTGGTTTAGCCCTCGCCATATGCTGGGAGAAATATACACAGAGATAACACATCAGAGTAACAAAATGTAGGGTGCCACAGAAGACAGAGTACCGAGGGGAACTAAGGCAGCCTTCACCCAAGGAGGGATATTTGAGCAAGAAATTTTCTAACAACTTACATGGTCAGTGGTTTTATGCGAACTTCTAAACTTCACATTCCTTAACTTTTCAATTGTAACTTTTCAAGCTTCTCTATAATGATTCAAATTCACTTTGAAAATACAGTTCTTTCTATTGAGATTACCTAAGCATACATAAGATAACAAACAAAAGCCAGCTGTTTGAAGGCATCAGAGGAGCAACCATGGTAACCTGGACTGAGTCCAAGACCCCAAAGGACATAGGGGGATATTCTTTTTTTCCTCTATTTTCCCTTGGGGCATTTGCTGATTTGTGGCACAGGGCAGCCTGAGAGAGAAGCTCAAAACTTGTAGCAGTCTCTTTGGGTTGAGGGACAAAAGCAGGTATCAGGATTATCAAGCAGCCACAATTTAAGGTGCCAAGATCCCAGAGAAAAATGGATAGCAAAAATGAACTTCCAAAAACTGAGCCCTACATTCTACACACAATTTCCCTTTAAGGCATTTGCACATTAAGAAACAAAGCAGAAAGAAGCTGCTAAAGAGGTTAAGATGCTAAGTCAAGATTCTGGCATCTCACTCTTCAAGGAGAGTCTAGAAAATCTGGAGTTAGAGTCCTTTAAGAAATCCTGGTAAATACTAGAGGAGTAATGGCAAACTGGAAAGAGACCACCCTTGTCTTGTTTCAAGGAACTCTGTCCATGATACCTGCCTGCCGAAGTTGATTCCTTCCTAAAATATCCCATCAGCCACAGCCACTACAATAGGATGCTGGTAACAATGTAAAAGGTAGGTTTACACTATTTCTACAGTTGATTACAGAGCATCATATAAGATACAGTCGGTTCATTTTTTCCCCCCAAAATGGAAAAATTCCAAATGCCTATCGATAGTTAAATGGATCTATAAAGTATGTTACGTTCACAGAACACCAAGCGGTGAAAAAAGAAACTAGCTTTACACAACATGGTTCAACTCACAGCCAAACCCCAGACAATGCACTCTATGAATCACACTGCCTGTTGCAGTTATAAACAGACTTCATTTCTGGAAGATTTTAGCATCAGCTTCATTGTCTCACTTTCTACCACTATTCTGGCCTTCATTCTTGGTGATTTCAATTTTCCAATTCTCCAAGCACTCCTACACCACTCACCCATCAGCTGAACTAAAACACACACAAACACACACACACAGATCCCCCTTAGATTTATGTCCACAGACTTTAATGGGGTGTGTGTGTGTACCTATTTTTTAAAAGACGTCTTTCTTACCTTAGCCTTCAATACCTTCTCCCTTCTTTACTTAACAGCCAATAAATCTAGTTTCCTATTTCCACTTTCCTGAGGAAGTGGAAGCAATCAGAAGAAAACATCCAGTATTCTAGCTACTTGCCTCCACTGGCAAATTCAATGATTACGACTCCTCAGTTTCTATCTCTGGCCCAAATCTCTCTCCAAACTTGTATATCCCAACTGCTCCTTTGTTTGTTAACACTCCTCAGGCAAGTCCAAAACTCCTGATCTTTGTTCTTGCCTGAGGGATGCCTCCTACTGATTTCTGTACTAGGAATAATTCCAAATGCCATGTATCAGCTCTTTCTTTTGTCAAAATTCTTCATTGCAACACAGCAGACAAACTTTGTGAAAGTGATTACTTTCCTGAGAAACTTCATTTGGCCTATTCTTTTCTTTTTTTAGTTGAAGTATAGTTGACAAACAATACGTTAGTTTCAGATGTACAGAACAGTGATTTGACATGTAAACACGTTACAAAATGATCGCCAAGGTAAGCCTACTAACCTGAAGGGCCTATCTTCTCACCTTAACTGGAGAACGGGTCATCATTTCCCCAGATCCTCGCGGGAATATTCGTGCTTGAGCGATCATTTCCAATACACTAGTTTTTCCAGCACTCTGATCTCCAACCACGACAACCTTACCACAAAATAAATACCACAAATTCATATTTTTACACTAACTTAAATTTAAATAGATTTGGAACACTGCTGAGAATTTTTAGTCTTTAAACATTATCCACAGTTAAATGATTTTAAAATATCAACCATGAAAAGAATGATGGTTGATACATGTATTAAAAATAAACAGCAAAATATAATTGGATCCACTATTAGTCAAATTTTTATTAAAAACTTATACTAATTTAAACCACTAGTTCTAAAAACAGATTAACATTAATGTTCCATAAATCTTTTCCATAGCTACTTTACTCTTTACAATGATATTTTCAACTCTATGAGGTTAATTTAATCCACCATTCAAGTATTTCAATAATATCATGGATATTAAGAATACATAATGCTAAATATCTTATAGCTTTCCTTCATTATGCATAAATATAAGTAAACCAATGGTCCAAAATAGTCAAACAACATTCAATGCTTAAGACATCACCACATGAATAATATTATGTAAAGAAAATTTTTTGTCTTTGTCTATGTGTGTATATATGTGTATGTACTCTGTGTGTATATATACGCATAACTTTTTTTAAAGTTTTTTTTTGCTAATGGGCAAGTCTACTGCATACCCATTTTTCACTTACCCTTGGCAGATGATCTTGTGTATTATAACTGGCATCATAATCAGACAGAACATCAAGAACTTCAGAATACATGTCAATCAAAGATTTCTATATAATTCAAAAAATTAATATGATAAAACAGTGAGACAGTTTTAAGAAACTACAGATATCAAGAGAAAAAGCTGATAAATTAAAAATGTTTTTCCATAATTATTGTATTGCTTTTTTCTAGTTATGCAAATAAATACTCCTAGTAAATGTAAAACAGTACAGAATAAAATTCCACATCTTCTTATCCGATTAATTTTATTTAAAGGTACACTGAAAGTATATTAATTCAGGTTTTCCTAACCTTCTAATTAATTGGTAAAGGAGGACATTACTGTTTAATATTGAAGAGCTAATATTAACTGCTCAACAAAGGAAGACCATTAATCCCAAAAAGGCCCCAAAAGTGGTCAAGTGACCAACTGAAAGGAATGTTTGGTGTATGTGTCAGAGAGGGAGAGAAAGAGAGACAGAAGAAAGGGTAAAGCAGAGAAAGAATACCAAGATTACTGTTAAGTCAGTAAGAATGAGTAAGTGTGCACTGGTAATGTGACAGCATCAGGGGCAGACCTCCTGTGCTGTTCTCTCAGTAAAACCGGTATCAAACATGGTGCCTGGAAAATAACAAGCTTCAAGGATTTGAGGAATGAACGAACATATAAACAGACTGGAAAAATGGCTACTATCCAGCATTTAGTAATTAAAGGTAAGTGTTAATACTGAGGTAGGAACACAATGAAGGCCTACAGTTCCTTTCATTTCTAAACACCTAGAAATAATTAAAAGGAAAGCAACTGCTATCCTTTCACCGCATCAAAAATAAGCAAATAGCTTTTCAAATTTTCATTACCACTTCATTTTATGAGAGAAAATATAATTTCTCAGGTAAATCCTCAACATACATTAACACTTGGATATGACTTTTCTCAACTGCCGTGTGTTGACTTGTAAGTAAAGTCATGCTACTTGTTTGTTTTATGCAGTCATAATTTAGAGTCAAAACTACTAATACATGTTAGTTAAACTAGAACTATATATCTTAGGATCTTGGCTATGAAATGCATGTGCCATGATTTGGCTACACACAAATTCTGTTTACTTACATGATATTTAAGTTAAAAGAATTACTTCAATTTAATTTAGCACATACAAGTTGGTTTAGTGAGGAATAGTAAGATTTAATTTACTGATAATGGTAATTACCACTGTGCTGGTAACAACACTAGCATATTTTTTCAAAAAATTCTTTAAAATGACCAAGGAAACTTCCAGAAGAAACTGTTAACTCTTTTAAAACTAAAGAAAGTTACTGCTTCATTCAGTGGAAATACAGGTAAGGCAATGAAGATTAAGTCATATATAAATGTCTATCAGCTCACAATGCTGGCTCTTCAGCTACAGAAGTTAAGTAAGTCTAAAGATAAACTGAGTATTTAAGAAAAAATAAATTGATTCACAAGATAAGACTCTTAAAAGCATGAAGAATTTATGGGCATCATATAAACAAATGTTTGGAGATTATAATTTGAGAAATGTCTTATCATGAGAAGAGAACTCTCTAGCCCCCAAAAATATCAGATTAGAAAGAAAAGGATGATAGAACGCTTTGCAGTTCCTTAAAAACTGGTATTGATGAACACACAATGTGAAGTGGCAAAGTTCTGAGAACTGACAAATCAAGACCAATTTGAAATACCTTAAGCTTTCTATGATGGATGCCTTTGTCATCTTTCTGCAACACTAATTTTCTCAATTCTTTATTCTCCTTTTCTAATCGTTCCAAGATTCGCTGGTACTTTAACTGCAACAAAATAATACATGTAACTTAAGAAAAAGATAAGTTAAAAAAACACATTAATTTAATCTAAATTAAAATCTTTTAAAACCCTGAAGCTTTATCTCCTGACTACTTAAGTTACATCATTTAAAAGGCTTCTATGAAAAATGCTGAATAAATTATGCATATTATCTCAAATAATGAACTTCATTATAGTTTTCTATTATAATTGGCATTTTATTTGAAAAATTCTTTGCTGTTTATATTGAAGAAATTACTTAAAAATACTAAAAGCGTAAGGAGTTAAAGCAGCAAGTTCCTAAGTATACTCTTGAAGCAGTATTTTCTATTACATCAAAAGTTTTCAGTCTTCATTAAACGGACACCTGACAAAAAATTCAAATACTCTCCATTCCCCATATTATTTTATGCTTTAATTAAAATGATAAAAAATACAAACAGCTAACAGTACCTGATCATGCATTATGTGACAGGCCCTTTACTGAGTGTTTCCCCTGCATTAACTCCTGTAGGCTTTCATGTGAGGCAAAGGTTAACAGATTAGGAATCTGAGGTTAGGGAGGCTTGCTAATTTACCTAAGGACACATAGTTTGGAATATAGGTCTGAGTTGAGGGCTCAAACTCTTTCAAGTTTTAGTAAGTTTCTTGGCCAGAGAATACATACTAATTTTTAAAATACTGATTTAAAAACAATTTAAAGTAGACGAATATGTTTAGACAAGCTTTTTTTGTCAAAGTAGATGCTTGGCTACACACTGTTTTCAAATACATGTGATCCTTTTCTAATTGTTCTTCTCTGTTTTTAAATTATTTCTCCTCTAAACATTAACAATGTTCAGAAAACTATTAAGAATTACTCTTTCCTATAATCAACTGAATGTTTATGTCCAACTTATAATAATATGCCTTTTATAATGGAAAATATTTCTTAGAAAATCTTTTAGGTTGTTATAATGTTCCAAGAACAAAGGAAGTAACAAAAGATCACGGCTTTATCCTCAGATAATGTCCAACTTAAGCCAAACTAAAGAAAACAATATTAGCACTGAACTATATAGTACGAGACAGGTAGAACTACAGGCTAGATTCGATTATAAATGTATTTTTTACAGAACTTGTTCATTTACATGTAGTAATAGCCTATACAACAAATTCTGGTAGTTATCTAAGAATTAGGTCTTCACTGTCTAATACGGACGGTACCCCCATATCTAGCCACATGTAGATATTGAACACTTGAAATGTGGCTAGTCTGAATTGAGATGTGTTTAGCAGAAAATATACACCAGATTTCTATAATTCAGTAAAAATACATAAACACCTCATTACTATTTTTACTAATTAAATGTTTAAATTATATTATTTGAGATCTACTGGGTTAAATATTAACATCAAAATTCTATTTCTTTTTACCTTTTTTTAAATGTAAAAATTTTAAATTACACATGGCTTGCATTATATTTTTACCGGGCACTACTGATATAGGTAACACCGTTATTACAACATGAATTTTCCATAGAGTGTTTGCGTCAACACCTAGAGCTGACAACCACAACTGCACAAACTGAAGGGTTGGTATCAATAGGTATAAGGGTGGTAGGATTTCCACTGGCTCACTTCTTAGTAAATATGGAATCAATTATGGATCTGCATTTCCTGGAGATGGAAATATTCTTTGGTATAGGTGCCAATATGCAGCCATCCTGCAGAGATGTCCTACCGGGCTGTCCTGCAAGTCTCTAAACCAATGATTCTCAAACTTAAGAATTCATCAGAATCACTTGAGGGCTTTTAAGAAGAAAGATTGCTCAGCTCTACTCCCAGTTTCCAACTCAGTGTGTTTGGGAAGGGACCAATATTTACATTTTCAACAAGTTCCCAAAGGATACTACTGATGTTAATACTCCAGAGACCACACTCTGAGGATAATCAGTCTTAATCTCTGGCTGCAGATTGTAATCACTTGGCCGAGCAGCCTTAAAATATGTACATAGTGTGCTGCCCAGAGGGATTCTAACACATAGTCAGGTATAAGAATCAATGCATAGATAATAAATAAACCTGAGACTCAAAATGTACTGGTTTTTAATTTTACCTAGATTGTCTTTGTTGTATTTTTGCCCCTAAAAAGAGAGACCCAAGGTAAGTCTTTTTAATTAAAAAAAAATTCTTAATTATTGCATATCATTTTATCTACATAGAATAACTAACGACAGAGTGGGTAATAGGGAAATTTTTCACTAGAATGGTACCTATTCATTATATTGCACAGAATAAGTCTTTAAAATAATGATAATTGTATCATCAGCTATAAGAAAACAGCCTTCAGAGCAGTGTTAGAAATATCTTTGGAAAGGTTATTATCTTAATAGCTTTGGGCTTCAGAGAACTGTGGCAGATTCAACTCCAATGTCTTTAACTGTTACTTAAATTAATCAGCCTATCAATGTAAAAATGCAAGCATAGTTTTATATAAAGACAAGCCACTTACCCCAGTTTTTTTTTCCTCCTATAGCTTTTCTTTAAAATTAGAAGCATAAGATTCACTCAAAAATAGGTTTTTACACGAGTTAACTAAATTTATCAAGTTCCTTCATTATTCCTTATTTCTCAACTAGCTTTTGTATTTTTTTCATCTATTGATAATAAGGTTCTATCATTGAACCATTCCACATTTTGCTTTGTTAAAAACAATAAATTTTTACATAACCAAATTTACATTAGAGTGTAAGAAAAACTCTGGTTCTTTTTACTCATCAGAATTACCTGAGTATGCAGAAGCTCTTCTTGAAGTTGGTCAATTTTCTCTTTGTCTGACACCTAAATATTTAAAATAAATTATTTCATTCAGTAGAATAAGGTTTATATAGAATATACAGTAAGTTTAATTTTTTTAAAAAGCATTTTTAAGAGTGAAAACTACTGGCTTTACATGGACATTTAATCAAAGTGAATTTTAAATCAAATGCTTATTTAAGAAAGTAAAAAAAAATCTTATTCATCAATAAAAATAGCTCATCAAAATTTTATATTAAGTGAAAAACTAAAAAAGCAATCATCCTCTTGTCACTCTAGTCAGTTCTTATGACTGGCTTGCTAGAAAAATAAGAGATCAACACATATGGTTACTATATTCTTGACAGATAATTCTATACTCAAGCACAGGGACTTGGATCCTTGCAGAAATAAGGTACTGATACCCTTACAGAAATGTTTTGGGAAATCAGACACATTACCATTTACAACTATTGAAAAAGTTCATTCGTCACAGTGTATCTTTTAAGCAAATACTATCCATTCCTATTCTGTACATAGGGAAGTATTTAATAAGTGCAAAGAACAACTTGCATATTCAGAGCTTTAAGTGGAGCCAGATTCTTGTTTTTAAATTCAGTTCCAGTGCAAGATCTGCTAGCCATAATAAAGCAAATGCATCCAGTAGCAATGAAGTTGAGTAAAGCAACTAAAACTGACTTGAACATAAAACAAAAGTAGGATAAAATCCACAGGTATTGTGTAAACTATTTCCAATTGTTATTAATGCTAATAGTTCTAAGATAAAATATTCAAAATAAAGAACTTTATTGTCTAGCAGGCTTTACAGTAGTCACAATTCTAAATATGACACAATAATCAATTATAATTAAAATGATGTCATTTATATAAAATCCATGTAACTGTGCTTTGACTCCTTAGTGAGATGCTGAAGTTGTCATACTCAGTCTTTCAAAATGATTATCTAACTTCTAATGCTCAAAACTTTTAAATGTGACTTTATTCCATAGGAGACAAAAATTAACTTAAAATTCATAAAATCTTTATTCATCTTCATTCATTGGCTATTTAAGCAATCAAAACATCATGGTAGCAAATATATATGAAAAAAATTTAAATGATTTGCTTATTGAGGTAGGCATTAATAATTCTTATCCATGCATAAAGTTAGAGATTTTAAGTCCTATTTCCAAACACTTTCTCAAAATTTCCTCCAAACTTCTTTCAAATAAAAATGACAATGCTTGCTAGAAATGACAGGTACATATCATTTTTCCTTAAAAGCCTATGCCTAAAAATTCCAAATTTGGTTTGGTAATTATAGAAAAGATAATACAAAACAAACTTTGTATTATTGTTTTCTCATTCCTGTATCAAGTAGAGACTTGTGGATAGTAGCTTTTTTCCGACTATGGGTTTGAGTAAAATGGACAAGAATTATTAAGTCTCCTAAAATGTAAGGAAACAAGCAAGTTGGGGAGGAGCCCACAATCCAAAGAACAAAATCTTGAAGCCCAATGAAGAAATAAATAATTCCATATTTTGATCATATGGCATGCCATCATACTGTAATGATGTGGTTATAAAACTTTCGTTAAGCAGATTATATTCCCGATTCAATTTAAAAGGCACCCTGATTTACTCTGTTCCATTAAATATTCATCCAACTGCAGCTAAATTAGTATGAACTGTATAAACAACATTAGTATAAACTGTTTTAGTTTTGGATATGAATATTTAAAGATTTCATGCAATATACTCTAAATTACAGGAGAAAACCCAACATTACTCTACATCTGGGGCAATAATTAAGAAACTAATACAATTACAAAAAAAAGTTACAATGTTTACTATAAGCCAAGGACTATAAAAGGTTAACTTGGTAATGTAGTAAAATTAAAACTATAAATAAAAAGTTAAAATGATATAAAGTTACTAGAACATTACAAATACAATCTTTATGCGGATATTAGTATTTAGTAATCATGTTTGTTAAGATTTTTATAAATTCAGATTTTTAGGAGTATTTGAATTTATCATGTGCCTGTCCGGCACAATTGTTAGGAATAACTCATGCATAGTTTTACCAATACACTTCCTATCTGCTTAGTTTAACGTTAAATTAAAAGATTAATGTTAAATTAGAAGATTATTATATTAAAAGACAGGTGGGGGTTGAGTCAAGAATTAGACCTAATATTTTCTAGGATAAAAGACTTAAACTTCTAAGTTTATAAGATAAATATTAAAGATTAATCAGATGATACTTTTACATGTTTTCTTAAGAGACTAGTACATGCTATTGTCACTTAAGGTCTTCACCAGCAATCTGGGTATATTTTATGTTGATGCATTTTACTGGTAAAATTCAGCTACTTACAGTAACTTCTTGTCCTGCTGTTTAATATATTTAGTTTTCATTATGAAATTAATTTAAAACTCACCCTGACAAAAAGGGATATCAACAATCTTGAAACCAGAGCTTTTCTACAATTCCAGGGCTGTAAAATTGATGGGGAAAGAGCAGAACCCTCCACAGAAACAAGCTAAAGCTGAAAGAGAAAAACCTTTACTAGCTCCTCACGAAACCAAGCCTAGTTTTAAAAATTTAAGTATTTCTTCCTACCAAGCCATTGTGGCCATTCTGAAATGCATAAGACTCGTAAAAATTTCTATGTATGTGCACATACTCATAGGAGGCAACCCACCAATGGCAGTTTTAATCTACTGTCTCTGCATGAGCTCCTCTGTTCAGATAATACAGAGAAAATCTATTAGCTGCTACTAAGAAGATATAAAAAAATGAAGGCCTGTTTGTATTTTCAAGTAATGGGAAAAAAATGATTAAAAAGCAGCAAAAAGTAGCTGTGGTTCTGGACCTCAAGTAAACTGCAAATCCTTGGAATGAAAAAAATCTCATCAAATTAAGATTTTGATCATTCTGACAATGAAGGGCTGACAAGTCATCCGAGTACTAACCATAGGAGGAACCGAGGGGAAGACAGTAAGGAAACTACTTTAAGGACAGTACACGGAATGATGTCATGACAGAGCAGCATAAATTGTTTCTAAAGTACCACTGACTTCCACATAAGATAACTCCTAAGTGAGCAGGAACAAGCCCTGTTTGGTGCTCTACTAAGTATACTTTGATAAAGAAAACAAGTGGAGGTACAGTCCTGTCAGTAAAAAGGGTTACATGGATAATTTGATAAATATTATAAATAGGAAGGATATCTCTAAGCCTGAAAAAAGGCTAGTAAAGTAGGCCCCAAATGAACACTATGCAGTGGCACTGTCAAAAATAAATAGTATTCACTACTGATACCACTTAAATCATCAGATTCAATAGTTTATCGATAATCTAAAACCGTATCTTAGAACTTACAACAGCAAATCTATGGGGCTCATTTTTCATATTTCACCATTATGAAAAGACGAGAACTACTTGTAACTAGGACTATAACAGACCAAAACACAGTAGTTCCTTCCCCTGCTTCCTGTAACAAAGCTAAGGAGTGGATGGCTCCGCCTAAGCATCCAATTTGTTAGAGTATTTAGGTGGTGCTCTCAACAGCACACAGAACAGAGAATGCTAAAGCACCACTTAAAAAAAGGACTTCCTTGGTTTAACACAAGTAGAAAAACAACTTGCTTTCTATTTATACCTATGTTATTCATTCACTGAAAGCTAAACAATACACAGGAGTTGATTCCACAGCCATGGAATTGAGAAAAGTCAGGAAGCGACACTGAACAATAAATCAAACTATGATGAGTACTCTCAAGTGTTAACTACCACCAAACGTAATGGGGTTAGCCAGCAGAATTACTGCGCTGATTATCTACCATACTGATTGATTTCAATATCAGAACCTACAGGAAGCTAATTATATGACCAATCTTCTTTCCTGAGTAAGATTTGTACCTAACTCTGAAACTTTTCTGATCTAATATATGTAATACACCTAGCCTAGTTCAAGATCTTAGAGTATAATTTTAAAATCATTACATACGTTTCATTTGACTCTAGTCACTTTAGAATATTAATCTTGGGATCTATGCTACAGGATCGACTAACAGCGAAAAGCATATATTTAAGGACTTCTTAATTACATCTATAGCCAAATATTTGTATAGAGTTATGCTGACTTTTATTAAAACCTGTTCTTTAAGTGACCAGAATTATATAAAATTTCCAATGTTCAATCTTTCAATGGTCCAATGCAAACATTTATTGGTTGCCTACTCTATTAATAAATGTGGAAAATCTTTATGCCACAAGTTTAAAGTATCTAGGAATAACTTTGTTCAAAAGTTAAGTTAATTTCTGTAAGAAATAAGAATGTTCTCTGTTGATTCATTTCAGCTAAAACAAATACATTTCATTCTTTAAACAATTTAACATGGTCACTGACAGTAATCTGTTTCATTTTAGAAATGAAAACTTGGAGAACAAATAAACAGGCAAGTTGGCTACAAACTTAGGGTGACTTAATAACGGGACCAAATAAACCACAATTTATAATTCTTTTCTAAGTACAAATCCACTATTCCTCACAGATAATCTAATTTTCAGAAAATAAATTCCTGTGTTTGGTATTTTGGGTTTGTTTACCTATTCTAGGAAAGTTGCATATCTGTATTATGTATCTTTCATATTTTCACTTTGTCAAAGATTATTTCTCATATTTGGAGTCCATGAATGGATTAAGGCGACATGATCTTGGTAGAAATGGCTGATTAGTGAGAACACATCAGTAGCCCCCTTAAACCATCCATCACCTTGCGCTTCGGTTGGGCATAGCTCGTGCTATATTGGCCAGCGGCTCTGCGCGCTTCCTCTTCATGCTCTTGAATTTGCTGTTGTAATAGAATGAGCTCACCAAGCAGACCCTGCCATGAGTTTATAATGAGGAGAAGAGGAAAATTGGGGAGGAGAACAATGTTAAACCAAAGGGCACAAGAAAGGTACAGATGTAAGTTAGGAAGGAATGGACAGCTTATAACAAAAATGGAAACTCAGTTATATACCTTTAGAGCCACTATATAACTGGGCTCTGTACCACATTTCCATTTTTCCCTCAGTAAAATTATGTCTCAAAATATAAAACAGAATAGTTTAAAAAGTAAAAAGGAAAATGCAGTGTCTGTTTGCTAAATAAAATGAGCCAGATATATAATATCAAAATACAGTAAAACCCAGACTAACTGGAATGCTCAAGGAAGGCGGCACTATAGTTCACTAAATTTCCTAGGAACACGAAAATCAAGAAAACAAAAATTTCAACCCTTATTTTTGAATTGCCAACATGAACTAGTGTATACTCCTGACGACACATATGGGGAAAAACCAAAACTGATTTTTTGAACAGTGTTGATCTTACAGGCCCAAATCTTTTAGTTCTCAACCATAAGTTTCATAAGACTAAACGGAGAACACATAATAGCTTATTTACTTATTACATTATTTATTCTTAATTATATTTTCCTTGACATTTAATGTCTTCAATTAATTAAAGATTACAGCCCCTCAAAACTAAGTTTTTGAGCATCAAGTTAATCAAGGTTTTACATTAATTCATATATTTTACATGCTATGCACACTATCTTATTTGACTAAACTTTAAGGGATTTTTTTGGCAATTTAAAAAATGTTTGGGATACTCTTTTAACTTTATACATCATCAAATAAGTGATTTCAATGAATTTTCATTTTGTGAGCTGTTTTGACATTAAATAAAAATAGCCTATGAGACTATAACCAATGAGATATCAATAACTAAAGCATAGGTACTATAAAAGAACATAATTAAGATATGGAGATAATACAAGTTACTATGAAAATAAAAATGAAACAAAATCCAGTTTGGACCTATGCACAAAATAATCACCATTTCTATGTTTAAAATGAATTCCATTTAATAATTATGAAATGTTCATCTGGTGCAATGTTTTCACATGTGGCATGAAACTAAAATAGAAGTCATTTTCTATACAATGCTTTTAAATGCTGGTCTTTCAGACAATCGATCTCAAGAAACACAGAAGAAAAAAAACTAGGAATTGACAAGGTTGGGAGCCTAATTTTTCTTAGAAACCTTAAAAAGATAAAGTTCCAATGAATGAGGTTACTCTTTAATTTGCACAAAAATATTTTCTGGGAGAACAGGCTCAATTTTACCAAGTTATAAAAACTAAAAGAGGAAAACTAACAGTTATCAAAATAGTCTAAATTAGGAGTTTCAAACAGCTTCACAGCTTTATAAAATAACTGCCAAAAATATTTTATTTTGCATAAGACAATTATAAATTTTCTTAAACTGAAATACTGGTTAACATTACATCCAAATTTTAACTAGTAGACTCATCCGAAGGCTTAATAACCTAGTTTATATAATCTAAAGACTTAACAAAGTCTTCCAGAAAAGAAGTAAATACAAATAGAAAAGCTTTAATATAGTAAAGCATTTTAAACAAGGGAAAATATTAGTATACAATTTGGGGGATTTTAATTTTGTTTGCTCCTTAGTTTTATTACATTAAACTATACCAACAATAATAAAACTGGTTTACTTACTATAAATCAAAGGATGAAACTAGTTGTTATTTCTGCATGACAAGTACGAGGACATCAAAGTGGCAAGTAACATAACTGAAATTTCAACATCTGTGTCCAAATTCAATAGTACAAAATGTATAAAAAACCTGCAGTTATCTTTTAAGATGTCTCTTTTAAATAAATACTTTTATGGTCATTGATAACTCTATCAAAGAAATGCAATGCCAACTCACTACTCTCATCATCCCCATAATTTTTAATGTCCTTTTTTATTTTTTATATCACTGACTTTCATCAAGCAGAAAGAAAAGTAATCCAACTTATTTTTACTCATTTAGTCATTTATCATAAACACCTCTCCTAATCATCTAAATCTTTAGATTTCTCTAAGTGACTCCTTTTTAAAGAAGGCTTCTCACGTTGGCTTCTACATTAGTGTGCCTGTGTTTAAACTAACATAATACCAGTATTATAATTTATAAAACATCAAAGCAGTGAGAAAATATTCCACATTTCTTAACTGTGCTGGTCTATCAGGCACATGATTCTTTTTACTTACAGCTTAACCACCCCTCCCTAGTCCATCGCTTATCTCTATATACAAACTGTATGATAAATACTCTAATATCTACACCATTACAAGAAAAACACCCTCTTTCTAGTGACACCTCACTTTCCTTCCAAGTCTGTTACTGAAGCACTGTTATGTGAAGATAGTTGAAATTAACTGTTACCTCCTGAAAAAAGTAGGAAGAGAACAAGAATTAGACACAGAAAAAGCTATTTACACTTTACTACATGACTAAAAAAGCTTTACCTTTATCCAGTTTTAGGCATCAACTCTCTCTGAATAATGATGGGCTATTTCTAAAGCTAACTCATGTGGAACAAGGAAGAGGAGGAATTGTGTGTGCCTTTAAGAGTGCAGGGCACACTCCTTAAATGAACAAAATACTTTTACTCAATATCTTCCCAAGTACAGAAGTTTTTCTCTCAAGAAATAGCACATAATTTTTAAAATGACATGTATTATATTAAAGCTGTAATGATTCTTGTCTATAACAATAGTTATTGTAAACAACCACAGATAAAATACTCTCTAAACATCTCCTGGTCACTGTCAGTTTGACCCTGTAGCTCTCATAGTTCTGTATTTCATGCATAGCGTTCTTGGTTTTTTAAAAAAGTATAATGTCAGACCAGAAAATCAGTGGTTACTCCAGAAGCCAAAGCATCAACTGAAAGTGCTGCAAATACCTCTAAAAGTCGATGAGGTTCATAGAAAAGATTTTTTAAAATCTTAAAGTAATGACTCATTATATTGTAAATTATAAAATTAAATTATATTCATATATAATTATGTATATATATGTGCATCCATTTAAAATATTATATTGTTAATAGCATTCTAAAAATTAATAGCAGAGCAGAGCCCATAGTCTGTTTTTACACCTAACACGTAGAATAAGGCCTGACACATTACATGTGTCACAGCCAGCACCCAGAGTAGGGCTTGGCGCACGTTTGTTGCCTGAATGAATTGAATGAATTAAATGATAACCTACTTTTACCTAATAATACAAAGTTTATAGCATAAAATCCAAATTGAGTTTCCTAAAAAAATGCTTATTTTGTAAATAAGCTACACATCAACCGTACAATCCATTTTCCCACTCATCACAATTCCCAGACAGCCTCCCACAGAAATTAAGAAAAGGGGAGGAAATTAATCAAATAATGTTAATATGCTGTTAACTGAAGGAATAATTCAAAGTGTAAGATAGTAACGATCATCACTGTCATCATCATATTTATTAATATTTAGTTTTATTATGTGCCAGGTCTTGCGCTAAAGAGCTTTATGTAATTCTCACAGCAACCCTATCAGGTCGAGTTCCCTCTGTTACTGAAAAGGAAACCAGAAATTCAGAGAAGCTGGAACTTATCCTAGGTCGTGCAGCTCAGAAAGCAGGAAGGGCAGGATCTGAATACAGGCAGTGTGACTCCAAAGTCTGCACCTGATACCATCCTATTAGCTCTGTAGTCTCACTACTTTCAAACTGCCTTTGACCCATCAGGTTCAATCTATATTTAAAAGAGAAAAATGGGACGACTACAAAACTTTGGAGGGCATATGTAACGTACTTTTTAGAGAAGGAGCTGGCAAACTACAGTGGGCTGGGGGAGCAGTCCACAGAGACCCTGAGCCTGCCAAGCTAGAACAGTTACTATCTGCGCCTCTGAGGGAAGGCTTGTCAACCCAGCTTTATCAGTCTTGTAAGTAACGTGGGGCCATGAAAAGAACTGTTTGACAATGAAGACTTCTTTCCCCTTCCTGTAAAAAATATTCCTAGGAACTAATCTACTTTTCAAAGTTTGAATAATTCTGTTATTTGACTAGCTAAAAAGAACTATTTTCCTATTTTTCTCCAACCCCAGTAATACATAATCCTGCTCAAGATATGCATAGCCAACTAAAATATGTTTATTATTAGATATCAGCAGGAAACATGTCTTTCCACTTGTATTGTTTAACCTGTTTCAATTCAGAAATACCATATTCTATTTTACTATTTGGACAGTTTCTACAAATAATAGTTTTAAGAGATGAACAAATCGGTTAATTACCAATAGTTTTTGTCAATATTACAATTTCTATCAAATCCCCTTTGCTCTAAATTACTACCTAAAAACAGTGTTATGTATACAGTATATGTTCAATGTTTTTTAAATGACATAAAAATGAAGTATGTTTATTATTAAGGAATAAAATAAGTATCTAACTAACTATACTTGCTAGTTGCCAGCTGCTCAGGAAACTTAAGTTTCCTGAATCTGTGGCTACTTGATGGTGCTGGTTGTGAAAACTTCATTTTGCCAGTTTACATTATTTGTTGCATGAGGAATCCCAGAAATGTAAATCCTACTTAAGTAACACTGCTTTGTCACAATTCAGAATTCCAAATATACACGCTACCTTCACCTTCTTATTTTCCTGAATAGTTGCCAAATGTTGAAGGCCAAGAGAAATTCACAGGTAATGAGAGCCAAAAAAAAAAAAAAAAAAAAAGAAAAAAAAACAAACCCACATTATATAAAATCTTCGGGCCCATTCTTGTTAGCATTAATCAAATTCACTTACTTTAAGTTAGCCTCTCTTTTACTGAGTTAAATCAATCAAGGAATTTTGTTAAGAATTCAGCATTATCCTAGGTGCTCTGAGTACAGAGATTTTGTGACAGAAATAGCCCATTAAATATTAAGAATGAAAGCCAAAGTAAATGGTGTTTCATCTGTTAAATGTTTTAAACATTAAGAGTAAAATTAGTGGGACTAAAATAGTTATGGAAGGCTTCATGAAAGTGACAAATGAACTGGGCTTTGAAGATGAGTGAAAATTAGGCAAAGAAAAGGGAAAAGAGATTATTTCAGCTGGGAGGTACAAAATAAGTAAAGCCACACAAATAAGAATTAGAGTAACACACGGAATGGAAGAGAATTACTGTTAATAATATTTAAAACAGTAATACCATTTTTATGATCTGGACTTTTAAAAGATCCTCCAAATATTTTCTATTAATTATAAATGTGCTTGTAACCTTCCAAAAGACAATATTCCTTACTTCTGTGATATGTTTATGACCAATCAGAAACATCATAGAGCAAAAGTACAAATAATAAAATGTCTCATTTAGCAAGTTAATTTTCACTAAAACACAACAATCTTTCTAAATCTAAAAAGAGAAGATACACTAACTGGTCCTGTCATCTACATGTATTATGACCAATATACAGAAATTTGCTGATTTACAAACCAGATTAGTCCATTAATTCACTAAAAAAGGCTCGCCACTCCAATTCCTAATTCATCTTCAGGTAGTTCTTTAGGTCTCCTGAATATTATTATCAAGACTCAAGAACATTATTCATTTCACAGTAAGGGCTCTAATATTTTTCTACAGTGGACACAAGTTTTCAAATTTTTGATTAAAAGCAGTTATTAAAAAATTGTTTCAGTATTTTTCCATTATTTATTTTTCCTTTATTTCTCAAAAATAAAATCAGAACTTTTGATCAACATAACATAACTAGTGTCCACAAACTGAATGAATATAAATCCAGGCAAAATCAAAGAAACTGGATGTTTCATTAGCCTGGGCAGCAGTATGTGGGAATACACGCTTTTTTGACTTTTTGAAGAACTCAATTACAACGTTGCAGAAGACCCAAAGTCTAGTGACCCCAGATTGGGAACCACAGGTAATCTGTCCATCATGCTGTTCATTCTGTCTAACTCAGGTCAATCTGACATCTATGTTCCCTCAGTTCCCTGTCACTTTCACTTCAGTTGACTTTGAAAGGCTCCTAACTATCCCTTGACATGCTAACACTTCTCCAGATGTGTTCTCTTATTAGAAAGAACAAATCTTTTTTTAGTTCCAGTTGTAAAAATGTGTTTAATTTATCACTACTTTTTAAAAGAATCTGATTCACATTTACTTTTACATTTCTACCTGAAGTCTAGCCAGAAACTTTGGTACAAACCAGACAGTCTTTAAGCTGAGACATGACTGCTTCAAACTCTGAACACCATACCACCTGATTGCCTATTGAGTTTTAGAGTAATTTCAAAAAGGCTTCTGCTAAGGTCTCCCTTTCCATGCTTACATTCAACCACCAATTGATAAACAAGTCTCTTAAAATCAGTTTATTTCCATCTTATCTGAGCAGTTCAGTATTTTCAAATATCACAGGTAATAGTCAAGCTTTGAAAACATAATGCTGCATATTAACAGAATTCAAAACCACTAATTGAGGCTGAAAATACTTCTTCTGTATAGTAAATATTTATACTAACATTTAATACTATTTGATTTCGCCTATAATGAGAACAGCTTAATTAGAACTCTAGATTTAGCATTTGAACAAATAGTTGGAAATAACTGGTAAGTTTTTAATGGGTAAGATAACCACCATAAGCTATGCAAAAAGTTAAAAAGAAATAGTCTACAAGAGCATTTATCTTCAAGCAAAGTAAATTATAAAATAAAGCAATACATTTGCTTTGAAGCCTATTGCATAAAATGAAATCCATACAAATTCCCAGAGATCCAGTCTCTTGTTTCTTCTATATTGCAGAGCTCCTAATCATTTATCAATTACTACTCATTTATCACCCTGGCAGGATTTTAAGGGAATTATCCAAGTCAGCCCTAAACAGGTTTCTCCTTTACCAAAGCAATCCTAGGCCATAACAGAAAAGAACAGAGATGCAGGCCTCACCTAACTGATCTAGGCAACAAGAAATCTTGTCACTTGAAAACCACACTTCCATTCCTTAACAGAGCCTCCTTCACCCCAGATAGATTAGCTCCTCTCTGCACAATAACTCTATCTGCATTAAGGGCCAAGGTGTAGGCTCAAAATAAGCTGTGCATCATAGGTTAATTTTTATTCAAATTTTTCTCCCCAGCAGGTATAGTCAAGGGGGTCACTTGGTTAAAATAATGCCAATGGAAAAGGTATCAAAAATGATCAAATTAAAAGTTAAAATACACATGCACACATATACACACATTTTGAAATGTTTTCTCCAAAAGATCAAGTTAAAAGACGAAAGAAAAAATCTTTTGAAAATATAATTCAAACCTGGAACATCATGTAAAAAGTTCAAAGTTGAAGGACAGGAAACAAGATGGAAACCTACACACAGGAATTATTTTCCTCCTGCTTCCCAAATGAACTATTTACTTCAATGTATTAAAATCGTAAAAACTCTCAGTATTTAATTTTAAAATGTTCATAGAATATTTTTCCCAGATATCTGTCTATCTAGGTATTAATTTTTTAAAAAATTCCAAGGAAGCAGTTATCTTACCAATTCCAAAAGAAAATGTCAGCAATTCTCCTAAAACTTTCATAAGGATTTTATTACATGTATTGAAATTAACATATCCTAAATAACCCCATACATAATTCTGTTGACTACCAATGTAACAGAAATCTATTTATCTACTATTATCCCCATCACTGTAACGAACTTGCTATTCCCTTAATATTTCCCCTGAATGTATGTCATGAAATATTAGTTCCTAGATGATATTTCACGGAAAAGGGGTTCTGTTGTTAAACAAATCTGGAAAACCCTGCATACTCTGACTTATCTTAGAGATTCACAATGCACACGGGTATATAAAGGTCTGAGAAATTCCAGGGAAAAGAAAAGAAGCCTGATTTGTTTTACTTATACCAGCTTTCCCCCACATATATTTAACAACAAAACCCTTTGTTGAGGACAATCCCTGAAACTAATGCTTCACAGACACGTTTGAGGGAAATGGGCTCCTCCCATTATATTTCCAGAACTGTTACATAATACGCTGCATTTTATACCAAGATTAATAACAATACCTTTGTAGGATGCTTGTATATTTGTTCCTCAGATGTTACCATTTTCAAATCTTCCAGGTAGATAAAAACTTTTTAAAATCTTTCCAGACTATCTATGTGAAGAATGCTCCCTTACACTTGCCTTTTTATAACGCTTGTCACTTTCAGATCCAGGATCTGTTGCTCTAAATGCCGTTTCTCCAGGTGAACCTTAAAGATAAATATGCGATCCTTTAATTCTCCAGTGATGTCGATAGGCTAAACTAAATTCCAAATTATGTTTAGTCAGTTGAAAAGTAAATGTATTTCTAGAGGAAACATCACTTTTTGGGAAACTATTCTTATTTTAAGAAATAAAGGAAACCTAAGGAAAAAAGTTCAAAAATATTATAGGATGTGTTTAACTGATTGTTTAAAATATCACTGAAAATTACAATAAAAATAAGACAATCTTTGATAAGGATTATTTTACATGAGAGTACTTACAGTTTGGCCTTACACAACTGCCATTTACAGACCACATACAGTAAAAAAGTTAAATTTAAAATGTCAACTGTGACAGGACAGATGAGACAAACTAAAATGACTTTTCGTTTCAATTGTCAGAAACAATCAGATCAGTTTCAAGAAAATATTTTGGTTAAGCAAACTTTCTTTGTAATAGCTTTACTCTTATAATATAGATACATATCTAGGAATTTTAGTTTTACCAAAAAATAATTACTTTATTATTTCCACCTAAAGGATAATGAATTTGCCCAATATAATTCTGGCATTTTAAAATTCAGCATAAGCAGCATTATATATCTGGTCTGCAATTTTATTTGCAACTAGTTTATTAGAAGCATTTAAAAGGCATGTTAAGGTCAGCAAAAATATCTGTTTACACACCTAACAAGAGAAGTAGGTCAGAAGCTTCTATGACTTCACTAACCAATTTGTGACCTGTGAAAAATCAGCAAAGGGGGAAATAGAAATGTAAAATTTAACAGGAATGAGCAAACAAAGATGTCTGAGACCTCAGATTTATAGCATGATAGGGCAGAATTGGGCAAATACACCTGGATTAACCTTAGTAAATTCTGTTCATTATGGTCTACTATAATTAAATTTGTTTTAAAATCACCAAATTGGCTCTAACCAATTAGGAAAAGTAAACACACAGGAAGTCTCACCTACTTGTCAAGAACAAATGCTATTTTTTTTCACTGACTAAAGCCAAGCATGTTTAAGTTCTTGCAAATTTTCATTTTGTTTGGCCAAACAAAAATTAAAACCAGTGAGCAACAAAATTTCGTGTGTATCTTCTTTTTCCAAAAACCTAGTCTTTATTTGTACTAAATGTTTTCATTTAAAACATGGTAATAAACAAATGAATACATCTTAAGTATTTTTCCTCTGTATTTTCTGACATTTTAAACGAGATCAAACACAAGTCCTTCCTTACCTGTGGTGAAAAAGTCCTTCAATAAGCTGAGGCTTTCTGCAATCTTGTCAAAGTCAGGTGCCAATTTTGCAAGGTCTTCTGAATTAGGAAGGGCTTTTCTAATCTTCTCTGGAGAAAAGAAAAAAATACATACTCTCAAAATTAAGAATTTGATTATTAAAACATACAATTTAAATAACCACATATAAATTTAAATAAAAATATTTTTTCCATTTTTCTCCATTACAACTACAACTGCTACATATATCTGAAACAATGTGTTATTCTAGTGATATTCTGCAGGCCATGAAAATTTTTAAAAAATATTCACCAAACATATGGCTTAGAGGAGTATCTTTAATTTATAAGTTAAATGCCTTGGGACAGAAGCACTGTATTAATGTTAACACTGGATTGGTGTATAGAAGTACCTTTTGGAAGTCATAGCAAAGAGGCAAAGAAAAAAAAATCATTTGTAGCACCTTGCCTGAATACAAAAAAAAAAGTGATGAAATCCCAGTTCAAGTCCAAGAACAGAATTCAGTTACTTTCCTCTCTCCTTTCATATTCCCTAAGAAGATTCACACTTGTTACCATTTCAAAACATAAAAAGCTGTCTACAAGCCCAAGACAAGCCCTTACTTTTGCTAGCTTTATCTATAAAGTGACTAAGTACTTTCATTTATAAATACGCAACAATTTTGTCAAAGTTTGGTACAACTTTATGTGTCTTCTAAACTAGGAAGGGCTTTTCTAATTTTCTCTGGAAAAGACAAAACACACAAAGTTTCTCAAAATAAGAATATGTATCAGATTTTATTCTAAGTGCTTTAAAAGCATTAACTCGTTTAATCTTCAAGGCAATCCTACAAAACAGTTATCATCGAGCCCACTTTACAGATGAGGAATGGGGCACAGGGGGTGAGTAACAGGATCGGAGCACAGAACAAAGTGCAGGGTCAGGTTTAAGCCTAGGCAGGCCAGCTTCAGAATTCAGGCTCTCAGCCACTGTTCTGTGGTACTGGCGAATGTATCAAGTTAAAAAGCTCTCCTCATAAATGTTAGAAAAATAATTTCAAAGAGTGCTTTTCCTGCAAATATCTTTGTCAAGGCAGCAGTTTTATCTTTAAGAAAGTGCTGTGAATAGTGCATGCAGAGATTAAATCCACCCCCATATACACCTAAGCTAAAATCTAAAAAAGCCAACACAAAGCCTAAATAAAAGACTTGACGAAAATCATTTCATCAGGAAAAAAAAAATTTTTTTTAAAAGATCACCATGACTTACTGGCAATCACAACTATCAAATATACTTTTTTCTCTTCTGTTATTAGAAAAGGGGAACAATGGCTGACTAACAGGAGAAGTTACTCTGGACACCAGCAGTCTTGTAAGGAATCCGGTTACAAGAAGTACAGATAACTAAGATATCCAGTCAAAGAGGGTTAATTAGGTAGGGCACAGTACATCTGTTCTGCGTAACATACAACACTGAAAATGATGTTCAAGAAGGTGGCTTGGCAGTATGGAAAATGCTGACAAATGTGGAAGGTAGCAAAAGAAAAGAGAGCAAAGTGTGTGTTCACTATGACTATATACTTTTTAAAAAGGAAACGAAAATAATAACCACATACACAAAATAGGTACAATGAAAAGAAACTGTTTCTTAAGGATAATGGCAGCTGTGTTAAAGTGATGAACTAAGGGATAATTTTTTTTCTTACCAATTTTTTCTCTATTAATTTTATCATTAAAATAAAACTGCTACACCTTGAACTTATGAGTTAAGAAACTCTCTCTTTTCTAAAGATAAGACGAATAAAAGTATTTTAATGTTGATACAAACCTAAATCTATATATTCATCAATCTCCCACACAATGTCAGGCACGATCCATTTATAGTCATTAAGGTCAGGTAACATATCTTTCCACTGATCAAAAGTCTAAAAGATAAAAAAGCATGTTAATCAAATGCTCTGAATACCACACAAAATACAAAGAAAAAGTACTTAAATTTCTTTAGTTAAAACACACTAATCTACTAAGAGTGATGTATTATGTTCAAAATTTTTAGAACAAAGTGGCCTCAGCTCTTCTAAAAATAAATTAGCAGACAACCACATAAAACATGTAAATGTTGCTTTACTAAATATAGACAGTGTAAAAATTCAAAATATATTCCTGTTTCAAACAGGTTTCATGATTTGGCTTTAAACACTGAGGAATAGAAGCAAGACAAACCAGGGGTCAGGACATCTTGCCTCTGGTCCCAGAGCTGCCAAGAAGTGGTTGCATGAACATGCCACTTACTTCCCTGCCTGTGCTACTAAATGGCAAAACCGAAACTCAAACCTAAGTGTGCTTACTCCCAGCTCAGAGCTCCTTCCGCTAGGCCATTAGCATCTCCTATAGTAAGTAACAGTCAGAGAGCATTTTCCTATTAGCACCAGTAAAACAATTCAGCACACGGTAGACACTCAGAAAACATCTAATTGTATTCTACTGCACTAAAGGAAAATGATATACGCTATGAAACCGTAAAATAATCATGCTGGAATAATTGGAAAAGCAATAGGAAACTTAAACTCACCTTTTTGGCTGTATAACCACCCCCAACGGCAGATCCTAGTATGAGATATCGAAGTTTTAAGAGTCTTGCAGCTACTCTCGCTGGCCAAAAATTCCTGTGGGGCTGGTAGCCATATTTAATTGGAGAAAGTTTCAATTTACGTAAAGGAAGGTTAGTTAGAGAGGAGAACTGCTGAAATGATGTCCTGAATTGGGGTCTTTGAAGCTTTAAGGTAGTATGATGCGAATGATAAATACTTCGTGAAACCAGATGCAGTTTTTGTAGTGGTAAGTTTCCTTGTATTCCAGAGCTGTGTTTCACTAAGGACTGGCAGACCTCACTGAAAGAAAAATGGGTGTGGAAGAAAGATCAGACAGGGAAATAATTCAAAGGAAATAAGCAAACTTTTGCTTTCAAGTACAAAAATTCCAACAGCTTAGAACAGCTATTCTTTGCCCTCTCATCTAAGTCTCACAATCCTGAGACAGCTGAGGGATGGAAATTATGGAAAAATCACTGATACCTCAGGTACCTGGTTCCCCAGAAAAAGGAAAAAGAAAACATTCCAAAGAGAAAAGAATCTAAATATACATGTTACTGTCTAAGCTCTTCCCTCTTGTCCTTCCTGGCAGAGAATGAAAGCCTCCTACCAACAACCATAACCTGATTATCTTATTCAACACATAGTCACAGTGCTTACTGTGGGCCAGGCCCCATTCTAAAGAGTTTTAAACTATTAATTCCTTTAATCACAGGGGAATAGAAATATCTTAAGAAAAAGGAATCAAGGAACACAGAAACAATGCTGTAAAGAAAGACAGTAGGGGAGAGGGAGTATCTAAGTGCCAGGCAATATGCTAGATGTTTACACAAATGCTACTGTTAACTCTCAAAAAGCCCCAGTAAGGTAAGTATCCTTATTTTACCAATTTGCCTTTTTAAACTGTGTCTTGCCTAAGGCAAAATGACAAGTGAACAGTGAAAGAGGGATGGAACCTCACGTTAGTCTGCCAATAGAGCCCAGATTCTTTCCATGACAGATGCCAGTGGATAAGATCTGGGAAGCAGTAGACACAAAAACCAGGTGTGGCCCCAGGTAAAAGGATGAGGTGGCACTGTGAGTCACCTGCCACCTCCTCTGGAACCCTGGGGGATGACACTGGACCTGGCTCTGATTCAAGGCTCTGTAGGAACCTTCTAACTCAGGAAACCTGAGGGAAATAGGATTTAATTGTAGGAGAAAATACACATTGCCAGTTTAGGCACACAGCTGATTTGTAACTCTACAGGTAAAGGTTACTTCTGATCACAAATACATTTATCTTCTTTTTACAACTTGGTAAACATCCCAAACTTTTTTTTTAAGCTCTGCTTCCAAGATAAATCATAATTTCCCGCATCTTATAAAAATAAGTAGAATTTTATTAATCAAGAAATTAAATTCTCATGGCCTCAAACTCAGCCTACATAAAGAGCAAAAGTCCTCATTTTAGCTTTAAATGGGCTCCATCCCAGCAACTATACACACATAAAAATTAGTAAAACAACAAATGCCTCCATGTCAAGGGAGCAGTAGAGACAGTTAAATGGTACAAGGATTTACAGGAATAAAAGCGATCCCTGGGGGATGAGGTAGTCAGCGCAAATTTCCAAGAAAAAGTAAATCTTAAGTTAGGTGGGAACTGAAGGGTCAAAAATAGGAAAAGGCATTTCAGATAGGGAGAGGGATTTGGAACTGAAACAATGAAATGGGAAGAGGCCCAATGAGCTGCCTGAGAAGGCTCGCTATGGGAGGGGAAATGGGAGAGGAGTCTAAAAGCTCACTATGGAGACATGGAACATCAGGTTGAGCTTCAGCTTTACTTTGTAGGCAATAGGGAGCCACTGAGAGTTTCTGAGTAGAATAAAATTAATTAAACAGTAATGAAAGAAAATATTAAAGGCAATGTGCTATAGACTGAGTACTTGTGACCCCCTACTCCCCCCAAATAATTAATGTGTGGAAGTCTACTCCCCAACATGACAGTATTTAGAGGTGAGGCCACCCAGAGGTAATTTAGTGGTTTGTATGTGGTCATGGGGTGGAGCCCCCGTGATGGGACTGGTGCCCTTATAAGGAGATAAAGAGCTTAGAACTCTACCACTCTCTCTGCCACGTGAGGACACAGAGAGAAGGATGGCCATCTGCAAACCATGAAGTGAGTCCTCATCAGACACCAAATCTGCCAGCACTCTGATCTTAAACTTCTTAGCCTCCAAAACTGTGAGAAATAATGTTTGTTGTTTAAGCCACCCAGTCAGTACGTGGTGATTTGTCATAGCAGCCCGAAATGACAAAGACACAATGTTAGGTAAAAGTAGATCAGAAAGGAAGACAGAAAGTGACCTTATTTCAGCTGCCCAGATATGAGACTACAGTGGGGTGGCAGCAAGGAGCAAGGAAAGAGAAAGGTGGATACCAGAGTGACAGAGCAAACACAAGAGGCACAGAAAGAGCAGTAGTAGCCATGAGGTTTTACCAGGGAAGATGAACATCACCACTTACAGATACAAAAACTCAAGGGCTGAACCAACTGGGGGAATAGCTCACGGGTCCGTAACATTTAGCTCAAACTTCTTTTAGTTCTTTCCCTATACCCACCTAGTCTTTTGAGTTAGATAACCTTTGGTTCCAGTCACAGCTTCACTGCTTACTAGCTATGTGATCAAGGGCAAATTATGAACTCATCAAAACCTCAGAATGTTAAAATGGGCTAATGGCTGTATCAGAGAGTCACTGACAATAATTGCAAATTCAAGTGTCTTTTCTTAAACCATATCTCCTTTCACTATAAGCATCTTTGATCCTACTGGGACAACCAAGTCACTGAGAGACTTCACTCTTCTCCTTATCTGTTAGTGTCCATCTTAGGTATTTACCCACTTACCCACCTTAGAATTCTCCTGTTCATATTTTAAATAACTCTTTTACAAATACTCTATAGACTCCTTTGCCCTCTGACTTGTTTCACCTGTTTGTCAAAATACAAACCCTAAATGAATTTTATCACTTTTCTCCCTGCCTGTACCAAGGGAATGAAGCACTACTGAAGAAAACCACACCCAACTGAACAGGCATCTCACCAAGGCCTTCAAGACTGCCTGACAATCTTGCTTCTCATCTTTCATCAATTCATTCTTTCACTCTCTTCTAGGACTATTGCAGGTGTTCTCCACTCTCGTCTAACCTCCCACATCCCCCCAAACTTCCTTCAGCTCTCAGGAGACAACCCTGCCCCTACTTCACAAAGAAAATGGAAGCTATCAGAAGAAGGAAACATGCTGTCCACTGACCACATCTACATCCATCCTCTACCAGCTCCCCACTAGCCCCACAATCCCTGTTAGATTACAGGAATTACTCCTTCTCCCATTAAAGGGGAAATCACTCTGTTCAGAATTTTCTTTCCTCCTTCCTTTTCAGGGATCACAATCAAGCCTTTGCCATCTTAAAGGAGAGAGAAAGAAAGAAAAAAAGGTCCACTTCTCTGTTCTATTCAAAGTCGCACCAACCTGATTTCCACTTGTCTCACTTCAGTGAAACAGCTC
Source organism: Camelus ferus (assembly GCF_009834535.1). Lineage (NCBI taxonomy): Eukaryota > Metazoa > Chordata > Mammalia > Artiodactyla > Camelidae > Camelus > Camelus ferus. The sequence continues at coordinate 63,940,608 of NC_045696.1, forward strand.
TTACCAAGTGCCCCGAAGCCTTCTACTGGGAATTTGTTTTTTCAGTTTTCGTTTTCTCTCCCACAGCAATGTATGACAATGCTGGCAGCTCCTCACTGCTGGAACTCCCTCTTCTTTGGGCAGACTCTAGTTTTACTCGACTTCACTGGCTACTCCTTTTCAGTCACTACCTCCCCAACTACCTTGTAAATGTTGGGAGTTCAACTGGCTTAGATCTAAATGCACTTCTCGTCTCACTGCACACACACTCTTCCCAGGCAATCTTACCCTCGCCTGTTTCCTCAGCTGACCATCTACATACCCATGTCTCTCAAATTTATGTCTAATACAAATAGTTACATTCCAGGTTCATGTGTCCAGTTGCTTATTCAACATCAGCACTTAAGATACCAAAAGAGTACCTCAAGTTCAAGATGTCCAAAACCATGATCTCCCTCCTTCTCCTTCCTCCTGAAGCCCTGACCCTTGGCACTCCTTAGCTCAGGAAATGACATGAACATCCATCCAGTTACATAAGCCACAAAGTTAGGGATCATTCCTGATAACTCCCTCATGGTCAAGTTCTGTTATTTCTGCTTTCATTATAGATCTCAAATCTTCCACGTCTCCCATCTCCACTACCACTATTCCTTACCTGGGCTGCTACAACAGTCTGTAGCAATATGTTCTCCACAGCACAACCAGAGCATTCCTCTGAAATGAAAGTCTCATCACTGGCACTCACCTGCAGAACTGTCTCCCATGCATTTAGAATCAAATCCAAACTCCTGGTCTATAAAGCCCTATGTAGGCTGGTCCCTGCCTCACTCCAACCCATATCCAAGCTCCTTCCAGACCAGCTGTCATCTAGTTCCTCAACTGTACCATGCTCCTTCCCACCTCAGGGCGTTGATATCTACCGTACTTGGATAAACTCTTCTACCTACTTAATTCCTGCTACCCCTGTTAACTCCTGTCACAATCAGTTCCACCTCATGCATTCCCTCCTCTTCCTGAACTTTCATTCTAATTCAGGTCCACCTGCTACAGTTCTTTGCTCCCTTTACTTTTCCTTCAGTGCTTAAAAAATTTGTATTAGTATTATAATTATTGGATTAAAATTTGTCTCTACCAGTAAGCTGCCATCTTCATAAGGCCAGGATCCTGTCTGTCTGTTCTGCCTACCACCGTATTTCTAAAGCCTAACCCAATGCCTCACAAACAGCAGACATTCAATAAATTTGCTGAATGAACATGTTATTGAGAGAAGAACCCCCAAAAAAAAAAAAGAAAGAAAAAAGAAAGAAAGAAAAAAGAACCTAGGAATGACCATAGAGTAAATGCTCAATAAATGTCATTTCAACATTAGCACACTAACCTCCACTAATATAGCCCTTTAAGTATCAAAAGTTACATGATTTTTTTTATTTTAGAAAGGAGTTAATCTAAATAAATATCCAAGTAGATGAACTCCAGGTCTCAGTGGTCATATCTCTAAGATGTTTTGGCTTTTCATTATTTTCTCCCTCTTTTACTTCAAAGCCCCTAAAATTCCTATTTCCACAATGGCAGCAATAGCTGTCGCTGGGAGCAGGGACGGGGGTGTGTATGGCAGCCCAAGCCAGGAACTACATGAAAAATGCTCTTCCATTAGTCCCCTGGAAGAGATAATTGACTCAAAGCAAAATCCTAGTGCTTGGAAAGGCAATGTCAAGAATTACTTCTAGAGCTTCCAATTCATGATGTTGCTCTAAAAGATCAATGCTCCTTCAGGAGGGACTATTTTTCCCAACAGCATCCTCCTGAGATACAGGTAAGTGAGTAAAGAGAAGAAATTGAGATTTCTTGAAGCACCATCAGATTAAAGGCTGTCTGGGTCACCCTCCACCCCATTGCAATGCAGCTGAGTGCTAACAGCAACACCTGCCCACAGGCTGAGCAGCCTGGCAGGGAAGAGCTAAGGCTCCAGAGTGTGTGTATATGTGTGCAGGGGGGCCAGGGAGCGATTCCCAGAGCGGGCCCCAACAATGCTGGCATATGTAACACGATCAGATCGCCTGCCTACTCTTTAAAAGTTCTAAAATGAAGCCTGCTAGATGATACATCATACACCTAAAACACGGTTTGCTATGTCAGCCTTCTCATTTAGGGTAACCCACACAAGGCATCTAAGTCAATCATTAGTCCTTCATGTTTAAATATAATTAGATAACCAGACTCTTGCAGAAAACTAGCAGCTCTTAAGAGGATGTCAAAGATAAACAATACTATTAATCCTGAAAAAAGCAGAGATATGAAATTTTAATTAATATTCTTGGGAGGCTTCCAAAAGATAAAGCAGGTAAGTAATAAAAGCAGGTTGTCACTAAAAATAGCAATCAAAGAACAATACAAAGTTTACACAATTAAACATATCTTTTAGAGTTTAATAAATATTAAAAAAGAATTCATTGAAATTAAAGCTGTTTTGGAAAAAAAAAAAAAGACGAGCAATACCAGAAAACGAACTAAGGAAATTCTCCAGAACTTAGAAGACAAAGAAAAAAGGTGGAAACCATGAAAGCGAAGTTAAGTGACTCAGAGAAGTGGTATCCAAAGTGGGGGCGGTGTGTGAAATGCATTTCATGGGCTACACAAAATGACCCACTGGGATTAAGGAAGAAAGTACCAAAGCTTCTAAATACAATACTTCTTGTATCTCATCCTTCAAAAATATGTCAGGGTAGATTTATAAGGTAAATAATTAATTAGTACAAAGGTACATGTACATAATTTAAAAATAAATATGCATACACACATTGTGGAACATGCATTCTTTTTTTTAAGATGATATGCATATATATTTTGGAAATCATGGGTAACAGGATCAATCTAAGAAGACCAATATTCATCTAATATGCATTTGAAAAGAAAAAGAACAGAAAAAAAAATGAGTGGGAGAAAACAAAGTAAGAAAAATTTTTCCAGAATTGACTTTTTAACAGAAAGGCACACCGAGTACCAAGCCAGATCTAGGTTGGGGGTAGTCGGATAAAGCCTTGAGAAATTTAAGATAAAGCCTTGAGAAATTTAAGATAAGGCCAAGATCCTAAAAGTGTCCATGAAGGGAAAACCTGGATACCTACACACACACAAACACACACACATTAAATTGTCCTGAGAATTTTTATTAGGAACAAAGAATGCTAGACAAGTATGTAGCAATATCGGAAAACGGTTTTGAAAATACACTTCTGTATTAGACCAAACTAAAAATCAAATGTGATGCAAAATAAGGCTCCTCCACCCCCACCCCAGAAAGCATCTATTCTCACCCATATACCATCTTCTTTTACCCTATATACCATTTCTTAGTATGTAATTAAAGTATTCAACAATTTCACACAAAATATTTATTGCACCTAAATAAATGGTGGCCATCGGTCTTCTTACATATCTATGAGCACCTATTTATGTCAAAAAATGTTTATCTGTTAAAGAATAGGAATTTAAATATACTCCTTCATAACATGCATAGGAACTACATCAAAAGACAAACTCCGGATCTTGGGGCTTCTGACCTTCCACATCTTTACTTTGCAGGTAGCTAAACTGTGATATCAACATAAGACATTTTAAGCCATGACTATGGAATCGAAAGTATCTTTAGAAACAATTTAGCTGACAGCATCCAATTAAATAAACAATAATCAGTTATTGAGCAGCCTTTTTTAAACTCAATTTTTAAAGTTTGTCTTGCGTATCTTAATTGCTCCAACGAAGTACTCTATTTTCTGCAAAGTCTTTTCTTACTTAAAGACATTTAGATATATTTCTCCAGTAAATATATTAGAAATTAGAAATAGTTGTAAATAACTTACTTCAGTACTGAGGGCTGTGGATTTACTCAGAAACTAAAATTCCATGAGGTTAGAAATAACTTACTCAATTATTCTAATTGACTAAAAGGATACCTATTGTATGCCATTTAGTTCTAAATTTAGACTCATACAACAAATGGATTCCATTGCTTATGAACACTATTTGTTGCACTACTTAAAACATTCTGGGGAAAAAAAAAAAAAAAACCAAGACAGGTGTTTCGAGATTGAGTTCATTCAGGAAAACCAAGTTTTTCCAACCTTGCTTGATGCATGTTACTTCTAACCAAACGCCTGCAACAATGAGTTAAACCTGAAGATGTCTAAGAATACAAGAACACGTGTGCTAATTAAAGTCAAATTTAAACTCATTAAAATGCACACAGTAATCCATAGAAATGTAAATACTTAAACGATTTTTCTGTTTAGGATTAAGCCAGGCCTGGGCAACAATAACACAGTGATTAGAAAGGTGGTGCCACATTCACCACCTCGCATCCAAAAATCAAGTCTCCCTCCCCAAACACTGAAAAAAGCTGCTATTAAGAGGTTATCTCTAATCACTATCTCTGACACTGTATGCGTCACTGCTCCCGATCAAACTCCAAATCATGTTCATTCAGCGGATTAAGGAATGAAGCAGAATCCCACTTACCCCGAGAGAAGAACTCGGGTACCTGCAAAAGCAATGTAAACCTGGCATGTAGGTAAAAGAAAAAGACAGAATTAAGAGACGCGGAAAAGGTGACACATGGATAGAGCCAGAGACCGGGGAAGGAGGGGTTAGAAACAAGAAGCCAGCAGAGATAGAGATAACAGCGAGGACAGAAGGGTGAAAGCGGCAGGCACAAAAGGACAACAGAGACAGGCCAAGACTGAAAAGCGCCCAGAATCTTCCAGTGGCACAGAAACAGGGACAGGGGTCAGTACTGGGGCCAGCACCTCAGGTAAGCCGAGTCAGGCCTCCTGCCACTCTGGATCCTCAAAAATATTCCCGAATCCTCCAACCGCCCCCTGCCAAGCCTGAGAGTTACCTACACATTCTGAAGATAGTGAGGGGACAGCCCCATTCTCTGCAGTCCCCAGAGATAACAGGGCCAGGTCAGAGCCCGCACTTACCAGGCCACAGCGGCCCGGCGTAGCCGCCACATCTCACCGGCGACGAGGTCACACAGGCGCCGAGGCGGCCACGCGGGAGCCCCGGTGTCAGCCCCAGTCCGGCTCCTGCTCCACGAATGACCCAGGAAGAGGCCCTCAGGAACAAGGGCACACAGCAGCCTCTGCGGCCCTCCCAATGGCGAATGGACTTCCGCGAGAGCCTGCCCGGCACCCGTACTCGGTCCGTCAGGAAAACCAGCCCCTCCACCCTTCCTAGGCGGGCAGCACAAATAGGCCGGGGAGGACTCGCGCATGCGCTCAAAGCCTCTGGAAGGACCAATGTATTTTCGCTTCCCTCACCGGGCCTCGCCCTGCCTCGCCCTCTTTGTTTCCGGGTCGGAAAGGTGAATTCGAGCCTCTCAGGCTAAAGGCTTGGAGAGGGGACGGGTCGAGATGTTGGGCTGGGATTGGCGGGTTGAAGGGCATGAAGTCTGGATTGATAAATTCTCACTAGGTGGCTAACAATTTAAGAAAATTTGATATTGAGAGAGTATGGAGGAGCGTAGGGAATACAAAATGCGTACAGTGTAGGAATAGAGTAATAGAACAGAGTAATGAAAACCCACGACTTCCCCCCACCCTTCGCCCCTGAGCGCTTTTGTCGGCGTCTTTGTTTACAAAACACTTTAATATCCTCAGAACGGGAAGTTGGGGGAGGAGTCATGGACGGGTTAAGTGCTTTAGAATCTCTGAAGGTTAGATCTGAGTGGGGCTCAGATTAGATGGGCTAAGGGTTTGGAATAAGCTTGTGGAGTTTATAAAGTCATCAAAAATGATTTCGTTCATTCACTCTTTAACCGGCTCTCCTCTGGCTTTTAATCTCACTAATTTGTTGAAATTGCTGCTGTCAACTTCTGCAAAAATTGCATATTGCCGGTGATCACTGTACTTCTCTGCATTCAGCTCAGAATTTTAGGTGTTCAGCACTCTCTTTAATTGGCTTCCCTCTCCTGGCTTTCAGGACATCGCAGTCTCCTTTTTCTTCAAGTCTGTTACCCCCCCCCCCCCAAGTCTCCTTTGTTGGTTCCTCCGCCTAACCTCTCAACAGTTGGAGGGTTGGAGATCCTAGACCCTTTCTCTTCTGTCTTCATTATCTCCCTAAGTAGTTTAAAGTCAGTTCTATAACTTTAAATACCCTTTTCCCCTTCCAACTCTTAACATTTTATGTTTTATGTGGAAACTGGGGACCTAACCTATGGAAGGTAGTGAAGTCAATCAGTGGCATAGCCAGGACCAAAATTATAGTTGCCTTGTGCTCCCTTCATTTTAAGGGTACCATCCCTACACATGCTACACACAAAGAAAATTTCTTTCCCTGTAATCATCAGAATCATAAGTCAGTATCATCCATTCATAGTAATACCAAGTCTAGATCTAGTTACTGGTAGTAAACTTCCCAAATGAAGGACTCTGGGAATTTTCTTTATTATATTTGTTATGGTGACTGTTTTAATGGCAGGAGCAAATAGGAATTTGCTATACTGATCTGTACAAACTGTAGCTCTTTCCAGGTTTATTGAGTTACGCAAAAATTCCTTTGTTACTGTTAATTCCCTGTTGTTCTAGGGAAAAGAAGAGAAACCTAATAACGGTAACTCCTTTCATATATGAGTTATCTTTACATTTTACAAAGTCCTTGTCTTGCAATTCTGCTTCTAAGAATTTAGCCTACTGAATCTGTTCCATAAAAAATTGGATTCGCCTCTTGGAGGTGTTGCAGGAGAATGGGGTGCTAGAGGATGGTCATGTCCCAGGTCTCCGGTGAGTCCCTGGGACATACCCTGCTAAGTGAGTGTCTCTGGCTTCACATAGGAAAGAATTCAAGAGCAATTCATAGTATACAGAAATACAACATTTTTTGTATTGACCTTGTATTCTGAGATTCTTCTTAACTCATTATGTCCAGTGGCTTATTTTTTTATTGATTTCTTAAGGTTTTCAATGTAAACAATCATGTTATTTGAAAGTGTTCTACCTTATATTTTTTTCCTGCATTATCACACTGCAGGTTATACTTTTAGTCTTAAAATACAAACATTATAAAATAATGTGGATCTAATAATTTACAAATGATTTCAATTTCAATTCTTGCACAATTTCACAAAGGTTAATGTGATTCAGTTTCACCTTTATAAAGAAAACTCTCAAATCTGTATTGTAAGCTTTACCTCCCTCTGGAATTCCAGGACTTGATTTCTAAATGCATAATAGATTTTTTCCACCTGAATAACTCAATAATATCTCAGCATTAATCACCAATCCCAAACCAGAATTATCATCTCCACTCGAAATTAGCTTCCCTATATCCACAACTGTCACTAGCACTGTTGATTCACTGTGGCTTGAAATCCCAGTCACCTCTGATTGCTCTCCCTCATTTTTGCATTTAGTTTTCTATTGATTTAAGTACTCAGAAATATGTTTTCAAATGATGTATCACCTCTACCCCCATTGCTACACTTTAGCTCAGGCCCCTCATACTTGACTTTCCCAATAGCTTCTCATCAAGCCTTCCTGAGCCTCAGTTTTTCTCTTTAGAAGTACATCCTTTTCTGTTTCTCCAGAACTATCTTTCTTAAGCCCACTTGATTATGCTAGAGTTCTGCCCTATACCAGAACTTCCCCCCTTTTCTTGGTCCTCAGTGTGTACTCAGTCACACTGTTTACCTTATTACATGAGTGTCTGTCTCTCTAGCCAGACCACGGTACCTTGAAAGCGGAGCTGAGTTTTACTCTTTTTCAGTATCTCCAGACCAGGATTCTTAAGAAATGATTTGTAAATGTTTGTTGATGTGGATTATAACATGCTTTCCTGAGGGGTGGGGAGAGTTTAATAACAATGATGGTGCAGTTTTGTGTCACTTAGCTGCTTTCCTTCTCCAGGAAACCACAGAGGAAGAATGCAGTGTTAGGGAACTTGGGCATCTCCCAGGAAGAACTTGGCAAAAACTTCTATTGTAAAAAGTGTAACCCAAAAACTTAAGAAAACAAATGCACTGAAAACTTGTGCTATTTAGCTTTTCCCTTTGTTTTGAAGTTTCCTGTCTCTGACTGCTTATAATTCTGTCTCCTCTTTGGGGCCAATGTCATGTCCAAAGCCTGCAGAATACTCCTTTTTCCACTCACTCAGTTCTGAGCATTCTACCCCCTACTTAGAGGTATTTTTGCTCTATGCTTTGAAACATTTCTTCTTTGATTCTGTTTTAGACGAATACCATATCGTCTACCTCTACCCTATTCCAGGCCTGTCCAGCCTTTAAGTAACCCTGCATCGTAATCTATTCCTGTAACGCCTGTACCAAATGCCTTTCCAGCTTGCAGGAGTCTTCCTCAGCAGGAGTGGGTGGAGCTGTGTGCCTTGCAGAGGGACCAGCTGTCACATCCTTGCTGCTCATCATTGTAAGCTGTTGACAGCCTCCTTGCTCCCTCATGCCTCAGGTGGTCTTAGCTTTGTGTTAGGAAGATGAACAGTTGAAGCAACAGCCCCCTACAACTGCTAGAATCCTAATCTGGTTTGCAAACAGCACCGGAAGAGTGAGATCTACTATCTCCCAGTCTGGAGAACCACCTTAGCAGCAATGACACTTGCATTTAGAGAAGGCAAAATGGATCTACTGACAGTGATTCATTTACCAGTTTATACTGGTAGGAGAGACGCTGGAATGCACAGCCCCCGAGAAGTTCCTTCACGGGTAGGATTAGATATGCATATTTGCCTAAAACGAACTCAGATTAGAATCCCTTCTTTCTTTGCTTCCTTCACTCTACCTAGTTTGTCATTTTGTTGGGGATGGGTGAGATTTAGACGAGCAGAAAAGATGGAGGAAGAGATCCTGTAAGGATGTGTGCGGTGAATCTGGGGCTCCATGACCATTTTAGGTTTACTTCTGCATCATTCTGTTTTCCTGACATTGTAATACGGGCTGATCTGTCTCCTTACAAAATGAGCTAATACATATGAAGCGTTAAAAGTATGCCTGGTACACAGTAAACGCTTAATAATTATATTCGTTAAGAAAGGATGGGATATGCTGCTCTAAGAAGATAAACTCCCAAATGTCAAAGACTTAATCACAGTACAGAATTATTTCTTTCTCACGTGACAGTCGGATGTGCACTGGAGGGCTCTCCTGAGGCTTCCCTGTTAAGCCTACGCCGTCTGAAATAGATGCCCTTTAGGGTTACTCTGCTGAGCTCTAAGAATTGTCTGGTCTGGTTTTGAAGGGCTATCATAGAAATGACTTGACAATGTGACTACTACATGGGTGGTCAGTACGGTCAGAGATCATTTCTGCCCACATTCTGTTGGCCAGAACCTAGTCACGTGGCCAGCTCAACCACAAGTAAAGCTGAGAACTACAGAGGAGAACTCGGCCAGTTGTTCTCACTGCCTGTCTCTGCCTTACAAGCATTAGCTATAGCAGTAACATCAGAAATAGTGTTATTTTTCTCTAAGCATGAGATGTTTCCTTCTGTTTAAGTACTGCTATCTATATTCCCATTGAACTTACAGTTTTAGATTACTTTTTAACCTATGTCCATCTGTTTCTAAAACACCATGAGACCCGCTTTTATTTTATTCTCCATAGTGAGAGAGGAAACTAATTTTATTTTACTCTCCATAAAAGGAGAACCAGCATATTGACAGTGGTTGGATTTCTTAGAAACCCACTGAACGAGGGCTCAGAATTAAAATTCAGTTGATTTAAAGAAATGCAATACTAATCACACACCTGAGTTTACGATCTGAGATTCATACCTATTCTATTAAACTGTACATTCTATGCAGAATGAAAGAGCTTGAAGTACTTTCAACTTGCAGGATTTTTCCATTGATAAGACCTGGCTATTTTAAGAGCACTGGAAAAAAGTCACTGTGAGGTGCAGGCTTCCACATGCTAAGTTGCAACTTAGAAATCTGTCTGACAAAGGCTTGGCCTTGGAAATTAATCCCACTGCATTAGCCAAAAAGACACGAAGAAGACTGCTCTCGTGCTTACCTTCCATTACCTCAGGACGCTGGGTTTAGGGCTTCCAGTGCTGCCAAGGAGCAGTGCAGACAGCAGGCCTTCCATGGTCTAGTCTACCCATGGGCAGTGCAGACTATGTGATTTCCTCTGGTCGTATCTATGAGCAGGGTGGACAATGTGACTTCCATGTTCTATTTTTATGAGTTCAGAGAAATATGTTAACTTTCTCAAGGTCACACGTTATTCAGATATGTGTGGTATATTTAGGGCTCAATTTCCAAACTATTGCCTGAAAGAGTAATGGAAGAGAAAAGTGAAAAGTGGTTCAGAGCAGATCACAGAGTATTTTGAAGATGTCAAGTTATATTTGGATATTTGTCTTTTGGCAAAAATTCTTATGTGTAACAGCTTTGTGGGGAAGCACCATACTCCAAATGGTGCTCTATGGAGGTTACTTTACCGTGAGGGGTGAGGCGTAAGATTGGTTAAAGGTGGGAGACTAAAAGCAGAGAGCCTGGTAGGAAGACATCGTAATTATCCAAAATGTGTTCTGACTTGGATTATGATTACAAGGTCAAAGATGGCAATGAAGCTTAAGTCTAATATTGATTTTTTTTAATCGAAGTATAGTCAATTTACAATGTGTCAGTCATTTCTGGCATACAGCATACTGTTTCAGTCATGCATATACATACATTTATTCGTTTTCATATTCTTTTTCATTATAGGTTACTAAAAGATATTGAATATGGTTCCCTGTGCTATACACAAGAAACTTGTTGTTTATCTATTTTATATATAATAGTTATTATTCACAAATTTAGAACTCCCAATTTATCCCTTCCCACTCCCTTTCCCCCCAGTAACCATAAGATTGTTTACTATGTCTGTGAATCTGTTTCTGTTTTGTAAGTAAGTTCACATCTTCTTTTTTATTTTTTTAGATTCCACATATGAGTGATATTATATGTTATTTTTATTTCTCTTTCTGGATTACTTCATTTAGAATAATAATCTCCAGGTCCATCCATGTTGCTGCAAATTGCATTATTTTATTCTTTTTTATGGCTGAGTAGTATTCCATTGCACAAATATGCCACAGTTTCTTATCCAGTCCTCTACTGATGGACATTTAGATTGTTTCTATGTCTTTGCTATTGTAAATAGTGCTGCTATGAACATTGGGGTGCATATATCAATAAAGCTTAAATCTAAATGGCTGGATTTTCCTTTTTTAATGTTAAGGCTGAAAGACATTTATATGCTTTTAAAATAAACTTCTTTGATGTTATGTTTCTTTTTCCTTTCCTCTTTTGAAGCATCCATTCCATCATAGTTGCTAGCACATCCATACTTCCTTCCTTCCTTCCAGCAGTTTCTGTGCCAGTGATGGGGACACCACTGTCTCTGTGGGCCAGCTCTGCAGTGTGCCCTGATGACTGTTCTTCTCTGCATAGCCTCCAGGCCACCTTCTCCAGCCCTTGCAGAGATTCTGTAAGCTGCCCACTATTGCTTGATACAGTCCTTACCTGGCTCAGTTTTCCCAGAGTTAGTTTCTGTCACTTGCAAAAAGAACCATGACTACTTCAATTTTCTTATTTGATGCCGTAACTCAGATGCTGACTAGAACAACCTTGTCCTGATCATTTAGATAAGATTGATTCAAACTATTGTCCATGGACTGTAGAAAGTCTAACATTTTCTCCAAGAGCTCTATAAATTCCATGGAAGACTCGGGTTCTAACAGACACATCTGACTCAGAACTTTAGTGTCCTCTAAATCAGGATTTCTCAGCGTTGGGACTATTGACATTTCAGGCTGAACAATTCTTTATTGTGGGTGGCTGTCTTGTACATTGTAGGAATTCCTGGCAGCATCCCCAGTCTCTGCCCACTCAGTGCCAATCTGAATGTCATAACTGCCCTGTCCCCAGGCATGACAATCAAAAGTTTCTTCAGACATTGCTAAATGTTCCCTGGGTGGGAGGGGGTGCAAAATCACTCCCTGTTGGGAATCACTATCCTAAATTAATTCAGTGTAGGAATTGGCACTTGTTGTCTCTGTTCTCACCGAGTCTGTCCCAGCGTGGTACTCAGATATTTTCCTTAATTTCCACCCCCCCCCCAAAATTTTTAATGTAACAAAAGGTATCTAATACTGGTAGCAAAGTTGATGAAAGTTCTGGAGAAATGGAGACATTTTCATCATGAATATGCAACCAAACCAAATGTGTTAGATGCTCATGCTTTTAAAGTCTCTTGGTTGTTTCGGCAACTTGTGTTCTAGCTTCCAGCCACGTTACTTGCCCCTCCTCCACTTCTCTTACTTTATCTCTATGTACTTCTCTATTGCTCTTCTTTGCCTCCAGAGTCTTGTCCATTTTCAGTTCCCAGTTGTTTAGTTATATCTTTTTATTTCTCTGTGCCATCTTATCCCCTTAGGGTCTCACCTTCTACTCCTAATTGGCTTATCAAGGTATTTTCCTAAATAGCCCCCTCCACCATAGAAATTCTGGAACTTGTGAAGATAATTTTCACTACAGCTCCTCGTAGATAGCTACAATAGTATTAACCCCCTTTTACTGGGGTGTTCTAATTACCCATTGCAGTATAACAACTCCCTGAAACTTGGTGTCCTAAAACAGCAACCATTTCATCATATGTCTCTCCAAATGGTATGCCACATGGTTGGCTCGGGCTCCTCACAGCAGAATGTGTATTCTCAGACTAGTTCAGCTTTCACGTGGAGGCTCAGGACTCCTAGAGAAAGGGCTCTTCCAGAAGAAGTGGAAGCTGCCAGTCTTGTAAAGCCCGACCCTTCAGTGTCATGTCTGCCACGTTGGTCAAAGTGGTCCCAGAGCCTGTCGGATTCAGGTAAATGTGCATCCATCTTATGACCATAGTACTGCCTCTGGCCACAAATTTGGACATTAACCTGTCATGCAAATCACCCTCTTTCCCTCCCAGGACCCCTGAATGTCTCATCTCATTATAGCGTCAGACACAGACTTGAGGTTCAGGTTTTTGATGGATGAGAAAACTAGGAAAAGAGCTAAGAAAGCTTGGTGCTCTGAACGCTGAGGAAAGAGAGGGCTTCAAGATGAAAGTGGGCAGTAGTGTCACGGACCACAAAACAGAGACTGAGGGGAGGAGAGCTTTGGGTGCGGCCAACGGAAAGCCTGGGTCCCCTCCTCTCTCTCCTTTACTGTGGGTGATGATGCTAGGAGTCAGAGACTTGTTCATTGATTTTTTTTTAATATAATTTTCTTTTTTTGATGATATGAAATACGTTTCTTCTAGAAATTTAAGAAATAATGTGTGGAGGGAAGTGCATAGACAACCACTAAAACCTTTTGTTGAGTTGATTTCTCTATTCTTTTTATAAATATGAATGCTTCTGTGCATGTATGTATGTTTGTGTATGTGGACGTATATTCATTCCTTTTTTCTCCCATCCTTCCTCTGATTGTTCGATCACCAGCAAGACATTTCTAGGTGCCCTCAGTGTAAGGTTACCATAGGAAAGCAAAGAGAAAGAAATGAGACAATTACCAGCACTTAAGTTTTCAAAATAGACTTGAAATTTCCGGAAGATACTTTACTTAGAGAAAAAGGATTTCTAAGTCTTACAGTCTGACTTTTGCGTACACGAGCTAATTTTTATTTTATAAATAATAGACTTTGGAAGAATGAATAATGTAGGATTCAGTTTTCCTGTCATGGATTTCAGGAATCACTTCATGGCTGAGGAAGGAAAGATGTGGGAGGTGTGATTGCTCAGGGTTGGTGTAGGTCCCAGAGACACTTCTATACCTTGTGGGATGACAGACATCTCAGAGTGGTGGGGCTGGGACCTCAAGCAGAGAACTGGATCCTGGTTCCGGAGAAACCTGAGGGGGACAGAGAAGCCTTATGTGCTAACAGACCACAGCAGTATTGGAGAAGAAATTGGCAAGAGCCTAGCAGGGTACCACACCCCACGTTGCCTTTGGTCCAGGAGGCCTGGGAAAATGCCCTAGAGTTTCATTTGCTCCAAAGGTGTGGAGAGGGACTAAGAGAGGGCTGGGATACAACCCCTGGTGGAGCCACAGACATCTCAACAGAGTCAAGCCCAGTAAACACAAATGACCGGATAAGCAGAGACCAGCGATGGCTCAACCTATGCCAGTGAAGGCCAGAGGCTGGTGAACGACCAGCCTTTCTACCCTCTGTGTGACACCAACATCCGTGGAACATAGATGCTAATCTAATGGAAGAAAGAGGGAAGGGGAAAATCCTTAATTAATTGTTTAAACATAAAGTGCCTGGAAATACTCTGGGGTGACTTAGCTAGATTCATTTCCTGCGATCAGTACAAATGAGGGAATAAAACAAAAATCAAGTGGAGATATGAAAAAAAAAGTTACATTTTCTGCACACTGTGACCTAAGAAATATGTATGATGTTCATGTGTTTATGTGTATATGGTCCTCTATGTTATTCCCTAAAGTTTTGATCATATTGTTTATAGAGTTTTACTAAACATTCTATCATGAACAGTTTAATCACATCATTAAGTATTCTTAGGCATGTCTCTGTTGACTGCATAATAAATCCATTATATGGGTATGGTTTTCTTTCCTTCCTTCCACAATCCCCTGACTGTTCAAAACTTAGTTTCTAATTTTTTACTGTTGTATGTAACATATCTTTTAACAGATTAAATCTTTTCCTCTAACTTGCATTATGTTCTGGGGGACAATCTACAAAAGTGAAATTACTGGGTGAAGGTATTTAAATATTTTTAACTCTTTCTGTTTACATTGTCCGCCAGCCTTCCTGTCTGGCTGTGCCCTTTTACATTCCCGTCAGCTGGTGCCTTCATCTGGCTGTGCCTTTCTTCAGAGACCATTCAGAAGGGTCAAGTTCTATGTATATGAACAAAGTGGGATTCAGTCCAGTAGATCAAAGCTCTGAGTGTATCTTGACTCTTGTCTAGCCTTTGAAACTTCAAAATTGTCTGGAGCATGAAGGCTGTCCTTTGACACAACATGTAGATTAAATATTAAGCCACTAGAGGGCAGAGTTATCCCACTAAACCAAGGCGGGGGGGGGGTGGGTTGTTTTTGTTTTTTGAAAACCCCAGCCAGTTTATACCGTCAATTTAGATCTAAATCCTGACATTGCCATCAAAGTGGCTCCAATTATTTTCACAAGGTGATAGAGGCTGGGATGCTATATATTTAAAATAAGCTGTTCTACTTTCTCTAAAAAACACACTGTATTCACATTACTTCCTCTTAAGAATGAACTTTTAATTTTAGAATAGTTTTAGATTTGCAGGAAAATTGTAAAAATAATATAGAGACTTCCCATATATTCCAAACCCAGTTTCTCCTATTGTTAACATCTGGCATTATATGGGACGTTTATCACAGTTAATGAACCAATATCGACACGTTATTAGCAAATAAAGTCTATAATTTATTCAAGTTTTCTTAGTTTTAAACAAATGTTCTTTATTTGTCCCACGATATCCCATTACACTGGGTTGTCTGTCTTCTTAGGCTCCTCTTGGATGTGACAGTTTCTTGAACTGTTTTTGTTTTGATGACCTAGGGAGTTTTGAGGAGTACAGGGCGGGTATTTTGTACATCATCCCTCAATGGGGATCTGTCTAATGTGTTTTCTCTTAATAGATGGGTTTATGAGTTTAAGGGGAGAGTATTACACAGGTAAAGTGCAGTTCTCATCGCATCTTATTAAGGGTACAAACGGTAGGCATGATTGGTGACTGTTGATATTGAGCTTGATCACCTCGCTGAGCTAGTGTTTGTCAGGGTTCTCTACCACAAAGTTGCTCTTTTGACCCCTTCCCATGCTGTGCTCTTTGGAAGGAAGTTGCTGTGAGCAGCCCACATGTAAGGAGTGGGGAGCCATGGAATCCTCCTTGAAGGGGCAGTATCTACACACATTATTTGGATTCTTCTGCTTAGCAGATTTGCCTCTTCTCCGCTATTTATTTATTTACCCTATCCTTTATTTATATCAGTGTGGACTCGTGGATCATTATTTTATACTTTGGGTTATAATCCAAAAGTCCGATTTAAAAATTCTGTTGCTCAGACTGTTTTGGCTGTTGGGATCTTCCAGTTGCTCTAGTGCCCTTTTGATACATCCCCATCATTGTTCTTTTTGTCTTCGTTTTGTTTGTTTTTGAGCACTGCTTGACTTTCTGGCCCTAAAAGAGGCTTCAAGCTCATCATGTGTATTTGCTGCCCTAGTCCTGGCATCAGCCATTTATTGCAAGGAGCCCTGGTCCCTTTTATTGGAGAATGGTCTTAGAAAGGAAGATCAGGGTGCTAGGGTTATGCTCACTTAGGTACATATTTTGCCTAATTTTATGCTTCCAAACTGCCCTGTAAAGTTATTAGTCCTACTTTATGGATAAGCAATCTTTGCAACCATGCAAATCTCCCCTAGCTAATTGTAGAGCCTGTCCTCACGTCCAGATTCAAGGTGACTACAAATCCATGTTCCTTTCAATATGCCCAGAAATAATGGCTCAGGTGGAAGAGGAGAGTACATTACTCCCTGCAACTGGGTGAAAGATGCTTACTTTTACTTTTGTTTTCCTCCAGAGAAAGAATGGAGTGACTTGCTTGCTGAAGCTCTCTGGCAGTCAGAGGAAATGGGTGGTGCTTCGGGTGCCCCCAGTTTACTGAGGGCGCCACCATGGACCCGGGACCTTGGGTGGGCTATCCTGATCTGGCTCACGAGATCAGAAGAAGGGGAGTGTCTCTGGAGGAACCAGGGCAAGCTTCAAACAGGACCAGAGCCAATGGGATTCAGAAAGGCA
Source organism: Camelus ferus (assembly GCF_009834535.1). Classification (NCBI taxonomy): domain Eukaryota; kingdom Metazoa; phylum Chordata; class Mammalia; order Artiodactyla; family Camelidae; genus Camelus; species Camelus ferus. The sequence goes on from NC_045696.1 coordinate 63,957,413, forward strand.
GGAGCTGGCGAGGAGGAAAGAAAGAACATCAATGAGATGAAAACTCCTAGAAGAAGGAAGCGTTCTGGTGGAAAAGAGAAGGCCTAATGCATAGTAACTGAGTTTTCATTCCTCAGGGCAATTCAGGAGGATTTGGTGGCTCCTTAGTGAGGATAACTTTCCTGACACAAGTGAGGCACACGGGGTCTTTATTTGGATTTTTTCTATGTAATTGGAATAAACTTGCATTACATTTCCAACTCCTTATCTTTGGGAATAAATAATATTAAATTCTAGCATATAGATTGACATTGTAAAGCTCCCAATGGGGCAAGAGACTTGGGCTCTAGTAGAGGTTAAGTAGAACTTGAAGAAATTATGCTGTAGCAAAACACGTTTTTAATAACATTTACTTTTTCTGATTATGGCATTAAAGCATGTTTATTGTGGCAAACTAGATAATAGAGACAAGCAAATAAAGAACTCTCTCATGTACAGATACTCACTCTCAGATATTTCTTCTTTATTTTTTTTTTTGTCTCTGCATCCATCTATAATATCAGGCTCATGTTGCATATAAAAATTTACATCTTGTTTTTCACTTAATTTCCTTTTTCATCTTATCAAATATTCCTGAAAATTTGATATCTAGTGGATGCATATTATTACATCGTATTGGATATGTTCAGTTTATCATAGTATGCTGTGATTAAATTTTTGTATATGTACATTTTGAATATAGCCAAGACTACTCCCTTAGGAACAATTTCTAGAAGTGGAATAAAGTGGTGATAATAAAAGCATCTGCCTCATAGAGTTGATGACAGGAAAGTGAGATCAGAGGAGTTAAACCACTCACAACGGTGTTTGGTAGATGGCAAGCATTCAATGAATGTTAGGTATGATTGCTGAAAATCCATTCTACCTGATAAAAATTCACAAGCAGTCTTCTAGAAAACTCCTTTTCATTCTTAACATAAGCTGTCATCAAATATTTGAGTAGTAATTGAAAATATCATGAACCACAATGTTAAGCTTTTGTGAATGACATCTGGGGCAAGAGGGGTTGAAGAAATTAGCAATAGGCTAAATTTGTAGGGTTAAAGGGGCAAGAAATGTTATGGAAAGGAATGGTGAGACAAATGTCACCATTGCATCTGATGGAAGAGTGACCAGGGCTTACGCTGGGATAGTGCGTGTAACATTGTGGGACTAGAGGTAAAAACAGGAAAGGCTTTTGTGACTTAACGTCTTCCTGGGGCTGGGAGTCCCCAGAAGATCAGGTTTGGGGCTATGCACCCAGGAGTTACAGGTTATTGGGGAGAGAATACAGGCTAAGTGGGGTCACCAGTGCTTTGGGAGGGAGTCAGGCCAGCTGCTGTTCCGATACATGGAATGTTCAGTTGTGGAGAAGGTATAAGCTGGAGACCATTTGCTCTATCATAAGGGTTAAAAAATTAAAGCAAAGTCTGAAGATCCAAAATTAAGCAATCTTTGCAACCTGAGATATTACATTTCGATAAATGAAGCAGGAATTTAGGAGAGTTGCAAAACGAGTAGGTTAAGAGAACGATGATGGGTGTGTTGCCTCCATGGTCGAAAACTCACGTGTGTTTCCTGGAGGGGAGGGGAGCACTCTGACTTGATCCTTTCGGCAACCACATAGGTTTGTGAGTGGAGGACTCAGGCACTCCGTTCTGTGCTGCTTTTACCTCTGCTACCCCCCATGGTGCTCACTCACACAGTCTCGTGCCTTGCCCTTCACGGAGCACTTAACTCTCGTCTGAGCAGTGCTAAGTGCTTGACAAGATCTCAAGGAAGGGACAAATAGCAGTTTCGTCTAACAGGTGAGGAAAGTGAGGCTCAGAGCAGTGAAGTGACTTGTTCAAGATCAGAGTGGGAGAACAAGACACAGGACGGGAATGTGTTTCCCACCTCCTATTCCAAATACCTGACCACTTAATGCAATTTAGTATGTGGGCTCCTGGCTGCCAGATGCCAGCAGAGTGCTGACGGAGAAGGTGTCCTGTGCAGGGGCACTGGGAGCAGGGAGGAGAGGAAGGCTAGACACCTCATGTACATAATGGAACTTCTGGATTGGAATCAGACCAGCTAATCTCTAAAGTTCCCTCCCAATGCCAAGACTATCTGACTCTAAATTCCTCTCATTTAAAAGGCTGAGGCTGCCCACGTTAGACAGTGAGGCTGACAAAGGTTAGCTGGGATTCTCTGTCTTTCCAGTGCCCTCTGATGGCCTTTCAAATGTCCCTGGAAACCCAGGGTTCTAAAACCACCCTCATAGGCCTGGCACCCTTGTATTAAACTACCCCTACCAATGCTAAGAATTTCACAGAAGTCAGAACATTCAATAATAACAGCAAATGTTTGCCACATTGACTCTGTGCTCAGTGCTTTATATGAATTATCTCAGCTAGCTTCTTATCAACCACAGGATATTTACTAGAGGTTAAGGGGTTTGTTTTGGATCACACTGGTGGTAAGGGCTTCAGTAGTAATGGAGCCCAAGCCACCAGACATAAAGGCTCCTATGCTTCCCTACTTTACTGAGGTGTGATTGGATTACAATAAACTGAGCATATTTACAGTGTAAAATCCGTCAAGGGTGTACCCACGAAAGCATCATCACAATCAAGAGGACTGAAGCCCTTACTCTTAACCACTAGGCAGCAGCTTCCCCCGCTAATCCTAGCTCTTCCCTTGGTTTCGCTAGATCAGTGTCAATCTCGTCCTACATGACAAGCAGTCAGATGCTTGAAGATGACCAACCTGCGCTTCCTAAATCTCCTATTCCTTAAGACAAGCACCTTCGTGAGTTCCTGCAAATGCATTTCTCAGAACATAGCTGAGTTTCACTTATCAGCTTGCTAATCCTCCCACACAGATTTCGCGCAGGTAATTGGATATTTGGATGATTCTTCAATCTGCCAAAAGTCCTGCAGCTTTTGCCTTAAAGTACACAGGCTGGGACCAAGCCTGCAGGTGGCAGCCAGCGGTGCCCTCAGCAAGGCCCATGTTGGCAGGCTCAGTGGCCAGGGTTGGAATGTCTCGGGCTTAGCCTGGCCTGCTTTGAACCCTCTCGTCCTAATAGGCTGACATTCTTCAACCAAACAATTTGTGCATGTGTTTATTTTAGAAATATTAATAAAACATTTTATTATATTATTTATTTATTTTCATTGAAGTATATATAGTTGATTTATAATATTATATTAGTTTCGTATGTAAAGCATAGTGGTTTAATATTTTTATAGATTATACTCCGATTAAAGTTATTACAAATTAATGCCTATATTTTCCTGTACTGTACACTATATCCTTGTTGTTTATCTATTTTATACATAGTAGTTTGTATCTCTTAATCCAATACCACTGTCTTGCTCGTCCTCCCTAAAATAAAATGATTTAATTGTCTGTTTTCTCATTTTATGCACGTATATGGAATAAATATATAAATATTTTCAATATGTATTATATTTTATATTTATATATATACTATTCCATAAAAAATATTTTTTTAGGAAAAAAAAAATTCCCAAGTACAGTTATCTTCAACTGCCACTAATTTTTCCTTTAAAAATATAATTGGCCTAACATTAGACTGGGCATGAGCACATTATCTTATTTATCCTTACAACCATCCCATTGAATAGAATAGTATTATTCCATTTCACAGATGAAAAGCTGAAGCTTAAGATAATTAAGTAACTTGCCAAATTTTCCATTGTTATTAAATGGTGGAGTCATAATGTAAGTTGTTTGATTCCATGGCTGGACCTAATTTCAGGGCATCAAAGATTTGGGAGGTGAGTGGCAGAGGGAAATAGGAAAACAGTGGCTAAAACCCCAAGTCCAAGGATTCCTTTGATTAAATCCCTTCTTACACATCACATCACACACACATGTATTTTCTGCTTTTACAAAAACAGGATTATGTTCCACATAGTGCTCTGCAACTTAACTTGGCAGTTTATGTATCATGGGTGGCTTGCTATGATAATACATCTACCTTATTTAAACAATTTTTCTTTTTTGAACATAACCCATACTTGCCAAAAATGTAGATTCTGTGTTCCCACTTCCAGGGATCCTGATTTGGTAGGGCTGGGCTGGGAGGCCACAAAAAGTTTGGAAGAGCTCCTGGGGGCAGGACAGGGACCACTGGTAAAGAACTTCTGCTCCTCTAAGCACCTCCTGCAGGGAGAATGGAGTATAAACAAATGGAGCAACAAGAGAGCAGGCAACCAGCCAGCGATAGGGGTCCTGGTGCCAGAGAAGGACTGAGAGGAAAGGGGAGAAGGTGGCTCAGTCCCCGGTGTAGGGAGAGGTATTGGGACATTTCTGTGGCAGACATGGAAAGAATGCAGGTCTTTCTCAGGGACTTGCACAGGAGGGCAGTGGCAAGATGGTGACAGCCCCCAAACGCCTCTATAAGAACAGAGGTCGGGCTGGAGGCTGAGGAACTTATTTTAAAGTTGCATATGCATGGCAGACTCAGTTTTTCCTTAGACTGTTAATTTGAGGTGCTTCTGTAGGGTTTTCGGAGGGTTTGGGAGAGCTAAAGATCTCAGCAAGCCTCCAGTGACACCAGGTTAACGGGAGGAAGGTCTGAGTACTGGGAGTGCATCAGGTCCACTCTTTTATTTTTAAATCAGGAAATAACATTTCCTATCACCCATTTGCTTAGGGCATTGGGAGACGTGCTAAACATGAACAAATAAAAGCTCCAAACTTAGTCGTTCATTTCAGCCTCTTCTCCCTCCCAAATATCATTGATCAAGCCACTCAAGAGTCTCCTCCTCTGTGCAGTGTCTTACTTGCTGATGAGTGATGACAGCGATAACTAGCATCAAGTCATCCTCAAGAGGACATTTGGAAGGATGATAAACAGGAAAATCAGCAGCCAGTCCCAGCTTTGCCTCTCTCTCTCCATCTCCAGCTGGGACCTGTTCTTGATTCTCGCCAGGAGGCTCAGCCATTGTGGGGTCATCCCAGCCCCACAGAGGGGGTACTGAACCCAGCCAGGCCTCACTCTCCAGTGCTCACACTCCCCACCAGTCTGAGCGGGGACATTGCCCTGATTCTGCTAATTCGCCTTCTGCCTTATTCCCAAGTGTCAGGTCCCCCGTGGGTACTAGTGTTCCCAGTTCTTGCCTGGCAGCCTGCACTTGTGCCCCAGAACCTTCCTAGGAGTAAGGACTGGGCTTTCTCTTGCCAGGCTCCTACCTGGACCTGGAACACTGCCCTAGGCCCAAAGCCCCTGGCTGGGCCTAGCCATTGGAGGATAGACTCCCGGAGCCATCTTCCTGTTTGGATTTCCAAGTATCACCTGCACTGTGTTCCTCATGGCTGGACTTAGCTGTTCATTGGAAATGTTTCCACTTCTGTCTTATGACCTCCCTTCCCTTGGCCAACTGCCCTCCTTAGCTGTAAGCAAAGATTGCCAAAACTTCAATTGCCTGCTGGATTGAACCTTCTTTGTCAGCATCTGCGATTTCATCAGTTCCCCAAGTGCAGGTATTTACTACACTGGGTGTGTCCACATCCTTTCTACCCTGCCTCAATAATTGGATACACTCTGCAATTCTGTGATATGGCCATGGCTTTACACAATTAGTATGTTCTGCAAACGTCCTATCTAAATAGAACTTTCCAAATGAAATCCTCTTTTAAGTATGCTAGAGAAACTGTTTTAAAGAACCCTATTCTGATTCCTTAACAAAAAGTGGGTAACAAGGTGGTACTGTGTGAAGTACATGACGTAAGTCTTGAATCATTTATTCGAGTCCCACCTCTTATAGATGGTGACCTTGGAAATCATTATACAGTGTTTCTGAAACTTTTTCTTCACCTGAGAAACAATGAGGGTAATTTAGTCATTTCTAAGACCCAGTCTAGTTGTAACAGTCTGTGATTCTTAATAGTTACACCTTAATATGCACTGTTTTGATATTCAAAATGTCAGGTTAAAAGTTCTCAAAATTAAGCACACTGGCATGAAGTTTCTGCCTGGGGACTCTTCTCTTTTGGCTTTTGTTTTTATAGACTGTCATTAATGACCTGGGATTGTCATAAGAATTGCCAACTTAGATACGCTTCACAGAAGGGAAGCTACCTTACCTCCAGAGAGGAGCTTGTTATGTTTTATTTTTGAAAATAACAGAAAGCAAGGGGGGCTCTTCTGAACATGGACCAACGCGCCACCCCAAGTCACCTCAGAGAAGGTCAGGATCCAGTGCCAAGCAGGGACAGTTGAGAGCAATGCTTCCGACAAGTAGAGCCAGCATTAATCTGCTCTTTCCTTCTGTAATTAATGGGGAGGCCCTGTATCGCTATATTAGACCCTTTCATCTAAGGGTTGCTAAATGTTTTACAAATGTTAATTAATCCAATTAAACTTCACATCACCACCTTGAGGTAGTTAATTCTTCTTTGGGACATTACATCTTTGCTTGCTCCAGTGTACTCCACAGTTCATGCCTTAGTGCAGATTAGGATAATTAATAATGACACCTTTGAACTTAGATACAGTTCTGGACGTAAAGATCTCAAGCCCTTTACAAATAATCAGATTTGAGTAACAAGGACAGAAGGGGAAGCTTGAGGCAGAGCACTGTCAATGATGACAAGGCAGAAACACCTCGCCCTTTCAGATTCCACTCCATGCTGAACACACATGACCTTGAAGAGTTCTTTGTGACCCCTTTGTGACTCAGTTCCTACAGCTCCCAAGCAGGGGCAATAATATTACTCATCTCCATACTTCATAGAGATGTTGCAAGGAATAATGTTTGTAAGATGCTGTGGAGTTCTCAGATGAAAGGTGGAAATTAACACATGATGAAACATTACTACCACTTATCTTCACATCATCTAAATGGTTTAGGCAAGTGAAGTATCAGCATCCCCTTGGTCCCAGCAGAAACTGGTACTGCCATTATTTCCATTTAGCGTCTATTACAGACACCCAAAGAGGCTGCGAAGCGCTCAGGGCAGCAGACATGCTTCTGGGAGAAATGAAAGCAAGCCGAGGTACCAGGTCAGCAAAGATGTAGCTAATTTTTTGTTGTCTTTTTTTTCCCTTTCCGTTCTTATTTAAGATGGAGCACTTGAGAGGAAATGAGTGCGGAGAGAGAATCAGGGAAAGGCTGAAGCAACTTTTCCCCTTGGGCATTCCTCCCAATTCTAAGTTATCAATATATGTGTATCATTTGGAATCCCCAGAATTGGCTCATGTGCAGGTCCTCCACTGGGCCTTTGCTTTCAGTCTTCTTTGTCAATAATATTTTCTCTATTCATTTCCATTTATCTAGGCCAGCATAGAGCTCCCCACCTCCATGAAGCCTTCCTGGCCTAACTCCCTGCTTGAGCTCCCTCTGCCATGCCTCTGTAATTGGCACTTGTTTTGGAATTCATATTTTGGTGTTTGTCTCGCTTCCCTAATAGACTTAGCTCTTCCAGGATGTATTTTATTAATCTACATTCTTTGTCTAGTACAGGTCATGGGACACTGAAGGTAATCCAGTAAGTGCTAAATAAATGAGTGAACGAATGAATTCTGTCCACAAAATGTGAAGATTCGAGATCGGAGCACATCAAATCCACACCTGCTTCTCTCGCTGTGCCATGCCGCACCCTGTGAGGCACACAGAGTGTGGAATAGGAATTTCAAACAGGCAAAAGTAAGGGCAAGAGAGACTGATTTAAATAATACACTTTTAACTCTTTTCGGTAAATTCCAAGGAGCACAGTTGCTGAATGTTTAATTTTATGAGAAACTCCTGAACTGTCTTCCAAAGTGACTATACCTTTTTGCACTCCCATCAGCAGGGAGAGTTCCTGTTGCTTCACATCCTTGCTGGTATTTGGTGTTGTCAGTGTTTCAGATTTTGGCAATTTTATATAGGTGGATAGTGATATCTCATTGTTGTTTTCTTTTTCTTTCTTTCGATTGGGGGAAGTAATTAGGTTTTTATTTATTTATTTATTTTTAATGGTGATGCTGGGGATTGAACCCAGGACCTCATGCCTGCTAAGCATGCACTCTACCACTGAGCTATTTACCTTCCATCTCATTGTTGTTTTAATTTGAAGTTCCCTAATGACATAATCAAATGAGTTGATTATAAATAACAAAACCAAAAGATATTTACTTAAAATGTTTTCTTGGTTAATTGCTTGAGCCTTGACTATTAAATTCTTGGTTCCTAAACATATGTCTGCACAAAATCAGGACATGCATGTTTACAGCCATCTTTTTCATAATGGCCAAAACTTGGAAGCAATCAATATGTCCTTCAGTAGGTGAATGGGTAAATAAACTGTGGTACGTTCAGGCAATGGAATATCATTGAGCTCTAAAAAGCACTGAGCTATCAAGCCAGAAAAAGACATGGAGGAAACTTAAATGCAACTTACCAAGTGAAAGAAGTCAATCTGAAAAGGCAACACATTGTGTGATTCCAACTACTTAACATTCTAAAAGGCAGAACTATGGAGATAGTAAAAGAATCAGTGGTTGTCAGGGCTCATGGGAGAGTTAGGGATGGACAGAGGAAGCAGAGAGAATTCTTAGGGCAGTGAAACTAATATCCACGATACTATAATGGAGGATACATGTCATTATACATTTGTTAAAACCCATAGGATATGTAACGCCAAAAGTGAACTCTAATGTAAACCATGGACTTTGAGCAAAAATGATGTGCCAGTGATTATAACAAATGTATCATTCGGATGGGGGATGCTAACGTGGGGAAGGATGTGTATTTGCAGAGGAAAATCTCTGTACATTTTGCTCAATTTTGGTGTGAACCAAAAACTGCTCCAAAAAAAAAGTCTATTAAAATTTATTTTATATTAAAATTTATTTAATAAATAATAACTTTCAAACAATGTTCTAAAAGGAAATACGAGGTTTAACTTAGAGGGTTCAAGAAATTGTCCATTTACATATAATACTGTCTACAAAGACTGAATTACTTTAGAACCTGCTTAGGCAATGATTTCTACAATATTTAAGCATGGGCTGATCAAGAAAAATATTTATACTTATGATATCAGTTTGCCTTCACTGACATCATTACTTGTACTGAGCCCAGACTCAAGCTTCAAATTCAAGACTTCCATATAATGGCCTTGATCTCTCTTGTCTGCCATCTCTCGCTCCCTTTTTCTTCCTTCACACCCACCCCGGCTGCAGCAAAGAGGAAGGACTTTGGACAAGTCTGCGCGTTTCTTCTTTTGGCGGCTCTCTTGCCTCAAATGCTCTTTCCTATGGCTCCACTCTCGGTCTAGGGCCCAGCAACTCCACCTATGAAGACTTTGCTGTCTGCTTTCAAGGCCCTTCCCAAATGTTTCCTCCACAAAGAGGCTCTCCTGGTCATATACATGCAACATCCCTCGCAGAGCACTCTGGATATGCCAAATAAACCTGCAGAAGCCGTTCGCCTAACAACTAGGACTACAGATTGGGAGAGCGGCATTGCCTTGTCCAAATGCCCACTCTTCACTAAGTACTTCTGTGCCTGTGTCTGCTCAGTGGGCGTGACCATAACAGTACTGACTATAGAGACCCTGGTGAGTATTGTGAATGGTGAGTATAAAATGCTTAGAATAGCGCCTGACGGATGGAAGTGTTTCGTAAACATCCCGTTTCCTTTTCCATGGAATCTAGTACTGTTTCTGGAGATACTCATGCTGGCGGAACAACGGTGCTAAACCAGGGAGAGCGCGGCGCACAAGTCACGTGGCTGCAGAGGCGCTCGCACACTGTACCATGAGAACGTCTTGAGGGATGTGAGGAAACTCGTTACTTCAAAGTCCTCAGTTTTCCTGGGCTATGTTGTCGAAATGGTTTTCTAGGGCCTCCTGGTTTTCACAAAAGTCTTTTAGGTTCTTAGGGACTTATTTTGCTATTCCAATTTGGCTTTAAAATTGTTAGGGCATAACCAGATCTGTTTTATGAGGTACGTTCGTGCGCAGTTTTTCTGTAAAACTCTTAGTCAGTTACGCACTCATCTTAACCCCCACAGTGGTGCATGGATTGTCAAGTGTGTTCAGGAACCCAGCCAGAAGGAAACAGTGCAAGGATTGCCAGCTGTAGACAATAGAATGAAACACTTCCTTGTCACCTGCCCACTAGCACTGGCATAGTTTTACCACTTCACATATGAATATTGCTCAACCCTCATCATTCCAGATAACATTTAAAATCTTATTTTATTATTTTCCCTCTTAAATATTTAAATGATTGCCTGCTAGAACTCTTAAAATGTTCACTTATTTTTTTGATATGAGTTTTTATTGAGATATAATTCACATTCATAAGATCTACCCTTTAAAAGGTAAACAATTCAGCGAGTTTTAGTATATTCACCAAGTTGTTCTCCCCTAACCACTATCTAATTCCAGGACATTTTCATTTCCCTAAAAAGAAATCCCATATTCCTCATATTTTGATATTGTGATAAAATGTTTTATTTGGTTAAATTGTGCTCATAATTTTTAGAAATTCAGAGAACTACATGTATGGATGGATGTGTATATGTGTAAATTAATATCATAATAGCTTACCTTTTGTTTTGTTTTGTTTTGTTTTGTTTTGTTTTGTGGGGGGAAGTAATTAGGTTTATTTTAAATTTTTTTTAACAGAGGTACTGGGGATTGAACCCAGAACTTCGTGCATGCTAAGCATGTACTCTAACACTGAGCTATACCCTCTCCCATAATAGCTTACTTTTTTATGTTTATCTCATTTATACTTTACTGTTTGCTCAATCTTTTATACATACGCACACTTCAGTCTTGGTCTTGTTAGAGTTTTTCATGTGAGGTTAGTGATACCAGCACCAACAGGTATGCAAAGTTTAAAGAGAGTGAGTGGACACAGTGAAGGTGAAAATAACTCTCCTTTACAGAACAGACCCTGTTTCCCAGGGACTTACCCCTCATAACAACAGTTCTAGGAGGTAAGTTCTATTATCATCATCTTTATTTTACACGTGAGCAGATGGAACCTTCTGGAGCTTATGAAACTTGTTATCCCAAGGTAACATAATTAGGAAAGACAAATTTGAACCCAGGACCTCCAAATCCAGAGCACATGTCCTTAATCACTGCACTCTACTGCCTGCTGTTAAACTGAACCTTTAGTTTGATTACTCCAACAGCCCTTGGTTGGTGCTGCATAACACGCTTTCCCAAGTCTTCCTTCAGTTCCTCCGATTACCAAATGAGAACAACCAGCTCTTGCAGCTAAAATGATCACCCAGTGAGGCTGGCACAGATGAACGGCTGGATTCTGGGGTTTTTTTTTTTCCCCTTTAGAGCCCACATGGATGCGTGTTCCCCTCCATCACACTGGGACTTTTAAGAGTTATCTTAGACTTCTGTTCCAGTTCTCATAGTAACTAACCGCTTTTTATCATATTTGTTGGCATATTTAAATCCCTACAGCAGTCTGAGGGTAGCAAATATGAATTGATTTACATATGTAGTCCCTGCACTCAAATAATGTGTATTGAATATACATGTGAAAAAATTTCAGAATGAGTCTTTCCGTGTAGTCACTTGACTATTTTATTTCTAGACTTCCTTGAGAGTTTAGCCACTAACATTTTAGTGAGAGGAGACTACACAGAAGTTTGATTATACCTTTGTTCTTTTTCTGTAAGTTTCTTAACAAAGTAAACTCAATACCACATTCACATTAAGTGGAATGTTTTTTGCATACACACAAAAATGTGATTTCAAATACCTTTTGAAGAGGATTAGCCATAATTTGTACCTTTTGTAAGCAAAATGAATGAGGATCCTATTACACGCCGATGGATTAGGGTTTTCATTAATCAAGTAAAGTCTGCAGCTCTGTTAGCTTCCCTCCCACCCCAATTCTGTAGCCCCTGGGAATAAAGTGGTGACTGGGAGTCCTCGCGCCTGCTCCCCACTTCTCGGAAAGGTCCTGCCAACTCTGCATTGTCTTGCTGGATTTGCAGTCAGATGTCTTATGCTGGCAGGCACTGTGCAGGCAATGAGTTCTTTCCCTGTAAGTTGGGCACAAAAAGATCAGCATGGGAGCAGCCTCCTTTGGGACAGCTGCTCAGGGAGAATTCAGCAAGTCAGGAGCCGGCAGTAATTACTCTGAACAGAGTGGCTCGTGGGAGGAGTTCGGCTTGCTAAGTATTTAAGTACTGTCATTTGCTGAGGGAAGGTGTGCACTCCAGAAGGAGTTTAACCTGGAGAATCTTGAACTCTTTCAGTCAGCTGGCGAAGGGTGGTGGCTCGGCAAGTTCAAGTTCGTCCTGGACGCATCTTCTGCTTGGGAAGGTCAGGGAGGAGTGGAATTACTTTTCCATGGGGGACCAGTTTGAGAAGGGCCAGCAAGCTTTGCTCAATGAAGGAGAAGAGAATGAGATGGTAAGATTCCTGCCACATCCCCCCTATTCCCCATCCCCACTCCCCACCTCCAACACTGTCTCTCTCTCACACACACACACACACACATACTCAGACACACACTCACATGCTTCTTTGCGATTTGATTCTGGTATGCCGTGAGCAAAGGTAATGTTCAAGACATCTCTTTCCCATAAATATAATCTCTGACAGCAGAAGTTTGCTAGGATGAGAATACTGTATTCATTTTATCAAGAATGTTTTCTTTTTAAGTAAAATCGAAAGGGAGAAGAGTACAATGCCACTTTATGATTTGTTTTTGAGCCTCACCAGTATAGCAAGTTCTGTTCAAAACTTCTAATAATTTCAGCAAATCCCTGATGCTGGGAGCAGTGTATTCCCTGATTAGAGGAAGAGGAACAGCTACAGCGAAGCAGGAGGGCAGCCAGGGTCCTGACCTTCTCTGCTCACATATCTGTGTTCACAAAGACTGTTGGGCAGGGGAAACATATGAAATATTAACAATTATCAGCTTACACTCATTTTCTGTTTACTTCTAGAATGTTACTTGTAATTCCCTGTGTAGATTGCTTACAGACAACTTTCTGGAGTTCACTCTTTTATTTTAGATGTGTTCCCATTTGGGAAACTACAGGAAAATCAAAGATGATTCCTATGCTCTTGCTGAAATTAAAGCTGTATTTCTCAATTACAATATAATCAAGAGAGAGTTAGAAATGTGTACTTTCTCTTAATAAGGCCGTTCTGCTAATTGTGTAAGCATAGTCTTTTATGCCAGTAATGGTGTAATTAAAATGTTAAAATGCGATGTTCTCATTCTCCAACAGCATTTTTATCTTCCTGGAATTAATATATAAATAACCAACCCAAAAGATATTTACTTAAAGTGTTTTCTTGGTTAATTGCTTTAGCCCTGACTATTAAATTCTTGGTTCCTAAACTGGTCTTTCAGGTCTAATCTGCTTACCTGTTCCTATAGCAACAACATTTTTTTGACCTTCAAGAGTAGATCCCTCCGCTATCAAAGCTGAAAAAATTATAGGGAAATAAAAGGCATCCAAGCTTACATGCTTTCTTAACTATCTCCTTACTTCTTTCCAATTTGACCACCAAATGACTTTAGCCTCTACACAGGTGTCACCAGAAATGACCTTCTGAGCCATGTTGGCGATCATCCTTATTTCTCCAGAGTGTTTTCTCTATATTAAGAGAATTCTCTGTGTTAAGTTGAAAATTTGATATTCATCTTGAATATTCTTCACCAGAAGGCAAGGTCTCCTTCCTTCTAATGGTTTTTTAAATTCTCTATCAAATCCTCAGATGGAAATACATCCGTTTCCTGTCTACTTATTTCTGCTCTGCCACAATTTGTCATGAAGAATCATCTACTTGCTAGTTCCTAGCACCAGGGAAACCACTGTCCCTTCTTTAGCCTATATACTGGAGTGAAGCAATTTTGTTACTAGTTCGTCTTCATAATAGCACCACCCAATCAAGCCACCAGGGAGTCAGCTTAGCTTTGCATGCAGCTGAAATCCCAGCTAGGAGAGGGCCTTTGACACGGGGAGGGACGCTGTGTTTTCTGGAGAGGAGTCATTTGGCTGGTGGCCTCAGAGGAGGTGCAGCAATTAATATGCACTCTTGAGCTCTGCCTCCTGCTCTGCCTGGAGAACCTGGCCACCTGCCTGCTGTTGTGACTGACACTGTCCCTTTTAAACTTATTTCTCCATTCCCTTCACCCAGAGCAGTAAACTTCAAAAATTATCAACATATCTTCAATGTATGCCACTTATTTTTTTTAATGTTTATTTATTTATTTTCTTGGAGTATAGTTGCTTTACAATGTTGTGTTAATTTCTCGTGTACAGCATAGTGATTCAATTACATATGTAGTCCTTGTCATACTCTTTTTCATTACAGGCCATTACAAACTGTTGAGTATAGTTTATGGTGATTTTTAGTTTATGAAATAGTTTCTTGGCCACTAGCTAATTTAGTTTTTGCTACACTTTGTGGGGTAAGTGCCAGGATTCCCACTTTAAAGAGGAGGAAACTGATGCCCTGAGAATTTGCTTGTCTAAGGTTACATCAGCCAATAACCAGGAGCTGAGACCCCACATAGGTTAGTTTAGGTTGGTAGACCCGAACATAGCCCATTCATAGCTTTTTAGGTTCTCCCAGAAGACATTGCACTCTTCAAAGGAGAACAAACTTCCTGCCTGAATAAAACAAAGCTTAGTAGCATCTGATCTTACATTCCCCAGGATTCATTTTTATATATGATTTGTTAGTTCCTGAGTTAGTATGTTTCCTTTGACCTCAATATTAATCCTATTTAGAAAATTAAGATTATCTAGAAATGTGTCACATCAAAGTATATAGTTTCTCATTTTCTAATATACACTGGTCATTGCTTTGATGATAGACATGACTGCAAATTTCAAGAGAAAACAGGGTCTAGTCCTCATGTCAAATAAAGAAGAATGGATTATTTCCAGACCTAATGATGCCTATGACTGTCTTCCCTTCTAGAATTAATAAAACAGGAACTGAAGAGCAATGCTAGGTGACCTGAAAGTAATATCCTCAAGTGAAAAATGAGACAGGAGCCAATGAAAGAAAGGACTTGTTAAAAGAACAAGGCAGGAAAGGGGAGACAGTGACCTTCAGAGAAGGCTCATCCAGATGAATACCTCAGAAAGGACCCACAGAGGAAACTGACTCCCAGACAGCACCGTAATGGGACCAGAGGCATGGCTCTCACCAGCTCTGGGCTAGCCACTCTCTTGCTGTAGCCTCAGTTTTTGTATCTGTAAAATGGGAGTAGTCTTTACCTTACCTGTCTCACAGGGCTCTTATGAGGATCAACTAAGCCAGTCTATGTGGAAGTGTTTTAAGAAGTGCAAAATTCTGGAGAAGTGTAAGCTGATATTATCTATACAATGATAGGAGGAATCAGGGCTTCAGCAATTAATGAGTTAAATACAGATTACCCTCCCCCCCAATAAGGTTACCTCTTCTCATTAAATAATAACAAGTGAGGAATCTATACTTTAAAAAAATGATACTTTTATTTGCCTATGTAATTAACTTTTTGTTTTTAATGGAGGTACTGGAAATTGAACCCAGGACCTCATGCATGCTAAGCACACGGTCTACCACTGAGCCGTACCCCCACCCCCAGGGAATACATATGTTTGTTCACAAGCTATAGAGGCCATTTATAAGCAGAGAGGAGCTGAGTTACTTCATAACCTGCCTCATAGTGCTTACTTTGGAAAACACCTACCAATCTTGGGACTCAGTTTCCTTATTTGTGTTGGAATGAGTTGGAATCTCAAATTCCTTTGAATTCTGCTGTTACATATTTATACTTTGCAAGGCCTCAGAAACATCAAGTGCTCACTTGCTTATACCATGACCAAACAAAGATATGATTTAATTGATGCAAACCTTAGTATCACTATCTTTAGTTACACTCTAATGAAATCACCCTCCTTTTGAGGAAGTGTAGTGTTCCAGCGAGACTTGTCTTAAAAGTTGTGTTCCCTGCCTTTTTTTTTCTTTCCTAGATTTTAGCAAATAAGAAAGGGGAAAAAAAAAAAAAACCACCTTGAATATTTTTCTGATTATAAAGGTAGAATATGTTTATTGTAAAAATATTGAAATGACATATAAAGGTTTAAAGAATGAAGTAAATATGATTCATGAACGTTCTACCTAGACATGATCAATATTATTATATTGGTGACTCTCCTTCTAGATTTATAAAAACTGCATACACAAAATTCACCACTTTGTAATACTTTACTACATTTTAATATTATTGATAAACTGGTGATTACCTATATCTCTTGTATCCGTATCATGGAAACACTACATAATGATATGCTATTGTACATCTCTTCCTAACTCTGCATTCAGTGATGTCACATTAGTAGCTTGAAATGAGCAATATTGGGAGTATTTACGCCATAAAAGTCAGTAGATGCTACGCAGAACTTCCACCTGCCCCACCTGAAGGCCAGTTGTTAAAAATACATCAGCACACCACAGAACATATTATTCTCTTTGCCCTCCCCACCACATTTCCAAATACAATAAGGGTATTGTATTTGAATAGCACCCATTTATTTGCACTACACACCATTCCGAAACAAAATAAAATCAAATAAAATCAATCACAATCTATTCTTAAAAGAATTCACACACATACCCACAAATAAGTATTTTTTTTAAAGTAAAAAATGGAGCCATTCCATTTACACTCTTTTTTAAAGCTGGCCTTTTCATTACACTTAAAATATATTATGGATATTTTTTCCTTTTTGATATTTATAGCTACACATAACGTTTAAATGGTGTTTGGATGGACTATGCTAGATTAAGCAAATCTTTCATGTTGCACGCTTCTGTTATTTCTAAATTTTTTTGGCAGTGATGGACCCCTTTGTACATGTATTTTTACGTATTTATCAGATCATTTCTTTAGGATAAAATCCTTGAAATAGCTCTGCTACATTAAAGGGGATGGATATAGCTCAGTGGTTGAGCGCATGTTTAGCATACATGAGGTCCTGCGTTTGATCCTCAGTACCTCCGTTAAAAAATAATAATAAAAAATAAAGGGGATGTGTGTTTTAAATTTTTATTGATACTTAATGCTAAATTGGCATCCATAAGATTGTGATTGTACCAGTTAATACTCTGACTAGCAATCTTTTCTGTGAATATTTGATTTCTCCACCGTACTTGCCAATGCTGAGTGTCATCAATCTTTTTAACTTTGGCTCAACTGGAATGTGAAAATGATACTTTATGATGATAGCTGTGTTATTTTTGCATTTCCTTGATTTGAAGTTGAACACATCTCTATATGTTCATAAGCATCTTTTCTGACTCGAATATCTTAATGTCATCACCGATGTGATATCAACTAGTAGACTGGGGAGCTAAAACCCAGTGCATGTGGAAAAGCAAGAAGAACTCTTTGAAATTCCAAGTCATTTGTGAGAACAGCAAGTAGTTAGTACAACGGGCACATAATGTGGCAGCCAGATGGTGTGGGGTCCTTGCCACATCGGCAGTCCTGCCGTGCCTTCACCACGAGCTGGGGCATCTGTCCTCCGCGATGATCTGGCTCACTTTGATAGCTGATGTCCGCCTTTTCTTCCCCCACCTCCCCCCACCGCTATAGCCACTTATTTATTATGCTCCGCGAGCACCTCCGAGTTGGTTGCCAATGTTAACTAGTGAACCCACAGATCTCATAGTGGAGGAATTGTGTTCGGACTGAGACATTTTGCCAGTTGAACTGTTCAGGAAGCTGGGCTACTGGCCAAGTCTGGTGTCTTTATTCTTGATTCATTGCTGCAGAACTCCCATGAAGTCAACTCATCTCTGATAGAAACTTATGAAGAGTAAGTCTTAATTACTTCTTGAGAACAGGGACCCTGCTTGGTTCACCTTCTATGGCCTCCTTCTTCCCTTTCCTCCCCATCCCCAGGATTTAGCACAGTCCTTGGCATACTCAGGACATATTTAATGGCACAATTACAAGCTCCCTTAACCTGAAATTTTGCATTCTCGGAAGAACAGGCAGGCAGCAGGACTCAAAGGGAGAAACCATTTGAGTCATTTAAAGAGAAACCTAGGATATTTTTGTGTTATTTTGGGGGGATTGTCAATCATCTTGTGAGTTTATCAGTTGACTGCTCTCTTCCTGAAGCATAAACAAAGCTTATTCATCTGAGTTAATTAGCTAAACTACAATATTTTTCTAAGAGATACCTTATTCTACCCTTTCATCCGTTCATGTATAAACTCAACAAATATTTACCAAACCCCTACTCTATGCCAGGAATCCTCTGTGCTCACCAAAGAGGATTTTGAGTGAATAGCAAACAGTTTCTGTTTTCAAGGCATTCACAGTTGAGTGGGCAGGACCAAGTACATAATTTGAGGAGCCCAGTGCAAATTGAAAATGAGATGGCCTTGGTTCAACAAGTATTAAGAACTTCAGGATAGCTCTCGCAGAGCGTCCTTCCAAGAGCAGGGCCTTATATGGCTGCACAAGTCACCTGCTCATGAAGCTGGTCCTACAATTGGGGGAACCAGGGATGCCAACATAATGAAAATGTGATGAAGTGGGTGTCATTGTGGGAGTTATGCATCCAAACCCGTGGGAGCACAGAAGAAGGAGCATCTCAGTCAGAGAGTATTCCAAGGGGAAAGATAGCATTTAATTTTCCTGGAGGGGTAGGTGAGGGCCAGACTGTGAAGGAGTTTATAAGATGTTCAATGAGTGTACATTTTATCTTTTTCAATGATTCCCAAACATTCGTCCATGAAAAAAAACATACCAGAATCAAGTTGGGGAATAAATATATAAAAAATTAATTCCTAGGCACTCATTCCAGACCTACTGATTTAGAACCTGTGATGGTGGAGCTACACTTGGTCAGAATGATTGTGATGCCAGCCTGATGGACACAATGTGGAATTAGCTAGAAGATTTAAAACAAGGAATGATATGGTAGGATTTACCTTTCCAAAGGATGCCATACTGAGGGTAAGGAAGTTTGCTTGGAGGAGGAAAGACAAGGAAGTGTTTGAAATGGTCCAGGTAGGAGATTCAGGATGAAACTACAGATTGTCATAAAGGATGCTGAGGGGAGAATGGATTTAAGAGATAGTTAGAAATCAGAATTTAAAGGACTTCATAATCCATAGACTGTGGGGTAAGAGAGGAGGGTGAACAGGATGAGTAGGAGAAGTTGGAAGAATGCTACCACCTAATCCCATAGTGGGAGGCAGTAGGGATGGCAATAATAGTAGGGGACCAATAGTAGTAGCAAATACTTACATGGTGATTGATCTGGACTAAAATCTTTATACATAGTAACTTCCTGAATTCTCTCAGCAACCCGAGGAGGAATGATCATCTCTCTTCTACAAATGAGGAAACTGAGGCGCAGAAAGATTAAATGACGTGCCCAATTTCATCTGGCCAAGTAAATGGAAAGATACAGCTCAAGTTCTCGCTTTAAACATGGTGGTTTACTGCCTCTTGGTTTTGCTAAATTCTGTTTGCACTACTTTGGTTGTTAACAGTGGAAAAAACAGCAGGGCATAATCGAAAGAAACACAACATTAGGAGGCTGGAGAGCAGCACTATGGCATTGGCTCTGCCATTATTTATTCTCTGAATAATCTACTTTAAAGTAGATAATGGTTACTTCTCTTTGACGTCGCCTCATTTACAAGGTGGAGATAATAATACTTCACTGGTTTGAGCTAGGGACCAATGCAGATGGCTTCTTGGGATCCTCTCCAACACATACAAAAATTATGATTTAAAAAGTTTTAAAACAGGTGGATAAAATCTCTGTGAAGCATCTGAAGAAATGTAAGTGATACTCTTGATTTTTTTCAAAGCACTGTGAGATTTTTTTAGCCATGGAAAGGAGAACATGTCTGGAGACATTCCATTAAGTGGGAACTGGAGATTTCTGGCAGCGGCTGTATGAATTACTCATGAATAAAGGAATAAAGGTAAATCTGCCCACAATTAAGTAACCGGTGCTGAGCCCTATAGCTTCCTCAGGCCCACAGAAGACACAGAGCACAGGGACTTAGCCTTCAAAAGAGTTGGTGATCTGGTGATATGTCCAGAGGAAATTCACTCCTGGGTGCCAGCTTCAAGGAGGGTTTGTGGTTATTTCAAAGCCCTGTGAAGACTAGGCAGAACAGGACCACTTATCTAAATGGCCTACAGCTATTTCTACATGCCCTTCCTGGAAGCCTGGGTGATTTGCCTGAAACCACAGCTGGGTAGAGTTGAAAGGCAGCTCAGAACATCGCCTCCTCAAATCTGTCCTCAGCCTGGGGCTATTCTTATGGACGTTGAGCACAGTTATGCCCTAGATGCGCCCTCAGAGAAAGAACAGCAGGAGGCCCAAAGGTGCTGTGTGCTTTTCAGAGAAGTATTATGTCCCTCAGGCTAGGACACTTTCTGATTTTAGTGCTTGCACACACAGGGCCTTGGCTGAAACCATAATCACCTTAGCATTTCCAGAATCTCTTAGCTTCTTGGGGAAACCATGGCTGGAGGATTTTGAATCTCTGGTACTACAGCCTCAGAATCAGTACAGAGAAGATGATATTGTGAGGAAAGGTCAATTTTTGAAGCCAGTTCAAAAACAAAAGCATCCAAGAATTCAGTTTGGGTAGATAAGTGGTTCCTTCTACCTGTTTTGTTTTGTTTTGTTTTGTTTTAATTGAAATATAGTCAGTTTACAATGTTGTGTTAATTTCTGGTGTACAGCATAGTGATTCAGTTATGTGCATATATATACTTTTTCATTATAGGCTATTACAAGGTATTGAATGTAGTTCTCTGTGCTATACAGTAGGACCTTGTTGTTTAACTATTTTATATATAGTAGTTAGTATCTGCAAATCCCTAATTCCCAATTTATCCCTCTACCTCCATCCCCTTTTCCATGCTAGTAACCGTAACTATGTCTGTGAGTCTGTTTCTGTTTTGTAAATAAGTTCATTTGTGTCATTTTTTTTTTTTTTTGGTTCCACATATAAGTGACATCATATGGCATTTTTCTTTCTCTTTCTGGCTTACTTCATTTAGTATGACAATCTCCAGGTCCATCCATGTTGCTGCAAATGGCATTATTTCATTCTTTTAATGGCTGAATAGTATTCCATTGTATATAATGTTGATTTTTATGACACACATTTACCTTCAAGTTTGTTCTTCTTCAACCTGGAGTTAGCAAACGTGATAAGGATTTTTTAGCTTGGAGATCACACCACCCTGTCCAGGTCTTTACTTTCATTCCAAGAGACAGTTTTTTCCTTTCTACTTTCTCTTATCACCCAAATGTGGTCTTCTTGCTCTTCCCAGAATATATTATATACTTTGTCTGTCAGAGATGTGTCTTCACCCTGATACCTAGCCATTAGCGCCTTGCCCATACAGCAGAACTCATCTTAAATCTGATCCTCTTCTTTAAGACATCTGGGATCCCCTGAGTCACACTCAGTCACTTCCTTGTCCAAAGTAGATCTGAACTGTAACAATTTTTACTAGGTTCTGTAGTAGAGTCATGTGTTTATCCTTCACCCCCAACAGATTGTTTATATCTTACATGTAACATTGACATTACTAAATAGGTGAATTGAAGATTCTGTGCAAATATTATAAGAGTTTTTCTCTTCTTTCCTGACTCAATTGACTTGTTAATCCCAATTTTACAAAAGGAAGCCCTGAGAAGTTATGCATTTTATCAAACGCTGAAAGCTAAAAAGCAGCAAAAGCAGATCTTGAACCTTGGGAAGGTTGACTCCAAAGCTCCTGCTCTAACTCCGGTGGCTTCCTGCCTTAGACCTCTGATGGGGTCTTCTGCTGCTACCACCAGTGCCATCACCATCTCTGCTGCCACCACTTCTAGTACCCCTGTCTCAACTACTGCCTTCACTACCACGACGACCACTGCCACCACTGCTCTTACCAATACAACCACCGTAACCACCACCACTACTGCCACCCCCACCCCTGCTATCACCACCACCGCCACGACTAGCATTACTACCACTGCCACCGCTTCAGCTCCTAAAGACACCAAGACCACGTGCATCAGTCTAGCAGCGATTTTATACTTTGGGCTCATCTTGAGCTTGTGGGAAACTAAACCTCCAGGTCTCTTTTTATCAAATCCATAGCTCTCTGAGCTTCGGGGCATACCAGTGAACAGGAGCATAGGGGCTGGTATCAGGTCACCCAGATTCCCCTGCAGTTTTTAGTCATCCTTGCGTGCCTGCATCAGAAGTGGTCTCTCCTCACGGTCTTGTCGCTCCGCCAGTGTGGCCTCCTTGGCTTGTCGCTCAGTGCCAGGCTTCTAGTAGGGGCAGATAGGGTTATCTGTCGCCCTTGTTCAACTTGGTCTTAGCCAGTCATTTTGTATTTGGGCTTCAAGGGGCTTTCCTGGTGGTATTTTAGATATCTGTAAAGAGGTTAAAAAAAAGGGCTTTTAAAAATATTTATTTTTCCAATTTTAAAATTTCTTTTAATCATATTCATTGGTTAAATTGTGTACAATAGAGAAGTAAAAGAAGAATCTCAATGATGCCATCACCCAAGGCAAATACCACTGGTGTTTTATTTGATACATTGATCTTTTGGCCTTTTTTTGTTTATGCCTCATCTTTTTTTCAATTAAATTTGAAATCATATTGCATAATCTTATGTTGTTTCCCTTCACTTATTATTATTATGTATATATTTTCCCCGTGTTATTAAAAATACTTAAACATTATTTTAATGGCTATATGATATTTTTCAATTATTACCTGAATCCTATACATAGACTGCTTTCTCTTACTACTTCTACTAATATTGTAGTGAATACCTCTGCCTATAAATCTTACCTGCATTTTGTATAAATGAGAGGGATTTTTTTAAAAGATAGTCTTTCTTAGTTCCTAAAATCATGCCCTTTGTAGGGGTGGTCTACAAATTTGTAAGGCTAGATTGGCTAGGTTTTAAGAAAATCCCCCTCTCAGGAGCAGAGATCTAAACTCATGTCTATCTGCCATGAAAGAGTATGATTTTGATGCTCAGAAATGCCATGTTTGCCATTCTTCATCCCAGAGAATTATGAAGAGCAAGTGCACAACAGAAAGTTGTGAAGCTTCTATTTATTCAAAGGCTTTTCAGGCAGAAGGCATCACGTGCATCTGAAGGACCAGCTCTGACCACAGCAGTCCCGTGTAGCAGAGGTGAACGGGCCTCTGGCAATAGACCAGGGAGCCTTCATACTTCACTTCAGGAAGGTTTCCTGTGTAGCTTCCCCCTGCAGTTTCTACCCTACAAGGAATAAATAAAAGCTAGAATTCCTATTATCTTACTATCAAATTCCACCCCCTGTGGCCACAGCTATAGTATCTGCTCTTTAATAAAGGCCTGATTATGGGGGCTTTCAAACTATTGAGAGAAAAACCCAATCATCTTCCTTCTGAACTTTTACACAAGATCACAGAGCAGGAAAAAATTTATATTTGAGTTTTAACATCATTGAAATAATTGCCTACAAATGGCCCCGATAACAATTAATTGTCCAATTGAAAACAGCAAAAGAATACGCAAATTAAAGTAAATATTTTATTACCCGAAGGAGGATATAATTTTCTACTTAATCTTTCATGGATTACTGACCAACTATTCACTGCTGTGTCTTCAATGCTTAGAAAAATGCATGACACCTCGAAAGTTCACAATATATATTTTCAGAAAAAAATGAATGAATGATGGATGAATGTAGCTAGTTACAGATACATTCCAAAATTATATAAAATAGCACACAAATTGAGAGGTAAATAAGGATTAGAATTTAGAGAAATAGATGCCTGATTTATTACACTTCATTTTACCTGTTCTGTAGAAGCATAGAGTCTCAGGCCAGGAGCTTCTTCAAGGTTTATCTAACCTTCTCCAGCCCCTTACCTCACCCATTCAACCTCTCCTCAAATGCCCTCAGAGAAGGAAATTTACCGTAAGACAAATCATTTCCTTGTAAGACAGAGCAGACTACTTAAAAATAAAAACAAAACACTTCCTTATGTTGAACTGAAATTTGGTTCTATTAACCTGAATTCATTAGTCCTACTTCTTTTGCCTTTTGGGGCCACTTGTCAAAAAATCAGCTTCCATTTCTACAATGCAGGCATTAAAAATTGTTCTTGTGTGTCCCCCAGCCCCACCCTCCAAACATCTCTTCTTCAATCTAAACACTCAGTTTCTTCAACTGCCCTTCATGTGGCAGAGTTCTTTGAAACACATCTCAGAAATTCTTGCAATGATAATTTAAAGAAGCTACCTTCTCTCCATGCAATTCTCTCTTTGATATCCACAGAGATTCTGGGATAAAGGGACATCTACCTGGAAGAAGACAGAGGTGCCACTCACTTTGTCACTAAGATTGTTGAAGATAAGGAGTTCAGACCTCTCTGTTCAGATCCAGACAAGTCTTAGATCAGTCTGATTCTGTTGCCGAACTCAGGTTTGGCTGCTCGCCACTCATAAAAATCAATACACAAGAGACAAGCGTTGGTTGCAAAGGAAAGGTGGCCTTAATCAGGAAGCTGGCAACTCAGGGAGAAGGTAAACTTGCCTCCCAAAATCAACTCTGAAGATTCTGCACAGCCATGAAAGGTTTTAAAGGGAAAAAGAGGAAATAATCTTGGCTAATCCTTAAGGGAGGGGGTCAGATTCTTTGTCAGTTTTCCACTGTGTACAGATTAGCTGACTCCTGATCCTCCTTTAGATGCTGCCTTGCCCATGTGGTCCATGTGCACATTTGCTTAGCGAGAAGTAGAGAGTTAGTCATTCTTTAACTACTTAATTCTTCCTTCCTTCTGTTTTTAATCCAGGCGAGGAATCAACAGGTTAGGCAAGGCATTGTGTACATTCAGTAAAGCATAAATCAGGAGTTAGGTTAAATGTTACCTAGTGATCTCATTTTCAAAGTTAATGTCTGAGGGAAACAGAGGTGGACAAACAGAAAAGGGGCAAAGGAACTGCTCACAATTCCTGCTTAATTATAGTAACAGTTAACATTTATCGACAACTTGTTAGGGCCTATGTCCATTGACACACATTTTCATGTGATCCTTCATTTTAAATTCATAATAACCCCATTAGGTAGGTACTGTCACTGCAGGTGTAAACATTAAACATTTCTGTTGCTCTTCTATGGGATGGGTCTGCGTACTATGGATTGTGCTTGAAATATGGCCACTGATTGTTTTATAAATCAAGTTTTATTGGAAGCTCCCTGCACTTGTTCACAGATTGTCTCTGGCTGCTTTTGCACTACAACAGCAGAACTGAGTAGTTGTGAGAGACTGTACAGCCCACAAAGCTGAAAATATTTACTATCTGGTACTTTACAGAAAAAAATTTGACTGACCCTTACTCTTTTCCTTTCCTTTCTGGTCTCATTTCCTTTTTTTTTTTTTTTTTTTTTTTTAACTTTTTCTTCATTGTCATAGTGAAATATTACTTGTTAGGATGGTCCAAGTCTTTTTTTTTTTTTTTAATGCTGATTTTGTAGAGCTTAGAAAGGACTTGGGCTGCATGGTGTTAAAGAGTTTAGACACGCTGTCAGTGAGAGTGGTAGATATTTACAAAATGTTGTGACGGGAAGGGCCTGTTTAGAAGTTTGGGTTCTTCCTAATAAGGATTCTTCCATTAACCATTTATTTTGTATAAAGAATTTCCCTTTGCCTGACCCTTGTTTCTTCCACCTCTAAATAGACGTAGATCTGTAAGATCTGTCTGATTTGGTTTCATACCTGTTCTCATTTTGAGGGTGCCCAGACCCTTACTTACCAGAACGAAGATTGGTGAACAGATCTGTAGGAAGCTTTGCTTCCTGGAAATAATGCAGCTATTTTTCACCAAGAGCCAAATGGATCCTGAAACACCCCCCCCACCACCCAAATCATGGAATTTCAGATATAGAAAATCACTTAGAGATAATCTACTCTAAATATTCATTTTATTTATTTATTTATTTATTTATTTATTTATTTATTTATTTATTTATTTTGGTAAAGATAATTGTAGATTCACATGCAGTTGTGAGAAATAATACATGGAGAGTCTGTGCACCCATTAGTAACATCTTGCAGAACTATAGTACAATCTCATAATCAGGAAATTGACATTGATATGATTAAGGTACAGAACATTTCCATCACCACAAGGCCTCTTCATTTGCCTTTTTATAGCCATATCCATTTCCTTCTTATCTACACTTAAGTTCTTGCAACCACTAATCTGTTCCCTATTTCAGTAGTTTTGTCATTTCAAGACTGTTATATAAATGTGACCATACAGTATATAAACTTTGACACTGACTCTGTTAATCAGTATCATTCTCTGGAGACTGATCTAGATTGTTGCGTATATCAAGAGTTCATCCTTCTTTATCGCTGAGTAGTGTTCCATAGTATTCCATGGTGCTGTGTTTTATTTAACCATTCATCCATTGAAGGTCATTTGAGTTGTTTCTAGTATCTGGCTCCTAAGAATAAAGCTGCTATAAACATTTGTGTATAGGTTTTTGTGTGAACGTAACTTTTCATTTCTCTGGGATAAATGTTCAGGGGAGCAATCACTGGGTTGTATGGAAGTTACATGTTTAGTTTTTAAAGAAACAACTAAATTGTTTTCCAGGAGTGGCTGTACCATTCTACATTCCCAACAGCAATGGACAAATGACTCATGTTCTCCACGTCCTCATCAGCATTTGCTGTTGTCACTAGTATTTATTTTAACCATTCTGATGGGTAATTAGTGATATTTTTAGTTTGTGTTTCCCTAAGGGCTATGGATTTTGAACATCTTTTTTTATGTGCTTATTAGCCATCTGTAACTTCAAGTCTTTTGTCAATAATCTAGTTGAATTTTTTTCTATCAAGTTTTGAGAATGCTTTATATATTCTAGATACCAGTCCTTTGTCAGATATGTGGCTTGCAAATACTTTCTTCCAGTCAATAGATTTTCTTTTCCTCTCCTTAACAGGCAAACGTTTTTGCAGAGTGAAAGTTTAGTTTTAATGAATTCCAATTTATCATGTTCTCCTTTCATGGACAGTGCTTTTGAAGTAAAATCTAAGAACTCTCTGTGTAGCCATAGACCCCAATATTTTTTCCTAGTTCTATTCTTAAAGTTTTATATTTTACATTCAAGTGTGAGATCCGTTGAGAGTTAGTTTTTGTATAAGATGTGAGACTTAGGTCCATTTTTTGTCTTTAGATGTCCAGTTGCTCCTGTACCATTTGTTGAAAATGCTATTTTTCACCATCAAATCTCTTTTGCATATTTGTCAAAAGTCAATTGGGCATATTTATATGTCTGTTTCTTGGTTACTATTCTTTTCCTTTGAGTTATGTGCCAGTGCTACACAGTCCTGAGTAAGGTAGCTATACAATAAGTCTCGAAATCAGGTAGACTGGTTGCTCCCACTTTATTTCATTTTTCAAAATTATTTTAGCTATTATAGTTCATTTGCTTTCCCATGTAAATTTTAGAATAATCTTGTTTATAGCTACAAAAAATCTTACTGAGATTTTGATAGGAATTGTGTTAAATCCATGTATTAATTTGGAAAGAATTAAAATTGTTACTATGTTGAGATTTCCAACCATAAATGAGGTATTTATCTCCATTTTATTTAGATTTTCTTTGGTTTCTTTCATTAGCATTTTGTAGTCTTCAGTATACGAGTCCCGTACATGCTGTTTGATTTACACCTAAGTATTTCATTTTTTGAGTGATTGTAAATCATCTTATATTTTTATTTTCAGTATTCATGTGTTCATTACTGGGATACAGAAAGATAATTGATTTTTGTATATTTATCTTGTATTTTGTGACTGTGGTGAACTCGTTTATTAGTTCTAGGAGGGTTTTTTGGTAGATTTCTTGGGATTTTCTATATAGAAATCATATGCAAGTAGAAATAATTTTATTTCTGTACACTGTTTATTTCTTCTTCTTGTCTAGTTATAACTCCTGTGCTGTTTTGAATAAATGTGGTGAGAATAGACACATTGTCTTGTTCCTGATCTTATGGGGCAAACATTCAGTCTGTTACCATTAAATATAATGTCACTTATATATTCTTAAAGATGCTTTTTGTCAAGTTGAGGAAGCTTCCTTTCATTTCTTTTACTCTGAGAGTTTTTATCAGGAATGGATGTGAAATTTGTCAAACGCTTTATCTGTATTAATTGCTATGATCATGTTTTTGTTTTATTTTTTGTTTTTTTGCTCTGTTAACATGATGGATTACATTGATTGATTTATGGATGTTAAAGTAGTCTTATGTCCTTGGAATACACCACTTGGTGCATATTTCATCTAACATATTGTTGAATTCTATTTGTTAATATTTTATCTAGGACTTCTGCTTCTGTATTCCTGAGGGATATTGGTCTACAGTTTGATTGCTTTCTTTTCCTTCCTTTGTTTCTTTTTTTTTTAAACATTTTTTTATTGAGTTATAGTCATTTTACAATGTTGTGTCAACTTTGTTTCTTTTTTTATACTGTCTAGTTTTGTTATTAGTGATACTAGCTTCAAAAAATAAATTAAGGGATGTTTCATCTTCTTTTATTTTCTGGAAGAAATTTTGAAGAGTTGATATTAATTATTCTTTAAATGTTTAGTAGAGTTTTTCAGTGAAACCACCTGGGCTTAGGGATTTCTTTTTGGAAACCTAAAAAGTATAAACTCAACTTTCTTGATAGTTATGGGGTTATTCAAATTATCTATTGTCCTTCTAATGACATGAATAATAAGATTGTTATAGTTTCACAGGTCCTAAGGCTCTATTCAACATTTTTTTAGGCTATTTTCTCTCTGTAGTTCAGATTGGGCAATTTTTACTGTTCTATCTTTCACATCACTCATTATTTCCTGTCCTTCCCTTCTACTGTTGAGCCCATGCCATTGAGAGTTTTTTTTTTTTAATTTCAGTTCTAAATTTTTTTTAATATTCAGTTCTAAAATTTCCATTTGATTCTACTTTAGATCTTCTATTTTTTGCTGAGATATTCTGTTTTTCATTTCTTTTACATGTGACTCTAATTGCACCTTAAAGCACTCTTATGATGGCTGCTTTAAAATCTTTGTCAAATAATTCTAACATCTCTTTTATATTTGTGTTGGCATCTATGGGTTATGTTTCTTCATTCAGTTTGAGATCTTTCTGTTTTTGGTATGACTTAAAGAAAATTAAAACATGGACATTTTAGATATTATGTTATGAGACTCTGGATCTTATTTAAAACTTAGTTGGTTCTGTTGACACTGCTCCACTGCTCCACTGGTGGGGGTGTGCTGGACCCCAAGCTGCCTCCTCAAAAACCGGGGGAGAAACAGATCCACTTCTTCCCTGGGGGTGGAGTTCTTGGTCACCAGCCTCATTTCTTACCCTTGATGAGGCTATCACTTCCCCGGGTGAAACCTTCCTCCTGTAGGTTCAGCATAAGATTGTCAGCAGTGAGACAGATACAACTCTGTGATGCGGTGATCATCTGGGAGATGTTCTGGGCCACCTGGATCTTGTGCGGCTTGTGCGTCTCATTCCTGCCAGTTGGTGGTGCAAGTTCCGGTTACCTACTCAACCGCCATGGACACTTGAGGAGAGGGAGGCTCCTCAGTTTTTGCTGGTTGAGGGTGGGAGTTTCAGCACCACCAGCTTCCACTGAGAACTCTATGGCTTGGAGTGTGAGAAGTGCCTCATTCCTCCTCCCAACATGGCCTCCATGGATGCCATGGGATAGGGTCTTACTATTGCTGGTTGGAAGTAAAAAGTCTTGAATCTCCATTAGGCTTCCTCTGACAACACCCCAGCATGGAGGAGGAGGGGAGCCTTGTTACTGCTGGTTGGGAGTGGAAGTCCAGGCTCCACATGGTTTCCACTGACATCCAAGGGGAAAAGGTGCTTGTTACTATTTGGTGGGAATGAAAATCTTGGCTCCTTATGTAGTCTTATATGACATCATTCCTGCAGGAAGGTGAGGTTCCTCTTTACAACATGTTGAGAAGAGCAGTCTAGACTCCCCACTTGGCCTTTGCTGCTGTAGGTGGAGTGAGGGCCACAGTTTTTCATGTGCATGAACTTTGGATCCTTTTCCTGGTCACGTGGGTAGAGAGATCAGGCTGTGTGTGTGTGTGTGTGTGTGTGTGTGTGTGTGTGTTTTCTCTCATTTCCAGGTTGCTACTTCATTTGATTCAAGTTATAGATGAGGCAAAAAGAAAACCCAGGGAACTCACTACCATGTCATTTGTTCCTTGGCTCCCAAGTTCCCCAGCCAATCTGCCTTCGCTCCACCATTTAGGCTTCTTATCTTTGTTTTCTATGTAATGTTCATGAATCTTAGTTGAATTCATTGGGAGGAATAGGAAAAAGCAAGTCTTCCCCATGTTTCCAGAAGTAAAAGTCTCATTTACTTTTAAAAGTAACATTACTTTCTGACTTTATTTTAAAATATATTTGATTCTACTTTACATATTTTTGAAAGCACAGAAAACTATAAGGAAATAGATAAGCATCACCATGGTTCTATCATTGTTAATGTTTGGTGTATTTTCTGCTAGCTTTTTCTTCTATAATTTTCTTCTACATGATTGGACTAGAAGTATAAATGCCTTTGTTCATTTAACACATTATAAATATTCCCCTATGTCATTAAAAATTTATTGTGAATTTTATTTATTTATTAAAACTTATTTATTTTATTTTTTGTTGGGGGGGTAGGTAATTAGGTTTATTTATTTATCTTTAGAGGAGGTTCTGGGGATTGAACCCAGGACCTTGTGCATGGTAAGCATGCACTCTACCACTTGAGCTATACCCTCCCCCTATTGTGAATTTTAATTTGATGACTGAATAATATTCCATTTTGTGGAGGTGTCATATTTACTTAACTGTTCTCCAGAAGTTTGACAATTAAATTCTCTCTAGTGTGTGTGTATGTTTTACTCTTGTGTGTAGTAATATAGAATTTTACCTTTTCATTTCAGATTATTTCCTTACAAAGAATTCCTGGAAACAATAATTATATCACTGCAACAAAATTATGAATGCTTTTAAGACACTTGATAAGTTTGCTGAATTGCTTTTTAGAAAGTTTGTGCCACTTCATGAAGGATCCTACTGAATTTGTACAAAAATGCCCTGGTAAATCTCATTGGTCACTTTTCAGAACTTATCAAAGATCTTGGCCAATTTAAGAAAAAATGGCATCCTGTTTTAATTTTTCCATCCAACCTTACACAAGATCAAAGTTTGGTATAATTCAGTTTGTTGGGGGCCAATTATCTGTAGGTCCACATGTTGGATGCTAAAATGTCAAGGTCAATACAAGGATGAAAAAGGCATATTCTTTCACCAAGGAACTCAAAGTCTAGGAACAGTATTGGCTAGTACATAGAGAGCACTTGCCTTGTATTAGGCATCATATAAGCACTTTATAGGCAACATGTTATTTAATTGTCACATCAACCCTGTGAGGTAGTTACCGTTATAAAACTCATTTGATGGAAGAACTATTACTTGTCTAAATGGAAATATCTCTTTCACTGTATCGATCTGCCATCCCTAGATACCATGTGCATAAGAATCAGCTGAGATACTGAGCTGGAGATGCCCTGGTCCTCTGGTCCTACCTTCAGAAATTTGGGGTGGTGTTTCAGGAATTTACATTTTTAAAAAGTGTCCATGTGATTCTGATTCATATGGTTGGAAGTCCCACATTTAGGTACACTGGTAAGATATTTACTTATGACTTTGAAATAAGGGCTATGTGATGATGGAGCAAGGAATCATTTTCTCTCAAAAGGCAGAGAAACTAGTTGAGGGTAGAGCTGTTTCAACTGTTTCCAGTGCCTGGTTTAGATGGGAGATTCTAATTCTCTACTTTCCTATCTATTTATTTAGCAAGAAAGAGTTTTTCCCTTAAGAAAAGTGATTGCTGTAAAGGTAAATCCATGGTAGTCACATGTAGGAAGGGATAGAATCAGTTAATACCTTTGGACCATGAGTATCCAGCCCTGCAGTCCCTCTTGACATGTCCCCCAGCAAATGCCTTTATGGCACCCATCTTTTCTCAGTCTTAGACAATAGCTAATCTATATCAATTGAACATGTGATGAGTCTCTACAATGTGGATGCTATGGATATAGATAAAGCTTTGTTCCTGCCTTCTAGGGACTAACACTTTAAGTGGAAGAAGCAAACATTTTATTCAACTAACTCAAGTATAAGTTCTACAAGGAACTAAAGTGATCTAAAGAAATACCTTTCCTTCCTTCCTTCCTTTATACCTTCCTTCCTTCCACCCTTCTTGAGTACTAACTATATATGAGTCCCTGTGCTAGGTATTAGGGCTAGAACAAAAAGTCCTAGGGCTGAATATCCAGTGGAGGATGGAGTTCAGTGGGCTGCTGTTATGACTGCAGTATATGCAAAGTGTTGTGAGAACACCAAGGAAGCTACAGCAAATTTCTGGATGACTTCAGTGAAAAAGTACCAACTGAAAATAATCTAGATGGACAAATCGGAGTTTACCAGCAAGCCCAGATAAGGTAAAGAACATTTTAAGTCAAGGAGGCACAATGTACCGAGGTACTGAGGTGTAAAGAAACAGAGCACATTCCTATTCGGAGAACTAGATGTCGCTTGGCACAGTTGGTGAGCAGGGCGTGTGTGTGTGGTGGAGTGGGACAGGAAGAACAGAGAGGGGAGGCTGAAAAGATACTGTGGGGAAGGTTGGGAAGGGCTTTGCATGTCATTCTAAAGAAAGGGATTAAAGGGTTTTAAAATAGATGACCAACCATGCTGGCTTGCCTGGACCCTCTGGGCATTAGCACTGAAAACTCACATCCGGAGAAGGCCCTCAGTCCTAGACAAATTGGGATGGTTGGTCACTGTAGGAAGGAATTGAAAGCAGCTTTAGGAAGGTAACTCTGTAGCAGGGTGGGCAACAGTGGGGGCACAAATGGAACTGGAAACAGTGGCTCTCACTATGATTCTAGTGAGCGTAGACTGAACTAACAGAGTAGTGTCAGGGATGGAACAGAAGAGACCATATTTGAGAAAAATATAGGAGACAATCCATAGCCTTTGAACCAATTAGAGGAGGGGCAGAATGATGAAGGGAATTCCGAGATTTCTGAGTCATATAACTGGCTGTGTGGTGGTGGTGTGGATTCAGAGAGAGAAGAGGGTGTGACTAATGAGTCTGGTTTTAAACTTGTGATTAATTGTGATTGAGGGAGCTTTGTAGAAGGATTTGACTTGAATAGTACTTTTAAAGATTACTATGATTTTCCCCCCTAAGAGAAAGAACAACGAGGTAGGGGCAGGCATTTGCAAAACAAAAACAAACAAAAATTCTGCTTGAATAAAGCATGTTAGTGGATAAGACAGGGTATTACTAGGAATGGTGCTTAGATATAGGACACACTCATTTTAAGTACAACTTTGCCTGATATGACTCTGATTAGACTGAGGGAAAAAAGAGGAGAGGTCTTGTTTTGCTATAAATATAGGATAAGGCAAGGCTATGCACCTGATACGTCATGGATGGCACTGGGGTGCTACAGGCCCATTACAGGGATTCTTATAGGAATGTTCAGATGGTGTCCCCTGCAGCTTTAAGTAGCATCATCTACTCATCAGATCTGCACTGTGCAAATATTGTCATTTTTCTATGGATACTATTATATCAAAAAGATTTGGAAGCACTGTGCTAAGGAAATCCCTTCTTTGGTTTATAGTCAAGCTTAAATTGACATAAAATTGCACCTACATTTTTATTGGAATGCAAAATAACAAAACAAAAATTCAATTCTCTTTTTTCTTTCTGGCTCACAGACTTTATTCTTTCCCTAGCTTTACTGAGATATAATTACATATAACATTGTGTGAGTTTAAGAGGTACAGTGTGATTTATATATATATTGTGAAATGGTTGAGTTCTTTATAAACAGAAGCTTTGGACTTTTTTTTTTTTTGACCATTTCCTTGTGAGATAAATGTTATTATTTCTTAAAAAAACCCATTAAATAAAAGCAGCCGAAGACTAGGTCATTTGTTGGTTGTCTTTGTGTAACATCTGAAATTGTGGGAAGGTAGCTATTAGCATTTGAACTCTTGCGGAGGCGCTGACCATTCCATAAGTCATTATCATGAAACAGGGTAAGAGTGAGATTAAAAGAACCAGCAAAAGCAAGATGATAATCATGTAAGAGTATGTGACATTCTGCCTTTCTTTTATTGTGAAATATGATATAATATCTATATAAAAGTGCATGAAATATTTTTGTGCAGCTTAATGGATAATTATAAAGTGAACAATCACTAACTATTATCTAGGCTAAGAAATAGAATAATGCCAAGCCAGTTTGGAAAAACCAGTCGTAGTGGATATTAGTGGGTCCATCGAAAAATCTGAATATAGTTTGGGTATAAGTTTAGATAAAAACACACTGAACCTGGAGAAATGGAGGCCAGGGGGTGAAAAAGCAGATTATAAAAGAGCAAGCATTTACAGTATGGCTTCATTTTGATAAAAGAAACAACATACATGCAGTGAGTTGTTAACTGCGATAACCTCTGGGTTGTGGGATTATGAAGTTCTTACTTGTTCTTTTAATTTTTATCTATTTGTGTATTTATTTTATAATATCATATTTTAAAAAATGAAGTATAGTTGATATACAATGTTGTATGTTACAGGTATACAATATAGTGATTTCACAATTTTTAAAGGTTAGGGTATAATTATTCTAAAATGTTGGCTATATTCCCCATGCTGTGCAGTACATCCTTGTAGCTTATTTTATACCTGATAGTTTGTCCCTCTTAATGCTCCACCCCCATCTTGCCCCTCTCCCCACTGGTAACCACTAGTTCCTTCTCTATATCTGTGAGTCTGTTTCCTTTCTATTATATTCACTAGTTTGCTGTACTATTTTAGCTTCCACATGTAAGTGATATCTTACAGTATTTGTCTTTCTCTGTCTGACTTACTTCACTTAGCGTAATGCCCTCCAAGTCCATCCATGCTGTACACCAGAAACTAATACAACATTTTAAATCAACTGTACTTCAATTAAAAAGCAAGCAAAAACAAAGCCCATTTAAAATATGGGCAGAAGAACTGAAGAGATGTTTTTCCAAAAGAGGAAATGCAGATGGCCAACAGGAGCATGAAAAGCTGTTCAACATCACTAATATCAGGGAAATGCAAATCGAAAGTACAATGAGACAGCATCTCACACCTATCAGAATGGCCATCATCAAAAAGAACACTCGTAACAACTGTTGGCAAGGATGTGGGGAAAAGGGAATCCTTGTACACTGTTGGTGGGAATGCAAATTGGTACAGCCACCATGGAAAACAATATGGAGGCTTCTCAAAAACCCAAAAATAGAACCACCACATGGCCCAGCAATTCCACTCCTGGGCATATACCTGAGAAAAACAAGAACGTTAACTCAAAAAGATACATACACCCCCCTATTAACCGCAGCCGAGACACAGAAGCATCCTAAGTGCACATCAAAAGATGAATGGATAAAGATGTAGCATATATATGCAATGAATTAGAACTCACCCACACAAAAAAAGGATATTTTGCTATTTACTGCCCTTCATTCACTTTCTTTTTGCATGAAGTTTTTATTTGTATTTTCCTTTTTTGATCTTTAAAATTTGCATGTATTTCTTCTGTAACAACAAAAACAAAACAAAACACCCTGCAATGATGTCATAACTATTTAGCCCAGCACTGAATGTCACGAATTACCCTTTATCAGTTGGGGGTGGCATCCCAGGATATTTCAAAAAGGTAGATTCTCCCAAACAATTTTTCATTTTTATCGGGTCACTCATTTCCCCATCACCTGTCCTAATTTCATCATCTGCCACTTCAGTCCATTTGCTTGAGATTCCCCAGCAGAGTAAGAGGCCCCTTCTCTGTCTGTCAAAACCAGAATCATGCATCTTGGCTTGATGGTACCATCTTACAGAACTGTGAGAAACCTTCCCCAAGGCGATGCTCAAGTCTGAGTACCAGTTATGGAAGTGAATCAGGTAGTCTTGTCACCCTTGGGAAATCCGATGCTTGGCTGATGAATATGACACAGTGGTCAGGAAGTCAGACGGTGACCTGCCAGCTCCCATTCTCCGGACCAAGCACAGGGCTTTCCACAGGTGGCATGCTCCCTCTTCCAGAGGACTATCTGATGGTCTCAAGCAGGTGGTCTGCACAGGACGATGGCAGCCATTTGCACAAGTGGTGCAATAGAGACCACTCTCTATTTTTCCTTAAAAGACTATTGAAAACTTGAGTGAAGACCACGTGGGCAGGCATCTCCATGGAAGGGATTTATGACCTTAGATGTGCACCCACGAGGGGTCACATAGATGCATGCTGGCCACATAGATGACGTTTGTGAGGTTCCTGTTACTTGTAAGAACTATAGGTATCAAAATTGAGAGGGACTCAGAGATCATATAATTCATCTTCCTCTGTTAGTGATGGTGAAACTGAGGCCCAGAGAAGGGAAAGGGATTTTTTAATAGACTTTAGTTCAGACTAAAGCTCAGCCTTTCCCATCTCCAAGACGATGCTTTTTCTCCCCCTACTTGCAGGACAGTGCTGCAACCTGTCTGTCGGCTACGACTCTCACTCTCAATAAGTCTTAGCATTATTACTATGGGTTCAAGGACTTGTGTGCCCACCAAGCAATGACCAAGCCTCCATAAGCAAAAGTAGAACTCAATCATTTGAGAGTATTTAATAATAAATCGAAACCCATATGGTCACTGCCTAAGTCAGAGGATAGAACAGTGCTAGCATTCCAGATGTTTTTCTGGGGTCCCTTAACTATAACCCATCTCTGTCACCTTCCCTCAGTGTAGAGGTAACCTCTTACCTGACTTCTATAATTATTATTTTCTTGCCTTAAAAGTTTTTTTTCTAACCACATATGCATTCCATAGCAATGTTTTTGAAGTTTTTATAATTGAAATCAATCACGTATTCTTTTGTGTTTTGTTTCTTACACTTATTTGTGAGATGTATTCCTATTATCGCATAAAATTAGAGTTGATTCATTTTCAATTGCACCAGGATATATTATTGTAAGACTATACTAAAAAACAAAGTCAGTTTCATTGTGGATGGACTTTTGGATGGTTTCCAGTTTTGAGTTTTTCTTGTTCATATCTCCTGGGCCACATGTGCACACATTTCTGCAGAGAAGGTTTTCACGAGTGGAATTGCTGGGTCACACCGTATGCATAAATTTCACCTTGCTATATAGTGCCAAACTGCGTTCCAAAGTGGTTTTAACAATTTGCCTCTCACCAGCAATGTTAAGAAAGGGCTCCTCCTTCCAAATCAGGGTGGTAACCATTGTTCTAGGCATGCTTTTACCCCACCTCCACTATATGGTAAACATTTCAAGCCATCTCAACAAGAGAGCTTGGTAATAAACATAGTGATTGTTGAAATGATTTTTATCTACATAATCTGTTGTTTACACATCGACTTGGAATGGAAGATCAATATATTTACACGGATTTTGTGTTGTTTGGACAGATAGAAATGGAGTTGTTCTGGTTGGGAGGAAAGTGTTTGTGTGTGTGCGTGCATGAGGTGGGTGACCGGGAGCTCAGAGTACCACCTTCCAGGCTTTAGCCCGGTGTCTGGCACAGAGTGTAATTATTAGTAAGATTGCCTGAAAATGAAACAGGCTTCCCCAGGAAGTAGAGTTTGCTTCATTGCAGGTGTGGGAGTCCCATGTTGTGAAAGAAATGCAGGAGCAGATCATCTCAGATCCTGCCCTCTCTCAGAATTCTTGTAGCGTATTTCCCTCTCCTTCATTTTCTAAAACTTGATGGTAAGTGACAAACAGTAATACCTGAAGCTAAAGACAAATCACACCACTTGAGAATACAATTTATTGTCGATACATTTTCCATTGATCAAAGAGTCTAACTTTGGGAGGAGATCATGGCTTTTCCGGTCCTTTCTCTCTCTGTGTGCCCTCGTTTGAGAGTTCTCCAAAGATCTCAGATCTGTTCTCTGAAAAATGGTGTTTGACTGGACATTTGCTCAGAGTCGTCAGACGCTAACAGTCTGTAATCGCCATTTTTGGCTTCTCTAGTTAGCAGTCTAGTTGTATTCTACAACATTATCAGAGCCATTTGTTCACTCAGAAAATATCAGTGGGCCTGTTATGTTCCAGGAACTGTTCTCTGTGCCAGGGATCCAGCAATGAACAAGACAGATCAAAACTCTGTGCTTGTGAAACTTAGATTCTAGAAACAGCTCACACACACACAAAATAAACAAATAAGAAAAGTATCAGACAGCGATGAGGGCTGGTAGAGATTTTAAAAGGATGCTGTGAAGAGACTGACTGGATGGCTTCTTTAGCCTGTGTGCTCAGGGAAGCCGAGATCTGAGTGATAAGGAGGGACCAGCCATGTCAGAGCGTCCCTGAGGGCTTATCAGTTAACCTTGAGTCAAACTGCCCTCTAAGAACAACTTGTATTTTGAGTGGCGCTTTCATCACTGCTGTCCCATTCCATTGTCAATAACAGTTTTCTGAAGTAGGCATTATTATTATTATTTTTTAGGTGGGATAGTGATTTCCAGTTAAAATTAGTAAGTGACAGAAACAAATCTTGAACTCAGTGTTTGGTCTTTAAATGTAGCTTTTCCCCTGTTCTGCCCGGCCTTGGCCCTTTCTTCAGTGGTGGCTGCCCAGACAGGATGGGGTCCCAGACGCTGATCTGTCCGAGCCCCACTTGTCTCACACTACTCAGACATCACCAGCAAGAGAGGTTGTAGTTCTAGCATTCCACGGGAACCTAGAAAACTCCTCTTGCCCAAGATGACCAGACCAGAAGATTAAGATGTTGCCTGCAGAAACCACTGTGTGGTTGCTGGGTGGAGTCCTTCCTGCCTATTTCCTCTCTCTCTCTCTGCAGTTCGAAGCTTGCGAAAACCTGTTTGAGGGCAACCTAAGAACTTGTCTGGGCGGTGCATCCATTAGCTCAAATGTGAACAATCAGCAAGAGTTCAAGCACTGTCCCTGGTGACACCTGCCAGTTGAGAATTTCAAGGAGCTGGGGTGGGAGCGTCTTTATGAGAGGCTTCTTGGTAGAATGAGTTTCCACTGTTACCTACAAGCTGGGTGACTCTGGGGACTTTCCTTAACCCCCTGGAAACTTACCTTCCTTATTCTCACCCACACGGTTGTTACCTTCTTTATCGGGTTGTGAGAGAATATGGAAAAATATATATTCAGGGTGACTAGGAAATAACGAAAGTTATTATTCACATGAACTGTGTGTTTTCATGATGTTCAGCTGAGTTTGGGTGGACAGTTAGCCATAGGGCAGGGTGTCACCACCCTGTCTGCCACTGATGGGTGGGACAGATTCCTTTTCTGCCAGCCAACAGGTGTGACAAGGAGGAGTTTCCACAGCCCATGCTGGCAGCCTTCTGGGCTGAGAAAAGGTTGCCTTGATTAGGTCAAAGGACCCCAGGCATTTCTGTTTTTCCTGTTTCCATAACCAGAATGCCGCCCAGCTGGTGACTTTGCCTGAAGACCGCAGCTTTAGGGGAGTCATGGGAAGTCCACTTGCTGGCTGTAGAGGGGGAAGGATGTAGGTGCAGCTTTGAAGTGTTCAGCAGACTTTCTGGGTCAGTGACTAGCTGGAGTAGGGTACATGTCCTGAAATCCCAAAGTCCCACCAAAGGTGCATTATATGGCCGTAGAGTATGAGGTTGATTGTAACATCACAGTACATTGACCTGTAGTTACCTTTTATTTTTTTTGAGTTGGCCAAAGATCAGAGGGAAATTTTATTTATTTAAAATTTTCTTTTATTGAAGTATAGTTGATTTGTAATGTTGTGTTAGTTTCAGGTGTACAGCAAAGTGATTCAGTTATACATACACATATATACTCCTTTCCAGATTCCTTTGCTTTATAGATTATTACAAGATATTGATTACAGTTCCCTGGGCTATACAGTAGGTCCTTATTGGTTATCTGTTTTATATATAGTAGTATGTTTATGTTAATCCCAAACTCCTAATTTATCCCTCCTCACCCTCTTTCCCCTTTGGTAGCCATAATTTGTTTTTGGTTTGTAAATAAGTTCATTTGAATCATTTTTTTTTAGATTCCACATATAAGTGATATCATATATTTGTCTTTCTCTGTCTGACTTACTTCACTTAATATGATCATCTCTAAGTCCATCCACGTTGTTGCAAATGGCATTGTTTCATTCTTTTTTATGGCTGAGTAATATCTCATTGTGTGTATATATGTACATGTATATGTTACATCTTCTTTATCCATTCTTCTGTCGATGGGCATTTTGACCTGTAACACCTTAAACTGACATTTTGTCCTTGAATACAC
This sequence comes from Camelus ferus, assembly GCF_009834535.1. Taxonomy (NCBI): domain Eukaryota; kingdom Metazoa; phylum Chordata; class Mammalia; order Artiodactyla; family Camelidae; genus Camelus; species Camelus ferus. The sequence goes on from NC_045696.1 coordinate 63,997,880, forward strand.
TCCATGTTTCCAGACTTTGTACCTTTGATCACTTTCCTTCACTTGGAGTGCCCTTTCTCATCTGCTTCTTTCCCGACTCCTGAAGTTCTAACAACTGTCTCCAAGTCCACCTCAAGTAACAATTATCCTGTCAAGCTTTTCCTAATTATCATCTCAGTAGGATATCACCATCATTCTAAAGTGACAGCATGTTTCCCTCTGTGCTTTTCACATGACACTTCATATTTTCTTAATCATATTTTTTCCCTTTATTAGGTTTTTTTGGGAGGGGGTTAATTAGGTTTGTTTGTTTGTTTATTTAATGGAGGTACTGGAGATTGAACCCAGGACCTCATGCATGCTAAGCAAGTGCTCTACCACTGAGCTATACCCTCCCCACTTCAATCATAATTTTTAATCTATCACCTTTCCTCTCAGCCTCTTGAGGGTGGGAAATTTATCTCTGGCAGATCTACCTTACCCATGACTTTAGACACAGTGGGCAATTTGAATGGAACTGAAGCAAAGACACCTTGAAGACTTTATGCTGGGGACGCAGCACCTAGACATTTTGCTGAGGAGTTCCTCGGTCCTGGGCCTGACAGTGCCACCATGCTGTTTCCCAGAGCAGTTGTGTGGGGTAATGCTGTATGAGCAATCTAGGAATTATTGGCCAGAGAGGTGGCACTCCAAGGCTAGGAATGAGAGAGGAGTGAAATTGCAAAGCTGGGAATGAAATTAAGTGACAGTCCAAGTGTCTGTCACAGGACAGCAAAAGACAGCCAGGCCACCAGACTTCCAAGGGTCCCCCTCGAGGCTTGTGGGGGACACCACTCAGTGGATGTCAACACTGTTAATGGAAAATGGACTCAGCTGTCAAGCAGTCACTGTTGGAGAGTATTTCTAACATATTTTAAAAATAGTTTCTTTGTAAAGCAATTTCCAAGACTGAGAAATTAGCACAGTTCACCCAAAGGTAATTGTGAACACACTCTGGGCCAGAGCAGGAGCCTGTGGGGCAGATGTCCAGATCAGTTTGTCCCTTTCAGCCCAGGCCCTTGGTTTGTCTCTGTTGAAGGTGAGGAGTTTGGGAAACTCAGTCTTACCTTTAGCATCTTTTCAACTCCTGGAGAAAGACAATAAGGAGGAAGAAAAAGAAAAACACTTGTTCAAGAAACCTAGCCTTACAAACTAACTTCAGTGTAATTTAAATGATGGGACAGTTAAAATTTCCTAATCGCCCATGGGGCAGTATCTGGGGGTTGCTGATGCTTCCTCTTTTTTTATCCCCACTACCTTGATCTAATTTTTAGAGTCTCCAGAAACAGGCAAGGACTATGGGAACCAGACATCACCTGCTCATTTAAAGGGGCCACCTCTTACTAATTCCAGCTGATTCTTTCTTTCTTTTTCCCCCAGAACTTCAGGGGCTCACAATTAGATTGTCCATAATTTTTGGTTCATGACATACTCGTTATTTGCCCATGCTGGATTCCATTAATTTAGTTAGTTGCTTAATTCCTTACAATAATGCATGACCCCACCAGTCAAACAGAAGCTAGAATTTTGACCATGACCTACATTTGACAACTTGGCCCCTCTTTCTCCACCTTCAGCCCAATAGAAGTAACTGTTTGTCCTGTACCACGTGTTCATCACTCCCTTCCTTTCCATTCTATGTAGTTTTCTTTTATCTAAGTGTATCCTAAAAATAATTTTTACCTTTTAATTGTTTTTAACTTTATAAAAAGATTATCATGCCGTTGCAATCCTGTACATTGGTTGTTCTCACTTACTGTTATATTACTAAGTCATCCCGGCTGTCGGGCACTGCTGGGAGTTGATTCTTTTGAAGTGCTGTACCAGAGCCTGTGGTGGGAACACACCACGCCATGCTGCATCATCTTCTCTCACTGCGTGGTGTTGGGTTAGTTCCTGGGCTCCTTTTACGTGTTTCCTGGAGACCTCTAGTTGATTCTTGTGGTACAAGAGTGTGGGTTTAGTAGAGTCACAATTTTTGATTTATTCATTTATTTTTATTGAAGTATAGTCAGTCTACAATGCTGTGTCAATTTCTGATGTATAGCATAATGTTTCAGTCATATATATATATATATACATATATTCATTTTTCTTTATAGGTTACTAACAAGATACTGAATATAGTTCCCTGTGCTATACCGAATAAACTTACTGTTTATTTTATATATAGTAGTTAGTATCTGCAAATCTCAAACTCCCAATTTATCCCTGATTTATTATTTTTTTAAATGGTAGAATTTTTATGTGAAGATAACTCAGGGACCAATTTGAAGTTTTTAAGAAATACCAGGCTAACAGGAAACCTGTCTTCAGGCCATTCTTTTTGAGCCTCCAGTTTAAGATTTTTGGATTAGGTCATCCACGTTGAGAATTACTCACCTGCATCTAGAAGTTAAATTAACTTAGAGGCCACTTAGGAAATCATTCTTTGGCATGAAAGAGTGGCAAAAAAGAAAAGGACTGAGGCAAAAATTCGAATCAAATTTGTGGTTAAGATCAGCAGTGAGGTCAACTGCATTCCTTTAGCTTAATTTGTGGCGGTTGTGTGGAAATTGCAGCAAAACATTCTCTTCACGCACCAGGTTTGGAAATAAGGGGAAAGAGATTATCTTTAGGGAGGTAAACTTTTAAAAAATGAATCACTTACATTTTCAAATATTTAATGAAGCCAGTCGAGAAAAGCAAAATCGTCTTAAAGAGAATAAATGGCTCCCAGGCCAACAGGATTTGATAGTAATTGATTGAATATACTGAAAGAAGTCATGTCAGTCAGGGAGTTAGAGAAGATTCCAGAGCCCAGTTTAAGCCTTGTGTTTACATGAGCTCCCCTGGCAGGACAATCACAGCTGTGGAGACGGTGCTATTGGGACGATTACAAACTCTTAACATCTGCACATCTGCTCAGTGTGGCCGGTGCATACATCTCCCTCTCTCATGATGTTCCAACCTCTGAGCCCTGGGTAACTTGAGTCTTCCCTGTTCTGCTGGCAGCCTCTGGGACTATAAGACTTAGAGCCGTTCTCAGGACTTGGTGGGCCCCCAGGTGATGATACCACCTGATGGAGCTTCTTGGAGTCCGCCACCACTCCGCTCTTGCTGTCCCCCTCTGGGACCCCACCCCCCCGCCCCACATTTCCATAAGCCCCAGTCTTCACGCTTCCTCTGTTCACTAAGTACTTACTTATTGCCAGGCCCCAAGGTCACGTTCTTAGTGTAAACTCTGAAAAATCAGCCTGGATATAGCCTTATGAACCCTCTAATACAGGGTCTTTTCTAGACTATGGGAACCCCCTGAATCTCTACGAAGAACTTTAGGTATGTGTGTTCTTGGGGAGAAAGTCTGTAGACTCTTAGGGGGTTCTTTTGGCTAAGGTGGCTTAGACCGTTGCTTCGAGGAGCAAAATTTGACTTCTTGAGCACGGAGGTTCTGCAGGGAGAAGGCCTGTACACCTGGAAGCCAGACTTTAAGCCCTTAGGGATGCAAAGGCTGTAGATGCCCAGGGACAGAGGGAGGAGGAGGATGTGTGGGTCGGCGGGGGCTAAAGAAAGGGACAGCACGCTATTCGGTAATGCACGTAGACTGCCATGAGGGTGATATTCTTTGGACATTTTCCTAACATTTTTTTTTTTTTCTGATTGATTTCTTTTTATGGGAGGGAGGAGTAGGTGGAGGGCTAGGTAGCAGGGACCGTTCCCTTAAGCATTTTCAGGGACATGGAACGCGCCCCGTAATGCAGGAAGGAAATTGCTATGGGGCAATACAAAACAGCACTGTACTAATTTTTGCAATTTTAAATCCAGTAGCTATTAATAGCCCCTGCAATGCAGTTAACTCCAAGTCAGTACAGTTCAACTCACTCCAACAAGCAATAACTGAATGCTCTTTGTCCACATTATTTCAGCTTTTCTATTGAAAAGTTCAATAGGTTAACGGGTCATGAGCTACTAACTGGTGGTGTCATATCCACAGATTGAAAGCAGGTAAGCTTTTAGAGTAACACTGTGGTATCATTAGGGGATCTTCCCTGGCTTGCCTGGAGTACTTCTGGTCTACCTGCACTGTTTTGGTGTTACTGCTAATAGCACCCCATTCAGATGACAATTTATTTGGTCGCTCCTCTATATAACTCTTTTATTGCTCTAACCTTATTTAATTTTTGTCTGTTTATTTGTTTCTTGAGCTTCCTATTAAACTAATGAGCTTCCTGAGGCTGGAAACATTTTCTCATTCATCTCTGTGTCTAGCACAAGGATGCGATTTGGTGGACACTTAAAAAAACATTGAACTGAATTTAAATTGAACTGAAATTAAAAACAGAATAAAGAAGAGCCTTAGAGTAGAAATAGGTCAGCTCACATTGTCTTCCATGTGCTGTCAAGATCTGGACTGGAGGCCCAGGTCTGAGTTACTATGAGCCTTGTGCCTTGGGAAACGTATTTAATCTTTTGCAACGAAATGCAAGTGTGTGTAAGGTGCTTAGTGAAAAGCTTTTAAGTGCTCAGTCAATGTTAGGTTCTGTCATTGTTTCCAAATCATTAGTTGCTAATAATAACTATTACTAAAATAACTTGAAATTCCAGCTTTCTTAGCTGGAAATGGAAGGTAAGAATTCCTGCTTTATTTTGATAATGAACATGAAGACACTTTGGAAACTACAGAGAGCTCTAATTGCATAGCCTGTAAAAGAAGGCAGGTAACAGAGAGATTGATGCTCATAGAACCAGCATAACTCGGGCAAATTATATGGGGACTCAGTTGAATGGCAAGATAAAGAAGCTTTTAAATATTTTTAAAAGATGATTTTTTAAAATAGGGCCAGGTGGAAAGGGCGGGTAGAAGGTGATCTGTTCCAAAGTGTAGGAACATGATAAAAGCACATGGGAATAGATGGTGGGATGGACTTGGGACAGATCTGGAATTTAGGATTGGGACCATACTCCATAAGGGTCTGACAAAGCATTGCTTCCGGCATGATAAGGGGACAGAACCATTCCAGCCTTGGCATCTGGGGAGCAACAGCTTGAGTATGCATGTCAGGATTGACATGCTACTTTGCAAAATCAGTCAAGAGCTTGTATTTCTGAGGTGAGGTGAGCATTTTATCAAAGGCACGCCAGATGTGGCCGAGAGCTGAGAAAAACATTCAGCACCTGCGTGCACTGCTAATAAGAGGAAGTAACCTCCTAATTACATATGAAAGCAGCTTTCAGCCCAGAAGCACAGAAACTTTTCTGATAATATATCTTCATCAAATGAGAAAGAGAAGTTGGTGGCTTTAAAGTTACATGTTCCAGATCCTTCATCCTAACAGGCAATTCTAACAAAAGTAGAACTGTTGACACTAGGAATTCTTAGATCTAAATGCTGATAAACCCAGGGGTTGAATTTCAGGTCTATGTTCAGGAAATGGTGAAGTAGTGGGAGCAGCAGCAGTGGTAGTAAATGCTTATGTAGCATTTATGTATAGTAACTCATTTAAATGTCAGAGCAGCCCTGTGAAGTGGGTACCATCGCCACCACCCGCATTTTATGGGTGACAAACTGAGGAATAAAGAGGTTAACTAACTTGTTCAAGGTCACACCCAGGAAGGGGTAGACTAGGCTTTGAACTCTAATAGTCTTCACCCAGAGAATGTGCTTTTCCCCCAGGCACTCTGCTTCCTGTCAGTTGCAGCCATTATAACCAATATAAAGTGCACCTGCAGCTTATTGGGGTAGAGCCTTGGAACTCTGGCCATACACTTCAGGGCTGGTTTTCCATTCTGTCCCAGGCTTCACTTGGAAAGAAGAAGTTTGTCCAGATTATAAATTTGTTAGAGGTCAGACTCTTATCTTCTTCATATTTGTATCCTCCAGGGTCTCCTGACCCCTCATAGCAGCTGCTCGGTAAGCACGAGTTGAAATAAATCAAATCGTCTCTATGGTTTCCCCCCACCCCTCGACATAACATTCTTTTTGTTACTGAACAAGAGAGGAGGGTGGGAATGCATAGCTCTACCCCAAACCTCCAAAGACAAGTTAGGATTTAGTTGTTATCTTCGTGTGGTCAAATACTTTCACCAAATCCTGACTCCAAACTCAAGACCTGGTTCTTGTACCTCCTGCCCACGGTGCTGCTGATCCCAGCCAAGGGAATCATTCATTGCTGCTGCTGCTGCCTCATTCTTCTGTCACATGGCTCGTGGGCACCTCTGTGAAGGCTGTGGAGCAAGCACAAGACTTGGAGGCTGACGGATCTAGGTTTGAACGTTGGCAGCAGAACTTGCCAGCTGTGTGGCCTTGGACAAGTCATTACATGCAGACTTTCTGAGCTCAGCCTCATCATTTATGAAGTGAGGGTAACATTATCCTACTCAGGGGATGCTTGAGAGACTTAAACAAGATAAGGATGGGGAGGAATAAATTAGGGGTTGGGATTAACAGACATTCTCTCTCTCTCTATATATATAAAATAGCTAAACAACAAGGACCTATTGTATTGCTCAGGGAACTATATTCAATTTCTTGTAACAACATATAATGGAAAAGAATCTGAAAATAAAAAATATACATGCATGTATGTATATAACTGAATCACTTTGCTGTACACTTGAAACTAACATTACAAATCAACTATCCTTCAATTAAAAAAAAAAAAAAAGGAAATAGTAAAAATACAAAAACAAAAAAACCCCAAACCCCAAAGATAATGTATCACGTAGTATAGGTTTGGCATCAGAGTGGTCACATGCTAAAATTGTAGAAACTGAATTTCCCAGTTAGATTCCAACTTCTTGGAGGCCTGGGATCGTGTATTACACTTTGCCAGGAGTCTTTCTCCCCACTTTTGTAACTAAGCAGGACCATGTGGGGCCTTCCCAGGACAGACCCCTCCCCCATAACCTCTGCTGTAGCTCCTCTCTGAAGTACCCACATAGTAATATCTCATGTATATTTCCTGATATTTCAGATGCTTAAAACCACCAGCAAATGAGAGAAAATGAACTACTTAATGATCGGGAGCGCGTGGCCCCAGACCTTCTGGCGCCTAGGGGTTGACAGTGTTGACCGCCCTGTTACCTCAGCGCCCACCAATCAGAGAATTGTGCACGAGCTGATCACGTACCCTCAACCCCACCTCCTTTAAAGGCCTATGCTTTGCTGAAACTTTTTGGGGAGTTCAGGATTTTCTTGGACATAAGCCTCCTTGTCCTCCTTCCTCAGCTCTGTGATAAACCTTTCTCTGCTCCAAAATTGGACGTTTCAGTTTGTTTGGCCTCATGGTGCAGCGGGCACATGAACTTGCATTCGGTAACCCTTTTTCCACCCCTCATTCTGTCCTCCTTTCACCCTCCTCCACTTTTTCATTCTCTGCCCCCCAGTTTTATCGCCCAAATTCCAGTTTGTTCCTTTGTTGTTTATTGTGCTTATTCGGGATCATTTTGGTTCTGTCCCAGGAGATATTTGGCTACCGGACTCAGAGCTGCCGGAAAACCCTCTGCCTTGCCGGCTCCATTTTCTCCTTTGGGATTCTCCCCTTGGTGTTTTACTGGAGACCCGCTTGGCACGTGTGGGCAAACTGCATCCCGTGTTCCTTGCAAGAAGCAGATGTCGTGCTGCTGAGGACAACAGTAAGTATGTCCCCGGTCTTGTACCTTGCGGCCTTTTCCCCCGGACGTCTTGTGATGGGATGGCTGTGGGGAGAGGGGCGCAGGGCAGGCGGCAGCTGGAGGTTCCAGCCTTTGGTTCTGTCACAGCCTTTCATTTATTTACCAAGAGTTCAATAATTTGTGTATGATGGGATTTCATGAAGAAGACCTATGTCACAGGGTAGTCCTTTTAAAACTGTGATTTTAGTGAATATTGGAGTAGGGAATAATCATGTTATTGGCTAAAAGTAATAGGTAGTGTGAAGGGAAGTCAGGCTCCAGGCAGTAACATTCACACTCATTTTTCCCCTGCATCCTGACATATCCATGCTTATCCCAGCCCTCCTCCAGTGGAGCATCCCTGGGGGAAGGGAGGAAGGAGAAGGGGGAGGAGATGGGAAGCAACCTCCCCCACCCGGCAGAGGATACAGTCTTCCACAGCTCCTTGAGGGAGCCACGGTTCTTGGTAAGGGTGTATTACATCCTGCAGACGTGCTAGGGTAAAAATGCAGCCATCTTGTCCCCGAGGTCATTGCCCTTTTCTGCTAATACCAGGTCCTGGTGTCAGGTGAGAGTCCCTATATTCTCTTTGACACTGACACTCATCACACTTAGGCGATGAGCACTGTTCTTGCTGGAGTGTCAGCTCCACAAGAGAGGGGACCATTTCCAACTTGCTAATTGCTGCATCCCTAGATACTGCACGGGGTACAGATTCCATAAATGCGTGGTGGTTGACAGGCTAAAGTAGATATTCCTCTTGATAAGAGTCAAAGTACAGTCTCACAGAGGACCCATTTCTGTCTGTCTTTTACTGAGTGGGTCTCCCAATGCATCAGCCCAAAAGACCCAGAACGACAACCCAATTCTAGATAAATCAAACTCTACTGGCTGTTAGCTTTTTTTATGTACAACAACCTCTCTAAACATTTTCTTTATTGCAGCAGGAGGAGAGGACAGCAACTAGTCTTATAACTGATGAAAAAACAAAAGTTCCACAATTCAATCTAATGGAGTTGGGGCTAGACCCCAGGGAAACTAGGACTGGGATGAGGTTTGTCTTTGTGAACTTGGCTTCCCTGGGGTCAGCCCCACCCCTTATTTCTGGATCTTGGCCACTTCAAGAACCACCTATTCTATGCCTCAGCTTAGCTGACATATGAACCATGACACAGGTGACAGCTGAAGCAGTTCCTCCCAACTTCAACTATAATTTAACTCGGATTCTTGGAGAATAAAGTTCAAGACCTTAAGAAGGCTAGATTCTAGTGGAGTAAGAGCAAGTCATATTGATGATGTTAGGCTGCCTCAAGCCATAGTTCATGAAGGCTCAGGGAATCTGCATGAGAGAAGACTGCCTGGTGCTCACCAAGGAAGACTTCGTCCTTTGATGGGGAGGAAATGGGGCCTGGAGAGGGGACACACCCACACTTCTTGGTGAGAGAAGACCTAACCAGGACTAAGTTGCATTTATCCCAGCTCCTAGTTCAAGGCTGTTTCCCATGCAACTGCACCGAGACCAGTAGTTTCCAAACTTCCACAGGCATTGGAATCATCCAGAAGGTTTCTTAACGTAGATTGCTGGGCCCCGTCCCCAGAGTTTCTAATTCTTTAGATTTGGACTGGGCCTCAAGAATTTGCATTTTAAGCCAGTTCTGAAGTGATGCTAATGCTTCTGATAAGGGACCCTACCTTGTGCAACACTGCCGTAGGTAGTCCTCACTCCCATTTATGAGCTCATTTGGTCCTTGGGAGACAAATAGAGGCCTGGATATTTGCTGTATGGCTCACCAATGTATATTTATATAGTTTCAAGGAGAACGATTGATATTTAGCGAAGTGTTGTAAGTGGTCCTCTTACACACAGCCTGAGTGTCTTGCTGGAACGGGTAGAGAGAGATTTGTTTTCCGGGGCTCAGGGTGGAAACATAAAAACTAATGTAAAACTACATCTTTGGGATCCTTTCATAGATCAACCCCCTCCATGTGAACTTAAGGACCTATGAGATTCTTAATTTTGGGCGTGAAAGGAGGATTTGGAAAATACTTTACTCTACCCTGCAGTTACTTCCATTTCTTCCAACTAGTTCTCAGAGGGCAATGCTTTTGCTTCAACAGAAACAACCTCAGAAACAGAAAAGCTTTCTGCCTTTCAGAATGTGCCCCCAGACTCTTCTGATGGGAGAACACCTGGTCGGCAGAGCTGTAAGCTCTGAGGTTGCTAGCAGGGTCAAGGCACAGACAGAAATAAGAGGAAATGAAGAAGGAAATGGCAAGGAAGGGAGCAAAACGAAGGCAATGGAGAAGGAAGTAGGGAAAAGGAAAATGAAGAGGAAGGAAAGAGAAAGAAAGAAAGAAGTAGTAAGATACAAGCTACTATGTGTAAAATAGATAAGGAAGTGTATATTGTACGGCACAGGGAATTATAGCCACAATTTTGTAATAACTTTCAATGGAATATGACTGTAGAAATACTAAATCACTATGCTGTACACTTGAGACTAATATAATACTGTAAATCAACTGTACTTCAATTAAAAAAAAACCTTAAAATTTATAAAGAAAAAAGAAAGATCTGGCAAGAGTGAAAGAAGTAAAAAAGTGCCATCCAACAGGGAAATGGTGCATTTTGGGTTTTGGAATCCAAAGTTTTGAACTTCTAGTCTTAGCACCTTAGATGTGTGATGTCCTTTTTTTTTTTTTTTTTTTTTTTTTTTTTGCGGGGGGAGGTAATTAAGTTTCTTTACTTAAATTTTTTTTCTACTGGAGGTACTGGGGATTGAACCCTGCACCTTGGGCATGCTAGGCACCACTCATTCTACCACTGAGCTGTATCGCCCCCCCCCCCCTTAGCTTTTTACTTAAACTTTCAGGACCTCAGGGTCTCTATTTATAAAACAGGTCTAGTAAAATGCACTTGTCCTTTCTTGGTTTGGTGTGAGGATGAAGCGAGATCACATATGTAACAGCCATTCACAAACTGTAAAATGCATTATCAAAGACCATTTTGATTGTGTGTGTGTGTGTGTGTTTGTGTGTGTGTGTGTTGTTGCTCAAGCAGCTCCACATGCTTGCTGTATAAAAGGGCTTTGCTATGGACCAGAAGCACCGATGTCTAATGGCCCTACTCATCTGGATGCTGCATCCTTCCCTCACTAGCCAGGAGCCCTGGCATTTCCTTCCAGGACAGGAGACATGGGGAAGGCGTCCTGTAGCTAGGAATCCCCAGCCGTCATCCGTGTTCAGTCAGGTCACCTCTCCTAGTTGCATGGGGTCAGCTTTGCAACTGGACCAATAGTGGAAGGATTCAAACAGGCATAAGTGCCTTAGGGGGCTGCGTTCCATTCTCCCCCCTCTTTCTTTGCCCTTCTCCCTTTCATTGCTCTCTACAAATAATCAGAGCTATTGAAATCAGCTTCCATCTTGACGTTCTCATCTTGATTTCAACTTTAATTTTTAATTACCTGCTCTTGGGCGTCAGTTTAAATGGATTTGCTATGCCAGAGACTCTCCAAATAAATGAGGTGCTAAATTAGTCTTTATGTAATTAGACAAGAACTCAATTATTTCAAACACTTTTACTCTGAGAGCCTTAGATTAAAATAAGCTTTGGGCACCAATAGTTTAAAAGTCTGCTGTTAGGTTATTTGCATTAAAATGACACCTGAAGAAAGACATTATCTGAATTATAATAGCTGGACAGTAAAGATTTCCCAGGAAGAAAGACTGGGTGACTGATACCTGAAAATGTGTTGCATCTGTTTTTCATGTTATTAAAAAATCAGTACTTGGTATTTATCATCAGTCTCACAGATGTAAGATTACAGATCATTATCACAGATACTGATTAGGTAATCATTTCTTAACACTAAAAAAAATAGTAATGTGATATACCGACTCGAAGTCTTTAGCACCCAGTTTATTTTCTGCTCCCCTTTTCTTATTAAGGACCTCTAAGAATGAGATTTTTCCAAAAGATAAGAGTAATTACATTTTTATTTTATAATGTAAAAAATGGCATTTTATTTATTATTCATCTACTTCTGAATTTTAACCAATATCTGGAGGATGCCACATTGCTATGCAAATAACATGATTTGCATTCATTGGCCTCTTTGAATTCAGATGCTCTTGATGATTTCCATAGTTTTCATCTTTATCATGATTACAAATACATTTTTCCCTTCACTGTCATTGTATGTCGCGTGTTGCCAGAGGCTCCCGAAGTGCAGAGGAGAACTTGTGATGATGGGCTATTAGGCCTGCCTCCGGGCATTTCATTCCAATGCTTTAACGGGGAACGTTTTCCCTTGTTGCACCTAAAGATGTCGTGCAACGGGCTGTAGTTTGAACACTTAGAAATCTGGCAAACCGGCCATGCACATGGCATGCAGAGTCCACCAGCCCACCAGACACTCATCAGCCACCAGTGTCTGTGTTCATGTTTCCTGGATTCCTGCTTCCACCCCTCCCTTCTCCTCTGCAACCTGGTCTCTCCAAGCCCAGGCTCCCCACATCAGCATCATTTTCTAAGGGAACCAGATACTTTGTTTTGTCTATGTTTTTACTCATAAAATTTCTTCTGATATTTCCTATCTCCTTCCTTCATTCGTTCCCTTATTTATTCATTCAGTAAGTATTTATTGAGCATCAATTATGTACCAAACATTGTGATAAGCACTGGGAATACAGTTATGAACAGCCATGGAAATCCCTCTTCTCACACAGTGACATTCTGGAGAGGAGTCAACTCATACACACACACACACCCTCTACACAGTAAACGTACAAAGTAGATGTTCTATCTCTACTTACTAAAACCTACTCATTCCTCAGCCATATACCACCTTCCCTATTAAATCTTTGTTGATCCGTTCTCTGCCCTAATTCCAGAGGGAATTAATCACCTGTTCATTCTCTTTTAGCTCTGTATTTTTAACTGACTGCTGTAATGCTTTCTGCAGTCTGCCTTACATTAAAATGCCATTTCATTTTACATTTTATAAAACGGCATCTCATTGATTATATTATTTGATTCCCATAACAACCCTGGGAAATGGCATGCTCATTTTTATTTTACAGATGAGGATACAGAGAGGACAAGTGAATTTGCAACCTTCTAAGTGTCAGCCAGGATTTCGTCCTCCCTTCCTTTCTCCCTCTTTCCCTTCTTCCTTCCTTCATAAATTTGATGAGCACAGGTTGTATGCCAGCCACACCGCTAGCTCGTGGGTAGGAAGTGGGGGGAGTATGACGGTTAGGAAAATCTGGGTTCTTGACTTCATGCAGTTCATCAGATCTCTACACAAATAAATGCAAACCTCTGACTGTCATAAGTGGTACTTAGGAAAGGTTCATGGTTATTGTAGGATTACAGACAAGGGATATGACTAAGTCAAGAAAACCAGGAAAGGCTTTTCTGAGCATCAGAGGATGGTAAAGAATTAGAATGTGATGGTGGCTGGTGGGGAGGAGCACATGGGGAATGGTCCAGGTAAAGGGGACAGCATGGACAAAGAACTTGAACTTGTCTCTGACTCTCTAAGTTCAGGGTTTTCCCCTAGTAAGTTACATACCTTTTTATAGCCTTTTCTCTTATTAGACTATAAGCTTTTTGGAGATAGTGGCCATGGCTTTTTATTTCCCATAGCACCTAGCACATGGCCATAGCAGGTACTCAATATTTATTTAATTTAATTTAATTTAGTAAATGAATTGACTCTTTAATAAATGGTCTTGCGATTTCCACCAACACTTTATCACAAAGACACTAAAGTGAAAGCCATGGCTGAGAAAGTAAGAGAAGATGCCGCCATTATGTTTCTTTTAGGTACTCCTTTCCTCTTCTGAATACCATTCCCCCTTCCTCCATTTTAAATCATTTTTTGTTAGGCATTCAGTTAGAAATCCCTGAAACTCTGTAGGCTGGGCTCTCAGAGATGATTTTTTATTAAGACAAATAGTTTTGAGGCCATTATCTACAATACAGGGCTATTTATATTGTGATTTATAGTTTGCAAAGGATTTGCACGTATGTTGCCTGATTTGGTCCTCACTGGTAGAAATTACTTTTTCCCCATTTTACATAGGAAGCATAAAGAAGTTAAAGAAATTACCTACAGAATGGGAGAAATATTTGCAAATGATGGGATGGATAAGGGAATAATTTCCAAAGTATACAAACACTTTAATACCCCCCCAAAAGCAACCTAAGTAAAAAAAAATGGGCAGAAGACTGAAATAGACATCTCTCCAAAGAAGACATGCAAATGGCCGACAAGCACATGAAAAGATGCTCAACATCACTAACTGTTAGAGAACTACAAATCAAAACTACAATGAGATGTCACCTCATGCCAGTCAGACTGGCCATCATTAAAAGTCTACAAACAATAAATGCTGCAGAGGATATAGAGAAAAGGGAACCCTTCTATGCTGTTGGTGGGAATGTAAATTGGTGCAGACAATATGGGGGTTCCTTAAAAAACTAAAAATAGACTTACCTTATGATCCAGCAATCCCACTTCTGGGCTTGCACCCAGAGAAAAATATAATTCAAAAAGACACATGCACCCTAATGTTCACAGCAGCACTATTTACAATGGCCAAGACATGGAAACAACCTAAATGTCCATCAACAGATGACTGGATAAAGAAGATGTGGTATATACAATGGAATAGTATGCAGCCATAAAAAAGAATAAAATAATGCCATTTGCAGCAACATGGATGGTCCTGGAGATCATCATTCTAAGTGAAGTAAGCCAGAAAGAAAAAGAAAAATGCCAGATGATATCACTTATATGTGGAATCTAAAAAAAAAGAGGGGCACAAACGAATTTACCTGCAAAATATAGATAGACTCACAGACATAGAGAACAAACTTATGATTACCAGAGGGTAAAGGCGGTGGGAAGAGATAAATTGGGAATTCGAAAATTGCACCTCTTGGGGAGTGATGGAAACATTGTCTATCTTGATTGTGGTGGTGGTTTCATGGATGTATACATCTATCAAAGTTCATCAAATTGTACATCTGAAATATGTGTAGTTTACTGTATCACAATAAAAATGTTAAAAAAAATGCTCATGAATCCAGAGCTGTAAGCAGTGAAAACAAAATTTATGCTGAGTTGTTCAGGATTTCTTCTTTTTACATAAAAATATGGATATTGTGTTTGCTTTGTCATATAACTTTCCTGCTTTGGTCACCTCCCCCCCACCCCACTTCCTTTTTGGAGGATGTGGTTCAACATACCCTGTGTCAACCAAAAATAATGCAAAAGGCTACAGATAAGAGTTTATTTGGGGTCTTAAGAACAGCAATTTGGGAGACATATAAGGTAACCCTGAAAGAGTGTTCTGGGGACGAGAAAGTGTCAGGGGCTTATAAAGACAAAAAACCTACAAGGTTGTTAAAAGTTGCCTGGAGAGAATTGTGATTGGCTCTAACACAGATCAGAAAATATTTGTCCTTAAAAATCAGTCATTTTAGGGTAGGGGCCCAATAAATAGATAGATTGACATGATTTGTCTTAGGGTAAGGGTCTGAGAAATACCTTGAGTCTCTGGCAGGTGTTGTGGATGATTTCATCAAGTCAAAAGTTCAGATTCTATCTAGGCTAAGAGGTGCATGTCACACTTCCTTAATGGCCTCCTGGCTCCATTTAAGAGAGCTCTCTTAGCAATATTGAGTCCAGTTTGATTTTTCTTTCAAATTTCTCCTTTAGAAAGCATTGATGATCAACCATTTAGTTATTCGGCATTGGTCTCAACTCCCTCGGCACTAGGAAGGCTTATTCCCAGAAAGCCATGTCTCATAAGAGGAGAGAGAGAGACGTGGTCATGTGGGAGGTGTATGCTTTTAGAGAGTTTATGACCACCTTTGAGCAATAAAGAGATATCTAGGAAGTGTGTCTTAGGCAGCATTCAAAACAGGAGAAATTCACAGCTCTTCAATCATCTCCAGATGTTGAGCTGTCATTTTTCCTGTGAGGGGTGTCATAATATAGCAGTGAGAGACACAAAGTATAAACAGCTTAACAACAAAAAAGAGAGAACAAACTAGAAAAATAATTAGCATAGCTAGTTGCAATCTGGATTGCAATAAACCACCAAGTCCAGAGGGGAGCCAGCTGAAGGTTTCTAGATGTCGGAGATGAAGCCTGTTCTGCAGTTTGAAATGCCTCTATGATGTCATTGGGTGTTTAGGTAAATGGCAATTTTAGTTCTCAATGATTCCAAGTTAAAAGAATGGAAGAAAAACCAGAAACATTAGTTTGGAGAGTCATACCAGATATTGGAGAAATCTGGACGAATTCAGGATCTAGTCTAGTTTACAGGTAATTGCCCAAATCTCAAAGACAATTAACAGCACTAGAACTGAATATACCAAAGATGTATTATTGAAACCTAATTTTTCTCTCTAAAATCATTCTCATTTATATAGCCAAATTAAGACTAATTTGTTTGCAACATAAGTCTGTTTTCAATATATATGGCCTGATTATTTACATGAGTGAAAAAAAATAGCAACTGATCATATAGGCTCTTTTAAATCTGCTTTGCAGGAACTTTTCATAAGGAATCTCAGATTGAACTTTTAAAAGGCCTCTCCAGGCCAGGAACTTCAACACCTACAAATTTGGGTAAATTCTTCTCTGCTTGAGATCCTCAAAATATCTTGAGGTTCCTGCACCTGCCAGGAACTGACCTTCTTTACTTAACTGGTAATGTTTCTGTGGAACTCTGTAAGCATGATACTAGGCAGCTATTTCCAAGAGTCTTTATTGGCTCCATAAAGTCAATCTTAGTGCCTTACAGCTGTCTGGTCATATCTGAGTTAATCTATGTCTCTGTCAAACAGGACATTCCCGTCAAAGCCTTGGTTATATAACCAATGTTTTCAATTGTGTCCTGTTATAAGGAGAACAGAATCTTATTGAATTTATGCAAATAACCATATTGCCATGAAAATAAGAATACTCACTAAGAGTTTCCAAATTCTAGAGGGATAAGGTAGGGAGAAAAAGATAAAAGTTTTATCTTTGTTTGCAAAGTGTGCATTATCAAACTGCTACAAGTCACAGCTTGAGAGAAAAAGTTTCTTTAAATCTAGAAAAGCAAAATATAAAATAACTGTCAATATTTTAAATAAAAAACATAAAAGTTATAATCATCCTCATCAGTTCACTCATTCCTATGGAACTGTTCTTTTTTTGCAGGGGGAGGTGAGTAGGTTTATTTATTTATTTGGTTTTTCAATGGAGATACTAGGGATCGAACCCAGGACCTCATGCATGCTAAGCATGTGTTCTACCACTGGAGCTATACTCTGCCTCTAGAATTGATTCTTGAGCTTGGTTTTTTGCTAGCAGTTTTATGAAGCCATTGTTTCTTCTTTAGAGTGCTATAAATTCTTACCCAGTTCAATAGTAAGATCTGAAAGTTTGTCAGAAACCTGTCCTCTAGAGAAAGTGTCAGAGTCCTTTATGTGAATGTCTCTAAAGATGAAACGTATTTATAAAAGCATCAGAGTAAAACAATAACTATATGTACTTGATAAAAGAGTTAAATGGTATGGTTACAATGCAATTGACAAGGGAATTAGGTTTCTTCTGTGGCATACAACACTTTAATTTAATAACTAGGATTATGCCTGATAACATTATGCCAGGACATATTAGATTTCCAGAAATTTCAGTTTCTGAAACACTTACAGTATATACCTATCCAGACACAACATAAAGAAGACAGTATTACTTCTTATTTGATAACACTTCCCATGTAATTTAACAGATCAAACAAGCCTGATTTGTTTAACATCTCCCTTTTTATAAGGACAAAGAACAAATCTGTGGGCTATCTCAGGGGTCTTCTGGAACATCTCATACCTCAAAGTTAGTTCTGAGTTAAAAAGACTTCATTTAGAATTTGATTTGGGGAAGTTTGTCAAAAATATCAAATGCCTTTTTTTTTTTAAACACTTGGACAAGTAGGCTCATAAATCACTGTGAAACAATGTTTAGTTGTTCATTTAACCAAAATGACAATTAAAGACTTCATAGGCAAATGTAAAAGGTTATATAGTTATAAATAACCTTAGCTACACATTGTAGAAACTTTGTTTTCTAGACAGATAACATTAAAGGTAAAGAGAATCCTTGTTTACAATTTCTCATTAAGACCAGACCAATAATCTCGAAAAACCTTTTCCTTTTAACAGAGAAAAACCAAATTTTGCACCAGCTTACTTTTGATATTAAAATTTATTCATTTAATTAAATTCATCCCAATCTTAGCCAGTCTTGACTGCACATAAAATTCTTTCCAAAATTTTTTTTCCCTACAAACATTCTATGGCTTTCTATATGTGTTTAAGTTTGCCCTTTGTTTTCTTTCCCATGTAGAAATAATCAACTTTTGGACAAAATTATTTTCTTTTCCCTTAAAAAAATGCTTTTCTAATCTTTATACCTTTAAAAACATATCATTGAATATGAAAATATTGTCCTTATTAATATTGGTAGTTTTAATTACATATATTAATTACAATATTTAAGCCTTAGAAACCTTCATTTTTAGTAAAAAATCAAGAAGTAAGCAATTATGAACTTTTGCATTAGCAATCTAGATTGGCAAATTTATAATTACTTTTTATAATTTTTAAAAACTTGTGCTTTCTTATAGAAAAGAACCAAACATATTTCTAATAGTCCCCAAATACCTTTAGTTTCTCTGTAAAAGGAGGCCTATCTTCAGTAATTAGTGTTTCAGTATCTTATTTGGGAATTATCTAGATATTTAATAAATTTCCATCATTTAACTTAATTTAGCAAGACCCTAAAGTTTCAAGTTCCAAAAAGGTTTGGGGTAACTATTTTGAGGTAGACACATCATACAACACAATTATTCTTAAAAGAGTTTACTTAAAAACTCTTATCCCATCTACATTTATTTAATTTACTTATGAAAATATCATACCAAGTTATTTTTCTTGCTGACAAATTTTGTAACAGAGATAACTTATTTGACTTTTAGTAAACTTAGGTACAATAAAAATATTATACATAATGCTGATGACTCTAAAGGCATGTCTGTATTAATTAAAACAAACTTTACCTTTACTACTGAATATTAATTTAATACAGAATATTTCCCAGATCACACAAACCTGAAATTCATTTGGGTTAGTTTTTACTATATTTCTGAGAATTAATTTGAGTATTTAATTTTCTTTAAGCCAATTAAATAGAACTCTTTTACAGATTAATTTGGCAATTCTGCCCAAAGTTAGAAACACACGATGTCTTTAAGGCGCATACAGAGACATAAAGATGTCCAGGCAGACACAGACAGAGTTCTCCTAGTTTTCATTTTAAAACTTTAGTCATGAATTGGGTACAACAAAAAAGTCACTAGTTTATAAATAACAATTGGAATAAATGATGTCTGCCTCCTTCCTCATAGGACCAAATTCTTATATTATGTGTGGGAAAGACTATAAGATTTGTATCTGCCTTTGACAGACAATTTCAAGGAGGCTGTTTGAGCAAGACAGTCCTTTTAGCAGTTTGAGTTAAAAAGCCTCTTTTCCTTTGTTTTTTGGTCTTAGGAATTAGAGATGGCCTAGATAAGAGTTTCCTGAGAAGACCAGGTAGAACATTTATGTCCTAAAGGTACAGCGAGAGAGATGCAAGCTCCTCCTAGAAGCACTTCTGTTCCCTTAGGATCAGAATTTGTTTTTTAATATTTTTTCAAAATGGCCATAATAACCATAGACATTTTCATCAGGCCCTTAGAATTATTGTTGCCTTCTGCAGGGTCTTAATCTCAGTGTTATAAGAAGAAAATTCAGGAAAAAAATGGTGAACAAAATCCCAAAAGCAGAAGTCAGCCACCCAAACAAAATGGGAAGCAAATCCCAGAGGCCACCTGAACAATACAGACAAAATGGGAAGCGAGCCTGGAGGACAGCAGCCAGCAACGGAGGACCCCCAGATATATGAGAACCTCCACCAAGGTGGGAGGTTTCAGTCCAGGAGGACTTCCCACCAAGTTCCGGGGCCCCAGAGGAGACGACAGACCACAGTGGGCTCTTGTCAGGATCCTGCTCAGATCCAAGGCAGTGTATCCATCTCCAAGTGAAAAATACTGATTTCCTAATATGTCCGGAACTGTGCAATGGGTTACTGTTTTCCTCTGAAGGCAAGCTCAGAAATACTGCATTTTGTGGAGTGACCATTACACTCCTTTTGAATTCCAAGAGATGAGGAGGTTATAGCAAAAAGTTGAAGGAAAATAAGCAAGGTCACTCATTTTATTCAGTATAAAAGTTAGCATTCCCAGGTTCAGAAAGTTCAAGTTCACAGGGAACTAAAAAAAAGCCCAAGTTTGCTTCTCTATTCTCTTTCGGTCCAGGTCAAACATAAGTCTTCTGTGTACATTCAATTCTTTGAAATCCACTCTTAAATTATTTGAAGTCCTCCTCTTTAAGAGTTCAAAGGCAGATCTGGTTAATTCTCTTGGTAAAGAGGAGGTAAAGTCTATTCAATGAGACTTGAGGTGTTAAAAAGTCAAGATTTATCAGGCAAACAATTTGGACTATTTGCATTACAAAGCAATTACTGTAAGTGGTGGTTCTTCTGGTGCATTTAAGGGCTTTTAAAGATCATTAACTGCTTGAGAGAGCTGGGAAACAGATAGAAATGGAAATAGCCTTTTCCAGGTAAATAGACTTCTCCAGAAAAGAGAAATAGACTCTTAGAAACTCTAAAGTTTCCTTAAAGGGAAAATAAGTTTCTATTTACAGAAAGATCCCAAGAGCAACACACTATGGAAGTGGGGTACAGCTCTGTCACCAGCAGTTGTCACACCCAGCTATGGGCCACACCCCGGACCAGGTCATTAAGTGCTACTGCATGTAATCCTTCAAACATTCAAACATCCATGACACGTCTTTTATCTCCCCACTTCCTGGATAAAAAAATCAGGTTCAGAGAATTGCAGTGATTTTTTTCAACATGGTGTGGAGCTGAGATTTGAACTCACAAAGGAGCCTGTGCTCTTTCTATCCTGGACAACACCAAGCTGAACACAGAGAAGTTGATGATGTCACCCGAGTGACCACTTCTTAGGGACACACTGTCCCTTTCACTTCTTTGCCTCGCCCCCCAAAAAATGTGGGTGAGTTTTTTTAAAAACTATGGATGATTTTACAGTCTTTAACAGGGTAGTGAATAAGACAAAAGTCAAGAATACTGCCTTATTCTAGGAAAAATGTTTCACTGTGGCATCTTTATTTAACTTCAAGAATTCTACTTTGCATTATGCAGAATTATGAGTTAAAAGACCCTGGTGGTAAAAGGGAATGACAGGAAATGAGTTTAAAGGCAAATATATCCAAGCACCTTCTTCAATTTAGTGATGCTACCAACTGTAACAAGACGAATTTCATCTTTTAATACTCACCTAGACTAAGGCATGCAGTTGGTACATTGGATTAACACTGGCCCGTGAGAACTTGGGAGTGCCAATGTTCCACTTTGCCTTTCCTGTTTTAGAGACAGTCCAGAGGTCTGTTTGTGGTTGTAACAGAGCCAGAGAGTGACAGCTGGATTTTAGGAATCAGATTCTCTGTTGCCAGGAGATCAGAGATTCTGAGAAACTGGATGCTGTTTGTTACACAGAGCAGAATTCAAGGTGATTTTTATACATGAGCCACAAACCATGGGATGACTTGTTGAAACAGAGAGGAAGGAGCCGAGATTCAGGGTGGGAAGACCTGGTCTCAGGTCTCTGTTCTCTCTTACTCCCCGTAACAGACTGGCTTGGGTAATTAGTAGCCTTGTGGGTGGGCAGTTTGCTCATCTGCAAAATGGAGACGATAATACTGACTTTGGAGAATTGTGATCCTAAAAGAAGACAACTGACACAAAAGGTTTTTTATAAACTGCTAAGTAATCATTGGAAATTTAGTAGTTAGTATTATGTGCTTCGTTTAAGAGGACCAAGAGTAGGTTATCTCCATCATCGTCCTTACTTGGTGACGCGAGGTCTCTGGTGCTGATGCTCCTTTTGTCATTTGTGTTCTTATTTACCTACAAATGATGTGCTTTTCTTTTTTTTTTTTTTTTTTTACCATTTTTTTATTGATTTATAATCATTTTACAATGTTGTGTCAAATTCCAGTGTTCAGCACAATTTTTCAGTCATTCATGGACATATACACACTTATTGTCACATTTTTTTCTCTGTGAGTTATCATAACATTTTGTGTATATTTCCCTGTGCTATACAGTATAATCTTGTTTATCTATTCTACAATTTTGAAATCCCAGTCTATCCCTTCCCACCCTCTGCCCCCCTGGCAACCACAAGTCTGTATTCTCTGTTTATGAGTCTATTTCTGTCCTGTATTTACGCTTTGTTTTTGTTTTTTAGATTCCACATATAAGCGATCTCATATGGTATTTTTCTTCCTCTTTCTGGCTTACTTCACTTAAAATGACATTCTCCAGGAGCATCCATGTTGCTGCAAATGGCATTATGTTGTCGATTTTTATGGCTGAGTAGTATGATGTGCTTTTCATACCAAGTTTTTCACTGAAACTTTGTCCTTTGGCAATCTTAGTTCAGGCTGGATATAATAATGGCAATCCAATCAAGTTGTATTTTTAAACAAAATGTAGACTAGAGCAGAGGGTAAGATGGGACCCTGGAGGGGCTACAGGATGAGAATGTCAAATCACTGCCCTGATAGTTACCAACTGTGCCTTAGTTTCCTCCCCTGTACAATGGGGAGGAGAATGAACAGCAACTACCTCATAGGGTTTTTGAGCTTTAAATGAGATCATACACATGTAGCATTATGTGCCTAGAACATAGTAAGTGCTAAATAAATATTAACTATTTTTATTACTGTTATTATTAGAAACTCAAAGTTCTTCTCATAACATGAGCCACCGATGTGCTCAAAAGCAAAGCTATGTATTTCTGAGCTACGTCATGGTGTGCTCTGGGGTGATGGTCACATAGTCCACAGTATACAAAACACGTCCACCAGTTCAGTGGCTTGATCATTGGAAACGTAGCCATCTTTGGTCATTCTTAGTCTCTGAAGGTAACTCCATGCACATTTGATTTGATTCAATTTAGTAATTTGTTTTAAAATGAGGTAAGAGCCAATTTTACCGACTTTAAAAATTAACTCATTAACTTTCAACTTTCTACTAAGGTTTCTTCCCTCCCCTCCTCTCCTTCCCCCTTTTTCTCTCCTTTTCTTTCCTTTCTCTTCCCTTGCTTCCCTCCCTTCCTCTTCATTCCACTCTCCTCCCTACTTCCTTGGCTGTGCTTTACCTCCTCCTCTCCCTCCCTGAGCTTCTCTCTTCACTCTCCTTCTCTTCTTTTCTCAGAATCTGTGCTGAGCCTGGCAGGAGCACAAGACATGCACCAGACATGATTCCCTACCCACAGTCCAAGAGAAGTCATAAGGTGAAGGGGCAAAGGGGGATGCAGTGTGGTAGGATGTGGTAAGCATCTCAAGTACCCTGATGATATAGAGGAAAGATCACCCAGAGAAATTAGAGAGGTTCCCATGATGTGAACTTTGAGCCAGACCCTGATGGATAGTTAGGATCTGGCCCCATGAAGACATAAAGAGAAGAGAGAAGGATGTGCATTCCAGGCTAAGGAGGCAGCAAGAGCAAAGGTATAGAGGTGGGCTTCTCTGCAGGAGAATCAACACCTGCTGTACCTTCCCTCTGCTTTCTGCAGAGTCAGCTCAGACACTCTTCATGGCAGAAGTGGGTGTGGTGGAGACAGTCTTCACCTCTGACCTCTATTCCCCAGGCACCACATTGTTTCCCAGGCTTGACTTCCTTGGCCATTTTTCCTAGCTCCTGAAGTTTACCAGGCCTCTCTTGTGCTCCCAATTACCTTCTGCCTTGGATTATTCACTTAGTTCTCCTAGCTTATCTTGAAGGTAAGGACCGTGTTTTACTGTCCCTCATATCTCATCCATGTGGAGAATTGCGACCGCTCAGTGAGAATCTGATGAATGAATGGGGAAAAGACTGAACTCATGAACTGAACATGCCCATGTGTAATTGTCAAGAAGTTAACACAGGTATCATTTAGGAAGCTACCTTCATGCATGACCCTAATTGAAGCCACGTCCCTTTTCCATTCACTGATGACTCCATCACTGAATAGAACTATAGGGAGCAGCAGAGTAACAGGGACCGGAATGGTCCCTTACAAACTGATGTGATATTAACAATGGTTATTATCTGAATGGGTAAATGCTACACATAAAATCCACTCGGATGTCTTAGAATCTTTTGGAGTTAGTATAGTGACAGGACCCCCACCCAGACTGCTTCCACCCCCATGAAAGAGTGTTAAAGGGTTGTTCTGGAAGAGGTGGAATTGAAGTCAAGTCTCAAAACATGGGGATGGTTCAGCTGACCTGGTTTCTTAACCTTTGAGACCTACAGAAACACTTTGGAATGCTTGCTTGGTTTTTGGGTTTTTTATTTTTTTAATTTTTTTCAGTATGAAATTTGCATCTGGCCATAGTCCCATGGTTGGAAGGTAATAGGAAAAACTAGCTCTTGCCGAAGACTCTGCCTCATGACTCAGGCCAGTGCCTCATACTTACATCCCAGTTCCTCAGTAAGAGATGACAAGGCTTTTTCTCTCAAGGCTCTGGGTCTACCAGCTTTCAAAGGCATATCATTCTATCTAGAATGTTTATTAACTCCATAAACTTACAGAATTATGTTAAAATGATGCTTTTCAGGTTGAATTTTAGCCTGATGACTTCTCTGAATTTCCCGGGGGTTTTGGTGTTTATTTTCTCAGGATGAATTCCAGACTTACTCTTGGAAAAAGGTAGTGTGGATCTACCTGTCTGCGTTAAACAGCACATTTCCTCTCACTCCCAACCACCCCCTCATCTCCGATGAGGAGTATATCATCAACAGAGCCATAAGGAAGCCAGACCTAAAGGTAAGCCCATTCATGGCTACTGCAGGGGCTAGAGAAATTGAACCTTTTTTCTCTCCAAATTTAAGATTAAATTCAGATCCTCCACTGTGCCAATCTTTCATTGACAATGTAGAACATTATAAAGAACACAGATTTTGGAGCCAGACAAAGCTCAATTCAAATCTCAGCTTCATCCTTCTAAAATGTGCAACCTTGGATCAACCGCTCAACTCGGCCGAGCCTCAGTTTTCTCATGTATAAAAAGATGTTAATACCTACCTCTAATATTAATTGATGAAATTCAATAAAAACTAAGAGATACAAAGATCAATGTGGTGGGAGGTACCTAGTAGATGCTCAGTGCATACTAGCTCTTAGTAGCATCATACATTGTGTTGTAATCTATGTAACAGGGTTTATCACCCAGGAGTATCTAGGGAGTTTGCTATGTCTGCCAAATGACCTTATTTTGTATTCTGTCATTCAGATGTATTTGGGTTACTCCCTTCTCATCATATTAAATGAATACAACTTGGGTTATGACTAGCTAACATTCATATTTAAAACATTTTATAACACAGACTGCTTTCTCTTAAATTTATATATGTGTAGACAGTTGTTTAAGCTGGTTTTATGAGCTCAAGGTCAGTTTTTTTTAAATAACCAAAGTCAATTTCTCAGCAGCTTCTCTACTGTCAATTGTTATTACCTAGTTGTCTTAACTTGCAAAGGAAACAAACAAAACGTGGTCAAGAGCCTACAACTAACAGATTGCTTAATCTGTTAGGTGGCCGTTCACCTGGAGAAGCAGGCATCCCAAATCAGCCTTATGGGCCTGGCCTCAGAGTATTGCTGACCTCCAGCATCTTTAACTGCATAAACAAACAGGTGGACAAACAAAAGAAGAATATTAAAACAAACGAAATATGAGGAAGGGGCAGAGGTTGTGAAATGGAAAGTCCTGGCCCACAGGCTTGAAAGCTTCGTTTACCAGCATATAGCACAGGGAGCTTGGTTGGTTACTGCCTCCCCGAGCCTTGAGTTTCTTATTGATAAAATAAGAGTAGTAACACTTTCTCTGCCTGCTTCTCAGGACTGTTGTGAACCTAAAATGAGAAGATCGACACTCAGGTGATTGGTGAGCGGTCATGAGATGTATTCATATAAAGGACTGAAACTTTTATTAAAATTGGAAGATGTGTCACAGGCTCAGCTGTGGCAACAATGATGACAATAACAGTAATAACACAAAACCAAAATGGTAACCGTTCAGGGCCACGTAGGGGGAGTTTGGAGACTGTAGCAAACGTAGACTAAGAGGAGACTCCAAGGGCCATTTTGTAGGATCACATACAAAACCGAAACCCAGTGCTTAACTTGTTAAACAGGATTCTCTTACAACTTGTTCCAACAAGCAGTGGAGAGTGGGAAGCCTGGGGATGGAAACAATTCCTGGTTCTGAGCAGAAAGATGGAAATCGTCCCACAGCTGATCCCTGATTTCTTAATTGCTGTTTCCTGGTCTGAAGTTCCAGAAAATGGACAAATAAACTCCACCCCTTGCAAATATGATGCTTAACAGCCTCTTACCAGCTTCCAGAGCCTAGGAAGGGAGCAGAGATAGTCCAGGCAGAGATGTTTCCTGCTAGGGGAATCGCAAAGGTATTTAAGAGGTCTATGATGGAGTCCACTCTTCTCACTC